>NC_136380.1:80591031-81919365 GCF_965140285.1 Lepidochelys kempii
TTAGCTCATATGCTTATTGTGTCATGAATTTGCTGGACTTTTGAAGCATTCACTATGTGGATCAGTACATATCAAGATTTATTAGAACATTAATATGGAGTGGTGTTCAGAAAAGAAGCTATTGTGGCAATTTGGTTGATGTTTGTGAGGTCCAGTGGTTTAAAAACACTTAAGTGTATTAAATCCACAGGCACTTTGCAAATGAGTTGTTAAATATTTTTCATCTATCCATATATACTTGTCAATGGATGGGGACTAATTTCACATGCATCTTTTGATTTGTTTAAACAAAGCTTTGGAATGATTTAGAAACAATAATACATAAATTAAAAAAAAATAGTTTTTGAACTTACTGGAGTAAAAACCCTAAAGAGTCACTTTCAGTTTTAGATAAAGAATCTCATTAAAGTTACAACTCAGAATGAATTTGTATGGCTGCTCTTTTGGAAAAATAGGGGTCATTTCTGGGGGGAGGGATAGCTCAGTGGTTTGAGCATTGGCCTGCTAAACCAAGGGTTGTGAGTTCAATCCTTGAGGGGGCCATTTAAGGATCTGGGGCAAAAATTGGGGATTGGCCCTGCTTTGAGCAGGGGGTTGGACTAGATGACCTCCTGAGGTCCCTTCCAACCCTGAGATTCTATGATTCTAGACGTATTAGAAAAACTACTAGAAATACAGTATTGTAGTTTCTGAAATGTCTTTCTGTTTCTGACTAGCTCTACAATGGTTCTAACAGTATAAACATTCATTTATTCTGTTGAAGCAACACATTGAGTACCAGTATATATGATTTGGTTGAAATAAATTCCTCTTTATAACACAAGATGTCAGGAGATGCACAGGATCACTGCAAAACAGAGAGACTACACAGTGACTATCTCTGAACTGAAGCTCTCTCCTTCCAATAAATATCATGTACCCAAAATGAATTTTAAAAAATCCAGGTAGAAATAATGCAATGTGTTTCTCCTTATCAAATAAAGGCTGGAATGTATTAACTAAATCATCTGGGAAGCGATCAAATAATGTGTAAATTTTGGTGGAAAATGTATAGGTGAAAGGGATGAACTCTTCACACAAAATAGTGATGCTTTTGGCTTCTATACACAGTTGTTACTGTCAAAAAAAGCATTTGGTAAAATGGTTCTGCTAAGTCTTAAAGCAAACAAATGCCTCTTTAAAATAGCTTAATATTTTATAGAGAATTAGGACAGGCATCTGAAAGAGGAAAAAACTTTGCTGGAATTAACTTTCTCTTAAATATGATATTGACTAGTAAATAATACTTCATATATTGAAGTAAAAGACAAAGAAACCACATTAGTTTAGGGAGGGCGTCTTCCGGTAGACCACTGTTAAGGTATCAAATCAGTTGAGTCTTTCAGTATTACTTGACATTAATGTATACATCTCCTTAAATAACTGGGTGCTTATTATTTTATTTTAAACCTATGTTCTGGGATGTGAAATTATTGTAAAGAATTATTTAAATTCCTGCTGTCTTACTACTTCATTGCATAATAGTATCTTCTGACTTTTTCCAGGGCGTTATTTCAAATATTGTTAGTATTCATGCTGTAGACTAAAAATACATAATTGGCCATACCCTTCAGAAGTAGCTGCCTCAGCTTTGGTTCCTAATTTCATATTTAGGCAAGTTTCAGAGTAGCAGCCGTGTTAGTCTGTATTCGCAAAAAGAAAAGGAGCACTAGTGGCACCTTAGAGACTAACCAATTTATTTGAGCATAAGCTTTTGTGAGCTACAGCTCACTTCATCGGATGCATTCAGTGGAAAATACAGTGAGGAGATTTATATACACACAGACCATGAAAAAATGGGTGTTACCATACACACTGTAAGGAGAGTGATCGCTTAAGATGAGCTAATACCAGCAGGAGAGCCGGTGGGGGGGGGGGGGCGGGGGCAGAAAATCTTTTGTAGTGATAATCAAGGTGGGCCATTTCCAGCAGTTAACAAGAATGTCTGAGGAACAGTGGGGGTGGGGAAATAAACATGGGGAAATAGTTTTACTTTGTGTAATGACACATCCACTCCCAGTCTCTATTCAAGCTTAAGTTAATTGTATCCAGTTTGCAAATTAATTCCAATTCAGCAGTCTCTCGTTGGAGTCTGTTTTTGAAGTCTTTTTGTTGTAATATTGCGACTTTTAGGTCTGTAATCGAGTGACCAGAGAGATTGAAGTGTTCTCCGACTGGTTTTTGAATGTTATAATTCTTGACATCCGATTTGTGTCCATTTATTCTTTTACATAGAGACTGTCCAATTTGACCAATGTACATGGCAGAGGGGCATTGGTGGCACATGATGGCATATATCACATTGGTAGATGTGCAGATGAATGAGCCTCTGATAGTGTGGCTGATGTGATTAGGCCTTATGATGGTGTCCCCTGAATAGATATGTGGACACAGTTGGCAACGGGCTTTGTTGCAAGGATAGGTTCCTGGGTTAGTGGTTCTGTTGTGTGGTGTGTGGTTGCTGGTGAATATTGGCTTCAGATTGGGGGGCTGTCTGTAGGCAAGGACTGGCCTGTCTCCCAAGATTTGTGAGAGTGATGGGTCATCCTTCAGGATAGATCCTTGATGATGCGTTGGAGAGGTTTTAGTTGGGGGCTGAAGGTGATGGCTAGTGGCGTTCTGTTATTTTCTTGGGCCTGTCCTGTAATTGGTGACTTCTGGGTACTCTTCTGGCTCTGTCCATCTGTTTCTTCACTTCAGCAGGTGGGTATTGTAGTTGTAAGAATGCTTGATAGAGATCTTGTAGGTGTTTGTCTCTGTCTGAGGGGTTGGAGCAAATGCGGTTGTATCTTAGAGCTTGGCTGTAGACAATGGATCGTGTAGTGTGGTCTGGGTGAAAACTAGAAGCATGTAGGTAGGCATAGCAGTCAGTAGGTTTCCAGTATAGGGTGGTGTTTATGTGACCATCGCTTATTAGTACTGTAGTGTCCAGGAAGTGGATCTCTTGTGTGGACTGCTCCAGGTTGAGGTTGATGGTGGGATGGAAATTGTTGAAATCATGGTGGAATTCCTCAAGGGCTTCTTTTCCATGGGTCCAGAGGATGAAGATGTCATCAATATAGCGCAAGTAGAGTAAGGGCATTAGGGGACGAGAGCTGAGGAAGCGTTGTTCTAAGTCAGCCATTAAAATGTTGGCATATTGTGGGGCCATGCGGGTACCCATAGCAGTGCCGCTGATTTGAAGGTATACATTGTCCCCAAATGTGAAATAGTTATGGGTAAGGACAAAGTCACAAAGTTCAGCCACCAGGTTAGCCGTGACATTATCGGGGATACTGTTCCTGATGGCTTGTAGTCCATCTTTGTGTGGAATGTTAGTGTAGAGGGCTTCTATATCCATAGTGGCCAGGATGGTGTTTTCAGGAAGATCACCGATAGATTGTAGTTTCCTCAGGAAGTCAGTGGTGTCTCGAAGATAGCTGGGAGTGCTGGGAGTGTAGGGCCTGAGGAGGGATCTACATAGCCAGACAATCCTGCTGTCAGGGTGCCAATGCCTGAGATGATGGGGCGTCCAGGATTTCCAGGTTTCTGGATCTTGGGTAGCAGATAGAATACCCCAGGTCGGGTTTCTAGGGGTGTGTCTGTGCGCAAGGGTGGGATTTTCTCATACAGCTAAATGATTTAGGAGCTTCAATGAAGGCTTTGATTTCTTGTCCTCTTAAATCACTTAGGTGTATGAGAAATATCCCACCCTTACCTGCCTAAATATGAATGCAGGAACCTAAGCAAAGGCACCTTTTCTTTTCTTTTAATTGGCCAATATATGAGTCTGTATTTTTTTAACTGTTGTCATGGCTACATCTTTCAATTTAAAAATCAGCATCTGTAGCAGTCCAAAATAAGTTTCTTTAACTCTCATGCTACTTTATTCAGTAACAACACTGGATAATCAGATGGAAAAAATAAATTACTGGATAGTTTGTTTTATGAAAAATGAATTCAGTATTTTGGGGATGAAACTGAATTCAAATAACTTAACAGAACTTGAATGTAACTTGAATGTAACAATTAGCATATTCTGAATTAGAGACTAACAAATTTATTTGAGCATAAGTTTTCGTGAGCTACAGCTCACTTCATCGGATGCTGTAGCTCATGGAAGCTTATGCTCAAATAAATTGGTTAGTCTCTAAGGTGCCACTAGTGCTCCTTTTTTTTTTTTTTTTTTTTGCGAATACAGACTAACATGGCTGCTACTCTGAAACCTGTCATATGATGAATGTTTATTTTAATGGAAATGGTCAAGAGTTGAATAAAAATTGAAATAAAGTGGTAAGTTTCCATCATTGAATTCCAACATGTCAGTCTTGTTTTGAGAAACATTTTACTAAAATTTTATAAAGTTACATTAAGGAACTCATGAAAACATACTTTAAACTGTATTGATGGGAAGGTTATGTAGAGTATATTCTTGGGGAGTGATTGTTGCACAATAGACTACATCCTGTTGTCTTCAGTGCCTTAAATTTCAAAAATGGGACTCATTTGTGTAATATTGAGTGACCAGGATTCCTTGGACGTGTTATGTGATTTTTGATTTTGCTATTCTTGGAGAAAATGTGCTGCATGTATTATTCCATTGTACAAAACAAAACTACATCTGAACAATGTAAATATTTCTGACTTTGAATATATTATGCACAGGCAGGAAGATGAGGGGCCTGTTTCACTAGATAAGATTCTATGTTCACAAGTGAATAAAAAGGCTGAGGACTAACTTGATTCCTCATACTCATGGGCAAACTCTTTCTCCTTCACTTTGCCTTCTCTAAATTGGTTGTTGGTTTATATAGTGCCACAAATGTATGTGGTACTTCATTAAACAGAGCAAGGCACATTCCTTGCTCTGTAGAGTAATGTTTTAACTGAGCAGGCAATCTAAAACATTTTTGTGTGTGGTGGTCTTGTGAATACTGTAAAGCAAGATGTCTGGGCAATGAGACCTATTACATGCCCCTGGATATGATAAATGGTGACAGCTGAAAAGTCACATCACTAGCTGTGCCTGTACACAAGCTTCTCCACCCTCTTGTTGCACAACAAACAAATATACAGCAAGTACGCTGACTCAAGTGTAGGAGTGGTTATTTGCTATGTACCAGGAAAAGGGATTGTTGAATACCTTTCCTCTCACTATGGTGATTGCCATTTCCTGGTGACTTCTCTGCGGTAACCGTGTTCATTGCTGTCTAGCTGTTCCTTTCATTACACCATACCATTATAAAGAGAGAGCAAGAGTCTTCCACCATAAAAGGTAGACAAACTGTACAAATTCCTGAATAGACTCTTGCTTATTCTGAGGCATCTGGTACTGGTCACTGTCCCGGACAGTGGTGGTGGGATAGCAGGATATATGGGTTATATATATATATATAACTAATTTCCTGCAGTACAGTAATTTCTTTGTCCCTGTTTAAATGTTATGCAAATGGTTTGTGAATATTTCAGTGCTGAGCTTACCCCAGCACGCTTTATTCTAAAAGTAGATGATGTAAGGTTTAATGTCCGAGTCTTCTGAAAAACATGCAGCTTGCATGATTTATAATACACAAATAATATTAAATCTTGCACAGAAAGGCAATGTAGTCAAAACTGTGACTTAGTTAAAAGGGAGCAACATTATTTTTCTCCCCAGTTTTACATCAAGAATATGAAGCAATGACCTAATGTTTAAAGTATTTATCTGCCGGTCTGTTTTGTTTTAATGGTAAAGTGTAGGGTATCTTCAACCGTTCTACTGATTTGCAAATAAAATTATAAAACTTACCTTTGCTTAGAAAAAATTATTTACTAGATTAAGGAGGAGAAATACATGCTGTCGTGAAATATGTATAAAGGAAATGTTATACACTCAGTAGTCTATGCCTTGTCTAAGTTGCTAGGCAGAACTTCAGACATTCTTAAGTCTGAACATTCCAAAAGGTATTTGATCATAGAAGCCATTGTGGCTTGAAAATAATGCTTCAGGCATCTTGTCTATTCTATGGAAGTCTGAAGTATTTTAGGCATCTTCCTATTACATTAGTTGTTTGGTCTAGAAGTAACATTATTCCAGATCAGTGCTTCAGATTTATTATACCTAAAGACAGAACAGTAAAGTAGAAATGTAAGACTATCCCAAACATTTGCATCTACTTTGTAATCCAAAAAGTGTGTATTTGCTCTTGGGTAAAAGCTATACAAACTAAATTATTAGGATTGGATCAACATTCTTGCAGGGTTTAGTGTGTCTGCCACTGGCATAACACAAAAAAGACTATTCTTTCCTATTACATTTTCATTAATTATTATAGTCCAATATCTCTCCTGAAAAATATTGTAAATGGTTCAGCCTAGAGGTAGCACAAACTAACACAAGTTTCTGCTACACAGAACTTTTGTCTTTGCCTAGCTAGTTAGTAAATCCAATATTGAGACTTCTCTTTGAGACGAGCGTTATCAGATAAAGTAGTTTTGCCAAATCTTCTTTCTCTTTGTATTCTCTTCTTCCAAGGAAAACGTAGATATTAAAACCCTGGAAAAATACCCATGTTTAAGTGCATAAAGGAACAATTTTCATACTAAGGCCATTATGTGAAGATTGTTTGTTTGATATTTTAAATCTTTGGTTTCCCCACCCTTGCTGTAGGACATACAGATTTCTGATGAAATATCATATTAAAAATAAGACACTAATAAATGGCTTCTGCAATGGGAAAAAAACAATATATAATATACTAGTAATTTAAACTCACCCTGTAGCCAGTGTATGTAGCAACTGATGTGTATGTAGCGAGATAGCCAAATCTGCCTATGGTTCCTATAAACACACCCTGGTTAGGAGGTTACAGTTCTGTCAAACCAGTTTGGCCCATCTCAAAACCACACATTGCTGTAGTGAAGCAATAAAATAGTAACTGAAAGGAAGTTTCACATTGGAGATCAGAATCACACAGAATAGAATAAGGGGGGGTGGGTGGGTGATGGAAGAATGGTTTGGGGAAAGGGATAATGCAATGGTTAGGAAAGACATTACCATGAGATGTCACTATGCTGTAGTTGCTGCCCATTGTTTACCTCATGGGCCAGGATCCCCCAATTTCCCTCCCTCACCTTAAAAGAATAGATACTATTCTTATAGATACTACTAGGTAGATACTGTTAAGAGTTCTGCAGGGTCATACCCTGGATCAAGTCCAGCAGTTAATAGCAGCAGTTAATAGAAAGAGCAGTGACGCTGGCTATTAACCCACAACTATGGTGATTTCCT
Organism: Lepidochelys kempii; assembly: GCF_965140285.1. NCBI lineage: Eukaryota > Metazoa > Chordata > Testudines > Cheloniidae > Lepidochelys > Lepidochelys kempii. The sequence continues at coordinate 80,598,320 of NC_136380.1, forward strand.
CAGGACTTTCACAGACTTGTGTACCTTCCCTACCCATTATGAAATGTTTGCCATCCAACTTCTGTATCTGTCATTCACCTGCTAGTTTTGCACATGGAATCGGTTGGAAAATATTAGGCCCAGAGGGAGATGAGAAAAACAGGAGAGGGAAGAGATGAGATGTAAAAGCTATCAATGCTCAGAAATCTTGTGAAAAATGTGTGTGTTTTTTTTGTTTGTTTGTTTTTACCACCTTTTTACTGGGTCAGACCAGTGGTCCATCCATCCTGATATTGTGTCTTCTGACACTGGCCAGTGCCACATGCTTCAGAGGGAATAAACAGAACAGGACAATTGTCAAGTGATCCATCCCTGTTGACCTGTCCCAGCTTCTGGGTGTCTGATGTTTAGGAACATAGCGCATGGGGTTGCATCCCTGACTATCTTGGCTAATGGCCATTGATGAACTTATCCTCCGTGAATGTATTTCATTCTTTTTTTTAACCCAATTATACTTTTGGCCTTCACAATATCCCCTGGCAACGAGTTATACAATATGTGCATTGTGTGAAGTAGAACTTCCTCATGTTTGTTTTAAACCTGCTGCCTATTAATTTTGTTGGGCGACCCCTGGTCCTTCTGTTATGTGACAAGGGAAAAAACACTTCGTTCTTGATTTTATAGACCTCTGTCATATCCCTCCTTTGTTGTCTCTTTTCTAAACTGAACAGTCCCAGTTTTTAAAATCTTTGTATGGAAGCTGTTCTATACCCCTAATCATTTTTGATGACCTTCTCTGTAACTTTCCCAATTCTAATATCTTTTTGAGATGGGGCAATCAGAACTGCATGCAATATTTGAGATTTGGGCGTACCATGGGTTTATCTAGTGGCATTATGATATTTATGGTCTTATTATTTAGACCTTTCCTAATGATTCCTAACATTGTTAGGTTTTTTGACTGCCACTGTGAATTGAGCAGATGTTTTCATAGAATTATCTATGGTGACTCCAAGATCTTTCTTGACTCGTGACAGCTAATTTAGACCTCATCATTTTGTATGCATAGTTCGGATTATGTTTTACAATATACGTTACTTTGCATTTATCAACATTGGATTTCATCTGCGTTTTTGTTGTGCGGTCACCCAATTGTGTGAGATCCCTTTGTAACTCTTCATAGTCAGCTTTGGATTTCACTATCTTGAATAATTCAGTAGCTTGTTTGAACTTTTCCACCTCATTATTTACCCCCTTTTTTAGATCATTTATGAATAGGTTGAATAGCACAGGTTCCAGTACAGATCGTGGAGGGACCCTTCTGTTTACCTCTTTCAGTGTGAAAACTGACCATTTATTCCTATCCTTTGTTTCCTACCTGTATGTAACCAGTTACTGATGCATGAGAGGACCTTCCCTCTTATCTCATGACAGCTTTACTTTTCTTAAAAACCTTTGGTGAGGGACCTTATCAAAGACTTTCAGAAAGTCCAAGCACACTGCATCAGCTGAATCATCCTTTTCCACATGCTTGTTGACACCCTGAAGGATTTGAATAGATTGGCAAGGCATGATTTCCCTTTACAAAAACCATGTTGATTGTTCCCTAACATAGTGTTCATATGTGTCTGTTCTTTATTATAGTTTCAACCAGTTTGTCTGGTACTGACATTAGGCTTACAGGCCTCTAATTGCCGGGATCGCCTCTGGAGCCTTTTAAAAAATAATTGGCATTATATTAGTTACCATCCAGTCATCTCATATGGAGGCTGATTTTACGTGATTAGTTACATACCACAGTTAGCAGTTCTGCAATTTCACATTTGAGTTCCTTCAGAACTCTTGGGTGAATACCATCTGGGTCTGTTGACTTATTAATGTTTATCAATTTTGTATATCAGTTATGTATTGAAAGTTTATATTGCAACTTCAGTTACAAAACAGATACATTCTGGTATGGAATGAACATTTATTTACTGCATAAAGTTGAAGTCCAATCTTCCGTTGTCTGTGTCGCAAGAGGTTGATTATAGTTTGCACAAGCCTCTTCCATCTTAAGGTCTGTCTACACTGCACACTCCTGTCAGCAGTGTGTAGAGTACATACCCTACATTCCTGACTCTCAATATGGTATATAGCAGTGTGGACAGTGAGACACTGCTTAGGTGAGTAAAGACACACACATGTCTCCTGTGGGTATGTGCCCTACAATGCTCTCTACTTGCCTAAGCAGTATTTCCCTGTCTACACAGCTATTTTTAGTACTGTGGTGTCCTGCGGCTTGTCTCCCACTGCCAGTCTTTCCCCACATCAGGGAAATGGTGAGGCAATGAGCACAGGCAGTGCTGGAGCTTTTCCCTGCTACATGAAGACTCCGGCCACGGGAAAAGGCTCTGGCAGAGGGAGGCAGCGGCAAAAGGCTCCCACGGCTCCCTGATGCTTCTCTCTGCCAGACCCTTGTACTGATATGTGTTGCTATGCACAGCAGTGTGGGCATAGCTTGTTTTTCACTGTGGTATTTAGCTACACACATCCTACATGCCACTGTAAGAGGTGTGGAGTATAGGCGTAGCCTTAGATATACTCAAATTTAGATATCACAGTTCTGCCTATAAACTTTGTGTATTACAAGTAGCTTAATCTTACTATAATTGAATGTAATTCGATATTTCCTTTTTCCTTTTATTCATTTGACACTAACAGCAACAAAAGTGCTGTCACTGTTTCCCTTGTCTCATTAACATATTTGTCTTTCATGCAGAAACAAGAAAATTTCACTAAAGCGATGACAAAAACCTCAAAGTAGTCCAGGGGACTCAGGCAGATGTGGTATCTGAAATTACTTGTAGTTCATTGTGTAAACTGACTAGAGCTCTGTGAAGCTCTTCTTTTTGTCTCTTTCACCAACAGAAGTTGGTCTAATAAAAGACATTATCTCACCTATCTTGTCTCTCTCACATTCTGGGACCAGCACAGCTGTATAACACTGCAAACAACAATGGTAGATTTCAAATGGTCAGCATCCCATTAATACATATCTTGAGCTGACAGAAGGTGAGTTACGGCAATCAGACAGAATTTAGTGAGTCAAGTTATTTACAAACTTGTTTTCGTTCTGTCCATATCTGTTGTACCATGTGACCATATACTACTCACAGTGAAACTCTACCCTATTATGAAACACACATAGCAAATTTAAACAATAGTGGGTAGGGCAGTAGCAGGCAAATTGAACCTTGTGTAAACACAATGGCAGATATGTATTACCCCATCCATAGTAAACTATATAGTTTTTGAAGATAGACATATCCTCCCACACAATGGTCATTAAAATAGAAAATGCAGCTTGGGGAATGGGCAATGTGATGTTAATCCTTTTGTGTAGTTAAAAAATGTTGCCAATCCTAAACAATGTTGTAGCCAAGAGACTAATTGTATGCTTCTAATGCTGGAATGTGCTAATAAAATAGCACAAAAATGACACTTCTAGTGAATCAGTGCAGAGTTCTGAAATGTTATCTATGAATTTCAGATAATGCGGTTCTGAAAGGTTTCCTATAGACTCTCAAAGTTAGGTACTTGGTAAATGTGCTCTTCCTGTGTTTTGCTTCTGGCTGGGACTTGGCATACAAATTGTTGGCTCAGGAGCAATTCTTATCCTCATTCCAACTTCAGTTCAATGTGTTTGAATGTATTGACTAAGAGTGGGAATGAAAACGGCAGCTTTGAATGTATTTGTACTTACAGGATTATTGGAAGCTTTTCAAATTATGGTTTGAAAGGATAACGCTTGTGCACTTACGTACTATGATTATGCTGAAAATGTCAATATTCCTTTTGGCTACACTAAATTAAAGTGTACTTAAGTAAAATGCTAAAAGCTACATAAATAATGAAAATGGAATGTCTTGAGTCACACCCTAATATCTGTTATCTCAGTTATTTGTGTTTCTGGAAAACCACTTTCTGTGTAATATGTATTCTTCAAGCTGGTTGAATTTTCCTCTAGTGGCTAATAAAATGTACCCTTTAGTGTATCATCACTTCCACTTGAGTAGAATGTGCCACTTTAATGGGAGCAGCCTCAGGAAGCCAATTGTTTTCCTGTTTGTTAAATTGAATTTCTTGTTGCATTTATGGGATGATGTTAACTGCTCAAGATGTTGTGTTGGCATGATTTTCAGCTGAACTCTTTGCAACCGGTAATACTATCAGTTAAGGTCATAGATTGTGTGTTTTGTTTTGTTTTTGTTTTTTTAACTACCCTCTCTTACAATGTCAATCAGAAATAGCCAGTGTTGAGTAAGTAGGTTTGCTAATTTGTGTTTAGAGTGGGCAGGGTTTTTTTGGCTGAATAGTTTATTCACCAAAACATGCAGTTTGGGGCTGCGGGAACTGAAAATATTTGTGAATTTGGGTTGAATGTGGTGAATTGCTTCATATTTAAAAAAAAAAAAAGGAACATTTAAAAAAAAGTTTGTTTTGTTTTGACTCTTTCAAAATGAAATGTTTAGTTTTTTGTTTTAAAACAATATTTTGTTTTGAAGATCTTTATTTAAAGAACACCTGAAAATTAACAAGAAACTCTCACTTCCGGTTCAACAAAATACCTTGTTAACGAGGTTTTTTTCTTTTTTGTTTTGGCCAGAAACTGAAAAATTTCTGGTTTTAGATAGACCTGAAATACTTTTTTTTTTTCCAGATTTTTTTTCCCAGCTTGGCCAGAAACTGGAAAATCAATTAGTTCAACTCTACTTGAAACTTTCAATTTACCAATCTAACATTAATTTTCTGCAATAATAAATGGTTTATAAAATAAGACCATTCTTCATTAAAATAAAGTTAGTTGCAAGAGATGTAAGAATAGTTTAATGTTCAAGTAAATATCATTCAAATAGGGTGGCTACTTTTGAACTGGATTCCTATCTCAATCTCAAGAAGCAGAACCTATGTAATGTTTATAGAATAAATAATAGAAAAATCTGATCTCTTGGGATATAATCCCATGAGGGGCCTGGGTAATATCAGAAAAGCAACATTTGAATGGATTATGCCCTCATAATTTCAGGTTTTAAATATTCTCTCCAACAAGGACATCTGCTGCTATTGCTCTTTTATGGGGTGAATTTGCATAGGCATGGGTCACTTCTTCTCACTGGACAAATAAGAATAATTAAGATAATGGCCTTTGGTGTCCAGTGCCAGGGTCCTAGGGAGATCACACTTGAGAAACACACAATGGAATGCAGAAATTTTGCTAAACTGATTCAAGTTTGTACTGATGATCAAGGTTTTTCAGTTCAGTACAGTATAACTCAAGTTTTAGAAGGCAACACAATGGCTTAGTGAGCTTCTGAATTTCCGTAGCTTGTGCTGTTTGAATTTTGTGGTTCTGTGGTAACGTGATTGGCCTGGGGCAAAAAATAAGATGACAATATTCACTTTTCTGTTCATAGCTAAGTCTTCAGATTTGGTTCTTCTTGTTCTGCGTTTTACTTTTTTTTTTTCAGATTCCTTTTTTTTATTCTATTGTTTTAGTTTCAACTCATGTGTAATTTCTCTGTCTAGCTTTAATAGAAATCAGAAAGCCACTACCTCCACCATTCTGGGAATGAATGAGAATTCAGATGACACTAACTTATTTCAAAGTCAAGCAACAATTATAATACCTAAATGACCATGTGCGGCTGGCTTGAAATGCAGGTCTGAATATACAAAGCAGCACTAGTTAGGTCATCCATTGCCTCTGCTTGTTGTTAGTTGTCATTGCCCACGAATATTTTGCTCTTGGTGTCCCCTGAGTCCAGTACCAAATAGCCTGGTGGAACTGCAAAGCATATATGCTTGGATCTCCATAAAGTCCTGAAGTGTGTTGCTACACAAATATGCATGGGCTTGTTTTTGGTGAAGTTAGTTGTGGAAAACCCACATCCTCTCAGTACAGGGCTGCAGGTCAAAGACAACGGTATTTACTCCAATATAATATATCCAGAAAGGTAGATGGGTTGATGGTTAAAAGCTTTGTTAAACAGGCATGTGTGCTGTCATTTGTTGCCAGGGTAGTGTTTAAGTGCACCTTCTGAGTGGTCCACTAACACAGGGCACTCTTTTTCCTATTCACTCCGTTCCTGGGTGAGAGATCTACAAGATTATTAATTCATCCATTGTGGTAAAATACAAAGTTTCTTATCACTAGGCCTCTGTGTGGAGTCAAAGCATTGACGCCCCGTGAAGGGTGACTGCTGTAGCCTAAGGAAATTGGTATAATAAATTCAGTAGAACCTGCAAAATGTAAAGATATGTCTTCCTGCTAATTTACCTCCAAAGTCCCTAGAAATGCTTTACTTTTCCCAAGGATCTTTTCAGACTTCGTCTTTCTTTTACTGCTGTGAGTTCCAGCATAATACGTTCTAGCTCTTATGATGTTTCAAACAAGAAGAGATTCTCTCCTTAAAAAGCAAGATTTCAGTCACAACACTGATTACATCCATCAGGAAATACAATGTGACCAAAAACTTGTTATCTTAATCTCCTCCTTAACCTGAACTAGGATCATTCTTATTGGCTCTTGAACTCGGTTTTCCTAAAGGGCAATAGCCCAGTGATAACTTTCGATAAGTCCTGCCTGTGCTGTGGCTTGGTTATCTACTACCAAGGTGTGCCTGGTAGATTCCTCTGAAATGGCTTTTGGTTGTCTAAAAGCATCTGCAAGGCTTGAAATTGCTTTTTTAAAAAAATTTTTTTAATTAAATTAAAACTTTTAATTAAATAGAAACCCAGAATAGCAAGCTCAGAGTAATGGTTGATGCAGCGCACAGAAAAATGAGAAGTATTTTGTCTAAACTTGGTTTGTAAGTCATTTGAACCACCTATATTAACTGCTGTACCAGTTCAGCCAGTTGTGATTTGAACTGTCTGCCTTGACCCTAGAAACTCCATTAGCTGTTATGCATTCCAAGTCAATTTTGTCAGCAAAAATTGCCCAACCTGCACCAATCTGATGGATGTATGCTGATTCACTCAGCTCTAGACCTGTCAGCAGCTCTATCAGCAAGCACTGTAGTAAACCTGTCTTTCTGTGTGCATTTGAGATGTCTATTTTCTTTCCTGAAAGGATGCTGATTTTGACTACCTGTTTTTAAAAAGTTTTCCAAGAATCACTTTTGTGCTTTCTTCCATTCTATCTCTCATTAGAGTTGCCAGTCATCTGGTTTTCGACCGGAATGCTTGGTCGAAGAGGGACCCTGGCGGCTCTGGTCAACGCTGCTGACTGGGCTGCTAAAAGCCTGATCAGTGGCACAGCAGAGACCTGGGGCTAAGGCAGGCTCCCTGCATGCCCTAGCTCTGCATGGCTCCCAGAAATGGCTGGCATGTCCCTGTGGCCCCTAGGCACAGGGGTGGCCATGGGGGCTCTGCGCAGTACCCCCACCCTGAGCACCGGCTCCGCAGCTCCCATTGGCTATGGTTCTCAGCCAATAGGAACCAATGGGAGCTGCGGAGGCGGCACGTATGGACACCTGTGGGTGCGGGCAATGCACGGAGTCGACTGGCTGCCCCTGTGCCTAGGAGATGGACATGTCGCCGCTTCCAGGGAGTCTGCCTTAGCCCCGTTGCACCACCAACTGGGAGCTGCCTGAGGTAAGGACTGCCTGGCTGGAACCAAAACCCCCTCCCGTGCCCCAACTCTCTGCCCCAGCCCTGAGCCCCCTGCTGCACCCAAACTCCCTCCCGGAGCCCGCACGCCCTCCTACATCACAACCCCAGGCCTGAGCCCCCTCCTGTACCCCAAATCCCTCATCCCCAGTTCCATCCCAGAGCCCGCACCCCCACCCACACTATGAACCCCCTCAGTCCCAGCCTGGAGCCCCCTCTTGCACCTCAAACTCCTCATCCCTGGGCCCACCCCAGAGCCTGCACCCCCCACCGGAGCCCTCACCCACTCCCACACCCTTACCCCAGCCTAGTTAAAGTGAGTGGGGGTGGGGCAGGGGCAGGGGCAGGGCAGGGGTGTTCAGTTTTGTGTGATTAGAAAGTTGGCAGCCCTATCTCTTATGCATAGGAGGAGCTCCCCACAGAGATCCACAAATTGACTTTGTTCTCACCCTTGAAGTCCCTCTTTAAAACTTTTCTGTGGGTGTGTCTACATTTCATGCTGCTTTTGTTTTGTGTAGAGTACGTACCTGCGTAGCCCCCTAACATGATGTAAATAGCAGTGTAGCTGGTGGGGCATGCCTTAGGCAGCTGGCATAAAGACATACCTGAAGGGTGTGGGTATGTATGCGAGTACATTCCTACTCTTTGTGACTACCTGTTTACAGTACTATTTTTAGCAGGGTAATGTCCCACTGCCTCCCTGCCGCTCAAGTCCTTTTTCCCTTCCATAGGAAAAGAATCCCCCAGAGGGGAAAGGCTCTGCCAGCTCCCTGTTGCTGGAGCCTTGCCTGCAGCAGGGAGCTGCTGAAACCTTTTCCAGCTGCCTCCCCTCTGCCAGAGCCTTTCACTGACACGTGTAGCTACATGCTGCTGTGTGGCTGCAGCTTGCTTTCACGTAGCTACTAGGGCTGTCAAGCGATTAAAAATTTAATCGTGATTAATCACACTGTTAACCAATAATAGAATACCATTTATTTAAATATTTTGGATGTGTTCTACATTTTTCAAATATATTGATTGCAGTTACAACACAGGATACAAAGTGTACAGTGCTCACTTTAAATTTTTATTAAAAATATTTGCACTGTATAAAAACAAAAAATGTATGAAACTGAAAATACTATTTCTACTTATCGTTTTTACAGTGCAAATATTTTTAATCAAAAATATAAAGTAAGAACTGTACACTTTGTATTCTGTGTTGCAATTGAAATAGATACATTTGAAAATGTAGAAAAACATCCAAAAATATTTAATAAATTTCAAATGGTATTCTATTGTTTAACAGTGCGATTAATTTTTTTTTAGTTAATCAGATGAATTAACTGATTTAATCAACAGCCCTAGTGGCTATACATACACTACCTGCTGCAGCCAGTGTTGTGTAGCATAGAAGTAACTGACCAGGGTGCCTGAAAACAAAAAAACTTGACAATGATTAAGCAACTGATATGATTTGACTTCTGCTTATCATGCCTCAGTTATTGTTTTGTTGTCCTTCACTCTGTTCATTGCACCCACTGGTTATCTATAGTCAGTTGGATTGTAAATTCTTTGGGGAAGTGAAACATTCTTTTTGTTCCATATTTTTACTGTGCCTACAATGATGAGGCCCTGGCCTCATAATTCTAATAATAAATATTAGTGAGAGACTTAACAATTGCAGTTAAAGATTTTTGCTCCATGAGTGTTTGTTTTGATCCATTTTTAAGGCCAGTTTTGGCTGCAAGTTTCTGAATACTTCTAAGTCTCCCAAACTGTGATCATGTTTCATGACACTGAGTAGAGGAAAGCAAACTTCTGAATCTCTTCCCATTATATTTTATGTAGCAGCCTAAGAACAGGGATTTAATGTGAACAAAGTGACTATTTGCTGTTTCCTTATTTCATGTAAGATATAGGAAACCATTTTGAAAGTTTTACACACACTTTCAAGAGGGCTGTCCTTATCAGAAAGCTGTTCATGTGTCTGCGAATACAGCTATTAATATATGACATGAACCCCCTTATTGGTTGTTACCATTCATGCATTTTTCAGCATGATGTCAGATCTCATCTTTCTTTTTTACATGAGGAGGGACCATTATAAACATCTAGTTTGGACTTCCATAACACAGACCAAAGAACCTCGCCAGATATAATTTCTATGTCGAGACTGATTCTTAATGTATTCTTCTGTGCCATGTGTACTTTGTTGAATTGGCCCATGGCTTCCAATAATATCCTCTGCTGGTCCAGAATGGCTGGCTAGTCAATTCTGACCACCCCAAAAAACCCTTAGCAGGATGATTTGATGCGTCCCAGGCATTTTTTCAGATTTTTAATAAAATTAACTCTGTGGTTTTCACATAAGTATTTTAAAACAATGTATAAATTAAGGATTGATTTGAAAATTAAACTGCCTGGCGTCAGTAATTGCAAAGGTATATAAAGTGTGTATGAGAGGACACCTCCCTCCAAAAAAACCAAATTAATATATTTTGCAGCAGCAGCAGTTATTCCCGTGTGCTCACACCCTCTCCTCCCCCCCTTTCCCCGTGTGTGTATATAACATAAAAAATAATCCCCTGACTGATATCCTTTTCACTTGTCTCTTCCCAAAATGCTGAAATGATACTAGGATATGTAGTCAGCAAGAAAAGAGAATAATCTGAAAAGAGATGGGGGTGTTGATGAAGTGCAGAGATAGATCATCTTGCAAGAACAAATCTTATTTCCTTTGGTATTTGGTAGGTCAGATGATATGCCCATGGTCTAAATGGTTGGTCATGTCCTGAAATCAGTTATGCCCATTACATAAATGCACCACACCCTGCATAGCCTGTTAAGGACTAAGGATCAGAACATGTTGCAGTCAGTCATAAATCTTACCCTTAACATCTGAACATGCTGTCCTCTAGTGATATGTAACAAATAGGATGATATTGAACAGAGATGGTCATGAGTAATGAAGTGCTTAGATCACTTACTTTTTATTGACATTTCAAGTATTTTGATTCCATGTGTAACAGGGTATACAATATCATGTTATGGTGTTACTTCACTTAAGGTCTTCTTTTCATAAAGATTGTTACCATAATATCAAAATACATATTTTCCTTTTGAATTAAACTGTCACCCTAGTAATAAAGACCCATCAGAGGTAGCCAAATTAGTTTAGATTTTTCCATATATGCAGTCTTTTGACCTGTGACACAGGATATGATCCTAGAGAGATATTGAAACAAGCCTATTTCAGATTGTGTGTGGGTGAAATTGCTTTTTAAAATAATTAATGAAACCAATATAGCTGAAATGCTAGTTGGAGAACATACAGTTCGGATGGATATTAATGTTAAGGAAGACTAGGTAATAAGCTAAGGCCCAGTGTGGCCTATAGTAGTTAGAAGTGTTTTAGCATAAGGAATGTCAGAATTAGCATAAGCAGCTTGACCTGAGTTTATAAGATTTAGTAACACTTGTTTTTAACAAAGCACTTAAGTGCAAAAGAATAGTTTATGCTTGAAATAATGGATTTTCAGGGGATTTTTTACTATGGGTAACCAAGAGGTTAACCACGTTACCATACCAAAAACACTGGGAAATGTCTGAATGGAGTATTGACCCAGATAATTTATGTCAGCAATCGGAACCCTGAGTATGGGTACCCAGAAAGCAACACATGAATAAGGGGCCAAGACCTAAGTAAATATGATCATGGGTATGTAAAACCTGATGCATGAATGTTCACAAGTGAGACATCAGGAATGAGTGAGTAGGTGGCAGCCCAAATTGTCGTCATTTCTTGTGGTGATCTCCACTTACTGTTTCTTTATCTTTGCTCTTGCCAGTCTCTAATGTTGTAAGTATGTCAGCATTGGGGATTGTTCTATTCTGCACTGGCTCTGAGGCTGTAAGTATGCACAATTCAGGGGTTTGTTCGGTTATGCTTAAACCACAGAATCTTATTTTTCTATGATGTCAACTATACTTGCCTGTACTAAATACAACTCCATCTGTATGTGCTTCACCAATATCATCATCTTAATTAACTCTCTAAGATGCTGTCTGAATATAAAGAACCTGTTTGTGACAAGTGCATTTGCACCTTAAAATAATCCAAGGTTTCAAGTCAAAACATAAGGATACAATAATATGTTCTTAAATAACTTGCCTACAAACTTGGGCCTTAATCTTTCAGTCTAGTACTACTATGAAGTACAAATCACAGCATAAAAATCAAGGATTTCGGCATTCCAATAGCTGAGTTATGTCTCCTTCCCACACTCTTTCCCCCTTTTCAATAGCAAAATGGGAAAAAGGGAATTCACTTCAGCAATTGTCAAGGTTCCTTCTCCACTCTGAACTCTAGGGTACAGATGTGGGGACCTGCATGAAAACCTCCTAAGCTTACTTTTACCAGCTTAGGTTAAAACTTCCCCAAGGTACAAACTATTTTACCCTTTGCCCTTGGACTTCCACTGCCACCTCCAAACATTTATCTGGGTTTATTTTATTAGGAAAGCGTCTTTCCCCCCAAAATCCTCCCAATCCTTGCACCCCACTTCCTGGGGAAGGTTTGGTAAAAATCCTCATCAATTTGCATAGGTGACCACAGACCCAAACCCTTGGATCTTAAGAACAATGAAAAAAGCATTCAGGTCTTACAAGAAGAATTTTAATAGCAGAAACAGTAAAAAAGAAGTAACAATAAAAAAATCACCTCTGTAAAATCAGGATGGTAAATACCTTACAGGGTAATTAGATTCAAAACATAGAGAATCCCTCTAGGCAAAACCTTAAGTTACAAAAAGACACACAGACAGGAATATCCATACTATTCAGCACAGCTTAATTTCTCAGCCATTTAAAGAAATCATAATCTAACGCATATCTAGCTAGATTACTTACTAAATTCTAAGACTCCATTCCTGTTCTGTCCCTGGCAAAAGCATCACCCAGACAGAGATTTGTTTTCTCCCTCTCCCCAGCTTTTGAAAGTATCTTGTCTCCTCATTGGTCATTTTGGTCAGGTGCCAGCGAGGTTATCCTAGCTTCTTAACCCTTTATATGTGAAAGGATTTTTCCTCTGGCTAGGAGGGATTTTAAAGGTGTTTACCCTTCCCTTTATATTTATGATAGCAATGAAGTGCCATTCAGTTCAAGAAAGGATGTTGATAATGGAAAAAGTGTAAAAACAATAATTCTTCCCACTTTCAAAGAATTAATAATTACAGGTTTTATAACAGGTAGGTATTACCATATAAGGATAATGTGCTAGATGCTTCCTGGTATACTTACACTGCACAAGGTCTTGTCTCAGAAAAGTTTACAATTTAATATTAACATTTAAGTAAAATGGGCTACTTCTGTTTTGAGACCAGTAATACATGGTGAACTGTGTAATGTGGAAAACAGTGTTTCTCAAGCTCAAGCCATCAATTTTAAATTGCTCACTGAGGGGCCCTTTAAGTTAGCTATACATCATGATCAAGTTTTTAAAGTCAGTATCAAGGATCTCTAATTTGGCCATGCTGAAGTTTTATTTGAATGCCAACACTATTCTTGTGTAGCTTGAAAGCTTGTCTCTTTCACCAACAGAAGTTGGTCCAATAAAAGATATTGCCCCACCCACCTTGTCTCCAACACTATTCTTTATTATTATAGTATTCAGAATCTCATAGTAAACCTATCTGAATTTAAAAATTTCTTAAAATATATCAGTCTGACAATTTCCACTAGATATATAGCACCATTAATGCAGATGCCTTAGGAGCTGTAAAAAGAATTAATTTAAAAGGCTAACATGTGTCTAGTGCAAACTGTCTTTTAATTTTAGATTTATAATTTTAACAAGTCCAGAAGTCTAATGCAAACCTCTGCAAACTCCTCACAATGAAATCAGACTAATTTTTTGTTGGAAAGTGTTGGGTCCTTCCCAGCTGCTGTCATGTGTCCGTGAACTTGGTGGTTATGAAAGGTGCTCCATTGACAAGTCTGGAGAATGAAGTTTTCTTTATTTAGAGAACAGGCACAGCATAAGCAATGACAAGTTAAGATTCCCCACATTGTGCCACTAGAGCCAATTCTGTGTTCTGGAGGGACACTCTCAATGAGTTAGACAGTTGCTGTCTCAATGAGCAATATATTTTTTGACTACTGCAGATAGGTTTGCCAACTTTCTAGTTGCACAAAACTGAACACCCTAGCCCTGCCCCCTTCCTGAGGCCCCGCCCCTGCTCACTACATTCCCCCTTCCTCTGTGGCTCGCTCTCCCCCACACTCACTCACTTTCAGTGGCTTGGGGCAGGCAGTTGAGGTGTAGGAGGGGGTGAGGGCTCTAACTGGGGGTGCAGGCTCTGGGGTGGGGCCATAAATGAGGGGTTCAGGGAGGGGGCTCCAGGCTGGGGCAGAGAGTTGGGGTGTGGGATGGGGTGAGGGTTCTGGCTGGAAGTGTGGGTCTGGAGTGGGGCTGGGGATGAGGGGTTTGGGGTGCAGGAGGGGGCTACAGGCTGGGGGGTGGGGCCAAGGGATTCGGAGTGCAGAGGGTTGAGGCAGGGGGTTGGGCCGTGGGAGGGGGTGAAGGCTCTGGGCTGGGGGTGTTGGCTCTGGGGTGGGGCTGGGGATGAGGGTGCTCCAGGTTTGGGGGGGCTCTGGGCAGGGGTAGGTGGTTGGAGCTCCGGGCAGGGGTAGGCGGTTGAGGTACAGGAGGGGGTACAGGCTCTGGGGTAGGGCTGGGGATGAGGGGTTTGGGGTGCAGAAGGAGGCTCTGGGTTTGGGGAGGCTCGGGGCTGGGGCAGGGGGATTGGGCTCAGGGTTGGGGCAAGGGCTAACCTCAGGCGGCTTCCGCTCAGCAGCGCAGCGGGGGTCTAAGGCAGTCTGCCTGCCTGCCTGCCTGCCTGTCCTGGCACCGCACTATGTGTGCCGTGGAAGCAGCCAGCAGGTCCTGGTCCTAGGTGGGGGGTCCAGGAGGCTCCATGTGCTGCTCTCGCGCGCACACACACACTGCCCCCACAGCTCCCATGGGCCGGTTCCTGGCCCATGGGAATGCAGAGCCCTGTGGACTCCCTGCCTAGGATTCTGATCTGCTGGCTGCTTCCGGGGTGCAACATGGTGCCAGCCAGGACAGGTTGGGACTCTAGCCTGCCTTATAACCTCCGCACCGCTGACTGGACCTTTAACATCCTGGTTGGCAGTGCTGACCGGAGCCGCCAGGGTCCTTTTTCGACCGGGTGTTTTGGTAGAAAATCAGACACCTGGTCATTCTAACTGCAAATGAGATATTCAATTATGAACTTTTAAATTTGTTTGGAATTTCAACATTGGGATGTGCTTGGTTTGTGGGTTATAGGTCAATAAGTCATTGCAGCTTCGTGAAACACCCAACTGTAGCCACTTTGGTGTTGACTGGAAGAAATATCACATTTACAGTTCCAATTGTGGGTTTATGAATAAACTGTCCATATTTAAGTCCAAATTCTGCCCTGACTTTAAGTATGTACATCAATGAAATAGCAGACCAAGTGAGGATAAAATTTGCCCCCTAGGTATGTTACTCAGTTTTTAACTAGATCAGTGCCTCCTATCATTTTTGAGTTTGAATCATAACTACAACTCTAGGTCCCAGTCCTGCAAACATGATTTCCACTCTTCTAGAGTTCACTTTTACTAGCTAATGCAGGTGATTTAAAATTTAGTGTTTGCAGAATCTGGGGCCTAGTTTAATTTATGGAATACAAACTCTTATATAAACTGTCTATATTTAAATCTTTAATGTAAGTAATACAATCAATATAAGAAAAAAATGTTCCTCATTGTATGTAAAACAGGTTGAAAGAGAACAAGGTACTAAAATAAGGTTAAGTGTATCACAAATGCCTATGAATGTTTGGGGAGGGCAGGGCGGGTGCTTCTACTTGAACTTGCTTTCAGATGTGATAATCGGTAAACTTTAATCAGTTAGTGACATCACTTTAAGAGATATTAGCTATAAGTCGATAGAGTCTCAAACACAAGCACACGCTCAAACCATTTTTTTAAACAGGAAAATTATATACATTATCTAGAAGAACAAGTTTCACTATTTTTGTTACAAGATTGTTTTCTGAATGTTTATCGTTTTGAAGCTTCTTATCTAGAAGTGAACACTCTGTCTTCCTGCCTAGTTATTTGTTGTGAATTCTGGAATAACACATGACACCCTACCAAACAAACAGGAAGAGCTTCATAATGTATTCATTTTTCTATTTGATAATCTGGTTTGTTTGTCTCAATAGCCACTTTGGAAATAAACATGACATAACACAGTTTTAAAATAATTTAAAAACTTAACTTTCTGAAAGCTTTTTTTAAATGTAAATTCTCATTTGGTTATTTAGGAACAATGATTTGAAGATAGTGGAACTACTCACATGTTATGCACATTTATCGTTGCAGGATCAGGTCCTTAAAAGCTTTATATTTTTTCCATTTCCCCTTTAATTTACTAACTTCCCTTTCCCCACCTTAATTTTTTTTAAAAGTCACATCAGTAAAGATCCATGACTCATCCTAGAAATAGGTATCAGATTGGATATATTGAGTAAAGGCTGGATGGAATAAGTCAAACGTTGATAGCAAGCTTTAATTTCTCTTTTACAAATATAGTTGAAAAACCCGCTGTCTAGAAAATTCTGCACTGTACTATGTATCATAGTTTTAGCAAAGTGTGTGTATGCAAACTCTGAAAATAGCTGGGAAACATGGAAACTGTTTAGTTCTTCTGTTTCAAATTTACCATGATTTGCACACTTCACAGCAATCGTTTACATTAGAAAATAACGGTAGCTATTCCCAGTGTGTAGCTGGAAATTGGTTCATGCTGAAGGAGATGGAATTTCCTGATATAGTTAAATGTAAACTCTTCTTATGAGGTATAAAAAAACAAACTTGCATTCCTTTGAATGTTTAAGTTTTTATTGATATTACTTCCAAAGAACTCTATGGATATAAATTTCTGACTGTGAAGTCCTGAGTCTTGTAATACTACTTCTCAATCTGTTGCTAGCCCGGTTGTAATTTATTTTTAAAAGACAAATTAACACTGTTGTTTGCTTTACAGGCAGTCACTGGGAAAAGTTTTGGAACCAAAGATTTTCGAGCAGCTTTAGAAAACGGAGTCCTGTTGTGCGAGTAAGTATGGAAAATGTTTGCTATTAATGTAAAAACTGCATAGCTTAAATATATCACCTATTCACTAATGAAGATGAAATTGACCAATTTTTCTCTCAAATATTTTGTTCAACTGATATTTCCTTGGCTGCAAACAATATCTGTCAGAGCAAATTAGATTAAATATACTACTTGGCAGTCTGAGACCACACTGTCGAAGATGGAAGGTGATGGGAAACAGTAATATTCTCCAAGTGGTACTTACTATTAGAGCTGGGTGAAACTTTTCGTCCAAATTTATTTTTAGCAAAAAATGCTGATTTGGAAGCAACAAAATAGTTTGTGAATCCTTGTTTTTGCCAAATTGTTCATATTTAAAAAAAACAAAAACCAACCAACCAAAACACACACAAACCAAAACCCTACCACCGGAATTCCAAGGAAGTCTAAACAATTTGATGTTGTTTGTTTTGTTTTGTTTCAAAATTCTCTTCTAATTTATTTTTGAAAAATTTAAAAATGTTAAAGCACTCTAAATCAATATGAATAGTTTTAGTTCAAACGAACCATTGACACAGATGATGTGGTATAAATTTTCCTCCTTTCTTCACTCACTCTATTGACTTAAATAAGTGCACCATCAGCTTGACTATTTCTAAGATTGCTCGCTGTCCCTAGTAGCTGGAATGTTTCTAGAGGAAACTTCCAAGTTACTGGCATGGAGCTAACAGTGACTCAGAGTAATAGAACTTTCTAAGGTGCCACAAGTACTCCAGAACTTTCACCCTGTCCCTGCATTTTTTTTTTAAAAAAAAAGAAAACTCCAGCAGTGCAAGATCCCAGGACTGCAAGCAGCATTAATCCGCAAGGATTTTAGGGCAGGAGTAAAAGTAATCAGAATGCCAACAACACCGGGAAATATCTAGGTGGGAGCAGAGGAATTCCTAGTAGAATATTTTAAAAAAATAAATTGCACTTTGTGTCTCCAAATTATTTTTAGATGAGTTAGCATGGGGGAATATTAGTTTACATGGGCTACCAAAATATGTATTTCCAAGCCTTTAAGTTTCTCTCTGTACATACCATAAACAATGATTATGGAAAGTGCAGAAACAGTGCAACTTGTTCTGCATTTCTCTCATTGTCCTTATTTGTTGTCTTCTCTCTACTTTCTTTTATTTTTATTTATTTATTCATTCCACTCTCTTCTCCTTCCCATTCTATTTTTCTGGCTGCTTCCTCCATCTTCCCCTGCGGGATACAGGAGTTGACCAGCAAAGTGAACAATGAATTATGATTTCTTAAAAGTAAAAACCACAGTAGAGATGGAGAACTTGTCCTTTCCTTATGCTGCTTCAATCAGATGTTGAGTAGAACAGTGGTTCTCAACCAGGGGTCTGAAGCCCCCTGGGGGCCCGCAAGCAGGTTTCAGGGGATCCCCCAAGCAGGGGCAGTGTTAGTCTTGTTGGGGCTCAGGGAAAAAAGCCGAAGCCCCGGGCCATGAGTCCTGCCACCTGGGGCTGAAGCTGAAGCCTGAGCAATTTAGCTTTGCAGGGAACCCTGTGGCGTGGGGCTCCAGGCAATTGCCCTGCTTGCACCCCCTCCCCCAACATTGGTCCTGTCTTTTATATGCAGAAAAACAGTTGTTGCTGCAAAGGTGGGGCCGTGGACTTTTTCGCATATTGGGGAGGTGGCCTCAGAAAGAAAAATGTTGAGAAACCTGGAGTAGAACAAGAGCTGATGCAATAAAATACGTGGTTTATATCTTTTTAAAGTGTACTTCTTACATTGCAGTAACAACTAATTAGTTCAAAATGATCATGAATTTGAAAGATTTGTTTTAAAAAACAAACTGAACAGTTAGATGGAGTCTTGGAAATATAGTGAGAGAAGTGTGGATTCAAAAAGGAGGTGTGAGCTTTAAAAATAAAGCTAAAATGTTTCTTTCAGCGTTAGAACTCTGAACAGATATTTTCTAAAATCTTCTGCTAGCTTCATCATCCAGCTATACCAAAAGAAGGTCAGGAGATACTCGATATGGTTTTAATCCGGTCACAACTTTATTATTGTCTGGGACTACCTGGCAGATAAAATTGTACAGTGTAGGTAATTCCGTGTTTGTTCAATATCTATCTGGGGAGACTTCTGCCAGCCCCGCCTCTTTTTCCATCCAGGTTCCCCAGCTAACCAATTGCTGGGACCTTACTATTCCCTCCCCCTCCCCCAACGAGGGTTAAGGTGGGTGGGCTATGAGAAAGCGGGTTGGTTCCCTGCCGTGCCAGTTATAGGAGCCCTGATATGTGCCCCCTGCCACCTGGTTCTGTTCCTTTAACCAACATCTCCATTTTACATACTTTTCCAAGCCATTTATCTGGTCACTGTGTGCTTTTCCTACGGAGTACCTGCACTGGATGTCCACCCCACTCTTACACAATGAGTTGTGACACCATAGCCTAACACCCTTCCCTACTCACCATAATAAAGCCCTCTCTGAACTTGCTGTGGGGAAAGTGAAAAAAAAATCCCCTCCACCTATGCCAAGATAGTGGTGAGGGAAAAATTCCTTCCCAGTCCCCCTAAAAGCCATAATTAGTGCAATGCCCACAGCAGGTCCTCACCAAACTTGGTAATTTTTGCCACTTCAGGTGCAGGGAGGGTGGGTGCTGCTCCCCCTGGTCTGGGGAAAAGGGACTTCTCCCACTGGACTTGACCATTTTAAACTCCCCAGTCCTTCTGGTCCCTGGGGATGTGTCAGCATCACTACTCTGACCCACTCCCCGTTTTGTAGCAGCTTCTGAGCCTTGCTCCACCAGCCTGTAAAGTGCTATTTCCTGCGCTATTCCCCTGCCAAGTGCTATTCCCCTGCCAAGCCAAACAATGTCTTCCCCCCCCCCCCGACCCCGAAAGGTGCAGTGTGGTCATTATTGTCATGTTTGGCAAAATAATGGAAGAATAACTTGCACTTGGCAGATGGGAGCTCTCTTCTGAAGCTAATCAGCTTAACTCTCATTAATAGCCGTATGCAGTAAAATACATCTTGAAATTAATTCTGCTGAGCAGGCTGACTTAGCATACAACATTCTTTTTTTAAAAAATGCTTTCTGAAAATGTAGTTACATTGCACTAACTTGTTCCAGTCTTCATTTAAGATTTATAGATAGCTTTTAAATTATCTCAATTTCATATATTCAGAGGTAGAAGAAAAGGTGGTTTTATGAGTAAAATGGCAAAGTTTTCCAGCTACAGTATTTCCACTGTGGTACAATAGGGGGCAAAAATTCAAATAATAAAATAAATACTAGACTACTAAGTTGTTTCAGAGTGGCTCTGCTGCAATGGTTGAGGTAAAGGAGACTGAATTCTCATTGTAATACATTGAATTTGCTGTGGGCAGTCCAGAAAGGTAAATCCATTTAAGTCATACTACTTGTAGGCCGTCCCATGTTCTAAACCACCTGCATCAAAAACAGACAAATGAAAATGTTGCATTCAGAAGCTAAATAATTCTTTGAAAAGCCACCCAACAGTGTGTGTGTTACAGTTTTTTTTTTAAAAAATCTTCAAATGCTCTTATTTTTAGTGATTACTTACTGAAATGTTGAGATATTAATACCAATAGTCATAGAATCATAGAATCATAGAATATCAGGGTTGGAAGGGACCCCAGAAGGTCATCTAGTCCAACCCCCTGCTCAAAGCAGGACCAATTCCCAGTTAAATCATCCCAGCCAGGGCTTTGTCAAGCCTGACCTTAAAAACCTCTAAGGAAGGAGATTCTACCACCTCCCTAGGTAACTCATTCCAGTTTTTCACCACCCTCTTAGTGAAAAAGTTTTTCCTAATATCCAATCTAAACCTCCCCCACTGCAACTTGAGACCATTACTCCTCGTTCTGTCATCTGCTACCATTGAGAACAGTCTAGAGCCATCCTCTTTGGAACCCCCTTTCAGGTAGTTGAAAGCAGCTATCAAATCCCCCCTCATTCTTCTCTTCTGCAGGCTAAACAATCCCAGCTCCCTCAGCCTCTCCTCATAACTCATGTGTTCCAGTCCCCTAATCATTTTTGTTGCCCTTCGCTGGACTCTCTCCAATTTATCCACATCCTTCTTGAAGTGTGGGGCCCAAAACTGGACACAGTACTCCAGATGAGGCCTCACCAATGTCGAATAGAGGGGAACGATCATGTCCCTCGATCTGCTCGCTATGCCCCTACTTATACATCCCAAAATGCCATTGGCCTTCTTGGCAACAAGGGCACACTGCTGACTCATATCCAGCTTCTCGTCCACTGTCACCCCTAGGTCCTTTTCCGCAGAACTGCTGCCTAGCCATTCGGTCCCTAGTCTGTAGCTGTGCATTGGGTTCTTCCGTCCTAAGTGCAGGACCCTGCACTTATCCTTATTGAACCTCATCAGATTCCTTTTGGCCCAATCTTCCAATTGGTCTAGGTCCTTCTGTATCCTATCCCTCCCCTCCAGCGTATCTACCACTCCTCCCAGTTTAGTATCATCCGCAAATTTGCTGAGAGTGCAATCCACACCATCCTCCAGATCATTTATGAAGATATTGAATAAAACCGGCCCCAGGACCGACCCTTGGGGCACTCCACTTGATACCGGCTGCCAACTAGACATGGAGCCATTGATCACTACCCGTTGAGCCCGACAATCTAGCCAGCTTTCTACCCACCTTATAGTGCATTCATCCAGCCCATACTTCCGTAACTTGGTGACAAGAATACTATGGGAGACCGTGTCAAAAGCTTTGCTAAAGTCAAGAAACAATACATCCACTGCTTTCCCTTCATCCACAGAACCAGTCCTGAAGCCTTAAAATTCCACCTGATTTTCAAGAAGGGAAAGTATCTTTCTTCCTATCCTTCCCAACTCATTACTGGAATTTAATAGTTTTTCTATGAAATCTATACTGCAGGGGCAAGTAATCTGTGCAGAGCAGGTAGTTTTAAGACCTTGTTTCTGCAACTGCCTCTTTATGTGCATCCCACAGAACCGTATGGGCATCATTGGTGCTCTGTGCAGATGCAGTGATCTGTCCACACGAAGGCAGCAGCAGGATGAGAGAGATGCAGGACTAATGAATTATATTGAATAAACCACTGAACCATTTCCCCACCCCTTTAGTTATTCCAACCCTTTAAAAAAGGGATATGTTTTGCTATCCTAATGATTTGTTTAACTTTTATCCTAAATAAAGTACAATTGCATGACGTTTTTATGATAAAAATATTATTTAATTATTCTCCAAGGGAGTAATTGGCTCAATTGCTTGACTATGTAAGCATGAATACCTGACTTGCACATATATGCTTAAAAGGATGCTAGTTACGTGCTTTTGATTTTGAAAATCAGGTTCTTGAAGCCTATTTTGTATTGTGAATGACATAATGTATTAAAACTGAGTCTTACAGACTTCCATTGGGTGTGTGCTTTAGACAAACGTAAGCTTTGAAATATTTAACATTGAGTTTTGACCATATCTTAAAGAAATGTTGACACACTTTTTCAGTGATAACCTTTTTTTCTTTGTGCTGATTATGAAAGACTGGCTAATTGTGTACAAACAGCCATTTTACAAACATTAATTTTCTTTTTCAGTTAATCTGATAGTGGTGTTTATAGTGTGTGCCGTGCAAACTAAATATTTTTCAGCCTGAAAATTAAAATACTGGTATCTTCTCAGCCAGAAGAATTCTTTTTTTAACAGAAGAGCTTAGATTCTGATGAAAACCTCCACTTTTGTGGCAAGAACCTGAATCCATTTCTTTCCCTTACCTATGCATGTCGTATTTCTTTTGTGCCTTCTCTCTGCCATTCTCAGTAGTCTTGCTTCTTGATTATGTTTGTGACTGATTGCTTTTTATGTTTGGAAAGGCTGAGTATAAACTTATTTTAGATCCTCTTTTTAATAGGTTCAAACTTAAATCAGAAATATGTAGAAACAATTTTTCACAAACATTTTTTATTTTTTTGTATGCCTAGGGTAAAATGTTAACATTATTCCATAATAGCATATCATATGGTTAATGTTTTCATTCATTTTTAGTTTGATTAACAAGATCAAACCTGGCATCATTAAGAAGATCAATCGTCTGTCTACTCCAATAGCTGGTTTGGTAAGTAATACAATCATTTCCAATATCTTCAATGTCAGTGTAAGATTTCTCTCTGATTTTAAAGTAACGATGCCCTGTACTTTGTGTTTTATGTTTCAATATATAACTATTTTTCTCTGGTTACTGGTGTACAATAGCTACTGTTCTGCAATGTCTGTTGTACTATGCATATAGGTCTGTCTATTATTTGTATTGTATTTTGGCACTGTTCCCCATCGTTGGTGCCCAAAAGAAGACTAAAAAGCATGGCTCCCTGGCACCGAGCAAAAGTGCCATGGGCCATCGGGCAAAGGACCCGCTTCAGCCTGTCTGGCCACTCTGGAGCCACATGCTCACTCCTTGCCAGCTGGGACCCTTAACCCCATGAAAGCTCGACTCCCAGGGGCGGCTTGGGACCAAAAACCCTGGCAACACCAACACCTTCACAGGCTGTTCTAGTGCCCACATAGCACAGGCCTCCACCCACACCATCAGTGCAGCACGTGCCCCAGGAATTGGCAAAGGCTCCCTAAGAGGGCAAGCCAGCCACTAAGACCCCTCGGGGGGGCAGGGGAGCGCCGCCAATTCCCCGAGACAAAGCAGCGTGCTCTGCCTCCACGCCATAGGTTGCCAGAGTTGCAGCCCAGACATTTTAGGGCTCGTCCTTGCTCACCGGTGCCTTGTTCGTGGTCACCGCCGTCTTGATGCAGATTGCCTAGAGCAAAACACTGGTCTCCGTACTGTCGACGCCATTCACCCTCTAGGCGCAGGTCCTGCATATTGGGAGTGCTCCTCGTCGCGTCTCTAGTCCCCCCAGCACCAGTCCCCTTGTTACTGGCACTGACCACCTTGCTCTGGGCACCGGTCCCCAATGGCGACGGTCAGCAAGCAAACCCAGGAGTTGACGGCCACACCATGGTCACCGGGAGGGGATTCCTCCAGCACGGAAGCCCAGTTCAGCCCCTTGCCTAGTGTGCACCGGCAAGAATAGGCACCCAAGGCCGCTTCAACGACGCTGACTTGGCAGCACAGCCAGTGGCCTTATTGAGGCACATGAGGAATGCCGGTTATGCCGATGCCCCCTTTTCACCACTCATCAGCTGCCACCTCAGAGCAGCAGCTGGCATCACTGATGGCACCGGGCTCAGTGCACAAGGCACACCCAGTGGTCAAAGCAAAAGGAACAGTGCCTACCCCAAGCCTCCCTCCCCCATGGGGGAACCTCCCTAAGGTGGTGCAATCATCGTCCGCATCCCCAGATAAGGTGATTGCCGGACTCTTGAGGGCAAGCCTGCTGGATGATTTCAAGGAACGCCAGGCCCTGTTGTGTCGGGTGACCGAGAACTTGGGCCTGGAGGTAGAAGAAATGATTGAACAGACATACATCTTGTTTAATGTTCTGTCAGCCTCCACTCCAACCAATGTCACACTACTAGTGCACAGTAGTGTCCTTAAGGTTTCCAAGGGTCTCTGGCAAACTCCTTCTTCCATTACTCCCACCTCAAAGAGAGCCAAAAAGAAGTACTTTGTCCCAGCCAAGGGGTTTGAGAACCTCTATAGCCACCCTCCCCCAGGCTCACTGATGATCTCTGCGGCCAGTGAAAGAGACAAGCAGGGGCATACCAGTTTGACCCCAAGAATAAAGATGCCAAATGGTTGGATCTGTTTGGGACAAAGATTTATTTGACGGCCAGTTTGCAGTTTTGGGTGGCGAACCATCAGGCTCTCTTTGGCCGTTACAACTTTAACTTATGGGACTCCCTCCATAATTTCAAGGAGTCCCTTCCACATGGTTTGGCTGCCAGGTGCTCCCTCCAGATGGCATGGGATGTGGTGGACTCGGTAGTCAGGGTGGTCGCGTCAGGAGTGGTGATGAGGCGCAGCTCCTGGCTTCAGACTGCAGGTCTCTCCCAGGAAATGCAGACTTCCATCCAACACCTCCCATTCGATGGGAATGGTCTTTCTTCAGACTAGAAGGATGCGAGGCTGCTTGGGCTGAAGGACACCAGGGCCACCCTTCGCTTGCTGGGCATACATACGCCACAGCCTGTGACAAAGAAGGCCTAGGCAGTGGCCAGAACTGGGCAGTCTCAACAGGGACCTGCAAGAAGGGACAGAAATGCTGTCATCTATCTTCCACCCGCTCGCTCATGCAGCCCAATCCACAAAACACTCCGGGGGCCAGAAGCCCTTGTTTTGAAGGTGTGGTCGAGAGCGTTGCCCCAGTCACCTTCCAGGATCCACCCCACTCTTTCCTCAACTGTCTTTGTCCTTTCTGTTCGGCCTCGTCCCAAGTCACCTCAGACCATTGGCTTCTAGACATAGTGTTTCATGGTTACACCCTGCAAGGCGAAAAGTATAAGCAGGTTCAAAAAAGAATTAGATAAATTCATGGCTCTATCAATGGCTGTTAGCCAAGATGATCAGGAATGCAACCTGTGTTCCCTGTAAGCTGCGCGCTTGCATGGCCACCCGGGAGAGATTCAAATGCTGCCTAGCTGATTAGCAGAGCATGCACAGCTGGCAGCATGTATTCAGGTGCCCCTCCCCAGATGTTGCTTTGTCCTGTAGCTGCTCCTGGGACGCTCCTGCTGGCTGTGCAGAGTGGGGGTGGGGTGGAGTGGGAGGTGCTGATATCAGGGTGTCCCCCTGCCCCCGCCCCTGTATCCCATGTCTGCAAAGCAGGGGAGTGGGGACACAGCCTGAGTCAGGACTCGGTACTGCTGCGATGAAGGATGAGTGACTGAGTGCCTTTCTTAAAGAGACATGACACTATTTTCTGAGATTTCCCCAGAAGCCAACTCTCACACGCTCACGCTCTAATTTTATTCTTTCAAAGAGTGTTATTTTAGTGTTTTGACTGATCTATGCATTCCATAATTATTTCTCTTACATTTAAATTTAATTCTTTGAGTAGTGAGTTCTAAAATGCCTAACCTGTCCTTGGTGGAGTAATTATCCCTATGGTAACTTTTTAAAATATAAATTATATCTAGGTTTTTTGTTTCTACTGGTGGCGCATATCTGCACATACCAAAATTTATTTCACACATGGATGAAAAAAATTAGAGGGAACATTGGATGCAACCCCATGCTCTGGGTATCTCTTAGCCTCTGTGTGCCAGAAGCTGGGACGTGATGATGGGATGGATCGCTCAATAGATTGCCCTGTTCCGTTCATTTCATCTGAAACATCTGGCCCCAACCATTGCCTGAAGATAGGATACTGGGCTAGATGGACCATTGGTCTGGCACAGTATGGCCATTCTTATGTTCTTTCTTGCAAGTGGAGTGCAGAATGTCTGCAGTTACTTTCTATGTTTTAAAAAACATCTCAGCAGTTTTTTGGACAAAGTATGTAGCTCTTAAGTCTCTAGAGGAGGAGAAGGAGCTATGAAATTAATTGGTTGGTTAAGATACCAGAAAGTTGGGGTAGCTTAATATGTGTACTTGTGAAAACTATGGAAAGCCAATATATCTGTTTCCATATGAGATAAGTGCATAGCGCATTAGTGGCCTTCATCCTAGAAAGGCTATTGGTTTTACTCATATAAATAACTTTTTGCTGAACTCTTTTCCCATCAAAAAAATCTAAGGAAGAACTTGAGTCAAACCAAAATTATCCTTGTGGAAGACAGTACAGTTACTCTGTTAGTAGCCTGACTGACTAAATGGCATTGGAAGCAGCCAATAATCCAAACCAGAAAACCATGGAATAGATTTCATTTTTGTGGTGGCTTAACTTCTGGCTTGAATCATCACTGAAATATTTAATAGCTAACACATTAAAGCTGGTGTATATCTTATTATTATTTTAGATCGGTTCTAAGAACTCAAGGTTTGCAGGCATATTTTTTGTTTGCTAGCACAAAAAGTGGAGTGTCACATTGTTTTTAGGAATATAGCTCTCCCTGACCTTGCACACACACATTTTGTTGTGTTGTAGCCCCTTCAAGTTGCGTTACCGTTCCCATTGAAGATCTTAACAAAGAGTTTGAGGGAAAAAATGAACATAACAAAGCAAGATTAGCCATAACATGGGATGAATATAGGCACAATGCAGCTGGCTAAAATTATATTTAATTAAGAATCTCTGAAAAATCCTGCCTCGAAACACTTGATTGAGAAATCCTTTTTTAAATGATGGGATTTGGTCATAATTACAAATGTACTGCCCTGTTAATCAGTACAGGCCTGATTTTTTTTTAAATTGGGTCTTTTTGCTGGTCTCCACTGGTAAGCAAACTTTTGTGTATGTAGTTTATTGTACTAACAACCTAAATCCTAACCCTTATCTGTGTTAGTGAAATTCACACAGAGAACCAATCATGTTCTCTAAGCTGTGGGGAGAGGTAGATATGTTGGAGGGTAGGGATAGGGTCTAGAATGACCTAGACAAATTGGAGAATTGGGCCAAAAGAAATCTGATGAGATTCAAAAAGGACACGTGCAGAGTCTTGCACTTAGGATGGAAGAATTCCATGTACTGCTACAGACTGGGGACCGACTGGCTAAGCAGCAGTTCTGCAGAAAAGAACCTGGGGATGAGAAGCTGGGTATGAGTCAGCAGTGTGCCTTTGTTGCCAAGAAGGCTAACGGCATATTGGGCTGCATTAGTAGGAGCATTGACAGCAGATCGAGGGAAGTGATTATTCCCCTCTATTCAGGACTGGTGAGGCCATATCTGGAGTATTGTGTCCAGTTTTGGGCCCCCCCGCTACAGAAAGGATGTGGATGAATTGGAGAGAGCCCAACAGAGGGCAACGAAAGTGATCAGGGGCACATGACTTACGGGGAGAGGCTGAGGGAACTGGGCTTGTTTAGTCTGCAGAAGAGACGAGTGAGGGGGGATTTGATAGCGGCCTTCAACTACCCAAAGGGGGGTACCAAAGAGAATGGCGCTCAGCTGTTCTCAGTGGTGGCAGATGACAGAACAAGGAGCAATGGTCTCAAGTTGCAGTGGGGGAGGTCTAGGTTGGATCTTAGGAAACACTGTTTCACTAGGAGGGTGGTGAAGCACTGGAATAGGTTACTAGGGAGGTGATGGAATCTCCATCCTCAGAGGTTTTTAAGGCCCAGTTTGACAAAGCCCTGGCTGGGATGATTTAGTTGGTGTTGGTCCTGCTTTGAACAGGGGGTTGGACTAGATGACCTCCTGAGGTCTTTTCCAACCCTAATCTTCTATCCTTCTATGTTTATCCAAAGGAAGGAGACTATATTGAACATAGTCACTTGCCACCGTAGGGGTTCAAGACAGGTCAGTGAAATCAAAAATGTAGAAATTACAGATGGAAAAGAGCTACTGGTAATCAACTCTATATCCCACCAGTTGTGGATTACTCCTTACAATATTTACTTGTGCTTTGTCTAGCTGTTTTTAAACTTTCAGAATAATGGGACTTCCATTGCTTGGAAACACTCAAAGTATTAGAAAGTTACCCATCGGTCTTTCCTGTTTTGTTTTGAAAATATCTTCATAGTGCCTATTACTCCTCCCAAGACTCCTTCCTCCACTTTATATTGTCTATTGGAGTATGGTGTGTGTGTGTGTGTCTTTTTTAATATCCTATATGGCCCCTATTACTGTAGTATCAGAGTGCCTCACAATCTTTTCACGTGTTTATCTTCATCACACCCTTGTGAGGTAGGGAACTATTATACCCATTTTACAGATGGGTAACTGAAGCACAGAGAGACTAAATGACTTGCCCAAGATCATGCAGGGAGTATGTAGTGGAGATGGGACTTTAACCAAAATCTCAAGCCAACACCCTACTCCTGGAGATCTTCATGCTGCCACAGCCTCTTTATCAGGTGCACCCTGTCATACTCAAACTCTAGAACTATATTTCCAAAATACTTCATGCAATCTTCATCTCAGGCAGCTCACATTGGTCTCGCTCACAGCTTGACTGATAGAAATGCACAGTTACTATTTTTTTTTTCAAGACTGTGGCCGTTTAGAAATCATTTTCCTTTGGAGAAAAAAACATAGTGGCTTGAATGCTCATTTTCCCTTTGCCTTTCTCACAGAATTCCTTCACAGGTTTGTTTTTGCTCTGATAGAACTTGCCTGATCTGAAATGCAAATATGGTATGAAGCTGACATGCTTAGCTGTGGTTAAAGAGAGGGTTGGTGATAACTGTGTACTAAATAGTTGCACAGAAATTTTTCAATAGGATGTTTTAATGAAGGTCTGAAGGCATCGCATGTGCTTGACTGTGCAGCAGAATTTTATGATTAGTAGCTTTAAGATTATATTGAAAAGAAACTTGTTGAATATGGTAAAATAAACAGTGAAAGCAAAAATAATGTTCTAAATTTCACCTGAAATGTGTGCTGTTGTGTTCTGCCTGTTGCAACATGAAACTGATGTGCGTATTTTTATGTACCAAATTCTTTTCTGAATGGACATCAGTCAGTTGCTATTGTAACTTTTTAGCTGTATTCTACTTTAAAAAAAATAGGTGGGATTAGTTTTTTAGTGGGATCACTTTTATTTCCAAGCTTTTTTTTAGTCGGTTGAAAACAAGCTATAATTTTCATGTCTAGTTTCATTATATTGCTGCTTTGAGAATTTGGGTGTGCCCCACACAGTTCAGGGATAATCATGATGGAAGGATAAAAAAGACAATAAATGGTATGTTTGAATGATTAAACACTGAAATGAAAGTTGGGCATTCAGGGTACGTCTACACTGCAAATAAAAGACCCGTGGCTGAGAGTCTCAAAGCTCAGGGTCAACTGTTTCTGTCTACAGGGCTAAAAATAGAAGTGTCGACATTCCAGCTCTGGCTGAAGGTCAGGATCTGAAACTGCTGAAGGAGAGGTGGTGGTGGGGGGGGGTCACAGAGCCCAAGCTCCAGCCTGAGTGGGAGTGTCTACATTGTTGTTTTTAGCCACGTAGCATGAGCCTGAGGCAGTGGGCCCAGGCTCTGAGACTTGCTGCTGTGGGATGTTTTGCGGGGTAGATGTACCCTCACTGGCCATAAATGTCTGAGGTCTTAAACATGCTTAAAATAAATGTTATCTTTTGTTACAGAGTAAGATAAAGGATAATTCAACACAGTATAACTTTAGCGCCCTGGTGGCCAAGATGAGTCTGCTCTGCAGGCAGCTATGGCCAAGAGAAAGCATGAGTAGGAATGCAGCAGTGAAAGTCCCTTCCATCCCAGGGCCACCTGTTCTAAACGCCTCAGAGTACACACACACGCCCACGTGCGAAAAGTACAATGAATATAGGAAGGAGAAATATTCACCAAGGGATGAAAGGAGAAAAATGGGGAAATATTGGGGGAGCAGTAAAACAGGGATGCATTCAATTCAAGGCCCAGTGGTACCAAAATCTGAAAGGGCAGACACCAAGCAATGTGTCTGCACACAGAGTTCAGGAGTCCTGGGCAAAGTTCCAATCTGGCAGTGAGTCTTGGGTGCTCTTACTTGTCTTTGGCGCCTGTAAACTTTCCCCAACAAACCCCTCCTGTGCCCTCTTCTGCTGCTCTCTGAAAAGCTACACAGAGCCACCACCTCCCCACTTAGCTAGCTAACAGCCTCCCTCCTCCTTCCCAATGCAAAGTCACAAGCCTCAGTACTCTCAGCCCCATGCAGCTTTGGGCAAGAGAGATACTGGGTCCAGCTTCAGTCTGTCCTCATCAGGCGATTTCTCCCGGGCACAGTGCTCCTCCTGGCTCCTGTCCTGGGGTATCCCTGATTGGCTGCTCTGTCCCTCCCAGGCTTCAGGCAGGTTTTTGCTTTGCTTCACTCTGTGAGGGCCTGCTTGCTGCATCCACACACCCTCTTGCTTTCCCCCGCCCCCCTGCTCCCCACTTCCTCCTTCTGGAATAATCATCACTCCCCGCCTCAGGAAAAAGATTTTAAAAGGGCCATGCTCTCTAAACTCCAAAGGGGTTACAATAGTATTTCTTGCCTCACAAAGGTTTGAAAGGCCTGAGCTGCAGCTTTCTAGGGAGATTCCATTAATATTGTTTTGGGAGGAGTGAAGGATTTGTTTTGTTTGGGTGAAGGATTGAGGGAAAGTTTCAAATCCTTAATGTAATGATTATAGCAGAGTTTCCCAAGGTGTGGGGCATGCCCAGGTGGGATGAGTGCAAAGAACTAGCTTGTGGGGGGAGGATGTAAGGATTGGCCTTTAACACCATATTTCAGGGTGGAAGGTGGGTGCAATTAGTTTAGGCTTCCTGAAGGGGGCTCAGCTGTCAAAAATTTCAGATGCACAATTTAAGGGATGGGATAAAATAGTGAGTTCAGTAAGAGGCTGCCAGTTGTTGAAGTGATTGGAAATGAGGCTCAGTTATTCCCTGGTGTAACTCCATTGCAGCTAAGGTAAGAAATACCCCAAAGTGCTTAAAAATCAGCACTGAATTAAAATATTAGCACCAGGCTGGTGTGTAACTTTATTTTTGTGTATCTTCACAATTTTGACTTGATGTAAACTTCTGGCCTAACTTTTGTGTTTTTTAACTCAGGAAACAAAAGGGCAAGCTCATTCTTTCCCAACATCTGCAGAATGAAAGTTATTCAGTATTTTTTTGTGAAAAAAATCACTTTTTTTCAACCAGCGCTAGTCAGCAAGCTTCACTTTGTGGAAACTGACAGTAGTGTATTCTGCATGGTTCAAGGGGAATGACTGTACTGTACTCCTTTCCCCTGTGTGCTCTGAGGCAAAACAAAACTTATCAGTTTTGAAGCTGGGTATTAAGGGAGTGCATTGAGTAAGGATTGAAGCAAACACAGGACAAGGGTGTGGATAACCTGGTGGATGGGTGGAGGGGAAGGCCTCTGGAGCTGGATAGAGTATGGGAGAGACTAGAATTCAGTCCTGCCTTTGGCATTTCTTGTCCAGTTCCCTGTCTGAGCCTGTCTGCCCTTCTCCACAAATCTTGTTGGTTATGTGGGAGTGCAGCACACTACCCCTGCTGATGATCAAGACACCTCCCTGCATTTGGTGAATACATGGCCAAACCAGAGGCTAGAGTGGTATGGTTAACATATCCTGCAGC
This sequence comes from Lepidochelys kempii, assembly GCF_965140285.1. Taxonomy (NCBI): domain Eukaryota; kingdom Metazoa; phylum Chordata; order Testudines; family Cheloniidae; genus Lepidochelys; species Lepidochelys kempii. The sequence goes on from NC_136380.1 coordinate 80,630,215, forward strand.
TCTTCTGGCCATGTACTTCAGGCAGAGCAGAAAGCTATTTGTAGTGATTAGAGTATACTAGTAGTAGCTCTTCCAGTTCGTTGATGGGGGGCTAACGGGTTGGATCACAGAAACCCCCTTGGGACTACCACCTGATGTGCCAAGACTACTTCTGCCCCCACTTTTCCTGCCAGCTTGTGACTCCAGCAACCTGTCTTGCTGAGCCAGACATGCCAGTCTGCTCCAACACAGACCCAGGGTCTGAACCACATGCCCCAAAGCTGCAGACTTAACTGAAAGCAACTTAAGAAGTGTTCCTGTCTTTGACACTCAGATGCCTAACTCCCAATGGGGTCCAAACCCCAAATAAATGCTTTTTACCCTGTATAAAGCTTACAGAGAATAAACTCATAAATTGTTTGCCCTCTATAATACTGATAGAGAGAGATGCACAGCTGTTCTCCCCCCCCCCGCCCCAAGTATTAATACATACTCTGGGTTAATTAATAAGTAAAAAGTGGTTTTATTAAATACAGAAAGTAGGATTTAAGTGGTTCCAAGTAGTAACAGACAGAACAAAGTGAATTACCAAACAAAATAAAATAAAACACGCAAGTCTAAGTCTAGTACAGTAATAAAACTGAACACAGATAAAAACCTCACCCAGTAAGCTTCCTTTTACAGACTACTCTCCTTCTAGTCTGGGTCCAGCAATCACTCACATCCCCTGTAGTTACTGTCCTTTGTTCCAGTTTCTTTCAGGTGTCCTTGGGGGTGGAGAGGCTCTCTTTAGCCAGCTGAAGACAAAATGGAGGGGCTTAAATAGACTTTCTCTTGTGGGTGGAGACCCCCTCCTCTCTCCTATGCAAAGTCCAGCTCCAAGATGCAGTTTTGGAGTCATATGGGCAAGTCACATGTCGATGCATGACTCAGAATTTACAGGGTAGCAGCCATGGTTCACATGCTTCCTTGAACGTCCTCAGGTAGACTTCTTGTGTGGATTGGAGCATTCCAAGATTAATTTTCCTTTTAAGTGTTTCTTGATTGGGTACCTAATATGCACATTCCTTTCTCCTGAAGCTGGCCAAATGCTCTACTAAGGCTGCTTAGAAATCAAGCCAGTATTCATAACTACGAATACAAAAATGATACATCCATACAAATAGGATTAATAGATTCAGTGGATCATAACCTTTACAGAGATATGTTGCATGGCATAAGTAGCCTAAAACACCTTCTAGTTATGTCATATATACATTCATAAGCATATTTCCATAAAGCCTTATGGGAGACACCATCATAGGGGCTATTAATTGGGAGGCAGGGCAGAGATTGCTATGCCTCTCCAGGTCAGTCTCAGAGAGACACATCATCCAGAGGTTGCAAGGAAAAACTTGGGTATAAAACATCTTCAGATAAGAGGTCTTGCATTTTCCTCTGATTTTTGTTGGTTTTTGCTTTTTTAACATCAGTCCATGTTTAGTGGGCTTTTGTCTGTTTCTCATGCAAGAGGGACGCACACCAATAAAACTGCAGAATATATAGATATTGTCCCTTCTCTCCTGACTTTCCCCAAGTTTGCTCTTCCTTACATAGAAGTGCTCAGCTAGACATTTTGCCCTGTTTAGCTAGATTTTCCAGTTAGTGTAGTTATGTGCTCTGGCAAGGAGTTTCTGGGGTGGGGAAGAAGAGGGCAGAGAACAATACTCTAAATGCTCAGCTTTTTGGGAAAGCCTACAATTTTGCTTGCGGTGGTGCTGAGAAGGGTCTTGGAGTTTCTTGCCCATAGGGCTCTGAACTTTGAGGTCCAAGTTCACATTGCTTTTTTGTGCTTGTCTGGAAAATGTTGCAGTTTCATGCAGGTCAGTTATACTTTGACAAGCTCTGTTTTCACAAACCCTGTCATGACAATTTGTCCTGTTTTCCCTTCTGACCAAGGCATTTCTGGACGTGCAAGCACAACTAGAAACTCCCAATACCCACCCACCAACCATTTTAAAACAAATATACAAACACAGCTGCAGTTAAAAGGAAAAGGCCTATCTTCTTTTAACCCTGTCTATCAAGCTCAGGGCAGCTCTGGCTCACTTTGCACCTACAGTTATGGGCTTATATGTTTTCGGTGAATCTCTTGAGGATTGATTTCAAAGGGACCCCAAGAAACTGATTTTTTTCAAAGGAGCCTAAGAGTTTGGTACTCAATTCAAATTGAATTGTTGGGCACCTAACTCTCTTCAGCTCCTTTTAAGGTTGCAGCATGGAACAAAAACCCACTGGACAGGTCTGGACAGGATAACCGCCTCTCTCTGCTGTGAAATTGTTGACACTTAACTTTTACCATAGTACTTAGAAGTAATGGGAAAAGGAGTGAGTTGGAGGCACAGGTGGTGCAGCGGTTTAACAATGGGAATCGGAGTAGAATAAAAATCCCAAAACCTTGGGAGAAATGGGCATAGCCAGGGAAGCTTTGGTTCAGAGATGGCTAGTGCAGTGGCTCACAATCTTTCCTGACTACTGTACCCCTTTCAGGAGTCAGATTTATCCTGAGTACCCCTAAGTTTCACCTCATTTAAAAGCTACTTGCTTACAAAGTCAGACATGAAAATTCAGAAGTGTCACAGGACACTATTACTGAAAAATTGCTAACTTTCTCATTTTTACCATATAATTATAAAATAAATCAATTGGAATATAAATATTGTACTTACATTTCAGTGTATAGTACATACAGCAGTATAGACAAGTCATTGTATGAAATTTTAGTTTGTACTGACTTGCTAGTGCTTTTTACATAGCCTGTTATAAAACCAGGCAAATATCTAGATGAGTTGATGTACCCCTGGAAGACCTCTGCATACATCCAGGGGTATGCGTATCCCTGGTTCACAACCACTGAGCCAGTGAACTTAATACTGTATTGAAATTGTTCTTTATTTAGGATAACCTTTCTGTGTTTGTTTGCTTGTATTGGTTGCATATTCCTTTCCCCATGGCAGAAGGGACTAACACATTCTAGTACGCTGACTGATTTGGAGCAATTTTCTTTCTTTGAAGTGTTTTAAGCAACCTTAACTACAAGCATCACTGACTATAATAAACTGATGCAGCCACAGGATCTCTGATACAAACTCTTCCTTAAAGCCCCCTTTTAAGAACCCTTGCATTCTCCTCTTCACCAAAAATCTTTCTTCATTTTCCCTTTCCTTGACTATTGAGCCATGTCTTGTCTAGTGGTTTTGATTTGTCTTTTGGGGAATATCTTCACTGCAGACTTATCTAGCTTTTAGCCCAAACTCCCCTACTGTCCACCCGCGCACACCTTTTTAACCTGGGTTTGGAAGCACTTTAAGCCCAGGCTAGCTGACCCAACTAGGGATATAGGTTAGAGTGTGGCTTCCACTTGGGAAGCAAGAATGCAGAATAAAAAGCTTGAGTGCTGATGGTCCTCCAGTGCTTTCCCACAATTCCCCCTGAGTGACAGACAAATTCTCCTAGTATTGACACAAGTGACTGTGAATGAATTGTCAAGCATATCAGCACAAAGAACCATGGGAAATGCCCCCAGACAAGCACAGGGCCGAAATGGTGAGGACTCGGGTAGGGCTTTGTACTATGACTGCTCACACCTGGCCTAGGCTAATTCAGGTGCTCAATTCTGGCTGCTGATCACTTGGGCTAACTCTGCAGGGAAGGTACTGTTAGACAGAAAATCTCTGGGGCAGGGTATGTGTCTTGCACTGTTCGCAAAGTGCTGTGTAATCTGATTTACTAAAAAGTATTGTGTGTTTAAATTAGACGTTGGCTTACTCAGCTTGTTGTTTTGTATTTGCCACAGGGCAAGACACAAAATGGTAGACCCTACTCTGAAGAACTTACAGTTTAAGAGAGACTCTCAGACAGGTTGAACTGAGAGAAATAGTGGTGGGAGTTGCTATTGTCTTCCCCTCATCCAACATGACGCTATTTGTGCACACTCTTGTGGAGTTCTAACAGCCTGATAATTTAGCAGATTCTTAATTAGTAGTTTTAACATTTCTATTTAAATGAATTAACACATTTCAGTTACTACACCAGCTGTGTGTTTCATGATCAACTTCAATCTGTCTACAGCAATGTTTAACAGGGGCAGGCAGAAAGTGAAGGCTGCACCATACCCTTCTCTCTCAGGCTGTGTTATTTATGCCTCTGGCCCAGCCCATATCATATGAATGCTTCCTCTCCTCTCTTTATTGCCATCCTGCTAGTGAGTTCTCCTTTTGGAAGTGGGAAGAGAAGATAGTTTTAAGCATCCATGATCACCTTTGATACCTTATTTTAACAAAGTTTCAGCCTTCATATATGAAGGCATGTATGAAGTAAGCATATTACAAATGGCAGTGATGAGATTAATTCCCTTTACTTCATCTCTTTATCAGTGATATCCTCAGCACAAAGCTACAGAATATAACAAAAGCTGCTACTCAATATATTGTGAGATTCCCCCTCCACCCCTAAAAGCAAATTTTGTGTGTATGTAAAAAAGCATTAAACATCAGGAAAGATAGTGACTGCAAATTTGTATTGTTCTAAATACTTCTGCTGTATTTACTACATTTCATAAAAACAAGTACAGTATATGCATCACACATCCCTTTAGATTTTGTCCCTGATATTCTGGTTTGAGTTATCTGTTTGATTGTGTTGACACAAGACCATAGCTTGAAGCCTTTAAACTTACAGTAAACTCACTTTGATGAAATAGTAAGAGCACTTAGCTACCATAAAAAGAAAAGGAGTACTTGTGGCACCTTAGAGACTAACAAATTTATTTGAGCATAAGGTTTCGTGAGCTACAGCTCACTTAATCGGATGCATCCGATGAAGTGAGCTGTAGCTCACGAAACCTTATGCTCAAATAAATTGGTTAGTCTCTAAGGTGCCACAAGTACTCCTTTTCTTTTTGCGGATACAGACTAACACGGCTGCTACTCTGAAACTTAGCTACCATGTTTCAGAATGTGCAGTTTGAAATAAATTGCATGAATATCTCTGGATTCAGCCTGAGGACTGCGAGCCAAAGGGGCTGTTTAATTGCAGTGTAGACTTTTGGGCACAGGCTGTAGCCTGAGCTCTGGGACCCTCCCACATTGCAGAGTCTTATAGCCTGGGCCCCAGCCTGAGCCTGAATGTCTACACTGCAATTCAACAGCCCCTTAGCGTGAGCCCGCCTGAGCTGACACAGGGAAGCTATGCTTGTCTAGTGTAAATATCAACCAATTTATTATTAACTTATTAAACTTTTTTGCTATTTTGGTTAGTGAATCTTATTAATGTAAAATCTCTCTTTCTACAAAATGTAATTACAAGTTAACACCGTTATTTCTGGTGTGGCTTCCTCTCATTGCAGAATCTGAAAGGCTTCGAGTCTCATGATATTTCTGTCCTCACAAGCAATTCTTGTTCCACGTTTAAGAAGCCCTGTGAAACAGTCCCTTAAATCAAATGGTTAAAATATTGAATTTTGAAGGAAAAAAGCCTCTTTTTATTCCTAACAAAGACAAATGCATTATCTAAGAAAAATTATCACCTTTCAGAATAAAAATTAAGGAAATAAACTAAAACATTAATATAGAGTTTAGCTGAGAAATACATACTATCTACTTCTAACAAAAAGAACCTCAAACTGTAGATTTAAAAAAAAAAACACTTGAAAGATGGAAGATTGATAAGGCTATTTGTAGAATCATAACTCCCTTCTTTTCCTGTATCCCACCCACAGTCTTACAGTGAATAGGTATATAACAAGTATTAAAATAACCTTAGAAACTTTTCACATTACTGAATAACAAAGAAAACATTCTAAATCCCTACACATGCTGAGTCTCAATTCTCTTCCCTTGGGAAGAAGTAGGGCTTCTTAATATTTAGAGATGAAGCATGCTATATATCCTCCAGTGACTGAACTGGGCATATTTTTAGTTCTTGATGTGGGTCACTGGTGTCTTGTGCTCTTCTGCTTGAGGATGTATGGTATGTTTCAGCCTTGACAATGAACTTGTTCAGTTGTTTGTTACCGCCTAAACATTTTGAAATGCAGGGTGTGTATGTAAAGGGCAGGGTGATATAAAATCTGTGGGATATTTTTAGTAACAGCACTGAAATTCTAGCAGGGTAAAACCTAGCTTCACAGTAGGCTGTGATATAACATGTAGTTTAATAATCTAATGTCTGTTAAACTGTGCTGATCTAGATATCTAAAAGTAGTCATCTGCTTGGCCATCTAGGGATGTATGGTTCAGTTCCCAGTCCTCTTTACGCTGGGCTAGCAAATGCTGTGCATATTTATGAATTCTATACAAAACCACAAAGTGTAGGGTTAGATGGGTTTCTAGGTGTTGGGGATGAGAGCTTGCATGCCAAACTGAAGCTTCAAGAGAATTTAATTTTTATAGTGCGAACTATAGCTCTGCTAATGGACCCCTAATTAAATGTACAAACATAAGAATGGCCATATTGGGTCAGACCAAATGTCCGTCCAGCACAGTATCCTGTCTACTGACAGTGGCCAATGCCGGGTGCCCCAGAGGGAGTGAACCTAACAGGTAATGATCAGGTGATCTCTCGCCTGCCATCCGTCTCTACCCTCTGACAAACAGAGGCTAGGGACACCATTCCTTACCCATTCTGGCTAATAGCCATTAATGGACTTAACCTCCATGAATTTATCTAGTTCTCTTTTAAACCCTGTTATAGTCCTAGCCTTCACAACCTCCTCAGGCAAGGAGTTCCACAGGTTGACTGTGCGCTGAGTGAAGAAGAACTTCCTTTTGTTTGTTTTAAATCTGCTGCGCATTCATTTCATTTGGTGGCCCCTAGTTCTTATATTATGGGAACAAGTAAATAATTTTTCCTTATTCACTTTCTCTACACCACTCATGATTTTATATACCTCTGTCATATCCCCCCTTAGTCTCCTCTTTTCCATGCTGAAAAGTCCTAGCCTCTTTAATCTCTCCTCATATGGGACCTGTTCTAAACCCCTAATCATTTTAGTTGCCCTTTTCTGAACCTTTTCTAATGCCAGTATAAAGGCATGACTTAAAATAACTTGTTAAGTAAGTTTTAAACTAGGGTGCCATACCTAAATCCATAATAAGACACCAAAGACTTAGCACCTCTTGGGGGCTGAGGGGGAAATAACATTTTCACATCTTGCAAAGCATGTTGCTAGATAGGCTGCACAGTATGACTGTTTAGCCAGCAACAGAGTCAACTGTGGTCTAGTATGTACTGTTTTGTTTTGTTTTGTATACTATTTTTATTTCCTTAAACATTTTATGACTAGCAATATGTTTGTAAAGAAACATTCCTAACTAAATGATGATATGACAACTTGAACTTTTCTGCATGATTATGTTAGTGACATTTTGTGCTTTGACTTAAAAAAAAAAATTCAGGAGATATTTTGGAATTTATATTACAGCAGTTCATAGTATCTGTGCTAAACTAAAAGGATATTTATAAGCAGGACACATGTTCTCTCTCCTGCTTGTCAGACTCTTTTGTTGAAAGATTCATATCTATCCACTTTTTGATGCAAGGATAAATTTAAATGAATTGCAAGAGGTGATCGTTTCATAAAGTTCAGTGCTTGAATTGGACAGGTATACTGCTCACCTTTCTATTCTGTTGAGAGTCTCATTCCATTTCTATCACTGTGATACAAATACCTAAACTTCTTGCCTTAGCTACAAACCTGCCTGTGTCATACTACTTATTTCTGTGATGGCATGTGTGAAAAAGAACTAATGAAAAAGCTGGCAGCATTAATGCTGCTTTGAGCAGTTTGAGTTGCTGCATCCCTATGCCCTTGCTTTCTTCCTACATAGCACAAGAATTAGGATGGACCTCCAAGAACTTCTTGCTAGCACAAGAGCTTAGATGTTGCTGAGATGTGCAGCCCTTTCAGTTCCTCCTCTGTGGTCCACAAAGCCTGGAGTATCATACTTACAGCATCCAGTAAGCTGCAATTCATGGAGTGCAGCTTGTACAAAGCAAGTTATTTTCAGAAGATGAACTAAGATTGTTTAAAGGAAAGGAGGGGTAAGGAGTGGGAGATCTCAGAGAATTTTCTTAAATGCAGAGGAGCAATGATGCCCTGCACCTTTAAGCTGGGTGTGGGGGGTATTTGGCTGGCTGGCTGAGTGAGGGGACCAGTGCTTCATAGCTGGAGGGGGGGGTATGAAAACTACTGCAAAAAGGGGGAGTGTGGTCACTGACTCATCCCCTGGGAATGCAGGGTTTAAAAAGAGGCTGTTCGGTGCCTCGAGCCTTCCTTTTTACATGGACCAAGGCTGAAGCAGGGCCCACCCTCCCTCCCTTTTACGTGGTAAAATAACAGGTTTGGTCAACACCTGCTGTGGGCATTACGCTAACTGCCCCCTTTTTTAGGGGGGCTGGGAAGGAATGTTTCCCTTACCACCAGATTGGCTTGGGTGCAGTTGGGTTTTTTTGCCTTCCCCACAGTGGGTTCGGGGGGGCTCTGTACATGCATGGCATGATGGGTGATAGGCCATATGTCGCAACTCATTTAAGTGGCAGATGTTCAGTGCAGGTACTCCGTAGGAAAGGTATACAGTCCCTGGATAAATGGCTTGGAAAAGGGCTTAAAAAGAGCTGTTCATTAAAGGAAGGAATTGGGGGGCGGTTGGAGACTCCTATGATTAGTATGGCAGGGAGCCAAACCTGCCTCCCCCCACCTCCCCCTTCTGATAGCCTACATTAACCCTCCTACAAGCGGCAGGGTGGATGGTAAGGTCCCAGCAACGGATTTTTTGGAGGGACCTGGAGGGAAAAAGAGGGGGAGCTGGTGGAAGCCCACCAGGTAATTATGGAATAAACATGGAATTACCTGCTCTGTACACTGTTATCTGCCAGGTAGTCCCAGACATCTAATAATAAAGTTGTGGCCTGATTAAGCCCATGCCAAATGTCTCCTGTCCTTCTTTCAGCATAGCCAGACAATCACAATCTGGAAGGGAGAGTAAATGAGCAGAGAATCTGACAGATACTTTGTTGGCTTGGTCCTTTTTCTCACATAGCAACATTTCTTTACTGCTACAAGTACTGTGTAAGAATATAGTAGTTTAGTGTCAATTCTCTTGTGGTGAATTGTAAACTATATCAACAAAACTCAGAAGCCTGTGTCTATCTGATGGGGTCCCTGGGGTGCAACCTGGACTGTGGGATTACCTAGACATCTAAAGCCACCAGCTTGGGCTGTGTCTCGCACTGTGATGCTGATGTCAAGTTACACGTCTCCGACAGACACTTGACTTCCACAGGCAGTGACACACCCAACTGAGTTACATGATTAATCTCCTAGCCACTTATGAACCATCAATAGAAAGGGTTCAGCCAATTTCCCACCAAATCCCCAGCCTGGCACCCCAGAACTGTACCATCTTGCATTGCTCAAGGCTCCCGTGGGCAATGTAAACTAACTGATAAGTTCATCACTTCTTCATAGGAAAGTGGACATGCATCAGCCTTTGTAATCTGATCTGTGATTACCCAAGCACTTCAACCAAACACACAGTTTTTAGGTAAAATATAAAAGATTTATTAACTACAGAAAGATTTTAAGTGATTATAAGTAGCAGGCATAACAGTCAAAGTTGGTTACCTAGGAAAAAGGTTAATTCACAGTCTAAATTCTAACTTAAACAGACTAAGCAAGATTTGAATCAGTCTCACCCTAACTGATGGTACAAGCATCTTACAGTTCCTCAAGACAGACTAGACTCTCTTACAGCCTGGGACCAATCTTCCTACTTCAAATTCTTTGTCTTCCAGACCATCTTCCAGGCATTGAGATGGCAAGGGGTGGGTGGGGGCAGGCACAGTGATGATGTCACTGTCCCTCTTTTATACTTTCTTCCAGTTGCTAGAAAGATCCTTGCTGTGACCTGGGTTAGTCTGCCCTCATTGCATACATGCCTTCTCTGAGAAGTGTCTGGGATAGTTGATTTTTCTTGATGGTCCGTTAATGCTGTCTGGCCCGCCTTTGTTGCAACTGACAGGTTGGCTGTGGGTATTTCCAAACCTCACAACATATTTCAGTAGCACATAAAGTAATACTTCATAACTTTATATAAAATGATGTACAATCCAACAGGATATTAAGGTTCAACAGATCAAGACTTTTTGAATACCTCACCAGGCATATTTTGTACAAAACACATAATAATCTTATGACAATTTTGAATATGTGGGTTTTAGGGTGCTACTTTGAGGTACAGAGTATCACAGTATTCAAAAGTGAAAAAAACCTAATTGCTTTGCCAGCACCTTCCATGTTTCAGTGGCAAACCAAAAGTTTTTAAATCTATTACTCATAAAGTCTCAGGGAAGTTTAGCCTTCAGGTGGATTACTGTCATTCTGATTACATGTAGTTTGGTTAACCTGGTGTCCTGGTAGTTTATGCACATTTAGCTTGTAAACTCATGTTTTTAGAAACTGTCAAGAGTGAAAAATACATGGGTTGATTTTCTTTACTCCCACATGCATGCAAGTAACTGGCAGCAGAGTTCATTTTAAATTTATTAATCAGAATAAGCAAGGTGCAGTAAGTTGTCCTTTATCCACTACATATTCATTAAAGTAAGAGGTTTTACAAGTGTGTATTTCTTATCCTATTTCTTACTTTATAGTATAGTACCTGGTTCTAGGAAAGGCCTAGGAAGGCTACACAGAATCAATGTGTCCTGTTCAGTGTAAAATACTTGAATTAAGTCACACTTATAGTGATTTTAAACTTTAATATTCCCCTTCAAAGTATTAAAGTTCACAAAACACATTATTTCCACAGTGTATCATGGTTGTGCATATTGCAGGTTAGATTAAAAAATATTGTTACCTAAAACACTGAGCTAATGGAAAAGCTTATAGACTGCAAGAATTTTTGTTTATCCTTGGAAGATCATGAACAATAAACTTGAACATACTTTCTAGAAGTTGAATGCTGAAAATTAATCCACCACATACTTCACAAACACTGGGTACAATCAATCGTGTGTCCTGAATTCAGGGGATTCCTCAACTGGCAAGAGCTAGCATAAGCTTCTCTACAGAGTCACTTATCCCTCTGCCCCACTTACAAGGCTATGCGGGGGGCATGCAGAGGGAGGGGAAGAACACATGGCACTTCATCTGATCCCTGACCAATGCACCACTCCATACTGGACCACTGCAGCTGGGGTAGATTAGGTCAGCCCTTTGTTGATCTAAGCTACGTCAGGCATCATTTTGGCCGCAGTGGCACAGAATTGGAGGGGAGGAGGAAAGTCATTCTGCTCAGCCCTTTTGGCATTTAGTTGCAGCTGAGGATTAAGTTCATTAATTGCATCTTACAACACCACTCTGAGGTAAGTAGGTGGTAGTATGCCATTTTTCATAGAGTCCAAAGTCAGAAGGGGCCATTGTGACAATGTGGTCTGATCTCTGGTATAATAGGCCATAGGACTTCCCTAAAATAGTTCCTAGAGCATAGATTTTAGAAAAAACATACAATCTTTACTTAAAAATTGTCCGTGATGGAGAATCCACTATGACCCTTGGTAAATTACTCTCATTATTGAAAATGTTCACTTTGTTTCCAATCTGAATTTGTCTAGCTTTATCTTTCAGCCTTTGAATCATGTTGTACCTTTCTCTGCTTGACTGAAGAGCCCATGGTTAATTATTTGCTTCCCATGTGGGTACTTTTAGACTGTAATCAAATCACCCCTTAACCTTCTCTTTGTTAAGCTAACTAGACCCAATAAGCTCAATCTATCACTAAAAAGTATGTTTTCTAATCTTTTAATCATTCTTGTGGCCCATCTGTGAACCCTCTCCAACTTATCAACCTCCTTCCTGAATTGTGAACACCAGAACTGGTGGTCACATCAGTGCAAAATACAGAGGTAAAACAACCTCTCTACTCCTAATTGAGATTCCCCTGTTTATGCATCCTAGAATTGCATCAGCCCCTTTTGGCCATTAGCATCGCACTGGGAGTTCAGCTGGTTATACACTGATGCCCAAGTCCTTTTCAGAGTCACTGCTTTCCAGGATAGTGTCTCCCATTGTGTAAGTATGGCCTACATTCTTTGTTCCTAGATGTATACATTTACATTTAACCATTACTGAAACATATTGGTTGCTTGTGCCCAGTTCACCAAGCAATCCAGAATGCTCTTTATCAGTGACCTATCCTCTTAATTATTAACATTTTTTTAGCTTTTATGGTTTCTTACAGGTCATTGATGAAAATCCTAAATAGCCATAGGTCCAACAACAAATCCCACTAGAAACACATTCGATAGATGATGATTCCCAGTTTACAATTACATTTTGAGATGTAATTTAATATAGTCTTAGTTTTAAATCAAAATGTCATGCCGTACCAAGTCAAATGCCTAAAAAGTGTATTACTTTGGTATAACTTACGTTGCTCAGGGCTGTGAATTATCCACACCCTGGAGTGATGTAAGTTATACTGACCGAAGTGCAGGTGTAGACAGCACTATGTCAGTGGGAGAACATCTCCTGCCAACATAGCTACTACCTCTCGCGGAGGCAAGAGTTAAGCCAACAGGAGTGCTCTCCCCCATTGGCTTGGAGCATCTTCACCAGAAGCATCAGTGAAGCTGCACCACTGTGAATGATGTAATGTAGACATAGCCACAGTATACTATATCAACACTATTACCTTTATCAACCAAACTTGTAATATCAAAAACAATATCAAGGTAGTTTGACAGGATATATTTTCTATAAACCCATGTTGATTGGCATTAATTATGTTACTCTTCTTTCATGCTTTATTAATTGAGTCTCATGCCAATCACTCCATTATTTTACCTAGGATCGATTTCAGATGGAGAAGCCTATAATTACTGGGTCATCCCATTTATTCTTTTTTTAAAGTGGCACAACAGTAGCTTTCTGCCTTTTTTTGTGGAACTTCCCTGGTGTTCCAAGATGATTGAATATCAACATTAATGGTCCAGCGAGCTCCTCAGCCAGCTCTTTTAAAATTCTTGGATGCGAGTTATGTGGATCTGCTGATTTCGAAAATGTCTACTTGAATAGCTGTTGCTTAACATCCTCCTGAGATGTTACAGAGTAGAAAATGTTATCATATATAACTACATCTGTTTTTTCCTCCAAATATGGAACAGAAATATTTATTGAACACTACTACCTTTTCTGCATTATTATTGATAATTCTACCATTTCCACCCACTACTGAATCAATATCATTAAGATTCTTTTTGTTCCTAATATGCTTTAAAAAGTCCATATTGTCCTTTATCTGTGCTGGCCATAGATTTCTCCTTGTCTCTTTGCTTTCCTTGTCAATAAGGGTAAGGAATATGAGTCAGATATTTAGATACTTGTTGAAAGACACAAGAGACTAGCGTTCCAATTTAGGAATTCCTGGCTCTGTCCTGTGATAACACCTTGAGGCCAACCCCCTCTTTACATATAATATGAAAACTACTAATAATCTGAACACAACTCTGATAAACGGCTAGTCATCCATCTTGTTTATCAAGATTCTTTTATAGATTTCTTCCCCCACCCTGCTTATTAATTTAAATGTGTCTCTATCATATGGTACTATTGCAAAATGCAGCTCCAAGTACTGTCCTAAATTAAATCCAGTAACATGGGCCTTTTGATCAGTATAATTGACTTTGGGTGTATGCAAACAAATATTTATACTTTTTAAACACCTTATTTGTGGCTGAAATATGCCGTTTTGTTTTGTTTTTTACTGTATATTCCCAAGTATCTGCAAGCAGGCTTCCTGTGGAACATATAGGTGGCATGGTTTATACCGCCAAAGCTGTGGATGTACTTAGAGTATCATAAATACTGTATTAAGAAATAGCATATTTTTAGTGGGTAATATGATCCCACTGGCCTATTTGCCTGTCTGAGTATATTACAAAAGTCCCATTGACTTCTATAATTTTAAAGTAAAAATGTTTTCATTATAACCCTCTTCTCCCTTCCCCCATCCCACACTTGTTACTTTCCCATACCTTTTAGAATGAAATTGTCTATGCTTGATTTCTTCCCAGAGGTGAAATATATGGAAGATTTGAGCTAATCCTGTTCATTTGTTTGTTGCTATGTGATATGGTGAAAGGAGTGTTTTTGTTTTGTTCCTGCTGTTAAAATTTGTAACCACTGTATTTTGGGGGAATAACTCAAATTTCTGCATCTTGAAACTACCCACTTCGCATGTACCTCTGTGCTGTGACTAATGAATAATGCTTGATTAGTAAAGTTCTAGAGGCAGACAATATGTTATATGTTTGGGTAATTGAGGGAGCTGGCCCTGATTGCAGGCTTTAAAGCCTGCGGGCTGGCTAGCTCCCCTGGTCCTGGACTGAAACCATGGGGTCCTCAAGAAAGAGTGCCTGCTGAAAGCATTCCTGAAGAGCAAAGTGTCCCTTATGCTTTATTCATGTAGCTCTTCGAAGCATGGCAGATTTTTAGTCCTGCAGTTGTTTTTACTTGACATACCAGAACTCTAAGCAACCCAGAACTGAATGCCTGCTCAGGAGAGCTTTCCAAATTCTGCAAAGAGACCACTCTGTCACTCCCACCCAATTGCACATTTCCTGAATTTCAGGTGCTTCATTGTGAAATCTTAGCATCACTTTGCCTTTTTTTCTTTGTGTTGAGTAGAAATTAAAGAAATTTTGGCACTAACTCCCCATCCAGTTGAATATGTGGTACTTTAACATAAATCAACACTGGTTCATAGTTCTTAGGGTGGTGTGTTCCTTTATGAAAGTTGTAAATTGGAAAAAGAAACTTACTTGAGTTCAGTAGGTCTAATTCTGTGTTTGCTTGCATTACAGTTAACTGGAATGGCAGACGATCCCAATCTATGGGTTGGAAGATTACATTCTCTTTTCTGTTGTCCGGTGGAAACTGTTTGTTTTGTTTTTTTTTTTCAAACTCCAAGTACTTTAACTAGACTGCTTTCCCCCCCAAACGGCTATTTTTAAGAGTCCCCGAATTCTAAAGATGTGACAACTTGTGTTTCTGCTAATGTTAAAAAGCTGTTTGCCCCAGCTGAATAACAGAATCTCACTGCATTTCAGTATACATATAAAACGTAAGAAACTTTTACATAAGGTGAACATATGCTTCCCACCCAGCGTGACTAAACTCGAAAGAAAGCAAGTCTGTTTCAATGTAAACAAGCTCTGGATTTCCTTCTCTCTCCCACCACCCCCCATCATAGTGACAACTAATCAGGGAGCCATAACTGTAAACTGGATGATATTTTTCCAGTTTAAGTTCAGTTCATAAATGTAAGTTGATGTTAATGTAATTAGCATGTTTCCTTATGTTTAAAAGCCACAAGATAAGTCAAAATAAGACAGTAGTTCCAGCCTCTCTTATTTAGAGACCTCTCTTTGTAACAAATTGGAGCATGAGCCCACTCCCTTATTTCAAACCCTGATACAAGTGTTCTATCTAGCTTTTTTGGTTTGCCTATATCTTTCTATTCTCTTGTATCCTTCATTTGCTTTTTCTTTTTTTATGGATTTTTTTTATTGTGCTTTGTTTCTCAGTCCTGTTTATTCTTTTCCGTCCCTCTTTACAGTACTTTCCTCCCTCTTTCTCTGTTTGTTTCATGGTGCTCCTCTTCCTTGCTCTTGTTCTACTGTACATCTCTACTCCCTAGTGCTGCCACCTGTTTCCCTGTCCATCCATGCTGCTCGCTTCCATATTAGGGGCTTTCTTCCCCTTCTCCATATTTTAGCTGAGGGGTCTGTTCGCCCAACCTCACTACTGCTGCTTGTTTCACACCTTCCCTTACATAGTGCTGCTTCCTGGCTCTTACCACAGAGATTGCAGAGAGCAGCTACTAACACAGTACTGTATAGCAAAGCCTCAGCAGCAGCAGAAACACAGCAGAAGCAGGAATAACTGTGTGGCCAGCAATCCCCTGGACAGAGCAGAGAGACAGGTGCACCCTTGGAAGGGTGTAGCATCTTCCCTCATTCTTGAGATATGTAGCATTTAAATTCCTGCTTGTGGGTGACCAAAACATAGATTATATTTCTCACCACAGGTTGGGAATCTGCTATTAGTATCCCATTGAATTATCTTGGGATGTGGCTTACTTTGATGATTCAGGCAAAATGAAATACTGAATTCTAATATTTCCATGCAAGTCAGCATATGTGGTGTTCATTTCATGTCATCTTTATAGTTTTTGTGAAACTGGAGTCCTACATGAAGCAGCCGAAATTGCTTTTCCTTTTTTGCATATAACATCCCACCAAAAATTAACTGCATTTGAATTTTGTGTTTGACCTTTAGTCTTAAGTTCTCTCACAATTAAGCCTCATAGTTGTATAAAATCGTGTATAAACACCAATGCTGACCTGAGGTGACTTGAGTACAATGGAATTAGTAAAGTGCACTTTACTAGGATTGCAGAATATCTTTCAAATTTCAAGTAGTATCAAACCTTAATGTTGTTAAAGTGCAGTTACGGTATGAAAAGTGACTCCCTAAAAATAAGTTTATAGGTTCCATTTGTCTCAGTGTCTTTCAGATCCATTTTTTTTCAGTGGCACCAGTAAAAAGATGGCTTTCTAACTGCCTGCTCTGCAGCATTAACATGGGATCTGAAAGTTAAAGCGTTATTCTCTCTTGCTGGGCCACCTGTTCAAGATGTTGTGCTTAGAATTTTGTTCGTTCATTTTGGTGTAAGAGTGGGATTCTACTCTGCCTTTAATCTCATATATATGAATTTACCCTGCGGTATAAACAGGAGTAAAAAGCAGCATCAACTTTTTTTAGCTAGAAAACTACACCGATGTGACATGAAATAGACACGCAGTAAGTCTATTCAGTAAGCTGCTGTTTTTACTTTGTCAGCTTTCTAACCATAAAGAGGCATAAAACTTAAGACCATAAGGGACCACTACATAATCTAGCCTGACCTCCTTTACATCACAAGCTACCAGCACCGTCCAGCCACCCCCACACTAAACCCAGCAACCAAAATTAGACCCCCAGGAGACTAAGCTATTGTGTGCCACAGGCACAGAATAGAAGATACTGAGCGGCACCAATGGCAGAGAATTAAATGAGAGGCACAGAGACTATCCTGACAAATGGCCCATGCCCCATGCTGCCGATGAAGATGAACCCACAAGACTACTGCCAGTCTGAGGTGGGGTTAAAATTCCTTCCTGGCCCCACATGGTCTAGATAATACTTAGTCCTACCATGAGTGCAGGGGACTGGACTGGATGACCTCTCGAGTCCCTTCCAGTCCTATGATTCTATGAGATTTTACAAACCAAAGCACTGAACCAGAAGGGACAAACAGGGCTACTGATCTCTGCCCCCACCCCTGCAAACAACCCATCATGCAATCACAAGCTTGTCAAGCTCTCTTAAAACTAGACAAGTTGTTTGTCCCCACAACTCCTATTGGAGGCTGGTTCAGAGCCATAGAGAGATAACTTGCATAATAAACTATACTGCTATCTTTGAGTTCCAGTAATTATTTCTTACAACCTTGTTTACTGATTTTTATTTATTTAAGGAAAGGTGTTGATCTAATCACATAATGTCCTTAGTTGCTACACATATTACCTGAACAGATGGATCCCATTCTATTATAGCATCACTGCTGTTCCTGCTCCTATATTTTAAGGAGATGCTATCAAGCTTGCTGTTGGTTTCGGTCACTTTCACTTATTGTTAATAACCCCATAGAAACTTGGATAAAAATCAATTAAAAACTTATTTTAATGTATTTTATTTGTGTAAGAATTTAAAATGGCTACTAGCTATTTGGAAAGACATTTCTTGGCTGTGGTGCACTAGCATGATGACATTCTAATGCTCCACAATCTTATAAGAACAGCGATACTGGGTCAGACCATTGGTCCATTTGGCCCAGCATCCTGTCTTCTGTCAGTGGCCAGTACCAGGTGCTTCAGAGGAAACGAACAGAACAGGTAATCATCAAGTGATCCTTCCGCTGTTGCCCCTTCCCAGCTTTTGGCAAACTAAGGGCTATGGCCCCTTCAGCGTATGGTTTTGCATCACTGTCCATCCTGGATAATAGCCCATCAATGGACCTGTCCTCAATGAATTTATCTAGTTCTTTGTGAACACTGTTATACCCTGGCAAAGAGTTCCAGGGGTTGACTGTGCACTGTGTGAAGAAGTCTTTTGTTCGTTTAAACTTGCTGCTTATTCATTTCATTTGCTGACCCCTAGTTCTTGTGTTATGAGAAGGAGTAAATAACACTTCCTTATTTACTTTCTCCACACCAGTCATGATTTTATAGCTCTCTATAATATCCCCCCTTAGTAATCTCTCTTCCAAGCTGAAAAGTCCCAGTCTTATTAATCTCTTCTCGTATGGTAGCTGTTCCGTACCCATAATCATTTTTGTTGCCAGAGTCTGTACCTCGTCCAATTCCAGTATCTTTTTTTTGAGATGAGGCTACCAGATCTGCATGCAGTAATCAAGATATGGGCATACCATGGACTTATATAGAGGCAATATGATATTTTCTGTCATCTTATCTATCCCTTTTTTGATTCTCAATATTCTCTTCACTTTTTTGACTGCCACTGCACATTGAGTGTACATTTTCAGAGAAGTATCCACCATGACTCCAAGATCTTTCTTGAGTGGTAACAGATAATTTAGACCCCATCATTTTGTACATATAGTTGAGATTATGTTCTCCAATGTGCATTACTTTACATTTATCAACATTGAATTTTGTCTGCCATTTTGTTGCCCAGTCACCCAGTTTTGTGAGATTCCTTTAACTCTTTGCAGTCTGCTTTGGACATAACTATCTTGAGTAGTTTATATCATCTGCAAATTTTGCCACCTCACTGTTTTACCCCTTTTTCTAGATCATTTATGAATATGTTGAATAGTACTGGTTCAAATACAGACCCTTCAGGGATACCACTATTTACCTCTCTCCATTCTGAAAATGGACTGTTTATTCCTACCCTTTGTTTCCTGTCTTTAATCAGTTACTGATCCATGAGGGGACTTTCCCTCTTATCCCATGAGAGCTTACTTTGCTTAAGAGACTTTGAGGGACCTTGTCAAAGGCTTTCTGAAAATCCAAGTACACTATATCAACTGGACCCCCTTGTCCACATGCTTGTTGACCCCCATCAAAGAATTCTAGTAGATTGGTGAGGCATGATATCCCTTTACAAAAATCATGTTGACTCTTCCCAACAAACCATATGCATCTATGTATCTGATAATTCTGTTCTTTACTATATTTTCAAGCAATTTGCCTGGTACTGAAGTTTAGGCTTACCTACCTGTAATTGCTAGGATTGCTTTTGGAGCCTTTTGAAAAAAAAATGGCATCACATTAGCTATCCAGTCATCTGGTACAGAAGCTGATTTAAATGATAGGTTACATAACACAGTTAAAAGAAAAGGAGTACCTGTGGCACCTTAGAGACTAACCAATTTATTTGAGCATAAGCTTTCATGAGCTACAGCTCACTTCACATTTGAGTTCTTTGAGAACTCTTGGGTGAACGCCATCTGGTCCTGGTGATTTATTACTTATTACTGTTCAATTTATCAATTTGTTCCCAAACCTCCTCTAATGACACCTCAATCTGGGACAGTTCCTTAGATTTGTCACCTCAAAAGAATGGCTCAAGTTTGGGAATCTCCCTTACATTCTCAGTTGTGAAGACCGTTGCAAAGAATTCATTTAGTTTCTCCACAATGGCCTTATCTTCTTTGAGTGCTCCTTTCGCATCTTGATCGTCCAGTGGCCCCACTGGCTGTTTAGCAGGCTTCCTGCTTCTGATGTCCTAAAAATTTATTTTGCTGTTACTTTTTAATTCTCTGTCTTGAGCAAATATTGTCTAGCATCTTCAGAATTCATTTTGTTGTGTACACAACTTTTCTCCTCTCCCAACCTGACCAGCAACTTTGGCTTATCTGTTTGGCAGCAAGACCCAATTTTTTTTCTCTGACCCCTTCCTTCCTTGCTTATCGGCACATTCTGATCCCACTTAACATTTTATTTGGAACATCCAGTACTTTCTGATTCTTCTCTTCTGATTTTGGTATGCCCACTCATTGAAAAGATGCCACCTTTGTTTAACTTCTAAATCCACCCTTATCACTCCAAATCCCCCAGGGTAACTGCTCATTCTTTCACAGCAGCTCAGTAATCCCCATGCTTTTCTCGGACTCCCTAGGCCTTTAAACAATTCCTAGTTTAGTTGTCTAGCCTCTCAGCTACTCCTATCTCAGTGACATTCCCCAAACAGAGTGCCTCATGGTTACTCTCCTTCCAGCTGTTGTACTTTTCAGGGTAATGGGGTCCTTTTTTGCCCCTTCTGGCTGTGAAGCATTCTGCAGGTC
Organism: Lepidochelys kempii; assembly: GCF_965140285.1. Classification (NCBI taxonomy): domain Eukaryota; kingdom Metazoa; phylum Chordata; order Testudines; family Cheloniidae; genus Lepidochelys; species Lepidochelys kempii. The sequence continues at coordinate 80,650,650 of NC_136380.1, forward strand.
AATGTACAGTGTGTGTTCTCCATTTCACTGAGGCTTCTGAGGCCCCATTCAGTTTATAAAATCACTGAAGGCAAAGGTATGCTCTGAGTTTCGATAAATTTGCCTTCCTGTCTAAGGTTACATAAATTTGTAGGCCAGAACAAACTGACAGTGCACCTTAAGAGGCAGCCTCAATCTGGCACCTGTGTGTGTGCACTGGGTGGAGGGGAGAGAGCATGAGAGCCTTTCCTCACGGTGAACCCACTCAAGAGGCAGCTATAATTTCACTGCTTGTACAGCCAGCAGTGCACTCAGTTCAAGGCTGTGTGTGTGTGGGGGCAGGGTTGTGACTATGGCCCTGCCTCTTCTCCAGTGTGCAGTGGAGCTGAACACTTTTTATCGTGGGGGTGCTGAAAGCCAGCTAAGGAAACTGTAAAGCAGTGTTCCCCCAAACTTTACTTTGTGCCCCTCCTACCCCCCGAGATCCATGGCTCTGGAAGGGGGGGCATGGATAGGAGTAAGGGTGCCGAGGCTCGGGCCATAGTTGGGGGTGTGCCTGAGGCTAGCAGCCAGGGCCTAGAGCTGTGGGTGCTGCAGCACCTCCCTCATCCTTAGTTCCTGTGCCTATACCAGTGTGCCACTCTGTCCCCTGATTCCACCCTCTGCATAAGGGGAACAGCCTACACTTGGAGGAATTATGTTTCTGGTTCCATGGGCCTCCATGTCCAGTGAGGCTTGGGGTCTATGTCATATGGTATAATACAATACTGTCTACATGTTAAATGTTATACAGGCATTTTCCTGAAATGAAACTTGAATTTATCCATTCATAAATACGCTAAGATATACTGGAGTCTAAGGACCTACCAAAACTGAAGTTCACTCATTAAACAGTGCTTTGTATTGGAAGCTACTGATACTTCTGGTTGTTTTTTGTTTTGTTTTTGTTTTTTGTTTTGGATGGGGGGGTGGGAAGGGGTTTTTATAATTTAAATTATTGAGCTCTTTCCCCCAGGGAGAGCAAAAAGGGGGAAAGGATGTTTTAAGGTGGTACTGAGTTGATGAAATGGCTGTTTTACAGACTGTGCAAAGTCTGACCTAGTACTTTAAGTACAGAAACTTTGAACGACAGGGCTATATTAGTTTATGAATTAAGTAACATTAGCCTCCCGTCTCCTGTAACCCTTTCTACCATGTTGAGTTGTGAAGTGTGTGCAAAGGGAAATTCTTCTGTTGATATCTTAATGAGAGAAAATTTCCTGTAAATTGCCTGTTGATTATGAAGTAGAAAATGAAATAATGAATTGTGCAATCTTTACAGTTGTATATTGGTTACCCTGTCTTTATCAGGCAGTTGGTCTGTAGCAGGTGCAATGAGTGCATACGGTACCACTTCTAGATTTTATAGTTTCACACTATAAAAAAAAAAAAATTTTGCTGCTTCCTTGATCATGCAGTTTGGTTTCTCTCTCTCTCTCTCTCTCTCAAGAGCCTGCTCAGCAACCAAACCCAGATTTCAGGTGCCGTATTCCACAATCATTCTGTAGTCTGTAATCATAGAAACAGAATGTTCCTCCTCTTATTCCTCCATTGCCAACAGTTTCTGGGTGGGTGAATGTCAGTAGCTGGAGCTATTTTTAAAGGCGAGAGGTGAGGCTTGTCGTGCAAAGCTAGAAAGAGGGCGTTTGTTTGCAGAGCAGAACTGACATCAAAGTGCAGATTGCTGCCTACTGGCTAGCCACTTGCCTTATACCAGGTTATCTTCAATGTGTGTGTCAGTCACAAAAATTACAAGCTAGCCCAGAATGTATATGAAATATTGCTAGTATTTATGATCTGGAAGACTGCAGCTTTTTTTTTTTTTTTAATTTCCATGAGCTGGACTTTGAAACTTGGGCATTCATACTAATCAACTTGAAGTACCTGCTCAGTGCTGCTTAACTAAGCAATCACTTTCCACTTCTCTTCACAGGATAATATAAATGTTTTTCTGAAAGCTTGTGAAAATATTGGATTGAAAGAAGCTCAGCTCTTTCATCCTGGGGATCTTCAGGATTTGTCCAGTCGAGTTACTGTCAAGTAAGTTTTTTTTCACCTAATGTTTTTAAAGTTAGCTAATATGTTTTACAGTCAGAGTTTTAAAAAATGTTTGACCAGAAAATTCTTGCTTAAAACAGGTAGCAACAGAGCAGTTTTGAAGCAGTGTAGCTCAGAATGGTCTTAGCTTTGTTAAAGTCTGTTAAAGTTAGGTCTGATATAATTAGTGCAAATATTTCCTATAATGAACCTTACTTTGTAATTTAAATTAGTATTTTAAAACCAACCAGTATATTGGTTTGCTAATTAATATTTAGTGTTTAAAGATGTGAAGCAGAAACTGCTCTGTTAAAATTTAATTTTAGAATAAATAAACTCTGTAGGTGAATTGTGTGCTATAATAACCAGAAGGTGCTAAAAATAGATTCTAAAAAATTTATTTCTTGATTTATTTGTTTAAATTTTGAAATCAGTAGTTTAAAAAAATCTCAAGGATTAGACTAGTAATTTGTGGCATTCAGATGAGTTGCTGTGGGGTATGAGTATTGTATTTCTGAAGTACCACACTTCTCTCCACTCAGAATATCATTCAAAGATTTGTTACTGAACATCACACTTCAGAGTGGGGAGAGAAACAGGAACTAAGTACAATGTATTGAGACCACTAGATGTTGGATTACACTCAGAGTAATTGTTCTGTTTACAGATGACAATATTTTCCCATGAAATAGGCATGTTTGTTCTCGCAATATAACTCATTGCATCCCATAATTTTAGGACTCATGCTTTTCTCATTTGAATGGGAGTTCTGTTAACTTCAGTGAGAATAGCATAGAGCCCTTAATAAGCTGCCAAGAACTTGGTAGTTAACAGGTGTTACTAAGGTAAATATGGCATGCAGCAAATTTTTCCTTGGGCTATTTAGCTTTGTAGTGGTTGGCACTTTTGTTCAGTTGTTCAGCCCCAGTAGGGGAAGGGGGACAGTGGGTGGGGACAGAAACAGACTATCTTAAATTCTAGGATACTTACTGAATACACATGTCCTTTGATTTTGTACAATTGTTTGAGTTGGTAGGAACACTTTTCTTCTTCTTATCTCTCTCCCCCTTCCCACCCCCCCGCCCTTTGGTAAAGGTGATGAGGGGAAAAAATGTGAAACAACCCAGCTTTTTCAATCTGGAAGATTCTCGTATAGGTTGCTCGCATGGGAATATGCGGAAATGTTCTTCATGTCCGTTGCAAAATGAAACTTAATTCAGGATTAAACTCTTATGCTTATGACAGCAAGATACTTCTAAAATATTTGATTTATTTGGCCTGATGATTTAGCTGTTGATGATTGAGCTGCTGAGTTTCAAAATGTTGGCATTCTTGACTTTATGCAGTACAAGGAGCTAAGATGTTTGGAAACTCTGCCTTACTGTAATTATTCACAAAAGTCTCCAAATCCCTATTTTAGTCTAGATTGACTTTAAATATAGCTAAGAGTAATTTAAAATGGTGTGTGATTAGTCAGTCTTCAGAAAAGTAAATTCTGACAATCTGAAACCTGAGGGAGGTCACATAGTAAGTTAACAAACTTCTGTGCAAGGTATGTTGTCCAACTTGTCTGAGTACTAACCACAAGTCACAAAAGTAGCAGGTGTGCCTGGGTGGTGGTGGTCAGTCATGAAATGAAAGAAGACTTGTCTATCTCATTTACATACTTATATAGCACCCATTACTATCTGTGATACCTGAGCATCTCAGTCTTTAATGTATTTATTCTCAAACACCCCTGTGTGATAGGGCAGTAGTGTTATCCCCATTTTACATATGGGGAACTGAGGCACAGAGTGGCTAAGTGCCTTGTCCAAAGTCTTTCAGGAAATCTGTCAGTTTTCGCCAACAAGGTTAGTAATGACTGGGACCTCTAACATAGTGAACACCAGTGAAAAAGAGGTAGGGTCTTAGGATAAAATTGGGAAAGAACAAGTTTAAAATTATTTAAACAATTTTAGATGTCTTCAAGTCACCAGGGCCTGATGAAATACCTCCTCAGTCAGCTCCTTGAGAGTTACAGGACGTATCTGAGCCATTAGCGATTATCTTCAAAAACGCATGGAAGACAGGAGAGATTCCAGAGGACTGGAAGAGGGCAAATATGGTGCCCATCTATAAAAAGGGAAATATAGAGAACCCAGGGAATTACACACCAATCAGCTTAACTTTGGTACCCAAAAATGGAGTAAATAATCAAGCAATCAGTTTGCAAACATATTAAAGATATGGAAATGGGCAACAGGAAATGGATCACTAGATTACCTGTTCTGTTCATTCCCTCTGGGGCAACTGGCATTGGCCACTGTCGGAAGACAGGATATTGGGCTTGTTGGACCTTTGATCTGACCCAGTATGGCCGTTCTTATGTTCTTAAAGTGATAAGTAACAGTCAGCATGGACTTGTCAAAAACAAATCATGGCAAACCAAGTTAATAGCTTGCTTTGACAGAGTAACAGGCCTTATGGATGCGGGGTAGAGGGGGGAAGCAATAGATGTGATGCATCTTGACTTTAGTATGGTATTTGATACTGTCTAGCACAGGGGTTCTCAAGACACATTTTTTGGTGGCCTCAGAGTGTGGCCAACAACTTTTGCTGGTGGCCACTCTCACACTTTTTCCTAAAATACTTAATTTGCTTTAGGAAGAACAATTAAATGTGCACATTTACACTTCCAAATCATTGTAATTTATTTATTGCTAGCTAGTAAGTCTGCTGTGAAAAGTGATATCAACAAGCATACAAATATCGCTTGTCACAGCAGACTTACTCAGGCCTGTCAAGCCTTTGGGACAAATTAAGCCCTGGATGGTGAGGTTGCGGGGGGGCTTGAGCCAAAGCCCGGTGGCCAGAGCCTGCTTCCCTGCTGCCTCGCCACCCCAGGGCTGAAGCCCAAAGCCTGAACCCCACCAGCCCTGGGAAGGTGGGGAACTCACTGGCTGCCTGGTCCTCCAGCATTGTGCCCCAGGTGTCTCCACAGGGGGAGTAGGGCCCAACCACTGCTGACAGCACCAGCAGTCAACATCAAGGCAGTGCATCCAGGAGCAACAGGGAGGGACCACTACTTTGCCCCCTCCCACTCCCCCAATAACAGTCTAGGGGGCTGTGGCCGCAAAAAAAAGCCCCTGCTGGCAGCATTTGAGAAATGCTGGGCTAGCATGACCCTCTCATAGACAAACTAGGGAAATACAACCTAGAGGAGCTACTATAAGGTGGGTGCGTAATACTCTCTAGAACTGTTTTCAAACCAGTTATCAGTGGTTCACAGTCAAGCTGGAAGGGCCTATTGAGTGGGATCCCAAAAGGATCAGTCCTGTGTCCGGTTCTGTTCAATAGCTTCATCAGTGATTTAGATAATGGCATAGAGAGTACACTTATAAAATTTGCGGATGATATCATGTGCTTTGGAGGATAGGATTAAAATTCAAATGTATCTGGACAGACTGGACAAATGGTCTGAAGTAAATAGGAGGAAATTCAATAAGGAGAAATGCAAAGTACTCCACTTATGGAGGAACAATTGCACACATACAAAATGGGAAATGACTGCCTAGGAAGGACATTAGAAAAAAACTTCCTAACTGTCAGGGTAGTTAAGCACTGGAATAAATTACCTAGGGAGATTGTGGAATCTCCATCATTTGAGATATTTAAGAACAGGTTAGACAAACACCTGTCAGGAATGGTCTAGTTTTTATTTATTCCTGCCATAACTGCAGTGGACTGGACCAGATGACCTCTTAAGGTCCCTTCCAGGTGTATGATTCTATGACTTGAGCCCAGATCGCCCAAGTCCTAGACTAATTCTCTAACCACTTGTCTATCCTTCCTTTTAATTGGCTTTGAGAACTTTTCCTTTAACACCCTTAGTTCCTCTACTAATTCCCAGAGAAATAAAAGTGGGATCAAATATGGGTGTGTCATATAGTAATGTAAAATAGTATCTTAAACCCACCACACAACAGGGCCCCATTTATTCAATTATTAGGAAAAGCAGGTTTAAACATTGATCATTTTTATGGTTCATGTGTACGAATATACAGAAAAATTAGAGCAGAATGAAAATACTTGCATACCATACCGTCATGCTTTTTTAATTTGTTTGAATATAAGTTCAACTTTCTGTGTAACCTGTATCATATGATAGCTCCATAATATGTCTAAAATGCCATGACATTTCAGTTTGACCACATTGTAAAGGAGTAAATTGAATATCCTGGCAAATTTTGGCACACACAAAACTTGTGTTAGGAGAGAGTGAGTGAGTGGTCATTTCCTGCTAAACTTCTGGTAGAGCTTTACACTAGGATAACTCTTCATCAGAAAGTTGATTGAATGTCATGCAATCACCCTGGAGGCAAGGCTGTCTCTTGCAGAGAGTTCCCAGATAACATATTAAGGTTGTCAGCGGATTAACAGTATGTGCTGAAAAAGTGACTCTCTAAATCGTCTTTTAAAAAAACATTAGAAACATTACATACTAGTTTCAGAGTAGCAGCCGTGTTAGTCTGTATCCGTAAAAAGAAAAGGAGTACTTGTGGCATCTTAGAGACGAACAAATTTATTAGAGCATAAGCTTTTGTGAGCTACAGCTCACTTCATTTCTTATTACATACAAGTGATAGGTTTCTGACATATACAGATGAAATTATATACAATATATATACTTGCCTCAAATTGGTACAGTGTGTCGTGTTAGGAACTTTGATGCTGTTTCTCATATACCATATAAGGTGAGCTTGTTCCAAATTAGTATGCATTTTGTTTTGATGCTAATGCATTATTCCTTGTTTACAGTAGTGTTTTGTATAAAGTTAATGGTGGGGTGGTGGTGTTGTCATAAAGAGACAAAGATTTTGTTTTCAGTAGAACCTCAAAGATACAAACACCAGAGTTACCGATTTATCAGTCAACCAGACACCATGTGGAACCTGAAGTAATCAATCAGTCAGCAGTGGAGACAAAAACAAAACCGCAAGTACTGGAAGGCTTTAGGGCTTCAGACATGGAGGGTTTGGACTGCTGCTGCAGGGTGGGTGGGGGATCCAGTTGTGGGGAGGTCGGCTCAGGGCTTCCGATCCTCAGTAGCATCAGGGCTTTAGAATTGGGGGAGTGCTGAGGCTCAGGGCTTCAGTCCCTCAGCTCTGTTCATGGGTTCTACCCCGTAGGGTTACCAGGGCTTGGTGCTTCAGGTCTGTGGTTCCATTCTCCACTTCAGTCACTCTGGAGTCATTGGGTCTTTAGCTACGAGGGGAATACCAGTTTCAGCCCCAGCTCTCCCCATGTAGCTAAAGTCTCGAACCACTGTGTGTCCTCCCCTGCAGCTGCAATCAGGAACAGAGCCATGGGGAACCCTGAGTTCTGGTGACATTCCCCCCCCCCCCCCCCAACAGGGCAGAAGCTGGAAACGGAGCTGTGGGGCTGAAGCTCTACTACTGCCCCCAGGTCTAAAGCCCTGAGCCCTGGTGCTTTCATGGGGCAGAAGCCCTGAGCCCCCTGTCCGGAGCCCTGACACCCTGAAAGTCAGAAGCCCTGATGACACTGCTCCCCACCCCCGACCCCGTCCGGAAACCTATTGTTCAGAGTTGCAAAACGTTTCAGAGATACGAACAACCTCCATTCCCAAGGTGTCTGCAACTCTGAGCTTCTACTGTATGCTGACTTCATAAAGAATTTTTGTATCCTCTACTTCTGTTCAAGGCCTCCTAAAATCCCCAAACAAATTTATTTTTCTCTGCTTTCACCTGAGGCTAGTTGCCCACATTTAAATCAGCTGCAATTGGGTGTACAGCGTGGTATTAGTGTATGCCTATAGCACAGTGCATTTAAACATCTGAGTAATGTACCTATGTTGTATTAGTGCACTGTTGTTAGAGATTTGGTTTCAAACACCAAGGTTCTCGAGTGCTGCAACATCATAGGCATTGACACTTTTATAGTGAAATTGCAGCTGAGATGGCATGGTCCTCTGGTCCATATGTCTGACAGTAGAACACTGAAGGCCATCTTTTATGGAGAACTGCAGATTGGAACTTGTTTTAGGGGTAGATCAAGAAAATGTTACAGGGACCTCTCAAAGTCACTCTCTAATCTTGCAATGTTGAATTCAACACCAGGGAGTTCTTGGCACATGACAAGATCTAATGGCAGCAGTTTTGCAACCTTGGACTGAAAGATTTTGAGAGCTCACTGATTGCTGCAATCATAAAGCTAAAAGCAACACACGTTCATCTGCAATTGTCTTCATCTGTGACATTTGAAAACAAGGCTGCAGGTCCAGAATTAGTCTTTGGTCTTATCTTAGGACCCACAATAAGCGACTGTAGCTTATATGCTGAACTCAACTAAAGACTCAGTTGTTGTTAGAGTATGTGCCTTATACTATTAAAAATAGATTAGAACAATTGTTTCTTAACTGTAAGCTCTTCAGGGCAGGAACTTTCTTCTTGTGTGTGAGGGACAGTACTTAGCACATTGGTGAATTACAAATTATTAGAATATAAATGATCATACACCGAACAATACTTAATTTACATTATGCCAGAAAAAATTGGCTTTTAAAGGAAGAGGAGTTCACTTCCAACACAACAGGTATTAGAAACACCTTAAGACAGATGGAGTTTTACTTTTGTTTGGATTCAAGACAACATTGCTATGGAGGGTCCTATCTTGATAGAAGCCATACCAAGATATAGCGATTGATATAAACAAACTGATGATCTTCAGTAATGTGGTTGCAACTGTGTCGTTGAGACTTTATTAATGTCTGTTAAAAACCAAAAAAGCCCACAATTCTAATCAGATCGTGTTCTTTGAGCCACATGTCAAAATCCAGGCTTGAATATGCAATAATCACTGCAGAGTTGTTATATTGGTGTGTTTAAAGGTGTGCTTAAAAGTTAATTTTCTCCCACTTCTATTGAGTCTTTCCTCATCTCACAGTTGAGATTGGTAGCTGTAATTTGAAATTCCTGCTGTAAATATTTGTTGTATTTGCCATAGAGCTAAATAGAACTCTTAATTTTCTAGTGTTTTTTATTCTCTTTGATAACTAGTTTATGCTTTTAAAGCAGTTGCTTTAACTTTTTGTTAAAGATGGAAGTTTGTGGAAAAAGTGCAGGTTGCATTATCCAAATTCTGGTATTTATATGTATAGAAGATTGCAAATCTCTTCATACCACGGCAGTTAAGTGACTAGAAGAGCAGTAGTGTGACATGGGAAATATATTGGCATGAATGACTTTCTGTCAGTGAAGATGGGAACAGGGCTTAGTGTCTGATATATTTATGGCTCAGTTTTTCTGTAAATCTCTAGAAATTATTGGCTATTGGTGTAGTATAGCAATGTGTCATGTCTAAAATAAATGATCCTGGTGGCACTGTCCATCATACAGCATCCCAAAGAGTTGTGTGCATTTCTTCTTACTTCATGGTTGGCTATCTCTGTTCATTCTCTTCAGGGTATGTAATTTATTTCCACAATTTTTTAGCCTAAACATTTATTATACTTAGAACTAAATGAGATGGTATTATTCTTAAACCCACCAACTTCTCAATGGTTTTTAATTTGAAATAGCATGGAGTTGCCTTTCTGATTCATTTGGGTCTCTTCAGTTATATTAGCTTGAGTGTAACATGGGCTCAGTGACTTTCATTTAGCAACACAATTACTATTTAAAAACCTTGAGTACTTCCTACCAAGTTTTTTAAAATGACACACCCAGTTGTTCCCAGTTGTCACAGGGTTCTTACAAAAATAGTGCAATAGCTTTTAAAACTATCAGTTACCTCAGTGAAATATCAAATTTCAAATGTTCTTACTGATACTAGAAACTCTAGTCATGGGCTTCCTAGTTATTCAACAGATATGGATGCTAAAGAATAGGGATTGTCAGTCTCAAGTGTACAAATGCCTCAATCAGAGTAAAATGCAGATCCAGTAGTGTATAACTAATTAAAGAAATGAAGACCTTTTTATTCCCAATGGGTGAATGGGTAATACAAAATAAACTCTGGTGAAGAGATAAAAAGTTTGGAAAAAAGGTAGTAAGCCAAAAATTTATGAAAGAATTTCCTGTGTTGCAAAGCTTAGCATTAAAGAATCTCTAATAATTTATCGCAAGCTCCAAAACCTTGTGCTGAAGGAGTAATGTTAAACTTTAATACCCCACTTCTAGCCTTCTGTAAGGACTGAATTAAATATATAATTAAATATTTCACTAACTTAATTTAAATAAGTAATAGGCTTCCATTTTAAGCAGAAGTTGAGTCAAATGTTCATGGACATACTAAGCCGCAATAGTTAACTAGCCTTCATGCTACTTAATGATCAGATCGGTATCTTCAGCTCCCATTAAATTATATTGATGGTGAGGTTCCTCAGTACAAGGGGTTCTGGCCTTAAATTAGTGCCTTAACCTCAGTGGAATACTTCTGCTCTTTTGACAACCCTCTGCCTCATTCACTGTCCATTCTGTGCACTGAATGAAGCAGAATGAAGAATATGATGTTATTAAAGACTAGCTTATGCATACATAAAGGGGTAAATCAAGGTTGCATGGGCAACTTTAATTTTGGTATTCCCTAACTCTTGAAGTGCTTGACTTTGTAACTTTATTGTTCTTTAAACATGGGGGATGGAGAATGGCTTGTATGTAATTTCCTAGTTTTTAAAACAAAATAACTTGGCACTTTTAACTCCAAGGCATAGAGCTCTACATTTTGAGCTAAGTTAGTAACTTATAGCAGTAGAAGTTATTTGGGTTTTTGCTCCTCTTCAGCCATCCAAAAATGGTTTCACCATGGGCAATCTTTAAAAAAGACATAAATAGAACCATCAATTGCACCATGATCAAATCAAATAACCTAAAAGAATATAAATTTAATTAACCTCCCCAAAAATTCCTCCCTCCCCGACCCGAGTTCCACTTCACTGCTACCCAGCCCTACTCATCACCCATGTCCTTATGGGAGATAGAGAAAAGAATGGCCTTGCCACACACTAAAGATTATCAAACTTTTATGAACTAAGGGAGGAAGTGAATTCCAAAGGTACAGGGCTCTAACTCAGAGCACCCTGCCCATAGTGCCTTCCCTCCTGTACCAATGGTGCTCCAGCTCAGGTATCTCTGTGGACTGCAACTGTGAAAGTATGTTACAGGGAGAGAGGTGCTCTGATAGATTGGTAACACCACCCACATACATGCTATCAAATGGGAAACATACAGATTGAAATGGAAATAGTAGCTGAGCTGAGTGTAGAATTCTGGTCTAATGATGCCCATTCCTGTGCTCAATCACCAAAAGCAGAGTGAAACTGGTGCTGGTGTACGCAAAAAGAAAAGGAGTACTTGTGGCACCTTAGAGACTAACCAATTTATTTGAGCATAAGCTTTTGTGAGCTACAGCTCACTTCATTGGATGCTGTAGTTCACGAAAGCTTATGCTCACATAAATTTGTTAGTCTCTAAGGTGCCACAAGTACTCCTTTTCTTTTTGCGGATACAAACTAACATGGCTTCTACTCTGAAACCTGGTGCTGGTGTAGGTCTCATCCGTGCTAGTGCTCCTCTATGCATCAATGGGGAAAGCATTATATTTAGAAGTATTCCAAGTGTTGACTTTGAGGCATGACCAATGTTACCAACTTCTCGTACTTTTATTGCAAGACTTGTAATATTGGTGGTTTTAGTAAAACCCTGGCTCCTGGAGTCATGTGATTCTGAGAATCTCAGCTTTCATTTAAAAGCATCAGTTGCTAGCCCTTGTGGTTGCAGAGAAAAGTCTGAAAAACTTGACTCAAGTGTACTGTAAATGTTCTAAAATCAAATGGCAAGTAAAACAAGGACAAATCTAAACCTAATATTTTTTTCAGAAATCTTGTGATTTTTAAGCCAAATTATATTGGGGAGTGGTTTTTTTGTTTGTTTGTTTTTTTGTGTGTGTGTGCAGGAAGGAGGGGCTGATTCTTTTCAATAGTTGGCGTACAGTCATAAACATCAGACAGACAGAAAAAGAAAAGAGGAAAGATACACAAATGTAGAGAATAGAGAGAAATCTACGGGGAGAACTGCACTTGTGGTCTGTTGGCCTGGGTGTTAGTATTGGGACAGTACCATTTCTCACTCCCTAGCTTAGCATTGTGAGAACATTGTGGAGGCAACACACTTAGACTCTCCAACAAACGATGAAAGGGACCATCTGGCCAGCTCAAGGTGCATTGTTGACAAGCTCTTCAGGGAATTGTAGCTGGTTCTCCGCTGTAGGGTACCACAATTGGATTGGAGAATTCAGAATTAAAGGCTTATAAAATGGGAATCCTAGAATATCTGTCTTAAAAGGAAAAGACCTCAAATGTGTGAGTAAGTGGCTCAGTTATTTAATTTGCTATTGTTTCATTACTAGCAACTTTGAATTTAAACTTTGTTCGTCTTGGCAACCACTATAAAATAGTGCATTGGTGGCCATGCTACATGACAGAATTGAGATACGTTGGCTGAGTTGGGTGGGGAAGTTGGTTTTGCTGTAGCTCCTTATTTTCATAGGAGAATACATTTTAAGTAAATTGGAAAATACAACTTTAAACTATTCAAAGAACCACAGAACTGCAATTTCACACTTTTTAAGTTTGCAGTACAGCGAATTATGCAATTGATGCATGTCATGTACTTCAGGATTACAAGTGGCATTGTAGTTAACCTCAATAGTTATTCCAATTTTTATACCAATGTAAATAAGAACAAAATCCCCCTTAGTGTTAAATTTAATGGGGAAGAATCAACTTGAGAAACTGCAATTTAATTCAGTTTAAAATGAAAAGTTTAAAGGGCAAGATTTCACTGACTTATCGATAATTGACCTGTCTATACATCAGAATATTACTTAACCTGAGATTAAAGTGCAACTGTTGAAACATCATTCTCTCTGGGGCACCTGGCTTTGGCAACTATTGAAGGACAGGCTACTGAGCTAGATGGACTTCTGGTCTGACCCGGTATGGCCTTTCTTATGTTCTTTAAGTTTGCATTCAGATGAGAAGGAAAAATATTTCTTACACATAGTTAAAATATATGTTCATTGTAGTAATTAAGCTTCCTGGTCACACGACAGCTGTAAAAAAATAAATAAATAAAAATAACACACTCAGGAACCCCACTTCAGAACACCACCAGAAACGTCCTGAAGGGTTTCATGAATTGAGTGTTTCTATTCATGTCATTTACCACCAGTATTTTCTTAAAAACATAAAACTTGAATCAATACTTTAGAGTTGGTAATTCCATATGTGTATCAGTGTCTATGGCAGTTGAATCTTTGTAATGTGTAATTTTCATTTATATCAATGAGAAGTATGCACATGTCAAGAGAATGGAACTCATTACACGATGTATAGTCTAATAGTATCATAAATCATAGTAACATTGGGTATAAAATATTCAAAGTTCATATGGTTAACATGCTTAAGTTTTGAGTCATTTATGGTTGTAAGTAATAAAATATGCTCTGGACTTTGGACTTGTGTCAGGAATTAAATCTAGCTTTTCAGAGTAACTGGTATACATGTTAATCTTTTAAACTATTTAATCTTATTTATTTTATCTGAAGTCTCTTATAATTAAGATTAAGAGAAATTCTTAAGATTGTTGTATTTAGGTCATTCTGTAGGGTAATTTACTAGTTAGTGATCCTTAGTAGTATCTTGCTTATCTTGTGTTTTTTGTAAGCGATCATAGTCTGTATATTGTTTGGTTACCTTGATTGTTTTGTCAGAGTGTTCTGCTGTAAAAGCTGAAAACCACAGCAGTTTAGTTGACAGCCGGAAGTACTGAAAGGCTGAAAAGGTCTGAAAAATTCTGACATAAAGTGTAGATTGGGAATGGATGAGAGAGTAATTCAAATACATTTAGTGAGGATTATGGTGCCACCAGTCAACCCTTATTGGTATTTAAATAGTTGGAAGTTTTCAACCAAATCTAACTGCCATATAAGAAAAAAGAGCAACTTTCTTGAAGAAGGAATTTATATGTTCAGATCAGGATTCACGCGTGTTACCTTTTAAAAAGTACACTCCTGAGATAACTTTAATTTAGATAACATCACTATTACTAATTGGCTTTTATAGTGAATTTCATGAAGTTAATGTGAGTTAGGCACCTAATCTGCTTAGGCTGTTTTGTGAGTCCCACTAGATGTATATCTGCGACTTTAGGCACCTGAATACATTTGCAAATTTGGCCTTCAGTCTCTTGCCATCCGAAAACAAATGGTATTCATAAAACAATATGGGAGAGATGGGGGGAGGGAAATCCAGTTTGAAGAATGGAAGCTAATACTGAAGGGTGCAAAGGTGCATTATGGAAGTTGTAATATTTTGGTGCTAGTACCTTATTTTATAGAAATACATTGTGTGCCTTTGGGATTTGGTATGTTGAGAGACTCCTGTAAAGATAATGTAGACTATCTACTTTCTTGGTATGCATGCCAAATTATATATAAACTCTAGATACAAATTCAGTGTCAGATTATCTCTAATTGTAAGTGACCACAAAATCCCTGAATGATACAGTTGTCTCTTCAATAGACAAGCCCACATGCAACATGAAGAACTGATTTTTTTTTTTTAATCTACTGGGAGCTATATGTTTTATTCCTTGCTTTGGGGAGAGCAGGGAGTAGAGGAGGAAAGACACTTGCATTATTTTCTGTACCTTTCCTATCTGCAGAGTAACAGTGAGCAAACTTCTATACAAGAGGACAGTAATGTTGTCCAACTAAGCTAAATAGTGTGTCTTCCATTTGCAACAGGTTATTTTCTACTTCTAGTAATCAGTTCATATTTATATTTTTTTTACTTAATACAATTTCAAAATGCTTTCAAAGACCAAAATTCTAACAGCTGTTTCTTGTAATTTTTAGGCATATAATAGTCACGAAGACATTTTGTATGATTTCTACTTCTAGTACTACCTGAAATAATTGCTATTACAAAAATAGCATACTAATTATTTTATATAGTACAAATTGAAGGGGATTGAAATTTCTGTTCCCACCTCCCTTATTGCTGCTATCTTATCACAAGAATGTTCCACAAATGATCAAAAAAACCCAACCAGTGTTGTGTAAATGAAGGTTGCCAAATTGATAGAAATGTATAAACAACCTGAAGGGGCCCACTCTTTCCTTGTCAGTCTGAAGAAAGGGCAGAGACCTGTTGTAAGCATAAGACTAGAGAACTTGTAACAGGTGTTGGCTATGGAGGCAACAGGCAGTAGTAGTGATACTTGATCACTGTAAAAATGACTCGGGTCTCTGATATTGACTCAGAATTGTATTTTAAGCAATGAAGCAGCTAAGGATGATCAGTTAACTAACTTTTTGTGAGTAATATAGGTGATATTTCTTCTCCCATTTCTCTACTCTCCCACAAAAGCCCTCCTGTAAATATACACTCTCACCTGTGAACCCAATGTTGTAGAACTGTATATGTGCCATTGTTAATCCCTGAGCTATACATGATGGGATATATTTAACTGGAAATAAAATGCTGAGTCTGAAATATTTACACTGTTACATGGAATATTAAATTACAGCCAAATTTACTGGAGCCCAGTGAATAACTCGCAAGAAGAAACTGTTGAACGAAACTGGGCAAATCTATGTGGTAATAGTGTATCCATTTTAATTCATACCCATGTTGAAGGCTGTTTTCAAATGTTGCAGCACATTGCAGAAGATACTTTCAAATTTTGACTGTCCTCAGGTGTGATCAATGTAGTCATGTAAAAAAGTGGTCAAACATACCTAGAGCAGTTGAAAGTCAGGGTTTAGTTGCACAGTATTAAGGCTAGTAGTGTTTGACTTTAAGACATGTTTTCATCACAAATCTGAATAGCAGACATTATCGCATAATTCTGTAAACTAATACTAATCCACACCTTCTTTAGTGTTGACTATGTCAGTCAATAGGTCTGTTTAACATTCTTTCACAGGGTAACTTTCTTATATAGTTCTTTTTTCCTGTTTAAAGGGAAACCATCCTTGATGAGATGCTCCATTAATAACAAAAACAACAAAAAAAAAAACCCAAAAAACCCACAGAAGTGGAACACGTGTATTTCAGCCTCCAGTTTTGCACACACTAATAATTGCAATAATAACTTTCTCCGTGTAAAGATTTGTCTTCAACAGCATTATCAGAATTAAATTAATTCTCTGTTATAGTAGTTGCTAATGTGAGAGTTGTGATGAACTGACCTTTTATACAATGTCCGTATATGTATTAAATGCAAAAATATCTGCAACATTATAACTGCAAATTTGAAACTAGATGTGTAGGTCTAAGGATGGATGTGTGCAAGAGATATACTGGAAGAAAGACTGAGATAATTAAATTAGAAAAAAGCAGTAGGGAATCAAAAGTAAGATTTTGGAGGCAGAAGGAAGGAGAAATTACAGAGGAGAACATTGAACAGAAATGAAGAAGAAAATACAAGGGGGTAAAATGAGAAAATAGGAATGAGAGAACAGATGCTGAACATAATGCAAGAAAAGTTGCCTTATGATCTATTATAGGAAAGAAAAGGTGAAGTGAACCCAGGAAGGGAAAGAGGTCTGATAAAAAGAAAAGATTGATAGTCTTGAAAATGTTAAATAAAAATCCCATAAGCAAGATGCTACAACTATTGTTCCTTCAAAATTGCAGGAGGGATGAAGTTGAATTTACCCTGGTGAGTAGAGTTAGTCTTCCAGCTATGGGGTACTGGTACAGGTCCTGCTTTAACATAGTCTTTTTAAAAAACATTTTTCTTAAAAATGAGTGAGAAGGGACAGGGAAAGGTGAATGGAAGAACAAACTGTGGCACTATAAAGGTGTATGACAGTGCTCAGCACCTTGCAGGAATGACGGCATAGCAGCTGGAGACTCTTCTGTGCTGGTGGTCAATGTTGCTACTAGGAGTGGAACTGAACTGGAGTTAGCAGCAGTGGGAAATTTCTGAAAAACTTCCATTATGTGCAGGTAAGGAAAAGTGTGTAACTCCACAGTGCAAAGATGTTAACAAAACTTAAAAACCCAATAGACTTTTGTCTGCATATTCACAGAAGAAGACTGAATTGCTCTTCAAGATTTGCTAACTTTTCCACACTGACAAAATGGATAATCCTGTTGGGTTTTTTGCTTGTGTATAACTTGTTTTTAAATGAAGGAAAGCTTAGCTTAGCTACTATATGATATTCAGGGAGTAAGAACCAGACAAGCTAAACATTTAAATTCACAAAACCTTAGCTCACTGCTGAGCTAATGTGCTTTTAAAAATTTTTATGCTTAAATTTATATATTTTCCACTGCTCCTTTATGATTTGTTTTGTATCTTTTAAAAATATTGCTACTGATCTCTGGCCTTGATGCTACCATGTGAGCTCTGAGAGTTCTGGCCTAATGCTGATGAATGCCTGTTTCTTGTCCTCTTCCTATTTTCTGTCTCTCGCCTCCTTCTACTATTAGCTAGCCTGATTCTGTGAGATACTTAGTACTTCCTGCAAGATGCTGAGCATCCTCAACTCCCATTTGCTTTTAGTCCCTAATAGTCCATTTTAAAGGGACTATTCCTAGACATGCATGGTGTCTCTTGAGCTGCTTTTTTTTTTTTAAACAATTTTTCTTCTTTATATTCAAAGGTTTTTTGGGTGTTTTTTTTTTTTTTTGGGCTAATTTTCGGAGAGGCTTTTAACTCTCACATGAAACTCTAGGAGGGCTATTATTGGGCAATATTATCTTAGTAGGCTGAAAGCTATGTAGGTAAGAGTGTAGCTTGTGTTCCACCCTCACAATGTTTTGCAATACTCATCACTACGGTGACTAAGCCAACACACAGTTGCCACGTTGGTGGGCGTGGTGTCACAACCTAGATAGAATGGAATAGAAAGCATGAGGTAGTTGCATAAGTGATGGTTACAAAGGGTAATGGCTGTTTTAACTTGAATCACTGAGCTTTTCATATGCAATTTTGAATTGATATTAATAATAGATGCAAAGTATATTTTCTGTATTTTTCCAACTGTTTTACAGTGGCAATAGATTCCTTATGTTTTCCTTCCATTTTTTTTCAACTTCTCTCCTTTCAAACTGTTTTGGTGGTCTTCAAAGGAACTGATACCTTTTTAACATGGATCTAGGAACTAGAGCTGGTCAGATTATCCAATGAATGAAGCCCTTTATGCTGTTTGCAAATCAATTCTGATTTCTGTATACTGAACAAACATCAAGCAATGAGGTTTTCGTGAACTGTTCTTTCAATATATGATATTCAATAATCCTGTTGTGCAACTGGTCAACTTAATTGCTTGGTAATTTTCTGGATCTCTATTAGATGACTGAAACATTTTTAAAGAAAATTGTGTGAGTGGCACATCCAGCCTAATGAAGCCAGTACAAGATAGGTGGAAGAATAGACTAGGCAGAAAGAGAGACACTGAGGTGCCTTTGTGAAAACTGGAGGCACCTACTGCACAAGTAGGGGCCAGACTAGTTGAGGGGTGGGATTTTCAAAAGCACTTAAGTGATTTAAGAGCACAAGTCCATTTGAAAGTTTATGGCTTGTGCTTTAAAGTCACTTACAAGATTTTGAAAATCTCATCCAAGATGTTTTTCAGCTCTTAACTGATGTGGGTATATCTACACAGCAGCAGGGAAGTGTGATTCCCAGTTTGGGTAGACACGCTCCAGCTCTTTCCTCAAACTAGTGCACTAAAAATAGTAGCATGACCATGGTATCACGGGCGATGGCTCAGGCTTGTCGCCAGAATACAATCCCACCCAACCCTCAGGTGCATATTCCAGCAGCTAGCCCGAGCCATTACCTGCGCCACCATAGTTGCACTGCTATTTTTACTGAACTAGCAGAGCTAGCGTATGTCTGTCTACCTGCAATTGTTAAATGTTCCTCAGTACTAAGAATAATGGGATCGTTGTCTTTGACAATCTCAGTAAAATCAGTGTAGGGAAGGAATATACATCTCTTAATCTAGACCAGTGTGAAACTTTTTTTTTAGTAGGTATGACCAGCTCAGAGTCACTCACAGGAAAGTGAATATTTGTCATAAACTCATAGAAATTTAGCTTTTTAGAAATACTTTATTTTATAAAACCATTTTAACATTCTATTTATTAAAGCTAGTAAATACCAGTAACAAATTAGCAGAAGTGGCTGAGATTACTGTCTACAAATAAGCAAAAAACTATTTTCATATACTTTGCATCCAACATTGTAACTTGTAATAAGTTTGCTCTTATAAAGTGCAGTGATTTCAAGAGTTTTTTTACCGACTTTTTCAGATCACACATCAGATGCTTAAGCAGAAGGCACACCCACCCAGACTGAATAAATACAGAATGAGACGCATTGCTAACGAAATATGTCTTCAGTGCTGTCATTCTGCAAACCACAGTCACTTTTGCTATCCAAAGTATTTTACTCTTTGAAATTTAGGCTGTGCACGCTTCTGTTGCGTGTCAATTGCTGGTGGAAAATCTTACAAAGGTCACTGAGCTCCAAGGATTTACAAATAGTATTTGCCATTTCATTCTCTTCTCTCCACCCCTTCATGGGTGAAAAGCCATGCAACTTTTTCACAGAAGTAGCTCGTTTAATTGTTCTTGTGTGTTTGTCTTATTTGGCCCATTTTTGTCTGTACAAACTTCACCATGAATCAATCTGATTTCCTCAGTTTATTCTCACAAAGATGGATGCATAATATATTTAACAACTTTGTTCCAGTTAATCATAGAAAATCTGCTCATGAATAATTTATTCAATTATCCAGCTAGCTCATACAGAGAACAGAGTAATTGGTCACAAATTGTCAGTCACAAATTTATTTGTAAATGTTTTCCATGATTCAAACAGTTCTTTGCAATTGTTCATATAGACTCAAATAAGTTTGCAAAGCTACAAGTTATAAAACTGAGTTGTTTGTGAACTGCTGGCATCAAATAAATCTTGGAGTATTCAGTAGTCAGAATTCAATACTCTGGCTGCATGACTTGACCACCTATGTCGGGGGTTCTCAAACTAGGGGTCGGGACCCCTCCAGGGGTCGCAAGGTTATTACATGGGGGGTTGCGAGCTGTCAGCCTCCACTCCAAACCCTGCTTTGCATCCAGCATTTGTAATTGTGTTAAATATATAAAAAGTGTTTTTAATTTATAAGGGGGGTCGTACTCAGAGGCTTTCTATTTGAAAGGGATCACCAGTACAAAAGTTTGAGAATCACTGACCTATGTCATATAGGATGACTTCTGTTCCCTTTTGGGTGACATAAGCTTTATATATATGAATATGAGAAAAGCTTGAATAAGTCATTGAGGCTTTGGTTCTTTGAGAGTGTATGTACCTGGGAGAAAGCACTTCATTGTGGGAAGAGAGAGGCCAAGAGATAGCAGGCCTGGAAAATGTGGGGGCATTTTGAAATGTTTCTTGTCCCCAAGAAAAGGATTATATTTGCTATGTATTTGAACTCCATTATTTAAAATGGTTCAGTTCCTTCCTGACTGAACCAGGGAGAGAGGAGCTAGATTTATTGGTCACTGGATGTAGGGGCATGCCAGCACTGCTGGTGGAAATATGGTAATTCTTGCAAGACATCTGTATTCATGTGAATAAAAGCTCCTCCCAGAATTTTCACAGAAAAGCAAATATGTTTAAGGCCCCCACTTTTTGATCAGATTTAATTGCATATAGGTTTGGCATGTAGCATTTAGTGATCACGTTTAATTAATTTTCCTACTATTTGCTCAGCTCTATTCAGAGGAGACTGGGCTTCTTGCCAACTAGAATGAGGTGTAGTGAAAATGGTAGAAGGAAAATTGTTAAATACATATTTTCCAGCTTTATACTTCATAGAATTTTTGTGCTGGTTATTTCAGGTTACTTCAAGACTGGTGTTTGATTTATTATTAATTCTGATGTGCTAGGTGTTTGACAATAGGGACTTTTAGAGTACCTTGGGTGCCTAAACTAATGTGTTAAAATACTCTAGTCTCTTAGTATCACTCTGTTAGATTTTACAAGGGGCAAAGTTTTGCGTGAAATCATTTCAAAATCTTGTTCCAGTTCCACCCTATATTCCCCTCTTTGTGATCATCTCAGCCTCTTGAATTCTTACATGCAATCTAGCTACAGTTTCCAATAGCCTTCTCTGCTCCTCCTGCTGTCTGGAATAGCCTTCCTGTATCTTTCCATATCTTTTCAGATCTCTGCTGAAGATGCATCTCTTCTGTTCTTGGTTATTTTTCAAGAGCCTAGACATATGCTAGCCAATTCACAAAACAAGTAAAAACATGGCCCTAGCTTCAAAGAGCACACAATCCAAGTATAACATGAGACAACAAGTGAAGGATGCAAGCAAGGAGTGTTTGAAGGATGTTACAGGAGAGAGAGAGAGAGACAGTGAGTGTCAAAAGATCACACAGTTGCTTGTTAAGACGTTAAGGATTACTTTTTAAAGAAAAAATTACCTGTCTTCCCCAAAACTCATTATAAAGGAGATGTTAAGAGTAAGTTTGTAGGCAGGATTTGAAAGTTATGAGTAGTGACTTTGAGGGAGTGTGCTCCAAGTGTGAGGGACAGCTTGGAAGGAGGAGGTATCCACATTTCAGGCGCATCACAGGGAATGCGGAGCCAGAAAAGGAAACACCTTTGTTGATGTGAGCTGCAGATCCTCTGATCTGTTAATCTGTCTTGCCATTATTTAACCATGTAAAGAGTTTTGTAATACAATGAATTTAGAGGCACTAAAAATAAATGTGTAAATACTGTAGTATAATATTATATTCACTGTCCACTAAAGAAATGAGTTCTAGTAGTCCATGGAAAATAACTTTTTTGGTGTGACTTTTACTAACTGCCATACTAAAAGCCTATGCTGTCACTGTAATATTATCTAAACATAATGTTGATTCAATTCAAAAGGTATATCAGGAAACTTTGGGCTTAGATTTTCTGTTTGCAGAGAAGGGCGCTTAATTAGAGAGCAAAATGAAGAGCTTTTCAAAAAAGGCATAATGCATTTTCATTAGTTTTACCAGGAGGATCTCAAAATTAATTTTGTCTAATCGTAAATTTAAGCATTTTGAGTATGGTAAGAATTCTAAGTAGGTTTAAATGAGCACAGAGTTAAGTTAGATCTCTGATGTATTCAAATTTGCATATCTTACTCTAAATCACATACAATCCAGTGATTCAGAAAGAGGCTTTAAAATCCACGGTCCTGTCAGCTCTTTGTGGATGCTGAAGATCCTATGGCACTACTTACAAGGGTAGGAGTTTTTGTCCAAAGTACTTGGCCACAATTTCTCCTTTTATTATCACCCAGGGTAACAGCGGTATCCCCATTGGCTCTGCTTTCTTGATGGTGGTAGTTTTCAAAACAGGTTGCCTGGATTTCAGTGGTACTTTATGTATAGAGAACAAATTTGCAAAATATAGGGTGCCTAAAGAAAGGCACCTAAATAAATGGTCTGATTTACAGAGATGGTCAGTGCCTGCACTGTCTTTTGAAGTCAATAGGAATTCAAGTGCCTAAATACTTGAATACATTGTCCATAGTTTGTAAAACAATTTGGGATTCTTTAGGGTGAAAGGCTTCATGCAAGTACAAAACAGCTTAATAATATGTCAGGTAGTGAACTGCAGAATATGTTTTACTAAAATATACGCTGTACTATATTTTTTCCAAGCAAAGGGCTTTTATGTGCAGTTTTCATAAATACAGATACATATGGAAGCTTTGTCTTGCATTCATGCCATCAAATTTTATGTAACGCTTTTATGTTACTCCCTAAATTTGCACTTCAAGCTTGAAGTTTCATGTAGTTTCATATTCAAATTTATGTTGAAGGGGCTGTGATAAGATAAGCAACTTTCATCATATCATCTTGTGGAATAGTTTTCATACCAAATATTTTTGAGGCATATATCATTCCATTTGTCCAATATTTTTGAAACCTTACTCAAAGAATAACTCCTCCTGAACTGTGATGAGAGATTTAACACTAATCCCCTTTGTTCTCTAAGGCACCATATATTCCTTGCAGATGCCCAATAATATCACACTGAACAGATGGTTTGTTATATCATGAGGTGGTCTGCTATGAGAAAAAATTCAAATGATAAAGGATGATGCTTGCATGATATACACTGCAATCTGGGTAATCCTTTGCTGAGAATATGGACAATAACCATAATCTATAAAACTGGTAAATCATGCTAATTTCTCTCATTAATATAAGCTATGTTGATAATGGTTATCATTCCTTTGACGTATAAAACAATTGCTGAATAACCTCTAAACTTCAATTTCTATATGTTTTCATAACTTTTTACCATAAGCCTGCATTTCAATACATTATTTTTAAAATACACTACGGGACCCAGCTTGGTGACATTTTAGAGTTGACTAACCTATGTACTAACAAGTGAGGAGCACGCTGGCAGGAGCATGGGCTAGATAAATGAATAGGTTTGGTGCGTCATGGACCAGCTCTCCACCCATTCATTGTCATGAAACAGGAAAAGGAGGATGTATTAGGCAAATATTTAATATATTTTTAGCATTTAATTCAATTTAGCAGCTTGTAATAAGGAGGTCCAACACATTTGTGACGGTCAATACTTTTTACAACAGTGGTCTATGGACCACTGTCTGAGAACCTCTAGTAACTATTTTCCTTCTCTAACTGCTGTGACTGTGTGTGGTGACTGTAAATCAGCTGTATTAAGAATACAGCATTTGTTCCTAATGAATATGTAGAGAGAACCTGGTTAATGCTTGTATATGTAAATTTAAGATTAATCTACCAAGATGACAGTTCTTGTATGTTTGGCTTTTCTTCCCAAGTTCTCTGCATCCATGTCATGGCACCAAGAACTTCCCATACCATTCTTTCCTCATGCGCTTTATGCCCTTCATCCTTTTGGCCAAGGAGCATATGGGTTCTAGCTGGAGCCAGACAATCTTATTCCTTAATCATCTTTAGAGGTTGAAATTGAGCGACACCATAAAATTATTTTCCATTGGGCTGATTGAATTTCCTCTCTGTAGCACTTCTAGCCCACTGGATAAGAGAACAGGGCTAGAATTTAGCCCAGGTCTACCACACTGCAGAGTCATCCCTGGGCAAGTACGTCTCTGAGCTGGCCCTCCCTATGTTATTTCCAGAAATGTAATTTTGTTTTAGATACACTTAGAACCATAGCTGTAAGTCTAATAAGAAGAAAACCGTGGATTAGTTTGATCAGACTGGATGTATTTTCAGGCTTATGATCCGATCTCAGATTAGAAGTTTTAAATGACTTTGGATGATAAGAACTTGGCCATTACTTCTGTTATGGGATCAGAGAGTATTGGCCCAGTAGCAGATGGGTGACAAACCATTAATTACTGATGGACTAAAAGTGGTAAATGATAGGATGCCAGGGAGCTTGTGCCGCCCAAACACTTAAATAGGAAACAAGGCTGAGTTTAACTGCATGCAACACTTATCATTGACTATCCTGAGCTCACCCTGACCCTTTGTAATTTGTGAATGGCAGATTTAGTTGTTTGCTCTTCTCTTGATTTTATTAAATTTAGTAATTTCCTATAAATGACACAATTCACAATTTTCTAAGGAAGCCCTGAATTTTTCTAGGCCCATAGTCCCAGATGAGAGCCTTGGGATGCCTCTGGCTCTTAGCTGGGTCAAAAGAAACTCCATCTTGCAAGCAGAAATGTTATTTGCATGTTGTTGGAAGAAGGCTTTGTACTTCTTCTCCACTCCCACTTTGCTTTCCATGGACTAAGGGCTTGAGTATATGGGAAAGTTAGTATGTGACTTTAAAGCTACTTGCTACTCCACATTAACTTCCTGCGTGGACGCTTTTTGCACACGGAGTGACCTCAGGTGGTTTAGTTTAAGCTTCCAAAATGCATTCAGTTAATGCGCATAAAGGCACATAGTGTGGAGTAGCTAGTGTGCAGCAACATGTTTTTCCAGTGTAGGCAAGCCCTAAGTCTCACCCAACCTCTGGGTGCGAAGGACAAAGCCACTAAGGAAGCTTGGCTTTTGGGAAGGTCAGCATACACTTTCCTTACATATGTGTGTTTGCTTCAGTGAGCTTGCAAGACCTATACTTATTTTGGCTAGACTTTGCTAAAAGCTTGCAGATGACCAATTGTAGCTTCAGTGTAAAGTGTGAATGCCTACAGTACAGTACCTTTTTTCTGTTGGATGAAAGCTTCCTAACTTAGGGTCTGTTTTGTGCTCCCATTGAAGTCAATGGGAGTTTTGCTCTTGACTTCTGTTTCAAACAGGGGCAGGACCTTGTTTTCCATTTCTTTTTCAGGTCAAGTAGGAATAGCCTGTTAAAGCTCTTTTTAGTGGTGTCTTAATAATGATGTTAGGTTTTTTTCTCAGTCATCACTTTTTTGGTACAAATTACATGTTTCACAAGTACCAATGCAAGTAAAGGTGTGAGATCATCCATATTTATTTGGCTGGGTCTCTTTGCCCATGCTAGTAATTTAGTTTAACAATCTTTGTTACACTTCCAATTCCAACAGAGGATACTCTCATGTGACTAACAGCACATTTTGATTTTGGTTGTTTGGGGTGCTGAGAATATGGATAGTTTTGCTTCATATAACTCTAACTTTGAAGGTACATGGCCAGACTAGTTCCCCCCCCGCACCCCAACCCAAGCACACCGCTTTCTGGCATGCTGACAATGCAAATACTTGGACTTTTACCCATTCTCTCACTCTTTCAATAGAGGAGCATTCATTTTTCCAACATTGAGAACTTGGACAGAAGACCTGCTCCTCAAATTTTAACATTTGTAGCAAATGTTTAAAAATATCCTTTATCTGATTGGCTGGCTTAAGTCAAAGGTAAGTGCTTCCATGTACCATAAAGCACTTTAGATTGTCCATTTCACTGGAGAACTGTTCTATTTCCAGCAGAAAAAGAGTAACTTTCTCAGTGACAATGACCAATTAAATTTAGTAATGATTCAAATGTTAGAGAACTGACTGAAAACTACAGAAAATTCAGCTCAGGTTGCTCACTCCTTTAACTTGCTCCATTACACATAGATGATACAAGGGCTGAGATCAGCACGTGATATTTGCAGCAAATATGGAAAATATTTGCTTATTTTAGCTTGTTCTTGTCTAAGCAAAAGGAGGCAAGATAATTGTTCTCTGACTTTTTGCAGGGGGATTATAATTCATAGTTTTTGTTTGTGCAATAGTTTTACTGTTTAGATTATGATTTCTACATGAACCACTTCAGAGAAACAACTTCTGTCCAAAAAGGAAGTTGAACCCAGAAGGCAAGTCAATGAAAATCTGAATTGTGGAATGTCTGATTCTGGCTCAAGTCTCTGCCCATAAATAAAGAGGCAAACAAGGAAAACCTAAGGCAATATGAAACTTGAATACTTTCCTTGTGGTCAGTTACTTTATGCCTCACTCTGCACATGTGATTGAAACCAAATTATTTGAGTTTTTTTTAGCTTCTGGAGACAAGGTTCAATTTGAGCTTGCCTTTACTCTTATTACTCTGACCTCTTTCCCACTTGCTCTCTTTCATATATGATAATATATAGTGGTTGCTAGAGTAACTCAAATAAACATGAGGAAAATAAGGGAAAATTTGAAAAAGGAACTATAAAATTGTTAATATTTTGCCAAAATATTACATGTCAAATTTGGAGACTAAATTCAACAACTGAAGTGTGAAACAGAAGGATTTAACCCTGACATAAAGATAAGTCTCAGCACAACCTTAACTATGGTGGTGTTTTTGATGCCTCCATATCATATTGTCATAACACTTGTGGAATAAATTATTTACTTACCATCCTTGACTTTTGTCACCTGCATTCTGTCCTTTCTTTGAATAAACCAGATCGACTTCCAAGATTCTTGTTCTGTCAAGAACTTTCACACAGCTGTCATCATTTCAGAAGAACCTATCACAAAAATGTATTTCTTTATGTGGCAACAGACTAGATTTCAGTAACATCAGGACCACAAAATTACATTGTCCCATTGCTGGGACTCTTACAGTGAGTCTTTGATCAATGATGCCTATTCAATCCAGTATTTCATGTACCATCAGGTGCTGGAAATAATTATTTCTTCTTCCCTGGAGAGTTGGGAATCTTGGTTTTCCAGTAGTATAAAACATTCATAGTTAGCCAAGAAAACAATCTCCATTGAGTGTTTAAACTACTGTGCTGTCTCTACATAAATCCATAACTATCCAGCAGTGAAGCAAAGAACAGTTCACGCTTAGCGATATTCAGTATTGCTATAGTCCTATGTGCAATAATAGTTAATACAAGTTACCATCACCTGCCACTCTTTTTTACCCACAAATACCTACAGAAATAAAATATAGCAGAAATTGTCAATCCAAATAAGCAACCGAATGCTTATAACTTATTTTAGAACAGTTTTTCAAATCGTAAGCAGTAACTTTTCTTCAGTGAGGGCTTAACACTAAAAGTTTGAAACCTTAATCAGCTATTTTAATTGTGTACAAAGATATTAATAATTTAATGAGTATATTCCTTCACCCTGCTTTCCTACCACCAAAGTAACAATTAACAAATCTACATCTGGGTACAGACCAAGAAGGGAGCCTCAATAGATATTTTTTTTCAGTCTAATCTGTCTAGGTTCTGATATTGTTCAGATACCACTGTGACAAGCACAACTTTTAGTGGATGTAATGAAAGAATATAGGTGGATGAAAGGAAAGTGAAGTTGAAATTTTAATTCTAGTATCCACCCATTCAAGCAAATTTTTTCACACTGCAAATATTTCAGTCAAAATCAGAGCAGAAATTAAAGTAAAAGTACAGCACTTGTGTTTTCATGATTCAGAAGAAATGTTAAACTTAATATAATGGCAACAAAACAAGACCAGCTGGCAGAGAAATTGAATATTGGGATTGTTTTGAGACATTCTTCCTGCAAGTTACCATGGTTACTCTAATTTAGACAAAGTAAATGCTGTTTTTTTTCTTACTCAGTGATATTTTTGATATATTGTGTTGAACTTCTGCCATACTTCTGTGCTAATCCACAACTATACCTTTATGGGTTGTGCCTATAGTCAATAATCACAGTACCTGATTTAACATTTAATTTGATATTTATAGTTTTCGAAGAGGCCTCATAAGTAAGTCTACAGTCTGATTTGGGAGGAAAACTAAGCACTGTAATTTAGATAGTTGCACTGCCTTGTGTGGATAGCTACAAAATCTGCAGATGACCAACTTTTTTTATATGTCAATAGTAAATTATATGGTCTAGCCAGAAAATATACCTGAGAAAATAAATACAAGGAAAGTTAGCATGGGTGGAGATTAGTGGAAAACCATAAGGATCTGTATTGACTTTGAGGAAGGAATATGGAATGTGGTTATATAATTTGAAAATCACTAATGAAGCAAAAGGCAGTCAAAACAAAAGATAAAGGAAATAAACTTTAGGGTAACTTAAGATGCTTGGGAAGACCGACCCAGTTTATACAATTCAATACAGAGAAATGTAAACAATCGGAGGAAGGCCAAAAGGAAAAAAAAATCCTCAAATAATACTCTACAAATACTTTGGAGCAATGTTTTGAAGATCTATGAAATAACCGGATGTACCAATAATGGTATGAAATGTAAAAAAAATGATTTTATTGGAGCTAGTTATTAAAACATTAAATGTGATTAAAAATTACTTGGTTATAATAATTTTGACCAACTCTGTTTTATCACTGAGTAAACAACTAGTGAGTAGTATGTGCTAACATGAAGTTCAGATATGTCCCATAAGGTTAAACTGTTTATCCAAAATTTCGAAAGCTCTTTATCATCCATGCAAGCCTGAGTCATCTTTCCATCTTTTAACTTGCTATCTTTAGGAGGAGGCATTTCTTGTGAAAGTAGGGCGTTGTGCTGGTGCTGTTGGCCAGAATGACTGGCATGTGGCTGACTGCAACAAAGAACCTGGTAGTTACTTTATTCAACTTTCTTCTATTTCTACTTCACATAAATACTAGGTCTCATGGGTTTCCAGAAGTTGATGTTAATAGGTACTGTGCTCCCAGAGCAGAGAGAAAAAGGGCACGTGATTTTGTGTATTACTGTTACATTCACAAACATCTTTAAGTGTGTCAGAAAGGAAAAATTAGACAAAAATCAAAGCAGAGATGTAGATGGGCACCAGTTAGGGTTGTGTGAAATATGTGAACATTTTCACAGTATCATTTATCCACTTGTTTCATGTGGTTTTCATAAACAGTGGTTTCCTTGTCACTGAATTTGGGGGGGCGGGGGGACTGAAACTTTTCATAGTGCTGTCAGTCACCAACCACCAAAACATCATCAAAACTTTGTAGGCCTAAAATTAGGTGCTTTAGCTTTGTGGAGGTGACTGTTCTATGTAAGCCTGCAGATGTTACCTCATGATGTCTCCACATATTTTCAGGACCTGAGTAAATAGGCAGAGCAGAGGGAATGCACAGCTTAACTACCCAGGCAAATCTGTTTGGTTCACTCTGCTGAGAAGCTGTGTTTTTCTGTAGGGGTCTCAAGGTCTGGATAATTAAGAAAAATATAAAGATTAGAGCCAGTCAGTGGTATTGCATTAACCACCAATATAACTTACATTCTAGCATGCTTTAAAATACCTTAAAATGTTTGTTTTTTTAATGAAATTACAAACTCTATCAATCAGTTGTCCTACTAGTTGTGGCTTCAGGTTTGTGACCTATAGGGACTTATTTGACCAGGGATCCTGACCTCACTCAATTTGTCCTGTTTTATTGGCACTGTTGTACTATATAGCATCATAGATATGCCTGGCACTTTGCAATATAAAGGTGGATTTCCTTCCCAATAGAGCTCATGATCTAAATTAAGATGTGAACAAACTAGAGGGGATGACTACACAGGGAGGGGTAAGGAAAGGAGAAGCATGAGGAAGTGGATAAAATGACTGTGCCGTCCCTTGCCAGGTTTAATGCATGTATCTAGAAATAACTCTGTTCACTTTGATAAGGGATGTAAGAAAATGCACAGGCATAATGGATGGGATCTGCAAGGGTGTTCCAGTCTCAGGAGACAGCATGAAAGGTCGTAGCAGTGAGCTGGGGAATAGGAAGAGCACACGAAGACTTTAAATCTGCATCAGTCTTTTAATTCCCTGGCTGCCCCTCCTCACTTTGGAAATTCTCTGCTCCATCATGTAGCTTTCCAGTGCTGTGGCTGCTCGGTCATCAGAGACAATAGAGCTTCACGAGTATGTTGATGAGGGATGGTTGTCACAGTCTGAACAGGCTGCAAGGGCACAGAGGTGTGGGGAATGTAGTCATAAATAGAGTGGGTGTTTGAAGGGGAGACTCCTTAAACATTACTTTACAGGTGGCCTGATATGCTGTTACATATATGATACATAGCATGGAGTCCAGTGGGCACATTACTCTCTAAGTTGAAAGATATTTGTGGGGTTTTTTTACATGTAAAGAATGACCAAATCTGCAAGTTGAGCTTGAGCTCAAATTAAAGTTGGGTATTGGCTGAAATCACAGGGTAATGTTTACACTGGGCTGAGTTCTGAAATGAGGCTGCTTCGAGCTGAATATCCAGATTATGAAAAATTCAGCTGCTGGAAGTGTCCTTATATTTCTGTAACCATGCAATTGTGCCATTTCCATTGAAGCTCTTCTATTCTTAGCAACATGTGGGAGTTCAGTGAAATCTGATAGTCAGAATATTATTAGCAATTGAGTAGGTGTCCAAGGAGGTTAACATTTAGCATGAGTGTATTGCCATTTGGGCAGAGAGACTGAACAACTCACTTGTGCAGCATACCCCTGAGTGGGTGGAGAAACCTTCAGATGCTTTAACATCGTCATAAGTGTAAGTTGAGTCCGTCCTCTGTTTAAGTCTGTTAATGAGTGTTTGGTTCGTTCCAGCACAGTTAGGGGGCCTGTGCATTCTGCAATACAGCGGACCTCTAGTCTGCAGCCTGCATCTGTGAAATGAAAAGCCCCTGATGATACAAGGTGGAAAAGGAGAATAATATACCTATTTAAAAGAAATCTGTTTTCTGTTTTTATGATAAACTGCATAGTGACAATATTTTAGAGTATGGGGGACTGAGTAGGGGAGAGAGGTTTGAGAGCTGTCAGGAAGGGTTCAGAGTATTTGTCGCTGGGGCATGGGCTTAGCAATGGGCCTGGGGCATTTGTCAGTGATGAAAGGAGTAATAGTCCCTTATCCACTAATGGTGTTTTCCAAACCTCCTTCTGTTGGGTGATTCAAACTGGTCTCTTTCTCCTAATCCATGTCCATTTGGCTCCCTCAACAGTATCTTCCTTATAGGAGATCTGATGTGGATCTAGTAGCCTTGTTTCTGACAAAGGCTTCATGCACCTTAGTTTAGCATTGAAACTTGCTCAGCCTGAGAACGAGTAGAACTGTCTTGGCTCATTAAGAGAGATCGTTGTACTCCTGTACAGTGTCACTAATAGAGTACAGGTCATTGCTTTCCCCGCTGTGTCAGGTAATGAGAGATGCTCTCAATGCCAGACAGAACAAGGGAAGATTTTACATATGGTCACACACACTACACATTCAGAGGCAAATTCAGCAGCCTTGGATGACTGCAGAATGCACTGGCCTAGAGCAGAAGTCTATCAATGCATGGATTTATATACCCAGCAGGTCTGGAGAAGAAAAATAGCCATCTATATTTTGAGAGATACAACTGAATTTTTAAAAAAACACCTTAATAAAGATGGATTTTTCCCAGATTCAGATATAACAGATAAACTTTTTTTTTTTTTTTTTAGAACTATGGATAAGATTTCTACATTTGTAACTAAAAAATAGAGTAAATTAGAAAGCATTTTAATGCCTCAGTGGATGGCATGAAATCAGCAGCAGTAGTATTTCCCTGACCTGAGGGCTCTTTGTTTTGAGTTTCATGTCGCTTGTTGCTGGGAAGTGTCAAATTAGCCATAAACTCATGTATTGGTGGTACCTGTAGTTTAGTGTGTATATTATCAGGCGACGGGGAAGGAAAGTAAGTGTTGACATCAAAACAGACCAGAGTTTTTCTTAAAATCTTAGTAAGTACTCAAATTAAATGTTCAAAACAAATCAATTTTAAATATAGCTGTTACAATTCTTTCTTCATCTGTGTAACTGTAAGGAGAACCTCATGAGAGAGTGTACATATTGAAAATGCAGTAACTTTTTTTTAAAAAATAACTATTTTTGTTTTCATAAAAGCTTCAGAGCTTTAACAGTTAGTGCTATTTTCTATTACAATGTTTGGGAACAGGGAGGAAGTAATGTTTGACAATGACATTAGGCAGCCTTATAAATTGAAACTTCAATAATTTACATTAGCAAAATGATATTGCTAGTGACTTGGCTGGCTTATAGCAAGTCATAGTAATGTGTATTTTTCCCAACATAACTGTTACAAATATATCATAGCTGCAGCCTTGGGTTGTGTCATTGTGTTCTTAGTGAGTAAAGGAGCAGCCTAGTTACAAATTTAAATGTAATAGAATTTGTTTGCATTGATTAAGAAACTGTGAACTCTGTTTGCTTCAGCAATTAATTTACCGCTTAAATTCCTTGGATTGCCTACAGGAGACAAGTGTTTGTTAAATCAGGGCTGCATATGTACTTGGATACTCTATCTTCACATTCAAGAGGAGGTTATAATTATCCAAGAATGTTAAGTGATTCAAAAGCTACATAGTCAAAATCATTGTCCTATCCTTTTTTCTATTTCCATCAAACACAGTATAGGAGAATGGAAAGTTAAGGAAAACTTGTTCAGAGCTAAATTGTGGCTAACCCTTATGGACCTGCATGGAAGATTAGAGGTGAACCTTAACTGGCTGCATTAGAGCTACCGAGAGCTAAGCTCACAGAACAGAGGCTGCATGTCAGATAGGAACAAGTGGGTGGAGAGTAGGTGGAGCTATTCTGTCCTATGCACTGGCTACAAAGCTGGCTAGCCATCTGGGGCTATGAGGCTGAGAAGTGTGGCACCCCAAAAAGGATGTCACAAATTCCTTCTTCTGGCCCAAGTGTTACAGTGAATTCTAGGAGATATTGTGCCTAAGACCTCATACGCTCCACCCTAACTCAGGTCTGTACTAAAGGCAAAATCCAGCCTATGATGATTAACACAGTAATACACTAACATTTCAATAGGAGTGCTTTATTAAAGAGAAGTAAATTTAATGTTAACTTGAGGTGTGCTGCTGTTTATTCCACAGTTTCATTAATAACAACCAAATTAAAATTTCACACTGTTCTAATTTGATGCAGACCTGGAAAAAACACCAGCACGCTTAGTAGTTTTTCCGCAATTCACAATGAGTTCCTACCAAATGGCTATAATCTTTTCCATCAGTATGTTTAAATGAAATGTGTCAAGTATTAAGTATAAAATTGTTTGTGGATTTTATACTTTGGTCACGAGTTTGGCTAATATGTTCATGTAGGAGGTTCTTTAATAGTTCAAATGATAATAACAAGTGCCTTTTGGAGTAGGTGAATCTGAGTTACATTCCTGTTGCACCTGTCAGGTAGAATAACCATTGAGTAGCAACTCTTAGGTGACGAGTTCTTAGCAAGTTCTTGGGTGACAATTGACTTGTTACATTAATTCCATTCAGTAACATGGTGATATTGGTGCTTTTACCAGGATTTCATTAGGCTGCTTTAATAGTTTACGTCTTACTAAAATTCAAGGTTTGGGATACCTATTTTTATTGTTATTGTTACTCCAGCATTGATATAGGCACTTTGAACAATTTCTCTTTGTAAACATTTACACCACATAGCTGGAAAATTCCTTCAGGACTTTGATACTTGCTCTGGCATGTTAGGATGTTGGCAGGTTGTGGCAAGCTAGGTTGTTAGCCACTTTAAAAAGAAGTCAGGTTTTTGCTAGTTGCCCATAATATTGCTGTACTGTGCAAAATACGAATATGAAGTACCACCTGCACTGGACAATTTACAATACAGAAAAGAGAACATAGAAAGATGAGACACACTGGAAGAACCAGAAACAGTCTAGGTAGTTAATTAAAAAGAATCTTTAATAATTTCTCATAGGTTTTATTTCTGGACTTTGCATCTTTGGGTGGTATTTAAATGAGAAGGCGGCTATCATATTGGGGTTGAGAGATTATTTTCCATGCCTTCCTGCTGCATCCATTGTAACAGGCTGCTCAAAAGCACCAAATGATAGTAATTCAAATTAGAGGAAGCAAAGGAGTGATGTAAGTGCCAGCACAGAGTGATAGAAAAACCTACTGGATAGGTCTGAGCAACTCTTGACTTCCCTATTTAATTACAGCAGCAAATCTAAGGCAATTTCACCTCATTAAACTAAGTTTTCCGGGAATTTTCATGCGTTTTCTTCTGGGATAAGATAAACTCATTGGCTTTTTAGGTGTAAAAGTAGATCTCCAGAATTTATATTGCTTTAAGTATTATAGTTAACCTACACAGGTATTATATAGTGGTTATTAAAACAAGTAGTGGAATGTCTTCCTGTTTCAAAATATTGGCCTGAAGCAATCCACCAAAACAAACAACTGCAAGTAAACACTATAATATTCATTGAAAAGCCTGACTGAAAAAAAACCATTTGTGACTTGAGCCCCAGAAATAGGCTCTAGCACATAAAGGGTAGGGCCTTCACCTGTACACCCGGCTGCCAATCCCAGAAAACAAAACTTCAGCTTTTATCAGGTAGGACACCCGAATTAACTCCAATGGTTGTAATGGAAAAAAGAGGTAATGGCATCTTAATAAATAGTTCTTAGATCTTTTAAAGTTAACACTTTTTGGGTTGGACTCAGAACTGATGGAGTGGTGAGCATAGGAATTATATGTTCATAGGGGCTCACCATGCTCAGAAAGTGGGTTGTCATATTCTCTGCTTTATCAGAAATTTCTGAAGGCTTATCAGGACACCTTCCTGTTTCTAAGTGGAGCACATTAGCCATCCACCCTGATTTTTCCAGAGCACAGATACCGTAGTGAAGTCTACATCTTGGCATAAAGATTGTAGAGCCCTTGTCAAATATAAGTGGAAAACGTGCATTGTAAGGCCCCATTTTGAGTGAAGCAGCAAAGGCTACCCCAAGAGTATAAAACATACTAAAAATATACTGCATCTCCATCTGAAATTGCAAACAAAACTGAGATATCTTAGACAAAGCCTCTGTGGTCATGGTATATATTGGTACCAGTAATACGGGAAGGTGTGAGTGGTCCTGGATGCTAAATTTAGATTACTCTCAAAAAGGCTTAAATTGGTGTTTCCAGGGTAGCTTTTTGTTTGAATTGGCTTGGTTCTGCTTGTAGGGCCATCAAGATGGGACCTAGGGGGATGGATTGTGAATGGGTAGATGTTTTAATTTTATTAGGCATGTGGAATGTTTTAGAGAAAGGAGCATTTGTGTACAGAAGCAAAAAGTTCCACCTGAACCAAGGTGGAACCAAACTGGTTGGTACAAAATCAGTAAGATTTGGGGAGACCATATAAACAAGTCCTGACAAAAAGCAGACATGGCAAGGAACACTTAGATCAAAATATCTGTTAAGGTTGTCAGTGATACAAAGTTATGTATATATGCTGTAAAGGACAGGAGAGATATTACAGTTGAACTAGATGAGGATAGAAGCCTCCCTGGAGCCAAGAAGAAAAGGGGGAAAATCCCAGTCTCTGGCCAACAGTTACATTAGATAGGATAAAATGTTTTCATAAGGAGATATAAGCCCTCGTAGTCCCTGACTGAAGGGATTTTGGAAGAAATTTCCCCTATAAACAGATGACTTCATAGTTGTCCACTATAGGATTTCTTCCTCACTTGAAGTATCTGTTACTGAAACTATATGATCTTCTATGGAGTCTTGGAGAGCATCCCCAGAGGAAGAGAAGTTTCTCGTAATTTTCCTCCTAAAAATTTTATTGCAGGAGCAGAACCCTTGAAAATACACCTGGATTCACACACCAAAGCTCTACAAGCGAGCAGTTTTTAAAAACAGGTTCACTAGTATTACTGCTTGTACTCTTCAAGTGCATTCTCTGAAATATGGACTTCTCCATATGTTTCCAGTTTCAGTTGCTCAAGTTTCTGAAAAATTCTTTCTTAGCAGAAACTTGCTATGCATCATTGCGTCTCAGAGGCAAATATTTTGGAAAATATACTCCAAAAATACCTCAAGGTTACAATCTGTTACAATCTGCAGATGGAACCAGAGAGACCTGTAGATCTTTCAGATTAACAGGGAGTTTATCCCCAGGAGCATTAGGCTGTTTGCCACTTTAGCTAAACATTTCAGTTCTCCAGCAAAAGTTTTCTAATACAAAACCATTCAGATTTTTGCTTTGGTGTGGTTTTCCCCTAAAGTCAAAAATACCGATTATAATGAAGGACATGTTCTTTTACAGAGAATGGTCTGAAACCTCAGACCACTTTCTGTTTCTGTCTTCAGCTTTGTTCTTATATGTAGTGGCTGAAGTAGTAAATAATTATGCCTGTAATGTTTTGGTTTTTTTTAAAGAATCAAATCTATCCATATTTCATGGCAACTTCTAACTGGGCTTAAAAAACAATAGCTCTGACTTTTAATGACTACATTATTTCAGATTAAAATTGTATTGCGTGTTCTAGTCAGAAATACTGAAATTTTTTTTCTCCTTTGCAGGCAAGAAGAGACCAATAGAAGACTGAAAAATGTAAGACATGTTTACCTTAATGCTTTCTGAAATGATTTCACACTTACTCCAGTTTACTCTTTTAAAAACTTCTCCAGTCATGCTGTTGTCATTCTTAGCTTAGTCTTCAGCTGTTCATGTGTCTGATGTAGATTAATTCTACCTTACTGTGTCTCTCTTCCTGGTTTACTTTACTAAAAAAAATTAATTAGAAACAGTAATAATTAAATATTCGCTCACTGACACACATCTGTATGGAGCACAATGGTAACTGTTCAGCTGATTCTGATTGAGACAGCTTGGCAAATATGTACAAAAAAGGGATTTTACACTTCATTATGGAAAACCTGAAAACAACCACAGCAGTTTGTGTTCAAACATTTTTGCACGGCATGCTGTTTAATAGTTAACTAATGAACTTCTCAATTTGTCTTTTTGGTTTTAGGTTTTGATTACATTATACTGGCTGGGGAGGAAAGCAAAAAACAACCCTGGTTACAATGGTCCAAACCTTAACCTTAAAGCATTTGAGAAATTACTAGGACAAGCTCTGACCAGGGTAAGAAATCCAGATGGAATAGTAATTGCTCTGGACTTTTGTAAGGCTGAGTATTAAATGTATGCTGCATAGTTTGCCATATGCTGTGCATTAGAGATGTCAACTCCAAACATCTCTTTGGGGTTTAATTACATTTTTCTTGTAGAAAGATGGCAGATATTTCTCCTCACATTTTTTTTTCTAATGTGCTTAAGAAACTTCAAGCGTATTTGGGTTCTTCCACTACCAGTTTAATAGTGTGTATAACATGCACTATGTAAAATACTACCTGCTTCTTAAATTGCTGAAAAAAATAACTGCTCAAAACAAAAAAAAATAACTTATTCCTTTAGGCCCTCGAAGAATCCAGCAGTCTGAAAAGCAGTGGCAGGGATAGCGGGTACGGTGATATTTGGTACATTGACCGTGGAGAAGCATTTTCACCTTCCACTAGCCATAAAAGAGACGATTCTTTCGATAGCCTGGACTCCTTTGGTTCAAGATCCTCCACAAGCTTTTCATCAGATATAACCTTGAAGGGTGGCAGTGAAGGTATTTTCGCTTATTAGGGTTCTCTGTTAATTTATGGATTGTTGGAGACAGATTGGGGGAAGAAAGTGTATGGACCTAATATTGCAGCTGCTCAACACGTTAAATTCCCACTGATTTCAAAGGCAGCTCCAAGTCCGATGCTGCTGCAGTAGTACTGGGTGCCATATCAGGATGTTTTTGCACGAAGAGTTATTGACTAGCTAGCAACTGGCTGAAAACAAATAATCTAGTCACACAAATGTGTCTCCAGTTGGACTGTTTGGGACTTTTGCCCCACTGTCCTCTCTTGCTCATTTTTAAATTGTGGGGCGGGTTTGGCTGCTGACCACTTGCCTATCACCAGGTTTTTCTCCTATCCCACACTGCTTTGATTGGAAGTGGGATTGATTTTACTGTTGAACTGCATGACTAATAGTGCTTGCAAAAAATTTTGATTTGAAAGTTTTTGATCATAATAAGCCTTCATGGAAAATTTTCATTTTTTCCAAAAACTTTCAACATCATAACCAAAACTGAAAAATAAAAAGTCTTCTATTTATTTTAATTAATACACACCTAACATTTTTCAACCAGCACTAATGATGGTTTTCAGATATTAGAATCTCCACAGGTGTGTCTAGTTTCAAAGGAGATGCTACATGAGATTGCTTTCTGTGAAGAACTGGAATGCCTTTAACTTATTTAAAAAATCCCAAACAACTAATGTGTAAAATGTGGATTATTCTACATATTAAGTTAAGGCTATTCTTCTGTGTATTCACTGTTCCAATGGCTAGAGCACTGGACACTACCACTGATTTGTTGTTTAACTCTTGGCAAGTCACTTTTCTGGGCTTGTTGCCCCATTTAGAAAAGGCGGATAGAAATGCTTTGTAAAGCACATTGAGAACAGCAGATGAAAAGTCTAATTATGCATTTTACAAATGATGTAATACATGCGTAATATAATAATGCCCTTTATCTAAGGGCATTCTAGCTCATTTACAGCTAGAGATGTAATTTTCCAGCTCAGATAGACGTATATGCGCTAGCTTTGATTCAGCTAGCACACCAAAAATAGCAGTGTAGTTGAGCCACTACCCTTGCCAGAGTAGCTACACTGCTGTTTTTAACAGCTTGGCCAAAGGTAGCACATGTACATCTTCCCCAGAAGGAAATTACATCTCCAGCTCCAGTGTAGATGTACCCTAAATGTGGGACTTCAATCACTAGCAGCCAGGAAGATGGGAAATGAAGCCAAGCTTTACACTTAACACATCCTGTTCTCCTTTGCTTGTATATTTCAACACTTTTAGGTAATATTATTTAAAGATCTTTAGACAGACCTCTTAATTATAAGTCTTTTCTATCTTGTTCTTTTTGTAGGCATGTCATACCTCTAATTTTTTTTCCACATTCCCTCATAAACCAACATCGAAGTGAAATACTTCAAAAGGTTTTCATCCCAGATTTTGAAAATAGATGTAATTTTATTTTGGCTTTTTAGTTTTGATGAAGAAAATTGCCAAGAGCCAAAATTGTTAAATCAAATTCCTTCCGTTATTTTTGAATATAGCATATTTTCTGTAGTTGAATGCTTTTAAATTTCAATGGTAAAGTAAAATTGACTTTATAGGTGTCCAAGTTTTCGGATCTGTTTAAACAGTATAATTTACGAAACCAAATGTGTAAATTCTATGAGCTACTTGGTCAAGGTTTCATAGATTTTTTTTTTTTTCCTGGCCTCAGCCAACCTCTTTGGAGTTGTGTTAATCTAATGACATTTCATAAATCAAAAGTAGTATTAAATTTCTCACTAGTACATGAAATGTGCTAACACACAGTCTTTTTGACTGATTTGAAAGGCAGATGCACAACTTTAAAATTGTTTAGTTCTGGAGATTAGCACTTTGCTTTCAGCCTCAAATGGGGAGAGTAAAACATTCATTTACATTTTAACGCTAGTATGTAAACCAATTTCAACCTAATGTATCCTATCAAAGCTTCATGGCGTGCTTCTAAAAATACCTCTGCTGTTATCTTGTTAGTAGCTTTGCATGTTTGCAGGTGAAACTTCTGAAAATACATAGCTCAATCAACTTTATTTTTGTTTATTTTATTTTAGGTTTTAATCAGATTTAAATCTAGAGGATAAACTATGTGCTTTTGGCTTTTTTTTTTTTAAGGTTGCGAAAGTGACACGGACTCTGAACTGCCTTACAAAATGCATGATTCTGGCAAAGATGACATGTCATATCGCAGGACTGCTGTGATTGAACCAAAACCTGCTACAGAGTTTAATCGTTTCTTACCCTGCAAAACCAAACAGGCATCATATATGCCAGCACCACTCAGAAAAAAAAGGACAGAGAAGAATGAGGACAACAGAAGAAGCTGGGCAAGTCCTGTCTTCACTGAGCCAGATGGA
The DNA here is from genome assembly GCF_965140285.1 of Lepidochelys kempii. Lineage (NCBI taxonomy): Eukaryota > Metazoa > Chordata > Testudines > Cheloniidae > Lepidochelys > Lepidochelys kempii. Next base: position 80,691,011 of record NC_136380.1, read on the forward strand.
ACATTTTCAAGGTACTAGGGTATTATCTAAATAGAGCAAACTTTTGATTTATGGCAAAAGGAACAGACTTATTCATTAAAGCAAGAGAAGCTGCCTTTACTGTAATTAAAAGTAAAGTATATGAGATTTACAAAATAAAAAACATTGTTTCTGTGCATAGCTCGTTGATGAATAACATTGTGATATGGATAAAACTTTAACAGTGGAAATTTATATGATCTTAAAATGCAGAATTAAAGCAAGCAGAACATATGTTTAACTTTTTAGGTTAAAGCTTATCCAGATTTTGTTGTTACTAATCTCTGCTGTCCAGTTTTCCAATTTGTAAATGTACACACTTGAGATTATTGGGCATTTTTGGGGCTTCATCATGACCTAGGTGATTTCACTGTCTTCACTTTGTTCCTGTTTTGGTCAATCTCAGTGGACGAGGAAAGAAACCTTTAGCTTCATGTCAGAATAGCAGAGCAGAATGTGGGTTTACAAATCCAGCTTCCCTGCAGATGATCTATGAGTATGACAGTGGCTCTGATTCAGAAGATGAAAGAAGACTGCCTGATGTGATTATGGATGATTTAGCAAAACGTAGATTCTTAATAAAAAAGAGCCCTGTGAGTTCTGCTGCACCTGGACATCTTTACATCTTGCACAAGGACTCTCCTAAATCTTGTTTGCAACAAAATTATCCAGCTGGTCCATTAGCTGCTGTGCTTGAACCAATGAGGTCAGAGATACTAATCCTAGATCCAAAGTATTGTACTACCAAAATTGCAATCCATAAATAACTGCATCAAAAAGCAACATTTCTAATCAGCATTTGTTTAACGCTGCTGATAAATTACTACATTCTTTGTAGTCAAATTCCTTTCTTTTTATCAGATGAAATAAGATGCTGTTATAACCACTTAACTTTGTTTTAGTGCTGCAGTAATGGAATTAAAAACTAATTTGCTTCATTCACAATTTTGAACTTTTGAGCCAAAAAGCATGTCTCTTGCATATGTTATGAAGTTGCTTCTAAAGTATCTTAACTGATTGGCTATTTTGAACAGTAACCAGAGGAGGCAGAGGCATTTGGACCCTAAAGAGGAAAGCAAGCCAAAAGTTAACATTTCTTCAAAATTCTCCGGCTATTCTGATGATGAGGAGGAAAAGGCAGTAGGCATCCCAAACATTGAAAAAGATGATCTCTATGTTCGCAAACTAAACTCTGCAGTTTCAAACCCAGTGGTTTCTTTTGATAAGTTTCTACCTAAATTTTGGACTCCAGAAGAAGAATTGCATTGGAAAAAAATCAAAAAAGGATCCTCTTCCAAACCATGGTATAAGGACCTTCAGGGATTCAGGTTTGTGTGTGCATGCTCCTCTTACATATCGTGTATGCACAGTGTTTGAGTGCACTGTAGCTTTAAATGCATCAAGAAACCTTTTTTTGTCTGTTTTTTATCAACTCCACTGGCTGTTTCTTTAAAGTTTAACAGCTGGCTTTTTTGTGTCTTATTTGTTGTTCAAACAGAGGCTTTTGCAGGGAAATAAACTGATGTATTATCTACAATAGACAAATGCACCTCTATCTTTTTGTGCTTTGGTCCATAATTACTCTAAATATTAACTTCCGCTCTTTTCCATTCCTCATGCTACTCTACAGTAGAAGGAAGTCTGATTCTGAGGATGAAGATTCAGTCTATAAACAAAGCAATGCCAAACTGACTGCTGATTATGTGGGGGAATCATTGTCCCACATTGCAGAAGGGGGAATCACATACGCCTCTGATCAACGCAGGTTGATATAATTGCATGAACTGTGTACACTTGCTGCATCAAGGGAAACTACTCGTAATGCAACAGTTGAGTGAATTAAAAGTGCAACCCGTGAAGTTACTGTTATCTCTGTACATAGTCACAAGTTGCTAGTTTACTGAAAGGCATAACAGACTGTAAAAGATCATTGGCTTTGTGTAATGAGCATGTGATCTTGCTGTTTCTACCAAGGTTAATATGCTGTACTATCATTTTAGAGGGGTGGATATGTGCTGCATTGTAGCAAATACTGAATTGTATGTGTGCTTCTCAGAATATTCCATTCTAAAACAAATGCTCCTCTGAATACTTTTTGTCTGCAGTCTGAGTCTTCTGGCAATTAATGATATTCTACCTTCCTCTTTTTTGTTTTATATGCTTCAGTCAGTTTTCATTACTTCAGACCCTCCAAAAATACTCTGATGACTACTTGTCTTCTGAAATGAAGACCAAAATTGATCCTACTTCTGGCCCTAGGGTCATAACATGCAGAAAGAATATTTTTTTTACACCAGGATGGAACCAGAGGGAAACTCTGAATGGAGACCCATATCCAGACTTGGAAAATGACGATTTGTTTGTTCGGAAGATTGGGACTTTCCACATGAATCCAATTGCTCTCCAAGCTTTTGAATACTTTAGAAAATCCTCTGAGCAAGAACCTCTTTTAGAGGGTGAAATAATTCTGCAACCCAGAGAGGACCAACCTGTTATTCCAGACTTAGAAAAAGATGACATGATTGTTCGTAAAGTACAAACACATAAAAAAGAAGTGCCTTTATCAGGTGCTCCAGACAAATACCATCCTGCACTCTTTCCTGACCCTTGGAGTCTTCCACCAGAAATCCAATCCAAATTTCTTTGTTTACTTGACAAGACTAACCCAACAGAAGATGAAAAAAATGGTGGTAGAGTCTTATCACCCTCTTTGCAGCAGAAGAAGGATGACATGCTGACTCGCAAGATTGAGTCCTGGAAAGTAGGAAGTGTTCTGCAGCCAGTCAGTTTTACTCCAGGTCCATGCAGCGAAGAAGACTGGAAAAAATGGGAGGCTATCAGAGAGGCCAGCAAAGTTAGACACAAGAAACGCCAGATGGTTGAGAGGTCAGGTTGTGTCCCTGTGTGGAGAGTGCTTGTGTCTGAGTATTTGAAATCTTCCCATTAAGAAAAGCATCATCTTGTACTGAATGGAACCGTGCATGTAGTGTGAAACTGCAATGTATTTATTTTGTGTAGTGGTGGAAAAGCTTATGACAGGGCAATACCGTATTTTCAACATGGTTTAGATTATTCGATTGCTTCCAGTAATGTATATTGTATAATTTGAGACTGAAGGAAACATGTGTCTTTCTATGATTGAGCAGGAATATGAGCACTTCAGAGACCAGGGAAGGCAATGTCATTTCTCTACACTAGTGTACACACATTCCTAAATGATCTGTGTACGTTATTGAAGGGTCTTAGGAAATAGAAGCTCTGTTAATACTGCTTATGAGCTAGGATTTAAAAAATTTCCCAAGGCTCACTCGCCCACAGCTCAAAGGGTACTATACTAGATGAACAATGCCTGTGCCATGACCCTAAAAAGCACACTCCCAAAAGGGGGTATGTGTGTATGTATATATTTAACTTCCTCTAGCCCATCTTCGTTTCTCTAGTCAAGTCTTCCCTTTTTTCAAATCAAATGTGTCACCATTTAATGCTCAACTCCTTGCCTGGCTCACTCAGAGCCTTGCTATCCTATCTGCCCTCTGTTTTAACTGCTGCCCAGCCCTCTTTCAAACTCTGTGCTCACTCAGAGAGAGTGGGTTTTTCAAGTCCTCCTTATCGCTGAAAATACGGAATTGCAAGTTGCAATTTTTCTCATTCAGCATCCTTATTTCATAACTGATACAATTTTGTGTTCCAGCTAATATTGTGTATGTTAATTTTGAAGCTTAACACAGCTAGACAAAACTTACATTTGGTTAAAAGTATTTCTAAAACACCTGAATATAATTGACTTCTAAGACTATTTCACTCAATAAAAAATATATTTATACTCAATGTCTTCACTAAGTATTTTAAAATTTAAAAAAAATTAATTCAGTGCATCATATTGGATGCATCTCGTTCTGCATCTTAATGTGTTAAGCTGAATGCATTTTGGCATTCTGTTCATTCATTCCATTTATTACATGCATTAAAATTAGGAATGGGAAAATTACTTTGAACAAAAATATAACCTTTCTGAACCAAACTTTGTCTTAGGACTCAGTTCAAAATAGTCATCATTTTTTGTCTGCACTTCCTGGTGTTAGATAGCACTGGAAGAGGCAATGAGTAATAACTATTAGACTGTTCATGCATTATTTCCAAAACAGAAAATGCTAGGAATTGTGATAGGGACCTTTTCGTATTGTGAGATTTTTAAGCTTGACTTGCATCTGAACTTTGAGGTACTGATCCAAGCCTGTAACTCTTGATCTTTTGTTGTTCTCCCATCACTTTAGTCAAAGTGCTTCTGCATCAAACTTCTAAATGTTCTCTTACAATATAGGTAAGACCCTGAAATGAATTTTTTTGGTTTTCTGATTTCTCAGACTGTTTCAAAAGCTTTCTGATGAGGATGGGTAAGTTTATGATAAAATACAAAAATTTCACCATACTATTTGTTTTGTGCATCTTATTAAACTTTTCCAGTAATTTTTATGCATGCATAATAGCTAAAAACTCTTGCTCAGAGCACCTTGTGCATGCTGCTTTGTAGTTCTGGACTTGAGTAATTTCCATAAGTTATAGGAAACACAATAGCTATACTTCTGATAGAAGCTCATTGTAGCATAAAATATTGCACATATAGTAAATAAATTGCAATGGCTGCTGTTGTCAAGCTTTTAAAAATCAGTTGTGAAATTTCACTCTTGCTGAAACTTGTGTGTTTTTCCCCCTATATTCAAATTGGATTTTTAGAGTTTTAACAAATCTAGAGTAAAGCTAGTAAATATTTCTTCTTCTTTAATGGAGGGTACGGAGAAGAATACTGAAGTTGATGTGAATTTAAATACCTATGTTTATCCTGGTAAGAAAGTATAGGAAGACATCTCAACTGGCCAAGGTCCAAATGTGTGGAATAAATCACCTAGAATGAGAGAGAATCAAGAAAAGAAAATCAAGAGCAGCTTAAATTAATGTGAAATTAATTTAGCACAGTATTTCCTATTATTTTGGATATCATTCTGCATCTGAGGTCAAGAGTCTTTGTCAAAGATTGCACAAAAAATACAACTTAAAACAAGGGCATCTTAAAATAAAAATAGATAGGCAAGTGAGGGTAGCTTTTTCTTTCAGGGTTATTTAATGGTATAGTTTCCACTAGAGAGGTTGGGCTTTCTGGATACTGTATAATTTATTGATTCTATTTGTCCAATGCTAGGTGACTGAATACTAAGTGTAAACTTACTTCATGTTCTACGACAGCAATACACATTAAAGCACCATTTTGTCATTTGAGTCTTGCTTTTTACTTGGCTTACAATATGTGTTTGTTTGGGAAGAGGAGTGCTTTACTGATTTTTTTGCCTGAATGTACTTCGTAGATTTGAATATGCATGAATGTTTGTTTTTTGCATGGTTTACTAATTTTTTCTAGTTTTCCCTTTTGAAATCTGTTCACTTTTTGACCATGATCTGTAGAAATGAAGCAAAATTTGGAAGAAGGAAAAAAAAAAAACCGAAAAGTTGTGTGACATGCTTTTATTTATAATTGGTTAATTATTGCCAAAATCAGCAAGGAGTGAAAACTGGTCTGAGAGGGAGCTCTGCTACATATTCAGAGGAGGGAGAATACGAGGGTATATCCATTAGATAAGTTTTTGATGTTAAGATGATTACATACAAATAATACACTTTTTATAAGTAGGTTTTAGTCAAATATATAAATTTCAATTATTTACATTTTCTGTCTTGTTCAAGGAGAATATAGAAAAGCAAGAGAGGAAAAAGCAGTTCATAATAATTAGTGTACATTCCCTCAACTAGTCTTGAACAATTTTGGTGCTTTGATACCGGTTTATTGTAATACAAAAAACATTTCTGTGCCTGACATAAAAGTGAATTATAAAAACAAGGACAGGACAGAAAACTAAGCAAACAAATAGTGCCTGAGTGAGGTAGTAACCATGGTATTGTTGCTAGAATTGGCATGCTTCCCATTTAAAAAAAATAAAATAAACGGGCAATAACTGAGTGCTGTACTTTTTTATGTTCTAAAGAGCAGAGTCCAAAGTCTTAGGTTGCCACTGAAATTAAGTTTAGCCTCTTCCTAGTCCCTAGTTGCATGCATCACAAAACCACCACATAATTTTGTACAGCTCATGTCTGCTTCAGATAGGCTCTAGTTTGGAGGAGCAGATCAGGACTGAATTATTTTGGCAAAAATAAGTGAAATGTGTACGATACCTTTTCATGTTCTAACTGGCTTACGTGAGTACTGTTAATTCCTCCCTTTCAGGAACATTTAATATGTTCTATTGGCCTGGTGTTCTAGTGGCCACTCACTGTCATTCAGGTCATCATACAATGGGTTACTTCTTCAGTCACTTTGCTCCCTGAGCTGGTTGGGTGGGAGCACACCTCAGGCAATCAACTGAAGTACTGTGATGGGAAGGAAGGGTCCCATCTCACTCCAAAGGTACATCCATGGCCAATCCAGAAGAGGCTTTAAAAAGTTTCAGAAATGGCAGGGAGAAAATTATAATACACTCTCTCCATGAGATGGCCAAACCCTGAAGTCAGGCTACAAGGAAACTTGATGGATTTGGGGCTTTAGCAGGGGACTTCTGAACCCAGGTAGTACTAAAGACGATAGAGGATACGAAGACCTCACAGACTTATAGGGCTTTGTTCTGAATGGGAGAAATAATTTAAAAAAAAAATGACTGTCCCTTTTAAATACATAATATAGAACCGTGCTGTTAAATAGCATTTTAAAAAGATTAAGAAAAGACACTGTCCATGCCCCAAAGAGATTACAATTTAGGCAAATATAGAGCATGGGATAGACAATGAATGAGGGGAGTAAGAAAAGAAAGGGCTAGGACTAACACAAATTAATGTGAGTCCTAGTCTATAGCAAGTGAATCGTAAGTTCTGGAATCATTAAATGAGGGAATAAAGTTAGGGCAGGAGCAGATGAATTCGTAGTGCAAGAGTGGAAGTCAGACATGGAAAGCAGGGTGCAAGAAACCAGTGTTGAAGAATTAGGGAAGAGAGGGAGACAGTGAAAGTACTGGGGGAGAAGGGTTGCATGGTGAGAGCAGAGTGAGAATAAGGTTATTTTAGCTGTTGGATGTTGGATTCAAGAGAACAGTCAGGGAGACTGAGGTGGAATTTGATAGTAGTCCAGGCAAAGGAGAACCATAGCACAAACCAGCTTTTTCGGTAGTGACAATGGAGTGGTCTTTTAGAAATCAGTTTTGTTGGAGAGGTGGCAACATTTTTTGAGCACCTGGAGATGGATGGAAGGGAAGAGAAGAAGAGAGAATTGAAAATGACATCAAGCTTGTGAGCCTGAGGAATAGGCAGACTAATGAAATTATAAACGCAGAAGGAGAAAGTAGGGAGGAGAGTGGGATTAGGTGAGAAGAAATATTTAGTTCAAAGAGGCAGAGGAGATCCATCATGAGATTTTGAACACATGGGGAGAGTTAAAAAAAAAAAAATCTGAACAGAGGGAGAGAGTTCAAGAGCAGAGAAGTGCAGTTTGAATTGTCAGCGCAAAGCTGCTAGGAGACCATAGGAGTCTCACTTTTCCTATTCACGTTTGACCAGTGATGCTGTCACTGATGTTTGTGTTGGCACCACTGCATACAGGATACTGAAAAATAGCTAGTATGTTTTTCCTGCTCTGTCTAAAAATGCATGATAGGACAGCTTAAGTTATATTAATATAAATCCCTTCCTCCCTCTTGGAAGTCTTACTGGCAAAGACTACATTAAGCAAAACAATGTTTTTGGTTCTAGGAGCAAGTCTTTGAATGATGTCAGTGCAGATGAGGCCCAAGTGCTGCGCCAGGTTCGTTATGAAGAGCTACAGAAAATAAAATCCAAGCTACAGGAACAAGATCAAAAGTGGCAAGATGTGAGTGTTCCTTTCTGCTCCCCCTAAATGCCCCACTAAGGGCCCAGTTCTGTAATCCAGTGTCACTTTTCACTCAAGCCAAAGGGCATTGGGTGTCAGCACTTCACAGGATTGGGTCATAAATGACCAGTTTAAACATTTGTAGATTATCTGGGTGTGTGGAATGTAAATCCTTAATGCTTAAATCCTTAATCCTTAATGCTTCTGTGTTATCTTTCAGAGTAGCAGCCGTGTTAGTCTGTATTCGCAAAAAGAAAAGGAGTACTTGTGGCACCTTAGAGACTAAAATATTTATTTGAGCATAAGCTTTCGTGAGCTACAGCTCACTTCATGCATCCGATGAAGTGAGCTGTAGCTCACAAAAGCTTATGCTCAAATAAATTTGTTAGTCTCTATAGTGCCACAAGTACTCCTTTTCTTTCTGTGTTATCTGTTTGATCAACTCTGCAGAGGAATATTTATCTGTATGATAGCTTTTAAAGAGTACAAAAATAAAAACCAGCTTCAGGCCCAATTTATGTGCAGGACAATGAAAGATAAGGCACTATAATTAGCACAGTGTCATTTTACCAGTTATTTGCATCTTTTTTTTTTTGTAATGTAATGGCAAGCGTAAATTTCTTAAAATACTAATAGACAATGTATTGCAGTACAGTAATCTTATAAACTAGTTTCACAGGAAGGGGTACAAAAAAGGCTGCGGATCAGATTAGCAGAACAAAACCAAACGTGTGTGTGTGTGTGTGTGTTGGTGGGGCATGCCATACTAGTGGTACTGTGAAATCTAATGAGAGGCAGAATGTGTATTTTTAGGTGCAATAATTTAGCACATAGTCACATGCAGTGACATTGTAAAGCTATTTGGATGGTTTTATGTTTGAATGTTTAGTCATTCGGAAAAATATCCCATGTGTTTTCTCTTCCAATTTTTTTAGTTTTTCTCCCTTAAAAAAAAGTCCTTGTTTAAATTTACCATGAAAACTAATATCCCAGCTTTGAGATAAGCATTTTTAATCATCTATCCATCCGTCAGGGAATATCAAAACCTTAATTTTTTCCTTCAAATGTTGAAATGTAATGATTATAGAAGTGAGGGGTTAGTGTTAATAAGCACTGGGCACTGAGCAACATTGCTTAGTTAATGCATCTTGGTTCTAAACATTTAGCACTTCTGCTTAAATTAGTTCTGGTATTCTATGGGGCAGACACAGCTGACTGCTAAACTGCATTGTGATTTTAGAACATGAACAAACAAAACATAAATTAGGCTGATACTTCACAGTTTCTATTTAGGATTTAAGGCGGGTATATACTCAAGTCCATACATGAATCCATTCAGATGTTGCTTTACTTTTCTGTATTTTACACTCACTCTCTCTCTCTCTCACTCAAAGTTAATATCCAGTTAAGCATTGCTGTTACATTTTAGATAAATATTGAAGAGAACATAACATAAGAATGGCCCTACTGGGTCAGACCAAAGGTCCATCTAGCCCAGTATCCTGTCTGCTGACAGTGGCCAGTGCCAGGTTCCCCAAAGGGAATGAACAGAACAGGTAATCATCAAGTGATCCATCCCCTCTTGCTAATTCCCAGCTTCTGGCAAACAGAGACTAGGAACACCATTCCTGCCCATCCTGGCTAATAGCCATTGATGGACCTATCCTCCATGAATTTATATAGTTCCTTTTTGAACCTTAAGTTCTTGGCCTTTGCAACATTCTCTGGTAAGGAGTTCCACAAGTTGACTGTGTGTTGTGTGAAGAAATACTTCCTTTTATTTGTTTTAAACCTGCTGCCTATTAATTTCATTTGGTGACTCCTAGTTCTTGTGTTATGAGAAGTAGTAAACAACACTTCCTTATCTACTTTCTCTACACCAGTTATGATTTTATAGACCTCAATCATATCTCCCCTTAGCCGTCTCTTTTCCAAGCTGAAAAGTCCCAGTCTTATTAGTCTCTCCTCATCCGGAAGCCATTCCATAGCCCTAATAATTTTTGTTGCCCTTTTCTGAATCTCTTCCAATTCCAATATATCTTTTTTGAGATGGAGCGACCACATTTGCTCACAGTATTCAAGATGTGGGTGTACCTGGATTTATACAGAGGCAATATATTTTCTGTCTTATCGTCTATCCCTTTCTTAATTATTCCCAGCATTCTGTTTGCTTTTTTGACTGCCACTGCACATTGGGTGGATGTTTTCAGAGAACTATCCACAATGACTCCAAGATCTTTCCTGAGTGGTAACAACTAATTTAGACCCCATCATTTCATATGTATAGTTGGGATTACATTTTCCAATGTGCATTACTTTGCATTTGTCAACATTAAATTTCATCTGCCAGAGGTGACTGGAAAGAAGTTAAAAGGAAAACTGCACTTTTTCTTTAGGGTGTAAAATTGCAATTGTTACCCTTACTTAACGATAGGCAGCAGGCCACCTTACCTGAAAAATATAAACACAGTCCGTCTCAGAAACGTTTAGGTCAGAATCATTTGGTTCAGATTTTTCAGGAAGACACATGAGACTCTAGAGTTGGTGCAGACAAGCAGGCTTTATAAAGCAAAATTAGGAGACACTGGTATCCAGTTGGAATGAGCAGTCTAAGCAATGTAATGGGATAGTCTCAGTAGTTGTTCGAGATCTCTAGAAAATCAGATCTTCATATATTAATGTGATTTGTTTTAGGATCTAGCAAAATGGAAAAATCGTCGAAAAAGTTTCACTTCGGATTTGCAAAAGAAAAAGGAGGAGAGAGAAGAAATCGAAAGGAGAGCCTCTGAGACTTCTGAAAGAAATAGCAAGTCACTGAAAGAAATGCAGCAGGACAGGTAATGCACCTAATGGAGATGTTGTATGCATTACTTATGTTTGAGCATATGTGTTAATTAATCTTAGAGCAGCTTTAACTAGCATTTTAATTGTGCTCATATATGAAATAGAACTAACTCAGTACACCTTTTTTTGAAGAATATATTTTGATAAAGCTACTCTTTAGTGACCTTTGGGTCCATTTATATAATGCAGAAATCTAAACAACTGAAAGGCAGATACTAGTAAACTCTTTAAAGTGGAAGTTAAAGCAAGTTAGTAAAGTAAAATGTAACTTGCAGAGTGAAACAAAGTAGGAATAAATGTTGCTTTGAAATCAAACTTCATTCACTTTAAGAGTATATTTTTAAACAGGTCTAAAAACAATTATCTAGAATGAATAATCTTGTTTGTCTGATTTACTATGACTGTGTATTTTTCATTGCATTAATATTGCAACTGAAATTCTTTTTTAGCCATTTGAGTAAACATAGCCAGGGCTTTTGTTTATATTGCAAAACAGCAGGATTAAGATTTCACTTGAATTTTCCCCTATGCTGTTGCTATATGAATCCTTCTGGTGTTTACAGAATGAGCAGACTGTAAATATTTTTAAGACTTCTCTCTAAATAAGCAGAAATTAAATGGAGTAACAACACCATTTGCCTTATAGGTGGTGGCTTTATAATTGCACTGACATCCATGTTTAAATCAATGGGATATGTGTTTAGGTATATATACATGCTGCATACACTTACAAACTAAATTTAAAGGATACTTTTAAAACATAAATATAATATTTTGAGTTTCAGAAACTTTTAATTTCCATTGTTTTTATTTCTAGGATAGAAATGACATCTTGTTCAGTAACATAACACAGACATTCATATTTAATATCAATATTACCAAAACTTTTGAAAACTGTTTTCTAAATAATATTTTTGTCTCATTTCACAGAATAAGGAAATGTGTGTGGCAAGGAACCAAGCTTCCACTTAAGTGCTAGCAAATGTCTAAAATGTGTTCTCTATAAATTGGTATACCATTCTAGTACAGTAGCTAGATTGAAAAGTGTAAGCCAAACTCTATAGTGCTATTAAGGTCCTCCACCTTACCAAATCTAACTCTGCATCCACCCCTTGCCGAACATCAAAAAATAAATAAAGTAAGATGTAAAAAAAAACCCCTAAAAATGAAAACCTAGTCTTTCAAGCATTTTTACGTGAACTAGTTGTATTGCTTTCTCAGGCAAAAGGTCATTCTTGGCATAACAGTTTACAACTTGAAAATATCATTAGTCATTTTAAAATGTGGAAAAAAAGAAAGAATTTGAATTTTTGATTAGAGGTAGATTCATTTTCATTTAAACAGGAAGACTTTCATAGTTTGTTCAGTCTTTGCTTTGAGCATTTCATAGCTGAAAGACTTCTTAAAGTCCATGTATTCTCCAGGTCACTCCTTTGGTATGTTAATGAGTCCTCTGTCTCCTTAGGGAGAACAGAGATCAAGGATCCTACAGCGACATGCAGCAAAAGAGTGAACGCACTCGAATGTATTCATCAGATGATGTATTTAGTGAAGAAAAACATCCTTCCAGACCATCAGTAGCAAAAGATTATCTTGTCGAAAAAGATGCCTCTTACAGCTTTAAGAAGAATGAAAAATCATATGCTGCACAAACTAACAAAGAGAATTCTCAAAAGCTAGAGATCTATGCAACAGCTGAAACTCAAATTCCATCTAAAAGCCTATTAGAAGAACAGAGCTCAGTCCCTTTGTCTACTCACCATTCAGTGAATGCACAAATGGGGTCAGCTCGGGTTTCAGCTTCTCTCCCCAGAAGTAGCCAGAAAACAGATACCTCTAGGTTAACATCTGTGGTTACACCAAGACCTTTTGGTGTCCACTCAAGAGGAATTTCATCACTTCCCAGATCATTTACGGTAAAATTTCTTCAATTTATTCATGTTTGTGAATGTTACTATCTTGAATAATTAACCCAATACCGTTTTAACTTTTTCATGCATTTAGTTTTAAATTTCCTGCCCCTGTTTAACAAAGGATGTATTAATAATGGAGCAGATAATTCTGTTAGTGCTTAAACAATTGCTGATGTTTATGTACTTAAAATGACCATCTGTTTCCTATGAATAGGCATCTGATAAATATATTGATACAATATTTTTTGTAAAAGTTCGTGTTTTCTTGCCAGAAAATTTATTGACATATCAGTACATTTTTCTGAAGCTTACTTAGCATAATTTAACTTTTAGCTGCTGTAAATTGTCATTCCATCAAGTCAATGGAACGAGAACAATTTTACACCAGCTGAGCATCTGCCCCTTGTTAATGAAACCTAATATGGCCAATCAGCATATCTGCATAAATTGTATTGTCTTTTCCATAATTACCTAGCTGCCCTAATTTTGAAACTGATGTGCTAAAAGCTATTTTAATGCATTTCTTTTAAATCCAGACCTGAATTAGTTATCCTGCTCACATGCATCTGACAAGGGGAAATAACCCATCTTGCTCTTTTAGTAATAGTGGATAATAGGGTAGTGCATGTGGCAATTGGAAATTGCATTGAAAGAATGGATGGAGAAAAAGATAAAAGAAAACTTCTGGGCTGAGCTCTCTGGACTGTTTAGCTTAATTTGTTGAGAACCAAACTTGAGGCTTTTATGCTTTAAAACAAAGCAGCATGTGCCTTTATAAACAACAGCATTTTCATTCCAGGTGGACGATGTCCAGAAATATAATGGAGAAGTAGATGGAGCCAAGAGATCTCAAACTTTGCTCACCAGCTATTCATTTTCAACACTGGAAGCAGGACCACTTCTCTCCGCAGATGCAATGACAAGTGGTGGTGAGGAAGAAAAGGAAAGCATTAAAAGAAAAGAGTCTCCTACCCTGAGAGCTTCTGCTACATCCCAATACCAGGATGCAGTGCCCCCTGATCTTAAATCAGAGTATTATACTCATCCTGACCCTGTTACAGTTGCAGCTTCTGCAGAAATAAGAAACCTGCCAGAGTCAGAGGTTTCAGTGTCACTGGTGAGTTTGAAAAGTATATAATTACCCACAGTAACCTAGTAGTACTAGGACTGTGTGAACAAAGATTATTAAAACCGTAGGCTAACATGTTTCACCAATGAGAGGTATTCAGATAAACAGCTAATCCATTTCGCTTAAGAAGCACTTCTCTTTCCCATGGACGATGAAAAAAGGAATACTTGGCCTGTGTAATTTGTTCTTTTAATTACTACAATCTTTCTAAACCTCTTTTCTCTGTTTTGAGTTTGACTCTGTTTCTTGTGAAAATTGAGCCAAATTTTCAGCTTAGCATCAAGCAGGTTTCTATTTTTGTACTCTGTTATTTGCAGCAGCAATTAAGGTCACTAGGACATTGAAGAATCTGGTTTGTGGGTTTAATTAGGTTATTTGCACTAGCGTTTATTTGCACCCTCAGACGTTAAGTGGCAAAATGAATGGCAGCTTCTGAAAATCTGACCTTTAAATGTGCTAAGGATCACTCTAGGTTTCACTTTTTACTGCAATGGCTTGAGGCATGGGTTTTTGTCTCTCTCCCCACCCCCCTCCTCCACACAAACACAATAATTTTTATTTGGTTTACTCTAATGACTATTCACGAATTACTTTTAAAAATAAATCACTTCCTCAATAGTTGCCTGTTTAATGAAAAGTTTCCAACTTTGGTTCAGAAGTTAGGTCTTGTGCTCTACTTTAAGAGCTCTGGGGCACGTAAGGTGCCATAATCCTTCCGCTACTGACTGCTGTTTCCTGCCCTCAGTCCCTTCTTTCAAATGTAACCTGAATACTAATAGTGTCAGCTGTCAGTAGCTTCTTGCAACAGTTGACAACCTCACTAACTCCCAAGATCATGCTGGGAGTTGCATTCTCTACATTGTTTATGCTGCTGTAGATAGCAATTATGTCAGCTGTTGCAGGGAAAATACAGGACCCTGAATTCCAAATGGTTCAATCACTTCCTGCTCTATTTTTGTTTTAAAATAGATTTGCAAATATTACTTTGAACAGTTTTTTTAAAAAACAACAACTTTGAAATGAAGTATTTTTCAGCTTACACCACAGGCTCCTAGCATCGCTGCCGGGCCTGTCATCCTACTTTATTTAATCAAAGGTTCTGACAGCATGATTGTGGCATGTAGGGGGAGGAGACAGTTTCAGTGCGTTGCAGTAAAAAGAATTATATTAGGTTAGATATGGGTCCTTTTTTGTGGCTCATGTGAGCTGAATAGAAACAATTTTCTGGATCAGATTTCATTTTATTCTCTGTATCAAAACTCAGACCAAGCCTAGCTGGGGCTTGGTTATCAGGTACGTGATGGTAAACTCTCCTGCCTGGCAAATGAGGATTTTTCTTTTTTAATACAGCATGCGTCAAACAAGCTATAGTTAAGGTGGGAACTCCTTTCCCATATATTGAGATGTCCCCTTGTGTGCTAGAAAGGCATTGCACAGCCAAGTGAGAGACTGGTATCTCTGTGAACTACTGAACCATTCATGCAGAGTTTGTAGAGCACTGTAGGCATTGGGGTGGACCTGACCAAATGGTGCAGTTCAGTGCATGGAGCCGGATTGCCCTTCTGTTGACAGCTGGGCTTGAGGAGACAGAACACATCTTCAGATTGAAGAGACAAAAATAATAGACATGAGCCCTTCTTGCAGGGTGGATTGATATAAATCTGAGCAATTTAAATCACTGATTTAAATAATCAAGTTTAACTGATTCTGCAATTGTATTTTTCAGTTATTTTCCTGAAGAAAGGTTGAGTCTCATTAGTTTATTTGCATATCAGTATGTGTTGATATGCAAATGAATCTAGTCTATACACTAAATTAGATACTACTTTTGCTAATTAGGAGAATACACTATCTACACTCATTTATTTAAGCAATTATATAGCTTAACATACATTTATTCAGGTTCTTAATTGTTACTTTTTGTTATGATAGAAAATGGTGAATGGTGCATTTCTTATTTACTAGACTGATTTGCAAGGAAATTCGAATTCAATAAAAATAGGTTTATTTAACTAATAAAAGATCATGAAAATGCTATCTTAAATATGCTGAATATGTAAACTTTTTTCCTTATCAAAACATATTTTGCATTAAAACAAATTGATTTATTGAGCAAAGTAAGTTGTATCTATAGTTTAGTAAATTGAAATTATTGTTTCTGATCACCATGTCCTTCAAAACTTTAGAACTAGTTGAACTCACTCTCTTGTACCTAGTTTTAATCCATGGATTAGAAGAGGAAAACAAGTTTTCCTATGTTCCCATTTGTTATTGAACTGAACTAGTTGAATAAATTGAAATGAAGAAAATTATCTCTCTGCACCTGCAGAAGAGACTACTGCTGTCAAATGCTAGTTTAGTACTTCAACAAACTGTCTGGTTTCAGTGCTTAGCTAGTGACTTCTCCTAGTTCAGCAGTTTGATTTGCATTAAAACTTTAAATGATTTTTTCATAAATTATACTAAGTTTAGGTTTTAGCATATGTTGTCATAATTTCAAATTTAAATTTAAGTAGGTTTATTTCGAAAAAGAAAAATGTATTTAATTTAAATAAAAATATCATTGATTTTTATCCACCCTACATTTATGGAACATTTAAGAGCCAAAAGCTTTCTTAATATATGATACTGTATTGAACTTACTCAATATACTACATTAACTTTAGTATAATGCTCTCTTTATATTTAATGAGATCAGTTGTATAGCAAGAAAAGTAAAAGCCTATTTAAATAATATAAGGACATTTACTGGTCTATAAGCTAATAGCTATATCTTGGATTAATAATTAACTCAGAAATATCTGTCCTGGACTTATATACTGTGAGTGTCTGTGACTTTATTGGCCAAGATGATTATCTGGTAAACAGGTAGAAATGTCATATTGATGTATTGTAGTATGTTCCTCTTCTGCAGCCTGGGCTCTGACTACTGTAAACCCCTCTGCACAACTGGCTATCGCTGTCAGACTTGCCCAACCATATGGCTGCCTCTGCTTGGAACACCCTTTTCATCGTGTCATCCCACCCAGTCTTATTACTCGCTATATTTTCCCTGCTCTTCCTTGCTCATTATAATTTAGCTCTTCCCCCATCACTAATTAGAATAATTCCTCTCACTGAATTGTTTTGATATTAATGTATGTGGGGTTAGACAGTGACATGATGAGGGTAGAGGCCAGAAATTAGGATGACAAAATTTGTAAGTATATGGATGGAGATTTGAGGACAGTTGCTACTCAGAACAGTGTAGAATGTCCAGGAATTATGCAGATCTTTGTATTCCTCTTTGAGTGCTTGCTCATGTCCATTCAACTTAGGCGTGTGTGCTCGCCACATGCACCGGTGTGGGAAGTTTTTCCCTCAGCAGTATCCGTGATATATAGGGCACTGCCAGTTCTCCTCACCCTCAGTTCCTTCTTTGCACCAGGGACGGTGCTGGACCTGTTGCTGCTTGCTGCTCATTCGTACGAACTGGTTATCTCCTGTATTATACTGTATGTAATACAGCAATAGTGGCCTTCTCTGCCCCAGTAAAGGGTTTAGTACTGACATACTCATTTTGTGGAAATGTCCATTTTAGCAACAATTTCAACCAAAAAAAGTCTAAATGAAGTGTTATGATTTTCTCATTTTGATAATGTTGAAACATATATTTCACTTTGACTTTTATAATGTCAATTAATTTTTTCAGTGTTTATATTCTGTCATATTACATTATATTGTAGTGTTTCAATATTATCAAAATGAAATAATATTTTTCGTAGTTCTGAGTTGAATTTTTCAGAATTCTTGTTCATGGTAAATTTCAAAATGTTAGAATTTCCCAGGGAATGGAAATTTTTGTTTCTGAGCTGCTCTAGTAATTTGCTTACAATTTAAGTTCCCTGTGCTTATACAGAACCCATTCATTAGAACTCCACACAGAGGCAGTTGTCCACATTAATAGATTCTGTTACAGGATTGGGGCCTAAAGGAGCATGGCTTACCCCTGCCTTAGTATGCACAATGTACAGATTAAATGAGTCATTTTAGGCAGCTTTTTCAAATTCCAGTTAGGTTATGAGCTTCAGTCTTATGAGGCAGTTAATTCCACAGGTTAACTATATTATGTATGACTACCCATTTAGGGTTTCCATTTCTTCAAATCTTTCATAATTAATTTAATAAATCGGTCTCCTGAGATACAATTTGTGTAAACTAGCAGTCCATTTCACTTTCCATGGTGTCACACTGTCCTCTAATTCCTATAAACTCTTATTAAAGCATTTTGCACTAAGCAGCATGCTATGACGAATTTAATAATATCTACACACAGTTAAATATGTGTGTACACTAAATGTCTTCTATGTAACCTTTAAAACATAAATTATCTAAGTAAAAAACCTAGTTAGCATGTTCTACAAAGAAAACTGCTTTATAGTCAGTTAATAGATAATTAAAGCATATGTTGTGAGTAGCCTCGCTTATTTAGTGGATAAACTTTCCTTCATGTAGATGCCTGTGACACCCGATAGTGCAGTGTCATGTTTTATTTTTCAGGACAAGTACAGTGAAATGAGAATCAGTATAAACCAGAGATCTGGTAACAGTCGGAACTTTGGGTTCACCACAAATTGGAAACCTTCTGGGGTTTTTGTACAGACAATTGAAGGTAAACTAATATTTAACCCTTTTATGAACTTTTCTCTTACTGTTAATGGATTGAGACTGCTAGACACAGGCATCTCATTTTAATGATGAATAAAAATCTTCTTCCAAAGAATTCAGATGGAAAGAAAGTGAAAAGAAAACAGCATTTGACTGTTAAAGGCTAAGTACACTACGATTCCTTTGTATCTTCATCCACTACAACTGGTTTAATTTAGAAATATTTGAAAGTGTATTCTGAAGTAAAGAAGTCTTAAATCCATAGCAATGGTGTAAATTCTGGTTTATTTACCAGACATTATTCTAAGGCTTCAGAATGTCTGCTAAATACAATTACTTAGGGATGTCACAGGGGCATGCATATAAAATATAGACTGCTCCTCTCTTGGAGTATATTTTAAAAGGTTTCACTTCCTACAACCTATAAACAGGTGCATAGGAAAGGTATTTTTGAGCAGATTTTTTTTTTAATTTCAGGTTTCCTTTCCTCCACTATGTTAAAGATTGTAAAATATTACATTCCATGAGTAATTGTAGCTTCTAAATTATCTGCATGAAATATTTTTTTATTGAAGTAGCAAAAAGGAATTAGTCTGAGTTTCATTTGGTATTGGAATAAATACTCATAAATTATAGTACCATTTTCTTCAGATATTTACTAATATCCAGGATTAATCATTTTTTTCCTGTGGAAATTAATCTTTCTTTAATCAATATCTCTTAAGTTTCTTGCGGTTTGTTTTAAAGAACAAATTAAAATGATTTGTATTACATTGTTGTTTATTTTAAAAATTTCTCCTATCAATAATTCATCCAACTCCCTCTTCCCCCAAAACTATAAACTGTCAAGTCTTATGGAGTACACGGATATTTTTTCAGTAACATTCACCCCATATTTGATAATGTCCTTGCTTACAACTACACTATTACCTTTCAATGAGACAGGCTTAAAATGAGAGCAGAGAAGACACCATTGGAAGCTTCACATTGGATTGGCACTTAATTGCATTTCTTTTCACAGAGAGAAAAATAATTGTAACAATCACTTTATACGTTGACTTTAAAATGAAAGCTAAGGCCAGGTTTTAAATCACTGTTAATCATGGCTTGCTCCTTTCAGATAAAACAGGCTAAAACAATTGATAACTGCTTTATCCAAAAGGCAATTTAGATTTGTTTTCACTGACGCTAAGTCTGTTATTTTGTGCAAAGGGCTGTCTTTATATGCTTTTTAGTGTAAATCAGAAATATTTTAATTTTACTATATGAAGCTAGCTGAGCATTAGTTTGCTACCATAATGCTCAAATAGAACTAAAGAAATACTTGTATCAAAAATAAGAGTAGAAAAATGGCAATATTTACACTTCTTAGAAAGGAAAATACCTTTTATCTGCAGCAAAAATATGAAAAAATACCTTAACTAAGTGCTTCAATCTTTATATAAAAGCCTGTGCACTGGAATGAAAAAATGCTCAGTACACACAAGTGGTCATCTGATATATGTCTACAGATGTAATCTGGAGACCCCAGCAAGTGCCATTCCTTCAAATTTGGTTGGTTGGTCTGGTCCTGGATATGTTACCTTCTGGTGGTGGTATGGGAGGATTTGTGTGACCTTGAATTCTTCAACTTTTTTCCTGGAGGCTTATTTGAAATTCTAGCTTTTTCCCACATGCAATTCCATGCCCTCTTTTGCTACTCCAGTTGAGCAGCAGTACACCACTCACTTTGAAGACATATTTTAGCTCAGTCAAGTCTTTTGATATCTAGTTCCCTGCCTGGAAAAACAAGATTGGAGACAAAATCCAGGATCTTTGAAACTGACAGCTTTCTCCCATTGTCTTTCATAGAATCAAAGAATATCAGGGTTGGAAGGGACCTCAGGAGGTCCTCTAGTCCAACCCCTGCTCAAAGCAGGACCAATCCCCAACTAAACCAGCCAGGGCTTCGTCAAGCCTGACCTTAAAAATCTCTAAGAAAGGAGATTCCACCACTTCTCTAGGTTACCCATTCCAGTGCTTCACCACCCTCCTAGTGAAAAAGTTTTTCCTAATATCCAACCTAAACCTCCCCCACTGTAACTCGAGACCATTACTCCTTGTTCTGTCATCTGCCACCACTGAGAATAGCCAAGCTCCATCATTTGGTAGCTGTTTTCAACAGGTAGTTGAAAGCAGCTATCCAATCCCCCCTCATTCTTCCCTTCTGCAGACTAAATAATCCCATTTCCCTCAGCTGCTTCTCATAAGTCATGTGCTCCAGACCCCTAATCATTTCTGTTGCCCTCCGCTGGACTCTTTCCAATTTTTCCACATTCTTGTAGTGTGGGGCCCAAAACTACCATACTCCAGATGAGGCCTCCCGAATGCCGATCAGAGGGGAATGATCACTTCCCTTGATCTGCTGGCAATGCTCCTGCTTATACAGCCCAAAATGCTGTTAGCCTTCTTGGCAAAAAGGGCACACTGTTGACTCATATCCAGCTTCTCATCCACTATAACCCCTAGGTCCTTTTCTGTAGAACTGCTGCCTAGCCACTGGGTCCCTGGTCTGTAGAAGTGCATGGCATTCTTCTGTCCTAACTGCAGGACTCTGCACTTGTCCTTGTTGAACCTCATCAGATTTCTTTTGGCCCAATCCTCTAATTTGTCTAGGTCCCTCTGTATCCTATCCCTACCCTCCAGTGTATCTACCACTCCTCCCAGTTTAGTGTCCTCTGCAAACTTGCTGAGGGTGCAATCCACACCATCCTCCAGATCATTAATGAAGATATTGAACAAAACCGGCCCGTGGACTGACCCTTGGAGCACTCCGCTCGATACTAGCTGCCAACTAGACATGGAGTGGTTCTCTGTTCCCAGCCAATGGGAGCTGCAGGAAGTGGTGTGGGCCCAGCCACCGCTTCCCGCAGCTCCCATTTGCCGAGAACGATAAGCATTTTTTTCAGGAAACAAACTGAATAGCCACTTTCCACATCCTGACTGTAGTAGAAGTGTTTAAGTATACCCAAACATGAGGAATTTTTTGTCTGATCTGTTAGGTAGCACTGCAGACCTTGGCCAGCTGCAAGTAGATGATGAAATCATTGCTGTTAATGGCACAAGAGTGTCACAAATGGACCATAATCAGTGGGAGGAAGCCATGGCCAATGCACTAGAAACTGGAAACTTGGTCATGGATGTCAGACGATATGGAAAAAATGGTGAGTTGTTTCACTGGGCCAACTGCAGCATGTTGTATAAGGTGAATAAGCTTTGTGTTTAGTGAAGTTGCTCTGATGGGTTGGGGCCTATAGTCCTTGCTTCAATAACACCTTTTCTGAACCTATGTGCTTTGTTAGTATGTCTGTTTTATTATAACACAATTGGGGTTTCTTTTTTATATAGTTCGTATCGCAAATAACTTCACTAGCAAGCCTGCTAACCTTAAACTGGTGACCACTCTGTTCTGCTTTCAGAGTAACAGCCGTGTTAGTCTGTATTCGCAAAAAGAAAAGGAGTACTTGTGGCACCTTAGAGACTAACCAATTTATTAGAGTATAAGCTTTCGTGAGCTACAGCTCACTTCATCAGATGCATATCGTGGAAACTGCAGCAGGCTTTATATATACACAGAGAATATGAACCAATACCTCCTCCCACCCCACTGTCCTGCTGGTAATAGCTTATCTAAAGTGATCATCAGGTGGGCCATTTCCAGCACAAATCCAGGTTTTCTCACCCTCCAACCCCCCACACAAATTCACTCTCCTGCTGGTGATAGCCCATCCAAAGTGACAACTCTTTACACAATGTGCATGACAATCAAGTTGGGCTATTTCCTGCACAAATCCAGGTTTTCTCACATCCCCCCCACCCCCATACACACACAAACTCACTCTGTGTGTGTATGGGGGTGGGGGGGATGTGAGAAAACCTGGATTTGTGCAGGAAATAGCCCAACTTGATTGTCATGCACATTGTATAAAGAGTTGTCACTTTGGATGGGCTATCACCAGCAGGAGAGTGAATTTGTGTGGGGGGGTGGAGGGTGAGAAAACCTGGATTTGTGCTGGAAATGGCCCACCTGATGATCACTTTAGATAAGCTATTACCAGCAGGACAGTGGGGTGGGAGGAGGTATTGGTTCATATTCTCTGTGTATATATAAAGCCTGCTGCAGTTTCCACGATATGCATCTGATGAAGTGAGCTGTAGCTCACGAAAGCTTATGCTCTAATAAATTGGTTAGTCTTTAAGGTGCCACAAGTACTCCTTTTCTTTTCACTCTGTTCTGAGTTGGTCTAATTTTTGAGGGAATGCATAGTTGCATGTACGTCCTAGATTATTTTGTTAGATCCATAAGGGCACCACAGAAAGGAATTGAAAATGCCCCCTTCTTGCCACCTCAGTTTAGGGGTAGAAGGTAGTTCTGTCAGACCTGGAGGGGATGTCCATTCCTAGGATCCTTGCTGGCATCTGAGAGAGGCAGCAATGCCCACCTTTTCTGATATAACATTGCACCCTGTGTCCCCCTCAGGATGGACGATGTGTGTGAAATGCGCAGCTGGTGGGGAGGGAGAGTGCAGATCTTGCCATTGCCCCTCTGGGTTATGATTGGCCCATTCAGGGGAGGGCTGTAAGAGCTGATTAGGTCATTCAGCCCATCCATTTGGCATTAAAAATTCCTTCCTACTCATGGTAGCACCATACTGGCCCTGCAGCATGGACATACCCTTACATTCTTTCTGGGTTGTGTAGTTGCCTTGCCAGGAATCCAGATATGCCCTGGTGCTGGCCCTTTTTTGGATCAGGAAAGGATTTTCCTTCTGCCCACATATGGCTGATGTGCAATGAATGTTCGGCATTCACCATTAGAGCATGGAAGTTCATGCATTGGGGTAGGTAGAAAAAGTTATTAGTTTAAAAACAAACAAAGTGGTCTGTCACAACTTGTCTCGTGTCCAGTGCAGGGTAGGCTAGAAGGTAATGAAGTCAGCTCTTGGGATAAACCCAGGAGGCTTCTCGCAGAGACCTTGATTGATTTTGGGGTTTTGAGTGGTTTTAAGTCATCTGTAAATTGAGGCACTTCTCATTTATACACTCATGTCCTGCATGTGGGGAAGATGATGTGGGAGTCCATTTCCTGGGCTGAATTCCTGATTGAGGTTAATCATAGAATCATAGAATATCAGGGTTGGAAGGGACCCCAGAAGGTCATCTAGTCCAACCCCCTGCTCAAAGCAGGACCAATTCCCAGTTAAATCATCCTAGCCAGGGATGTAGAGGTTAGGCCAGGGGCAGCCACAATGTAGAGGTTAGGCCAGGGGTAGCCATCTCCTTACCCATTTTACTGCTTTGGTTTAGTTAAGGTGAGGACAGTTTCTTTTCCTAGTTACTATACAGTTAAGGGTGCTGTCTGCCACTTAAAATTCTTTACCTGTGTGGTCTAATCAATTGTAGTGTGGATTATACCATCCATCCATACATTTGCAGGGGCGAATTTGGTGGATTGTACTCCTGTAAAATGTGTAGATAATATTCCAGGAGCAGTGTGTCTGTCAGTTAAAACACAGTTTACTGCTCACTCCCCCTAACACTTGATTATAGGTGAGATAACTTTTGTCCTTACCAATGATGTTGTGGAAAAATAACTTCAATGAATATTAATATCTATATTTGTAATGTTGAACTACAGAACTTCTTATTTACGTAATGAATCTTAGTAAACTTGCTGGTATTTCTCAAGCCTGTCTTTTGACTAACTCTTGCTTGTTATGGGAAGCTGGTCTATTTATAAAAGCCCTAACCATTTCCTGTCTTTAGGAATTCTACCTACTGCATCTTTCTCTCTCTTCTTGTCTTTTTTTAAAATGAGAATGTGTTTTCACTAACTTTTGTTCTTTATACTTTGACTTTTCTGTCCACATTCATTTCTTGATCTCCATGTGCCAATCAGATTGGGGCAAAGACCAGCCTTCCCTGCCATATGTAAGGCATAAAATCCTCAATCTCACCAGTATGGCTACCAACATTATAGGTACACCTGAAAATAAATGGATTGAAGCAACTTCTGGAGATCACAATTCTACCAACTCTTCAAACATATCAGCCAAAAGAGATTTCTTCTACAGCCTTCAAAATTCTGTAAGATTTTTTTTTTCAGGGGGGTGAAGGGTGTTTGGGAGGAGAAATGAAGGAAAAGCTTTAAGGCCTCACAGAGGAATAAGAAAGTAATTGTAGGAATTCCAGGAAAGCAGTTTTCATTTTGCTTTCTAATTAGAATACTAGAATCTCAGTTAAATATTTTAATTCCTGTGTGTCTAACTTATTTCTGTACAAAATTTGTGTAATATTATATGGAGTCACAGAATGATACAATAGCAATATTTTTGTTCTGGTAGCAATTACATTTTAGGTAACTGATTTCCTCATAAATACACAAACACTTCATGGTATAATAAAAATTATTTGAGCACTGATGTAGTTTCAGACATAGGGGCACATTCTCCAGAATGACGGCACAAAGGAGCCATATTCTGGCCATAAATAGCCAGTGGATTCCACTTGTGGGGAGGAACTCTCCATTGATCTAAACCTAGCGGTGGCAGCTCTTGTGCTAGATGGCACTTTCACCCCAGGATAGGAGTGGGCTGGGCACTTGGCAGATTGGATCTCCGTTTTTTCAGTCCTCCACTGATATAAGTTAGAGCAGCCACTAGGCTGCTCTAGATGTCAACACGAGACCAGTACAGAATCAGAGGGTTCCCTGATTCCCCTTTGCCCTCTTTGAGTCTAGGGGTTTGTTTCCCCCCTTGATCTAGAGTTTAGATGTACTAATTTATTCAGAATGACATTATACTGTTTGGTCTTCCTGGCTGCATAATAAAATAAGTGTGAACATGTTTACATGGTGGCTTTTGTCATTAGACAAGGAGTGAGGAGTAGTTTGGTTTTGTCATTATATTGTTTGTGTACTTGAATTATTGTTAAGATATGTACATGCAGTGGTCACCTTTAAAAATTTGCCAATTTTGCCTTTGATAAAGTTACTGCAGGATTTGCTGTGTTCAGTTTACTTCCATATACTATAGGAAACACATGGGATACTACTAATACTGAGATGATGATGTTTAAAGCCAATAACACATTTTGGGTGACTGCTGTATGCCCAGATGAGTTTGTAATCAATACAAAGCAATTTAAAGGCTGTTTTAAGATTAATCAGAACATGTTTTTGATTATAATAACCCTTATAGAGCCTGAATTCTTTAGAAATGCTCAGTACAAGGGATTTCCAGTGACAGTTTAAATGAATACTGCCATTCCAAGAAACAGAAATTGTGTGCTTTTATTTATAAACAAAACACTGGGGTATCCATCTTGGCCCATGACATTTTTTTGGTGAATTAATGGTTTCCTTTTGGGCCATCATCTCGCAACTGGTCATTAATCCTAGCAAATGCCTACGGTCTTTTTATTATATAAAATATATGCAAGAAGATTTAAACAATTTGTTTAACTTGAGGAATTTATAACAACCTGACACCCTTTGCTGTGTGGAATTCCTATGGGAGGAAATGTTAAACTTGATTCATATGAAATTATACTAAAATTGTTTTCTATTTGTAGGACGCTGGAGCAAAAGTGATAAATGGAATGCAAGCAGATATGAGCTCTCATGAGCAAAAAGGTAAACTGCCAATATTTTCAGCTGCTAATTGAGAGAGAGGAGAACACAGATTATACCTGTAAATATTACTAGTACAGTGAAATAAATATTGGGCCTCTGAGAAAATGAAAACTATAAGTGTAGTACGTAAGTCCAATTGCATCTGAGAGGCATGGAGTTCTAGTCCAGGGAGCATTGAATGGTTTAAGAACTGCAAACAGAGTACTGATAACAAGTTCTTAGATCTCAGCATGACTGGTTGTGGACTGACTGTGTGATAGGGATGAAAGAGGAGAAACAAGAAGACACAGAAACTTAACTCCACCTTTCCATTCTGCAATGGTGGTTATAACATAAAGATGCCTTACGGTGATCAGTCTTTCTTCTGCCTTTAAGAATTTGAAAATGTGGTTTCTCTCCCTTCCAACCTCCTTCCTGGAGACATGGGATGAAGAGCATCCAAATCTCTGTTTTGCTAGAACTCAAGAGTGATTACTTTTTCAGGGGGGGGGGGGTGTATGTGGACTGCATATCGTTGGCTCTGTGCCATAATTGTTAGTGACTCTGTTAACAAAGGTAGCCTGGGGGGGACGGGAAGAAGGGGAGGGAAAGTAGGCACTTAAACCTACTAATAGAATTCTAATTCCCTAATGGGAACCACTTGTGCAATTACAT
Source organism: Lepidochelys kempii (assembly GCF_965140285.1). Taxonomy (NCBI): domain Eukaryota; kingdom Metazoa; phylum Chordata; order Testudines; family Cheloniidae; genus Lepidochelys; species Lepidochelys kempii. The sequence continues at coordinate 80,717,791 of NC_136380.1, forward strand.
TGTGTAGTATTGTAAATGTGCATGGTGGATTATAGGTGAGCCTTGTGAACAGGAGAATATATACATAGGCAAAGGTGCCATTGCATTAGACTCACCGTTAAATTGAGAGTAGTAGAGGAGAAGAGATGCCAAGGAATCTAAATTTATAAAATCTATCAGAGACTTTTAAAATCTGGGTGGGATCTTAGGTAGGAAAAATGGTGCTGCCAGATCTCCAGGCCCACAGAAAGTGAGTCAACCATGCTGTTACAGTAGATGGATAGCAATTGTACTAAAATGAAGTACTAATCTCTATGTGGTGTAACCTACTAAAAAAAATCTGCATTTGTTATAACAAAAGGTTAGCTTTTCTCTGTCAGTTTTTCTAAGTGATGTTACTGTAGATTGGAAAGGTTTGATGAATGTCATTTGTTCAGTGGTGACAGTCATTAAAAATATGTAATTAGACAGCACCGTATTGACTTCTTTGTATTCTTTGTATTTTTCAAATAGAATCTGAACCTATTTCTTTGAAAAACTTAAAAAGACGGTCACAATTTTTTGAACAAGGTAAAACAAAAATCTAACATTTCATGTACTTTCATGAAATTGTTCCCACTGTACATTCTACCTAATAAGTCTCTGGTGCTGGGTACTAAGCCTCTTCAGTTTTGTTTGTTGCAACCATGACAAAGCAACATAATCCTTTTCCATTCTTTCCCCAGGGTCATCAGGTTGTTACAATTCATGGGTTTACCTTTGTGGTAATGGGTCTTTGTATGTTTTTTTGTACATATATAAAAACCTTTTAAACCTCTGACATGCTGTTCAAAACACTTTTCCACTTGTAACAGATTTGTTTCAGGTTTGCAACTCCCTACAAAACAGCTTAAAACTGACCAGTCCAGCACAGCTTTAATGCAGAGGCTAAAGAGCATTTAAAATATTTAACAGTAAATTCAATTTATTCAAAGCTGCTGCTTTACATCTATGTCCAAATTGATAGAATACAATAAAATGGATAACTTATCATTTATAAAGTAGGTAACAATGACCAAGTCCAAAGAAAATGCAATACAAATTTTGCAGAACTCATTGTATTTTTTTTTATTATTATTATTATTTTGCTTTAAGGTGTGCAAAATAAAGCTCTCATTACAGTTTTGTAGGCTTGCTTTTCTGGTGTGTTCTGCATGTCACATCTCATATTTTCACTAATGTAGAATATCTAACACTGTCTTCAAAGCTGTTTTGTATGTTTCAGTATTTTGCTGTAGACCTTGAGGATGAAATTCTGGACCCATGGAAATCAATGGCATTTTGCCATTGACTCCAGGAGAGCTAGGAATTCACTGGGTGGTTGTCTTTGTCAAGTGACATTTGAAATGCCACTGCATACTTGATACTGTTCATTTCTAAATTTCTGCTTTAATAGCAGTATTTTATTTGCAGTCCTTTTCCCCTTACTTAGAAAAAAAATCTTTTCATATAGTAAAGCATACTACTACTATCCACATAAATATTGTATTAATAGTTAAAATATGTGGTATGTTAATAGCTTCACTTAAGGAGCTTTAATTTTGTCACTAATAATAAATTCCTGTTTTTGAAGATATATAATTAATGTATGTTCATTTTTATATCAATTTGACATAAGGCCTCTGAGTAGGTAGACATTTTTTGTACACCAAATTTGCTCCACTTTCTCCACCATGCTTTGTTATACTGTAGGAAAATAATAGGTTCCAATATGTTGCTTCCCTGTTACTTTTTTCCACTAATTAAATTTTGCGGGTGAGTAACATGATCTAAACTATTGGTTATTTAGGACAACAAAATTAAATGGACAAGAATTTGTTTTAAAAAAACAACAACCAAGTGTATTTCCCACAGTTTTTCCTCAGTGTTTAGTTTATCAATGCAGTTCATGCACTTTTTTTATCACCCTGGCATAAGCTCAGAGCTAGAGTGACAACCTTCAAATATCAGGTTTGACACACACTATCCAGTGTGGAAAAGTCGAAGATACTCTCTCTCTGGGAGTAGAATAGGAGGTATTTATGTTGGTTAGTAGTGGAAGATTAGTTGCTTTTGGAAGGTATATTGGTATTAATACATGTAAAATGTGAGTCTCTAGAATCCTGAATATATAAGCAGTATAACTGAATCCTAACAAAATTGTTTAGATTAAGAGAGTAGCTTATTTGATTATGAAACAGCATTGAATTATTTTTTCAGAGTAGCTATGGGAAAACTGTAATTAGTCCTTCATGTTACAAGGCTGGGGATGTACTGCTAATTCAAGACCGAGTAATTATAGATAGCATCTGAAAGATTTTGAAGGTGTTATAGGGTTATTCTCTTTTCAGAAACTTCCTGGATAGATATGTATTCGTTTGAAGATACCTAAATATTCCTTGACCTAAATAAAGGGAATAGGGTCAAATGAAACAAGTATGGCTTACAGTTTAAACAAATTATATCCTGGAATTCATACCAGTGAAACTTTCCACATTTAAACAAACCTCATAACACATAATTGTAATATTTTTTTTCATTTTTTCTATTTCTCCTCCCTACCCTAAATCCTACAGGAGGCTCAGAGCCTGCAGTGTCTGATGTGAGTACTGCTTACAAACTGCTTATACATGAATTTTATGAAAGAGGTTATTAGTTTGTCTGGCTTTGTTCGTTTCAGGGAACCCTACCTTTTTGTTTTCTATTGTTCTTACATTGCATGCTCTGATTTTGATCAGACACCTATCCAGATTGCTGATTAAACCTTTTTTAAAGCTCGTAATAATGGTTACAATTTAACTGTTGTAAGTGTGTAGGTTCTTATTGCTCTAAGGTTGTAGCTAATGTTTGTAAATGTTTTTGTGTCTAGCTTTTAAAAAATGTGTGTTTTTAAAATGACAGTGGATTAATCATCCTCTTTTTGTAATGATTTAGCTCCCAGTTCCATCTATTAATGCTCCAAGTCGTTGGACTTGGGACCAAGAAGAAGAGAGAAAACGACAGGAAAAATGGCAGAAAGAACAGGAACGTTTACTTCAGGTACAGTTTAACTATTTACTTCTATATAGGGATTCCTTTGACTGAGGGAAGGGTATGGGACTGCCATTCAGTAGACTTAGGCCCTGTTCCCAACTCTGCCTCTGAGATGCTGTATAACATTGGATAAGTGATTTCACTTATGTGCACCTCACTTCTCCCATTTGTACAATGATGATTCTATTCATTCATTCTATTCATTGTAAAGTGCTGTGAGATCTATGAATAAAAGCTGCAGAAGTATTAACAATTATTAATATTAGATTTTGGATGGCCTACTTTTCTGAACTTACCCAATTCTGGAAAAGTTGTACAATAGCAAAAAAAAATTCTTTTGTCACTCTGTAACTTTTCAAAAGCTGGAGGTAGTTTGAAAAGTTAGAGTGGAAAAAGAAGGGATGGGGGAAAAATTAAAATAATCAGGGTTTTATTGCAGACTATGGCAAAAAGAACAAACAAACAAACCCCAGTGGGGGAGGAGGGTGAGGGAAGTGAGGGGGAAATGCACCAAAAATCACTAAACTGAAAATCAAAATGTTCTGTTCCGAAAGGTGAATTGAAACAAAATGTTGATGTGATATACATTGTTTTGTTTTGAAACTTCCCTGCAAAAAATTCAAATCAACAAGTTTGAATGAAAAAAATTGTTCATAATTTTCACTAGAAAAAATGGTTTTTCAACCAGCTCTACTTACAGGTTTATAACCCAGCTAATTGATTTCAGAATGATTTGTTTAAAATTAATCTTTTAAGTTTTAATTAATATTTTTTGAGAAGGCTCATTTTAAGAACAGTTCATACATATTTGTAGTTTACCAAACTAAAAATAATTTTAAATGCTATGTATGGACTATACAGGATAATTTTTAGTCTTCATTAACTTTGATTAAAATTTTAGTTTTCTATAATAGGTGACCACCTTCACTTCCAGTATTTTTGATTGTCAGTCACAACTGAAAATTAAGCAATGGAATGTAATATTTTATGTGGACTAGTATACTAGTAATAAAATAAAAAAGGCAGCTACTATTGTACTAATTTTTCCAACAAGGCTTTTTACTGGGAATTATGCATCTGTGCTAACTTAGTGTTGTACAGCCCAATATTTTGGGGTGGCAGTGGACCAGTCACTCACCACAGTGGCGTAGAGGCTCAGAGAATAGAGTGACTTGGCACTTCTAACATCCCTTTTAAAAAAGGAGAAAATAGACTTCATGTTCTTTATGGTCTGCTTTAGAGAGTGTTAAATATTTATGGCCACAAAAAGCTGCTGTTAGAGTAGTCTTAATGTACAGTTTGATTTCCTTCCCCATTGAAAGAGGCTTTCTAAAAATGGCGTTGTGAGACTCCATGTTCATTCTTACTGATTTTCATTTGTCGGTAGCTCAGTGAATGAGCAAAATATATACTTTTTCTAATTGCTAGTCCTGCAAATCCAGCCTCAGTTTTGGCATTAAGCTGGGATGTTTCCTATAGTTGCCAGGTGTCCGGATTTTGACCAGAACACCCAGTTGAAAAGGGACCCTGGCACAGCAGACCGGGCTCTTAAAAGTCCAGTCGGCGGCACAGTGTTGCTAAGGCAGGCTCTCTGCTTACCGTCGCTCCTCATGGCTCCCAGAAGTGGCTGGCACATCTGGCTCCTAGGCACAGGGACGGCGATGGGGGCTCTACATGCTGCCCCCATCTCAAGCACCAGCTCTGCAGCTCCCATTGGCCAGGAACTGTGGCATGCCAGCTGCTTCCAGAAGCCATTCGAAGCCAGGGCAGGCAGGGAACCCTCCTTAGCCCCACTGTGCCAATGACTGGGAGCTGCCTGAGGCAAGCGCCACCTCGCCAGAGCCTGAATCCTGAACCCCCTCTTACACCCCAACCCCCTGCCTCAAGTTGGAACTCCCTCCTTCACCCAAACTCCCTCCCAGAGCCCGCACCCCAACCTGCTGCCCCATCCCTGAGCCCCCTCCCACACCCAAACTCCCTCCTAGAGCCTGCACCCATCACCCCCTGCCCCATCTCTGAGCTCCCTCCCAGAGCCTGCACCCATCATCCCCTGCCCCATCCCTGAGCCCCCTTCTGCACCCAAACTCCCTCCCAGAGTCCACATCCATCACCCCCTCTTCACACCCCAACCTGCTGTCCCAGCCTTCATGCCCGGCCCCACACCCCCTTCCCCAGTCCAGGGCTCCCTCCCGTACTCTAAACCCCTCACCCCCCTCCCGCACCCCAACCCACTGCCCCAGCCTGGTGAAAGTGAGTGCGGGTTGAGGGGAGGGACAAGGGATGGAGTGAGCGGGGGCAGGGCAAGGGTGTTCGGTTTTGTGTGATTAGAAACTTGGCAACCCTAGTGTTTCCATCTCCACGCATCATGAGTAAGAGAGATTCTTCAGGGCAAATTATAGACTTCAGTTCAGTAATGCACTTAGCATGTGAGTAGTCCAAGTGAAATTAACTGAATGGCACTACTTATGCGTAAAGTTGTGTGTTTAAGTGCTTTGCTGGATCGAGGCCTTTGCTTTCAATGAACATGGACAACCTCATTATCTTCAAATTACATCCTCAGTATCACGTGCAAATTCATTAACCATCCAAAGATTATTGGTTGCACGGAGTATAATTTAACCTGCAGAATTCTATTCAGGGTGATGATGAACCCAACATGAAAACAAAACATAGTGTATATATATTGTATATATATTTTTCCTACCCTTCATCTGTGCCTCCCTCGGTGTTTGTACCATGCCAATAGCTTCTGGAGATATATTAATAATAATAATAAATAAATAAATCAGTCACAAGATGGGTGAGGTAAGTTGGTCCAATAACACCAACTTGTGTGTCTCATATAATGAGACTGACATGACTACAACAACACTACATATAATTAATGATTGACAGTCATAGCTTAGGGAAAATTTTGAGGGCTGGTCTTCAAGAACATGAAACCTGGCATATTTCTGTTTTTCGAGAGACGTGCACGCCAACACCATTTTCACTTTGCTTCTCTGCTCCTCTTGCTCTGCAGAAGCACTCTAACGCATAATTCCAATGCCATCTCTCTCTCTCTCTGCTACCCCAGGGACAAATTTTTTTTTTCCAAATAAATGGTAGTCTAGAAGCCACTAAACTTGCCTGGAATATCTCCGCTATCATGAAAATTAATACTTTTCAGGATATTCTTTTACAGATCTGTTCTTCTGCAGACATGAATGGCAAAAGACAAAAATCACCAGCTCCTATATTCTCTGCCCAATAATAATGACTCTAGATATTTCATCAGTATGATGATTCATCACATATAAAACCAGTGATGGGAAAATCCTAAAGATATACTAAGTTTAATTTTGGCTTAGACAAGTATCCAAAAGTTCAGGTTCTTATTTAAACTCAACTGCTGCTTCGGACTTGAGTTAGAGGTCATCTCTAAGGAACCTGATTATTAACTTGTAACCAACGCAAAAGTTTTTAGTCCTGTTTTAAATAGTTAAGATTGATATTACTGTAGCTTAGTAGAGGTAACTTCATAACTAAACCAAAAACAAATCATAAGATAGGAAATGTTATAGGTTGGTGAGTCTTCTGAGCCTTAGGGTGAAATTCTGGCTCCCCTGAAGTCAACGGAAAAACTCCCTTTGACTTCATTAGGGTCAGGATTTCGCCATCTGCAATCTATTAGGATTTTTTATTACTTGACTTACTGCTTTGCACAAGGTTAGTTTTAAAACAAATATTTTAATACAAATGAAGAAGGTCGTGTTTTCCTGTCGCTTTTATTTACTTTTAATATAATCTGTGACTCTTCCTGCCAGGAGAAATACAAACGTGAACAGGAGAAATTGCGGAAAGAATGGCTACAGGCTCAGCAAGAAGCAGAAAGAGAGAGTTCCAAATATTTAGATGAGGTAGGCGATGTGTATGTGTTCACCTTTCAAGTTTCTCACGATTCCTTTATTGAGCATTAGCAAAAGTAGGTACTTAAATATGGAAATGACTTTTTTGCTTTCTCATTTGCCCAATGCAGAGAATAAATACTCCTAAAATAAAAATAACTGTCTACAAAGTTGGTGGTTTACTTTTGTGATCAGTTGGGCTTAGATAAGGGATGGGCAAACTACAGCCCGAGGGCTGCATCCGGCCCTCCAGACGTTTTAATCTGGCCCTCAAGCTCCCACCGGGGAGCGGGATCAGAGGCTTGCCCCGCTCCGCGTGGCTCCGAGAAGCAGCAACATGTCCCCCCCCTGGCTCCTACACATAGGGGCAGCCAGGGGGTTCTGCAAGCTGCCCCCACCCCAAGCATGGCCCCCACAGCTCCCATTGGCCAGGAACCATGGCTAATGGAAGCTGCAGGGGCGGTGCCTGCGGATGGGGCAGCACGCACCAGAGCCTCCTTGCTGTACCTATGTGTAGGAGTCGGAAGGGGGACATGCCGCTACTTCTGGGAGCTGCTTGAGGTAAGCATCTCCCAGAGCCTGCACCCTGACCCCTTACCCCAGCCCTGATCCCTTTCCTGCCCTCTGAACCACTTAGTCCCAGCCTGGAATACCTTCCTGTACCCCCAAACCTCTCAGCTCCACCCCACACCCCCAGCCAGGGCCATCACCTGCTCCCACACTCCAACCCCCAATTTCGTGAACATTCATGACCCGCCATACAATTTCCATATCCAGATGTGGCCCTTGGGCCAAAAAGTTTGCCCACCCCGGTTTAGACTCATTCAAGACAGCAGGACAACATGCAGCTAAGGTGTATGAACACAAGAAATGTTTTGTTTTATAAGCCAGTTCCCAGCTTATACAATATCATTGTGACCAGAGTGAAAATGACCAACTTCAGCCCTAATTCAGCATAGTAATCAAGCATGTACCTAACTTCTAGCCTATGAACAGTCCCACTGAAGTCACTAGGACTATCCCATACTCAAATTAAGACATGTGCTTAAGTACCGTTGTGGTCTTAAAGCTGAGCCATCCTACCTCTGAAGAATTTAGAGAAGAAATCAACTGCAGCCTTGCTGATGGAAGTCTTCCATATATCTCAAAATGTCAAGAGTGTATCTAGTTTCTTTAGTTGCTTCCTTCCACAGCTGTAGTCTGTTCTACAGCTGGACAGGGCTATATTCTGGGTTTCCAGATGCTTTAGAGGCATCAATGTTCTCTGTTTCTGTATCAGCTCTGTGAGCACTTCCTCCTCCTTCAGATGTACCTGCAAGTGTATTTAGGCGTATACAGTGGTAAACAGGAAAGCAAAACAAATCTAAAGCTTATATAACTTAAACAGCAAGACTGGTGTCCCTCAATTAAGCTGTTAAGTCTTTCACTATGAAGCCCTCAAGGACATTTTGTTTTAAACCGTTAAGTGCTGGGAGTGTGATCTGGGCTGACACATTATTCCTTCATTTCAAAGGGTTATTTTGCTTCCTGCATGGAAACAAACTATTCAAAGACCTTTCTCATAGGAGTGCATACAAAAATACAATGTCAGAAATGACTTCTAGAAGCTGGGAGTGGATGATGGGATGAATCACTCGACTGCCGTTCTATTCATTCCCTCTGAAGTTCCCGGAATTGGCCACTGTCTGAAGACAGGATACTGGGCTAGATGGACCTTTGGTCTGACCCATTATGTTCTTAAATTTTAGATGCTGAAGGATGAGGGTTACATCAGTACAGTTAACATGGATATTGAGTTTAGATATGTGCTCACTGTAGTTCACTTAAGGTTGTTTCTAAAAATCTGTAAAATAAGGAAAAAAGTGAGTGAATATTCATTGACACACTTATTGTGGAAATAGTGTAGGGACTTAAGAGGAGAAGGAATGGCTTGAAGCACAAGTATAGGTTGGGTGTTTCATGCATAAAGGTGGTTTAAAAAATAAAAGCTGCGGACACTTTTGGAAAGACTAGGCAACGGGGTAATCAAGGCTAGCAAACAGAATGGAACTTCTCACTTTAGAAGACTGTGTGTGTAGGCGTTCCTAAAGCATAAACTAAGAAGCACACTCTTTGTTGCCACTGAGAGTCCCCTGAGATCCTTCCCCTCAAGTCCCTGGTCACAAAATAAAATGTTTCCTAAATAGGTAGCCTGCGCTATCATGTTTCTAAAACCATTATTTTCCTCTCCTACAGGAGCCGACTGTCCTAACCTTCAACACAATATCGGTACCTACACATGCACCACCTATTTCTCGCTGGGGAAGAAACGTGGGAGAAGACGCTGATGATCTTGAAGGAGGCAGAAGACATGAGTGGGGGGAACCGCAGCAGAATGAGGAAGAGAAGGAAATGGAAAGGAGGAGACTCCAGGAGGAAAGGACACTTCAAGAGGAAAAAGCCCTGCATTTGGAGCAAAAAAGGAAAGCCCAAGAACTAGAGCTTGAAAGAGAGCAGAAAGAAAAGGAACAACAATATGCCGAGGAGCAGAAGCGGCGAGCAGAGGCCGAGGAGCAGAAGCGGCGAGCAGAGGCCGAGGAGCAGAAGCGGCGCATGGAAAAAGAAAGGGAGATACCAATACAGATGCCCCAATACCGAAGGTCTGCACTCACAATTGGGGAGATGCATTTACTTTTCAAAAGTATATTTTCAAAGATAATGCAGATGTCCTGAAGTATGTGCATATTAAACATATGTTTCTGTGACTATCAAGAGAAAAGACAGACATGAAGTCACTAAGCAGAGTGCATTCTGTGACAACCTAAACCTATGTCTCATTACAATACCAATACACATTTTGTACCTTAGTCCAACATAAGGGCCTGTCATCCTTACTTATATTGAGTGATACCTTATTTCGCTCATCATCCTACTGAGTGTCAGAGTAAAGTGCTATTCACGGTTTGTAAGGGTTGACAGAATCAGGCCCATAATTAAAGCTGGTGGTTTTGACTTTTAATGAAATTAGTTTATTTATTTGCTTTCCTAGGTTTTTGTTCAAAAGGGTTTATGCAAGTGAACATGGTGACTGATAAGAGCTGGGCCAAAAACTTGAAAATTTACCATGAAAACTTCTGAGGTTATCACCTATCTCTATTGCAGGGGTGGGCAAACTTTTTGGCCTGAGGGCCACATCGGGGTGTGAAACTATATGGAGGGCCAGGTAGGGAAGGCTGTGCCCCCCCCCCAAACAGCCTGGCCCCCACTCCCTGTCCACCCCTCCCACTTCCTGCGCCCTGATTGCCCACCTCAGAACCTCCAACCCCCCCTGCTCCTTGTCCCCTGACCACCCCTTCCCAGGACCCCCTGCCCCTAACTGTCCCTCTGGGACCCCACCCCCTATCTGACCCCCCTGACTGCCCCAACCCCTATCCACACACACACCCTGCCCCCTGACAGGCCCCCTGGGACTTCCATGCCTATCTAACCCCCCTGCTCTCCATCCCTGACCGCCCACCCCCCAGAACCTCTGCCCCATCCAACTGCTCTCTGTCCCCTAAGTTCCCCCCACCAGAACCCCCTGCCCTCTATCTAACCCCCGCCCACCCCCTTACCATGCAGCTCAGAGCAGCAGGAGCTTGCAGCTCGGCTGCCTGGCCAGAGCCAGCTGAGGTGCCTGCATGGCTGCGGGGGAGGGGGCTAGCCTCCCCGGCCAGGAGCTCAAGGGCTAGGCAGGACAGTCCCACGGGCAGTAGTTTGCCCACCTCTGCTCTGTGGACAATATGTAGCATTAATGGGGAATTTGCAAGTCTGTGGTTCAACACTTCTGTAGAGATTTATAATGAAATACTGAATTAATTATTTCCTACTAGCTGCATGTCTGCATTCCTAAGTCAAAACACTTACTGCTGTTATCTTGCAGTGGTTTGACCAGCACAGCAATATGTTTCTATTAATTGTGGATTAAAGATTCTACAGTATCTTATGAGATAATTTATATTAGCTTAGATACCACAGCATATTAGAAATACCTAGTCTAAATCTGTTTATTTCAGACAATCTCTTTCCACTACCTTTTTCAGCAGTCTATTTTAAAGAGTAAAGAGAGTGGGAGGAAGGGACATTCCTTTCTGAAAATGTTTCACCTACTAGTGTTACAAATAACATAGAAGTGCCACTCTCAGTAAAATATCAGAGAAACAAAAACATTTTTTGAGTGTTCTTAAGGATTTGCTGAATAGGGTTGTGCTTAAGCATGTGTAAACTGCTTTGCTGAAGTAGGACTTTAAATGTATTAACAACAATATTAATACTTTCCGGTACAATTGGGATGGTAGCTTCATTGTGCTAGGCACTATACAAACATGTATGAAGATGTGGCCCCTGCCCCAAAAAGCTGTATTCGTGCTGTAGATATACATATTCCTCTAATGTTAGAGCTTTGGTATCAGTGTTTGATGAGTGTCATTTACAGACAGTAGGTCTGACTTCATAAAAGATCTTTGAAAGCTGTATCTGTCATGCAACTTTGTTTCTAACTAAAACAAGAGCTGAGCCTCCTAGAATTTGTTTGCTATGTACATTTAGGGATCTGTTGTTTGTACCTTATTTCTTCATCTCTTCCCAATTTGGGTTTGATATTTACTTAATTCACCTTATTTCATATATTTATTCTATTTTATTTTTTGCTTATAGACATTATGACCATTATGAAGTATCTAAAAACTTTGAAGATCCATCTGGCCACTTTCTTGCTGACAGGTTAGTATGATACTGAATCTCCAGGCAGGTTAGAATTTCACCTTTATATTACAGAGCCTTGGATTTGACAATACATTTTAACCATTTTGGTGTGGTACAGTTTAGAGTCCTTACCAGCAATATTGTTTTGCAGTCCTTGTGCTATGCTTTCACCTACAGGAGCTTTGGCCACCTAATTTCTTTAAGTCATACTCCATTTGTAGCATAGAATGTCTTTCAGTCAGTAGATCTTTCTATAAAGCAAGCCAAGAAGTGTAAGGAGTTGAATGTGTGGGTGGCAGTGGACTGATGAGACTGAAAAACAATCTCAGCTATTACAGTGGTTGTGTCATAATGTGTAATATAACCTAGGGCACGGTTCCCACACACAAAACTGTGTAACATAATAAAAGATAAGCAGGGAAAGGAGGGGATAAAATGAAGGTACAAAATTATCAGGAAGCTGGTACACAAATTTTTAGTTTTCCCTTTTTTTTAAACTTTTCCTATTTTCTGTTTTGTTTTAACTCATGCCTGTTTTTTGCTATCCTCTTTTCTGCTTTTAATAAAAGCTTTTTTGTCAACAGTTACAAATGCATTGGTTCATTTAAATGCACAGTTATATTTTCTTTCCCCTTTTAATTATTGGAATAACCCTAAAAGTTCTAAATTCCCCATCTCTGTAAAATATCTTCTATCCATAACTCTCCCATCCAACATTAATATAGATAGTACCCCACAGTTGCTCGTAAGAGTCATCTGTATATCTTTTTCAGCAGTTAATCCAGTCTTTCTTCTTGTGACATCACAAGTGCCATACTTATTTCCGTTGAAACTCCAAGACCTGAGATGGTGCATCTGATGCATGGAACTGGGCACATAAATGATTTTTTTAGTTCATTAGCAGTTCTGAAAACTTGAAAATGAAATTCAGGTTTCGTTGAACTTAAAATTCTGGATTTTTTTGGTGAATCAAAAATGGTTATGGCTCTCTTCTGAGAGGGTGGAGGTTCAGTTCAAATCCCTTCTCTACTTTAAATAGAAAGGAGCGAGGGAGGGTGTCTCTCATCCTGGGTGAGTACCCTAGCCCAGGGCTAATGGTTGTATGGGAGGACTACCACTAGCTCTTCTTCCTCCTTTTCTCCTCTTCTTCCCCACCTCTCCACTTTGTGAATGGTGTTTAAATCCTGGGGGGAAAAATGGCTGAAACTATTTAGCAAATTCCTGTCAAATTGACAAATAGTTTTGGATTGACCAAAACTGCATTTTTTGGCAAATAAACTATTTGTCCAAAATATTTCACTAAGGTCTACTGATGGGAATTCTTTCCTCTTAGTGCTCTGTCCTCAAAGTGGTGAGGGCTTTTGCGCCAAATGGTTATGCTATGGAGGCATGGGGAGAGGCCAAAGGTGCTAGAGGCATAAGCACCGGTCTAGCTTCCTTGTTCCCTGTTGTAACTGCTTCTATAAGCAGTTGAGCATTTGTAACACCAGCTCTTCACCAGTGCAAGAACTGATCAGTCAGACTATGTTAGCACAAACAGTTAATATGGAGATCAGGAAACTGTATACGATTATTAAGAATATTGCATCCAAAGGCCATATTGGTTTAATACGACGGACTCATTTTGCACTGGGTCATGAATGCATACAGTGATGCTGCTGTAACAGCCCTCTGTAGTTTAAATATTGAAGCTGCTGCCCAAGAAATGAGCTCTTTGTTGCTTTTCTAAATAAACACCATATTTGTATGTATAGTCAGAGCCTCACTTTCATGAGCTAGAGCTAAGCATAGAGCAGCCAGGTACTATGTTAACTTTCACATTGGGCAGCCAGAACACTTTTGCCTACTATTCATTTTCTTGTGCATCTGATGACTTTTGTCAGCTAAAACCCGTAGGCACTTTCCTCTGCACGATAGGATCAATGAACCACAAGGCTTTCCCAAGAAACATCCTCAGGTTGCATGTAAGGCCATACTTTTCTTTCAGCAGCAATAGCACTTCCAAACTAGGAAGTGGTAAATACATCACATGTAACAAACTTAAAAATATAAGTATGCACCCAAAAAATTGAAACGGTCCTCCTTAGACTGGTACGCTGCACTGTCTCTGATCTTCATTGGTATTACAGTCTAATGATCTAGGGGAATGAGGCAGGGACCATATTTACAAATATTTGTAGAGCACCTAGGAGAATGATGCTCCACTCTGTAAATGAGGTCTCTGGGAATTACTGCAAGATTAGTACTAAATAACAATAGATTATACCGCTAGTGTGCTGAGACCACAGCCTGTCAATGCTGACTAGTGTTGCCTCAATATTTCTTTATACTCTCTGTCTGTCTGTCTGTCTATCCATCTGTTATATCTTGTCTTATACTTAAATTGTCAGCTCTTTGCGGGCAAGACCATCTTTTTGATCTGTGTTTGTATAGTGCCTAGCCCAACAGTATCCTGCACCATGACTAGAGCTATGGTAATACAAGTTTTCTGTATTTATAGAAATAAATCTAGATCGACTTCAGAACTGGATGATTACCCCAAAAGTCAAAATGGTGAGGACTTTAATTGCTCTTAGATCTTTTTAAGTTGATGATTAACTGCATGAAAACATGAATACAATCAAAGGGTAGTTACAGCAACTAGCTATTTGAAGGTCAAAAATAATTGTTTTTGTTTGCCACTCATAATTCAAGTATACATATACTATATCAGATTTTTAGTAGTGTGGAAAATTAACCACTGGAATAGATTATCTAAGAGGTGTGGTAAATTATCCAAAAGTCAGTGTCTTTAAATTCAGAATGGATGCTTTTCTAAGATATACTTTAGTTCAAATTTATTTTAAAGTAGTATGGATTACAGTCATCCTGTAATCATAATCTATATAGTGCATTAATACTTTTAAACAGTTATGTGTAAGGCTGTATTTTAATACATTTTCTGTGGTAGATTGAATATAGAAACAATGGGGCTAATGTGGATAATAGATGTACGATATGCTAGTGCATTTGAATTGGGAATAACAAAACTCAGTGCTACAAAAACTGGGGCACTATTCTTAACAAAATTGTTTTGCAACATTTACAATGTATATATGGGAAGAAAACAGCTGGAGATGATTTCCTGGGGATATAACAATGGCTTCAGTTTTCTTAAGGAGCTGCTAAAATATAAGATTACATACCATTCTCTTTAGAAATTATATTCTAGATATTTTATAATCTGCTTCGAGTATAGTATGTAAGGGAATGCGGGTGACTTACTAAAGACAATATGATGGAAGATACAACAAGCTACTTTACAAAAAAAATTTTGTACAAGTGATAAATGGGTTTGTGTATGCAAACGTGACTGTAGGTGAATATGGAAAACCATTAGGTGGTATTGCCCAATGGCTGTTGCAAGAGGAGTTAAACCGAAAGCAAAGTATGAAGACTCTGCAAAAGGCAAAAAAACGAGAGCTGGAGGCTACAAGAAAACAAATGGTTTATCAGATGGAACATGCTAACCCAGACCAAGGTGGGAGTGCATCTCAAATTGGCAAGAAGAACACTTTCTCAAATCACGTCTCAATCACCAAAACTAATGAGATGACTAGACTTCCAGAAATATCTGACAAGTTAATCTGTACCAATAAATCCAATAGTAAATCTGTAGTCAAAGCAGTATTAGAAGAGGGACTATTACAACTGAAGTGACTTACTGTTTTGTTCACTTAAGTAGGCCTAGCACAAAGAATAGCTGAATAAAAACCAATTTCCTTTTTTTTTAAAACACTAGTAATTCTGTTCATTTTGAGGAGAATGGCATTGTTTTTCTACCTTTTTAAGATGTCAAGTAAGGACCAAAGGATGCCTTACACCAAAAGTTTGACCTTTCCTTCAATGGCCTAGATATCCCAGTAACTAGGTAGTAGATAAAATGCTTCCAGCAAGGGGCGTTTTTGAAGCAGATACATTTATAAAGCAAGACTGTCTCCTCTAAAACACAATAAATTTGACATTTTGAACAGGGAATAATTCCTATAATTAGAGGGGGTGTGGATTATAAATTATGAAAGGGGAGAAGGAACTTGTGATGCAGTTGTGTATTCCGGCAGGCTTCCATTTCATTACTGGAGAAGAGCCTCTTTCAAAGAGGGAGGGGAGTTCAGGCTTTTAGAGCAAAGGATCTTTCTGACTTTCATCTGACCTTAAAAGTGCAGGGAATACCCATTTGTTTAAAAGTAGCGTGATGTTGTACCATGGTTGATAAGCAGCTTTTGCTTGTCTCTATTTGATTTTTTTATTGTAAATTGCCACATTGTAAATTATGATGTATTGCTTGATTTGTCACTAGTCACATGAAAACCCTACACCTGTGAAAAGCAGGCTAGGGATATTTATATTGGGGGGCAGAGGAGGAAGCACAAAATAACTCGTACCCCATTCTGGCATTATAGCCGAGAAGTACAGAACACCTGGTGCTTGCTTCTGTGCTTTAACTTAGATTTTTGATAGTTCACTGCTAGCTTGACACTGGATATCTCCCTTTTTGTCTGGTGATATCTTTAATGCTTCTGATGTGCATGTTGTCTGGTAATATTTGTTTTAGTAATGGCAGTCAATATTAAAATGGTGAAATTTATACTTCATCAAATATTAATAACACAAAGGTGCATACTTTGCTTCAGTAGTTTTACAACACTAGTTTTACAATTTGCTTTTTAATTTTAGCTTTTGTGTTTTATCTCCCTAAAACTTGACAGATGTTTGTATTTTTCAAATTAGGTACAAACAACAAATATTTGGAAAAGTCTTGGAATGTCAGTGATTCACAGAAGGGGTCTCAGAAAGAGCGTGCTCAGTCTTCAGCAGAAATAGAGAGACAACATATCCTTCAGGAAATGAGAAAGAAAACATCGCTACATACAGACAACAGCTGGATTAGGCAGCGTAGTTCTAGTGTGCATAAGGACCCTGTTAATCTTCACAAGAATACAATGAAGAGGTAGGAAGCTTGTTGAAAATTGTAAACTGAACTTTGCCTCTAGATAATATTTAGATTTGGGGCGCTCTAATGTTGCTTTGCAGCACAGATTGTAAAGCCAGTAAAGATTTTGAGCTAATTTGAGTCACAACATAGTGGGGTAAAACTTGGTTCTGTTATAGCTGAGATCAAATATTTGCAAGTATGGAGTATAAAGGTGGTGTTGTGTGAACTGTAAATACTTCCTCAATTGCTTATTTCTCCTTTGATATACCCATAATGTGAATTAATGATTAATGTGCATTGTCATTTGTACATGTATTTGAGAACCTCAGTAATTTACTTTGTTCTCAAATAAAGCTTATAGGTTCTGAAGAATAATTTTCAGTAATTTCTAACATGCACAAATATCTTGTCGGAAACTTCAGAATTTCTGTGTTTGTTGCTTGCATAGGGTCTAAACGTTGGGTTTGTCACTTAGGAAACAGTAAGATATCAGTCATGAGATCATAGTTGTGCCAACAGCTGGTTTCTGAACAATGTGACTATCTAATGGTGGGGAGGGATTGATCTATTTTAGAACTGGTATCCCTTAGAGAAAAATACAAACACCACCACTATCTGGTGTCATTACTAAATAAAAACAATTTGATTTGGTTCACGCTGATAAAGCTATACTGAAGTGTATTTTGCTGTTATCTTTCGTGCTTTAGCCTCACCTTCTTTGGTCATTTTTTCCCCTAGGGCTAGTGAAGCCCAGTTATTATAAACAGTTTGCAGCTTCAAATATTTTTAATAAAGGAATATAATAAAATATTCAGGTTATCAAAAATAATTATGCTTAGAAAATCAACCTTTAAAATAGATACAGTGAATATTTTGATACCTCGTGTACTGTGAAAACTTAAATATTTCTTTTTTGTAAAATCAAAGCATGATAAAGTGTTAGTTCATAAGAAGATATGTTTCTGGGCAGTAATATTCTGCACATAACAATTATACATTTCAGAGGTGAATCTTTAGATAACCTTGATTCCTCAAGAACAAGTTCATGGAGATCTCCGCCTTGGACGAATCAATCTGCCTCTTCCACATCCTTGTCATCTAACCAAGATTTTAGTCGCTCTGCTGCTCCACTAGTGTCGTCTTCGAACCGAGCTTACATGCGTACCCCCTCCTCCAGTGTAGCACCTCCTTCAGCCAGCTCTGGAAGATCAGCAACTTCATCCCACAGTTTCCCCTCAGCACCTTCGCCTGTACCTCGTGCTCAGTCTCCTACCTCTGCTTCCCGATCAGGAGCTCAGCAGCGGAACAGGTAAGTAGTTGCCCATCTGTTGAAAATTTATAAATAGCAGGCTGAACTGTGGACACACTCATACAGTAGTTACAGCGGGGTAGCTGGAGTCTTGTACAAGCTTTGCCACTGGTTTGCTTTGATCTTAGACAAGCTACTTGATCTCTTAGTATTGGAGTCTGATTGTGTGTGAAACAGAATTATACTGTACTTCCACACTGGAGTGTTGTAAAACTTAATATTTGAAAAGTGCCTTGAGTTATCTAGCTGAAAGATACCATAGAAGAACAGTGTTATCACTTCCATGTTTCTCAGAGCTGTTCAGAAAGTTTCCCAGGTGAAGCAATAAATCTGTAGTCACTCAACTCAAAATTATTTATGGGTTACAAAAATGATAATAAAAGTCTCCTTGTACTTTCCAGACATCACTTCTGACATGTATTGGTTTTGTAAGAATCTTTTGTTTAAAAAATAAATACATAAAATTTTAAGACCCACATTTTATTGACCACATCTCTTTTGCAGACATGTGGTCAACATCTTCTCAGGGAATTCTCAGGAATGTTCATGGCTAGTGATCTTGGGTAATTGTAGGGTAGGCCATTATTTTAATCCAGAAAAGGAAGTACTAATTACAGTTTATTTTGGACTGAAGGTAACCATGCTCTTTCATGTAATTAAAACTTTTTTAAACAAATGTATATATGATTGTGGAAACTCATGCACACACAATTACATGCAATAGGTGTAATGCGACCATTGCAAAAGCATTCCTTCACCCTTCCTAGTTCTAGCATTCATGAACATTTTGATAAATTGATGCATTTTTTAAAAGCTAGACTACTTAATTTTTTTTAATAGTGTAAGAAAATGACCATTTTAAAAATGGCTGCTTCTCTTGTTCTGCCTTCCATTTTCGGATTTCAAATATTCTGGTTGGCCCATGGAAATTGACCTCTATAAGGCACATATTTAAAGGAGTTAATATAATGTATGTCCAGAACCAGACTTCAGTTACTTAACAATCTACAGAGAGTGGTACTTGGCAAAGGTTTTAGTAAAGTGTAGCCCTAATAATAGTTCCTTGCAGATAAGAAATGAGGCAGGAGCACAAAAGCTATGTATCACTAGTTTCCAAGCTTAGCAATATCTGTTTTAGACTCCTCTTCAACCAGCATTTAACATGATAAAATAGTGCACAAGAATGCTGCATAAAATCTTATGTTCACTTCTGTTTTGTCTGTGTTTCTGTATATTTTTTCTCATTTAAATTTGATTTTATAGCTTGCATATTTAATTACAGAACATTAATTTTGATGTTTTTTCCTGAACCTAATTTTCCGCTCATTACTGCAGCACACAGTCCTCTGTTTCAATGCTTTCTATCATGACAACATGCTCTTGATCACTTTTGTTTATATTTTAAACCTTTTCAAGTGGTTTTGAGGGCCTGAGCCACATTCTTGTTCTGTATCTAGGTCAGTCAGTGGGAAGAAAATATGCTCATACTGTAATAACGTTCTGGGCAAAGGAGCAGCCATGATCATCGAATCTCTTGGTCTTTGTTATCATTTACATTGTTTTAAGGTGAGAGCTGGAGAAACACTGTGAAGAAACGGGAACTAACTTGGAGCACGCATGGCTACTTGGCGTTCTGGTTGCAAAGGCTCTACTAATCACATGATACATGCTCCACTCATGTTGTGTGCTACATGCATATGTCCATGCAACAGTCCTATCGACAGGCTTTAAGCATTCACTTTAATAACAATCAGAGGAGTAGTATTAAAGTTTTAACATCTACACTCCAATTTTCACGTTTTAAAAAAAGGCATTTTCAGAAAATGCTGAGACACCTGCTCTCTGAAAATCAGGCCACTTTATGGTGTGTCAAGTTGGGCATCCAAAAATTGAGTCAGCTAAAATCACTTGTGACTTTGCCACTTTGCCATAAACCCCTTAGTAAGGGACAACACATAGATGCACTGCTCCAGGAATAGACAAGAAACTAGATTAAGACTTAAGTGTCTCTGGTCATTGGTTCCCCCCAGGCTAAAGGGAAGAAGTAATCTGTGCCAGCTGTGTTGGGTGGCATGTTGTAGGGGAAGGAGCCAAGGCTCCACCTACTTCTGTACCCCTGCACAGAAGGAAGAATAGAAATCCACACAAGGTGCTCTCCACTGCCTTTCCTCCATGTTATTTCCTGCTACATGGGTAGTCAGCACAGAGGAATTACCCCTTTGCACTCACCCGCACTGGCACATAGGAGGAGTTATGATCTCTTCTAAAGGAAATTGTTTTAGGATTAGTGCACCATTGAACAAAGTACTGCAGAGTTGAATTTATTATTTTAGATGTTATATATGGGCTTTTATCGATGTGTGTAAGGCCCTGTGGAACAGCTGAATGAATATATCTTAATTCTAGAATCCTTTTTTTCTCCTGATACCCTTGCTAGATGCCATCATACTGTAGCATTTTTCACATAGGCTGCAAATGCTAACCCCCTTGAAGACTACAGAACATTTTATTTTCTAAATCCAGCATGCATGTATTGTGAACGGCGATACAGAGACAGTCCATCCAGACACAATGCGGTTTAGATGTACATGTGTGTCCTCTGCCTGCTTGGAGAGTCGAGAGCTATTGCTTAGTTCACGCTATAGTAATGCATTGTTCGCCCACTATGCTTAAACATTTTAATATTAGCATAAGAAAAGGTGGCAAGAATTCTGTTTTGGCAAAATGAAGCAATCTGAAGCTCCCGAGAATTCTTTTAAATTATGCATACACACTTAGAATAATTGGGCATAAATGCTTCCTGTCTTGAAAAGAAAGCTAACAGAAAGAAAAGCAGATAGTGTTGCATGGAATCTGCAAGTGGCACACTCAAATGTTCTGTGCCAAAATTGCTGTCACCATTTCAAGAACAAGTTCTTTCCTTTTGTGCCATTTTTTAAAATTTTGTTTCTGAGAAATTGAACCTTAAACAAGATTTCGTGAGCTAATCTCTGAATCATTTCTGTTTTATATGTTTAGAATGTGCATCTCTAATAGTTTGCTAGTCATCACCTTTAAATGATGTCTCATCTGGTTGGCTGCATTTTAATCTGCAAATAGTATGTTTGCTTTTGCTAATTTGGGTTTATGGTTCAGGCTTCGCTGGTTTTTATTATAAGCTGCTTATGTACATGTTTTCTCCCCGTGTTTGTAACAAGTTGCTAATTACTGATGTTTAATACAGTGCACAGCTTGTGCATGCGACCTCGGAGGCTCGCACTCAGGAGCTGAAGTCAGGATCCGAAACAATGAACTCTTCTGCAACGACTGCTATGTCAAATTTAAAAGTAAGGAGACCAGACTATCATAAGTGTGTGAAAACTTTATTTTCTACTTTTGCTCTGGGGCCCCCAGAGCCTGCCTACTGCTGCACTTATCAAAGGCTATTATTTTTAGTGCTAGCCTGGTATATTAGTGAATTGATTCATAAAGATTTCATTTCAGTTTCTCTTTGTGGGCTGTACTCTCCGCTCCCTTAACATACTGTGCAATGGTTTACCATCCCGTTATGATGGATGTGCTTCATTCTTTACAAATCTGGGAAAGTGGCACCTTAGGGTGTGGCTACCCTGCAGTCAGAGGTGTGACTGTCGCATGTGTAGACATATCTGAGCTAGCTTGCCTAACGATAGCAGTGAAGCCACAGAGTCACAGACTAGCCACTTGGGTGGTCCTGGATGGGGTGTACAGTCCGTATTGCAGCCCTTGCTTCTGTGGCTTCACTGTTGTTGTGACTACAGTATGCTCGAATAATGCCTTTGGTTGCAGTGTAGGCATACCCTTAAAGTCATTGCTGTTCACTAAATAACAAATCAGTCACGCTGCAAAATTGCATCTACTTATAAAACTGATATATGCACATACTAGGAAAATGATTAGTTTATCCTAATTATAGGATGTTGGTTACTATTTCCAAAGCTACTCTTTTTTGAATTATAGCCTCATGATTAGTTATTCATTTGGGAGTATTAGATCAGCAGTGGATTGATTTACTTGCAGGTTTTAATTAAAGGATGCGGTACAGAATTTTTTCCTTTATTCCCATTTACAAAAATTCGAACTTAGTGAGCTTGGTGCTGGTGCTTTAAATAAAAAGCATTTTTTGATTCTGTGTTAATTACCTTTTGCAAAAGGGAACTGCAAACAGATATTGATTAATGATGATATTTTGACAAGCATTTTTGAACTCAGTATCTTACGTTTACTAAAACACTCCAAAAAACTTTTCCTTAATTAAAACCCTTTTTTTCTATTTCTCCCTGACCCCAATAGCTGGACAGCCAACCTCCATGTGAAGCAACCATAAACATGAAACCATTGTTGCAGATAGAAGAGGAGGTGGTTGCTGGTGATGTAGATCTATAAATATGTATTTTGTTTGTTTTTTAAGGGTAACGTTTTTGCCTGTCTAGATTATGTAGAAGATGCATTGTATCTTTCATTCAACTTTAGTTATTTATGAGAATGTAATCACAAGAAGGAACTCTCTTGGGGGAAAACACATTCACTTTTTGAGTTCAATGTACTTAAAAGCACAAGGGAGAACAAACATTTATCAGTCATAACTTCAAAACATTTTTGAGGCTGATAATCAACTAGCAGAGTTTCCAATGGTATATGAAGAGGGTATTTTGTTTTTTATGCTCTTAAATGAGCACTATTGAAATAGTTAATATAAATATGTATTTGTGATTGCTATCTTTATTTTTGACATATGCTACGAGGTGAAGTCTCTAGAATAATATGAAGCTGCATTAAAATGTACACCAAAATGTTTGCTTTCTGTATTCTGGTTTCTAAAACTGTTTACTATTTGCTTTTTGAAAGTAAAGTACAAAGTATAGGCTGTTTGCTCAGTGGTGATGGCATAATGTTTTGCATAAGAACAATGGAACCTCTTTGGAGGAAAGGAGTCTATTTTCTCTTTATAATTGAAAAATATAACTATCCGTTTCCCATCAAAGAAGTTAATCCAGAAAGTGGAGAATTTTTTGTTGAATTCCAGTACCTTTGTAAATAAATGTTCTGATACTGAATTTATTAGGTATTTCTTTCTCTTTCCTGCCTTTCAAAATATCCAGAGCCATGAATGGTGCATAGAGTGAATTTGCTGAACAATAAATATGATTGTTTGAATTTGTTTTGGTAAAACATTTCTTGTTTAATATTTACAATACCACCACCATGCATACACAGGGACACTAATGGCTCACTTCTTGCTATATGCTGTTTCACTCACTCCAGATTGAAATGTAGTAGGTTTTTTTCCTGTCAAGCTCCATTTGTTTTTTTCTTTTTGAAACTTAGTACAAGTGACCTGACTGACCGTCTGTGTTGCATAACATGTGCTAGTTAATTAAGGATAGCTGGAAGCTTTGCTGAAAAGCTTTGTTGAGGTCACCAGGCTGTTTAATGAAGTGCAGAAGGTATCTCTGAATTGCTGCTGCGTTAGAGAACTCTGGTGGGATGTGTACTATGCTATCGTGGACAGTGGTTCTCAACATTTTTTTTACCAATGACCCTGAAATGGCAGAAAAATAATCTTGTGACCAGTCATATTGCACAGTCCTTGACAGGTGCAAAGATGCATACGATTTGGCTCACAAGACATTTTTTGACCATTTGGTGGCTTGCATCAAAAAAAGGGTGAGGGGAGGGAGGCACAGACTCAAGTCTTGTGCAGTAACACATCAACGGGCAGCAAATCTTATGTCAAAGCCCTCAGAATGTTTCTTCATCTGACTGGGCTCTGAACCTTAGATAGGATAAGGAGAGGTGAGTGTGCTGTAGAGAGAGAAGCCGCAGCTGCAGCAGCAGAAGGAAGCAGGGGAGGGATCCTTTCATAAAGGAGATGTAACCTTTTATACTAAATTTTCTGCCTTGGCCTGTTTTCTTAAACTGAGCCTGGGAAACAGATTAGCACAAATCTAGGCAGTAATTTTCCTCCATTTTATCAAGTGCTATTTATCTATCTTCACCAACATTCTAGCTTCACTGATCTTTTTCCTCAACTTCCATTTGGTTCTTGACCCAAATAATTGCCTACAAATCTTACTATGAGTTGTTTTTAAATATAAGGTTTCCTTTAGAAATACCTGATCACACTGAAGTTGGTAAATTGCCTGTTCTGCTGTTCTTGTGGACCTATTGTCTTTGACTTGGTACATTTGGCATATAATGTAAATGCCTTCAAGGAAATGGGGATGACAAGGCTAGTGCATGCTAAAGTTCTTTATCATACTGACCTGTAAATGTGGGTCTCATTGCAATAAGTAATTTGTCATAATGAAGATGAGGAACAAGAACTCCAAAAGAAAGCAGTTAAAAGGTATGCACTGTGTGGCGGCCTCTGTTCTCCACACTCGACACAGTTGAAATTCAGGCAACTGAATTTATCATCTCTTACTTTCTTTTATAGTATGGCATTTCAGATGCAGCAAAATTACATTTTTACCATTGCTAAAAACTTCTACCTCTGTGAATGGGTTGAGAGCCATCTCTACAACTAAATGTTCCTTTTCTAGGAAAGAAAGTGGAAGCTAATGCCTCCAGCCAAAACTTGGATTATCTACATGCATTTCTTACTTGAAGTATCTCTAAATTTGACAAGAAACAGTTAATCTAACTGACCAAATGAGACTGAGGGGGAGGTATGATTACTCTCTATAAATATATCAGAGGGATAAATACCAGGGAGGAAGAGGAGTTATTTAAATTAAGTGCCAATGTTGACACAAGAATAAATGGATATAAACTGACCAACAAGTTGAGGCTTGAAATTAGATGATTTCTAACCATCAGAGGAGTGAAGTTCTGGAACAGCCATCCAAGAGGAGCAGCGATGGCAAAAATCCTATCTGGCTTCAATACTGAGCTTGATAAGTTTATGGAGGGGATGGTATGATGAGACTGCCCACAATGGCATGTAGCTAATCTGCGACTGCGAGTAGCAAATATACCTGATGGCTAGTGATGGGACACTGGGTGGGGAAGGCTCTCAGTTACTACAGAGAATTCTTTCCCAGATGTCTGGCTGATGGGTCTTGCCAAAATGCTCATTGTACAACTGTTCACCATATGTGGGGTTGGGAAGGAATTTTCCTGTCAGATTGGCAGAGACCCTGGGTCTTTTTTGCCTTCCTCTGCAGCATGGGGTATGGGTCTCTTGCAGGTTTAAACTGGAGTAAATAGTGGATTCTCTGTAACTTGAAGTCTTTAAACCATGGTTTGAGGACTTCAATAACTCAACCAGAGGTTAGGGGTCTATTGCTGGAGTTGGTGGGTGAGGTTCTGTTGCCTGCAATGACCAGGAGGTCAGACTAGATGATCCATGATGGTCCCTTTTGACCTTAAAGTCTGAGTCTATGAACTAATGGAAAAAGTCTTTGCATAAATTAGACCCTTGGTGGGTCCTGTGCTTATTGGCCCATTTGCTCGCCTCAGAGGTTCACAGTAGCCCTCGGTTTGGCCACTTTCGTGGCTCAAATCTGCTGTTCACTCAGTTAGCCTCATCACTGCCCAGCATGGGGAAAAGGAAGAACAACAATCCCTGCAGTCTCTGCTGATCCACTTAGTGGATAGGGGAACAGGCCAGAGACCTTTCCCTCTGGTGGAACCCATGGTCCAGGTCAACTCCTCCGGTATCAAGTAGGGAGTTGGAGGGATGGGGGGAACCCAGGCCTGCGCTCTACTCCGGGTTCCGACCCAGGGCCCTGTGGATTGCAGCTGTCTACAGTGGCTCCTGTAACAGCTGCATGACAGCTACAACTCCTTGGGCTACTTCCCCATGGCCTCCTCCCAACACCTTCTTTGTTCTCACCACAGGACCTTCCTCCTGATGTCTGAAAATGCTGTACTTCTCAGTCTTCCATTAGTATGCCTTCTCACTCTCAGCTTCTTGCGCTTCTTGCTCCCAGCTCCTCGCACAAACACCACAAACTGAATTGAGCTCCTTTTTAAACCAAGGTGCCCTAATTAGCCTGTCTTAATTGATTCTAGCAGCTTCTTGATTGGCTGCAGGTGTTCTAATCAGCCTGTCTGCCTTAATTGTTTCCAGAAAGTTCCTGATTGTTCTGGAACCTTCCCTGTTACCTTACCCAGGGAAAAGGGACCTACTTAACCTAGGGCTAATAAATCTGCCTTCTATCACTTTCCTGTAGCCATCTGGCCTGACCCTGTCACAATATATATAATATATTTTATTGGGTTTAAAAACGTCATCTAGCACATTACACAGGAAACAGAGGGGAGAATGTTTAGACTCTACATAAAGGAGAATAAACCAGAGACTGACCCAATTATAAATTGGTGGATTATATCGCCAGACTCTGAGAGTTACTAAGCCATGGAGTGCAGCTGTTAAAATGAACAAAGAATTTAAATCTATCTTGGCCAATACATTGTAACTAATGGTGTGTCTATGTGGTGAAATTTTACTGGCAGAATTTCTTAGTGTTTGTGCATGACACTAAGTAACCTGGCCTCACTGTTTGTTCTGTCCAACCTTGCACTTCATGCTATCAGGAGACCTTAAGGAGCAAATATTCTACAGGTGCATGACATGCCACATCTACCCCAGTGTAAAGAGATGTTTAACCCACTATGTCAGCTCAAGGCATCCTGCTTGGATAATTCCCTTAAGGAACCTTCATATCACCTCCAGGTGGCATATAAAGTGGTGAATGCTTATGTTATGACAAATCCAACAGTCCAGCCCCCTGGTTTTGACCTTCCAATGCCATGTTTGGGTGAAGCTCATTTGATTGCTTCATATGTGGAGGGATCAGATGTGCTCCTAATAACTATAAATGGAGCCTTTGTGACCCTTGCGACTGTGGCCAGTAAAGAGATGTCGGCCACACATTTTCAGGCCCTATCTGCTGGCAAGGGCTGTCTGGTTCACCCATGGACTTGCACATTGCTCTTCCCTTAGCTGTTGAATGGTTAAGCAGGATGCCTTGATTTGACTGTCTGTATAGATACAATCACAATAAACGCATATATTGGCAGAATTATGCTGGGATAATTATACCGGTATAGTTCTGCTGGTAAATTTCCCCATGTAGACAGGTCCTAAGCAGTTGGGTTGTGGTCAGCAGTGTTAATCTACCTCCATTGGATAGTATCGAATTCCATTTTTAATAGTCAGCCTGCTGCAAAATTGCAGTTCACTCAGTGTTTTGACAAGTTCTGACAAAAGGGTTCCAAAGAGTGGCCTATCATTCCAAGGCAGGGCATGGAGTTCTACAACATCGCCAACGCAATGGCAATGCTGCCTCTGATTCTCAAAGGAACGTGTATTGTGAAGAGAGACGCTTCTGGCACTGGCATGTGATGCTCCGTCTTAAGCAGCCTCCAGTCAGATCATGAGGGAGCATTGCATAAATAGGACTTACATTCTACACAGATCACACCTGACTAGGAATGATGATGGCAGTTATATCAATACTCTGTTTTATTGCAAAGTATGAAGCTGATCCTGCTCCTACTACAGTCAATGGGAAAACTCCCACTGACTTCAATGACGGTAGGTTTGTCTCTGACCAAATTACCAATGTGCAGCCTTCAACTGGTCACGAATCTTCATCTTTGGTGGGACTTCAATGCTTCACTAGCAAGATATGCTGCATAAAAATAAGTGTCTGGGAAGCTAGTCAGAGTAGTTGTTTTACTCGGCATTCACGTTAGCAGCAAGTATGACAACCGAGTGTGTGGTTCTGTCAGCAGTGACACTACAAACATCTCTCCACTGGATTTGTTTGTCATCAACAAATGAAAAGAGTGACAAATTGCCCCTATTTCTCCTCCATTGGAGTAATTCATCATTTTGTGTCTTTGAAAGTAAGGGGAATTCAGTCCTCCTCTGCAACATGTCATGTTTTCATTTCTATCTCCGTAGAGCTTTTTTTCCTGCCTTGGTGGTGGTTGTTAGATCCTTGACACCTGTAAAAATAACCTTGAGCCTTGGGATTTCACTCTTCCTTTCGGTAAGACATCCTGGTGCTGCCAAATGAAAATTCTCTGGATCCTTGTGTGTTGCTGAAGAGTCCTGTCAGTCTAATAAGCTGTGTAAAATGTGGGGTGAGTCATTGTCTATAACTTCCTACAAAACGCATACCTATCTAGTGAGAGATAAAAAGGCATCTTTTAAAAAGTGGAAGTCAAATCCTAGTGAGGTAAATAGAAAGGAGCATAAACACTGCCAAATTAAATGTAAAAATGTAATAAAAAAGCCAAAAAGGAGTTTGAAGAACAGCTAGCCAAAAACTCAAAAGGTAATAACAAAATGTTTTTAAAGTACATCAGAAGCAGGAAGCCTGCTAAACAACCAGTGGGACCCCTGGACAATCGAGATACAAAGGGAGCACTTAAAGACGATAGTCATCTCAGAGAAACTAAATGAATTCTTTGCTTCAGAATATTAGGGAGATTCCGAAACCTGAGCCATCCTTTACAGATGACAAATCTGAGGAATTGTCACAGATTGAAGTGTCACTAGAGGAGGTTTTGGAATTAATTGAGAAACTTAACAGTAACAAGTCACCAGGACCAGATGGCATTCACTCAAGAGTTCTGAAAGAACTCAAATGTGAAATTGCGGAACTATTAACTATGGTTTGTAACCTGTCCTTTAAATCACCTTTTGTACCCAATGACTGGAAGATAGCTAATGTAATGCCAATATTTAAGAAGGGCTCTAGAGGTGATCCTGACAATTACAGACCAGTAAGTCTAACGTCCATACCGGGCAAATTTGTTGAAACAATTGTAAAGAGTAAAATTGTCAGACACAGAAGAACATAAATTGTTGTGCAAAAGTCAACATGGTTTCTATAAAGGGAAACCATGTCTTACTAATCTATTAAAGTTCTTTGAAGGGGTCAACAAACATGTGGACAAGGGCGATCCAGTGGACATAGTGTACTTAGATTTCCAGAAAGCCTTTGACAAGGTCCCTCACCAAAGGCTCTTACGTAAATGAAGTTGTCATGGGATAAGAGGGGAGATCCTTTCATGGATTGAGAACTGGTTAAAAGACAGGGAACAAAGGGTAGGAATAAATGATAAATTTTCAGAATGGAGAGGGGTAACTAGTGGTGTTCCCCAAGGGTCAGTCCTAGGACTAATCCTATTCAATTTATTCATAAACGATCTGGAGAAAGGGGTAAACAGTGAGGTGGCAAAGTTCGCAGATAATACTAAACTGCTCAAGATAGTTAAGACCAAATCGGACTGTGAAGAACTTCAAAAAGATCTCCCAAAACTAAGTGATTGGGCAACAAAATGGCAAATGAAATTTAATGTCGATAAATAAATGTAAAGTAATGCACATTGGAAAAAATAACCCCAACTATACATACAATATGATGGAAAAAATAACCCCAACTATACATACAATATGATGGGGGCTAATTTAGCTATAACTAATCAGGAGAAAGATCTTGGAGTCATCGTGGATGATAGTTCTCTGAAGATGTCCATGCAGGGTACAGCGGCAGTCAAAAAAGCAAAAAGGATGTTAGGAATCATTAAAAAAGGGAAAGAGAATAAGATGGAAAATATCTTATTGCCCTTATAAAAATCCATGGTACGCCCACATCTTGAATGCTGCATACAGATGTGGTCCCTTCATCTCAAAAAAGATGTACTGGTATTAGAAAAGGTTCAGAAAAGGGCAACTAAAATGATTAGGGGTTTGGAATGGGTCCCATGTCAGGAGAGATTAAAGAGGCTAGGACTTTTCAGCTTGGAAAAGAGGAGACTAAGGGGGGATATCATAGAGGTCTATAATAAGGAATAAGGAAATAAGGAAAAGTTATTTATTTGTTCCCATAATATAAGAACTAGGGGCCACCAAATGATATTAATGGGCAGCAGGTTTAAAACAAATAAAAGGAAGTTATTCAGTCAGCACACAGTCAACCTGTGGAACTCCTTGCCCGAGGAGGTTGTCATTGCTAGGACTATAACAGGGTTTAAAAGAGAACTGGATAAATTCATGGAGGTTAAGTCCATTAATGGCTATTAAGCAGGATGAGTAAAGAAATGGTGTCCCTAGCTTCTGTTTGTCAGAGGGTGGAGATGGATGGCAGGAGAGAGATCACTAGATCATTACTTGTTAGGTTCACTCCCTCTGGGCACCTGGCATTGGCCACTGTCGGTAGACAGGATTCTGGGCTGGATGGACCTTTGGTCAACCCAGTATGGCCATTCTTATGTTATGTTCTTATCTGCCTTTATTTCAGCCACCCAACCCTATCTAATTTCATTCTCTCTCCTCATTTTCTCCCTATCCCACTTGCAAAATGTGAGGTCCAAAATGTTGTTATAAGTACATACACTCCCACTTCCTTGATACTTGGTAACATAGAAATTTGGCCTATATCCCCATGTACTCCTCCAAAACTCTGTTCCTCTGTAGTTTCTCAGCCTGATTGTCAAGAATCCATCCTGTCTGGAAACTCTGTTCATGTAGTCTTTTGAATCTTTCTTAAGCAGATATTCCAAATCATGAGCAATCACATATGGCAACTTGAAATTTGAGAATTACTCATAAGAAACTAATTGAAGTTGCCAAACTCATTGAGCTTGTGAAATCAAAGCATCATTTTCATCGAGAGTTGGAAGGCATTTTAATTCTTCCTCTAGTCTCTCAAGGACATGACCTTTGGAATAGCCTAACAAAACTATCCATCTCTGTGGACGGAACCAGAACCGCTCCCTGTCCTTCAAGAAGAATATTTAAGCCTGGCACTCCTAATTTTCATAGCCGAAATAATATTTTTCTCATAGCTTCAGCTCCACGGTGTCTCTACATGGGAACAGGGGTTATGTTGTTCAGAAATATATTTACCTTCCAATCAGGCTTTATGCTGAGTCAGTGAAACAGATACATGTATAATGCTGTTTTAGTGCACATAGGCTGATTGCAGGAATCAAAGAGTGGCACAGTCTGACTAGTGGGGTTTGCAGTGCAGTGCTAAATAAAAGTAAGTCTGGAAGTCTTTCACCCATCTGTAGCCTCCTATGATAGAGCAGGCACTCTGCAAGAACACTCCTGTTACCCAGCTTAGAAGATGATCTCTGGATCTAATCCACAGGCAACAGATAGTTTTTGCTGAATACCAGTGGCTTGCATGGAATGGGAGCACATGCAAGTGTTTGCTAAAAGTACAAAAATGTAGTAAGGCTCTAGCACCATTGGAGATTTGCTCCAACATAGAGTAATTATAATTTGAACTGTGACTTAGTTCTGTGTGGCCTATTTGTGAGGCAGCTAAGTGGTCATTTTGACTGAGCTAAATGCTAAAAGCCAATTTTCAACTGGCAAAAAAAAATCAGCATGACTCCATTGACTTAAATAAAGCAACACTGATTTACACTAGCTGAGGATCTAGCCATGAATGTAAAAATGTGTGGGTTAAAAAAAACTCCAAAGCAACCACTAGGACTTGTAGTTAACTAAAGCTATTTCCTGTCTCCCTGATTCCTGATGTATAGCTGTGTAAGTATCCCCTTCTAGTATTTCTGGAAGTTTGAGAGAGGCACTGGGAAATAACGGTGTGTGTAAAAACAAAAATAAATCCATCCTCTGGAGAAGCTGTTGAGTGCCCACACATTTGGGGGGCTTATAAATCATCTTTGTGGTGCTCATGACATCTCTAATTTCAAGGATTCTGAGTTTCTGGTAATTTTTTGTTTATCAAGTGACTTGTTTTTACTGAGGAAAATGAGAGTAAACCAGGAATTTCTATACAAATTAAATTCAGCTGGCAATTTTTCAGCTAACTATCTGTGAAAAGCCATTTGTTCCTGATTAAATACAATGATTGCTTGGCATAAAATGTCATTGCTGTATTGGGTTCTATTATGATCTAATGAAGCTAGGACAATCTCTACTGATACCAAGCTTTGACATGCAGTGGGTTTGTACTTTCCTCATTACATTGTACTGAAACAAATAAGTCCATATTTTTACAGAATTTGCATGTGGTATTTTCTAGCTTTCTTAGATGATTGCAGTAAGTGTCTGTGAAGCTACACTGACTTGTATTTTCAGCCTGAGCGGTTGAGGTTTAAATCTTTCAGATACCTATGATGTACCCCACAGTTGTTTGTAAGCTTTAGGGTGGAACTAAATAAGTGTAAAGACAAAAAAAATGTAGTTATTTAATTTTAGATTCAGTCCTGGTACGATATTAACTTTTACCATTGCTTGGCCCAGGGTTTTCCTTCATGGAGCAAAGTCATTGTGACACTTGGAAGGTGGCACAGAGAAATAATTTCCAGTAACAATAGGTAGCTTTAGGAGTCGCCCCATTTTGCCTGGACTTGTTTTGCAATCAGACTGGTGCAGATTGGAAGCTGTCTCTTCCTGCGCATATAGAATTCAGACTCTTCTCATGACTTGCCCTTTCCTGCCTTTAAAAGTAACATTTTATTTATATACTGAAGCATCTTTCATCCCAAAGGTCCCCGAAGTATGTTACAAACTGTTCATTTGGGAATTACTTGATCCACAACTGAAGTGCAGCCTCCTTTAGGGTGGAATATGGCGGATGTTTGACAGTGCACAGCTGTTTAGGACAGGAAGTGAAGAATACTCAGTTGAAGGGAAATGGAGAATTAAGGCTAGAACTAGTCAAGTTGCAAACTATCCAGGAAACTGGATCCTCTACTCTAATAAAAAAAAAAAACCCAAAAAACCTGCACAGGATCTTTTAAGTGGAACTGGGCAGGCCCTTGCTTTTATATTTCCAAAATACAGACTTGTGCTGCAGAATCAGTGCAGAACTGACTCAGAGGAGTGTCTCTGAATTACCAACATCAGAGCTGGTAAAATAAAAATGAATTTTTAAAATATACTTTGAAAAATGGGGACTAATTTTTTCATGAAAAATATCCTTGTGTTTGACCTGCTCTAACCAGCACCACTTCCTCTGGGACACACATTTTCCTTGGAGGTCTCACATTCACACTTTTTCCTCTAGGCTTGAACCTGCCTCGCTTGTGAGACTTACTGAGGCCACTGTCATGACTGAAGATTTAGCTTCACCTTCACTTAATGAAACATGTGAATGTGAAGGGGGGAAGCAAGACCTAGAAAACCAAAATTCTATGGTAGTTCTTCACTTGCTTTAATTCTCTTCATGCTTGAGAGCTGCAGTTTATTCAATCTTTTTAATCTGGCATGTACTTGTGAGCTAACCATAGTCCAGTGTGAACTGACATCTTGTAGAGAACATCTGCTTTTGAGGGCCTCTTACTGCTACTGTCTTTCTAATTATTGTTTGGTAATATGGTCTGAGTTTAAACAGGACTCAAAAGTCATGGTTCAGAAATCAAGATATGCCCAGTAGTCACTATGATCTGCAAAGGGTCATGCAGGGTCTGGTCACTTATGGAAATATTTAAAGCTTCAATCATTTTACCAGACCACATCAAATTACAAACTGAGATACATTTATTCCCATTATAATTTACCTCCTTTCACCTTTTCATAACTCTCAAAATACTAGTCAACCATGGAAAATGTTAAGCAATCAAGCAAAACACAACAGAATGGTGAGAGCATCTCCAAGAAAAATGATCTGCTCTTTTTCTACAAACGTCATTGGAATATTTTTATTGTGCATGTTTTGTGAAGCTACTTCCTTCCATTTCACTGATTGATGTGCTGAACTAAATTTTTATGCTGTACATCGTTATGGGAGTGAATGGTTTGCTTTCATAACTCTCTGTATAATACACAATTGGTGACTATACTGCTGCTTTCATTTACTACGGATAGTAATTTTTAAGTTTTCATTAAAATAGCGCCAGTGAACAGATTTCTTTTTAAATTAGGTTTCGGAATCCTAAAAATCAGAAGAGAAAGACAGCTTAGAGGACCTCGTAAATATCTTCTGTGTCAGAGCAGGATAATTCCCTACATGTATATTCTCCAGAGCAGTTTTAAGTAATTTCATAAATGGGGCTATCACTATTTAAAATGGAAAGTGCTCTCACTAGTATGGCAATTTTTTTTCTGATGATCTAAATATTTGTCATTCTATCTAATTTTGTAATTCTACCTAAAAAGTGATCATATTGCCCCCTGTATTTTTATATCAGCCCTAATAATCAATTACTTTTTGATATGCTTACAGATCTTCATATTTGTTCCTTTTCTTTGCAATGTTGACAAAATGCATGGTTCAGATCCTCAGCTTATGTATGTGAGGTTGTCACCTTCTGAGGTGCGATTCAGGCCAGTGAGAGGCTGTGTCACTGCCTGCCCTGAAACCCTGGGGTGCCTCTCAGTGCTTTGCTGCTGTAGCTCCCAATCTGAGTTGCTCACTACCTGCCTGCAGGTCACACCCTAAGTGTCCGTGTATAGGTGCAGCCCTGGTGCAGCAGCTTTGACCTCAGCAGCCTGCCAGCAACACACCAGTCACACTCTGGATCCCACCAGCCTTGGTTACAACCAGCAAGAGGACCCCAACACACTCCCAGTCCCAAAT
This sequence comes from Lepidochelys kempii, assembly GCF_965140285.1. Taxonomy (NCBI): domain Eukaryota; kingdom Metazoa; phylum Chordata; order Testudines; family Cheloniidae; genus Lepidochelys; species Lepidochelys kempii. The sequence goes on from NC_136380.1 coordinate 80,752,255, forward strand.
TTCCCCAAAGCCATGTGCCCTGAGATGTCCAGCCCTCTCCTGGACAGCTAAGAGAAATAATAAGGTTCATTGCTCCTGAAAATCACAGCATATTAACTTAACTGGGGGTAAATACACCCTTCCTTTAAACACAGCACTGAGTTGGTTTCTGGTAAAAACAAAATAAATTTGTTAATAAAATATATGTAGCATTAAGTGAGTTTGAGTGTAAGGAATGAAGATAGAAAGAGTTGCAAGTAAAACAAAACAAAATACTCTTCTAAAAGTCTAAAACTTAATCTAAAAAGGTACAATCTTTGGCTGAGCGGGTCTCTCACAAATCCGTTCCCAGTAACTCCAGCCCTCTCTTGGTTGAAGGGCCCATCTTTCTCAGCTCTGTTCCCTTGTGTTTGTCTAGGGATGGATGCCAAAGATGGCTGCTGTCCTTGCTTATAACCTCCAAAGTTCAATGACTTTGCTTTAGGAGGCTGGAAGCTTGCTGTGTCCACCAGAAAGCTTATCTCATGCTGTTCTTTCCTTCCTGTGGACTTCCTATCCCACATGTATGTAAATGAGGCTTCCATTGTTTTGATCTACCATGCTTAATTTACACAGGACCCTACAGGTAATAGTTGCCCCTCCCTGTGCTGCTGCCGACCCCCTCCCCTGGTCTGGGCAGGAACTGCTCTTTCCTTTGTTCAGCCACACACTTTAAAACATAATAAGTTTTCATAATTCTTCATATAGTGTTAATACACACATTTCACAAGCATATTAATCACCAGTGTGTCATTTGTGTTCAGAAAAGATCTCTCTATGCACTTTTATAATACAGTAACATTGTATACAACCAGTTGATTCAATTGGTTATCACTTGAGGATCAGCCCCATGTCTTTGTAGTCCAGGAAACCTTTGAAATGGATTCTTCTGACAAGTAAAACCCAGACCAAGCTTCTTGCCCAGTGGGTGTAGACCAGGGGTGGGCAAACTTTTTGGCCCAAGGGCCACATCGGGGTTGTAAAACTGTATGGAGGACTGGGTAGGGAAGGCTGTGCCTCCCCAAACAGCCTGGCCCCTGCCTCCTATCCACCCCCTCCCACTTCCAACCCCCAACAGCCCCCTTCAGAACCCCGACTGCCCCCTCCTGGGACCCCACCCCCTATTCAACCCCCCCCTGCTCCCTGTCCCCTGATTGTCCTGACCCCTGTCTGCACCTCCGCCCCTTACCACCCCCTGGGACCCCACCCCCTATCCAACCCCCCCTTCCTGCCCCCTGACCCCCCATCCCCTGACCACCATGCCTCATCCAACTGCTCCCTGTCCCCTGACTTCCCCCCAGAACCCCCTGCCCCTTATCCAACCTGCCCCTTCCCCCGCTCCCTGCCCTGTTACCATGCCGCTCAGAGGGGCAGGACCTTGCAGCTGCGCTCCCCGGCAGGAGCTGCGGGCCAGAGTGCTGGCAGTACAGTGAGCTGAGGCTGTGGGGGAGGGAGGACAGCAGGGGAGGGGCCAGGGGCTAGCTGCCCTGACCGGGAGCTCAAGGGCCAGGCAGGAGGGTCCTGCGGGACGGATTTGGCCCATGCGGTGTAGTTTGCCCACCTCTGGTGTAGACCCTGTGCTGTCTATTCCCCCACTTGCTAGTGTGAGGTTTGCCTCCACCCCTTGTTAGCTTGATGAATTTAACTGCTTATATGTAAACTGAGATAAACACACATGCCTTTGTTTAGGAGAGACCTGTTTATCAACTCCCCCTGACATGGCTGGTTTATACACCCTTTAGTTAGAATTCCAGCATATATTCGTAACTCTTTCTACCTATCTCACACACACACACACATAACACAAGAATGTTAATGATCAGATTACAATGTTGTGTAGGGTGTGAGTACAGGGGTGCTTAGTGTCACAGAAGTCCATGGAGCTTTTGGTGGTGACTCACTGAGGGCTAAGAGAGTCAGAATCCGACAGTATGGATATTGGCGACTACTACTTAAGAATTTAGAACTTCTTTAAAACAACTATACAGTATTATTGAAAGGTTTGGCTAAAAAAATACTAAAATCCAACAACCAAATAAGTCACATTTTATTATTTTAAAAGAATGCTGTCAAAATCCCATGTCTGTGTTACTGACAATGATGGTGATTATTAGAACAATTTTTATAAAGTCCATTTACATTTGGTTGCTGTTTACATTTTTGCGCTTCAGTTTGGACCATGAAAAAAAAGATGTCCCTTTCTGTTTTTCATGTAGTCATTTCCTCAGAATAGTTTTTAGAGAGTAGTACCATGCTTCAATAAAAACAATGGTGGAATATTTAAATTCAACCCACAAAAAAACAAGTTTTTGAAATTTTAATGTCCTAAAAACATTCAGGGCCATATTCTGAGCACCTTACTCATGTTGAATAGCATCTTTACTCCGCAAGTCGTCCTGTTAATTTATCACTGTCCTACCGATCCTAAGCATCCTAGAATCTGAGTCTTAGTATTGGATTTTGTAAAATTTTGTGTGTTAAACTACATTTTTAAGACAGACTGGTAGAAAGTCACTGCTTAGACTTAACTTCTGGGTGAAATTAACTGATAAGATCATAAAGTTGTTCTGTACAAGCAAAGTTTAAAATTTCTAATCAGCGGTTTTCTGTTTTAAGGAGCTTTAGTGCATCTACAGATGAGCTCTTTTAATTTCGCTATTTTAAAATGAAAGACCAGGAACCTGCAATAGGAGTGTAGGAAGCACTCCAGCAATAGGAGTGAAGACCAGGAACCTGCAATAGGAGCGTAGGAAGTAGTCCAGCAAAGGAGCAGTAAAATCTGGGAGCATGTCGATCTGAACTGCAGATTCGAGGGTCCCGGAATTGGAACTTATTGTAGAGGGTAGGCCCAGTTTCTCCTATACTGTGGAAGTGGCAGAGTTAGGGCCATGTGTATGGAGACTGCCTGAGACTGGGTAAAGAGAGACTTTGGTGAGATCCCAGCAGGGAGAGACAGCTGAGACTTGGCCAGAGGGCTGCGCCCTGAAGGAGAGGCACTACGGCTCCTGACTAGCGAAAGAGGAGCTGCAGAGTGAGTGACTGAAGCAGCAGGCTGAGCAACTGCAGGCTAGAGCACGGACAGCAGTGAGCTAATTCCCCAGATGAGCCACGAGGACATGTTGATGAGCAGGGAGTAGCACAATCCCTCACAAAGCTATTTTACTGTGGAATTGATATAAACTGTTAGGCAAGTTGCTACTCGTTTTAAATCTCTGTGTTAGTCACAAGGATATGATCGCTACCCAGAATGTTTTTCTCTATATTTTTAGCAACGTAGGCATTAGTTAATTCAGCAAGAGAGTGATTTTTAATTGGTTGTCTTGGCAACACACTGGTAAAGAAACCACCATTTAGTATGTCAGTGTGGTTTTGGGCAATTCTCTGTGCTATAATGCAATAGCTTTTCATGTCATGTTCCCAATTAGCATTAGTCGATGATGCTTTTTGTTTGCATGACCTTACAGTTGGACTCGTTGGTGACAGGACATCAAATCAAACCAGAAAGAATATTTATAGATTGCATTATTTTTATTTTTTTAAACATCTGCTTCCGCAGACTACTAATTTTATAATCCTAATTTCTATTTGACATGTTCTCAAGCATCTGATGCCACGCTGCTCCTTTGCTGAGATCACTTGCATCCCTTCTACTCTGCCTGGTTTCATTCTGGCTCAGCTGATACATTATCCATAGTACCTCTCTCTGAGATATTTACACTACAGTTATCCATGTGCAGTGATGGTTCTAGTGATGAATTGGTGGACAGTGGCATGGATTGGTGATGTGTTATGTCACAAACCTGGTCTATGCTACACTATTAAACTGATGTAAATTGCCTTGCATTGACCTAGTTGTTCATCGGTCTATGCTCAAACTTGCCTCCCACTGGCATAAGTATCCCATGATGGTGATGAATTAAAACACCACCTTCCCAGATTGCATCTAGCCATGGTCAATGTACTGTGTGACTTATATCAACCCTAACAGCCCTCCAGAATCTGTCCCATAATGCCAGACAGTGACCATTTTGGTCACAATTGTGAACTCCACTGCCAAGGAGACTGGATCCCCGTTGCCCCCCATACTCTTTGAAAAACCCTGCATATTTTTGAAATGACTGGCTTGGAGAGCACTCCTAGCAGCTCTCCCTTGTTGTATGCAGCTGCCCAGCCGACCATGCCAGCTACACACTCCAGTCGTGTTCCTGCCTGGAGTACAGAGGTATATTGGATCTCTTGGGCCTGTGGGAAGTAGCTACGGAGCAGTCACAGAACGTGGACCTCTATAAGCAGATTGGATGGGGGCTGGAAGCGAAGGGGTATGACAAGGATCAGCAGCAGAGCCTTGTGAAAGCCAAGGAACTGCAGCAAGCATCCCAGAAGGCCAGGGAAGCCAACAGTCGATCGGGTGCTGAGCCGTAGCAGTTTTTACAAGCTGCATGCCATACTTGGTGAAGACCAAATCAGCAAAACGCTGTGTGGATATCTTGGCAGAACCTGAGGCACAAATCCTTGCTGTGAACAGCGAGGAGGATGAGGATGGGGGATGTGCAACGGTGGGTCCAGCTATGCCATGAGCCAGGATCTGTTCAAGTCTCCACTGCAGTATAGCCAATCTAGTCTGCTGAGCATGGGCAAGCCCGATGCAGGGGAAGGAGCCTCAGGTAATTGTGTGAATGTGTTACAATGCTTAAAAGTACAAATGGTGCCCCGCCCCAGTGTAGCCGGACACAGGTAGTGACTTTAATTAATGTACTTGCACTAGAAGGGGTAGTGGTACAACAAACAGACATAGAGCTGTTACCTGCTTTTCATTGCCCCGTACAGCGAGGCGGGAGGGGGGCATTTGGAGCAGGTTGTTTATGTATACGGGAACATTCCTGGAATCCTCCTGAGAGAACCTGGACGGAACTTCCATAGAGACACACTGCAACCCTCCCCCAAAGGTTTCTGGGAATGGCAGCCTGATTTTTTTGTCTGCAGTAAATTGCTTTCCCGTGCCTCTCCAAGATGACTTCAGCAGGTACTAGTGCAATAAACAGGCTAGCAGCATATGGGCCTACGCAGCTTTTGGGGTGCTAGCAGCTGATGTGCTCTGTGTGCCTTTGTTACCCTCCGGGAGTGACAGATCAGCTAAAATCGCCACCCTCCTGTGGAAAAGAGGGCCAGGAGTGAGTGCCGTTGCCCTGTGCTCTTATCCATGGAAATAGGGGCCAACGTTTTATTGTTTCACACACCTGAACAATTCCTTCCTCATTCACTCCCACCCGTGCTGGACCACACTCACCTCGTCTGGGACTGGAGATCTGTGCTGTGCACAGGTAGTCTAAGGCTGAAAAGTCTATAAGCATGCTTTATTTAGAACTTCGGGGGAGCAAGGGAAAGGAGTACTGAAATGTAACTTTCATTTTCTGTTGTGATTATACGTACAGTGATACCTGTGTGTGTTTATCTGCAGCTATTCCTATTGCGGCCATGAGGGGTTCACCGTCCACACCCGCAGAATGCCTGAGACAGATAAGGAGAAGACTAAAGAAGAGGACTTGGATGACACGTACTGTGAGATCCTTCAAGCTTCGGACTGTGAACAGAGGGACTGGTGGGTTAATATTGCAGACATTATGGAGACTGAAAAAGTGGACACGAAAAACGAACAGGAGTCGGAAAGGAAAATGCAGCAAGACATAATGGGGCTTCTCTGGCAGCAAACACAGATGCTGTAAACTCTTGTTGACCTACAGGTACAACAATCGCAGTCTCACTTCCCCCTGCAGCCAATGGAGAACTCCATTTTAGCACCTCCCTACACTCCAGTGTTCCACATATCAGGAGCCTTCATGTACACAGACCTCTGATAGCCATGGTTGTTGTATGTGTAGCCAAAATGAACAGAAATGAACATGAATGTTCTTTCCCCTTATTAAATTCTGTTCCATTAATGTATTTCAGAAGTTATTGTCCATATTTTAATTGTACATTGGTTTCTGTTTACAATAAATATCTAGTTTGATACATCTTTATTTCTGTATATTCATCTTTATTACCTTACAACACATGCTGCAGAACACTCACGATTCCTGAAAGCACCCACTCCTTGTTAATTGCACAGGGCAACAGAGCTCATAGGATCAGTGGCAAACAGTGTAATAATTATAAATGCACAGCAAACACTGCAAAATTAATAGGTTCCTTAGCACTGTTATACTCATAAATGTACACCAAGCACCCACAAAATTCCTAATAGCTTCCAAAATGTAAGTGCCAGGTACAGCAAAGTCCACCATACCACATTACTGTTGCTAACTGTTAAAATGCTCTTTCAAGGCCGCCTTCAGCCGCTTAGCTCTTCTAATAGCCTTTGCATCTGGCTGTTCAAAGTCAGCAGACAGCCACTCCGCCTCTGTCCTCCACCCCAATGGCAACTTTTCCTTTTTGCCTCATAGATAGTATACAGGACACAACAGGCAGCTATAATCATTGGGATATTTTTCTGACTGTGATTCAATCTTGCGAGTAAATAATGGCAGCATCCCTTCAACTTACCAAAAGCACATTCAACTGTCATTCTGCACCTGCTGAGCCAATAGTTGAATTTTGCCTTGGTGCTATCAAGGTGGCTGAGTACAGCTTCATGAACAAGGGGTATGCTGGGGGGTCCTCCAGGATCACTACTCCCACTTCAATTTTGATTGCCAATGGTTATCTGCTGGTTGGGAAAGAGTGTCCCTGCTTGCAGCTTTGTAAGATGCAAGTGTCATACATCTTTCCTGACTAGCCAGCATTGAAGTCTGTGATGTGTCCCCAGCAATCAACCAATGGTTGCCTAACCATAGAGAAGTAGTCATTTCTGTTGATGTACTCTGTGGCAAGGTAGGCTGGTGCCAAAATAGGGATGCATGCCATCTATCGCCCCACGGCAGTTCAGGAACCCTATTAATGAAAATCCATCCTCTATGTCCTGCACCTTTCCTAGAGTCTCAGTCCTGTGTAGCAGGAGATAATTTAATGGACCTACACACGTGCATGACAATGGCCCTCACTATGGATTTTCCAACTCCAGAATGATTCCCCATTGACTGGTAGCAATCTGGCATTGCAAGCTTCTACAGTGCAATCACCACTCGCTTCTCAACTTTCAATGCAGCTCTCATTCTGGTGTCCCTGCGCTGGAGGTCTGTGGGGAGCTCAAAAACTCAGATCTAGGAATGCGGTCAGTCACATCCAAAAGCTCTGTAGCCACGGCTCATCATCCCAAACCTGCATTATGATTAAGGCTAAGATTTTGTCATGGTTACTTTGAGTAAAAGTCACGGCAGGTCACGGGCAACAAATAAAAATGCATGACCTGTCCTTGACTTTTCATAAAAATACCCTGGGGGTAGAGAGAGCTGGACAAACAGAGCACTGCTGGGGCTTGCAGCTGCTCCAGTCTTGCCACTGCTCCTGCGGCAGGGGCTGACGGCTGCTGCTTGAGCCCCAAGGGCACTGCCCCAACCGTAGCCTCTGCTCTGGCGGGCTGGGGATTGTTGCTCTGACGGTCCCAGGGCTGGCTGCTGGTCAGCTGTTCCAGCAGCCCCAGGGCTGACAGCTGCTCCTGCTCTGCCCCAGAAGAAATCCCAGAGGTCCTGGAAAGTCATAGAATCTGTGATCTCCATGACAGAACCGTAGTCTTAATTATGATGCAATCCCATCAGTCAGTGCTTGTTTCTTGGTCCCAGAAGCAGTCCTCCACTATCTGCAGCTGTTCTGTGAATGCCACCAACAACCTTGAATTGGTTTTGGTACATCCCACAGCAATCCATCCTTCAGAAAATTGGCATGTTTCCCATTGCTGCAGTTCTTCCTGCGGCTCTGCAATACCAGAGGATTATTTGTCCTGTGGTTGCAACATTGATGGCAGTAGTTCAGAGCTGTGCAGGCTCCATGCTTCCGTTGGACATGGCAGACAGCGAGAAGTGCTGCATGGGTTTGTGGGCTTTTTAAAAAAGGCATGAAAATGATGGGATATGGATGGCATCATGGGATGGAGAACGTTGCATGATGGGAATTTGACCTCACTCCCAGTCACCCCCTTGCAGGACTCGTTTATGCCCCATCATTCATTGCCAAAATTTCCTAAAAGGCAGTGTGCCAGATGATGGCAAGTTGCACACTGGGATGCCTACCCATGGTGAACCACATTACTCATTGTCATAAGTACTCCTGGTGAGCCCCTGTGGTGCAAACACAAGCAGCCAAGTGTGCACATGCATGAACGACATACCATGGCAGATTTATGCCAGAATAACTTGCATCGACCAACTTTTGTAGTGTAGACAGAGCCTCAGAGAATGCACTTCTGAAGAAAGCAGTAGGTGCAAAAGAAAGTTAATACAATCAAAAATTGTTGTGGAAGATTATAACATGCTGAAAATTGATTTCCGAGTACGAGACAACAATGGCATTTTCTGGCACATTGTATGCTTTCCTGGAATAGTTTTAGAATCCATCATCTTAGGTTTTTAATCCTGACCTGGACCACTTTATTTTAGAAAGCATAAAAATCACAGTACTAGAATCCAGATGTTATACAAGACATTTACTACCTCAGCAGAAATATAGATTTGCAATAACACTTCCATACAACGGAATGGTATGTCACCATCTAAACTTTGGTACTTAGGATGTATGTACCCCTTTAAGCAGAATGCTATAAACAGGTAATTCACCAGTGTATAAAATATCTTTAATTTAGCCAGGACCCAGTTGTGATACTTGTTCTAGTCCATGTATGCACTGACAAGCTCTGTTTAGAGCTTTCAATAGCACATCATCCAAGTCTGTAAACTGCCTGGCTGGTTTACAGTAATGTTGGGTACAGAGGAGCTATGCTCAGCACTGGAGGAGGCTCTCTAAAGCACCTTCCTCTCTCCCATGCCATCCTAAAGGCAGTTTGGATCCTGTTCTGTCCAAGGTCTATATGAAATCAAAGATAGATAGATATATCTATGATTCAGTATCACTAAAATATCATCAGAAAATTAGTCCACCCATTAAAATGGGTGGGGAAAGTGTGGCTAAATTCCCTGTATTGCTTCAAAAATCTCAACCACACTATTTTACCCTAGAAAATTCTTACACATTCCTTACACCATGACTTTCATTTTTGTCTTTCCTTTTTGGCTTGTGGCCTCCCCTTCTTTGAGTTGCTAATTGTGCACTTGATTTTACTGTGCTGACCGAGCTTTTCTAGTTGATCACTAAAGGGTTTTCTTCTTTACTGGAGTTTGATTTCAAGTGAAAAACTAAGTAACTGACTCTTGATAAATGTACCACATCTTTTCTCTTGAGGCTTCTCCCAACAATGGTAGGCTATTGAGTATCGTTGGTTCTTCAAGGGTGTCGGTTGTTAGCCATATCTTCATTCACTGTAATGCGTCCCACTGGAAGTGCCTCTCATAGTAGAGACATATGCAATAAAAACAAAGTGTTCTTTCTTGGAGCTACTGGACACAGGCAAACTTTGTTGTTGTCTCTGGCTAACACCCAAGCTAACTAAACATAGATTATGCTGCCTAGAGTAACCACACAGGATCTCCCTATATCCTGACGTGGATAAGGAATCATATAAGGATTCCTGGCTACGCCAAAATATAGAAGTAAAGTGTGAATTAATAATATCAAATATTACTTTGCATTTTATGATCCTACACTTCTGCTTGATTTATAATTTGATTTATCCTACTCTACGTCAAACCCACATTTTATAATCAAACTTTGGAGTGGGCTCTCTAGTTCACTGGACTAGAGTCCCTATATTAGTTACTATTTACAGTCTTTTTCTCCAAAGGCTGCTTGCTTAAACAGCTTAAAGTCATTTTCCATGTAGCATTACAGGCTGGATTCGCTTAACAACCTCTCTGGAGCAGAAATTCCTGGTAAAAAATGTAGTAGATAATAGCAGAACATATGAAGTGACCCTCCATGCTGCTTTTTCTTGATCAGTCTTTCTGGGGGCTGAAATCTTCAGGCAGCTGTTGGGGGAAATCTATTATTGAAGACTCTCCAGCTAGCTGCAGCTGCCTTTCATAGAATGACCTGTTTCTTGTGCTGAATATAAGCTTTGACTAGGTGAGCTGCCTTTCCTTGGTAGGTGTTAGTCGAAATTCTGGATAGAGGGAATGCATTAGAGAGATATGTAATGGTTGCATTGCTATTGAAATAAAAAGTCAGTCATTGCCATCTGTCTTCATGTGACTAATGTTCTTGTCTGAACAGGACTGAATTCTCTTCTAGGGTTGTTTTATTTGTTAGGATGGCTTATCCTTTTACTATATGACCCCTTTTGGCCAGGTGTGGCATTGCAGGTGAGTCCCAACTTAACTTTCCCGCAATTGGGTGTCAACCCATCTGCTTGCAATGAGATGCCAAATGAAATTAATAAAAAGAAGTGTTTCCTTTAATGGCAATTCAGATAGAATAAAAGTTAAAGGTCCTTAGCTCTGGATCCAAGTTCAGTGCTCCTGAAGCTAAAGTCTAAAACAAAGCCTCTGTGTCTGGTCAGGCTAACCCTCTGGGAGCGTGGAAGAGGAGGAGCAGGGAATGGGGGTGGAGAGAGAGAGAGAGAGATCACCCCTTGTAAATTGGATAGTTTCTAATCTCCTCCCTTTTCTCTTGCTCAGGTTTCTCACCCTGTTTAAATAGGTCAGCCCTAGGGCAGAACAGAGTCTCCTTGATTGCATCCAGGCTGTTCTGACTTTGCGCTTCCCATCACGCCTTCAGAAAACCACATGGGAGGCGTTCCATTTACTAGTTAGGGGATGATTTTGCAAATAGGGTATTTACTTTCACTGCATGAATTGGTACATTCTTGGATAGTTTGTACTGACAACAATCCCATCAAAATGGGATTATTGCAACAAATACCTCTGCATATATTCAGCTCAGCCAGCCTCTGGGAAATCTACTTAAAGCTGTCAGGTTCTCTTAACGTGAAGGTAAGCAGCAATCACCTGAAGGAAACATTTCCTGTAATGGATAGGATGCTCCTGAGAACTTGATTACTTGGGTGTGGAAGTAAATACCCTGTTTGTAAAATCATCTCCTCCCACATTTTTTTCTGAAGGCTTTATTGAAGTGGCTCTATGGGGAGCTGCATAGAGCAGTTCCAGATTTTGGTAACTCATTTGTTTTGGTTTGTATTTTTTTTACAGTTTGAAAGCTTTTTTTAAAAGTTGGCTGTCAAAGTGACCTTTACAGATCACAGATGGTGAGAAGTATCACACCATGGAGAATTTCTAGTTTGGAAAACTTACTGGATAGCCACAACATGGATCCTGTTCACTGACAAAAATACATGTCGAATCTGAAACACGCACCACCCTTCCCCCCCACTTTTTTACTTTGTAATTTGAAAATATACGTTTTAGTTTGACCTCACACTCCAGCACAAAACAATTTCAGAAATCAAGGTGCATCTGATGGTTGTGAAAGCACTGAGGAGTTTTTCAAGTCATTACATGTGTGAAGCGACATGCCCTCACTGTGGTGGAGAGGAGACGAACCAGCTGTTCTGGGCCTGCAAGGCTTGTTCTGCCTCAATGAGGGAGCTTACCCAGGGAACATCTGCCACAGGAAGGAGTGGTGAACAGGAAGAAGGCTGCTCCACCTCAGACGCTGCTGAGGCAAGCTGAGAGGGAGACAACGGCAGGCCTCACTGCTCCCGAAGCTGCGTGGCCCAGCTACAAAGCAGTGTGCCCCAAGAGGGAGGGGCTGGAGGTCACCCCCTCTAAGACGACAATAAACCTGCTAAAGCCAAGGCCCAAATCCAGAAAGACTGGTTGATAGCCAGGCCACCTTTGCCTTTCTTTGTTTTCACACAGATTCCCCTCCCTCACAAGAGAAAAAGAGGAGAGAGGATCTTTCTTCTGGCTCTTTGTTTTACTTAAAGAACCCAGTCTGCTGTGAACAGGGAAGGACATTATAAATGACTGGAAGTGGGGTCTGGAAGGGACTTGAGAGAGCCCCTGTCCCCCACTGTATGCAAAGGACCAACACTAATTAAAATTAGAAACATACATCACACTCCTCGTGGTGTGCGAAGCTAAGGTACAATGCAATACAATTCCAGTAATAGTATTGAAAATTATTACAGCATTGCCAACTCTCAGGGTGAAATTCTGGCACCACTGAAGTCAATGATAGTTTTGCCATTGACTTCGGTGGGATCAGAATTTTACCCAAGCGTTCAAAAATTGTAAATCAGATCTCCCACCCCCTAAAAATCATGACATTTAAAAAATAATAGTTTGCATTATTTTTAGTCTCCCCTCTGATTGGGGGGGCCTATAGGAGGAAGCTGCCTACCCCCAACATCTGTGTGATCATTACCGCTACCAAAAGTGAGGTGTGTGTGCAGGTGCACATGGGCATGCACGGGAGAGAGGCTTCGTTTAACCCTCTGCTGATGGTGGGTGTTTCCTTATTCTCTTCTCCATTTCCATCTCTGTGCCTGTCTTCCCATCACTTTCCCTCCCTGCCTCCCTTCCTGCCACACCCTCCAGCTTCTTGCTCCACCCCCATTCTCCCTCCAAGTGCCCATCTCACTGTCCTATCCTACACTTCCTCCCTACATTCATCTGCTCTCTGTTTTCTCTGATTCCCTGCTGTATTCATCATATTTTCCTTCTTCACCTTGGTTTCGAAACCCCAGCGTAAAAGCAGTGGTAGTCTTCAGTGCGGGCAGCCTGACTTCAGTCCCATTAGACACTATGGAAAATAACAGCCAAATGCATCTACCGCAGCCTCTCTTCCAGCTGGAAAGCTTGCAGGGAAATGGCCAGCTTAGCTGAGGCACTCTGGCATCAGGCCTGTTCAAAGTAATGGGAATTGGTGGCCATTTTGAGAAAGGTCAAGGATGCTACAGGAGGAGCTACAAACAAACAAATCCCAAACTCCTAGAATGCTGTGACTTGCAATAATAGTGTGGGATCTGGAAATTCTGCATTAAAGCAGTTGTTCATTTGGGTGGATTGGCCCAGGGCAGGGCTTGGCTATTGGCTGACCTGCTCATTGGATAAAGGGAGTGGTCCCCCACCCCAAGTGTTGAATGAGCCATAGCGTGTGGGCAGCTTTCCCTACCATTCTTCTCCGGCTGTAAAGCAGCATCTCACCATCTTCTTTATTGTTGGCCATTGTATGACATTTTCCTTTCTGGCTTCAGCTGTTGCTGCCCTTGTGGCCTGCAGTTGAGGCAGAGTCCCTACCCAGGGAACGAAACAGTATTCGCCACCACACCTCCCAGACCATTTGCTCAGTCTTCATGAGACTGCAGAATACTTACTAAAGGGGGTTATGGGAAGTTACATTATTGGCTCTAGTAATTCCTAAGACCCAACGTATTCAAGTGCAGCTGCTGGCAAGGATCCCACAGGAGCACGGCTTCTAAGGAGAATGGTGCTGCTGTGAAGGATGTGGGGTATAAGAAATTAATGTGGAAGGTATTAGGAGGATAGAGAAAATGATTTTTTTTGAGAGACAAATGGGAGTTAGAGCCACAGTTCCTACTGACTCGCACTGGGCAACTAATTGCCCTTTGTGCCTTCAGTTATCAACCCACTAGTCTCTGCATGACTGTGGTGCTCCCCTGGGGTACCTGAGGCACCTCACCACGACCTACCCTTAGCATGAAGCAGTTTTGTCTGGGCCTGCTGTGTATGAGCTCCCTGAAACGAACCGCCTCTGGCAGCGCACACACTCCCTACCTCCCAGGCCTCTGCCAGCCTTGAGCTCTCTGTACAGGTAGCCATAGGCCAGCTCCTGAATATGCAGAACGTTCCCTGCAGTATCCAGCCCCTTACCCACTGCACACTGAGAATTAGCAGGCCCGCGGTTCCCAAAGGAACATCACCTACTAGCTTGTAAGATCAACTCGGGATCATCACTGTGCTTAACTCCACAGCACTTAGCTATATTTACAGCGAAAACAAGCATTCTTATTAAAGAACAGAGATTCACACAAAAATGAATACGAATATTGGAAACAAATGGTACCACATAAAACAAAATCAGAGCATGCTGTCTAGTGCCTAAACTAATAAGTTACTGTCTTGTCTAAAGAATCTTTTCTCATACAAAGTTCTTGCCAGCATTTTCAACCAAGCCTTGCTGAGCCCCCTTCTGCAGGAAGCAAAATCACTGTCTTTATACTTCCTCAGTGAAGATAGTTCAGTAGACCCCTTTGTCCCCCTAAATATACTCAAGAAAACACTTGATATGCACCTCAAGATAAAGTTCTCTTCTCCCACTGTTTTTCTATTCCTTTTCCTTTCTTTCTGATGTACTTACAACCCTTCATTTGCATTCAGTTCAGACTGGCGATAGGAGACCCGTGAAAGAGGCAATACTCAATTTACATGTAAACAGCTAGATGGCTAGACATCTATCTGATCGAAAATCTGTTTTTCACCATTGGTAGTGACTAATACTTTGATACAGACTTTAAGAACATACTTTAGTGTATATATACATAACTTCTTACATAATATCTGTACATACATTTCACATGGATATTGGCTACTATTGTGATGCCAGCTTTCATTTGAGACCTCACATGACATTCTTTGGTGAACTAGAATGTACATATCAGATGCAGGAGATTCCTGTAACCCCTCTGGTCCCCATGGCCAATTGGCATTAAGAAGTTCTTGGGTCACAATGATTGCTCCTCCCAGCCTTTAGGATCTAAGGATGGGTATGATGTGTCTCACTCCTCTCCCACAGCGGAAAAAACTGCAGAAAACTCATAACTGAAAGTCATGGAGTTTTTCTGCCGAGTGGATATCATTTGTCCAGTACTGAGAAGGTGCCTACTTAAGAAAGCGACTGTATGTGCTTCAATAAATTGTAAAGCTATATTACAGTTATTCTTGTTCCTTTTGTTTTATCAACATCCAAGACATTAGCAAATATAGTTTTTCCATGCATTGCTTACAGATTTAGAATTCAAGCCTAGTATATGGAAGGAGAATGCTACTTTTAATGCTCAGATCAGCCAAACGTTGGTGAAACTAAATATGTTCCCCCCCACTGGCTTTGGATGTATATTTTAAGGCATTTTTGAAAGAGCAGAGAACTAGTTTTGCTGTGTACTGAAAAGTCTAACCACATTGTTTATGCTTCCCTGACACTTTAGTTTGTTCCTTTTTCCAGGCCTGTTCTCTCTTGCACCATGTGGTGCACTGAAAGAGCAAGAACATGACTGACACATACATGGGGATTGAAGGGGAGTTGACAATACCACCAAAAGGGGCCAGATGTTCAGTGTCTTGGTGCTCATCACTTTATGAAAACAAGGCCTCTTTTGAAGGTGTCTTAAGTTGGGTATCCAAAAAACTGAGGATCTCCAAAATCATTAGTCGCTTTTGAAAATTTAGGCCATTGTGCTCTAGAAAAGCAACTACCGACAACATGAAGGGTGGGAATGAGTGTGACATTGGTGCCTCTGACACTGCAACAATTGGGATAGACTAAGAGAGCAAAAAATCAGGAGGGAGCGACTGTTGTTCTGCCTATGGAAATTAAAATGTTAGCTGAAGCCTTCTCTTTCTGCTTCCCTGATTCAAATGATCTGTTGGGATCTCATTTTAGCTTAGCACTGGCACAACAGCTCCCTCTGCAGGGAAGAGGTCAGACTTATCAACTCCTCTGCGCTCACTAATACAGCAGCACAAGTAACTAGAGATTCTGCATGAAAAAACAGGGCATATGGCTTCAAAAGTTGTGAGAGATGGAGCCTGAAACCTCCTCTGAAAAACCAGAACATATTCGAACACCATGTGGAGAAGTGGAAAAAAACGTTGCTGTTTGCTCCCAGCAGCACAGCAAAGGAGGAATGTGATATGGTAAGCAGTGTGTGTGTGTACACAGAGAGACTGCTCACCATATATATATAAAGCTCTTCCACATAGCTGAAAACTTGAGAACATTTTCCCTTTGAAGCCTGGTGTACCATAGTTCATCTCAGCTCTGAATACATTTTTAACACATTTCAAAAACAGATAACTTCGGCTGTTTTAAACTTTTAAGACCATAAATAAAATTCTTTAAAAGTTTGATGCTATTATATTCTGACCTCAAATGTTGGAAATAAAGTTTGCCTAGCAGTTAATCTCTAGTTATGATCTCAGTCTCTTTGCTATATTAAAAACAGTCCTAGGTTGGCCAAGAACTGTAATTTTAAGTTAGTTGATGAGCATGGGCTTATTCCAATTTTTAATTAGAATTTTCTATGCAGAACTCTGTGTTTTTAAAATGTCTAAATATAATTAAAGGGTCTTTGTGCCTATCTGATATTAAAAGGCATCTAGTATTAATATGGGATTCTATCTATGCAGTTGGGTACAATAGAGTAGACCTGTTACATTCTGTTGGGTGGCTAAAATGCAGCGTATCAATTCTGTAAATATCAACGCACAGAATAGATGCTAATGGCTCTGAAGAAGCTGTTATAGTCTAACAGCTCAATGACCCAGGTTTTTTTTAAAATCCCTAAATACGTATTTGCATAATTTGCTATTCGAACAGTCTATAAATGCAAATTTACAAGCTCAAGATTGGCCTAAACTTCTTGTGGTTTGCAGATGTGTCAGCATACCAGTCCCCTGAGTGTAACAGAATGAGAGTTGATGATCGAGCTTACTCCAGGAAATTGGCTCAGCTTCCACTTGTGGTCACAAAAAGTACAGGGTTGTTGACCTTCAGGGTATGCTGCAAAGTCTATCTTTTTGCCATGGAGAGAGGGGGAGCTGGATGGGCATCAGTGTCATGGGGACAGGGTTTGGTGGGGAAAGTCCTATCTATTCAGTTCTACTGGGGATGGTGTGTGATGGGGGTTTGCTTCTTGCATTGTTCCATTGTGTTGCTATTTTAAATGATGTCATAGTATTATAGGGTTAGAAGGAACTGTAAGGGTCATCTAGTCAACCCCCCTGCAAAGATGCAGGATGTTGTGTCTAAACCATCCAAGACAGACGGCTATCCAGCCTTCTTTTGAAAACCTCCAGTGAAGAAGCTTCCACAACCTCCCTAGGCAGACACACAGAGTGGTAATGGACCTCACTGGCATATCAGATCAAAAGAAATACTGTGCTAAACGTGAAGAAAGATAACATTATACGAAATATGTTATACCTTACACCAAGGGCCAGATCCTCAGCAGGTATAAATCCAATTAACAGTAGAAACAAGGCACAAAGTTTTTCCACTCAGAGTAATTAACCATTGGAACAGCCTAGCTAGGGATGTGGTGGAGTTTCTATCACTTGAATTTTTAAAATTAAGATTGTGTCTTTCTAAAAGATACGCTGTAGCTGAAGTTATTGGGTTTGATGCAGAAATCACTGGGTGAAATTCTATGACCCAGGTATGCCAGAGGTCAGATTAGATTATCATAATATTTTCTGATCTTAAAATCTATAAATCTATGAAAAAAATCAGTGTAGCTCCATTGGCTCAAAATGACTAATTTAGATTGAAAGCCCCTTATAAAAGGGATCATGTTATCCCTGGGTATCCTTCGTCCCTACTGACAATGCTCAGTAATGTGTGGATGAGGCTTATAAGATGTATGGCTCTTGCCTCGTGTCTGTGTATAGAAATAACTCCCATTTGATTGTCCCCGATTTCTCCATGGAGAAAGAGGATTAGGGGATATCAATTTGGGATACCAGGCCTCAAGTTGTCTAAAAGATGCAGACATGCCAAGGTCTGGTATAAGAGAGGAAGGCAGCAGTCTTTTCTGCTCAAATCCTTGTTATATTCCTTGCATGCATCAAAGAGGTGGGAATAAAAAAAAAGTAATTTCTTCATCTCTATTTTACTTTGCCACTTTTCCAGCAGTCCTTTCCATCCCTATTTTTAAAAGTGATCAAACTATTATAGGACTAACAAACACAGCAGCAAAGTGACTGGCCTAGTGAAGAAAACTTGAAGACGGGTAAAGGTCTTTTTGAGGATTTGTTCTAGAAGGAGGGAAGAGATAATTATCCTGATAGCAACAGACTTGAGCACTTGTACCACATCTGATCTTTCCCAATTGAGATATCCATCAGAGAGCTGAGCCTCAAGTCTCTGAGATATTGCTCAGAGTATAAATTCCCATATTCCTTGTTCGTGTTATTCCCTGTACCTTTCCTTTTTCATTTCCCTTGCAAATGTCCTGGCTGTTAAGATGTAAATTATAGAAAATGCATCAGGAGTGGCTGACTAAATTTAACATTCCAGCATAGCTTGATTTGTATGAATTATTTTTTCCCATTTTTAGAACATACCATGCAGTTATCAACCTGCCTTTATGAGGTGGACTACTTGATTTCTAATTTCTCATGCTAATGTGGCCAAGAAACAGCATGCTAACTAACATCTGGACTTTTCGTGACTGATATTAGGATTACCAGAATCCTATGTTAATGACAATAATTTGTTATACAGTCTTTATAAACCCATTTCAAAAGCCTTGTGTTTAGGAGGGAAAACAAAATATGATGGTAGAGATCCTTCCCATTTAAATTCCCTACAACAGTCTCTGGAGGCTCCTGGTCTGAGTAGGAGGCTACTGGTCTGGTATGAAACAACTTCCTCCTCCTCTATGGCTGAGCTAGGTGTGGTTATTAACAAGGTAGCCACCATATGAAACTGAAAGGTGTAGAGGGACTTTACATTTGTTTCAATCAACTTAAATCCATAGACTATAAGCACACAAGTATCTTTACTTATTTTACATTTTAGACTATTGTCATAAATATAAAGGGAAGGGTAACCACCTTTCTGTATACAGTGCTATAAAATCCCTCCTGGCTAGAGGCAAAACCCTTTCACCTGTTAAGAAGCTAAGATAACCCTGCTGGTACCTGACCCAGAATGACCAATGAGGGGACAAGATACTTTCAAATCTGGAGGGGGCGGAGAACAAAGGGTTCTGTCTGTCTGTGTGATGCTTTTGCCGGCAGCAGATCAGAAATGCAAGCCTTCCATCTCCTGTTAAATTAGTAAGTAATCTAGCTAGAAAATGCATTAGATTTTCTTTTGTTTAATGGCTGGTAAAATAAGCTGTGCTGGAGGGAATGTTAGTCTCTAAGGTGCCACAAGTACTCCTTTTCTTTTTGCGAATACAGACTAACACGGCTGCTACTCTGAAACCTGGAGGGAATGTGTATTCCTGTTTTTGTCTCTTTTTGTAATTTAAGGTTTTGCCTAGAGGGATTCTCTATGTTTTGAATCTGATTACCCTGTAAGGTATTTACCATCCTGATTTTACGGAGGTGATTCTTTTACCTTTTCTTTAATTAAAATCCTTCTTTTAAGAACCTGATTGATTTTTCATTGTTCTTAAGATCCAAGGGTTTGGGTCTGTGTCCGTACCAATTGGTGAGGATTATTATCAAACCCTCCCCAGGAAAGGGGGTGCAGGGCTTGGGGGGATATTTTGGGGGAGATGCCCTGGAGAAGGACAGTATCATATGTTTTGTGCTTTGGAGTCTCTGAAATATCTATGAAAGCTGCTCTCAGCACAGAGAAAGCTTACAGTTTAAACCTAGGTACTGCTCAGCTCCCATCACACCCGCCCGCAGGTACAAAGCTTTCCTGAAACCCAGGTGACAAGCAAAAAAACAGATTGAATGACGTGTTTTTTAAAAAAAAACTCTTGTTTTCATTCTGCTGAGTCCTGCTCATGATTTCCTGGGTAATCCAACGCACTCAGAGTAGGGTAGTAGTTCTGCTTGAATTGAAACAAGGCTTCCAGGACTGTGGTTCTCTATTTTGATATAACAAAGTCTAGGTCAGTACATTTTTTTTTACTGCTTTTGATGATGAGACGTTTGCCCATTTCACGCATTAGCACAATTATGAAAGTGGTGTTTATATGAAATTCACAGGCGATCTAATTAACAAGTCTAATTAACAGTTGCTAAAGCCAGCGGCTCTATTAACTGAGAAATGGCAGCAAGATGTAAATTTCCTTTAAAATGTACAGATCACAGAAGGGAGCTGTAAGTGATCACTGAGGTTTTGTTACCAGTGGGGAGGGAAAGAGTGCGGAAGAGACATCAGGATCACTGTAATCTATGGTCTTTTTATTTTAATTTTACACTTAATTAAATTCATGTTGTTCTTAACTAAATCTGGGGTTCACATTGATGCAAAGTTATCAGATCTCATGAGATATGAAGCCTGATGATGCCAAAGAGACTCTCTCTCCTTCATCTAGGAGTTTCATCATTTTGATTGCCGTGCAAACCATCACTGTTTGTTCAGAATAAGAGATCACATGTATCGGCTTTGAGTTCTTCTCTAGTCATTCCTTTGATCCCATCTGCCATTACCACTTTCAGATAGAGAGTTTAGTTAGCCACTAGAGACTGAGAGCTAAATTTGTCTCCCATTTACAACTGTGTTTCCTCATTGAAGTCTCTGGGGTTGCACTGGCATAACAGAGCAGTTTGGCCCTATGATTTCTTTTTCAGTAGAGCTCTGATGTGATGAGTGTATTTAATAAAAATGCCTCATTGAAACCAAGAAAGCAAAGTGAGATGAGAAAAGTGCATATAAGGTGATAGAGAGAAGCCTGAAACAGCAGCTCAAAAGAGTGACAGGTGAAGATTAAAAAATGTAAATGAAGGCAGCTGCCAACATTCCTCAGAATCTAGGACACAAAAAGAGTTAAAGGAAAGAAATTAAAGAGGGGGACGTACCATAAGTGATAAATGTGCTTTAAAAATAAAGAGTGAAAACCGAGCTGCCAGGAGGGCTTTAATACTTTTTAATACTGGAAAATATTTGATATCCTCTAAGGGGGGAAAAAGAAGAACCAGCAAGTTCAAATCAATCAGAGGAATCAATAGGGAAGGGAAATGGGGTTTCTAAATGAGATTCCATGGAATTCTAAAGTTCTTCAGGTAGAAATCAAGTAAAGCGGGTTCAATAGATTGAAGTTCTATTCATGAGGAATTCTAATCAGAATTCTATTGAGAAATTATAGATGGCGTTCTAAGGACAGAGGTGTTGGACAAAACCGACAGCTAATTCCTGATTTTATAATACATCTAATATTATTCAGATCTTTCCTTCACTATTTTCTTTAATCTGGTTGTTAAACATTTCATAAATCCAAATGTACAATTGGCCTATACTTTTGCCTAACAAATCTGAAAACAAAAATTTGGGCACAGACTCAAGGATTCGTTCAAGTCATTGTGGTGGGACGCAAACCAACAATAGCTGGTAAACTCAAGGGAAAATCTTGTATTCCTGCCTGAACTCCTTCCTTTCTGCCTGGTCATTACAGCACATTCTATTTGGGATGGAAATGGAATTAAACATTTAAGGTAATTCTTGCTCCCTTTCATAGGGATCAAT
Source organism: Lepidochelys kempii (assembly GCF_965140285.1). Classification (NCBI taxonomy): domain Eukaryota; kingdom Metazoa; phylum Chordata; order Testudines; family Cheloniidae; genus Lepidochelys; species Lepidochelys kempii. The sequence goes on from NC_136380.1 coordinate 80,773,666, forward strand.
CACTCAATTTAGGGATTACAGGGAATTTTTCTTCAGGACACATTGGCAGGGATTGGAGAAGAATGTTTACCTTCTAGCCAGAGCACAAAACTGGAGAGTCACCCATAAGGATAATGAGAATCTATCCTACAAGTTCAATCTCATGTGACTTCCAGGAGTCATAGGGGACAGCTATAGAGATTGAGTGTATCTCTTTCCTTCCCATCTTCCCCTTCTGTATTTTGATATGGCACTAATAATCCATGCTATTCCAGGAGTCCAGCGGTACATTCAGTCACAAGGAACTGAGTTCAGGAAAGAGGTCATGATTCAGCCAAGCACTTAGGCATGTGCTTCACTCCCATTGACTTAAAGTTAAGCAAGTGGGTAAAGTGTTTTTTCTGAGTCAGGATCAGAATGCCATCCTAATACTTTGCATTTCCTTTCATTTATCACTCTTTACCAAGCAGTAGTATTAAACTTACCTTTGGCATGTTTGTGTCTCTTGCAGTTACCCCCCCTCCCACCCCCTCCCCGCTCTTGAATACTTCCTAAAAAGAAAGTTACCTTTTGCAAGCATATTATGAGACGAACACAGCAAAAATATTGATTTATTATTCTAACAAAGTTCCCTGATTGCAATGTTTGAAAAAAAGTGACTCTGTGTGTAACTTTTTACTGTCTTCCCATGAACTTCCCATTTGGTCCAAAATAGCCTGTAACTGTTCCCCTGCAGGGGTCACTCTGAAACAGCTCATCTCTGGGAAAGAGTGTTGGGGGACGATGGAATCCTCCTTTGGGGATTCAAGGTGTGGTGAGATTTTGTTCTGCAATTTTTAAAAATTGCTTGTGAGTTGCATTTTAATTGATGGCAAAAGTGCCTAAAAGAAGGGCAATGTGGTCTTTTGTTTGTTTACATGAAAATCAACAGTAAACTCAGTTGAATAGGGGAATTCAACTTTCAAATGATTGTTACCATAGAGGAAAACAATGTTATTCCCGCTCCTTCTGAAAAGTACCATGATGGGATCTGTCTTTGGCCGTTGGAAATCTACCACAGGGCTTGGATTAAAATTTTCAAACAACCCCTGCCCCACTGATGCCACACACTCTGCCAGGTTGGTGTGCTTCATGATGTCTGTGGTCTCCTCCTACAAGTTACCCTGTGCCATCTCTCAAGTCAATTAATGGCCCCAAAAATTCAACACCAATCTAATTATAGACATCTGAGCGTTTCATTTTTCCAATTTGCTACAATTACAAAATCAATTAGGCTATAGTGGATAAACCACTGTGGGTGGGATTTCAAATATTGCTCAGATTTGGCACTAGGAGCAGAGTTAGCCCAATGAACAGCCCATTTGAAAATCCCACCCAATAATTTTGTCAGAAAATCCCATCAAATTCTTGCCCTTTCATCTGGTATATTGTAATTCAGCTAAGTGTGCATCAAAACATCTCAGAAATGCTGTTAAAAACATTGTTATTGTCTTCACTAGACAGATTCACTTTTATTTCTCAGTTGAATGTAGACTCATTTTAAAAGTTCATCTTTGAAGATTAAAACTTGTGCTGCTTAAAATGTTTTATTTGAAATTACTTTGATGTCACTGAGTGACTGAATATAGTTTGCACTTTTTTGTCTTGGCGTATTGAATGATCTGTTTTCAATTGAGGTGTTAATGATTCTTTTAAACATCAGATTGATCCTTTCTAACCTTTGCCATAAAAGATTTTAAATTGTATTTATTATCTGGGTGGAAGTGTTGGAGTAAATGGGAAAAATCACTTTGCTTTTATATACTTGACTTTTAGAGCTGTCTATCAATCACAATGATTATTAGGTTTTAGCAATTCTGACAACCAGTTTTATAATTGACTGCAAGAGAAAAGAGCGAATCTTTGACACCAGTTAACTTCTGTCATTTTGTTTTTGACATGCAATATTAACCTTGTTGGCTGCTCAGTTTAATGCAGTTCTTTGTAATTTTCAGTTTCACAAGGGCATGTTTTTCTCCAGTGTTCATATTGGTAAGGCATTGTCTCTATTTTTTAAAAAATGTATTAAATTATTTTGATTTGCTATATATGGAGGACTTCTCTGGCTTCTTCCAGGGTTGTAATTACTGTGTTTTGAAAGTCGTTGGAATTGGCGCTTCCACCCCTCTGCGGTCTGACATGAGTATTTGAAAAACAGGAGAATACAAGATAAAAAATTAAAATGACTTAATCATGCAAATTTAAATATGGTTTGATGATAATTAGTAAAGAATTGCATGATTCAGCTTCCTTTTCAAAACAGGAAATGTGTACTTCCTCTCAGAGCACATGCATATCATCACTATTCATTTTAATTAAGTTAGTTGATCAAAAAGAGAATAAATCCCCAAACTCTGCTTTGTGGTGTGCTGTAGGAGGTTTAAGAGAAGTCACCCAAGCTTGGAGTCAGTTTCCTTTGCAACACCCTCTACTTACCTATCTTATGTCTTTCTATAGCACTTATTATCATTTTAGTATCTCAGCACTAATGTTGAGCTCTCTTATTTGCTTTACAACAATGTGTGACTTAGCAGAGATGCAATTCTGATCCAAGGTCATTAGCCATGAAGACTCTGATCCTTGTCAGTCAGATATGAAGAATGGTCATATACAGGAGCAAAGAGAGAGAGAAAATTCATTCTTATCACACAAGCATCCTGCTCGCAAACCTCTAAGTTTTATGGAGCAACACCAATTTTAAAAGTATTTTAAATGAATTGTCTGCCAACTTCTGGAAGGAGAGTTGACTAGAATTAACCAATTCCTCATCCAGCACCTGCTAGATTCAGCAAGCCACATTCACTCTTGGCATAAGCCAGTGCAACTCTCTTTAAGTTTGAAGTTGTTACTGATTTATGCCAGTTGTGAATTTAGCTTAGTATAGGTGAACATCCTAACTAATGTTCAACCTGAGATGTTTGATATAACTATGTAGTCTAGCCAAGCTAGTATAAGAAGTTTTGCCAGTTGTGTCCTAGGTGGAAGTCCTCTTGCATACTTTAGACACGTAAGTTGCTGGCTTAACAAACCTATAATATCTAAACAGAAAAAGTACTACATGCAGCGTGAACGGTGTGGAGGATGTACATGCATACAGCATGTCAGATTTTCACCGGCAGGAAATATATTACAGGAAAAGATATCTTGCGCATCAAGAGACAATATAGGGGCAGATCCTCAGCTGAGGAGAATCAGCATAACTCCTTTGATGTCTTTGGAGTTATGCCAGTTTCCACCAACAGATGGTCTGACCTATGATTTCTAATGTCACCCATGTAACATCATACAAGCAACTACAGGACTATTTGATTGTACTTAGAACAATGGATAGAATATATCCAAAACCACTCTGAAAATGTACAGTTCAGCAAATGTGGCTGGTTTGTATTTTTTTATACTTAGAAAAGTCTTTTTGTAATGGAAGAGGAAGTCTGCACAAAAGAAAGTCCCATCTCTGCTTTGTGGCCCGACAAATATTAAATTATGAGTCATTCTTCTAAATAAAACGTCATGCCATGCTGGAAAATGTATCAATCTAATTGAACTAAAAATCAATATGGCATGATGCTTCTCTTCAAAGAGAAGTGTAAAGGAGCATTAATTAATCTTTTATAGTTCAGTGAGAATCTTTCTCCCCTTCGTACCACTCCTCTTCCTTGAATAGCTCCATGTGATCTTTTCCCCTGGAGACTTAAAGAGCTGTAAATAGTAACCTTTTGTTCCCTGGCTTTATAATTTTGTTGTGGCCATAAATCCTTGCTGGGCTCCATAAATGATGGACGGTTATAGCTATTGCTTTTAAATAAAGAACCCACAAACAATACCTGAAAAGAAATGAAATAAAGTACTTCCTTGAAAAAGGCATATGGTGCATAGAGGTACAATGGGAGAGAGGACAAATAAAGTGCTGGAAAGATGTTTGTCACCTGTCAGGGTCCCTGGCAGCCCAAGGAGAGAACAGAAGGTTTGAAACCAAAAAAATTAGCAGATAAACCAACTGAATGCATACTGCATTATTGTACTATACAAATATATTGAGTAAGGGCATTTATGAAAGTTTGTAATGTTCTGAACTTGATGGTCATTATGAAATTATACAGACTAGGGTTGTGTATATAGAAAACTGTGCTCATAATCGGCACTACAACTCACAGCAGGGCAGGGGGCAGTCAGGGGTACTTCCCAAGCCAGTTGTTTACACAAAACCAGCTCCAAGTAACTCTCCATTGTCCATCCCAGGAGAAGACAATGGTGGGTCATTATAGTTAATGGAAAGACATTGAGACAACTGAAATTGAAAAGAATATATATGGGCGCTCAAGTCAAGAGAGAATTTCTCCACTCTGGAAGAGCTGCTGTTGTCACCCTGCAAAGAATTACTAGACTGATGAGAGCCAGGGTAAGACCTTGTGCTTGAGGGCAAGCTAGTGGTGTCAAGGTGAGAGAACTGAACCACAGCTGCACAGCACAAAAGCCCCCAAGGTTACAGGTCAGGAGGTGACAGAACCCTTTACTGGTCTGGGTGGTTCCCAAAACATTCCAGTACTACTTGTCAGTTTTAGTGGACTGTTCAAAACAGTGCACCGGGTTAGCTAAAATTACCAAACATGCACCCATCTTGCACTGTCATTGACGGTGTCTGTTATGTTTATAAGTTACTCCAGCTCAGACATGAACTGATGCTAGCATAAATGCTGAGCTACACCTTGAATGGATAATTGGCCATGTCAGATTTCTCATCTGGAAACTGCATCTCCCCACAAGCTCTCACTGCATATTCCCGAGAGCAGCTAGGTTTACAGTAAATTAGACCCTTTCAGTCTAATTTGAAATGCTGTCACCATGCATCTTCTGGGGTGACTCCTGTATGTATTGACATGATGATTTCCCTGGGCCTGCTCAGCTGAGTATCATGAATGACAGCTTAGGCAGGAGAATGGTCAGGACTTCTTGATAGAGAGGAGAAATAGTTAACTGGTGTTCAGAGTCTTCACATTGCCTGAGCAATGATGAGCCATTTTCAAACCTTGATGGTGCACTAGGTTTAATAGGAACCAAGCAGAGCTGCCTGCAGGAGAATTCCTGGCCAGAATAATAGGAACTGATTTGATTCAGGGCCTAGAGTCCCAAATGTGCTTTTAGTTTTTGTGGACTGTGTCGTGCCACACAACCTATTTTTGTATCATTTACATGAGTTGGTTTTGGTAACATGGGTGACATCTGCAATCCATACACTTTAAAGTCAGACAGAGCTGTAAAATGTAACATAGATGACCTGTGTCTGTTGATCATGAGGGGGTAGGGAGACCAGATAGAAAGTTTGAAAAATTGGGACGGGGTGGGGATAATAGGCCCCTATGTAAGAAACGGCCAGAATATCGGGACTGTCCCTATAAAACTGGGACATCTGGTCACCTTAGTGGGGGGTCACAACCCCGGAACAGGTTGAGTCACACCTTCCCCCCCCCGCAACCTTCCCTTTTCCAGAAAGCAGCTCCCCCACTCCAGGAAAGCAGTGTCGCCTCCATGCAGCTCCCAGCTGTTCCTCTGCCTCTCCCCGCAGAGTTAAAGCAGCAGCGTCTCCGAATAGCTCCCAACTGTTCCTCCACTTCTGTCTCTGCCTCTCCCTGCTCAACACAACTCCCCAGCTCAGCTGCCCAGCCGTACCATGTGCACCCCATCCCCCCATGCGTGCAGAGTTGCACAGGTGTAATGAAGGTGAGACTCTGGTCTATGATATAACAGTTCCCTCATGTCCTTATGGTTAAATGTGTTGCTTCTCCTCCCGGTTACACTGGTGTAAATCAGGTGCAATTCCACTGACTTTAATGAATTGACACTGGTATAAAAATGGTGTAAGAGAGTGGTGAATAAGGCCCTAGCTTTCCATTCTTGATAATTGATTAATGTCATGATGTTACTTTATGACAATGAAGCAAAAGTAATCTCTACAGAGATTAATGGCAGATAATGCTTTTGTAAATTTTCTGGCTTTCCTTTTTTGTTGCTAAAGAGAAAACTGGGTTTCACACATATCTTTGACCAACTGTGAAAATTGTTTCAATAGACACATGTCCTAAGTAATGAAACTCATACAGTTATGTCCTAGTGATAAAGCTTCTTGCTATACATATATATCAAACCACACAGCGTACTGTCTACTTCAGAATTATTAGTTTAAGAGATCTTAAAAGCTTGTTAGTTCTATTTATATATCTTTAACACTGTAACACAGGAATGTGCAATTCAGAAAAGTGGGAGCAACAAAAAATAAAAACAAACCAAATGAAATGCCTATTCCTTACAATATAAACTCAACTATCTGAATGTCACGAGAAGGACACTGAAAATATAATGAGGGCCGCAAACTCATTGGAATTTCTGTGTTAAGCTGTGGGGATCATGGCAATGTTTCAGATAAAAGGGAACTTCCGATGATTGAGGTTATGTGTGTTCATGACTGAGGAGGGACATTTTCCCACCCTGGTCAGAAAGGGGTTAAACAGCAACTCTGGGCACAATCAGCCCCAACCTGGCGCACCTGCGAGGCCTGTTACACCTGGAGAGGGGTGTGACACTGTATAAAAAGAAGGTGACCCTCTATATTAGTGTGGCAACCACTATTATGCAATTGCAATAAATCTTGTATAATGCATGCCCTGTAAAGGTATCAATGGAAAGTTATAGTCTGCTAAGTATGAATATCCTGTTTAAATCCATGTATCATAATGGTATGTGAAGTTATGAATGTTCACTAGATGTTTGTATTTCAAGAATACACCCACAAGACAGATTTGCATCAAGGCTAGTCAGCCATGAGTTAATGGCCCACTAAGGAGAATCAACTCTTCAGTAAGCCCCTGCCGAGGATGTCTCTGAAGGCACAGAGACAGTGGCTGCTCCATGACTCAGTGATGGCATGTAAGGACATGCGATCCAAGACTCCATGTTTGCCACTAACTTTCCATGCACATGGGGCTGAGGATATAAAAGTGGAGACTGACATGACTTCTCGGCCTCTTTCCCGTTCCACATCTCTGGATTATGAAAACAAAAGAGCTTTGAACAATGGACCGAGGACCCCAATATTTGGGATGAACCAGAGGGAGTTATTACAAACTGGCAGATTCAACATCACTGCTATTATCCTGATCTACAAACTCTTAAATCAACTGTAATATATTTGATTCATTTTAACCTCTTAATAACTCTCTTCCTTTTTTAATATTAATAAACCTTTAGTTTGTAGTTACTAAAAGATTGGCTAACAGCATGATTTTTAGGTAATCTCTGAAGTATATTTTGACCGGGGGCTGGGGAGGTGTTCGGTTCTTTGGAACTGGAAGAATCTAATATATGTGATTTCTGGTTTTAATAATCATTTATCATGGAAGTCTGGTTTGTCTGGGTGGTACAGGAGGGGCTAGAGGACCTGAAGGGGACTGTCTGCGTCTTCATAATAACTAGTATAGTTTTTGAAAGCACACATTTGCCACTGGCTTGGTGAAGTCTTATATTAGTATATACCACCAGTTTGGGGGTACATGCCCTATTTTCTGGCAGTCTGACTTGAGATTGGCATTCTTCCTTGTTGCCTTGGGAGGAACATTAGGGTGAGCGCAGACCGTTGGACTGCAGGATTAGTCAGTTTGCTCCCCCACCGCGTGTTTTTTTTTTTTTTTTTTTGGTCTTGGGCTGTGGTCAGACCCTGAAGTAGTGGGGAGCCACGTCTCTAAGATTTACAGCTGGGAGACTGCCTCTCTCACTCCAAGCTGGCTCTGCAGTTATATCTACACCCAAAGAGGGATGCCTGGGATGAGAGAGGTGCCCATCCTCACCCCAAGGGAGCATGCAAGAGGTACCACCTACAACAATAAGAAAAACTGGGAAGGAGGGAACCAAAATGCAGTTCAGGCAGCATTCGCTTACCCAGTGACAATTTATGTAGATTTTTCAAGCCTAGCAACCACTTGGTTGTCACCAGATCCATGTTAATACCAGTAGGTGTTGATCATCATATGATCTACCTTTGTTTGAGCAGAAAGAACTTGTTTTAAATGCTCAGGTGCTGCATTCTGTTTCTAACCAATAACCGCCATCACGTAAACCTTTACTGATGTGGCTATTCTCAGACACACACACTCTGTAACAGCATTAGCTTTTAATCTTAGTGAGGTCTGAAATCATATTACATCGAAGTCTCGATAATACAGGATATAACTATAACAAGATTAGGATACTCACTAGAATGCAACTGCAAAAAAATCTGAATACTTTCTTGAAGAATGAGGTAATTTAATGCCCACAGGAGGAGGATTTGGACTAAAATGGGAAAAAACCCTTAGAAATGCAGTTTTAAAATTTATTTCTCTTCCTCACTGGAAAAAAGGTAGACGATGTAGTTTTGTGATTATTTTATCTGTTTATTTTGTGATAGTACACAGAGGCCCCATTATGATCAAGGCCTCAATGTACAAACAAAGATAGACCCTTTCCCTGAACGTCTTACAATCAAATTCAGACTTGAACCGTTAAGAAAAAATGTTTTATGAGGAAGTGGTAGAATTGTCACAGCTTTGTTGCTGTAAAAGAGTAAGTAGTTTTGCAAATTATCATTAAAGAATGCTGGTAAAATAGTGATGCAATCCTCGTTAAACTCCTGGGATGTACTGCTCAGTTTGCGGTGGTGAATGCACTTTATGGGCCGGCTCCCTGGCCAGGCTGCTCCACTTGCCTTCACTTTATATCCTAGCAATCTCCAGCGGCTGAAACAGCCCATTGACAGCTGACACAGATTAGAAGACTCTTTGTCAGTGGACCTGAGCCAGCCAAGGACGCGGGGCTGTAAATAACACTTTGGCACATGCCTGTGTGCTGCACTGAGCACTTGTCTACCACACCATAGAATCTGGCCTTGTAGTGTCCAACAGCAGTTCATCCTTTCCCTCAGTAATGTGACTATTATCCTTACTAATTGTTATGGAATTATAACACATCTTGAACAGTCTTCAGCATTTCTATTTTCTACTCTTTCTCAGTATAAACTCCAATATAAAATTCAGAACCATGAATGTGGGAGACTTCGTCCTCATTTACAAGAAGACTGCATTTCTCCCCCGAGCCTTGCTACAGTATGCTCTTGTACCAATACTCCATCACGGTGAGTGAAACAAACCTGCCGTCATGCAAGGCACTGCGTTCAGCCGTGTGGAGTGGAAATCTATCAACTGCATGAAAAAACTTGTTCTAATGTCTTCTGCAGTTTCCACAGTATGCATCCGATGAAGTGAGCTGTAGCTCACGAAAGCTTATGCTCAAATAAATTGGTTAGTCTCTAAGGTGCCACAAGTCCTCCCTTTCTTTTTGCGAATACAGACTAACACGGCTGTTACTCTGAAAAGAGCCAGTTTTGTTATCCCCCTTGATATCTAGTGGCCGAGGCCCTGGTCCTGCAACTGACTGTACCAGCCTACTCCTGCTCCTGCTTGCAGTCACTTGCAGGATCAGGGTTTGATTTGCTATCTTGGCTTTCACAGTCACACAGGATGTAACCAAAAAGGTAGTGAACAACTCAGAGCAAGAATGTGGCTGAGGTTATTTTGGTCCCCATGAAAACTAGGACTTCTATTGATGTACCGTAGATAAAAAAAAAATATACACACAGGTACGTGCACACACAATAGGTCAAATGCTGCTCCCGTTATTCAGGCAAATAGATACATGAACTCATGTGAGTAAAGGCTAATCGGATTATGCCTTGCATCTGATACTGTTCTAATGTATATATTTCAAATAATCTCTTCACCTCTCCCCTCCTCTCATCAAATGACTTAAGGTGAGCTCTGTGCTATACCATCCATATATTTGATATATCTTTTTCCAGGAACAATGTTAAACAGATGCGGTTGTAAAATGATGCTTTGGGCCCCTGGTGCCACCTGTACTTCCAGGTGTCACTGAGGATCCAGCAGCACCCCAAATTGAAAACTTCTTAAATGAAAGGAGGATAGGAAGGACATTCACTCCACTTCCCTTAACTCACTATCAGTGCCTCCCTTATGTCCAAACTAAGCTTCTTTTAGCTTGCCTTTGTCTAAGTATTGCTCTCCGCCAGGCACTAGGAAAGCAAAGATGCTGAGCCCTCTGGGTTTGATGGAAGAGAGGCATAGAACTGTGTGTGCCATGCGCATCTTGATAGAACGACAGCCCAAACTGTTTTATTATTTTCCTCAGCATGACATAAGGAGGTGCAATCAAAATCAGCCTGGCAGAACATGCATGAGAACTGTCTCTGATCAAGACAAGCAATCTCAGATAAGCAATTAATCAAAATCACATTCTCTGATCTCTTGGGGCCAAATCCTGTTCCCATTGAGATAAAAAGGAGTTTTGCAATTGAGTTCAATGGGAACAGGGTTTGACATTTGGAGAGGAAAGAACAAAACCACTCCAGCAAGGGGTATGTTGCTTATACCACAGGTATCAAAAGCTGCTGACTCATGTGAGAAAGTCAGCAGACATCTGATCTTTATCCATTGCAAGGCAAAGGAAAAATCAGCAATCAGTTAGGCAAACGGTCTCTGTACCATATCCAACTCATAAGTCTGTCTGCAAAGGATCAAGGAATATCAAGGCTCCAGATTACCTTAAAGTCCTCAGTCCCTTTAGAATGCTCCCATTAGTATATGTTCATAGTCCAGAAGCTGGAGCAGGAAAGAGGCTGGAGCACGAAAGAAGCAAAATGAAGATGTTTCCACGGCCTTTTAGCTTCTGCCAAGCGAAGGGAAATCTGTTCTCACTGTGAAAAATGGTGTTTGGAGTCACATGGGCAAGTTACATGTCCATCACCCCCACCCATATTGTAGTTAGAACATTCACAGGAAAAGTCCATTAAGTGTAGACAGGCATTTTTCAGGGTCCATTGTGAGCTAAGTGTTCTTTAATGGGTCATTCAACTTGACCTGTCCCTTCATGTGCTGGCTAAATACCTTGTGGGCATTACCACGGGAGCAAACATGTAGTAAACATAGCTAATATTCATAACTTCAGATACCAACATGAATATACATGCATAGAAATAGCATAATCATAAGTACCAGCTATTTCGTGTACATGACTATTCCCCAAAAAGATTCTGAAAAATCCACCACATATCTGAGACCCTATGTGCCAGCACCGTGCCCCACTGGAGTTTTGTTATCTGTTATGTAACAACAGAGATGGAGCCAGTGACATGACTCTGTTTAGCCTAAAAGGGCAAGGTTGATTTTTAGCTGTTCAGGTGTGACTGAGCCTTTGAGCCTAGTCAATGAGGGCATACCGGCTGACACACATTCAGGTTAATGGGCATCAGTGTTCCTTTGAAGTTAATGTTTTAATGTTCATAAACCTGGTATGTGATGAGGTAGTGTCAAGCATAACACAGGTTTTTAGGTTTGCAAATTATGAACCTCGGCCTCTTTGAGATTTTATTTTATTTTTTTGCTGGTTGTAATGTGGGAGGGTATCCCATCCTCCCTCTGCTCATGAGGTTATGTATGTGTCTTATAGCACTCTTCTGAACACCAGTTGGAAGGAATTTTTTTTTTCAGTAAGTATAGACTGATTCTTTTCTCTTAGAAGACATTTAATTTTTTCAGGTCCACACTGATTAACACAGAAAACAATTGGGGCTGTTAAACTTTCTTCAAATTCCATAGAAAATTAAGTTCAACTATATTTTCCAGTACAGTGATGAAATGGGTGTTTGTAAATACAAAGATCAACATGCTTAACTACTCACTTTCCCTCCAAATATGTAGTAGTCTGTTTATATGAAATATGGGTGAGGAGCCATTTCAGCATATATATTAAAAGACAAATTTTAAATAGAACTGTATCCTAAACTGCATTATGGTATTGTACACAAACACTACATTTCAAATGAGGGGATTCAACCTCCTTTATAGGAAAGACCCCGAAACTCGTAACACAAAAGTGGTCCATAGTCATGCAAATAGTCCCATTGTCTTCAATGGGATTGATTAAGGGTTTACAAGATTAGGTTCCAAGTTTGTAAATTGTTCTGGATGAAACTGACAATGTCTGAGCTCTCAGATCAGAAGGAGCTTCATTCAGATAAAGGTGGGCAGATGTGTGATAAGTCTTAGCTCTGTTGTTAAGATGAGGAACATATTTTCAGCAAAGTTCTTGGCAGATTCCTGAGGCATCTGGTTTAAAGCTGTCAGTGTCCGCCAGCATTATAATCTTCATTTATAGTTCTCTCACCCTCAAAGCTGGAAAGTGAGGCATTTGTTTTCTTTGTTTTGCTGCTCCAGTTCCAGTTAACAAAATGCATGTTAGACTAGTTTGGTCACAAGCGAAGAATTCTATGTTTAATTACAGTGTGGACAACACCATTGATTCCTGTCAGGCTGCAGACCTGGGCTGACATCAGAATCCAAACATCCTCTGGTCAGTGCAAGCAGAGACATTCCTTTAATGATTTGGACTTGATGTGATGTAGTATGAATGTTATGGATCATACGGACCAATGGGGAGAAACAGAATAAAAACCACTGTTTTATTTAAACACCTTCCATCCCCCCCACCCCTCCCCTCTTGAGGACTACTGACCAATGTAAAACAGTGCAATACATATGCTAACAAACTAAAACAAAGCCTTTGTTTAAGTTTGTTAGCATATTTAGTGTGCTATTAAAGCCATATAAAGAATGAATGCCCTCCCTAGCCGCGTTCTGCTCCTTTAAGGAGCAGAGCGCAGCCCTGCACCCCCAACCCTGTGCTCCAGCACAGGGAGAGGGGGAACTGGCTCCATGTCTTTCCGGTACCCTGTACTGGCTAGAAATCTCTTTCAGGTACGGGGTACCAGAGGGTACTCCCCTACGTGCACTCCTGCTTCTGTCCTTCCTGTGTGACTGCCCCTTAGGTGTGGTTCGATGTATGACCTTGGTGCTGATGGTATAACTTGGTTGGTTTCCAGCCATTTCCTGTTTGAAATCAATCCTTATTTTCCATTTGCATTGGGGCTGTTTGGTATTCTTGTCCTAATATTCTGTTTGGAGGGTTTTTCCATTGATTTCATTCCGGTGCGGATCAGGCCTATAGTGTTTTTTCTAACTACTTCAGGATTACTTGTCTTTGGCTCAAGAATCTGTTCACTGTGGATCTCTCTCTCTGTGTCTAGTCCAGAGGATATGAGCCTGTTACTGCTTCCACTATAAGACTTAACTCACATTGTAAAGGTTTCTGCTTTTCTTATGACCTGTGTTATGCAAGAGATCCGACTAGATAATTGAAATGGTGCCTTCTGGCCTCATAATATATTAATTATGAGGAGTGTTGTGGTATGCTACTGAATAGCCAAAATGAACCAGTTGTGAATTGAGGGCCATTATCTTCTATCAGCTGCTCTGGTATCCCACAACAAGCCAACTGCAATTTACAATGTATCATACATTACATGTTGTTCAAGATTTTTTAAAAATAGTTCACTGCCAAGAGGTATTCTTGAATCTTTGATTCTATTGTGTCAACCTCGGACCAAAGGTGATGTGGATTTTCAGGTGTTTTCAATGTTTCTTTTGCATTTTGCTTTCTGTACTTCTTATAGATTTCACATGCACCATGGATCAGGTCTGTATAGTTCTTAGTACCCTGATGGATGCTGTGGATTATGTACAGCATTTCTCACTTCATGCTGTGTGCTGTTACAACATGAGGTCATTTGTACAGAATCCCATCATGTGCAGCAATTTCACCTCAGAATTCCCAACAAGCTTTTATGCTTAGAGGCGCCTTAGCACTTTTGAATATTGCTGTAACATCAAAAGGGCTGTAGAGCAAATATGATTATATTTTTTTTAATCAAGATCATTCCAATTTAATTTTAATAACATCTTGTGATATTCCCCAGCCCCCAAACATTCTGGAGCACAAACATAAAAGGTTGGCTTGTGTTAGAAATCCTTGTAGCTTAATGGTATTAAGTCCCCGTAGTGCACACGTGTCCTCCTGTTAATGTGTTCTTCTTCAACAGGAAGATTAAAATAATTTATCTTCAGGATAATTTTTACTGTGTAGTTCAGATGTCAAGAAACTAGAGGATTTTAAAAAAAGCTTTTATCCACGTTTAAGAAATAGTGGTCAGTGTTCAAACTATTCAGCACAATTTCACTAATGTTCTAATTAAAAATGATGATGATGATGATGATAAACCAGTGGTTCTCAAACTTCATTGCCCCACAAATTCTTTCTAACAACAAAAATTACTACTTGACCCCAAGGTAGGTAATCAAAGTCTGAGCCCTCCCAAGCCCACTTGCCCCAGGCTGGGGCAAAGCAGAAGCCCAAGGAATTCAGCCCCAGGTGGGGGGCCTGTAACCTGAGCCCCACTGCCCAGGACTGAAGCTGAAGCCCAAGCCCCACCACCTGGGTCTGAATCCCTTGGGCGGTGGGGCTCAGGCTTCGGCTTTGGCCCTGGGCCCCAGAAAGTCTAACACCAGACCTGACAACCTCATTAAAATGGAGTCATGACCCACTTTGGAGTCCCAACCCACAGTTTCAGAACAGCTGTAATAAAGATTCTCCAATAAACAGGTGCTACAAATGCTCAGACTCTTGGGAGGTTTGAGAAGAGTTTGAAATACAGTGTCACTAATTTTGTCACAGTGTATTCTAATATTACTGCAGCAAGGCTGAATGTAGACTTTGATATTTAAGTTTGAATTAGGCAGCCTCATTTTATTTTGTTTACAGTGAAAACCCCATATTATTAAAATCTTTAGGGAATTGTTGGTCAGACACAATAGAAAACTGACCAACTTCTCTGGGAGATCGTATCCTGGAGATGATTCAGCTCATTTTCTACTTGTCCCTTTTTGGTTTTGCTCCCAGATTTGATTTCCAGTGTCTCTTTTGATGAGTGTTTCTCCTCCCTTCTCCCACTGGGTGTAAAGGTTTCCCCAGGGCTCAGTCCTTGGCCCCTTGCTGTTCTTACATCCTGTCTCTGGGAAATCTCATCTGCTCATGTAGCTTCAGATATTGTATCTATGACAACGAAATATATATCAAATATATCTCCCTTCACCACTGACTTGTCTTCTTCCATCCAATCCTGCATCTTGGCCTCTCTCTCTGACATCTCCACTTAAACTTAGCATGGCCTAATCTGAACTCCTTGTCACTCATGAGTTATTTTTGTCCCATGCATCTAGGTTAGATACAGATCTTGTTGTTTTTTCTTCTTCAATGCTTCCAAGATCTGTCCTTTTCTTTTCATACCTATGGCCAAATCTCTCATTCAGGCCTTCATTATTTCTGACCTCAAATAGTGCAATGTTCTCCTCTCTGGCCTCCCAAACCCAGAGTACTCCTTTTAAAATCCATACAAAATGCAGCTGCTAAGGTCAATCCCCTTGCCCATTGATGTGATCATGTCAAAAAGTGAGGCCTTGTCAAGCTCTGTTTTGTCCCACCACTCTGCCATATTTCTACCCTCAATTGCCTATTTGTAAGCTTCTCATACACTTGCCTCTGTGCCTTCTTGAAAGGGGTTCCCTATCTTTGGTATGATCTCTTTGAGCTCATCTGCATGGCGTCAACCCTTGCTACATTTAAGTCCTTTATAAAGAACTATTCTGCCTTGCTAATTACAATGAACAGAGTTGATTTGAATACCCCTCCCTTTTTTTCTATTGTTACCCTTCCTTTAACCTCTGTGTGTGCACTTATGCCTATAAGAAATAAATGGCATGGACTGTCCTTTCTTGATTGTCTGGAAAATGCCTACCGCATCATTGGCCCTACCATAAACAAATAATAATTATTATAATTCTGTTTAAACAGGATATTTTTATGGGTTTTTTTTGGCTGACTCGCCTACATACTTACAGTAGAACCTCAGAGTTATGAACACCTTGGGAACGGAGGTTGTTTGGAACTCTGAAATGTTTGTAACACTGAACAAAACATTATGGTTCTTTCAAAAGTGTACAACTGAACACTGACTTAGTACAGCTTTGAAACTGCCTCTTTTTTGGGTCTCTCCTGCTGCTGCCAGTGTATTTCTGGTTCCAAATGAGGTGTGTGGTTGGCCAGTCAGTTCATAACTCCGGTGTTCATAACTCTGGGGTTCTACTGTAAATTGTAAGCTTTTTGGGGGCAAGGACTGGCTTTTAGCTGCATGTAAGTACATAGTGCCAATATAACTGATTGGGCCCTCCAAAGTGCTGCTGCAATACAAATATATAAGAATATTTATAAGAGTAATTAGATTATCATTATAGTATTTATTAACACACGTGAAAGCCCATTGATTTTACAGTATATTGTTTTTAATAAATCAGAGATATAGTTAGTGGATCTGGTCCATGCAATATTGTCATAGTTTATCCATCTCCTTTATGACTGCAAACTAGCTCTAAAATTTGGGGAATTTATCAGTACACCTCTGGGCCTGGACACATCCTTGTCTCTGGTTCCGGTAGTCCTTAAATTAAACATATTCCTTATGAACCTCAGTGAAGAAGTTTATCTTATCATTTTATCAAAGAATAAATCTAGCAAACAGCTGTCTTGCACACTTTAATTCCTGGTTCAATAGTGCATAAAAATATTATCACGGTGGAGGATATACTAAAAAAAAATAGGTTTGTATGATCATAAATAAATAAAAACCCTCTCTGGTGCCAATGACACTACTATGGCATAGGCACCATCACCAGTTGTTAGTGTTCCACAAATACGCATCTTCACTTTGAGCCCTATACGTCTATCTTCAATTTATCAATCTGAGTAAATGTAATATATAAATACATATTCCAGCCCAACGATAAACATAAAGAGAAATCCTGTTTAATTCTAAATTGGTGGATGGATCTGGCTGTGGAGTTTCAAAGCAACTAACATTGTTTTATATAGCAAAGCACTTAAATGCTGAGGCAGGACCCCACAGTGTTGCTGTGTGAATAGTACAGTGAGTGAAAGGTACAACATAGAAACTGCCTGTCATTCATTTATAATTGCTGGGTATAAAAAGAATCATCAATCTTTTTAAAATAAACTTTTCCTTCCCTCTATAATCTAGCAATGTGGAATCAGTACAAGGGGATATTTTTAATTTAAAAAGGCAGGTTTTATAGCCCAGGTAAACAAAGGCATCTTCATAAAACTCTGAAATCATAAACCTCGCACACTTTCCAATATATCACAAAATCAAGGATAGGAGAGAGCTGCCAAAAGTTTAGTGTTTTCTTTTTATCAGTAAAAACACTGGCAAGTAGAATACAACAATTGTATTATTAATTACTTTAAATTTCCTAGGCAAACAATTCATCCATTTATTTATTTTTACAATATCACTGCTTGGCAGATGTTTCTGTGTTTGTTTATTCACTGCTCATATAATCCTGCTTACTTGTGCTGCCTTATTCTGGCTCATTAAGCATAAGTGAGAAAAATATTTTTGTTACACTGGGTTGTATCACCAGTTGTATGATGGGCATGCATCTTATCAAATAGCTTCCCAAATATACTTCATAACATGCTGGATATAGCTAAGAGTTGCAGT
Source organism: Lepidochelys kempii (assembly GCF_965140285.1). Taxonomy (NCBI): domain Eukaryota; kingdom Metazoa; phylum Chordata; order Testudines; family Cheloniidae; genus Lepidochelys; species Lepidochelys kempii. Next base: position 80,791,253 of record NC_136380.1, read on the forward strand.
AAGGGCCTAGGTTTTGATTTTAAAAACCTTTACTATAATTGTGCCTCTGAAATATCAAATAACTTTTCAAGCTAAACTTACTCCTGGTGTAACTTAAATGAAACTAGAAGTTACACCTGGGCTGAATTCAGCCCACTTGATCAATTTTTTTAAAAGGATAGTGTGAGGATTCGACACCAACAAATTTGCTTACTCTGTCAACACTAAAAAGAAAAGGAGTACTTGTGGCACCTTAGAGACTAACAAATTTATCTGAGCATAAGCTTTTGTGGGCTACAGCCCACTTCATCGGATGCATAGAATGGAACATATAGTAAGAAGATATATATACACACAGACACACATACATACAGAGAACATGAAAAGGTGGAGTGAGAGGCTAATTAATTAAGATGAGCTATTATCAGCAGAAGAAAAAAAACTTTTGTAGTGATAATCAAGGTGAGCCATTTCCAGCAGTTAACAGGAAAGTCTGAGGAACAGTGGGGGGGGGGGGGGTATAAACAGGGAGAAATAGTTTTACTTTGTGTAATGGCACTTCCACTCCCAGTCTCTATTCAAATCTAAGTTAACTATATCCAGCTGAAACCTTTGTATTGAAGTAAGTAGCCCCCATGCCTACTTATGGAAATAGCACAGTGTATTTCTCAAAAGCCACTCACTTTCTTGCTGCAAAAGCCTTATTTGAATTGTGCTCAATCATGGTTAGAGTTTAAAGATGGGAGGCACAACTCCTCGTTTCTGGCACAGCCTCTCTAATGCGTCCCACTTTCTCAGTATGAGGCAGGAACTCAGAGCTCCAGTATGCAACTGTAGAAAAACCTGAGAGTCTCTGGATTAAGTTTAGAATCGTGAGCAACAAGGGTGATGTCATGGTGGGAGTCTACTATAGACCAACGGACCAGGCGGATGAGGTGGACGAGGCTTTCTTCTGGCAACTAACGGAATTTACTAGATCGCAGGCCCTGGTTCTCATGGGAGACTTCAATCACCCTGATATCTGCTGGGAGAGCAATACAGTGGTGCACAGACAATCCAGGAAGTTTTTGCAAAGTGTAGGGGACAATTTCCTGGTGCAAGTGCTGGAGGAACCAAATGGGGCAGAGTTCTTTTTGACCTGTTGCTCACAAACCGGGAAGAATTAGTAGGGTAAGCAAAAGTGGATGGGAACCTGGGCAGCAGTGACCATGAGATGGTCGAGTTCAGGATCCTGACACAAAGAAGAAAGGAGAGCAGCAGAATACGAACCCTGGACTTCAGAAAAGCAGGCTTTGACAACCTCAGGGAACTGATGGGCAGGATCCCCTGGGAGAATAACATGAGGGGGAAAGGAGCCCAGGAGAGCTGGCTGTATTTTAAAGAATCCTTATTGAGGTTGCAGGAACAAACCATCCCGATGTGTAGAAAGAATAGTAAATATGGCAGGCGACCAGCTTGGCTTAACAGTGAAATCCTTGCTGAACTTAAACACAGAAAAGAAGCTTACAAGAAGTGGAAGATTGGACAAATGACCAGGGAGGAGTATAAAAATATTGCTTGGGCATGCAGGAGTGAAATCAGGAAGGCCAAATCACACCTGGAGTTGCAGCTAGCAAGAGATGTTAAGAGCAACAAGAAGGGTTTCTTCAGGTATGTGAGCAACAAGAAGAAAGTCAAGGAAAGTGTGGGCCCCTTACTGAATGAGGGAGGCAACCTAGCGACAGAGGATGTGGAAAAAGCTAATGTACTCAATTCCTTTTTTGTCTCTGTCTTCACGAACAAGGTCAGCTCCCAGACTGCTGCACTGGGCAGCACAGCATGGGGAAGAGGTGACCAGCCCTCTGTGGAGAAAGAAGTGGTTCGGGACTATTTAGAAAAGTCGGACGAGCACAAGTCCTAGGCTTGTGACTGTAGAGCCATTATCTTTGAAAACTCATGGCGTTTGGGGGAGGTCCCGGATGACTGGAAAAAGGCTAATGTAGTGCCTATCTTTTAAAAAGGGAAGGAGGAGGATCCGGGGAACTACAGGCCAGTCAGCCTCACCTCAGTCCCTGGAAAAATCATGGAGCAGGTCCTCAAGGAATCAATTCTGAAGCACTTAGAGGAGAGGAAAGTGATCAGGAACAGTCAGCATGGATTCACCAAGGGCAAGTCATGCCTGACTAATCTAACTGCCTTCTATGACGAGATAACTGGCTCTGTAGATGAGGGGAAAGCAGTGGACATGTTGTTCCTTGACTTTAGCAAAGCTTTTGACACGGTCTCCCACAGTATTCTTGCCAGCAAGTTAAAGAAGATTGGGCTGGATGAATGGACTATAAGGTGCATAGAAAGCTGGCTAGATTGTCGGGCTCAATGGGTAGTGATCAGTGGCTCCATGTCTAGTTAACAGCCGGTATCAAGTGGAGTGCCCCAAGGGTCGGTCCTGGGGCTGGTTTTGTTCAATATCTTCATTAATGATCTGGAGGATGGTGTGGATTGCACCCTCAGCAAGTTTGCAGAGGACACTAAACTGGGAGGAGAGGTAGATGCGCTGGAGGGTAGGGATAGGATAGAGAGGACCCTAGACAAATTAGAGGATTGGGCCAAAATGTTCAACAAGAACAAGTGCAGAGTCCTGCACTTAGGACGGAAGAATCCCATGCACCGCTACAGACTAGGGACCGAGTGGCTAGGCAGCAGTTCTGCAGAAAAGGACCTAGGGGTTACAGTGGACAAGAAGCTGGATAGGAGTCAACAGTGTGCCATTGTTGCCAAGAAGGCCAATGGCATTTGGGGCTGTATAAGTAGGGGCATCACCAGCAGATTGAGGGACGTGATCATTCCCCTCTATTCAACACTGGTGAGGCCTCATCTGGAGTACTGTGTCTAGTTTTGGGCCCCACACTACAAAGAGGATGTGGAAAAATTGGAAAACGTCCAGCGGAGGGCAATAAAAATGATTTGGGGACTGGAACACATGACTTATGAGGAGAGGCTGAGGGAACTGGGATTGTTTAGTCTGCGGAAGAGAAGAATGAGGGGGGATTTGATAGCTGCTTTCAACTACCTGAAAGGGGGTTCCAAAGAGGATGGCTCTAGACTGTTCTCAGTGGTAGCAGATGACAGAACAAGGAGTAATGGTCTCAAGTTGCAGTGGGGGAGGTTTAGGTTGGATGTTAGGAAAATCTTTTTCACTAGGGGGGTGGTGAAACACTGGAATGCGTTACCTAGGGAGGTGGTGGAATCTCCTTCCTTAGAGGTTTTTAAGGTCAGGCTTGACAAAGCCCTTGCTGGGATGATTTAGTTGGGGACTGGTCCTGCTTTGAGCAGGGGGTTGGTCTAGATGACCTCCTGAGGTCCCTTCCAACCCTGATATTCTGTGATTCTCTTCTAGCTCTGACATTGACTAGTGGGGGTGGGAAAAATCACGTAATTTCTCTGTGCTTTGTAGATGGGTAGAATAATACTTATCTAACTCACAGGGGTGCTGTAATGAGTCTTACAAATAAAAGCTTAAAAATCTACCATAATTCAAGAACTATGAAAGGTGAGTTTGATCCAGTAACCTGAATTAGAGCAGTTCAAACGGATGACCTCGCTACAGACTTCATGGCAGCATGGATTCAGCCACAGCCTCTTTTTTCTTCTCTCTCTGTCTGTCAGTAAGCTATAAACCCCCTGATGAGCAGTAAAAGCAATAAGGCTGAAATGAAACAGGTATTGCAGTTGCAAAGCAATCTCCAAAAGGGCCAGGCTTTCAGCAAACAGCAGGTGCACCATGAAGTTGATATTTTTTTTGCCACTCTCTTAGAAACCTGCAAAAAATCCACTCTCCTCTGCAATTTTCTAAACCCAGGATCACTAACTGCCAAAATTCCTAAAATCTACAAGACTTTCACCCTTAACTGATTCCTGCAGACCTATGAATTCATGCTGTGACAACTTTGGTCTCACAAGCGAAGTAGGGTTGGCAAGCAAAATTCAGGTCTGCATAAAATGAATACTGGTGATGCGCTAGGTACCACTCTTCAACGTGAGTGTATACTGAACCAATGGCCCCGTGTGTTGGAGTACGTAGCTTGTTTTCTGAGTACTGCACCTTTAAAAGGAACTAATTCTACAAAAGGGTTTATTCTCACAAGTTTAGTTCCAACAAGCCATGCCACATACTGCGTTCACTTCGTCTCCCATGTGCTCTCAATAAAAAAGGTAAACCTTTTCCCAATCTTCATTGTCTTTTCTGCATGCTCAAAATGTCTGTAGGCTGGTAAGCTTTATGACAACTGCCCATAGCCCCACATGGATTTACCAGCAGCTGGCAATCACTGGGGCATTGTAATGTGCAGGCCACATGCCCATTTCCACAACCACAGTTCATGAGCCAAAGGTTTGGAGAGGGAGTGATGGTGTCAGCAAGGCTGATCTAACCCATCTGGGGATTCCCCTACACAGGGTGAATCTTCAAATGACCCTTTAAGTCTGTGTTGTGCTGCTTAGGAACCTAGCCCCAAATATTCAGAATCTGCACAATTATTTATTTAACCAAAATGACCCATTATACTGGAAGTTCCCACCATGTACCAAATATTATTTAAATTATTATGAATAAACATAATTCAATTATTTATTAATGGCGACAACCTCTTCTAGAAGGTTTAGGTTAGATTAGCTCAGAAAGGCAGCTGAAGTGGATTACCTGGCACAGAGGAACTAGAGAAGCAATCACGTCTACTCCTGTAACCATAAGGTGTTTTGGTTGTGATGGATGTCACTTTTCATAACCATGCAAGTAAGTGATGTGCAATATTAGTTATGTGCTGGATGGGAGGAGCTTCTCAGGAGCTCCTTATTAAAATTCCACCACCAAATGGAATGGCAAGATGGAGTGATTTCCCTGCTTCTCATATGGAATTCATCTTCTTTACTATCCCCAGGCTACTATTTAAACACCCCTGCCAAGCCTCATAAAAATACTTCTAAGGAACAAATATTCTGTCTTTGGAATGAACCAATTTGAACTAAAGTATCATGAAATTATCAAACAAATTCCCAGTGGAAAATGCTGGGACACCATTCCAAGGCCGCCGCCTTTGTGGACTGGGTACAGAGATTGACCTGTACCACACACTCACCACTGACTTACATGCTTCCTTTGATCAAAGGAAACTGGTGCTGAGCATGTGGGGCCCACAGCATTTTACATCCTGGACAAGCTCCAATTTACGTGCTGGTTGACACTGGTGGAATGAACTAGAGATCCCCAGAGCTAACAAGCCACCGCTCCCTTGTTTGGACTGTAACAGACTCATATCCGCTGTGGATCAGGAACGGGGAGTGGGAGACCTGTTACCCATAGTCACCACTGTGTTACACTTGTGCCCATTTCATATTACTGCACACAAGCTGAGCACTATGGCGCTATATCAGTATATTTTTCAGAGCAAAGTATAAACATTTCCAGCCAAGTCCAATTTAACTGTTAGCTGTTTCCCGTGATTCTGCCTCCTTCATTATTGTGGTGATGAGAGATGTCAAGGTTCCTCCCCCACTCTGAACTCTAGGGTACAGATGTGGGGACCTGCATGAAAAACCTCCTAAGCTTATCTTTACCAGCTTAGGTCAAAACTTCCCCAAGGTACAAAATATTCCCCCCGTTGTCCTTGGATTGGCCGCTACCACCACCAAACTAATACTGGTTACTGGGGAAGAGCTGTTTGGACGCGTCCTTCCCCCCAAAATACTTCCCAAAACCTTGCACCCCACTTCCTGGACAAGGTTTGGTAAAAAGCCTCACCAATTTGCCTAGGTGACTACAGACCCAGACCCTTGGATCTTAAGAACAATGAACAATCCTCCCAACACTTGCACCCCCTCTTTCCTGGGAAATGTTGGATAAAAAGCCTCACCAATTTGCATAGGTGACCACAGACCCAAACCCTTGGATCTGAGAACAATGAAAAAGCATTCAGTGTTTTACAAGAAGACTTTTAATAAAAAATAGAAGTAAATAGAAATAAAGAAATCCCCCCTGTAAAATCAGGATGGTAGATATCTTACAGGGTAATTAGATTCAAAAACATAGAGAACCCCTCTAGGCAAAACCTTAAGTTACAAAAAAGATACACAGACAGAAATAGTTATTCTATTCAGCACAATTCTTTTCTCAGCCATTTAAAGAAATCATAATCTAACACATACCTAGCTAGATTACTTACTAAAAGTTCTAAGACTCCATTCCTGGTCTATCCCCGGTAAAGACCAGCATATAGACAGACACAGACCCTTTGTTTCTCTCCCTCCTCCCAGCTTTTGAAAGTATCTTGTCTCCTCATTGGTCATTTTGGTCAGATGCCAGCGAGGTTACCTTTAGCTTCTTAACCCTTTACAGGTGAGAGGAGCTTTCCCCTGGCCAGGAGGAATTTCAAAGGGGTTTACCCTTCCCTTTATATTTATGACAAGAGAGTTCTTGTTTATCAGTCCCCCGGCTTGTCCCCTGCGCAGCACACAGAATACCAGGTTTATCACAAGCAAAGGGGGACTTTTTTGCGTGAGATTCTTGTTAATATAAGAGCAGCATATCACTGGCACCTTGGATCTTTCCTTGATCGTTTCAGAGTTCTTTTTTTTAAACTAATTAATTTTTATTATTGTTGGCAAAGGTTTGCAATGAACATATAATTTCTACATTTGTCTGTACATGGTGTATGATAAACCAGTACAATAAATTAAAATAATATACTATCATTAACAAAACCACCTGGTTAATAGGAGAAAAGGTAGTGAGCCTTGCAGATTTCAATACACTGCTAGTATTGCTTTAATATATAATAGAAATTAGTCTCTCTGAAACGCTTAAAAGGCTTTTCATGGACAACACACTCCACCATTAAATAAACCATTTATTAATTGGAATTATATTTGGAAATCTCCATTCTGAGGTTAAGATCCCTATGGCTTCCGAGAGAAGCTGGTTAAGTACACGTCAAAAGGGATCAGTTATAGTCCAATGAATCAAATTCTGGAATAGGTTAATTTGCTTATTAGAACAATGAAATGTTATTTTGATATCTTATGCCAGTCTACTTCAGGTTCACTGAAATTCCTATGATCATTTTTACAGGCCTTGCTTTATCTTGTAAACATCTTCTGCTCTGTCTTCTCATTCTGTTTTAAAGGGCTAAGAATTTCCCTTTCTTGCCACTTGTTCTATTTCATACTGTTCTGTCTGGCTTCCATGAATAATTTCTTTCCAGAATCCCACATCCTACTCTTATGGATGGTGCATTTCATTGTCTTGTTGCATTGACACTAGCTTTTTCATCCTGGAAATGGAATATTGCAACAGGTTTTCTGCTTCAGTCAAAGCTTGTTTACTTCAGTTACGTATTCCAGAAGAAATAAACCCCTCTGCTGCTGCATTTTGTGAGGGGGTGTCCATGACAGTTCTTAAATGAATGGAATGTCCAGTGTCAGGACTATCTCAGGGCTGAGAGGTCAGACTGGCATTTCAAACCTTGGAATGTCACACAGTTTACGAGGCGTAGTCAACCACAATGGAGTGGCATATTTCCTCGACATTCCAAGCATATTCTCTTAGCACTGATGTGGTTAAAATACTGCTACTTACTATCTCCTTCACTTCTGTAGGTTCTTTTATGTCACTGTGTGTTGGACTCATCACACTGTTACACAGCAAACTAGTAAGAGAGAGAGAAAAAGAAAAGAAAGTCCTTTTATCTAACGCTCTTCAGTCATGGTGCTAGGAATAAACAGACTAAGCAATTGCTTAAGGCCCTGAATATCTCAAGGGGTCCCCAATTTAGCATTACCCCCAAAATATCATTCATCTTATTTAATGTGGCCTTTTTAACAAGTGCATTGGTATGTGTTGTGTCGGTATATTTTTTGGTTTGTGGAAAAATGCAATTAGCACTTTTTGGGGGGAGGGGGTGTAAGGGGGCCCGCAAAAATATTCCTGCTTAGGGCCTCCAGTGGGCTAGCCCTGACTCTGACTTTAGTTCTGAAAATGCATCAAGGAAATATTTTTCAGCTGTACATTTTTAAAAAAAAGATACAGCGAACATTTCACCATCCTCATTCTTATTTATTATTCGTTTCCAACGGTACTCTCTATGTGCTAGGCACTGGATAAACACTCTCTGCTAAGAAGCAATCACTCCTAAAAAGCTTTGAATCTAGAGTGAGCAGAGAAAAACAGAAGATAGGAGGGAGGAATAAGCCAAAGAAATAACGTGATCACACTGACAATTGGCAATATGTTGATACTCCTTTTTTAAAAATCAGAAATCTGACATTACCCGCATTTGCCCTTTCCCTCACCATGCTTAGTTGGTTGGTATCACCTCAGAAGTGAATAGAGAGGAATTTGAATGTGGAGCGGATACTGGATTTGCAGATTAGCTCAGTTCAGAAAATAGTGAAATAGCATAAAAGAAAGCACAAGTACCACTGTAGATGAAGCAGGCAAATGGTATGTTGGGGCTGTCATCATTGGTGTAGAAGGGGAGAGGAGCTGAAATAAACAGACAGGAGAAGAAAAGTGGGTAGGGACAAAATTAAGTAGGGCACAGCAGGCGAAGAGAAGTAGCTTAAACTTGATGTGTTAGGAGACATAGAACCACTGTAGGGATTCAAAACGAGGGGAGACATGTTCAGAGCAAAGGGCAAGAAAGATGTCATCTATGTTGTGTATGAACTTGAGAGCAGAAACACAAATGCTGAGGAGGCTAGAGAGGAGGAGTAGGTTACAGTAATCAAGATGACAGACAAAGGGGGCTTGACCAAGCGTTTTAGTTGTAAGGGCTGAAAACAAGGTCAGCCATGACAAGCCAACTTACCTAAAAGCACCATTTGAATTTTTCCCCTCCCTCACTTTAAATAATATGCCTGCCCTTCCTCTGTAAAACCTTGCATCTCTTTTCTTTGTATTAATATCCATGTCCTACTCTTGTCTTAACTTACCCTAGAGGCCCTTAGTATTTGTAGCCTTGCTATTCCTGAGAATGATTAGCATTGAGAAATCAGAAATTTTAGTATTAGGTGTAAATCCTTAGGAGAGGGGTGCTCCTGAAATACCATACTGAACACTTAGGGAACTTGACCCTGGACTACAGCCCTTTTACCTTCCACATTCCTACCCAAGGGCACACTTCGATTCCTTTTGGGATGTCTGGGATATTGAACAGTGTCATCTCAGCAGAGACCAGAAACTCCAGAGGCTGAGGACAGTCACAGTCAGGATACCAAGAGCCAGCCTAACTGCACATTGCTATCCATGCCAAGGAGCCACAAAGATGATCTTGGTGTGGATACTACCTGTTTATTGATTTTGCTATTTTGTTTTAAACCAGTTAATGCCGCACCACGCTTTATGAACTCTGCCTAAACTTGCTATTTGCCTAGGCAGTTGCTAGGAGGGAGCACAGGGTGATTTGTATTGGCTGTACATGTTGAGAGGGTAGAGTTACATATTGTTGTTTTGTCATTTATTATCCTAATCTCCTTTTCCACTGTCCTTTATTCAGAGTTCCCCAGGCCTAATAAAGTTCCATTATTTTATTACCCTGGGAAATCTGATTGCTATTTTATTTTTTTGTGATCTGACAAACACTCCTGTATATGAGATTGTGTATTAAATATTTTCCCAAGAAATAAACCCTCTGTATTCTCTACATTAGGAGAGGTTTTCTAGTACCAGGAGGTACTAGGTGCCCTTATAGGTGAATCCAGGACCCATAACCCGGAGGGGAGAAAAGGGAGAAGGCTGCAGCCACACCTTCGGGGCTGGGGTTACATAGATGCTAATCTTTACATCCTCATTTACCACTTTTGGCAAAAATATCATTAAGATATGTAACCCTTCTGCCCATCAGAGTTGGCAGCAACAAGGGCCGGGTTCAGTATCTTCTGTTCCGATAACACAATGCAAAACCGGCTCAAGCGCCCACCCAGTGACTTGGGACAAATAAATACCACCCACCCTGGGCTCCTCTAAGAGGCAATACTTCCCCTCTTGCAAGCACAGAGTCTGAGTGTAGCAAAAGCCTTTTAATAATAGAGAAAAACAATGTGGCATTATGTTGGGGAAACACCACCAACAGGATTCATAACAGAAACCATGAGCAAAAACCGACCCCAAGCAAATTAGGCCGTGTCCTTTCCCTTTTGTTCTTGAGTCCAGCAACCCAAAAGTCTCTGTCCCTCTTCTGGGTGAGCCCAGAGTTCAAAAGTTCATCTGCAGAGTTTCCTCCAGCCTGTGTGGAAATGGGGGGTGGGGGAGGAAGTAAAGGGGCACCTTATGTGCTCCAACTGCCCCACCTCTCCAGGGGTTTCTCTCCAGTAGCCCTCCTGCAAGCTGATCTACCAGCTGCTCCTCTCAAGTACCTGTCCTGCGAGCCTCTCACCAATATATCTTCAGGCTCCCTACTACGTAACACAGTACTCAATGATTTCAGCTAATAGTAAAGGATCCCCAGTGCTGGTGTACCATTGTCCCAAGGTGAATTCAGCTCTGTAATCTGTACCCAGACTCCTAATGGAATCAAAATTAGCTTTGCTCTTATACAATAGAGAGAGAAGATGATGCAGTTGGCATTTAGGGCCCTTAGAAGAGGCCCATACCAGAAGGTATAAATGACTGTCCCTAGCCTCTCTCTAGTCACTGAGTTTTGGAACCCATGTCCCTTGCCTAGTGAGTGCTACTTATTTGATGGCGAGTCCCTCCAGCATAACAAAAAGCCAGGTACAGTTCCACTGTCCTTGATTCACATAATCAGAATAACACTTTATTCTTCCTGCCCCAAACAGAGAAACTGGGGATCCCACAGCAGACAAAGTGACCATCTAGGCGGGTTGGGTGTGCCTATGCAAATGAGATCAGCCCCTGAAGTTCTTTGCCACAACTCACCACCAGATGTCAGGCTAGAGCTCATCCTGACTCTGCTTACAGATGTAATACTGAATCACCACCTACCTTCAACTCCCTGCAACTCCTTATGCTCTGCTATTATTTTTTGTACTCACTCTTTTTTTTTTTGCTCCTTTTTACTATCCTGACAATCATTTCTGTCCATGTATCACATTGTTTTCTCCCCGGTATGACGTTTTTCTACTTGAAAATCTTGGAATCTGCTGCCTTATACACTGCACTAAGCATACATAATACTGACAGACCCCGTTTGTCGGCAGGCAGGATCAAACCTGGAACCTCTGGAGCTAAATGCATAAGCCTCTACTGCATGAGCTAAAAGCCACATGGCTCTTAGCTAAGGCTGTAGCAGACTCATTAATCTCTAAGTAGCCTCGGTGCCACTAGAGAGGTCAGAACACCACACGCAGGAGGTGTGCGGGTTACGCCCAGATCAGATTTCTTTCATACAGCTCACATTTACCCATATCTTCCTGATTGTTTCTACTTCTCCCTTTAGGCCTCTGAGCTTATTTTTGCAATAATGAGCATACGTGAAATGCTTCTTGGCTCTTCATCATTAACAAAAGCAACGTGCCATTGCTCTGGCAGCAGACTCCTTGAGTTAGTTCTGACAGTTTGTTTTCTTCCCTATAAGAGAGCCACAGGGTAAACAAGAACTGTACACAGCTACACAGGTAAACTGAGAATAGGAAAAGGAACTAAATTAATCATTGACACAGCCACTCAAATTCAGAACAAGCATACTCTATAAAACAGGTGGGCAAGTTATTGATTGGCAGGAGTATAACAGCAGCTTAACAAAGACATTCACATGACACTTTAGTCTGGGTTATACACCTTAACACACTCAAAACTGCCTTTAAGAGAGGACACTCCACCAGAAAAGTAGATTGCATCATGTATTGGGGTATACCTTCAGACACGACAGACAGACATGCAGTTAGGGTATCCTATGTCTTCAGACATGGCCAACGGACACACAGGAACACATGGAGACTGGAGTCTTCTGTTATGGTCATGCGTTTAATGTAGCAGAAGCTCAGCTACACCCTGTAGAAGCATAGCTGTACCACCCATTTACCTCCCCCACATCCTGAGGAGTGAACACCGAGATCCTTTATTGTTTCCCCTTTATTGTAATCAACAGCCCTCCCCCACGCCAGGTGGGCAGCTCTGGTCTCAGACTTGGCCCAATAATTGCCCTCTAATTTCCCTGCTAAATTCCCCGCCCCTGTTTGTTTACCTTCACTCATGACCATTGTTGCCATATAAGGGGTTGTTATTGAGCACTTAGCTGTCTCTGTCAGTGAATGTCCACAAGCTTGTGGTTTTGAGGTTTTCTGTGTGCATCTCTGCTGGCACCTACCAGGAAGACTCAATGTAACTCCCCACATCATGGAATGGGCCATCCAAATACCCCGAGAGAGCTTACTTCAGTATGGAAATAAAACCCCCACTGATCACATACCCCTAGTTGTCACTTACCACCCAACACTGGAACCCATATGGAGTATCATTAAATAATTACATCCCACACTCTATGGCAACCATATCCTGAAAGAAATGTTTCCTCTCACTTCTGGCCTTCAAACAACTCCCCAACCTCTCCAAGTTCATCATTAGAAGTAAGCTCCCCACAGACCAGGACACACCAACTCAAAGCGGCACCAGACCCTGCCAGAACAACAGATCCAAAACCTGTAGATATATTTCTACCTCTGTGATGAGCCACACACCCCACAACACAGCTTTCAAGACCCATGGATCCTAACAGATGCCTATCACAATATATGGTGCACCTCAACCAATGCACTAAATGCCCCAATAACAACTATGTGAGTGAAACGAGATAATCGCGATACTCTCAAATAAACTCAGGCAGAAAAATAAAAGACAAAAAAAAGTGTCACCTGTGGGTGAACACTTTTCACAAAGCGATCAGTCTGTATCAGACCATTATCCTCCTCAAAGGAAACCTGCACAACACCTTCAAAAGATGAGCAGAGCTTAAATTCAGAACTTTGCTAGACACTAAAAATCATGGACTGAATAGAGACACTGGATTTATGAAAAAAGAAAAGGAGTACTTGTGGCACCTTAGAGACTAACCAATTTATTAGAGCATGAGCTTTCGTGAGCTACAGCTCACTTCATCGGATGCATACCATGGAAACTGCAGAAGACATTATATACACACAGAGACCATGAAACAATACCTCCTCCCACCCCACTGTCCTGCTGGTAATAGCTTATCTAAAGTGATCATCAAGTTGGGCCATTTCCAGCCCAAATCCAGGTTTTCTCACCCTCCGCTATTAGCAGCAGGAGAGTGAGTCCGCGTGTGTATGGGGGTGGGGGGGTGAGAAAACCCGGACCCGCGCTGGAAATGGCCCACCTTGATTATGGCTTATTAGAACAATCTATAACCCACTAACACTGGAGAGGTATTAATGGACCACTTCACCTTGAATGTTCCCTTGAAATATGTGTTAACTACTTGTGCTAAACAATCTGTTCCACTTTGGCAATGTCTACACTGGAATACAAGACCCATGGCATGGCTGGCCTGGATCAGCTGATATAAGCTTTCAGAGCTTGGGCTGCAGGACTAAAAATTGTAGTGTAGACATTTGGGCTCTGGGACTCTCGCCCCTCACGGGATCCCAGAGCTTGGGCTCCAGCTGGAGCCCAAATGTCTTCACAGCATTTTTACAGCCAGAGCCTCGCGAGCCTGAGTCAGCTGACCCAGGCCAGCCACAGGCATTTAATTGCTGTGTAGAGTACCTTTCCCAGACCTGAAGATGAGCTCTGTGTAAGTTCAAAAGCTTGTCTCTCTCACCAAAAGAAGTTGGTTCTGTGACGTTATTGACATGAACTGTGACCGTATAGATCATTGTTGCAACAAAGGTCCCATAGTTGCACCAAATCCTGTACAAAGGAGGTCAAATAAGGTGTCTATAGAAAGGTTGTTTTCTGCTGGTTATGATTATGCTGTATCATCTGTATTTGAAGTTATGAATATTGGCTATGTACTTTTATCTCAATGTGTTTGATTCTAAGTAGCCTCAGTGAAGCATTTGGTCAGTTTCTTGAGAAAGGAGTATTCTCAGTAAGTGCCCAATCAAGAAACACTTAACTGACAATGGACTTTGGGAGACGCCAATCCACATCTGAGCTTTCCTGGGAACATTCAAACTAACATGTAAACAATGGCACTGGCTTGAAAAAAGCTGAATCATTCATAGACATGTGACTTGCTCAGGTGGCTACAAACTCCATTTTCTTGCTGTGATTTTGCACAGAAGAACAAAGAGATTTCTGCCCAGAAGAGAAAGTATAAAAAGCCCTGAAAGCCCCTCTATTTTTTCTTCAGCTGGCTCAAGAGATGGCCTCTCCACCCCAAAGAGATGCCTAAAAGAAACTGGAAAAAAGGGTTATAACTACGGGGGTGTGAGTGATTGCTGGACCCAGGCCATAAGCCACAATGTTGGTCTGAAAAGGATTGGGCCCAGACTAGGAAAGAAGCTTACTGGAACATCTCTGAGGGTGAGATTTACCTGTATTCAGTTTCCTACTGTATTAGGCTTAGACTTGCGTGTTTTGTTTTATTTTGCTTGGTCACTTACTTTGTTCTGTCTGTTATTACTTGGAACCACTTAAATCCTACTTTTTATATTTAATAAAATCATTTTTGCTTCTTAATTAACCCAGAGTAAGTAATTAATACCTGGGGGAGTAAACAGAAGTGGATATCTCTCTCTCAGTGTTATAGAGGGTGGACAATTTATGAGTTTACCTTTTATAAGCTTTATACAAAGTAAAATGGATTTATTTGGGGTTTTGGCTCCCAGAAAGACTGAATACTGGGTGCTGGGAAAGTTCCTGTTAACTAAGAAGTCCATGAACGGAGTGGATCTCAGCTTCAGTGAACTGCAGAGAGGTGTGGCCCAACCCTTGGGTCTGTGCCGAAGCTGACTGAAGTGTCTAACTGAGCAAGACAGGAGTGGAGGGAAACCTCTTCTGGCAGGGGGGTTTGTTCTCAGTGGTATCCCAACACATCTAGTGACAGTCTTGAGGGAGTTTCTGTGACCCAACTTGTCACAGGTTCAATAAAAGATATTACCTCACCCACCTTATCTCCCTTAATTCTGTAGCTGGGCAGCTATAATTTGCTGTCTGGAACAGGTTACATTTTACAGTCATCCAAAACTGCAGTCCTACATGGGAAATCATTAAAGCAGATTGTTGCCTTTTATTTGTTCTATCCTGATTCATAGGAAAGACCCTTTGCTCCCTCAGGAGTTCATATAACACTGTTTATTACAGATTACTCTGTAAATATGGAAAGAGGTAGGGTGGTGTTTTAGGGAAGTATCAGTTTTCTCATCCAGATTTTTCCTCCAGTACTGAAGGATGCTAACTCTGAAAGATGGGATGCCAATGGGGACTTCTGGAGACTTTTTCACATAACACTTACTGAATTTTGAACAGCTCAGATTCAATTTAATTTACCTGGCCAGGATTTCTATAAACATATCTATAAATTGCACATTTTCTAAACACAGGATACTCCATAACTGAGGAAGAATTGATTAGAAGAAGCACTCAGATGGTGGCCTACCACAAATAAATTGCTACCTTATCTAGTAAACTATTTCTTCAATGAGAAATACTCCAAAGTGCATACCACAAATTCTATAACTTAGACTTCAGGACTCAAAATTCCTCTTATGGATACTAAATTGCAGAAAACACTTTAATACCCTTTTGATGTCCCTATTCGTAACAAGCAAATGCAAAGATTGTATTGTCCTTCCATTTTGAACAAAACAAAATCAGATCTACAGTTAAGAGACTCCAAATGAAATTAACAGTCACTCTCACTCATACATTATGCATTGGGCTGTCATTACATATGCCAATTTGGGGCACTGATTCACCATTTCATAAGTTTGAAGTGGTCTACTGATTCAGCATTTAACCCTTATTTTATGTCCTGGGAATGGTCCAGTGACTCAAGCCGCAGTGGAAGTTAGGAGCCTAACTACTTTTGAGACTCTTACCTTACCTTTGTCACTGACTTAAGAGTACAGAGTATGATGTCTCTGATGGAGAAAAAGTTATCCTAAATGTACGGACTGTACCACAAAGCTCATGTTATAAATGGAAATATGAACCTACTTTACTCTGCTGAAAACTACACACAAGAGCACACCACCAAAGAAAGCTTCTGTCACCTTTGAGGCATGTATAAGAATATCTTAGGACTTTACTCATGATAAATCAATTGATTGCCAGTTTAGACTCTACTGATGTCTGAATTATATTCAAGTTAATCAATGTGTTGTCCAAGGTATTACTGGAATTTGATACTGAGTTTTATAAAGTAGGTTAGATGTATGTCAAAGTTTATTCATTAGAATTTGTATTAACTGTGTTACAGACTGTTAACTTGTAAAAAAATAAAGACAAAACTAAGCATTTATGTGTCCTGAGTGCTTTATAATAAAATACAGTTCTCCTTTTACTTCCTTTATCTGATGCAACATTTGATACTCTTGTCTGTTAATGATCTTCTTGAATGCAAAAAACAGAACTTTAAGAAAGAAAAGAGACTCACGCTGAAAAATATCATTTGTAATATTGTGGCTTTAAAATAACATCCCGAAACCTATCCACTTCCCTCCTGAAAGAGATTTCAGTACAGAAAAATAGAAAGGAAATTATTCAGTAGGCCTAGATTCTGCGGTTCAAATCTTTTTGGTGGGGATGGAGAAGGGAAAGGCAAAGGCATATTGACCAATGTAACTGCAGAGTTCAGATATTGCAAAGCATGGACTCTACAGTAAATGTGACATTACATGAGCTGTTTATCAGTATCTGCATTTTAAAAACTCAACACCTCAGAACGGATAAATAGTTATTTACTACATAGTCTGCTTGTGAGTTATTTCAAGGTTACATTTGTTTTTGGTTACCAACAGTCAGTGCTATATTGGAAGCTTTTTCATTGCAACACTCAGAGCTTCCTACAAACTGCAATGTATTAATGGCTCTAGTTACAGAATATTTGTGTTACTCGTTAGTGTGGCAGCTCACATCATTGTGGTGCTGTTACAGACTGTGGTAAAACCATTTACAAATCACAGCTAAGAACTGTATTTAAATAATATTAAGATGGTTGTGGCCAAAGCCTAGAAAAGGAAGCAAGCAAACAATTACGGTAGATTGTTAATGTATGTCTTACTGTACCTAGGCAGAAAAAAGAGGCTAGCACGATGCTGTTAATCCAATACTCTTCTGGTGTTCTGTATTGTAGAATAATTACTGCCTTTACTGTTGCAGCACACTGGTGAGGCAGAATGGGCACTTCCCATCCTGTGCTATAATAGCTGTGTGGATAAAGAGAGAACTTTAACAACATCAAACGTTTCATGAACATCATAGTCACGTTTTAAAGAATCAATGGTTTTAAGTGATGAAGGACAACAGTCAAAAATATGACAGGTTTCAGAGTAACAGCCGTGTTAGTCTGTATTCGCAAAAAGAAAAGGAGTACTTGTGGCACCTTAGAGACTAACCAATTTATTTGAGCATGAGCTTTCGTGAGCTCATGAGCTCATGCTCAAATAAATTGGTTAGTCTCTAAGGTGCCACAAGTACTCCTTTTCTTTTAGTCAAAAATATGCACTTCTATCTGTCAGATTTTGGTTATGCTATTGTTTATGGGGTATGACCATAAATGTTCGGAAATTTCAAAGCCCAACATCCCACTCTCTAAAAACAGTTGTTTTCTTACTCTTAGAAGTGGAAGAGAATGTGTGTGTGTGTGCAAGAACAAATATAATATTTGGATTACCAGTACTAATGGTTGTTTTAAAAGAACATTAAAAATATAAAGAATTATATCAGTTTTGAACACAGCTATAAGTAAAATTAAGGTAGGTCAATTGGAGGCCTATTTACCTTAACAATGTCCTCTTAATTATAGCATCATACAAGTGATGACAGAATACTGTAAAATCTGACTGTAGTATAGGCATATTAAGTCGTCTCTTGCACTGTTATTTATTTAGATTTTGGAGCAATTTAAGCTTAGCACAGTTCATAATGATGCCAAGTTAAAAGCCATTTGAAGGCATGGGGACTGGTTCAGATCAAACTTTCAAGTATTAGTTAAAAACAATTTATTTTTCCATATACAAAGCCATTGCCACAATATTCCTGCATCCTCAAATGGTCAGTTAAAGCCTTCTTCTGGCAATGAGCTCAACGTGGGTTGAGACTTGCACCTTTATGCCATTTCACTAAAGTCAATGGAACTACACCTGTACAAAGCCCAATGCAGGCTGGGGCCTAAGTGTCTTCACACATTGTGACAAAGGCACATAGGATGAAATTCTGACCCCAATGAAGTCAATGCTAACTCCCAATGATTCAATGGAGCCAGGATTTCACCCACAGAGCATTATGTGATCACCTTTTTTTGTATGTATTGATATCAATATCAACTAAACAAGAGAACAAGTAATTTCCCATACCTTCATTTGCAGTGATTCAATTTACTATACACTGCATCAGAATGTTAGAGTTCTGAACTCTAGTAATAGTCAGTAAATTATTAAAAATACATGAAAACAGATGGTGAGCCTCCAGGGCTCCACCATCTGAGAATCAGTATAACATTATAACCCTACCTTCAAGAGCCGAATGTGTAATTATATGCCTTAGAATGAGAGTTCCACAAAAATGAGACTTTTTCACATTAAATAGTCTGAATCCCAGTTACCCAGGGGATAGTGAGAGAGAACTGTAAGAAATAAAAGTTTCATCAGCGGAACTGTAAAAAGCAGAGCAACTTCTCTTTAAATTAATATCAACGAAGAAACAGTATATGGCACAAGCTAGTAACAATTACTACAGTTTTTGGCAACCATGGGCTAGATTCCCCAGTGGGCCACTAGGCACAACTCCATTGGTTTCAATAGACTTACACCTGCTTATGCCAACAGTGAGTTTGGCCCTCTGACTTTATAACTGGAAAGTCAGTGCTCTGAATGAGCTCTCTTAATTGTTTGCCATCAGCTGATGAACTGTGAGAAAACACCTCAGGAGTAGATGTTATTTGCATAGACACATCTACTTAGTCAAGGTGATCCATAGACATACCTTCTTTGTCAATATGATCAATTCTAGCTGTTTTGGGTTAAAATTCATGTAAGTTTTGGATGCAGGGACAATTAAATGTTGTTCTCCTTTTTCTATGACTAAAATGCAGTAGAACTGTACTTAATATGGTCACCCTAACTGTAACCTCACTCACTAAGCATCAGGCAGTGAAGGAAAACCAGGTGACAGTCAGAAGGAGGTGGGGACTCTTTTTAAGGATTCTAGATGCTATTTGTCCCCTTATTCCTCCAATGTTTAAAGATAAAGCTGACCAGACTCACTTGAGAAGCTTTGTCTTTATCTCAGTGATTGCTGGAGCTGAAATCATTGCTAAGCTGGTCTATGGGGCTGAGCTTTTGGCCTGATGTGGAGACAGTGTTCCAGAGAAAGACAATGCAGAGGAGGCAGCAGCAGTGAGGTTCCCCACTATCCACTGTGGGGTGGGAGGAGGTATTGCTTCATATTCTCTGTGTATATATAAAGTCTGCTGCAGTTTCCACGGTATGCATCCGATGAAGTGAGCTGTAGCTCACGAAAGCTTATGCTCAAATAAATTGGTTAGTCTCTAAGGTGCCACAAGTACTCCTTTTCTTTTTACACTATTTTAATATTTTTTAGAGACAAGCCAATCTCATGAAAAAGATCCACACCTCTTAGAGGGACGAGGTGTTGCAATAAAGTCTGTTAGCAGCTAACCTTTTATTATATAAAAAATCAGCAGATGGCAGCATACAGCTAGTATTTTTTGTTATGCTGTTTTGTGCTGTTGTTAATAAATGGAACCTTTATTAGATACATTTGTATGCAAAACTATGGTCTATTTAGATACATAAAAATACGATAAATGTGACTTTAGATTCCTCCTTCTTTCTTTGCTTCCAAGATACAACTGTGCTCATTTGTATTTTTGTTTTCTTTTTTCCATTTCCCCCCCACACTCCATATGGTGAGATTTATTACTGTTACATCGTCATTTTCTGAACTTTCATCAACCAAAGAGTTTCAGCAAAAGCACAATTATGGGGACAGCAGGCAACAAAGTTAGAACAAAGGAAAGAAATGTCAAAGGTTTCTAGTAGCTGCTGAATGTTCCAAGCTAGCAATGTGGGTTAGGTCAAAAAGGCTTTCACATAATTTTCACTGTCACTGGAGTGCTGATGAATCGCCTTTAAAAGAATAACCATGAACTTTTAAAAAAAACTCATTGGATAATCTATTACCACAATGTGCCCTGGGGATCCATAAAGAGTTGTTGTACAGTATTGTTGTGCAATCCTGATTTCAGAAAGTGCTTAATCCTACCCTTATATAACTCACCCTCTACATTTTAGAGTGAATACAGATGGATCAGGTTAAGGATCACTTATGTTGCAAGTAATTTAAGTTCAAAAGAAATTCTTTTACTGGCTCCAGTCTTTCGGCACATTTACTATATGCAGTAATGAAACCAGTGGGTTAACAGGATGTGTACTCTCACACAATGGTATTGTTGGGTGACAAATGAGATACACTCCAATTTAAAACAGTTTCTTGCAGCCTTTATTTTGAATGTTTTAAGACAATGCTATTATCACCTATGTATTGCATATAAATGCAAATACAGACAAGTCAAGAAAAGTAATTGGCAGAATTACCTCTCCCGGGAGCAAGGTGACTTTTTTTTCTTTTCTCTGGTCCCTGCTATGTTCTTCCCCTGTTCTTCTCCACTTTCTTATTGTCAATCACATTGTCAATCACAGATCAAGGTTTTATGAAATAAGACACACAACCTGGTTTCACACAACTCTGAAACTGTTTTAACTAAGTTTGGAAATGCTGGATCAGCAGAGACAAATACAAAAGCAAAAATTCCTTTATATTTTCTTTTACAATAATCATTTTTCTAATATATGACTAGCACAATTCATTACACAGTTTTCTTACAGTATGTACCACTAAATTCAAACAAAGTCGCAAAAATCTAGCACATATGATCCTTAGTCCTTGTATTGCTGAATTACAAAAACAGAGCCTTCCAGTTGCTATTGCTTTTTTTCTGGGCCCCAATTTTAAAGTGCAGTTCTCTCTCAGTTTCTAGGCTGCAAAGAGGAAATGTGAGTGCATACATACATAAATAAACTTTACACTAGCGCCACCTAGGGTTGCCAATATTGTATTTCCAAAATAAGGTACTGTTTTCTTAGCATCCCCTCCCAATATTATTATTATTATTATAATCAATAAGCAGTACTCACCTACATTCACCAGGGATATTTCTTGCTGCTTTTTGCAACACTCGGCAACTGTGTTGCAAAAAAAACAAAAAAAAAAAACAAAGGACATCCCTTGTAATAAGGGACTGTTGGCAACCCTACATTCTGTTAGACTTGTATTTCTTGTCACCCGTAACTGGCGCCTCATCGCAGTAGCTTCCTACTCTATAATCCTTGGTACTTGAAAAGTAATGGAAATAAAGATAAAGAATGTGATTTCTAAGCATTTAGAAGTATGTCATATGGTGTTGACAGTCAACATGAAGTTGTGAATGAAAAGAACGTCCAATCAAAAACAACTGGTATTCCACAGAAAGGGAACACCTCAAAAATTCAAAGCAATTTGGGCTGATGTTTTAGAGATCTATAATTAATGTCTATGTTTTAGAGGTCTGTGATTAACCCTGAAAATAGTTATGTCATTTCCCCTCCCGTCCCTTTAGCCTAACCCTCTTTATTTACTTTGTGTATTATGATGAATCTGGCATTTTGGTATATTTGTTGTATATGAAAAAATTATAAATAAGAGTAATAATAAAAAAAGAACATCCAATGAATTTTCTAGAAATCTTTGAGTGTATTTATAACTTTAGAAGCTGCAGCTTTTGATGCTGCACTGCTCTTCCGATTGCTCTGCAGAACAATCTGTTTTGCAGAGGTAGACATTTAATGGATGAAAAATGGGTTCAGTGATACAGTCGACATTACCACAATTTATGTAGTTCATAATAAACAAGATGAAATTCTGGCCCTACTAAAGTACATGCGAGCTTTACCACTGACTGCAATGGCTTGCAGATTTCATCCACAGGTTTTAAGTGATGCTTCAGAGTTCAGTGTTTGAGAGGGGAATTGTAATTTTGTACAAAAAAAAAATTGGTATAATAAATAACTGATATATCATGGGTTCACTTAATACCAAAATGACAAGTTATTTGTGTATTATCCTCTGAGAATCTCATGTTAGGGTAGCTCTCAAATTGAGAGCTCAAGTTTATTCTGATCAATAGGAAAGTATGATACTTTGGCACAATTTAATTTTGCAGAAATAAAGATAACTTTTCTGTTGTGCTTTTCATTGCAGTACGTGAAGGAGAAGACAAGCTCCTTTTCATACTCCACTGTAATAAACTCTAATCGAACTTGAAACTCTTTTTACAATATTTTTAAAAAGAATAATACATCATGTATGCTGCTCAAAAGGGTCTAACATCAATAATTCAGGAAGCCTTACAAGACTATAGAGACATTTTCAGAGCTCATAAAATGGCGTCTTATTTAACTACTGGAAAATCAGACAGTGCCTTGCAATCTCTTTATAGGAAAAATACAAACTCTTGTTCATCTCTGTTCTCCCATCCTGTCACAGAAAGTCAGGGACCTGCTGTCCCCTGTGTGTAAACCCCATTCCATCTCCAGTTGCCATCCTGAAAGCCTTCTCCTTGCCTCAGGGTCCTCCTGCTTTGCCTCCTCTCCTAATTTCTCATTCTTTTTGTTCCCTCTTCCCTACAGTCAAGGACAACAAGAAGGGAAAGACAGAGAAATCTAACATCCCTAATCCCTCTGAGCATTTAGACTCTTTGGAGCTCATGTAGCGTGAACAAAATCAGAGAGAGAGATATTTTAAGGCAGTGTACTTTATTCTGCATTAGAATCCTGTGCTAAGAGTAAGGGGTTTTTCGAGTAGAAGTGAAAGCAACCAACGACAACACACACATTTATCTGGGACTGCATACGAGAAGGTCTGTTATTATGCTAACTCTGTGCAGGGCATGAGCTTCATTACCTGGCCAGAGATCTGTGCTCCTGCCCTGTCAATTCCTGCCCCTCCTGGTTTCACCAGACATTAAATGAATTATAAAGTTTTAACTTGTCTCATTCTCAAGAGTACCAAGTTGTTTGTATGTTTTCAGGGATCCTTCAGAGAAAGGCATCTGCTATTATCATTATTGCTAGCTAAATCTAGGAGGCAGCTCTTCAGCTGGTGTGAACTGGCAAAACTCCCACCTAATTGACATCTGAGCAAGTCCAACATTCTTCAAGGTAGGGGTATTTCTATTTTCTGGACAGTAAGAGCTGAAGTATCAGTCTCCAAAAGTGCATAAGGAAATGTAGTCATTCCCTTACACATTCATGGTGTGTTACCAACTGGCTTTCCATTGAACTTGAGGTTCAGAAACCTCCTTCACAGAATGCTACTTACGATATCCACCAACTCTCTTACTGTCCCTGTTGTAGTGTAATGTTGACTGATCCAGTCGTTGGGGGGCAGGACAAGACCTCTGGAGCTTAGTGCATGAGCTAAAAGCCAATGGACTGTTAGCTAAGGCTGTAGAGCAAACTCATTAATCTCTCTCTCTCTAAGTGGTCTTGGTGCCACTAGATGGGACAGAACACCACACCCAGAAGGTGTGTGGGTTACACTAGCATGGGAGAAGAGAACCATTTGACAAACGAAAGTTACTCACCAATAATTCTGCTTGTCATAGTTTCCTTTTCTCCGTTTCATCCTGTTCTTTTCTCCTGTGAGAAAGGCGCCTCTTACTACACTTCTTCTTTCCGTTATTCCTCTTCCAACACTTCTCTTGCTCTGGAATTGTCTAATTGGAGAGATGGGCCATGCTGGAATTTATGTATATTTATTTTGCCTCTTGATTCATGGAGGCATGACACCAACTGTCCTTGAGTGTCTCTGTGGGAGGCTAAAAGATGAGACTATGACTAAGAGAATTGCCAGTAAATAATTTCGCCTTAATTTGGACATTGATGTATCATCAGTCTGCATTAGTAAAATGTGCATGTAGCAGGTTGGTCACCCACTCCAGCCTTAAAGGGCTTACAATAGCCCAGGAGAGGGCTGTGGCTGGGAGCAAGCAGTTCCCAGGCTGATTGGAGGAAGCAGGCTCAGATGTGGCCATGCCCCAATCAGGGCTCAGCTGGCCCTTATAAGAGGGCATTTGGCCAGGAGCAGACACTATCTCTCTGCCTTTTGAGGGAGATGGTCCTGGCTGCTGGGGAGCTTGAGAGGGTACCCGGAGTGGAGCAGGGCTGGGGAAGGCCAGAGGAGCTGGGATGCTCCAGAATGGAAAAGCCCCAGGCTGCAGGCCTGGCAGACGGTCTAAAAACGGGTACTGAGGTTGCAGGGGGCAGCCCACGGGTAGGTAGAGGCAGCAGGTCCAACCCCCGCTTGCCTGTGATGATTGGCTTATACACTGCAGTCTGTCCCAGGATGCGGGGGCTTAATGGTGACTGGCAGTAGCCAAAGATGGAGGCGAGGTGGGGATAGTGGGTGGGGGTTCCCCTGGGAGGGGGAGACCCAGAGACTGTGGGGGTACTGCCAGGGGGCAGCACCCTCAGTAAAAGGGGCACTGGGGTGCAGGAGGGACACGGGGGCCAGCAGCAAGCAGGACACTGGCCTGCAGAGGGCGCTCCGGAGGCTGGAAGAGCTAATTCCCAGAGAGACCAGCAGGAGGCGCCGCAGGGGTGAGTCCCACACTGTGACGTGCACAATGTATGACTGCAAGATAGGAACAACCCATGTCTAAACTCTGTTTCATATGGATTCCACAGCCCTTTGAAAATGACAGCTCAAAACCAAGCTGTAATCTACTGCTTACAGCCAGAACTATCAGCTTGTTTCATGGAACAATGTTGTTACAAACCATGCTGGCCACAACCTGCCTCCTGATACCATCTAGTCTCATGTATTTATATTGTGTGCAACATTTAATTTGCTATATTTGTTGCATGTTGTGAGTTAGCTGTATGTAAGTGAAGTTATAAAACAAAAGTAAGAAAGTACTATATTTTCTCTCTCTCTCCTCTCTCTTGCCTATTTATGGTAGTTCTAAGGTTTCACATAATTGTGGTCTATTCTAACCTGTAATATGGTATATTCCCCAATTAACAATACATATGCAGCAACAAAGAGCCTAATTCCCAGCCTAACTGTTTAAAAATAGTCCTATGCAAATATTTGTAATAGTGAAACTTGCCAGTGAAGCTTCTATTTATTGCAGTGTGGGAGGAATCCCCACACGAGGCAGGTCAGTGTACAAAGGGGAGAAAAAGGAAAGAGTGGTGAACAAGGCTGATGGATGTTAGGGAGGAAATCGATAAGATCAGATGTGTTTGGAGTTTGTTGTTCAAACCTCCAGGTGTAAATATTTATTTCTGTGTCAGAGGTGCACGCGCTCAAAGTTGCTCCTGCTGGTTCTGCTGCCAGATTGTGGGAGGAGGGGGGAGAGAAACATGCGGGAGCAAGACCATAGGCCATCTCGGAAGCTCCCTCTTCTATGGTTCTGGTCATACCGGTGAGTGGGGGTGGAGGCTGCTGGAACATACTGCCTCAATCTGGTTCAAGGGGAAGGAATTGGCATGCCCTGGATTCAGCGCTGCACTCAGTGCAACTGGTGGGGTGAGGACAGAGGAATCATCTCTCCTTCCCACCCCTGAAATATCATGGAAATTAAATGCAGAATGGAGCATTTTATTTTCAACAATGAGAAAATATAAACACTCAAACCAGAAAATTCCATAAGTTAAGGGTTCCACCATACAAAATATAGAGTGCACAACAAGTCTGCTTTAGTAAACGCTTAACTGCCAGATGTCCAGATATTGTCCTCCTTAACATTGCGTGAATATTAATTTTTGCTTCTGACATGAATGTGTTTTTAGGACTCAGTTAATGAGTTTGTAGTTTATATTATACAGGTAGCATAGCACCAGGATAAGTATGTCACTGGGGCTAGGCTTTTTATACAATGTATAATACTGCATTTCTGCCTGTTAAAGTCTGTATTCACTTATTTGAAGTTTCATGACTTAGTGACAGTGCCTTATTACTTCTGTTACCATGGTAACTAAATATCCCATAATGGCTCTGTTCTGATGCCAAAATTGTTTCATTTTAAGTTCTACTATTCAATTATGCTGCAGACCAAGCAGGGACTAAACTCCAAGTTTTTTTTTTTTTTTTGCTTAGGTTTGTTTTGCTCTTGAAAAAAGAGAGAAGGAAACCAAACAGACTATTGTGAATAAGAAACCCTGGGATGCCCATGCATTGAAGAATGCTTTTATAGAGATGTGGCATCTAGAAACAGGATAATTGTGAACTTGTGGCCTTCACAGTTTTCCCTTACAAATGATTTTTACTTTGATGCCCTGCTTTGATTCTTTTGCCCTTGTTCTGTCCTTTTAGATTTTGGCTAATCCTTAATTTTCCTCTACAAGCTTTTATAGTTCCGCTAGAATTTTGAAACTCAGGCTTCATGAATAATGTTTATGGACGTTCTTTAAGAGTCATACAAACAAAAATTGATTGGAAGATTGTCCAAAATGGTAAAAATGTGATGCTGAACCATTGAAGTCAACAGCAAAACTCAGGGTACTGAAAATTATGCACCAATGGCCCTGATCCTACAAACACATGTGCTTAACTTGAAGCATGCATGATAATCTTACTGAAGTCAATGGGGCTACTCCACATGCTTAATGTTAAGCACTTTCATTTGCAGAATCAGCACTTAAATAGAAGTGGCCTGGTTTTCTGAGGTCCTGAGCACTCACAGCTTTAACTGAACTCAGTGTGCTGCTTCCATTTCATAAAGAAGGCTCCAGGTGAGGGCTATAATATATTGTGTTCTCTTATGCCTGGGTCATTACTCAGTACCCAGTGGTCTAAGGAGCAAAGTAAAGTATACAGAATTCCAGGAAGTAATATCAGTAAGTGACATTGCTCTCTTTCCTTGTTCAGCTGTGCAGTATTCAGTTTGATTTCTCCTGGAATTGTCTCAAATTGAAAGACTTCTGGTTTGATGTGAGCAAACTGATACCAGAATTATTTCAGGGATGTAGCACCACAAATTCCTGATATTGAGGCATTAAGAAAATGTCCTGGTTTGCTGAAATTAAATGAAGGTAGAAACCTGCTTAGAATTCTTATGACTGCAGCCAGTAAATGTATTTAATCACTTATGGTTTGAAAAAATAAATACCATCACAACAAATGTGGTTAAGCAGAAAAAAGAACTGGGAGAAATGCGTATTTTAGTTTAACAACTAACTGTTTGAGAAAAGATGGGTCAAATCAGATGAACAAAAATCAGTGATATAACTTTATCGTAACAAAATGTATGCCTGGAAAAACTGATCATTGGGGGGAAGTGGGACTAAGCCCCACGAATTATGACTATAGCGTAGCTGATGTGCAACAAAGTGCAGTACCACTTGTTGCCAGTAGGGGCCTTGTGGCCTTGCAGCACATAGCTCATAGGAAAGGCTAAGATTTTATCATGGTTATTTTTAGTAAAAGTTACGGAGAGGTCATGGGAAATAAACACAAATTCACAGAAGATGTGACCTGTCTGTGACTTTTGCTGCTGTGGCTCCATGGTTTCCCCCGCCACCATGGTAGCCTGGAGCTGTGGGGATCCCCCTCCACCTGCGGCAGCGGGAAGCTGCAGGGGGCTCCTCGGCTCTGCCCAGGGCAGCTGGGAGCTTCAGGGTGACAATATTTCCCCGCTCGCCTGAGATGTTCCCCTCCCCCTGCAGGAACCCATCGCTGGAACCGTGAGGAGGGCCCCCTTAGAAGTCTGTCACCTGTTGCTGGAACCTTGCAGGGGGTCTCCTGTTGCTGCTGTTGCCTTTTGCTGGAACCCTGCCAGGGCCAGCCTGGCAGCCAGCTCCAGAGTGCCACAGCGCCTGGGGCTGAAGCAGAGAATGTCAGGGAGGTCTCTGGAAGTCACAGATTCCGTGACATAAATGGAGCCTTACTCCTCGGCAGTAGAGGCAGGGAATACTGGTTTTGGTGAGGTAGCTCCACAGAGCCAGATTACAAGCTCCTTGGAGTACCTGAAGAAAAGCCAAAGAGTGGATAGTATAGGGGCTGTTTCAGATCACATGCCCATACTACTTCTGCTCCTGCCTTTTCAGACACATCAACAGCTGTTGGTTCCCCTGTCTTCCTCCCCCCCCAGAGCTGGGGTTTCTGACTGTGGTGGTGGAAAAGCAGTATTGCCAGCCCCACAGTCCAGTTCATCTCCTTCCCTCCCCCCAGATCCCACTCCCCACTGGTAGTCTACAGTGGTTCCATTAAATCACACACAGACAGCAGGCTCCAGCAAGTAGTGACTTCCTTGGGAAAGCTGCAGTCAGAAATGCTCTCCCTAGTTCCCAACCCGCCCACCCCTGGTGGACTCTACAGTTGCCACAGGAAAGGTAGGTTCAGTACCGGCACTTTTTCCTCTGAGTCAAGAGTGAACTAATGGTTCTTGTCGTCATTCTTTTGCTGTAGGAATTCCTTTTGGGTTAGATGTAAAATGAAGGTGCTGACTGGTTTTGGTCATTAAAAATCCCATGGCACTTTTTTCAAGAGTAGAGTTGTTAACTCTAGACTCCTCACCAAAATACAATTGGGGGTAATTTAGCCTACCTACAATTCCCAGTAAGATGTGATATTCTTTTTTGCTTTCTCTCAAACAGTTATGTATTGTTGGCATGTGCTGTTAAAACACTTGCCATATTCCACCCTCAGTGCTCTTAGGAATCTTTCAGGTGAAAAGAATTACATGGAACTAAGAAAACAATCTGTAATAGACCAGGGCATAGGCTGCCTGGCCCAGTTGTCACAACTAGGCTTGTGTCCACACATCAAGGACAGCCACAAGATGGTAGTCAGGGAGCAGAGACTGGAGAAATTTCCAGAGCCAGGACCAATAATCAAGGGTCAGAGTCCAGCCAGGGTCAGAGACTGGAGATCTGAGGTAGTACAGGCTGGAATCAGGAGGAAAGAACCAAGGTCAAAGTCAGGCTGGGGTCAGAGGCTGGAGATGAGAAGACAAGGTGTGGTCTGGTATCACAGCAGGCCAGAAGTCTTTGTGTTGCCCCAGTGACTTCTTGAGTCACTCCCCAGTAAATAATGCATGTAACCAATCAGAAGGCCACAGGATACTGTCACTCTGGATCCTTTGGGCAGTACTTCCTGTGGCACCTAATCTCCATCATGCTCCCCGGATATGGGAACATCTGCTATCCCTGGCTCTGCAGACCCAGATTCTAGTCCACAGATCCTTACACAGTCATTATCTAAGCAGATGCACTCATAACCCAAAGTGGGAAGGGAACACACTTCACTGGACCTCCCAGAAGTCAGTGGATTTAGTTTCAAGACTTCTGAATATGCATCTGACAATGTTTGGAGCTTGCCTTATAGATTAAAAAAAAGCAAACCAACCTCTACTCTCTCCTTCTCAATTGATGCCATAAATGATTTTGCCTCAAAGTTGTGATCTCCAAAGTACTTTGTCAATGTGCAAGCTGTAAAATTCTGAAAAAAATCTTCCGATTTCTTGAAATCCTTGAAGTTTGAGGAATCTTTTTCAAATGCTTCCATCGAGTCCAACAATTGCTGATTGTCCATAAAACACTTGTTGAACACAGAAATAAAATGGTAAAGAACAGCAAAATAGGTCCTTTGAAATCTAGTATTGAGACTCATTTAATCAATATTCCTTTTTTCTAATAGTATTGTTCGATAAATAGTCAACAAGGAACTTTGAAACTTTCAGAATTCTTTCAGAGCATTTAGGCAATGATTCAGGTGTCCCAAAATTCAATTAGTTGCCAACATCAGTGAATTCTTTCTCATGTTCAACTATTTTTCCCACCCAACTTCATATTTTATTGATCATAGTTCTTTTTGTGTTCCTTTAATCAGGTGTGTTGCACATAATAAAACAAGTCCACTTTGTTGAAGCTGCACTGAGAATACATTTTTCACACCAAGTATTCTTTCCAAGATAAGCATTGTGACAAGATGGCCAATGTTAGTCTGGTGGAACCTGTACTTTTCTTGGCAGGGAGTTAAGATGCCACCCCTTGTCCCTGTTCTTGGGGTGTCAATGGCCCCGCTAGTGGCCCAGGAAGGTGGTAAAGGAAGGAAGCAGGGGAGGGGTCTGGGTTTGCTCCTCACTCTGAGCCCCAGAACTTCTCAACCCCTGGGGCTTCTTAACCTCTTCTCCCTTGGGTGGGGTACCTGCAGGCCTTAGATGCTGGGGAAGGGAGTCCCCCTCCCCTACTGGGGCAGGGTCTCCCTTACTTTGGTTCTCTAATTTTCCAAGTCTCACAGCACACCTCCAAGCTCCAGTCCTCTCTCTCCTTCCTCCTCCTCTGTCTGCCTGAAGCAGGGGGTATTGTTAGGTTCCTAATAGGGCCTTAATTGACAGCAGGTGCTCCAATTAACCTGCAGCCACCTTCCCTAGTCTACAGGGACAGAGACTTTTGGGTCATTGGACTTTTGGGACTTTAGGTGATTTTGGGTTGCTGGACTCAAGAACCAAAGGGAAAGGACACGCCCCAGTTTGCTTGGGGTGGGTTTTTTGCTCATGGGTTATGTTATCCTGTTGGTGGTGTTTCCCCAACATAATGCCACATTGTTTCTCTCTGTTATTAAAAGGCTTTTTGCTACACTCAGACTATGTGCTTGCGAGAGGGGAAGTATTGCCTCTTGGAGGCACCAAGCAGGGGTGGTATATATTTGTCCCAGGTCACTGGGTGGGGGCTCAAACCGGTTTTGCATTGTTATTGGAATGGAACCCCTAGATACTGAACCCGGCCCTTGTTGCTGCCAACTCTGACAGGCAGAAGGGTTACATATATATTTCCCCTCTAGCACTCACCCACTGTTCCCTGGCCCTCCTGTATCACAGCATATACAATATGAAAGAAGTAGACTCTAGCTTAGTTTTAAATGCAGTTGCCACAGCTGAAACTCCCAAATGATCTGTACTGACTGCTTCTAGTACAGCAAGAATGGCTTCTGAGTGCAGTTTTATCTTATTTATTGCTTGGTAGAATAAAGCCACTTGGTAAATGTCATTCGCTCTAGCTGAATAACTTTCTGCTGGAACTGTTTTTGAGCTTGAACAAATAACTCGTGTCTGGTATTGCTTTTGGCCACTGAGCTATACAAAGCTTATAGAGTTGTAAAGAATTCTGGAAGTTTGGGCATATCTGAGATAGTGTTGACTAAAACAAGATGTAGCTTGTGGGTATGGCAGCAAATGTACACAGCATAAGATTCTTTTTAGTTTAGGTTAACAAAGAGAAGGTTAAGGGGTGACTTGATTATACTCTACAAGTACCTATATAGAAATAAAATATTTAATAATGGGCTCTTCAGTCTAGCAGAGAAAGGTATAACATAATCCAGTGGCTGGAAATTGAACCTAGACAAATTTGGACTAGAAATAAAGAGTAAAGTTTTAAGAGTAATTAACCATTGGAACAACTAACCATGGGTCATGGTGAATTCTCCATTAGCCACAATTTTAAAATCAAGATGGGATGTTTTCTAAAAAATATATTCTAGGAGTCATTTTGGGGAAGTTCTGTGGCCTGGTGTCACCTAGGTCAGACTAGACAATTCAGTCTGTATGAGACAATCAAGTGTTTGGCATGTGCTTTCTGCAGAACCCCCTGCAAAGAAGTAGAAATGGTCAAAAGCTGAAAAATCTCCTCATTTTGAAGTGTCTTGGTAGAATCAGTTTGCCGTCATCAATAAAAACTGAAATTTTTTTGCCTTCTGTACAAAAAAGGACTATAAAGGATTTAACATCAAATGACATTTTAATCTGTTGCACTCAGAATTTAACAAATTTCTGTTAAATTTTTCTAAATTCTTCAGAAATGCCATTAACTTCTGGCAAAAATCACCCTTTTTCTATTTGGCACAAAACCAACACGAACCACTTAATTGTGCATCCAATGATTATGCACAATTAAGTTATTAGTAACCAGATAATGTTCTTTTTCTGGAATTTTGAGCAAGTGCAAAAAACGTTTGGGGACAGTATTTGCCTCCTTTCCCCAATTGATGCCACTGTGCTGCACCTCAATATTGAGGGAATTGCAGCCGCCAAAAAGGGATATCCTCTGCCAGTTGGCTATAGAAAATGAAGCACACATCAACTTGCTTCAGGAAACATACCCTACTTCTGATACTCAACTATCAATTCCTGGCTTTGCTGCTGTGTCTCACCTCCATCATAGGCAGTACCGGATAGCAGCCTATGTCAGGGAAGGTATTCCAGCAACTCCAGTCTCATCCTTAGGTCCAAATGATGTTATTGAATGGCAAGCTATTAAAGACTCTTATCAGTGTCTACAAACCTCCATCTGCCAACTGGCCAACTCGTGTCTTACTCATCTTATCCGGACCCTTAAGATACACCTGTACTGCGTGGTTCTTTTGGTGGCATATAGTATACCTACTTGTGTAGTTCACCTAGCATGGGTATAAATAACAGTGTAGTGAGTAAGGCACAGCTTTGAAAAGTAGAGTAAAGACATGTCTGAAGAGTGAGGGTATATATGTAAGTACATACCTTACAAAGCTCTCTATTCACCAAGCCATGCTTCCCCATCTACACTACATTGCTAAAAATAGCAGTGTCCCACTGCCTCCCGACTGCTAGAGGCTTTCCCCACCACAAGAAAAGACTTGGGGCATTGCTGTTTTTGAGGAAAGCTAGAGACCATTTTCACCTTAGAATAATCCAGGCAAGAATGATGGAAAGAAACAGTTTCCAAATTAAACTTCATGCATTCCAGTCACAAAGCATGGCAAACTATTAAGAGACTGAGTGGAGATTCTAGACTGGATAAGAGGGACTACCCAAACACAGCAAACTGCATCGCAATCCAGCTAGTGGCCAATGGCAGAGTTCCTAATCAAGATGAAGATTTCAGCCATGCAGTTAAAACGGTGGCTGCTGAGAGTTGGCTGGCTCTGAGTGTGGACATGAACCTGATGGCTCCTTTTACTGATCAAGAACTCAGCATGGTTATACATCAGTTACAATCTAACAAGGCTCCTTGTGTAGATAATATGCACAATGAGTTCATCTCTCACTTTGGGCCAACCAGCAAAATCTGGTTGCTTTAATTTCTGAATAGTTATACCCAAGATTACAGCACCCCAAAAGTCTGGCACAAAGCAAAGGCTGTAGCTGTTCCCAAGCCAAAGAAACCATTGACAGACCCAAATATATACCTACCTATTTCACTACTGTGTGTTATCTACAAGTTGATGGGCAGAATAATCCTGATGTGGATTAATGAGGTGGTTGATCCTCAGCTGCCTTGTATTCAGGCTGGATTCAGATGGGAATGATGCACCCAAAATAAGGTACTTTGTCTGATTCAAGATATAGAAAATGCATTTGAGTCAGGAAAAGAAGTTAGTGCAGTCCTTATTGATCTGTAGGCAGTCTACAACTCTGTTTGGCAAGTTATTCTTTGTAGGTCGGTGGTGGTGGTCATCCAATAAATGATTAGCAACTGAAATTTCATCCCATGAGTTGGTTTGGAAATCAGTTGTCTTAAATATCTCCACAATGGCCTTCCACAAGGATCAGTTTTTGCTTCCCTTTTGTTCAATGTATACGCATACAACCTTTAGGCCAAGGAATATGTGTATGATGATGACATCTGTATTGCTGATACTTGAAAAAATTTCTAGAGGATTGAAGGGAATCTAAGCCAAATCTTGGACATTTTAAGCATTTACTTCCAGCAATGGAGACAGTGGCAACTATGTTCCATCTAAATATTGTCTTTCCAATCAACCTATCTCAATCCATGTACAAGGAGGGTTACTGACATTTCAACCAATTGTCACATACTTGGGAGTAAAACTTGATTGTTTCCTGACATACAGACCTCACCTGGAACACATGAAAATGAGAATCTAGTGGTGTTCCTCAAGGGTCAGGCCTAGGACCAATCCTATTCAATTTATTCATAAATGATCTGAAGAAAGGGGTAAACAGTGAGGTGGCAAAGTTTGCAGATGATACTAAACTGCTCGAGATAGTTAAGACCAAAACAGACTGAAGAACTTCAAAAAGATCTCCCAAAACTAAGTGATTGGGCAACAAAATGGCAAATGAAATTTAATGTGGATAAATGTAAAGTAATGCATATTGGAAAAAAATAACCCCAACTATACATACAATATGATGGGGGCTAATTTAGCTACAACTAATCAGGAGAAAGATCTTGGAGTCATCATGAATAGTTCTCTGAAGATGTCCATGCAGGGTACAGCAGCAGTCAAAAAGGCAAACAGGATGTTAGGAATCATTTGAAAAGGGATTGAGAATATCATATTGCCCTTATATAAATCCATGGTATGCCCACATCTCGAATACTGCATACAGATGTGGTCCCCTCATCTCAAAAAAGATATACTGGCATTAGAAAAGGTTCAGAAAAGGGCAACTAAAATGATTAGGTGTTTGGAACGGTCTCATATGAGGAGAGATTAAAGAGGCTAGGACTTTCCAGCTTGGAAAAGAGGAGACTAAGGGGGGATATCATAGAGGTCTATAAAATCATGAGTGGTGTGAATAAGAAAAAGTTATTTACTTGTTCCCATAATATAAGAACTAAGGGCCACCAAATGAAATTAATAGGTAGCAGGTTTAAAACAAATATAAGGAAGTTCTTCTGCACTCAGCACACAGTCAACCTGTGGAACTCCTTGCCTGAGGAGGTTGTGAAGGCTAGGACTATAACAGGGTTTAAAAGAGAACTGGATAAATTCATGGAGGTTAAGTCCATTAATGGCCATTAGCCAGTATGGGTAAAGGAATGGTGTCCCTAGCCTCTGTTTGTCAGAGGGTAGAGATGGATGGCAGGAGAGAGATCACTTGATCATTACCTGTTAGGTTCACTCCCTCTGGGGCACCTGGCTTTGGCCACTGTCGGTAGACAGGATACTGGGCTGGATGGATCGTTTGGTCTGACCCAATATGGCCATTCTTATGTTCTTAATCTCTTTCTCCATACAATCTCGATATAAAAACTATTGGGAACCTCCTAGGGAGCAGACCCTTCAGTCCTTCATACACCTGTAGTGGCTGGGTGTTTGTTCCACCTGAATTTGCAGTTTTGGGGAGCAGTTACCACACTCAACTTGATGTGCAGCAATCAGAATCCAGACAAGACTGACCTTGACTTGCTAACAGGGAAAATCCACCTGCATGATCAGGATTGGTGAGCATAGAATTGTATGCTTAGCATGTGTATTCTGCTTGGTAACTGTTAATAAATAGAGGATAAAGATATTATGGTGTAAGGCTCTTTCACCGGTAAAAGGTCCTGCAAACCCACAGAAGATTATGCCCTGAGCCCTAGGAATTGGGTAAGGGTAGGTGCTTTCCCCCTAGAGACCTAGGAACTGGGAAACGGTGGGAGTGCCTAAAACGCCTTCAGCCCTAGGAACTGGGGAAAGGTGAGTGTTCTAGAGTGTGCAGGTTAAACCAACTAATTACATCTTTGGTTGACTGATGCTCCGTTTTCAGACAAGAAACAACATGCAGCATCAACTCGAAGGTCTGATTCAGGGAAGAAATCCCACTCCTAAAGACTAGGGCATGACACCATGGCTGATCTCTCAATATCCCTTTGTTATGGCAGTTCGTGCACTTCTGAACAAGAGTACTACTGTCCCTTTACCATGCACAGTGATCAGCACTGCCAGGGAGCTGAATACTAACTACATTCTTATAGAATGGAAGCATCATGGGAAAGAGATTCTAAGACACTATGGAAATTCAGGAGTCCATTGCTGCAGCTGGCTCCTTGTCCACTTGATTATAAATCATGGACCAGGCTCAACTGGCTATTTTTTTGGGTCATCTAGAGTTACCCCACCTATGCACCAGCTTGGCCTGGTTTCCTGTCAACACTCTGACTGTGTTGCAGCAATGCAGACAATAACTCATGAGATGGAAGCATGCCCAACTCAACATGTGGAGGGCCGTTTACAGTTTAACCTTGCTTGATATAGAGCGTATCCTCTGTTTACAGAACCTGGATGTTGAGCTCAGACATCTCCATATGCAAGGAGGAGAAACCGAGCTGCTAAATTTAAAAGCATGTGCCTCAAAAGCCAAATTGCAAGATTGCCTGCCAAGTAAATCTGTTTATGTCTAGTTGATAAAGGATATAAAAAAAATATAGTACTGAGCTTAATATCTTGTAATTGCTTTGAAAACTGTACCTGCCAGATATATGTGAAATTTAATACCTGCATTATAATACCTAAAGAAACAACAGGCTTGTAAGACTGTGGTGTGCTGCATCCTCTTGCCTTGTCTAATTTAAAGCATGGCAGTGAGGGAAACATAGTTGAAACTTACCTTACTAGGTTGATCCTGACAGTGTTCTGTTGTTCTACTGTCAAATAATTGGTGTCCTGCTCTGGTTTAGGGTGACCAGATGTCCCAGTTTTATAGGGACAGTCTTGATATTTGGGGCTTTTTCTTATATATGTACCTTCTTATATATTATCCCACATCTCCTGTCCCGATTTTTCACACTTACTTTGTTTCGATGGACATGAAACCAGAGTAGAGTGACCAGAAAGCAAGAACATTTATCATGGGCCATGCCATTTACATGTCTGAAGACGTCTTCAGAGATCTTTGAACTCAGAAATTCTTAAATGCTGATTGTCACCTGCCCAATACATAGGTGAAATCCTGGGCTCACTAAAATCCTGAGCAAAATTCTCATTGGCTTCAACTGGGCCAGGATTTCTCCCATTGCACTTAAATGTCCAGTAGGGACTGATGAAATCAATCTACAACAGCCACCCACCTTCAGGTGAAAATCATGGAAATGCAAACAGGAACAATTTTACTCCATTTCACGCTCTTGCTGAGTATAGCAGAAAGTCATATGCGGTGTTTTAAGCTTTATACTTTACTACTAATTAAATGTAAGCAGCTGATAAAATTGCAATAAGCAGTCACTTTTCAGAACTGGTTGGCATTAATTTGCCATATGCAATACATAAGAACTATAATTCTGCACAGCACTTATTTTAGCCAAAGAGTCTCCTTAGCGGGGTGTCTTGAGTGATGGCAGGAGATCAATCAAGGCTTAAGATATGGGAAAGTAAAAACAGACTAATTAGATCTTTTAAAGGGACACTGCACAAAATGTTGTTGAGATGTTGTTTTTGGTTCTCTCAAGGCTATTTTAAAATTTATTTTGCAGCTATATTCTTTTTAAATGACTTTTTTCTAATGGAAGTTCTCTCAGCCTTTTTCAGAGTCCCAGAGAGAAATGAAGACTTTTTCCTTACCTGATTTCCTTAAAGACTGCACTTCCTGGTGACCATCCCTTCAGCTGTATCCCATCAGCTCTGCTCCTTGCATCAACCAGACTAAATCACTGGCAAATACTATAAGGCATTCTCTCTCTCCCTCCTCTCAAGTCTGAGCATCCTGATTTTGCACCGCTCCCAATCCCTACCACAGGAGACCGGATTAATATTAATTTAAACTCATAAGTATTTGTGTTTCCAGTGTGAAAAGTTCTTCAGATCTTTAAATCCGTAGGTTGGTGCCCAACTAATGTATGTTTGTGCAACTCATGATGTGCACATAAGTTGGGAGCTAGACTTCTTGACTTCCATGCATATAAGCCGGGAGCATGCAAATTTGAAAAATCCACTCCATAGTTAGCACCAGACAGTCTGTCCGTATTAGTATAGTTTTGACATCCTTGCAAGAACTAAACTATGTATTTCCCACTATTTTACAGCTTTCTCATTCAGTACTCAGAAGTATGGCGGAGGTTTAAAGTGTACCAAATGGGTCACCTCAGTTGTCATATATCTATGCGGACATTACATTAAAGGCCACAATATAGAATATAATCCCCTCCCTTAACATCATTTGACTATTGTGCATATTTAATATATGGAAACAATTTTGAAAAGCTGGACCTGGCAGAAGCCGGCTAACAAATGCTAATGGCAGAATACAATGGATGCTTCTTGCTACTCACTAGAGGATTTGTGGTGTTGTGTGTATGTTTTTGTACTATGTGGGCATGAGCTAGAGCAGACAAAGGGTGGGAGAAAGGAAGTAGCATTATTTCTATTTTACAGATGGAGAACGGAGATTAAGTGATTTACTCAAGATCACATAGAAGGACTGTGGAAGAGCTGGGATATGAAACCAGATCTTCTGAGTCCAGTTCCTTAACCACAAAACCATCCTTCCTTTCTAAATGTATTATGGCATATACTGGAGGTACATGGACTGAAGTTATCATGGGTCAACACTTGGGATGACAAATGTTGTAAATGCCTTTAAAATAGACACATTTCTATAACACACCTTTCTTTCCAATACATGGAGCTCCCTCTTGTGCTACTGCAGGATAAAGGAAGCACCAGAAATAGCAATTTCCTTCAGTTTTTCCTAGCTGGAACATAGATTCAGTTTTGCAGTGAGTCACTCAATGCAACTCTCAAAGCTGTGGGAGTACATGCAGTGGTTGCAATTAAATCCTGACAATGAAGGAATATTCCCTTCCTATTACCTGGAATACAGAGGTAGTGTTACTTCTTTACAAAGAAACTGAAAAGATTTTAAGGATCTCTACTGTTTTGTGGGAGATTGACTGACTGTTTACCATGTTAGGTATTGGATCTGATTTGTATATCATAATTAAAGGTGCTAGTGATGATGAATGTTTTAGGTAAAAGATGTGTAATGCTTGTATATCTACCAGGAAGCTAGGCAGGGCAGATCTGGGGAAAGTTCTAGGCAAAAGCTCTGAGGCAGAGAAAAAGAGAGAGGGCTGTTTTCCTTATTTCTAGTAAAGCTCCTTGTTCATGGTTAGACAAAAACAACCCTCTTTATGATTCTGTACCATTGTCATATGACACTCTCCTAGAAAGTTTTATAAAATCTTTTCTCCCCAAATGACTAAGTTTTCTGCTTCAAAGCTTCTAGGTTTTCATTTGACCTTGTAAAATACCATCTGTAATTTGCTTTTTTTAAAAATGTCTGAGCAGCTAATACTAAATTCTTTTGCTATTTTATCAGGCTTTGATTTTTCTGGTTTAAGATGGTACATGTGGGTCCAAAGAATCAGAGTTCAAAATTCTGGCCCTCTAAGTGCTGTGTTTTTGTAGTCATTGCACCTGGGATGTCAAATCAGTAAGCAAAAAGAGGGGTAAAATTTGTCACCCATTCTACTGCAATTGCTGAAACAGATGTAAAGTGGCACTATCTGAAATCCAGGAATAAAATTATGGCATAATAATGACCTTTAATATTTGTAGGATATCTCCTAACACGTAGTAATGTGTCACTTTAAATAATGGAAAAGCTTTTCATCCATACCAGGAAATCAGAATTTTTTTAGTTGGTCCAACATACAGTTTTTGAGAGTACATTAAAATGCATTTCAGCCATCCATCATCCAACATTTCATTCAGTAATTCATTGTATTTTTATAGCACCCTTCATACAAGTGCCACAGGGTGTTTGATAGTAATATAAACTTAATTAAAACCACAACTAAGTAAATAGGACTGAGTTTTATAAACTGTAAGACTCTGAACGTGTAACCCTAAATGGAAAGGAAATCCACAGGCAGAGGATATAGTTGTTGATCTAGCAAAAACTTTCAAGAGTGGTCACATTGTTTTGTCTGGCTTTGTGATGTCAATGGAGCTACACAAAAAACTCAGAGTACAACATGCATAATAAAGGGTTTGCAGGACCAGGAACAAAATATGCAATGAACTGAGTACTGAAAAAATAATTTCACACTGTATTCTCAGTAGTCCTTTGAAATATGAGCTTAGTGATTGTCCAGAAGGATATGGGACCAGCTGAGGAAATCTCTTGAAGGCCCTATTCCTCCAATTAGATCTGGTTGGGCAGACCCAATTTCAGGGTCAGGGCCTAATTCAATAATGGTGTGACTTCAGTAAGCTTGGGATCAGTCCCTAGAAACCATGTGAGCTCTTAATTATTTTAGTTCTAGTGTGAATGGTAGTGAACACTAGTATTGCAGTTGCAAAACAGTTTAAGCTCCTGTTGTTAGATGTTCCTAAGTTAATGTCTCAAATCTTTCACCTTTCAGGAAGAAATTTTCATGACTTTGTCACCATGAATTTGTGTGTGTAAAGTCTGAGTAAAAAGCATTAGTCATTTTTGAGTTCTATGACAAAACAAGATTTCCCATGTTTGCAAAATGATTTCAGTTGGTAAAAGAATGTACTGAATTAGGGTAGACAGACATGTGCTACTTCTGCTTGACCTAGCAAGCTAAAAATTGCCATGTGGACATTGTGGCATGGGAAGCAGCACCCACTCCTGCCCCCCAAATCTGTAGGTATGTGCTCAGGTGGCTAGCCTGTGCCAGAGTATCTACACAGCTATTTTTATTACGCTAGCTCAAGCAGAGTTAGGCATGCTCCCAGTTGCAGTGTAGACATACCCTTATAAACAGGGTAGCCTTGGGAGCATTGCCCTCAAGCCTGTGCTGTTGTCACTTTCGGGATCTTCTCAGAAATACAAGAGGATATGGTTGTGGGGAAGAGTAGGGCAGCTGATCTGAGAGCACCCCTCCATTACGGGGTGAAGACAGAAGATGATGAGCCAGTTGGATGTCCCCAAAACTTCCATGATGGTTGGTAGGAGGAGCTATTGCAGGCCCAACTAAATCCCTAGTATGATATTGCATGGATGGGGCCCTCTTCTCCTTGAATGCTATTTTACAATGATATATGAAGCAATATGTCTCACTTTACACATTTAACTCAGAAATTAGAGCAGCTGATCTCTTCTCATTCTCCCCTGTAAACAGCATGGGGAGAGTGCATGCCACTTCCACAATGGTGTAAGAGGCTGATGATGTTTTCATGCTGGTACATGTAAGCAGCAAGTATCAGGATATCTGAACAGCCCCTCTGGCTTGACAGAGGAATTAATATATGAAAATAAGCTGTGAAGCTGGAGAATTTCAAATCCAACTGGAAAACAAATTTCACTGATAGGTTCCTAAGGTGCTACCAGTTACAACAGAAGCTAATAATGGCTTTGAAAAATATGATTTTCAAGTTTCTTTAACTATACAAGCTTAACATTATAATATAGTTGTGGAGGGTTTGCCTTTAATATTTTTTTATATTTTTATCATGCCTCAAAAGTTTACATTGTTTTTCTGTGAAACCTACAAGAAATTAGCCTAATAATTATAGGTAAATAGAATCACAGTTAATGTGCCTTTATTCCGTTAAAATAACAAAGGCTCTGGCTGTGTGCACATTTAAAACTGTCCAGATGTTGACTGTACTTGTCATGTTAAGCCCTGATCTAGCAATTAGATCTGTTTTCACAGACCCCAGCATCTGTGTGGTGCTCCTGTGGCTGCCATGGAACTCAGCATGAGCAGAGATCTCAGGCCAGCAGATCTCACTGCAGGAATGGTGCCTCTGGCTGTAATGTATTTAAGCGTCTTACAATGGGGCCCTTATCCTGATCAGGGCTTCTGGTACACCTAATAAACCAATAAAATTAAAAATTTGTGTTC
This sequence comes from Lepidochelys kempii, assembly GCF_965140285.1. NCBI lineage: Eukaryota > Metazoa > Chordata > Testudines > Cheloniidae > Lepidochelys > Lepidochelys kempii. The sequence continues at coordinate 80,833,001 of NC_136380.1, forward strand.
ACACAATGAGTATAATTTTCATTAAAAACTCCTTAGTCCTGCTAATAATGTGCCTGTGTTAAACATAAATGACAAGTCCTACACAATAAAGCAAAGCCCCGAAATATGAAAAGCAAAAATTAAAATTACATATTTAATTGATATGTCAAAGATGAACAGAAAGGTTGGTGCATCTACACTTGACAGTTACTGTTGTCACAAAATGAGCTTGACATTTAAATGTCAAAATTATTTATATGCATATGCTATTTTTATAGGGTTTACATAATCTTTAATGATTCTGGTATTTCCCTTCCCCTTGTTTTGTGTTGCAGTCTTTTAAGTTCACCTAGAATTTCTGGCTCAGTGGTGCATAATTTATCTATTAACCCTATATGTTTTGTACTGTACAAAGAAAATGGCCTCTTAGGAATGGTGGGTTGGTGCCAAACCCTCACTACCACCTTCCTCAAGCTTCTTCACCTCAGCTTCACTCCATACCTGCCCCTTATACCCGCCACCTCCTTCCCCTGCCCTGTCCCCCTTCCCATATGTCTCTTGTCCCTTTCCTTGTCCTTCCATTCAGCTTATCTCCTCCTAACTAAACCCCACTGATTCCATTTAAAAAAGGAAGAAAAGAAAAACCATGGGACTTCTATGAAGTTTGGTGCCATCACATTTTTCACTCTGCCTGTATGTTAGACCTCTTCTCCACACTGTGTCTATCTTGCCTAGTTAGAGTTGTAAACTCTTGGGGGAAGGATTGTATATTATTCCATGTCTGTTCAGTGTCTAGCACAATAAGGCCCCTATCTTTGTTGGTCCCTAGGCATTTCCATAAGAAACACAATTAACAATAGTAGTCTACAGCAAAATGAGATGCTGCCTAAAATGCCACAATAACAATACTATTTTACAATTTTATATCCTCTCGGGGAGTAATGATGCGCCATTGGGTCTCAACTGTGACTCAAGAGAGCTGGGTTCCATTCCCAGTTCCTGTGTGACCTTGTGTGCCTTATTTCTCTATATGTTATAGGGAGATATTGATACTTCCCTTCTCACTGTTTGCCCATCTTGCCTATTGATTTTAATCTCATTGAGGCACAGACTGTCTCTTATGCTATACATCGGCTTGGAGGGATTAGATTTTTATTGGTAAATGTTGGTAATTGTTCACTGTACACAGACAAAGTGATGCGAAAGTATTTGCATAAATGACAATCAAAATTTACAGACAGGCAAAGTAAGCAAAATGCTGCCTGAGAACTGATTAAAGTTGGATATTTACTTTGCATATGTTGACATGGGATCCTAACAGCTTGCGTTTTAACAGGTTAAAAGCTTTAACATTTTGAATCTCAGTGTCTACTGTCATTAAATAATTATTGTCTCATCCTCTCCCACCATTGTTTGATTTCCCCCTAATTTCCCAGGTCTGTGAACATTTAAATAAATTTAAAGAATGCTTAATACCCATAATTTTCTGCAACTGTGAAAATTTAAATGGATAAAGATAGAAACAAAATGCTTAAAATAAACATCATTATTATTCACTGAAATAATTTAAAAAAAATAAATTCTGTCAAGTCCATCTTTACAGTACCCAACAAAATGAGGTTTAAATGTCGGTCATAGTTTATAGGCACTACTACAGAACAAATAACACTAGAGGACATTTCAGCTCAGGATCTAAACATGTTTTACAACCATTAATCAATCCTCAGTGTTTCTGTGAAGCAGTATTCATTTACATATGGGAAAACATATGAGAAATGAAAACTTTGATCTAAAATCCATTGCAATCAATGGAAAGATTTCCATTAACTTCAACAGGATTTAGTAAATTCCTGCTTCAATGAGTCAGTGACAGAATTGGGAATATAATCCAGGAGGTGTGACTCCCAGTTTCATTCTTTAACTATCAGTCTGTTCTAGATCTCTCCAAATTTGCCCATATCAGTGACAACCACCATGGAGTTTAGGGCCCCATGCTCACACACCTGACTTCCACCTACAGCACCATAGGTCTTTTTCAGGTTGTGAGGGAACTGACTGAGTCCCTACATAAACATAGAGTTGGAGGCTGATGACCTAGTGTTTCCATAGCAATTAATATCATTCAAAGGGAGTGGGGAATGGAGGCAGAATAATAGTAGAGTAAAAGGAAATGTGGAATAAATAAAGAAAACGGGTAGGCTGTGGAGTGCTATACATTTTGTGGCTACATGTGTGGGAAGTTCATCATAATGTGTTAGCGACTCTGGGACTCACGATTATTGTGGTCACTCCAAACTAGTGGCAATAAAACATTCATAAACACAATATGAAGAGAAGCATAAAGAATAGTACCCTATATTAATATTATCTCATGGAGATAAGATATGGTCTTCCTTTTAAAATATCTGTAAATATTATCACTTCATTTTTCAGTTATTTTAATGAAATACTTAACAAGCAATTAATAGAATCAACGGGTTTGATCCAAGGTCACTGAGATTTGAATTAGGTCAATAGGGTTTGATCCTGCACCCTCTGAAATCAATGGCAAAGCTCCCATTGACTCAATGGTGCAGAATCAGGCCACTAGTATGTAGGAAAAGGGGGAGGGACCACTGGGCTAGGTGTGTACAGTGCATTTGAAGTTTACAGATGGAGGCACAAAATTACACATAAAAAGAAACCAAGATATTTTCAGAAGAAAATCTGAAATGTCTAGTTCAATTGCAAATAATTATGTTTGTTTGGAGTTGTCATTTGGCACATTCAAAGCAGATAGACTGCAGACACAACTGTAAAGTGTTTATCAGATTTCCAAAATATTCAGGAGGAAACAGATTTTTTGTCTGCGTTTACACACACTTACTGGTATGTATATATAAGGGCATCTGGATGATATAGCTAGATAGGTTTCAGAGTAGCAGCCGTGTTAGTCTGTATTCGCAAAAAGAAAAGGAGTACTTGTGGCACCTTAGAGACTAACCAATTTATTTGAGCATAAGCTTTAGTGAGCTACATCGGATGCATCCAATGAAGTGAGCTGTAGCTCACGAAAGCTTATGCTCAAATAAATTTATTAGTCTCTAAGGTGCCACAAGTACTCCTTTTCTTATAGCTAGATAGAAGTCCCTTCCTACTTATTTTCTCATTAGTACTATGTACTCAGCTTCTAATATCATTTAAACAAAAAACAGCCTAAGAAGATAATTAGTAGCTGGGGAAAGCTCTTTTGCAATTAGCTTAGATAAAACTAGTAATTATTATATTACTTTATATGTCAAACGTTTTTCTTTCTGAACTTCCATTGATTTTCCTCATTGGTGCCCATATATTTTATCGTACCTCTCAGATTGGTGAATGTGGTGGTGTGGGCTTACAGGTGATCCTGGCAACTACTTGTTACAATTCTTCCCCTAAACAGAAAGGAAGGTGGGGATAATTCCCTGCTTCTGAAGGAAATGCCTGTTCTCTAGATACTGCTAAGTCATCTTTACCAGGAATGATTGAACAGTGGGACTAATTTAAAAAAATGTTTCTGAAGCACCATATTTCTTGCACTTGGAATTCAACAGATACAGTAAATATTAAGGTTTAAATTTAAATTCACGGAGAATATCCTAGGGTTCCCCTGTAAAGTCTTGATTCCCTTTCCCCATTTAAAATGACTCAGGGTGAATACTGTGCTGGGCTATCAATAATATTCCTAATATAATTTGTCAGGACCAAAGTATTCATGTTTTCAGAAATGTGCAGCTGATCTCCCACATAATGCAGGCTGAAGAACCTCACCAAGTAAACTTTGCATAAAGCCCATAACTTCTGTCTGAGCTAGAAAGGTTTAAAGATTTCAAATGATGAAGAATCCACCACATCCCTACATAAGTTGTTCTGATGATTAGTTCCCTTCACTGTTAATAATTTGCCCCTTATTTCTCTTCTGAATTTGTTTCGGCCTCAGCTTCCAAACACTGGATCATGTTATACCTTTTTCTGATACATTATAGCGCCGTCTGCTGTCAGAAATCTCTTCCCTGTGTAGGTACACCGTGATCAAATCATCTTTTAACCTTCCTCTGGATAAACTAGATTGATCTTTTTAAGCCTTACTATAAAGCAGTTTTTCCCCCAGACATCAAATCATTCTCATACCTCTTTTTTGAACCCTCTTCTATATTTCAAAATCCTTTTTAAAGTGTGGACTCCAGAAGTGGATACAGTATTGGTCTCATTAATGTCATATACAAAGGTAATAACAGCTCTTTATTCCTATTTAATATCCCCTGCTTATAAATCTGAGGATCACATTTTGCTCTCTTAGCTACAACATCACACCGGAAGCTCATGTTCAGCTGGCTAGCTACCATGACTCCTTAGTTTTTCTCAGTGTCACTGCATTCCAGATCACAGTCCTCTCCTCCCTCCATTTTGTAAGTGTGGCCTACATTCTTTATTCCTAAATATATGATCTTTCATTTGGCTGTCTTAAAATGCATTTTGTTCAAATGAACTCACCTTACCAGGCTGGCCTATATAACTGAAGCATTCACAACTTTATTACCACTCCACTAATTTTTGTGTCCCCTGCAATTTTTACGAGTAATCATTTTTATATTTTCTTCCAGATCACTGATAAATATATTTGAATAGCATTTGAGCCTAGACCAGATCCCCATTTACAATGAAATCTTTTTGAGATCTACCAGTAACCCAATTTTTAATCAATTTAATACGGGCTATATTAATTGTGTATCTGAATGTCATGCAGGATTAAGTCTTACAGAAGCTTAAGAATATTGTGTCAACACAATTACCGTTATCAATCAAACTTGTGATCTCATAAAAAACAATAACTTAAAAGTTTTGTCACTTTCACTATGCTGGCATGGTGAAAATTGCCCTACTGTGGACACAGTTCTACCAGTATTAAAAGTACATATAATGGTTGCACTTATTCCCATTGAGAATTAATATAAGCAAGGCCTGTATAAGGCATCTTTATGTCATTATGATTATGTCTATGCTATGGCTTTCTACCAGCATAGCTATGTCAGTAAAAAACCACACCCCTAACTGATAGTTATGCCAGTAAAACTTTGTGTAGACCAGCTCCTATTTTCCTTACAACTGCCTTGACTGGCATTAATATGCTATCATCCTTTAATTCTTTACTGAGTGCATCCCATATCAGCCTTTCAATGTTTGTTTGTTCCCAGGATTGACGTCAGGCTAACTGACCTGGAGTCAGAAAGGTCCTCACTCAATTTGAATTCTCTTGGGTGCAAGCTATCTGGTCCTACAGATTTAAAATATTTAACTTTAATAGTTGCTGTTTAACATCCTCTCTAGTTTCTGACAGAATAGAAAGTATTTCATTATCACTGTGAGATTTAATTACATTATGCTGCTTCTTCTCAAATACAGAACAGAAATATTTGTTGAATATTTTTGCCTTTTCTGCATCATGGTTGACAATTTTACCATCCTTATCTAGTATTAGTATCTAGTATCTATATCATTGCTAGGATTTCATTCACTCACCTTTTAGAATAAGGTATAGCCAGTGATTCTAACATTCCAATCATATGATCATCCCGCCAGGTTTCCGTAATACCAGTTTTATCAAATTTCTTTTCATAAATGAGAGATTATAGTTCCTCTTGTCTATTTCCCATGCTTCTAGCTGTAGTAGATAATAGAGCTCTGAAATTCTTGTCTCTCTCTACAAAGAGTTATAATAATCTTTGACCTCCATGATCTTATTAAGCAGTGAAAAATAGTTTTTCTCTTGTCTCTCAGTATTTCTCAAACAAATGACAACCTATGCGATAGCTGTGATTTATACTGGAAGATTTGTCTCCCTTTTCATATTTGCTGGTACGGTGGGATATTTGCATTTATACCTCAGCATAAATTGTAGTGCCTATCTGAATACGCATGTGTTAGTGAATTAGACATAAACAAAGGGTTTGTGCTACAGCTGTATTTATCAGGGGAATATATATTGTTCTATAATGTTTTGTAAACAATTTAATATTTTGTTTTGTGGCTTCTCTGGAAATTGGTTGTTTATCTGGGACTGTCGTTAACATATTACTTCCGTCCAAAGCAGATAAAAGGAGCATCATCCAAATTTCACACTCTCCTATACGTTGTAACACAGAATTTTTGTGGTTTAAATGTATGCTGAGATGTGTTGTAAATTTGCGACATCAGACATTTGTCATTTCACATCAAAGAACATAGGCTCTACAATTCAGTTGACTGCCAGCTGCACATGCACATTGGCTTGGGAGATGTCACACTCACTAAGAGGTCCTGTGACCGGTAACAAAACAACCCAGAAGACACACCATAGCTATGATGGACGCTGTCAGATAATTTTATTTTTTTAAACTTTTTTTCACATAAGTTTACAGTATTAGCAGGTCTTGTAATAGATCATACGTTTAAGTGTAACCCACACACCTTCTGGTCCCACCCAGAGAGCGTGGGAGAGAGAGAGACAAGTCTGCTTTACAGCCTTAGCTAACAGCCACATGGCTTTTAGCTCATGCAGTAGAGGCTCATGCAGTAGACCCCAGGTTCGATCCCGCCCGCTGATGTTTGTCATTGTTACATAAGCACATTAAATTTTAACCCACTTTATTTGCTGCCTTCTCTCTAATCTATATAAAGACAATTTGATTCTTATTTTGTGTAAAATAAACATTACATTGTTTTACTATATATCTGAGCAATTTCCTTACTGCTGTTCTCAAATGACAATAACCCTTACCTGAGGCAAACTGTTTTAGCTTCCTTGATGTCAACAGAGTCATATACCAGCTGACAATCTGATCCAATGGAGTCTGTCCTTATTGCAGACAGAGAAAGGTGAAGGAGGCCATACGTTTACTGACTAAAGGCATAGAAAAGGCTATGCTGTTTTTTTTGAATAGTGGGCTAGTATAGAGCCAAAACCCAGACTCACCAAGTTAGTTTAGTTCTGTTTGGTGCATAAGCAATTTAATATTTGCTAACTAGTTTTTCAATAGGTAACAAATGGTAACAGTTGTTCCCACCATTATACTTGGTCTTCTGACTGCACGTGCAGTAGCCTCTTATGTGCACAGCTGAGGTACATATTCAAAGATATCAAGCCCACAAGCTCATGCTGCCTGCCAAACTAGAAACACTCCATATGGTAGGGCCTGGATAAAGGCTTCCATATATAAGACATATAAATAATAGGGATCATTTGCTTTTCTCCAAAAGATTTGGGAAATTGAATCCCTATGGAATAAATGCTAGCCTATGCATGCAAAACCAGCCTGTCGTAGTCTTTCTCCCCTGGTTTTTATTGAGACCACAAGTCTTGTTTCGATCCTTTTGCTTAGGTAATCAGCACTTACTGAAACTGTGTTGCTTTATTCTAATGCCAACATCTTAAGAACATCATTCTTTCCTAACAAGAAGGAAAAGGGATTAGATGGCTCATGAATGCAGTTAATTTTATTTCCCTGAAATTCTTTAGCATCCAGGTCACATCTGAACTGAAGGGACTTGCTACTGTCTTTGAAAGCAGAGTAGAAATGAATTGCAGAAAGAATCAGGAGAACAAATACATGTATGAGTGTGTTTAGGCAAGGAAAGTTGCTATGAATACTATAGGTCAAATTCAGACCTGCTGGAGGGTGTCACTTGAAAGGTCCAAATTGTGGTGTGCCTCTTTAAAATAATTATGAGGTATATTATGAGGTGTGTGTGTATGTGTATATAACTGAGGTACATTAGAAAAGGTTCATTAAAGGGCAACTAAAATGATTAGGGGTTTGGAATGGGTCTCATATGAGGAGAGATTAAAGAGTCTAGGACTTTTCAGCTAGGAAAAGAGGAGACAAGGGGGGATATCATAGAGGTCTATGAAATCATGAGTGGTGTTGGAGAAAGTGAACAAGGAAAAGTTATTTACTTGTTCCCATAATATAAGAACTAGGGGCCACCAAATGAAATTAATGGGTAGCAGGTTTAAAACAAATATAAGGAAGTTCTTCTGCACTCAGCACACAGTCAACCTGTGGAACTCCTTGCCTGAGGAGGTTGTGAAGGCTAGGACTATAACAGGGTTTAAAAGAGAACTGGATAAATTCATGGAGGTTAAGTCCATTAATGGCTATTAGCCAGGATGGGTAAGGAATGGTGTCCTTAGCGTCTGTTTGTCGGAGAGTGAAGATGGATAGCAGGATAGAGATCACTAGATCATTACTTGTTAGGTTCACTCCCTCTGGGGCACCTGGCATTGGCCACTGTCAGTAGACAGGATACTGGGCTGGATGGACCTTTAGTCTGACCCAGTAATGGCCATTCTTATGTTCTTATATTAGTTTATTTTCATGCACTCAAAAATGTATGTCGTAGTTATACCACTGCATTATACTGCATCACAATACATCCCTACATTAATGAAAGTTATTTTCAGAGTTATGCAATGCAATTACAACAGCAAATTGCTGCAGTCTTTAGCTCTTCATCTAGCTATAGGCAAGCTTCTTGGATAGTGGTCTTTCTCCATCTTTTTGGAATATTTTGGGTCTAGATATTTTAGGATGAACAAATAATAGAATCGGGTGTGGGTGGCTGTGTTTTTTGTCTTTTGTAAAATCACAGCTTTTTCTGTGACAAAATAAAAATGTAGTTTTCACTGGGTTTTGAATTCATAGCGAGGGAATATGGAATATTTCTAACTGCTCACTTGTGATCTTACCAAGTTAAAATAACAATCTCCTTTCTTTGTTGTTACTATATATATATATATATAAGTGTTGTAGTGACTTTAAATGTATATAGCCCTATTATGGTAGTATCTGAGCATCTCAGTATCTTCAGTGAATTTATCCTCACAACACCCCATGAGATAGGAAAGTACTATCATCCCCAATTTAAAGATGGGGAACTGAGGCACACTTGACTTAAGTGATTTGCCCATGGTCACACAGGAAGTCTATGCAAAACAGGGACTTGAAGCTATGTCTGACAAGCCCCAAATTAGCACCTTAACTAGTGGACCATCCTTCTTTTCTTTGCACAGAGGTATACATTTTGGTCCTTGCTTCAAAAGGCATGTATTGACTTACAATAAAAATACTGGAATTACTCCTATAAGTAATCCTTGCCCTGCCTCTGGCTCTATGTGTGAGGAATATAGAATCTCTTTGTTCAACATCTTTATTAATGATCTGGATGATGGGATAGATTGCATCCTCAGCAAGTTCACGGATGACACTAAGCTGGGGGGAGAGGTAGATATGCTGGAAGGTAGGGATAGGGTCCAGAATGACCTAGACAAATTAGAGGATTGGGCCAAAAGAAATCTGATGAAGTTCAACAAGGACAAGTGCAGAGTCCTGCACTTAGGACGGAAGAATCTCATGCACCACTACAGGCTAGGGACTGACTGGCAAAGCAGCAGTTCTGCAGAAAAGGACCTGGAGATTACAGTGGTCGAGAAGCTGGATATGAGTCAGCAGTGTGCCCTTGTTGCCAAGAAGGCTAATGGCATACTGGGCTGCATTAGTAGGAGCATTGACAGCAGATCAAGGTAAGTGACTATTCCCCTCTATTTGGCACATCTGGAGCACTGCGTCCAGTTTTGGGCCCCCCACTACAGAAAGGATGTGGACAAATTGGAGAGAGTCCAGAGGAGGGCAACAGAAATGATCAGGGGGATGGGGTACATGACTTATGAGGAGAGGCTGAGGGAACTGGGCTTGTTTAGTCTGCAGAAGAGAAGAGTGAGGGGGGATTTGATAGCAGCCTTCAACTACCTGAAGTGGGGGTTCCAAAGAGGATGGAGCTTGGCTGTTCTCAGTGGTAGCAGATGACAGAACAAGAAGCAATGGTCTCTAGTTGCAGTGGGGGAAGTCTAGGTTGGATATTAGGAAAAACTATTTCACTATGTGGATAGTGAAGCACAGGAATGGGTTACCTAGGGAGGTGGTGCAATCTCCATCCTTAGAGGTTTTTAAGGTCTTACTTGACAAAGCCCTAGCTGGGATGATTTAGTTGGTTTTGGTCCTGCTTTGAGCAGGGGTTGGACTAGATCTGTATTTCTCAAACTAGGGCCGCCGCTTGTTCTCAAACTAGGATTTGCCACTCCAGGCCAATGGGGGCTGCAGGAAGTGGCACAGGCCAAGGGATGTACTAGCCGCCCTTCCTGCAGCCCCCATTGGCCTGGAGTGGCGAACCACGGCCAGTGGGAGCTGCAATTGACCGAACCGGCGGACACGGCAGGTAAACAAACCGGCCTGGCCCTCCAGGGGCTTTCCCTGAACAAGCAGCGGCCCTAGTTTGAGAACCACTGGATTAGATGAGCTCCTGAGGTCTCTTCCAACCCTAATAATCTATGATTCTACGATTCTAGTAAAACAAAATTAATGAGAACTGGAGGCTCAGCATTACAAATCTACATATTCTATAGGTGTTAACATTGCCCAAAATCATATAAGAGAATGCAGGAAACCAGCTGTAAGCATTGCTACCGTACTTGAAAGAGCATGCAGCAAACTACGGTCTAACAAGCCTGCACCCCCCTCTAGTCAATCCTGGGTCTACTATGTTGCTGGGAAGAATTGTTGCACTCCCATCACACTGATACATTTTGATTTCTTCTGTTTCTCTTCCTGGCTACCTTTCCTGATCTCCTCCCCTGACCTCTACACAATTTCTCCTTGCTGGCAGCCCCACTACTTCAGGCAGCTCCCCACACTGCCTCATCAGTCGGCTTGCCTTTCTAGATTCTGCTTAGGCTCCCTTATAAATAACTCCTGCCCGCCCATCTCTTCTGTCTGCCACCACCTGATCACTTTATCTCCAATCATATATTGTTCCTCCTCTCGCTCTCATTGCCATTATCCACCTGGCCCTGCACCCTCAAGAAACTCCACTTCCCAGGGGATCATGTCCCACTGCTGCTGATTTTTTTCGCTCATGGCTGCTTTCCATCTGTTCCTTATTTCTGTACCCTCACTTACCACCTCCTCCCACCCTTTATTTTTTTAAAAAAATCAAGGTTAAAAGATTAAATTACCCCGACAAGAAGTTTAAATCATACACATCCCAAAGCTGGTTTTGATCTTCCCTTGCTGATAGGTTCACTCTTAAGGTTAGCTGAAGAGAAAGGTGATTGTGGGATTTATTAGTTTCTACAGTACGTCCCGGTTTACTAGCCTCTTCCTTTACTTCTCCAGGGAGGTGGGGGTAAGGGAGAAAGAGATACCGTGTGCTTTGTGGCATAAAACAGCTCTGTGGTTGATTTTAGGAACCCTATCATCTGGGGAAGAGAAGTAAAGGCCACATGTGCAACCTAAAGATTAACCTTACTTCCAAAAAAATTGTGATGTGAGGGATGGCAATATGAGATAATGGAAAACACTTCTCCCAAACACACAGCCTGTCTTTGTAGATGGATTAACTCCCACTTACTTCTTAGTAATTGACTGAAGAATAGAAGTTGAAGAACCCCCAGTAGAATCATGCATTTTCTAGAGTGGGCGGTGGAAAGATCATTTGCTTTAAAAATAAATATATTTGTCATTTTTAGAGCTAGATTTTCAAAAGAACTCAGCTCCCACTTAGGGAACCTTTCAGAACAATGAGAGTTGATGAGTGATGAAGCACTTTTGAGAATTTGGCCACTTCATTGAGGTGCCTGAATGGCGATTGAGCTCTCTTGAAAATCCAGTCCGAAGTGTGTGCGCTGAAGACTTTTGAAAATCCACACTTCTTCTCTTACTGATTATGGATTTTAACATTCTTCTGCATTTTTTCCTTTAATTAAAATTAATGGAGTTTCCCTTTTAAATGGACTGATCATGTTCCTGTTTAGTATTGGGTCTGACGGTGTGTTCTTTTGGATTTGACCATTCTTCAGCCAGAGCCGGTGCAAGGCATAAGCAGACTGAACAATTGCTTAGGGCCCAGAGCACCACAAGGGTGCCCCTATTCCATTTTTTATGTGTTGGGGGGGATATTCCTTCTTTTAGGGCCCCCAATGGGCTAGCACTGCCTCTGTCTTTAACACTTGCTTTCACTAAGAGCTAGATCCACAAAAGGAGCTAGGAACCTATCTGCCACGTTAGGTGCTTACATCCAAACTTTAGATGCTTAAAACCCATGCTCAGCTGCCGCCTAACCCTGTAGGTGCCTAAATTCCCTAGGCGCCTAAGTTTCTACCAATCAAGTGCCCATGGTGCCTGCATGTCTGGCTATACAGACAACCATCTATGATGCCCAGGGCCTAGCTCATTCCTAATCCCCAACTGGATTGACAAAGTAGGGTCTCTCCCACCTATCTCACCTGCAGGGCCCAACCCAATAGATGTGTTCACAGGCCTACTGGATTTGGCCCATGCAGAATAGAGGATAAAGTTGTGTCCCCACTTCTGTAGGCCCCCAGTGTTTAGAGCATGCAACTACAATGTGGGTTCAGATCCTTGCTCTGGGGTATGGACCTGAACCCAGGTCTCTCACCTGCGAGGGGAGTCACCTAACCACTGGGCTATGGGGTTTTCTGGGATTGTGTTTTTTTTCAGCCTCTCCTGTTGAGGCTGTTCCACTTCATATAAAATAGTCACTGGAGCAGAGACTGGAACCTGCCTCTCCTCCAACTCAGATGAGTGCCCTACCCACTGGGCCATTTTCATGCTTTCTGGACCAATGATTAACCCCCTTTCCAGGTCAGGCCCTCTCCTTGGGAGCTCCTGTTGTCTACCTTAGGTGGCTCAACTTGCTGGCATTTGTGAATCCCATTCCTGGGCACTTAACTATCTGCTTGCATTATATAGAGAGTTTGGTTGCCTACTTTGAAGGTATGGATTATACTAGATGGCAGGATCCTAAGTGAGGCATTGCAATGGTGAGTCTAAGTCCCCTTTGTAGATTTAGCTAGAGCTAGATGAAATTTCCCCAATTAATATTTTATTTGCCCCCCCCAAAAAGTAATTTTGGTCAACATGAAAGTTTTTGGGACTACAAGATGTAGATTCAAGTCTTCTCTCTACCTGATTCAGCAGAGGGATTTAAACCCACATTTCCTAGCTCCCAGGTGAATGTCTCACTCCCCAAGCTATACAGTAATTCTCACATTGGTCTGAAGCCTATTTAAGTTTTTGCACAAAGTGAAACAGTTTAAATGGGAGAGACTAAAAGCAGCCTACTCCAGAATAGCCTATAGCTTGGTGATTCAGATGCTCAGCTAGGAAAAGGAGACTTGAGTTTGAGACCCTGCTCTAGAATGGGGATTCAAACCTGTCTCTTCCAACCCCAGGGGCCTAACCACTAGGATAAAGATTATAAGGTAGGGGGCACACAGTTTGCTGGCCCAAAATAGATATGTCCAATTTGCTGACAAATTCCAAACATTTTCAGAACCGACACAGCTAATTTTTCTGATTTTTTTTTTTTTTTGGTTTGCTGGTTGAAGTTAAAAATCAATTATTTCCCCAGCTCTAGCTTAGCTTCAAGTTTCTATTTGTATTTTCCATCATAATAGAATCTGTATCTTTAGAAAATTATTTCTGGTGTTACTGACTTATTCTTAATATGACAATTGTAACCAGAAGTCCAGAGAGAGTGCAAACCCTCACATACAACTATGTAAAGAATTATCAAATATGTATGAGGCAGAAAATACAGACTGGTACGTGCAGAAATAGAGGGCAGGGTTAGGGCAGAGACAGAGCTCTGGAATGCTAAGTAAGAAAGCTGCTATGATTCTTGGAAGCAGACTTACATAGTAGCTGCAAGCCTTAGGTTGAGTGAAAATATACTAATCTAAGAATACTTTAGTCCCTGAATGAATGCAGTGATCACAAAAGCCATACACTTCATTAGCAGAAATGGATGCCCATGTGTGTCAGTAGAAAGATTAATGAGTAAAATTGCACAGAACTTAAATGACGTCAGGTGTCTCAACCTGGGCAGCCAAAACCAGAGATGACCCATTGCATATGCATTACATAGCGTGGCCCCTTTCTGTAGACTGTGCACTGCATGTAGTTGTGTGATGCTCCATGTCATCCCCGACACAGTTGCTGCAGTTTTTGATCTCTTCAATGGGTGTGTTTTGTCACACCTGTGATGGGCTATTACAAATACTTTTTCTTCTCACTGCATGGCATGATGTGTATTATTTTAATCCGTTCTGTTTTGCAGATTTGAGCATGCTAACTCTTTTGCATCCTACAAAAAGGAACATATCACATTATTTTACTAGACAAGAGACAGTTTTGCTTCCCTTTGAGAAAAAAGCCTAGAATATTCCTGTAATCATTGCTGTATGTGTCATTTATCTATGCAGTCAAGCAGGAAGAGTATATTTTCAGATCCAAGTAAGCCAGTCATGCCTTTTTAATGAACCGTGATGACTTTTTAATTCAATGAGAACAATTCAAAATAACAAAAATGATTCAAGGCAATATGGTGAGGGGATCTTTATTATAACTTGCAACCAGGACACTCTAGTTTAAAGTTCAAATGCAGCTGTAACTAGTGCCTGCTGATGAATCTTTCTTAACACTGCCTGCCCAGAAAGCTCCAGACCTTAAAGGTAAAATAAGTGTTCAGTATTCCGTGTGCCACAGCAAGGACACTAGGAATTATTTTGCTTCTTAGTACCCAAGATCAGACAAAAAATGTCAAAAGCTGGCAAAGGAATCCAAATATCTTTGTTTTTTTAAATAAAGAAAAACATATCTGAGCTGTGTTAATAATGGTTTTGAGGAGCTATTAGATACTGTAGTTACAGTTAAACTATTAGCGGCAGCTCTGAAGGAATTACCATCCATCTTGATTTGTAGACTTTGAAACAAATTCAGTATTAGTGAGTGACACACTAGTTCTGCTTAAATCACAATTCATAGAATAAGGAAAGCAACTGGACATTTTCCCATCAAAGACTGATGGAAAGCTACCAAATAGCCACATGTGATGCTTAAGGAAATTAAAGAACATAAAATATATATAAAAAATCCAGTTTAAACTGACAGAACAAAGGAATTTATAATATAAATTGACACACTCTGACCCTGAGCCTGGAAAGGACTAATCAATCATTCTCAACTCCACCATTGAACTAAGCCCTCAACCCCAAACTCATCCAGTTGTACCTAATCATTGCTATGGCTGTAGAACAACAGGTAATCATAGTGCCTGACCCTGCAAACCTTGCTCATGCTAATTAATAGTCCTTACCCACTGCAGTTAAGTAAGGTCTGTAAATGAGTATGGGTTTACTGTATCTAGCCATTTCTGTAATGCCTATGGTAAGCAAAACAAGATGAGTTAAAGGTTGACTGAGGCTATAACTTTGAAGTCCACTGCAAGTTTCTGTAGAAATCAGACTCAGTATTTTTTGAGCTGGTAATTTCCTTTGTATTTTGATGTTGGCATAAAATAAATTATTTAAAAGATATTCTGCTAGATACTGAGAGAAGCAGAGTTCTCTAGTGATTTAAACCCAAGGACTGGGAGTTTGGTGACCTATGGCATGTTGTATTAATTTACATGGAATATATGAGCTACGGGTGTTAGCACAACCCAATAACACAATCCACCATTAAACAGTGCTAAACAAGATTCAGAGTTAGGTATAAAGAGACCTGAACCTGCTTAGTACCATGGCAAACACAATATAAAATTCATGCCAATGCTTAGAATTATATTGATTGAAACACACCAAAAAATAGAATAAAAACAAGTTAAAGAGCATTGAAACTGAAATGGATTCATTATAGAAAATAATGAATCAAAACTTATCAGAGTCCCTTTTTTGGAGGTAGCAAACATTTGTTGAAGTGCCTTAATGAGTCAAATAGTCCTTTTTAGTGGCAAAGAATGGGTTAGTTCCATTGTTCAATTCTGAATAGGGAACCACAGTCACTTTCCTGTTTTAGACAAAACAGAGAAACACAGAAGGGAGAGAAGTGTGGCCCCTTTCTCCCATGTCACACCTTCCCCCTGAGGTGCCACCCCTGTGCAGTCTGTTCACCCCAAACTCCTGCCGTCACACCGCCCATTCCGCAGAAGCCCTGCCTTCGTGCTGCCCTTCCCCCCCAAGACCCTGCCCCCTGCTCACTCCTTTCCGTCCCCTCCCTCCCATCGCTCACTTTTACAGCTGGTAAAAAGTGATGGGGCCATGGCCCCCAGGCTCCCCCTGTTCCAGCACCCCTGCCTCTAGCCCATTGCTATGCCAACTCCCTGTGGGGTGGGTTGTCACTTCCTACCTCTGGTGTGGAGGTCAATAGCAATACAGGAGTATCAAGGACTTTTTCATTAGGGCATACAGGGCTCTGGGTGAAGATTTTCCTTGTGGGAAGGTAGCTGAGCAAATGCTAGAATCATCTTTTTCACTCTTGCTCTTCACAGTCACTCAGCAATTCTCCTCTTTTATCTTCCTCCTTTTAATTTAGAAGACATCTATGGAGTTCTGTGATTCAGAGCCAATCTTTCTGGGGGGTCAGTTTCACTAGAGGGCCTGATTCAAGTTTTTCTCTAAGGATGTGTGGTTGGAGGTAAAAGAATGAGGTTGGGTCTGAGGCAGAATGAAGCCCTAATACAGGCAAGGTTAAGAGCACAGAAAGTTTCAAAAGGGCCTAATGAGATAAAGTTATTTTCCCCTGTGATACCATGCAATAGGGTAAAGGAACCCTTTTCATCTCCTGCCTAAAGCATTTTTCTTGAACAGGGCCTGTGGAGTAAAGACCAGAGGTGAAGTTTGCCTGTATTGATGATATCAGACATAAGGGTTGTTCTGCAGATGTTGAAGGTATAAGCAGGCTTTGCAACCAAGTTTAACCCCAATGTCATTTGAAATGGCCAAGAGAAATGTTAGGATATAGATATTCAGGCCTGTCTGTAAAAGCCTATAGTTTAAGAATTTAGGTATATGTTTATCACTTAGCAAGTTATAGAGGTACAAAACAAGAATCAAAATCAGTCTACCTGTTTATAGGCATTCTCTCACTATGATAGTCCAAGGCCTTGTTCTTAGGCTAATCCTTTTGGCTAAACAGCAAGGGCAGCCATAAGCTGGGAAGCGAACGGTCACGCCCTCACCAGTCACACTGAAATAAGGCAGTTTTGGATCACCTTTTTAACAGCCCCAATCTATCACCTCCAGAGAAAGGGAAGAGCCTAGAAGAGTTAAAGAAAACTCAGTTTGATAGCATCCAGTCTGGCAAGAACTCACTTATCAATAGCTGGGGAGTGAAATCCTCACTTCTGTATTGTTTTGTCATTGTAGTTCCCACTTTGCTATTGTTTGTCTGTATAATCTTGTCTGGTTCTGTGATTGCTTCTGTCCGCTGTATAATTAATTTTGTTGGGTGTAAACCAATTAAGGTGGTGGGATATAATTGGTTAGATAATCATGTTACAATACATTAGGATTGGTTAGTTTAAATTTCAGTAAAATGATTGGTTAAGGTATAGCTAAGCAGAACTCAAATTTTACTATATAGTCTTCAGTCAATCAGGAAGTAAGGGAAGGGATTGGAATCCTGTTTTGCTAAGCGGGGGAATGGGAACAGGGACACAAGCAAGGGTCTGTGGCATCAGAGCTGGGAATGGGGACACTGAGGAAGGAAATTGGAATAATTTTTGCTTGCTGGAAGTTCACCC
Organism: Lepidochelys kempii; assembly: GCF_965140285.1. Lineage (NCBI taxonomy): Eukaryota > Metazoa > Chordata > Testudines > Cheloniidae > Lepidochelys > Lepidochelys kempii. The sequence goes on from NC_136380.1 coordinate 80,850,635, forward strand.
CAATGAACATCAAATTGTTTGCACCTTCGGACTTCGGGTATTGCCGCTCTCTGTTCACGCGAGAAGGACCAGGGAATAGGAGGGTGAAGGGATAAGCCCCCTAACAAGAAACCATGCAGAAAAATGAAGTTTAAACTAACTACAGATAGCATGTTTTGAAAAAGTCCAAACCAGATCAAAATATTCTCTCTCTCCACCTGCCTGAACAGAACCCTATTTTAGACAGAACACTATTTTAGTCAGTTCATATAAGAAACAAATATATTCTATATTGCTACTCAACCAAAAACCCCTCCTTGTCTAACAACTCCTCACGTGACTCTCTTCTTACAACTCAGGTACCCCACAAGCATGGCCCCTGCGCCCTTCACCCAGGGTATGTCTACACAGCAAAGAAAAACCTAAGGCTGGTTCATGCTAGCCAACTTGAGCTTGCAGAGCTTGGGCTACGGGAGTATGTCATTGCTGTGTAGATGTCCGGGCTCAGGCTGGAGCCTGAGCTCTGAGCCATCCCTCCTCACAGGGTCCTAGAGCCTGGGCTCCAACCCAAACCCCACCAGCATGAGTCAGCTGGCACAAGCCAGCCGTGGGTGTCTAGTTGCTGTGTAGACATACCCCAAGAGACAACGGTCACGCACCTTGTCTCTTTGAGCCTGATCCAAAGCCCAGGTGGGATGACTGGGGCATAGGTGGTCAGGCCTAGTGGTCAGAGCAGGAGTCAGGCCTAGTGGTCAGCATCAGAGGCAGAACCAAAGATATCATCAGGTGCCAAGCCAGATACAGCAATGGAGTAAGACAGAGGAACAGGGCCCTGGAGTAAGGCAGGCCAGCAGGAACTGGGATTAGACAGGGGTCTGAGATAAGAGAACAGGAACCAGGAGCACACAGGAATGCAGGGCTCAGGAGTCAAGTAAGCTACTTCTAGTTTATATGGAGCTCCTGAGCCAGTGGGGGTGCTGGATGTTTCCCATAGTCAGGAGCTTCAGAGGTGGGGCCCTCTGCCAGCTAACACTTCACTGGTTCCCTTCTCTAGTTACTTAGATGAGCTGATGGTTGGCAGTTGTGGCCTGAGTACTGCCTGGAGACCCATGGATCCAGTTTTAAGGCCCACGATCCCTCACATCACCCCCCTTCCTCTAGTGTGCCCTCAAGGTGGTCTTGGGCCAGGTTTTTCAGGGTAGTTTTAGTGAAAGGTGTTTACCAGATCAGGAGCGCAAACATTCTCTGCAGGTTCCCAGATGTGCTCTTCAGGAATCCACAAAATACCAGAGTTTACCCCCATCTGATTTTGGCATCAAGTATCTCATAGACGATGCACTCATTGTGGCCTTGAACATGTAACAGCAGTGGTGATGGTGGTGATTGGGAGCAGTGAGGGGACTGGTCAAGAGGAAGGGGCTTCAGGAGTGATATGTAGAAAACTGGGTATATTTGGAGAGAATGGGGCAAGTCGAGTTCAAAGGCGACAGGATTAATTTGCTCACGAATTCAGTAGGAACCAAGGAACAGGTAGTCTAATTTACAAGATGGCCTATTCATGTGTAGGTTTTTTTGTGGAGAGCCATACCTACAGTCCTTCCAACAGGGTGGGACCCTTAGAATCATAGAATCATAGAATACCAGGGTTGGAAGGGACCCCTGAAGGTCATCTAGTCCAACCCCCTGCTCGAAGGAGGACCAATTCCCAGTTAAATCATCCCAGCCAGGGCTTTGTCAAGCCTGACCTTAAAAACCTCTAAGGAAGGAGATTCTACCACCTCCCTAGGTAACGCATTCCAGTGTTTCACCACCCTCTTAGTGAAAAAGTTTTTCCTAATATCCAATCTAAACCTCCCCCACTGCAACTTGAGACCATTACTCCTCGTTCTGTCATCTGCTACCATTGAGAACAGTCTAGAGCCATCCTCTTTGGAACCCCCTTTCAGGTAGTTGAAAGCAGCTATCAAATGCCCCCTCATTCTTCTCTTCTGCAGGCTAAACAATCCCAGCTCCCTCAGCCTCTCCTCATAAGTCATGTGTTCTAGACCCCTAATCATTTTTGTTGCCCTTCGCTGGACTCTCTCCAATTTATCCACATCCTTCTTGTAGTGTGGGGCCCAAAACTGGACACAGTACTCCAGATGAGGCCTCACCAATGTCGAATAGAGGGGAACGATCACGTCCCTCGATCTGCTCGCTATGCCCCTACTTATACATCCCAAAATGCCATTGGCCTTCTTGGCAACAAGGGCACACTGCTGACTTCTGTCGTTGGACATCCGCATATTGTTTGTAGCTCTTCTTGGCCCCCTCCAGGTAAATTTTTAGGACATCTTGGGTTTGGAGTATCTGTTGCGATGAGGCTATCTGAGTAGAGGCCCCAATGGGTCTGAAAGCCTTTGTGATAAATGAAATGTGCTGGGGGAGGGTTAGCTCCCTTTTATGAACAGCCAGTTAGCTATAAAGTCTCTCTTGGTGGCTGTTCTCTGCTTGCCCCAGGTAAAGGAAAAAGACCAAAAGAACCAGTGGGAAGGCTAAAACTTTTTAAAATGGGGAAAAAAACTTCCCCTTTGTCTGTTGTTCTCTGGAGAAGGACACAGGGAGCAGCAATGCTATAAGCAGGAATGCTGCGTAAGGCTTGAACCAGGTATGAAAATTCATCTTCCATACCTAGAAGAAATCATTGGACAGGGAAGTTTAAATTGATGTGATCAGGTTTATTTCTTTATTTTGGCTTGTGGATCTCCTCTGTGCTCCCAGGTGCTTTTGTTTGCTTGTAACTTTTAACTGGACCCCAAGAAAGCTATTCTTGATTTTTGGAATTGCTCTTTTAAAATCTAGCCAGACTCTAAATTCCAGATGTATTTTCTTCCTTTTTGTTTCTAATAAAATTTACCTTTTTTAAGAACAGGGTTGGATTTTTGGTGTCCTAAGAGGTTTGTGAATGTTGCTTGATTAGCTGGTAGCCACAGCTAATTTCCTTTGTTTTCTTTCTCAGCTCTTCCCCGGATGGAGGTGAAAGGGATTGAGATACCCCACAGGGTATCCCAAGTGCTCCTTCCTGGGTTCAAAGGGTGTGGGGTTTTTTTTTTTTGCATTTGGGTGGTGGCAGCATTTACCAAACCAAGGTCAGAGAAAAGCTGTAAGCTTGGAAGTGTAATACAAACCTGGAGTGGCAGGTATTAATTTTTAAAATCCTTGTGGGCCTCCACCTTCTGCACTCGAAGTGCCAGAGTGAGGATTCAGCCTTGACAGCCTTCTTAGACCTGGTCTTTCATATTGACAATCATCTTCATGAGCAATGGGAAGAAAGAAGAGGGGCATTGCTCTTGTATCCAGTCGAGGGCTGCTGGATTGTGGGAAGTTGAAAGTAGCTCTGGGTAGAGCCAGGAGGTGAAACCCATAGTTTGAAAAAAAGGGGCTTTGCTCCGTAGATGTGTGTTCTGCCTTATTGTACTCTGCCTGGGACAGCAGCAAGGACCAGGCATTCTGGTGGAAGTCGATATAACATCAAAGGTACTGTTCCAGTATCTGGATGGGTCTCTGTGCTTGACTGTTAGTCTGAGAGTGATAGGTGGAAGAGAGGCAGGATCAGATGCTGTCAAGGTTCCTTCCCCACTCTGAACTCTAGGGTACAGAGGTGGGGACCTGCATGAAAACCCCCCTAAGCTTATTTTTACCAGCTTAGGTTAAAACTTCCCCAAGGTACAAACTATTTTTCCTTTTGTCCCTGGACTTTATTGCTGCCACCACCAAGCATCTAACAAATATAACCAGGAAAGAGCCCACTTGGAAACGTCTTTCCCCCCAAAATCCCCCCAAGCCCTCTGCCCCCTTTCCTGGGGAAGGCTTGATAAAATCCTCACCAATTTGCATAGGTGAACACAGACCCAAACCCTTGGATCTTAAGAACAATGAAAAAGCAATCAGGTTCTTAAAAGAAGAATTTTAATTAAAGAAAAGTAAAAGAATCACCTCTGTAAAATCAGGATGGTAAATACCTTACAGGGTAATCAGATTCAAAACATAGAGAATCCCTCTAGGCTAAACCTTAAGTTACAAAAAGACACAAAAACAGGAATATACATTCCATTCAGCACCACTTATTTTATCAGCCATTTAAACGAAACAGAATCTAACACATATCTAGCTAGATTGCTTATTAACCCTTTACAGGAGTTCTGACCTGCATTCCTGCTCTGGTCCTGGCAAAAGCAACACACAGACAGAGAGAACCCTTTGTTCCCCCCCCCCTCCAGCTTTGAAAGTATCTTGTCTCCTCATTGGTCATTTTGGTCAGGTGCCAGCAAGGTCCCTTTATATTTATGACAGATGCCCAAAACCCAGAGAGCGTCCCATCAGAAGTGGGAGACAAATTGTACACCACGGTCAGAGACATTGGGCTCTGGGAGGCTATGGAGGAAGACAGCTTGGTCCATCCATAGCTGGGCAGTTTCCTGGGAGAAGGGTAAGCCAGTGCATGGAATGAAGTGTGCCACCTTTGTGACTTGGTCCACAACTGTCATGGTGGTCATGGACACATTGGACTTGCATAGTTCTACTACAGAGTCTAAGGCAATGACTGTCCAAGAGCCAGAGGTTTATTGTGTACTGCTATGGAGCAGGCACATACATTGCAAGAGGCCACATAGGCTTTCACTGTGGCCCATATGCTTGGCCACTAGAAAACACAAGACAAAGTGCTGACTTTTAAAGCAACTGAAATGTCCTGCCAAGGGGGAGTCATGGCATACCTGTAAGGTTGTAGCCCTTGGAGGCCCAGGGGGACATATATATGTCCCTTTACATAAGTTACCCTGTCTTGGACGTCAGCAACTAGTGCCTGGTGTCCTGTGCTCCCTACTCTCCTCAGCAGCTTGTGCTCTGATGTCCTGGTGCCCTCTTCTTTCCCCCACCCCACCCTGATGTCTGGCGCACACGCTCGTGCATAAAGGCCCAGAAAAGATCTATGGGCATCTTATGTAGGATTTAAGTGGTACATAGGGTCCCCTGCACAGAGGTGAATTTCACCTTTCATCCCTACATTTAAGGAAAATCTTGCTTGTTCTGCAGACAGCTGCTCCGTATAGGCTTGGTCTGCAACTGGGTCCACGTAAGTGAACTCCTATGGCCATCTGGAAATGCACTGAAGTCAATGGGGCTCCATACAGGTGAAGAATATCCCTGTATAAAGCCAGTTGTATAATCAGGACTTAAGTCAACTACCTTGGCTGAGTAAAATGTCTGTTATATGTTGAAGATTGACCCCTACAGGGGCCAGTAATCACCACAACAGAGGCTTAAGACAGCAGTAGCATGGACTAGAACAGTAGCTGGAGTCAGGAAATTATCATTCAAAGACAGGGGTTGTGAGGTGTTGAGACTAAAGAAGTATATGAAAAATGTGCTTATTTTAAAATGTAATGAGATTTTTATTGTTAGGGTTGATTTAGATACACTGCTACAGGATCTGAAAAAGCACTATTTGCATACTGAAAAGGTACAATTTGAATATTTATGAAATTTTTTTTCACTATCAGTAGGAAAATGCTTTAACCCTTTATGGTTTCTAAAAATAAAAAGTTGACAATTTGCAAGACTCCTTTATTTTGGAAAATGAAATAATTAGACAAGGAGAGAAGACAAACCTCAATAAAAAAATAGCATGCAAGTGAATCATTGATAAATGAAATCACATGATATCATGCGCATATGGCATTGGACATTTGCTAACATTCTGTTCCTCTGGAAAACAATTAAATAGAACAGAAACATATGAATATCCCAATTAGAATGAAGGAGTTAAGAAGCTTTAGGAATTATAGTAGCAGTGTTTATTTGTTCCATAATTAACATTAGACATTACCACCTCTGTTATGAGTAGAATATATAATCTAATCTCTCATTAAATTCTACACTTTCCATCTCAGTAGGCTCTCTGTACCAACTAATTATCACAAAGGTCATTGTTCTCATTTTTAGAATACCAACAGATCATTAAAACAGCACACCTCTGATTATGTTAGATGTGGGAAGCCGCAGTTGAGACAGAATTTTCAATTTCACAAGGGCTGAAAACAATTCTCATAAATTTAACAAGAGGATAATCTACTGCACAGTATACTCCCTTTATAGTGTATATTTCCAAAGGAGAAAGAGGAAGTGATAAGAAATAAACACATCCAAACAGGGAGATGGAAACTGAGCTGGCCATCATAGTTTTAACAAACGTAACCACAGTTCATCTGCAAAATCCTATGCCTTAAGTAATGATAATGGTCTGAGCCAAACTAGTGATGTCCAAACCTCAAAGTATCAGGAGATTGTTTGGCTTTTCACTCAGGATAAGCACACACAAGCTCAGATGCCTATCTGAAGCCAACTGGGCTGGAAATCTCATAAGAACGAGCTTTCTTGTGAGGTTTCTGGTACCTCCTGCTTTCATTTGTGCTGCAAATAGTGAGAATAGAACAATATTTCTCATAACTGACTCACAACTTTGGTTTTGATTCTTGCTGGAATAAGGAAGTGCAGAGACTATGAAAATAAAAACAAGTTTTCAGACTTCAGTTTGAGTTTGGCTTGAATTTTACTTAAACCTTTGAGTTGGTTCTTATTTTATCCAGAGCATTTCCTGTACCCTGTAAGTAAGTGATTCATACATTTAAGGCCAGCAGGGATCATTATAGTCATCTAGTCTGACCTCCTACATAACACAAGCCATAGATTTTCACCCAGTAGTTCCTGCATCAAGTATATAACTTCTGGAGGAATAAAAGCATATATTTTACACAAACATCAAATGGGGGGAAAAAGCATCAAAATTTAGAGTTAGAGGTGAGAAGAAATCTAAGCATTCACACCAACTTTTGTTGTGCAAAAAAAGCACAGTTTTACTTATGGTAAATATAATCTGAGATTTGAAACGAGTTAGCCCACACAGAGTTTGGTGATTTTGTTTTAAAAAGCACTAGAGTTGGACAAAGTTGTAGAACTTTATTCCTTTTGAATTCTACTCAGTGAGTATCAGAATAAGTGCTCTACAAATAAAGGAGATTGTAAATTACAATTTGAATTCTTAGCCATAACGATAAAGTAGGCTTGTTTGTGAAAAATGCCTCTCTTCAACTCACAAGGACAATGATTTCTGCTTCATCATGTTCAATCAGATTTTTAGTTGATGACATGCACTATACTTCCTTTGGGATGAGCAATATGATGACCCTAAGGCAGTGACTTTAATATGAAACCTTCTGAAATTTGCTGAGACAATGAAGAGAAGGAAGAATCTGCAGTATTTTAACTGTTCAAAGAAGAGAAGCTGCACAGCCTAAATCAAAGAAAACAAAGCGCAAACAGGATCAGAATATTAATTTCTTTTAAGAAGTGCAAATTAGCCTGCAGTGAGACCATAGAAACTGCACCTCCCTACACTTTTGGGGTTGAAATGTCAGCCTGACTATGCTGTCATCTGCTGAAATAAAGTAAAACTTTTAGTTTTAATTATATATTGGCTTGTTTTCTCTCTAATTTTTCATTGACTCAGCATTTTTACATTGCATCTGGGGCACAATAGCCCTTGCAATTTCTTTTGGGTTTGCTATTAACATACGATATATGGTACAAACAAATAGAAGTTACAGAACAATATTCATTTCAATCTCATTAATCCAGAAAAATGCAATAGATATTGAATAGATTCTGCTGTAGCAATGTACATGGTTGAATTATTACAGGCAATGCAAACAATATTAAATACCCACAGGAACGCTTGCAGAAGTCTACTTACAAAGTCTATGCCCATTCCAGTGCAAGTGCACAGGGAGGGAAGAGAACTATGAGGCAGAGAATGCAGTGAGTCCTACTCCCACCGCATTAGGCAGGGGACAGCCCTTATTTGGATGGCTGATACAAGAGGAGCCTCAAGTCCAGCCAGCTCTGCAGTGTAGTGGTGTGAGAGCTGAGATCCCTGTTGGGAAGCACCAACTACACCTGTCAAAGAGATCCTTCAGTCCAGTGTTCTCTTCCTAGCACCCAGTAGACACGTTATGCCTTACAAAATCATAATTGCTTTAGGTATTCATGGCTGGAATGGAACACCTCATCTCAAATCTCTAGCACACCTCTGCCATGTTAAAGGAGTAACTGAGCCCTATGGGCCAAATCACCAGCTGGTATAAATCGGCATAGCTCCATTGACTTCAGTGGAGGCTCACAAATTTACGTCAGCTAGGATCTGGTCTGATGTATTTGCTATTCACACTACAGTATTCCTACCAAATAGACAGTTAGATCATAATATCATATGTTAGTTAGGTGCAAAGCTACTTTCCAAAACCTCTGGTCAGTGGTTCTCTCCACCTTATTCTCCGCTTTAGAGCACTTTGTACATTCACAGCACTACAAAGTTGTTAAATAAATCTTAAAAACAGTTTCAAGACATGCTCTACCACAGGATAAGATCATGTTGTCCTGTTTTAAAATGAAATAATGTGAACACTATCTTCAAAACAGAACTAAAACAAATGTTAAGTCCATAAAATAATGCTGTTTTTATTGCAGCTATTTATATTTTTCTGCAGGATGCTCTCAGGGAAGACTGGGGGGTCAAAGGTGTAGTTAACCTTGAAACTGTGACACTGAAAATCTGGAAAAAAAATTGGATCTGGTCAATTGAAATGTTTCAGTTCAATAATTTCAAAATGTTTTTTTAGATTTCAAACACACAGGGATGCTGGAGTCTGAGTCACTGCAATGTCCCCACTGAAGTCTGAATGAGGAAGACAATTCAAGGCATTAAATGTCTCTTTTTTCCTTTAAGTAACTTAGTTACATTCACTCCTGCAGAGAGTGCCACTGTAATTTAAGGGCTTGTCTACACTTGAAATGGTACAGCAGCACAGCTGCGCTGCCGTAACACTTCTGTGTAGACACTACCTACGCCGACGGGAGGCGTTTTCGGGTAGATCCACCTCCCTGAGAGGTGGTAGTTAGGTCAATGGAAGAATTCCTCATTTCACATACTTGAGCAATGTAGCTGGTTCAGCCTACCTTTTTAGTGTAGACCAGGCCTAAGAGCTATTGTGGATTTGATGATTGCATGCATCCATCTATCCATTTAATACATATACTGTGCCCTTCAGCCTGGTACCTAGAAGGCAGAGTCATCAGGTTGCAAATCTGAAAACTAATGTCAATTAATCTCTTCCTTGTTGCTCTTTTACCCTGAATCAAGAGCATGATGAGCCAGAAAATCTGAGTCTGCCAGATCACCCTCTACACTGATTGACACAAAAATATTAAATGTTAAACTGACATGTTTATATTGGCTTGGAACAACTGGGGAATGTCGCTTGGGTGGAAATATGCTTACCAACAACTCTGTGTAAATGTGCATTGCCTGTGACCAGAGACTGCAGGTAAAGGGGCACACCTTGGACACAGGCCTCTCCATCACTCCGCCATGCAACTTGAGCATGTTTTTGACCACTCTTTCCATACATCCAGACCACATTGAAATCCTGCTGCTTCTTTTTCCTCAACTTCTTCAACATGTCGTCTTTTATTTCCATCCCCCACAGCCAAATCTTTCAATGAGGTCCCCACCTTGACTACTGCTATGACCTACCCTCCGGCCTTCAAAACACACACTCATCATCCCCCTACTTCAGGCAATGTACAGTTCTGCTGACAAAGTCATCTTGTTCACCCATCCATTTGATCGTGTCCCTTCTCTCTTTGCAGCTCTTCACTGGCCCCTATCTGCTGTCACATTGGAGATAAGCTTCTTGTCACCACCTTCAAAGCGCTACATAACTCTCCCCCTCCCTAGTTACCCTCCTTTGGCCAGATTCACGGCCACCCCATCTCCTCAGCTCTGCCAGTTCTCCTAGCCTCATCCACCAATTTGCCAGCTTCTCGCACAATCACCTCTGTGCCTTCATCCTCACAGAGCCCTCTGCATGTCACAGTTGCCCTGACAACCTCTGCAAGGCCCCTACCATGTTTAAGTTTAGATCCCTCTTGAAGGCCCACTTCTACTGTGCTGCCTGCAGTGAGTGTAGCTGGCTTGTACTAATGTCCTTGTTTGTTGTACCATTCCCCCTAACTTCTGTCCTCAGATTGTGATCTCCTTGAAGCAGGGAACAACCTTTCTGGGACATTCACCTCGCACATTGTGCAGCACATTCACAAATAATAATCTGTGAGTACACATCCTATTTAATAGCAGTGATGGTTGCATGCATGTATTTAGGGACCGTGTGACCCTTACATTACATTTGTACATTAACTCACTATTTAGGGCTTGAGTCACCATGCAATTTACACCAGTTTATGCCAGTGTATCTCCTTTGAAATTAACAGAGTTACACCGGCAAAGAAGGAGAGTTACATAGTGGTAAATCAGGTCCCCATTGTCTCACACTAGTAACTTGTAGTCATCTGTATTTTATGTGGCATTTAGCTCCCCCTGGGAGATTTGCAAGGTGTGAAACATGGCTGTTTTAGGTCTCTGCTGGACTCCTTAGCATACTTGTGCATGAACACGGATTGACAGGTTGGGAAGGAGGTTGAAAATAAGGGACTTGATACTTACTGCCATAGTGCCATTCCGGATCCCATGTTAGGTTACCCATCATTGGTGGAGTACGGTGGAGCCACCTCCCGTCAACAGTCAGGGTTGCCCTTCGGGGGACCATCATGCACACGGATGGATGCCTTGAGGGACAGGGCTTTCCATTTAGTTTGATGGAGTGGTTTTGGGCAGTCACACACCAGTAGGTACCATTCATCTGGACCAGCTCCATGTGCACCAGTTTCTCAGTGATGGCCACTTCAAACCTAGACAGATTTGTCAGACTGTTATATGGGCATGTACACAGAATTTCCTTATCAAAGTGGGTGCAACATTCACTAGGATACAATGCTCTCCCAGCGACCTCAGAATATGCAACGCCTTCTATCTTAATAACATGACCCCTCCTCCATACTGGCAGGGAGGTTACCATCCTGGCTCGCTGTAAATGAGGGATGGCCAGAGGTACCAGAAGGTTAAAGAGTATACTGTGACCTGTCCAAACTGGTCTTTGGACTCTCATTGATTCTCTGTTTCCCCATGCCCATGGAGGGGTTCTAGGGAGATGTAGGGTCCCACCACTTTCATAAGGGCTGCGTGGACCTGGCCATCAAGGAGATCAGTTACAATTCCCTGTGTGGCGATAGCCAAAGCTTGTCCTGCTCTCCAACACTCTCCTCCAGTGCCTTTATTTTGGTACCATGTCAGTATAATTGGCATGCTACTTGCTTCCTTCCCCATGCACCACAGGGACAGCAGAAGCCACAGCAGGAGCCTCCCCATGGTGGCTCTGGTTGTCCTGGTCACCCTTTAGTCTTTCCTCCTCCACCTTCTCTTGTTTACCTTTAAAAATTACCTTTTTTAAGTATAAATTAACTAAAATTTTAAAAGAAAAGTCATTTTGAACTACACCTCCAAACTTTTCATTAAGAATGTCAAACCACCCATTTTGACAATTTAAAAGCCTTTATTTCTTCCTCCTCCTCCTCCTTTTTTTTTTTTTTTTTGGTCAGAAGATTTGTTGAAACTAACCTTTTCAAACAAACAATTTTGGTTTTGATGAATCAGTATTTTCCAATGAAAAAACATTTCATTAGAAAATTCCCACCCAACTCTACTCCTGAATTATTCTGATCAGACTAGGTGATCACAGTGGTCCCTCTGGGCCTTGAAATCTGTGAAAAAATATCTCTTGAACACTTATATTGAGGTTCTTAAGCTACATAGTTTATCAAGTGCAATCTGAATAGTTTTATTGACATGAGTACTCCCACTGATATCAAGACTATTCACGTGAGAAAAGCTATTCATCTACTTCAGCATTTGTAGGATCAAGCCCTTAAAGAGTATGGTTTTGGGATGGTGATGATCAGCATCAATATGCAAAAAGTCAGTCTATGCCTCTCAACACTGCCCTCATTAATCTGCCTGAGAAATGGGTTTTAATCATTGAGCACATTTAGTACTATATTTTAATTTTATTTTTACACTGGAGATGTCAAATTTCTTTTTTCTGTTGGAATTGTAACATGGACACATTTATAGTGGATAAATGCTCCACTGATGATGGACTCGTGCTTTACTTGTCGTCTGTATTGTAACATATATAAAATGAGCACAGCCCACATTTCATTAGAGATCCAGAGCAAACCTCAACCAAAATGAATGGACACACAGACACAGTGTTGACTAGGTCAGTCAGATAAAACTTATTTCAAAATTAAAATGGTTTGGAAGCACTTGTACTTGTCCATTCTCAAAGCTTAAAACCCAGACGTCCTTCTCCTTGATCCTTTCCCTCACACCTCTATCCTTTCCTCTTGCAAAGCCCTCTTCAAAATACAATTCCTTCAGAAGACTTATGCACGAGTCATTCTCACAATGAAGCAAAAATAGATGTTGGAAAATCTAAACTAAAAATCTATTCTAAACAAAAGTTGTGGAACAAACAAAACACAGGCTTAACTTTATCCCTTCAGTCTGTGGGAGCTTTCCCCCAGCATATCTCATCCCCCTTTATCTGTCTCTTTAGATTATTACCCTCTTTGAGGCAAAGAGCTTGTTTACATATTTGTATGCAAAATCCCTGGCATAGATTTGCACTATATAAATAATAATTCCTTGCTCACATCAGAAGCTCAAATTTGGTTAAATATTCTTCACTAGACAAAGACTGGGTGTTTATTTATATATATATATATAAGGATTTGCTTGTTCCTCCTGGCCCCATATTAGAATATCTGAAAACATTTCTGATTTTTCCCTCCCAGCTCCATCTGTTATGATCCTTCTAAATCCCAACTTTTTACTAAATAAACATCCTTTTTTCCAGAATGAACTAGCAAATGATCAGTTTCTTCCTTTAATGGTCTCAGTTACAGTAATACTTCAGTGAAAGACTTTACAACTAGTGAAAAGAAAAGGAGTACTTGTGGCACCTTAGAGACTAACCAATTTATTAGAGCATAAGCTTTCGTGAGCTACAGCTCACTTCATCAGATGAATCATGCATCTGATGAAGTGAGCTGTAGCTCACGAAAGCTTATGCTCTAATAAATTGGTTAGTCTCTAAGGTGCCACAAGTACTCCTTTTCTTTTTGCGAATACAGACTAACACGGCTGTTACTCTGAAACCTTTACAACTAGTGGTAACACAGGTTTAAATAGAATTGCAGAGGATTGAGAACTCTGGTGAACAATGCTCTTATCTGAGATTGGCACTACAGGATACTTAGATTATCTGTAGCTGTAGGAACAAATCCCCTGTAACATATCTGACCTGAAGAGCTCTGTGTACTTCAAAAGCTTGTTTCTTACACTAACAGAAATTGGTCCAATAAAAAATATTACTTCACCCATCTTGTCTCTCTATAACATATAATGAATACTTAGGTTATGTTTAGTTTTGCCCCAGGATTTGTTGTCCTTAGAAAATTTACACTTTATCTGAGGTTTATGTTAGTTTAATGGACAATTGCAACTGTACTTTTAAGGAATTTAATAGTAGCCTGGGGATTCTTGTATTGTTGGCTGGTGCTTTGAAAGCAGGTACCATTTTTTCCTCTATAGAAACTTGCTATTTCTGCAGTACCACCATGATTATTGTTGTTGATATTGTCTTATTTACTTATTTAAAATGTCTACAACAGTCACACCTAGAAGTCTCAGTCAAGACAGGTTGTGTTAGGTACTGCACATACACAAAGGCCTGAATTCTCACTTGCCCAAAAGATAATTCTGCAGCTGTTCCATACCTGGAGTCTCTCTGGCTTCTTCACTTGGAGCGTCTGTGGCACCAAGCCTTGTCAAGATTCTGTGGCTTTCTGATTTATTTCAAGTATGTTGGGAAGGGAGAATGTATTAGAAAGAAGTCAATAATACAATTAAGACAAAAAATCTTATAATTTCCTTTAATTTCTTCTCATTTTCATCTACAAGATGCTGATACTGCAGCAGCTTCAGACAGTGATGAGTGATGTGCAGTGCAAGTTATAGATGAGAGCTTAGAAGAGTAAAAAGCAATCTTATTCAATACAAATCCCATGATGCTAAAGCAGCAATTTAAAGTTCCGACTAGTCTGATTTGGGGAAGGAATGTTCTCAATGGTATTCACTGGCTGTGAATACCTCTATTTTTGGGTGCTGAATTTGAGAATCTTAAGCCTGATTTTCAAAAATGCTGAGTTCCCATGGCTCCCACTGGTTTCAGTTATCTTGATCTATGTTTGACATGCCATATCCTTGATTTATCCCAAGTCTTGTATCAGTTATTGACACGTCCCTTTGGTCAAACCTTCTGGCATCTCCTGCTGTGGTTTCAAAATCTGTCTCTCTCTCTCTCTCTACTTTTACTCATATCTATTTATATGAAATCTGTGCATATCTATAAAGAATGTGTGTGTATTATAAAGACATATGTTCATGCATATATAGAATACATGGTGCTGTGCTGTGACAAACAGTAATAAGTATATGTTTGGCATGGGTGCATTATTAGTGGCAAAACCACAAGGAAGTATCAAGACATTTAAAATGAGTGCTGGATTTTATCCTGTAGAGTATAACTCATCTGTGCAGTTATCATTCCAATTGCTGTTCTTCTCAGACTTTCGTAAGTGCTAGATTCACAATTTTCAAACAAGCCCAAGCCTGGTCCACAGAGGGACTTAAGTATTGTAATGCCTAACTCATGGGCACCCTGCCATCTAGTGGAATCCACAAACCCTAAGTTAGGCACTTAGGCTCCCTCTACAATGCCTGGGGAGAGATAGGTGCCTAAGAATGGGATCCACAAAAGCCAGCATGCTAATCTCCACTTCTGATACAGAGCCAGAAGCCCTCTCCTGAGGGGAGATGTCTGTGACCCAAGGACCTCTTGCTGCTAAGTAGCCAAGGGACTGGGGTGAATCAAGATTACAGGGATCTTCTGAATCTGGAATTTACATAGTAGTTTACACAAAAGTGTC
Source organism: Lepidochelys kempii (assembly GCF_965140285.1). Classification (NCBI taxonomy): domain Eukaryota; kingdom Metazoa; phylum Chordata; order Testudines; family Cheloniidae; genus Lepidochelys; species Lepidochelys kempii. The sequence goes on from NC_136380.1 coordinate 80,865,656, forward strand.
ATGTAAGGATTCTACTGAAAGCCTGTATCACATTGAGCATCATAATCTTTGCAAAATATATGTGGGATAATATATAGGGAGATATGGATGTATATTGGAAACTGTTATTAAGGGCCTGTAGTTAAAGGTAGGTGACCCACAGGTAGTGTGCCTTAAGACAGCTTCCATCAGACAGGAGGTGGGAGACGCTTATCTCTCAAGCTGACCATTGTGTATTGTGAGTCGATTTACATACTGAGTCAAATGCTAATGAAGAAATTGTGGGGACTTCAAGAGAAGAAATTAACAGGAGGAAGTGAACCTTGGGTAGCGAACACTCTTTACAGGTGAAGAACAAAGGACTGGTCTAATATATCTAGGGGTGCAGAGAGATGCCCTGGCATCCTTCATCTGGGGTCTATAAGCTACCACTGGACTTGGTCTCATGAAAGAAGGATCTCAGCCATGCTGGTTGAAAACGTGAGAAGGACGTTGGGTCGGCAGTTTTAGACCAAGGGCATTTTGTTAGTTATGTTTAGGCTCTGGAATACATGTTATGATTTTATTTTATATGTAACCTTTGCTTCCATTAATTCTTCTTAAGCTATTATTTGACTCTCCATTCTTTGTTAAATAAACTTATACTTACTTTCTCTATAAATAAATCCAAGTGTTGTGTGTTAAGTAGAGCTGCGTCCTGAGGTGAAACTGGTAAGCTATTGTGTACTGTTCCTTTGGGAGTAGTGAATCTGTGAATTCTCTGAGTGTCCAGTGGAATAAGGGCTGGACATTCCAGGGGGAAGGTCAGAGAACTCGGGGGTTGGCGTTTGCCTTCTTCTAAGCTGCATGACAGAAAGCAGATCCTGCGTAGTCTGAGATGGAAGCATTTTTGCTGCCTGTGATGGAGCTGACCCCTGTCAGGCACAGACAAGACTCCCTCATGCTAAGAGCAGGTGGTAGTGAGATGCCTCACAACATCTTAGGTGCCTAAGCCGTTTCTTGCAAGAAATGTGGTGGCATACACCTAACTCCATGTAGAATGGGGACTGGGGAGTAGGCCTCCTGAGACCACTGGTTAGGGCACTCATGTGGGAGACCCTGGTTCAAATACCTCCTCTATTCAAGATGGATAAGGGATTTCCCCAGTAAGCTTGAGAGAGAGCTTCTCTTTTTGCTGTTCCCTGATTCTAGTGAAGCAACAACTGCTTACATGGCAACACATAGATTCATAGATACTAAGGTCAGAAGGGACCATTATGATGTTCTATCATTATTAAATAACTAGGGGAAAAAAAGACAAGCCAAAAAAAGACCTTATTGCAGGTACTGGCACCTGAAAATGAGAAGCACTTCTCATCTGGTGAAGTGCATCACTTATGTCCAGTTTAAGCCTGGAAAACTTCCATCGACTTCAATGAGAGCAGTTCCAACACAGAGTTTTCAGTTAAAATGACCCTTTCTTTATCTCTTGTTTAGGGCCACCAGCTTGCTAAAAAATGATGTAAATTGTGATACAGGCAGTAAAGATTGAGATCCTCACCTTACTAGAGGTAAGCAATATAAGAGAAATTTAATAATTTTGCTTTAATAGTGCTATAACTGTTGGAAGAAGTCTGCTCTTTACAGATGAAATGTTTTGTTTAGCCATCAAAACCTAATGTTCTTCTGACATCAATTCAATTTGACATCAATTCAAATGGAATGCTGATTTGATAACTGTGTATGCAGTTCATTATCTAAAAATTGTAAGGCTACACTTATGTCAGGCCTGATCTGTAAAAATTTTCACACGTGATTAATTTTACACACTTGAGAAGTGACACTGAAGTCCATGAGACTATTCATATATGTAAAGTTAAGTACGTATATAAGTCTTTGTAGGATCCGGGTCTTTCAGAAATACATTATTCTGCAAGCAGTCCCTTTCATTTAATTGACTTTGGAATTTAGCAAGTAAGGGTGGCAGAATCTCTTACAAGATAATGATTTCCAAGAAAAGGCTGCTTTCACCTAGTGCAACCCAGAGTTCAAAATGTCTCTAAAGACTGTGTTTTCAATATGCAGTATCAAATTTTTCATGTGCTGTTTTGCACACACCCCTGTGAACACTTTAATTTGTCTGATTAAATGGCAGTGTGCATTGAATTGTATATGCAAATTAGCGCGTGGGCAAAATTCCACATGAACAATTAGCCAATTAATTGAAAATTTGGCCCTTCGAGACATTTTGAACTCTGGGTTGTTTGGTCTAAGTAAAGCAGACTTCCTTTGAAATCAATATTAGCATTAAATATTTTTTTCAGCAGTTTTAAAATCTGAAAACAAAACCTATTGGTCAGAAAATATTCCTTTTGTATTGTAAATGCATTAAATTAATGTTGTTCTCCTGGGCTTTGGTTTTGATTTCATGTCAGAGTACTATATTTGCAGATGATTTACACAGAAATAAAGTATAGTGTTTTGTTGCTATGGCAACCTAGATCACTATTTTTTCATTTAGGAATAATAATAAAAATGTAACTGAATCAAATAACATTTTCATTCTGACATTTCCTGAAGCAGGCCTTTCATGCAGACTGTGCATAATCTCAGTTTAAACTACTTTATTATCCTATTTTAGAGGATATTTTCATTTTCTATATTAATTCCATAACCATTGGATTTAGCTAATACTATGCTCGTCAACCATTATTTCATACCTGCATAACAAATTTTCAGTTCTGGGTCCCATAGGATTACAGATGTTTTTCTCATTGGTTTCTGGGTCCCCAAATTATTTCTTGGGACCCAGGAATGTCAAATGGGAGTCAACTAATTTGAAAGGTGCCTTTCCAGGGGCTCACATTGCTTGCTCCAGAACTCAAACACATACACTGTGTTAATGCCACTTCAGTCAGTTCTGACCCCTTCCCTCACATGGCTACTTTTAACCTTAAACTGCTCCTTAAACTGTATTAATTTTATTCACCATATGACTTCGGATCACTTACATCATACAATAGTTCACGGCTGATGAGTGTTTCCTTGGATCGTTCCAGGGTATAACTATTTGGAGCCTTATACAGAGGTATAACTTCACTCATGTTGTTTCCTGCTCTTGTTCCAAATTTCATCTAGCAATGGCTGCTCCAGTCAGTGACCCCATAATATAACATCTATTTCTTATCACCAGAGGGTTATGGCTTAGAGGTCTAAGCATAAGGTTTGAATGACTCTCTTGGACCATGTCTTCAAACCCTAAGGATAAGGTCAAACCAACCTTTCAACTTCTCAAGGTGAGAACTGAGCTGTATTCGGTTTACTGCAGGTGAGCTTTCAAAAGAAATTGTTAAAAAATGAGCTCTTCTCTGCTTTATGTGGATATTAAAGATTTCATCATACTTTTTATGAAACATACCAGAATCTTTCAAGTACTAGATAAATGTATAGCAGTATTATAAAATGCAACTCCCTTCACATGTTGTAGATTCAGTTATAATGTATGTCCCTAATGTATGTCATATCACATTCCCAAATGCTCATTTTAAATCAGTTAAGACTCAGAAATACCTTTAAATGATAGTTTACTTCCCAGAAGGGGTATTAGTGGGAGCATTAAGGTATGCGGGCCCGGCACCCTTCGTGGTATCTGCAGTGACAGAAAAGGAGGTGATTGTCATGAGTACCTGCCTAAAAGGCAACATTAGCAATGGTAGAGCAGCCCACTGAGGGAGGGCTTCCTGAAGGAGTGCTGGTTCCCAGTGGAGCCATAACCCTACCTGCTGAAGCCCAGGAAAAGGTGATTATACTGATTGCTAATGAAACAAGCCATGATGTGTTTGTGAAACCAGGGCAGAAGATAGAAGACCTCTTTGAGCCTGAAACCATTGTGAGACCCCAGCGTGAAACTGAAGTTCCGGTGATAGATCCTGCAAAATTTGACTTTGGAGACTCACCGCTGTCTGAGGAGTGGAAGGATAACCTGAGGAAGAAGCTTTCCAAAAGATCCAAGGTATTCTCACTGCATGAGTGGGATGTGGGATGTGCAAAAGGAGTGGAACACCACATCCGGCTACAAGACTCCTGATCCTTAAGGGAGAGATCTAGGAAGATTGCTCTCTCTGAGATGGAAGATGTGCGGCACCATCTTCAAGAGTTGATTGTGAAGGAGTCCTGCCGCCCATATGCCTCTCCCATTGTGCTGGTCCATAAGAAGAGTAGGAAAATCCGGATGTGTATTGACTACCACACCCTAAACAGGTGCACTGTAGTTGACCAATACACCATGCCTTGGGTACAAGATGCCTTGGACTGTTTGTTGGGGAGCCAGTGGTTCTCTGTGTTGGATCTTCTAAGTGGATACTACCAGAAGAGAAGAGGAAAGAAGAAGAAAAGGAAAAGACGGCCTTCATTTGTCTGTTAAGGTTTTATCAGTTTGAGCACATGCCCCAAGGTATTTCTGGAGAACCTTTTATGTTTCAGGGTTTTATGGAGAAAGTTGTGGGAGACATGAATTTACTGCAAGTGTTAATTTATTTGGATGACCTGATTGTGTTTGGAAGAACCTTGGAAGAGCATGAGGAAAGACTTAAACTTCTAGATCGGTTGGAAGCCTATGGGTTGAAGCTTTCAATTGACAAATGCCAGTTCTGCAGAACCTCGGTGAAGTACCTGGGTCACATTGTGTCTCAAGAGGGTGTGAGTACTGATCCTGACAAAATAGTTGTCCTCACTACATGGCCACATCCAAATAATTACAGAGAACTCAAGACCTTTCTTGGATTTAGTGGCTACTACCAGAGATTTGTAAAGAACTATGCTACCATTGTAAAACCCCTGAATGATCTTACCCAGGGCTACCAGTCCAGCAAGAACAAATCTAAGACCAAGAATAAGGGGAGGTCCCCAAAGCCTCCCGAGCAGAGACACTAGGGTCCCTTAGAACCATTTGGACCATGGTGGGATGAGAGATGTGAAAGGGCTTTTTGGAAAATCATTAATTGCCTAACTCATGCTCCAGTCCTAGTCTTTGCTGACCCAAGCAAGCTGTTTATCCTGCATACTGATGCCAGTTTGAAGGGTCTGGGAGCAGTCCTGTATCAGGAAGTGGAATGCAACTGTAAACCTGTAGCCTTTGCCAGATGCAGGCTGTCTGATAGTGAAACTCGCTACCCCACCCACAAGCTGGAGTTCTTGGCCTTGAAATGGGCCATCACTAAGAAATTTCAAGACTACTTGTATGGTGCTCAGTTTCACGTGTGGACAGACCACAATCCACTGACTTATGTGTTAACAAGTGCTAAGCTGGATGCTACACGGCAGAGATGGATGGGCACGTTGGTGAGCTATGAGTTCATCATTCAGTACCAATCAGGGAGAAGCAATGTAGATGTGGATGCATTGTTCCAGCATCCACTGGCATTGCAAGTTGTTGTGATACCTATGGGTGGAGTGAGAGCTATTTGTAGTGTGAGTCGTCGAGAGCCAGAGGCCCAGGAGAGCCTACATGGGTGTGTTGCAGAAGCTCTGGGTCTGCCCCCTGAAAGCGTGCCATCTGCCTCAGTGAACTATATTGTGTTGGACCAATCTCCATTGCCCAGGCTCAATGCGATGACTGGCAAGAAGCCCAGCTGCAAGATATTGAAATTTGATACACTACTTGCCAAAAGGGAGGGGCGAAGCCCCGCTGCGATAATCCCACCTAACCCTGCTGGTAGACTACTACCGAGAGAATGGAACAAACTGAAACTGATTCAGGGAGAGCTGCATTGAATTACTACTGACCCTTTCCAAAAGCAACAGACGCAACTGGTGCTACCAAAAGAGTAGAGACCCCAGGCCATGAGGGCCCTGCATGATGACTTTGGACATTTAAGAATGGGGAGGACCCTGGAATTTATTCGTAGTAGATTCTGTTGGCCCCGGATGGTAGAAGGCGTTCATAGAAAATGTGAGACATGTGCTTGATGTGTTCAATGGAAAACTCTGCCCACTAGAGCTGCAAATCTGAAGAATATCACCAGCAGCAAACCTTTGGAGGTGGTATGCATTGACTTCTTGTCTTTAGAAGTGGACAAGAGGAATGCCAGGAACATTTTTGTAGTGACTAACCATTTTATATTGTATGTTCAAGCATATCCCACACACGACCAGAGGGCCACCACCGTCGCTTGAGTGCTGTGGGAGAAATATTTTTCAGTGTATGGGTTCCCAGCTCGGATACACTCCAACCAGGGGCAGGACTTTGAGAGTCACCTTCTGAAGGAGGTGCTGAGGATAGCAGGAATTAAAAGTCTAGGACAACACCTTATCACCTGCAAGGTGATCCTCAACCAGAGAGGTTTAATCAAACCCTGTTAGATATGTTGGGGATGTTACGGCCAGAGCAGAAGGCAACCTGGAGTCAGCATGTTGCATTTTTGGTGCATGCCTATAATGCCACAAAGAACAATGCTACAGGAGTCACCCCATATCTCTTGATGTTTGGGCGAGAACCAAGATTACCCATAGACTTGTGCTTTGGCATATCAGAGGATGGAGATTCATCAGCAGTATGTATCCTGACTAAGGGAAAAGCTGTGGGATGATTATCACTTAGCTGCATCTGCAGCTCGGAAAAACTCAGACCATACAAGCATCGGTATGATGCTAGGGTGCATTTGCAGGAACTCCAGCTGGGGGATAGAGTTCTGCTGCAAAATTTGGGTATTGCTGGCAAACACGAGACAGCCGACAGATGGAAAGCAATACCCTACCTCAGGGATCGGCAACCTTTGGCGTGCGGCCCATCAGGGAAATCTGCTGGCGGGCCAGAATGGTTTGTTTACCTGGAGCATCCACAGGTTTGGCTGATTGCAGCTCCCACTGGCTGCAGTTTGCTGTTCCAGGACTATGGGGGCTGCAGGAAGCAGCACGGGCCAAGGGATGTACTGGCCGCCACTTCCTGCAGAGCCTGAATGAACTCTCCCCTGACATCTAGTGGTGAGCAGTGGGAAAAGACTTCAGGAACGGATCTCATTTGCATGCACACCCACCCTTCCTAGGTGCTCAGCATGATGGGTTTGCTTGCCCAAATGATCACTTGTGGCTGGTGTTGGATCCCCAGTCTCCTTGTTTTGGGGGCAGGAGTAATAAAGGGTTGTTGTGTGAGCTGAGGGCAGCAGAACTGTACCTGGCATACCCCAATGGAGGGACTCACCCTCAACTGAACGGCACTCGCTAGGCAGGGGACATGGGTTCCAAAGCCTAGTGAGTTGAGAGAGGGTGGGGATAGGTACTTGTACCTGGTGGTGTGGGTCCTACTTATGGGTCCTAGACACCATTTCTCTCTCTCCCTCCCCTTCGTCCCCCTTCCCCTCCCCATGGCATATAAAAAAGAGCTATTTTAGACTCAGTTGAGAGTCTTGTTACATGCTGCAGAGTTGAGATCAGTGATATGTAAGTATTAGACCTACTTTGGGACAGTGTCTCTATTGCACCAGCAGTGAGGCTCCCCCACTAACAGCTGAAATCACTGAGAGCTGAAATTGCTAAGAGCTGTGTTAAGTGGGGGGCCTGAAAACATCTTATTGTGACCAGTAGGGTGGCTGGTGGAGAGGTGTGGCTGGCAGAGAGGGCCAGAACAGAGCCCCACAGAGAGGCACAGCAATTAGCCATTGGGGTGACTAGTGAGTGCCCGAGCAGCAGAGCGTGTAAGGTACCTCCTTACCTCTCCCTCTGCTCCACACAGGGTGGGAGGTGAACTCTGCAGATGAACCTCTGAACTCTGGGGCTGCACTGGCCAAGGAAAGCAACTGTGAGTGGGGTGCAAAGAAGAGATGGACACTGTGACAGGGTCAGGCCAGATGGCTATAGAGAGTAATAGAAGGCAGATATATTAGCCCCAGGCTAAGTAGGTCTCTTTTCCCTGGGTAAGGTAACAGGGAAGGTTCCAGAACAATCAGGAACCTTCTGGAAGACAATTAAGACAGGCTGATTAGAACATCTGCAGCCAATCAAGAAGCTGCTAGAATCAATTAAGGCAGGCTAATCAGGGCACTGGGTTTTAAAAAGGAGCTCACTTCAGTTTGTGGTGTGTGTGTGAGGAGCTGGGAGCAAGAGGCACTAGGAGCTGAGAGTGAGAACTCAGACTGTTGGAGGACTGAGGTGTACAAGCATTATCAGACACCAGGAGGAAGGTCCTATGGTGAGGATAAAGAAGGTGTTGGGACGAGGCCATGGGGAAAAGCCCAGGGAGTTGTAGCTGTCGCTCAGCTGTTCCAGGAGGCACTCTAGACAGCTGCATTCCACAGGGCCCTGGGCTGGAACCCGGAGTAGAGGGTGGGCCCGGGTTCCCCCCAAATCCTCCCAACTCCTGGTCAGACACAGGAGGAGTCCACCTGGACTATGAATTCAGAAAAATGGCCAAGCTGAGGGCTGCCACGAAGCTCCAAGGCGAGCAAATCTGCCAATAAGCGCAAGACCCACCAAGGCAGAGCACGTTAAAGGGACTTTTGATTTGCTGGACTTAAGAACCTGAAGGGAAAAGGACACTGCCCAAATTATTTGGGGGTCTTTTGCTCATGGTTTGTGTTTATGAACCCTAGTTGTGGTGTTTCCCCAAATTAATGCTGAGTTACTTCCCTCCTTTTATTAAAAGTTTTTGCTACACTCAGGCTCTGGGCTTGCGAGAGGGGAAGTATTGCCTCTTAAAGGTGCCGAGGGGGTGGTGTGTAGTTGTCCCAGGTCACCGGGTGTGGGTTTGAGCCAGTTTTGTGTTGTATTGTTGAAAAGGAACCCCTAAATACGGAACTCGGCCCTTGTTGCTGCTGGCTCCATCTGGCAGAAGGGTTACATTTACTTTTAGCCTATATAGTATAGATTCTGAAGGAGGTGGGGAATTCCTTGAGCGGGGGTATGTGTGGTATTCATACACAAATGCTCATGCACATACACACTTACCACACTTTATTTGGCATTCTTCTTTCTTATTTTTTTCCTGTGTTTCCAGGATTTAAAGAAGTGATTTGAGTCCTTCAAATCAGAATGTGCTGTTAAAGAGAAGTTTGCCTTATTATTCTGATCTGTCATTTTTTTGTGTAACAAGCCAGCTGTTATTTGAACAGCATCATTCATATCCTCAATGGAATGATGAGACAACAATCAGCCTTCATTATCTGCCCAAGCTCTTATATCAGAACTAAGTGCAAAGGAAATACTTTGTAATTACTCTAGGCAGATTTCCCACATGTTAGAGATGCCATAGATGGGATTAATGAATATCACTTGAAAAAGTTGAAGTAGACAGAAACAGAATAGGCTTCAGCAATCGTAACATGCAGATGGGTTGGAATGCTAGTGGGGAAAAAACCCCATCAGCAATTAAACTCATTTTTTGTAACTGCAGATGTGCATAGCCTCTTATTGAATACTGAGTACACTTGAAAGGAACTTGTAGAGGAAAAGTGTGGTGAAATATACACAGTTTAGTTCAGCCAAATGACAGGGTTTTGATTATTTTGGTTAAGAGATTTCAGAAACCCCCAATCTCTGCTCAAAGAATGCTAAGCCTCTGCTCTTTGAGGGCTCTCCTGATCATTTCTCCATTTGGCTGTATTGAGAAATGAAAGGGTTTTCTGCCATCAGAGAGCCATTGCCTGAACTTGGGTATGTTGACTCTTTAATCTCTGAGATACACCGTTACCTCTTGAAAGGAAATGTTTTGAAGCCTTGTTTTGCAGCAGGCATTAACATAACAGTGTCACTCCCAGTTTGCCTAGCTAAATAATTCTTCTATGCTTTTACTGGAAAGAGATACTGAACAACTAAAGCACCAGCAGAAGCAATTTAGCATTGTAGATGTACTTGTTGTAGGAGATAAAACAGCAAACTGTGATATGGACAGGTAAATATATCCATGTCCCACAACCCCAAAGTCCTAACTGGGTGATTTTTATCTCTAGTAGAGAAGAGTTGTATTAGTTGGGCTACCTGATCAACCATACTGTTGCCAGTCCAGTGGAGCAGAAGCTTGGCTGGTGTAGTCAAAGGAGCTATCACAATTTCCACAAGCTGAAGAGCTGCTCCATGTGCACAAAAAGTTCTGTTTGCTTCTGGGCCTTCAGAACTATTTCAGTCATACAGACTTGGGTGTTGCTGCTCTTGCTGATTCCACTGGGGTTTCTTTCCATATTTCAGTCACCTGTTCAGAGTTTAATTTCTCAACGAGATTAAGGTACCTTCGTGGGTGTGTATTTTAGCCTCTCATTTACTGAAAAAATTGAAGTTGAGCTCTTTCAGTTTCAGGAGCTGGGGTGGATTTGAATATCTGTGTAAGCTGGCAGGCTCTCACACCAGCCCAGGAAAGAGCCAAAGTCAATTTCAGGCCATTGCTTTGGGGCACAATTTATTTTTCATAACATAATATTTGTGAGGAATACAACACCAAAGCAATTCCTCTGACCCGGATAGACTATTCCACAGAGATTTTTCCCCTTGCCTTTCTCATCGCTGGATGGAGGACACACCCTTCCTTTGCAGTGTTACATGCAGGTAGCCCTTAAACATTTCCTGGCTTTTATCCTGTCACAATCAGAATCAGATCTTAGACCGAGTTCAAAATCAGACAGATAAACGCATTCCTCGTTCTGATCCTGCCAAAATGCCATGATGGCAGTCATTCTTTCAAGAAATCAGATAATACAATGAGACTTCTGCCATTTTGACCTTAATTCCCAGGACAGCAGTTTATGGGATTTCAGCACCAGTGAATCCAGACCATAGCTCTGATTTGGCACTCAGCTATAACCTACCATTAATCCAGCCCTGGATGTAAACACTGCTTCCTAAGCCTGCATTTAGACCATATAGTGATGAGTTACCAGAGCACAGAGCTCTTTTTGGGTGGTTTTGCAAGAAGATAGTGTCATGATGTAAAACCACTCCTGCTCCAATTTAGTTTCTTATACCCAGAGCCGATTCAAAGGAGTTCGTACATTTTTCTAAGCACTGATCCATTCCTGATAGTTCTTTTTTATCTCCCTTATAGTAGTAAAGTACTATGGTTACCATGAAAAGGTCAATATCAACTCACAGATAGTGGCATCAAAGTTACTACCATTATTTCCTATTTGAAGGACATGGAAACATAGCGTTATCCCAAATATCACTGTGTGGTGACTAATGGTAAATCGTGATTTTTAAATGGTGACCATTTTGTTTATACATCCAAAATATCTTGAAGCATATTACAACTTTGAATACTATACTTCAGAATAACTACACTTACTACTGCAATGCAGCCATCTTTGGGCACACAGCAAGGCTCCTCAACCATTTATGTTAGGAAGTGAAGAAAATCATAGCATCATAGGCAGAAATAATTAGCTGAGTGATCATCTTCTGTACTCTGAGTGATACACCAACTGGATTACATTCATTTTCAAAAATTGCATTCAAGGAGTTGATGTTTCAACATGAAGGAATTTTTCTTAGAGGAAGAAAAGTTCTTAATGTATCCTCTGTCACCATTTTGTTAATATGTGAGTCATGTATTCTGATTTGGTTACCTCAGCAGTGTTCTTTTTGGAACCCTATTTGTTTCAGAATATGTATTTTATACTTGATTAACACATGATTAATGAAAGAATCAGGCTTAGAAATGCATCAATGGCATTGACAATGACATCCCCATAGGACTGTTTCTAATCCCTATAGAAGGGTAACCAATGTGGCAGTTGGATTCCCAGGAGTAAAGCCTCATGAACATCTGCCACGCTTACTTTATTTTGTCTACAGACTCACACACAGTGTCCCATTTCTTCACAAGCCTTTCAAGCATATATAAAGAGCTCTCTGCAGAGATCAGCAGATGATTTTCATTGTCATTATTCCTGTCAGCACCAATAAATGCTTAAATCAATGAGCGAGGCCTGGAACTGTTTCCCTCTCTCCTTCTAGCTTTGTTTTCTCAGCCATCTCCAAATTCTCAGACCATCCTCAATGTGTGGCTTATCTGTTTCCCTTCTGCCTTTATAGAGAGGAGATCAATTTCTACTTCAGGCACTGTGGTGGGGGATACAAGTCCCACTCGAGTTGAAAAAGACTAAAGGAGCTACTGTGGGCTCACTCAGCCTCACCCTGCTACACCTGCAGCAGGTGCCATACTTCAGGGAGCAGTTAAAAGAGGAGAGCACAGATCATTTGGGGGGATGGAAGTAAATCTCCAGCTCCACTCCAGCAGTGGCTTCAGAGACTGTTGCCTGCCACCCCAACCCTGAGGGAAGGGAAGCCTGTTGTGTGACTGTTGTCTGACTTGTCACCAGTGCCTTATTTGCTGGTGTTGAGTAAGTCTGCAGCAGATGGTGCCCCGTCTGATTCACTGACTTCTAAATAAGACTTTTTGTTTCCTTACACTTGACTAGGGACCTGGTGGTGGCTTGTCCTGAGCCCGGAAATGGCCAGATCACAAGTTCTTTTTTTTTTTGCTTTCTTGCTTTTGAAAGACTAGTGGTTTCGATCTTTATTATGCCTGATCTTTAACCTTCTTATTATTGTATCCAATTATCTGTATTTAGAATATGTCAGCTAGTTATACAGAATTGAGTATTATAGGTGGGGCAGGTCAGCCTATTGAAGTTGCCTGACATTTCCCATTAGAAGACCCCGTATTCAGTTGCTTATACCTCTCCCACCTTTTAATGGTTTGGGTTGAAATTTTCCATGCTGGGGAGGTGTGCCTCAGACTGATTTCTTTCTGTCTTTAACTTCAGTGAAAACAGTTCAGCCTTTTCTGGACATGAGGCACGGGAGCTAATACACTGTTTGGCTCACGTTATAAGCTTCTGGTGACCTTTTTCTTTTGAAAAGCTCTCCTGACCCCATGTTTTGGAGAAAGGACTTGAAATTTGGCAGGGGGTACCTTCGTATTAGGACTATGTCTCTCTTTCTTTTTCTCCCCAAGAAGTTGCCCAAATTTGGCCAAATTTTAAACCTTTGAAAAAATCACACTTAACATATGCTCAGTAGGGGGCCTCCTACTGCTCCACAGTTAAAATCCCTGATGATTCCATCAGCACTGAATATGCTCCAGCCTGGGACTACCCAGGGCTGAGCAGGACTTTCCAGGCTGCTCTGGGCCATGCCAGCTATAGGCATCAGAACTGACAGCTAGGATCCTGTCTCTACTGGGCTCTCAAAACTCCCTGCTGCTGGGCATCAAGGATGGGGAAGCTGCCTGAATCAAATGAAGAATGGACAAGAGCCAGAACAGGAGGCATAGGCCCAAAAGCAGAAGATTGGAATAAGGAGCCTGAAGGTGGGGAAGAGACAAGGACTAGGAGGGGGTGGGGGAATGGAAAGTTGGAGGGGACACTGGGACTGTTATCTGAGAGAACAATACTGGGACTGGCTGGACAACTAAGTTGAGACTGGGAGCCAGGAAAAACATGGGAGGTGGGAACTGGGAGCCAATGGGTGAGGAAGGAGACTGAGACTGGATGAGGAGTTGGGGGAAGACTGGGATTGGCTGGACAAGGAGACTGGGAAGTGATGTGGGTAGGAAAGACCGACCAGACAAGGAGTCAGGATGGTGGAATGAGGGGCATAGGGAGAAGAGAACAAGGCCTGGCTGAGCAAAGAGACTGATACAAGAAGCTAGATGGGGACGAACACTGAGTTTGGACCAGGAGCCAGAGGAGGAAGATTGGAACTGTGAGCCAGTGGGGATGGGGAATGTTCGCATGGGGGGTGATCCGAGAGAGACCACAGACAGGAGACTGGGGACAAATAATTGGGGTGAAGGATGCAGGGGAAACTGGGAATTGTTGGATAAGAAGATAAGGACAAGGAATGGGGGGGAAAGATTGGGACTGGTGGGGAATCCAAAGGGAGAGACAAGAAGTGGCTGGGCAGGGAGACTGTCTCTTTGCTCAGTCAGGCTTTGTCTTTCCTCCCCACATCACTTTCTAGCCTCCTTGTCCAGCCAATCCCAGTCTCCCCCCAACTCCTCAGGGATGAACAGCCTGAGGAGGGGAGACTGGGACTGGCTGGGTGAGGCGAATAGGACTGGGATGAAGAGACAGGTCTGATCCAATGAGGGATTGGAGGGAATGGGGCAGAAGGGGTCATGTTTGGGGGATGGGAGAAATGGGCCAAAGTCTGTCTACTAGAGCATGTTCCCCTGCAGAGCCTGGAATGGAACCAGAGGCTCCTGCATCTCATCTTTCCTCTGCTGTCAGCAAATATTGGTGAAACCCACTGGCAAAGTGTCTCATCCCTCCCTCCTCCTGTACTGGTCTGCATAGATAATTATAATCTACTACTGCTATCATTTACTCTATTGGCTCAAGTGGAAGATGTCGGTGTGGTGTGTCTAAACTTTCCAACCCTACTGAAGAATCATATGGACGTCAATATGACGTCACAGGATGAAATCTGCTATAAAGTCTGCTTTTTAAAAAAATCTAGGAAATTACACACAGACATACTCTAAAAACATTTTTAAGGTTGCAAATTCAAGCTCTCAAAAATTAGGATATGCCAAAATTAAGGTTGCCTGTGTTAGAGGTTCTCAAAGAAAAGGACACCAGAATGTGTTTGTTTTTTTTTATCATGGGCAAGACCATTTATTTTTCCCTAGCCTTGTTCTCTGAAACAGCTGAACCCTTGTGGCTGAAGTTTTCCAAAGAAGAAAAAGTTTCAGCCTGAGGTAGACACCTGGCATAGAAAATTTCATCCCAAGTGTTTAAAGTTTGGTGAAATTGTAAGAAGCAACTGCAAACAGGGTCTTATAATAGGAAGGGTCAAGAAATCTTATAGACAGTGCTACCAGCCATTCTTGTAATATACAATTAGTTACAGACTCTGAGTGCTCCATATCTCTGTAAAATCTGACCGCTTATCAGACATGGTACCGATATTACCATATTTCTAGATAAAAATAATTATTTGGGGAAATAATTCAGTCCATCCCTGCTTCCGTATTTCTCTCCCCACACCCCAGTTATGCAAGATCTTGAATGAATTCAAAGAACCAACTTTGGGCCTGTCATAAATATAAAGGGAAGGGTAAACCCCTTTAAAATCCCTCCTGGCCAGAGGAAAAAATCCTCTCACCTGTAAAGGGTTAAGAAGCTAAAGGTAACCTCGCTGGCACCTGACCAAAATGACCAATGAGGAGACAAGATACTTTCAAAAGCTGGGAGGAGGGAGAAAAACAAAAGGTCTGTGTCTGTCTGTATGCTGCTTTTGCCGGGGACAGAACAGGAATGGAGTTTTAGAACTTTTAGTAAATAATCTAGCTAGGTATGGGTTAGATTATGATTTCTTTAAATGGCTGAGTAAAGAACTGTGCTGAATGGAATGACTATTCCTGTCTGTTTGTCTTTTTTGTAACTTAAGGTTTTGCTTAGAGGGATTCTCTACGTTTTGAATCTAATTACCCTGTAAGGTATCTACCATCCTGATTTTACAGAGGTGATTCCTTTACTTCTATAAAAAGTCTTCTTGTAAGAAAACTGAATGTTTTTTCATTGTTCTAAGATCCAAATGTTTGGGTCTGTGGTCACCTATGCAAATTGGTGAGGATTTTTACCAAACCTTCCCCAGGAAGTTGGGTGCAAGGGTTGGGAGGATTTTGGGGGGAAAGACATGTCCAAACTACGTTTCCCAGTAAACCCAGATAAAGTTTGGTGGTGGCATTGGAAATCCAAGGGCAAAGGGTAAAATTAATTTGTACCTTGGGGAAGTTTTAACCTAAGCTGGTAAAAGTAAGCTTAGGAGGTTTTCATGCAGGTCCCCACATCTGTACCCTAGAGTTCAGAGTGGGGAAGGAATCTTGACAGGGCCAAACTGTAGTAATTTGGTTTTAAAATGAGGTATTTCCTTGAAGAATTATGGAAAGGGGTTGGCAAAATGACAACAGTTATAAAAAGCAGACTGAAGCTGTCAGCATGGATGAAATAATGCAGCTGCTGCTTGTGACTGGAAAAGGTCAGGAAAATATGCAGAATGTTCAAACAGCATGTAAAAGTTCCTGAGCATTACAGAATGCTTAGGCAGAGGCCAGAAGTACAGTACAAAAGAAAATAGAACAAGAAAGAATAAAGTAAGTGGGGTTTACACTTTACATGTATAGCACAAATGATGTCAGCCATAAAAATAGCATCCATGAATTGACCATGCAGTCACACCTCACCATTTCAGCAAAGTGAAACATGCTAACCTTCCTCACTAAAAATCCCATAGGAAAGAGGAGGGGAAATGCTCTAATGGGCTGATCTAAAGCCCATGGGAATCAATTGAAAGACACTCATTGACTTCAAGGTTGTGTCTACATTGCATAGTAAGTTTTGGCCTGACTTGTATTTAATCCCAGCCCCTCTGCTGTCCACACACAAAGTGCTCTGTCATATGACAGAACCCTCAGAGCAAAAGCCTACTGGCTCACCCAGGGATATGGGTCTGAGCCCGTATCCTGCTGTGGTACAGGCTCAAGCCTGCTCACTTTGCAGTGAGGACATAGCAGAAGCCAGTGTTGCCAGGCTCGAGTTTGGAGAGCCCCCCCAATGCTGTCCCATAGGTCTATGTGTCCCAGTCCTTATCTCTGCAAACTTTCCACTCAACTTCCAGGAACCAAAAACAACCATCTGGTTGAAATAAAGCTGCTCACCATTTAACCCTTCTTTTCAACACAGATTGCTCAGTTTTAAGCACATTTAAGCCTATCTTATTAAAAACTGAGAAGATTCTCTCCATCCTAGCTGGCCAGAAGAACACATCAAGATCCTGGTCAACAGGTGGTATGAGGAGAGCAAGAGCCACGACTTTAACAAGAGTACAAGAAACTAGCATGATTACTCAGACATATCAAAGAGGCTGGTGGCATTGGGGATCCACTGGACTGTTAGTCAATACCAGGAGCAAGTCAAGCTCCTCAAGATGGCCTACCACCAAGTGAAGGATGGGAACCATCCATCAAGGGGCTCCCTGGCTACTTAGCCCTACTATGAGGAATTTGATTAGGTGCAGGGAACTGCTCCAAGCACAGAACATATGGTGCTTCATTACAATCTCTGGAGAGGGGATAACATGCTTATAACCTTGGAGGCAGAGGCTGCATTGGAGGAGAACCTGCAGACCATATTGCTGTCACCAGGCCTGGATCAGGCTATGCAGCTGGACCAGCTACAGCATATCCTGGACCCATATTCAGAGGGGCTGTTTAGAGATAGCTCGGGGAAGCAGCTCACAGATGAAGCAGCACAACAAGCACTGGAGCCTGGTATGAGAAATGGTGGTTGTAACATGCTATTCTTAGTAAGAATGGGAGAAATTTACAGGTTATTGCCAGATAAAATTATTATAAGCACGGGGTGGTAGTATACTTCTGCTGAGGATGGAAGCCATGTCATCTCTTTGGCTGGCACGTCCACCCCCTGCCTGACACCAGGTGGGATCCAATATGGATTCTGGGATGTGGGAAAAAAACAATAAGCAGTTAGCACTAACTTTTTATTAGATGACATGCTTATTGTTTGAAAGAGGGGTTCGGTATTAGCATCATCAAGCTTAGATTCACATTTTTGCCTGGATAGCTCTATTTAGAATTTAGCCATGCTGGGACACTTTCATGGCACACCTGAAGTGTCCCAGTCTGCTTGACTCATTGGTCCAGATGCCTCAGTTATCTGTCCCAATGGCAGCAGTGGATGTGTTTAGTCTTGTGGGCCCATGTCTGGTTTATGCAGGATGATTGTAAGCGGGCTGTAATGAGTCTTCCATCCTGCTTTACTATCTTATTGATTTTTGCCAAGAATTTTCATCCATCCCTTGCTGGTGATGCATGTAATGCATTTTATACTGTTGGTAAAATTCTGGGGCAGGGCATACTTATGCCCAACACTGTAACTCAAGGGTCCTCTCCATTTGTAGATGTGTGGATCAGTCACCGGATGCTGAAAAATCTCTTCAGCATAGATACGTGGCTCTCCTCTGCTGCCCTGGAATTCTTGCTTCCACTCAGTCACCTCTAGCAGATTAATATCTTCCAGAGCTCGTACTGCCTGAAAGCATGGTAAAACCAAAGTTAGTAATAGGGTGCTTCTTAGGAACCTCCCCTCCCCACACAATGGGAATTTTGTTTGAGATTTATAAATTATTGTAATTGATTCTATTATGTTAATCTTACCATAATATGTCTAGGCTTGGACCGTGGCTTTCTGCAGCTTCTGAACAGGTCAGTGAATAACATGAAACCAAATGATGAAAGTGTGTGATCTTTCATTTTCCTTGGCAGGCTCTTCCACTTCTGCTGGGCAGAAGTAAGGAACCAGACGACTGGAAGAGCAGCCGCTCAGCCTACGAGGGAGAAGGAAAAAATCGGAGATGAAATGCTGCCGGGCATTTTGGTCAAGGTGGACAAACAGCCGGAGTTCCAGAGAGGAGGTTATAGAGGGAGAAGGAAGCAACCCAGCCTGGAGAGAGAATGGCTGCTCAGTTCTGGGAGCATGACCAGAAGTTGAGGAGGAGGCGGACAGAGCATGAGGAAGGAACTTTTTGAGAGGTTTCTTGTTCTCATGGACACCACGCTACAGACCCCAGTGCCTGCTCCACTGCCAGCTGACATTCCAGCTACTGTCTCAGACCCATGCTCTGAGTCCCCACCACACAACCTGCAGTACCGGATAATTCTGAGGTTGGCTGGCCTGTCATCCAAGTAATGAACAGTGCATAGAACCGTTAGATGCACCCAGGGCAACACTCCAGCCCCGTGAACTTACATGTGCAAAATGTTCTAGAGGGGGCAGGAAGAACAGGCACACGGGGGACATACAGATCCGTTACCAGACAGACTGTAGTAGTTGCTCTATGTGTAGATTGGCAATTTTGCACTTTTGTTGCTTCAGTTGTTCTGCTTTTTTTGTTTGTTTTATTGTATTTAGCTTCTTGCTGGCAGCTGGTCTGCTTATAAGGTGATTTAATTGTCATTTAAATAAGTCTCAGTGTCTTGTTTGCAAACAAGAACAAACTGTATTTAATTCATAGGCTGTTGTGGCTCCAGAAAGTGTGAGACAATTATACCACTTCGTTTCCCTCTTATCCATATCACCCTGCAAACCCATCATGTGAGCCCAGTAGGGATCCCTGATTTTCCTTGCATGTGGGATCCTGCCCCAGAACTAATAGGAACATTTTCTGGTTGCATGTTCCTCCAGTTCAGAAGTGTCTTGAGTCCTCTTCTGGTGAAAAAAAAATTCTTCTTTTGCCTCACAGACATTATGTAGTGCACAAAAGGCCACCATAATGCGGATGGCTTTGGCAACACCCAAACATCTTGGCTTCAATCTGCCAAATGTTTATTCCACTACCATACTAAAGCTACTGAACATGTAACTGAACTTTCTTTTTCCCGGGCCCTCTGGAGTCAGGGAATGGTTTCAAAAGCCATGGCAGAAGAGGGGATGTGGGGTCCCCTAGAATTAGAGTGGAAACAGACTTCATTATAACAATGTCATTTGGAGAGAATAAGATCTCTGCTTGTCCATGAAGGTAAAAGCCTGATCTCTGAAAAGCCCTGGCATCATGCGCCCAGCCAGTACATCCCACGTTGGCATCCATGAACCTGCCGCTGTGGTCGACCAGGGTCTGCATAACGATAGAGTTCAGTACTCATTTGTTCATTATAGAGGACAAATTACTGGTACATGAGTCCCATTGATAGCCCCAGTGCAGTTTGAGAAGCCCATTTTCTCAAAGCTGGCTACTATTTCTGGAACATTCTTTATGCTCACCACCTTTGAGTAAACAACAATCCTGATTGCCTTACAAACCTCCCTCACTGCAACCCCCGCAGTTGATTTGCCAACATCAAATTGGTTTGCCACAGATGTGTAGCAATCTGAGGTAGTCCGCTTCAAAAGGGTTATAGAGACCCACCTCTGGACCAGTCTGGCTTCCCTCCAGCATGTGTGCTGACATTGGAGGGTTGGTGCAAGCTGCTTGTACAGGTTCAGGAAAATCTGCTTCTACATGTGAAAGTTCTGGATCCACTGCTGGTCATCCCAGGTCCACATGATGATGTGAGCCAATCCCACCTATCTGTGTTTGTGGCCCTGCTCCAGAAGTGCTAGTCTACACATGGGCAATGGCAGCAGGCTTTATCAACTGAGTCATGAATGACATGTCTGTGTCCCTCTCCAAGAGCTGCCTTCTATAGGAGAGATACTGCCACCAAAACGTCCACCACAGAATCTCTGCCAAAATCCAGAAATAGCAGTGAAATTGCCAGCAGGAAAGGGTCTTCCACCAATGCTGGATCAATGGCCTGACTCTAGTAGCTGGGAGCATGCAAACCCAAAATGGTTCACCCGGATGTATTGGCAAGCTAGGGGCACTTCTGGTCAAGTGTCACAGGACAGACACACAGGTACACCCACAGCACACTATGAACCAAACAGTGACTACAGCTATCAAGGGTGCTAAGGACATTCAATATGATCCCAGGAGCCAAGTCATCTGACACATATCTTCACACCACAGTGTAGCTGTGCTGGCATGGGTATGAGGTGTGCATAGCAATGCAGTGTGGCTGCTCAAAGAACAGGTTTCCAAGTGCCGGTCATGCACACAGGGGTTTATTATGTCATGTAAACATACCCCAAGATGCTCTGGCTTTCAGGTCCTAACATAGTACCTCCTTCTGTGAATCACTGTAGCTTTGGTGTTGTCCATTTGCTTGGACCATAAAGTCTTTGGTGCAGAGGTGGTGGGGTGGTTTTCAGAGCCTTGTGCAGCATCAAACACACTGTGAGTGCTCAACAAAGGATAAACATAGTGCATAGGTTCACTGGAAGGCTTGATGGAAGTTAGCTTTCATACTAAAATTGACAAAATTACTTTGGGAATGAAAATGTCGGACTATGATCTGAACTAAATAGTCCATGACCCAGCACAATGGAAAATGAACTCTGGTGTAAAGCTAAAGAAAATGGAAGTGAGAGCTAATTTTTTAAGTCCACTGACTATTGTAGGTAAAGGAGGGTGAAATTAGCACCTATGAATGCAGTTTTTATCCCTTTGCAACCCAGCTGCGGTAGGAAATATCTCCTGGGATATCTATTCTAGTCTTCTACATTAGTGCTGATTTGCATTCTGCACAGATGTGCATTCTACACTTCCATTTTAGTTTTTAGTGAGTGGTATGTGTTTTGTTTTGTTTTGTTTTAAGTGCTTTTTGGTGCTGAGTAAATACTAGCTCTCTCACAGATCTTTCCAGCCGTCTGCCATTCTTGTGTTTTGGAGGAATCCTCTCTAACCATGAGAGGAGAGTTCAGTCCCTGGCTTATTCAGTCCTTTAGACTCTCTGCCAACACAGTTGCCAGTTAGTGTCATTAGTGGTGGTGATTTTTGTGTGGTAGACAATGTCCCACTAGGACCTGGACTAAGATCATCAACTCATTTCACAAAGGTCACCCAGCCTTCATCCTAAGGTAACAAATTTCCATCACCATTATCTGGGATTGATTCAAATTTACAACCTACAGGTGAAAGTCTGTTTATTCCATATCCAACCCCATAAAACATGTAGTGCCATTCACACTACCTTTTACCTTTCTTAATGACCACGCTTAAGCTACATCCCTTGAAAGGGTAAATTGCTCTGGTTTCTAATATACTTCACTTTTTTCATTCTTATGTAATTGTGGTTTAAGGCTACTGCATTTTGTATTGCCATCCTAAATCATATAATTTATGCCCCCTCCCCCCGTATGTTCTCTCATTGTTCTCTCAGAGGGCAGGGCAGGAGGCAATGGGTTCAAACTGCAGCATAGACGTTTTAGATTAAATCTCAGGAAAAAATTCCTAACTGTAAGAACAGTAGGACAAAACAACAGACTGACGAGGGAAGTCATGGACTCTCCTTCACTAGAGAATTTCAAAAACAGTCTGGATAGTCATCTGTCTTGGATGGTTTAGACACAACAAATCCTGCATCTTGGCAGGGTGTTAGACTAGATGACCCTTGTGGTCCCTTCTAACCTTATGGTTCTATGATTCAAGTATTTTATGGAGCACAAACAAATTGTCCTTCACCATAATTTCTTTAGGTTATGATGTTAAATTCCATTAATTTCCTCCAGTTTCTGTCTATTTTTTGGTAATGGGAAACTTTAGGCAGTAAGCAGCACTCGCTGAAGGCAAAGTAAATTTCTACGTAGAGCAATTATTGCCACATATAAGCAAAATTTGTTCAAAACAAGAACCAGCCTGCATTTGTAATCCAGCACTCTACTCTGTTCAGGCACCTTAGAAGAGGAATAAACAGCAGGGGGCTGCAGAGTTCAGGACAAGGTGAGCAGCATTCTCTGCTAGAGTCTAGGCCAGGGGTCGGCAACCTTTTAGAAGTGGTGTGCCGAGTCTTCATTTATTCACTTTAATTTAAGGTTTCGCGTGCCAGTAATACATTTTAACGTTTTTTAGAAGGTCTCTCTCTATCAGTCTATATATTCTATAACTAAACTATTGTCGTATGTAAACAAGATTTTCAAAATGTTTAAGAAGCTTCATTTAAAATTAAATTAAATGCTGATCTTACACTGCCGGCCCACTCAGCCCACTGCCGGCCTGGGGTTCCATTCACCTTCACCTAGACCGGCAGCGGGCTGAGTGGGGCCTGCGGCCGGGACCCCGGCTGGCAAGGGGTAGGCAGCCAGAACCCCAGACCGGCAGTGGGCTGAGCGGGGCCGGTGGCCGGGACCCCAGACTGGCAGTGGGCTGAGCGGCTCAGCCCGCTGCTGCTCAGCCCACTGTCGGTCTGAGATTCCATCCACCAGCTCCTGCCAGCCAGGGTCCCGGCTGCTGGCCCCGCTCAGCCCGCTGCCAGTCTGGAGTCCTGGCCCTGTCCACATAGAAGGTAGGTACCTACCTTCTCGCTGATTCTAGCCATTCTCTTCCTCTCACTGCACTGAGATGAGAGTGGGAGTGTGCTGAGAACAGGGCTGGGGGTGAGGGAGTAGGCTGGGAGTTGGGGTGCAGGATCTGGCCAGGAGCTAGAATGAGGGAGGGGGCTCAGGGTTGGGGCAGGAGGTTTGGGTGTGTAGCGCTTACCTGGGCAGCTCCCATTTCGTGCGAGGGGTGCAGGTGGGAATGTGTGGGGGTGTGTGCAGGAGCTCCTGTTTGGTGCTCAGGGTGGGAGTGGGGATGTGGGGGGTGCAAGAGCCAGGGAATGGGGGGGGCTGGTATGTGTGGGGGGTGCAGGAGTCAGGGCAGGAGGTTGGGGGGGCTGGATATGTGTGGGGGGTGCCGAAGTCAGGGCTGGGGTTGTGGGGGGGTGCAGGGGTGCAGGGGTCAGGACACGGGGCTGGGGTTTGTGGGGGGTAAAGGGGTGAGGGCAGAGGGCTGGGTGTGTGTGAGGAGGGTTCAGGGGTCAGGGCAGAGGGCTCAGAGAGTCCCTGAGTGGCTCACAGCAGGGGGCTGGAGGGGATATGCCCTGATTCCACCCCCTTCCCCAAGGTCCCCAGAGCAGAGAGAACACTGCGGCTCCACTTTTACCTCTCCCCCTCCGTAGCAAGGGCTGTCAGCTGATCGGCTGCAGGGAGGGAGAGAAGGAGGGGCAGGAACCCAGCACGCTGGGGGAAGAGGCTGGGGGAGAGGGAAGCTTGCCTGCCCTGCAAGGAGAGAGCAGTGGGCGGGGGGCGGAGAAGAGCAGGCCGGGCAGGGCAGGATTTTTAGTGGCACACTGCTGTCTGCCAGGTCCGGCAGACAGCAGCATGCCATTAAAAATTGGCTCGCATGCCGTCTTTGGCACACATGCCATAGGTTGCCAACCCCTTGTCTAGTATAAAGACATCACCAGAGCCCAGAAGAGCAGGAGGTGAGTGTGGGGGTATAGGCAGAGAAGAGGAGTAAACCAGAAACCAGGCTGCTTGAGAAGGGGAAAGAAACCATTAAGAGAACACCAAGGAAAGGCAGAAGGAAACAGAGCCAGGAAGGGAGGAAATCATGGAGAAGATGATAGGGAGAAAATTAGGGGAACAATGAGACAAACAGATGATAAGGAGAGGTGAGAAATAAGGAGAGGGGTGATAACTGACATGAGAAGGAAGAGGGAAAATAATCACTACATTACCTACTGCCTATTAAATGCTAATGGGAAAATGCTGGCAATATGCAGCAGAACAGATTTTGGTGCTGAAAAAGCAATGTTTATGTATGATTTGGCCCTCCAGGATGTGTTCAAGTCCTACTGTAAAGTGTATAATGCTCTGCTATTTTGCTTTCAAAACTGATAACTGACCACAGATGGGAACTTCTATTTTTGGCTGCCACACAAGGGCACCATTTACTTAGGAAAGGGAATTGAGTCCCCAGGAACTGGACTCCAGCGATTGCTGTTTAAACACAATGGAGGTTGTCATGTTCTCGGGTGCAATCCAAACCAGCGAGGCCTTGTTGTCACTGCTTTGTTCTGCAGCCCTGAGTGCCACAAAATGCTCTGCTGCTGTAGCTGCCTGGGCTGGCTGCTTCCAGCCAGCACACAAGCATGCACTGAGTGTCTATGTAAGAAGCAGCTCTGACTCAGCAGCTTTTGTTCCAGTCACCTGCTTGTTACTCCACTGCCCCACGCTGGCCTCCACCAGCCTTGGTTATGCCTGGCAAGATGACCCCAACATGACCACCAGTCCCAAATTTTCCAAAACCCATAGGCTCTGCTATGTCCAGCCCTCTTCTGGACCATTAAAAGTTAAAGTAAAACATGTTTATTAGCAAAGGGAGATAAGATTTAGAATAATAGAATATCAAGGTTGGGAAGGGACCTCAGGAGGTCATCTAGTCCAACCCCCTGTTCAAAGCAGGCCCAATCCCAAGTCTAAAGCAAGTTCAAGTCTAAAGGATAGTAAGAAATGGATACATATAAATAAAAGTGAAAAACGCTTTCTAGTGGCTAAGACTTAATACAACAAGCTACAGCCTTTGTTCAAGGTAGTTTCCTTACCTGTTTACTTTCCAGCAAGATGGCTGCCCATCCTCATGGCCAGGCTCTCCCCCCATAAAGTCTAAAGTGCTCGGATCCTTTGTCTTCCTAGCTGAAAGATAACTTAGGGTTCTTTGTCCCTTTCCTTTATAGTCCAATGAACCTTTGAAATGGATTCTTCTGAAGTTTGCCCTCCAAAGTAAAGTTCATTCAAGCAGTGGGAAGGGTGACATGGAATTCTGGTGGTGAAGGAATTTCCATGTTGGTTTCTTCCCAGGCTGGTGTTTGCTAAAATGCAAATTGATCTGTTTCTTGCAATCTCCTTCCCCTGCCATGATGCTCAGTGGTTATCTCCTTCCCACTTCTTGGCTTGCTGGTTTTGTTTACCTTCTATGTAATGTGCATTCCCATTGTCTCTTAACCATATCTTGGAAGTACCAGTAAGGTGAAAGAACCACATTTGTTTGTCTAGGGTGAGGTAACTTTAACCCTGTCTGGCAGACACACTTTCATAACATAATTTTCAATATGTTTGTAATTTTGAGTTTGTCCTCCATACACACACTACACAATAATATTAATGATCAGTATGTTATTAGCTTTCTATTGATATCTTACATGACACCTTCTAGATAGAAGTTATGACATAAGTGCATTGTATTACACTGAACTGGTCAGGCCAGCTGAAACTTACTATCAGATATCAGAGAGCTCCTTGCCCTCTTGCATGGGGATGCTGTTAGGGTCACAGAGGGATCGCCTCAAATTTTCTTATATGAAGCAATATCACTAATGTACCTTTTCTGTCAAACACTTCATTTAGCCTATTTTGCAGAAAATGTAGCAGACATTTGTTCCATCTCAGTTACTGCAGTGGTATTCTATTTGGATCTATATTTGTTTCATGACAACAAACATTTATGCCTTATTAACACCTTATTGCTGAAAGTACCAGGTTTAGGAATGCATCACTGGCAATTAATGCAAACCCCATGAGTAACTGTTTCCAGTCCCTATAGAATGATAACTAATGTAGCAATCAGATTCCCAGGAGTAAAGCTCTGTGAACATCTGCCACTCTTACCTTATAACTATCTACAAACTCCTACAGTTTCCCCTTTTTTTTCAGAACTGTCAAATAATAACTTTTTTTCAGAACTGTCAAATAAAGAATTCATTGCAGAGCTCAGCAGATGGCTTTGCTTGTATTCCTACTGGCACCAAAGGATTTTTGAGTCCAGGGGCTCTGGAACACTTTTTTCCCCATTGATATTGTAATTCCGTTTTGATATTCATTTCTAAATCTCCAGACTTCCAGCCTATGCTCTGGTACATATTAATAATATGGAGCACCTTCATAGTGCTTTACCTCTACAAAGCATTAATTAATTTTCACAACACCCCAGTGGTGTAGGTCATGGAAATAAAACTGAGCTGGTTAACATTCCTGTGTGTCAGACTCTAAGCACTGTCCCTGCTTATAAGGTAAGTTCTTTGAGACCAGGACTGTCCTCTTCTTCTGTGTTTGAGCAGCACCTAGCACAATGGGATCCTGGTCCAAAACTGGGACTCCTAGGCTCTACTGCAATACAAATAATAAATAATAATATTGTACAGATGGGAAAAACAGACACAGAGGCCCTGCCTCCAATTGAAGTATATGTAAAAATTCCTGTGGACTTCAATGGTGCAGTGTCAAACCCAAAGAGATTAACGATATGATTTTCAGTGGTTCTAAACCCTGTAACTCCCATTAACTTCAAATGAAGTTGTGGGTGCTCTATTCCTCTGAAATATAATTCATCCCCTCTACCCCTAACTGTAAAATGGGAGAGAATAATGCTTAAATACCCACCCCATAGAGTTGTTGTGAGAATTAGTATTTGTAAAGTACTCTGAAAATGAAAATGCTTTAGAAGTTGTATATATTACTATTGATTCATTGAGGAGAGTTATAAACTAACCTTGCAAAAATATTGTATACAAACAGTCCTATGTTCACTAATGAGATTGTGATGCAAATGCACAGTAGCCAAGTAATTCAGACTTAAGGCTAATAAGCTGTCTATTCTATTCCATTGTGAAATGCAGAGGGGCTCAGATCAGTGCATATTAAGACACAAATGGACATTTCGTTTTTAGGGTCATCATGTTGTTTTTGTGAGGGTTTTTGGTTTTTGTATTTCATGAGGTGCCAGGTATAATTAATCCTGCCTCCTCCTGGAGACGGAGGGGTGTGGCAGTCCTAGAGAACCACCTGAGTTCCTTCCAGCCCTACGTTTCTATGATTCTATGACAGTCCCTTGTAGGAAACAATGGTGGAAGGAGGAGGTCTAGGTTCAGTTCTGAAGCCTGATACAGAAGGATAAGTTTCTTGTGTCTCCCTCTGTAAGCTAGTACTTATCTACCTCACAGCAGTTCAGAAGCTAAATTTATTGTTGTTTGTGAGGTGCTCGGATGCTATGGTAATATGGTTGTATAGATACAGGGTATTTAGTTGTGGAAAATTGAAATGTGATTTATTGTTTGCATTGGATTGTCTACCTGTTACAATGACATTAATCTTAAATCTAAACCAGGAGAAGCTTGAAGTGCTGCAGGGGCAGTGCAGTCAGCCCTGAGGTTAGGTGGTGGGAAAGTACAATGATACTAACAGCAGTCTCCAAACTAAGTATAGAGAATATCTGTTCATGCTGGTAATACCTTTCTTAAAGGAAAAAGAACACCCACTATAGCTGATGCCCGGAAAGGCACTAACTGGCTTCAAAGGAATCTGCACCCAGTTCAGCTAAGTCCAAGAGAAGATTGCTGTGAGATCCAGTGTTTGAGAGTGAGAGGAAGGAACTGAATGCAAGAAGGTAAGTCTAATTTGTCACTCTAGGTGGATTCTTTCAGTTGTGTAAGCCTAATATGTTACTCATTTTACCTACAAACAGGAATTTGAAAGTTTAGGCTCATATTCTTTTCTTCTAACTGTTCATGTCAAAAAATTTAATATTTTTTGATGCACGATAATTTTTTGGGGGGGAGGCTTCAGTTATGGTAATTGGTTCTTTTTACATACTTCTGCAGAAATCTCACTTCTGCATAAACATCTTCCTTGCCAAAGCAATCCAACAAGTCCCCAGAGTGTACTTTAAAATCTCTCTCTCTTACATAATATGTCATGTGACCTTACCACTATTGAAATACTTTGCAGCTGATTTCTCACATCTCCAGCAATGCTGCCTAGTAGGAAACGAATGAGTAAAATGCTGTAAACAGAGGAAAGAAAGGTGTTACTTTAAATATAACAGTACGTTCCAAAAGCCGGCTACTGTTCTTTCTGTTGAGGTGTTGCCCTCACATATTAAGGGTCCTCACTTTACCCAAACTGGTGGGCTAGCATAATATTAGCAATGGTTGTTACACTCAAACTGTGACCTTTAGCAGGGCCCTGGCTGGTGGATGGGTAGGAGGAATATTTTCTTCCCTGTCCTCACATCCAAACATGGGAAGTTTATAATATCACGAATTTAGAAGATAAATTTTGCACGGAAATAGTAATGTGGCCATTCAGCTATTGTTTCTGCAACTGAATACACTCTATAGCTTAATTGCACATGATGTCTATGTTAAAAGAAGATTAGTACATTTATAAAGTCAAACGCTCAAAAATTAGGAAATACCAGAAGTAAGGTAGCCTGTGCAATCTTAATTTGACCTCCTTGTGCATGCATTACAATACAGTGTTCAATTACATGATGTCTCACAATTTTTCCACAGGACCACTGCCTCGTTCAGTGCACAGGACGGAAGACAATCAATTAATAATACTTAGCTCTTGTAGATCACTTTTTGCCAGTACATCTCAAAGGAGATCCTTACTATGGTCAGTGTCATTGTCCCATAAAAACATAAACATAAGAACAACCATACTGGGTCAGACCAAAGGTCATCTAGCCCAGTATCCTGTCTTCTGACGGTGGCCAATGCCAGGTGCTTCAGAGGGAATGAACAGAACAGGTAATCATCAAGTGGTCTCACTTTTAGAAGTAGGGAAACTAAGTCACAGGGAGGAAAATGACTTGCCCGAGGTCACCCCACCAGCAAGTGGCAGAGCTAGGAAATGAACCCAGGTTTCCTGAGGCCCAGTCCTGTGCCCTGTCCACTAGGTTCCGCAGGCAGACCTACCCAGTGGCTATATCAGCCTGTATAATAAAGAAGACTCTGGTCTATAGGATCCCTTTTTAACATATTGCAGAAGTTGGAAGGTACTGTGATTATTGGGGCTGCTCAGTAATGAAGTACTCCAAATCCCTAAGACGCCAGGTGCACTGCAACTCTGATATGTCATATCAGGGTTTGGCCCTGCGTGATAGGACACATGCCAATGCTCAGCCTGGCCTGGTCCTTTTTGATGCCTTGGGACTTAACCTGTTCACCTACCAGGGCTTTCTCAACCATTGCCCCAGTGCTGTTATGGCAAGCTGATCTTATTTGTTTTTCTCAGGACCCAGGTAGGGTTTTAGCCAGTTGTAGTGTAGGACAAAACTGTTCCCCCCTCCACGCCCTAGGACAGGGGATAGTTCACAGTGCACCTCTGACATCTAGTTGACCACCCTGTATGGGCCTTTGTACTTCTGTTGCAATTTAGTACTCAAACCATTCTTCTTTCTGTGATCGCCCTCTTGGTACATCTGGACAGATGTTATTAAATCATAGTGTTCCTTCTGGGTGGCCCTACTCTGGTAATGCTTTACGGCTTGGCAGAGTGTGCTGAGAATGCTGCCAACTGCGTTAGCTAATCTGTGGGATTAGCATACCCTTCTATCACATCTGCTCATCTGCCAATTCTACTGGGAGAGTAGTCTCACACCCAAACATCACCATATGTAGTGTGTATTCTGTGGATGACTGTACGTTATTCCTGCAAGCATTCATGACACAGGGAAACAAGCTGTCATAGTTACATTGACTGGCATCTACAAAGGATGACAACAGCTGTCAGTGTACAGTTCAGAAGCTCCACCAGCCCATCTACCTGTGCATAGCAAGGTGTAGTTCAGGTCTTATTTGTCTTGAGCAGGCCACACACCTCTTGCAAAAACTGTGACTCAAAGTTTCACCCTTGGTCAGTATGCAAGGAGCAAGATGTGCTGTGCACAGCAAATACCTTAGCAACTATTTGTGCTTCTTGCTCCGGCAGTGGATGAGTTTCTGCTCACTTGGAGAAGTAGTCTGTTTTCATAAGGATGTATCGACTACCTCTCTATGACAGGTCGGGGGTCACAAAATATCCATAACCACCCTCTTTGGAGGACAGCTTGTCTGGTTCGTAGCCATAGGTGTTCTGGGTATAGTGTGAGCTGTTTTATGAGCCCCACAGGTATAGCAAGACTTTATTTAGTCCTTAACAGATCTGCACCATCCAGGGCAGTACACCAACTTTGAATCCTCTGGGTAAGCTTCTCTATTCCTAAATGTGCCCCCAGTCTTGCTGCTATGTAATGCCTTCAGAATCTCAGGGACTGATCTCTTTGGGACCTCTACCTGAATGTAATGGCCCGTATTCTCCACTGTCCATGGGTGCCTAACCAGTAGCCCTTGCTCTAGATGTTAAATCAGGCTAGGCTACTCTATAGTGGCATATGCCTGTGTCTGCCTATGCCTCTTCTTTCTTCCTTCCAGTGCCTCAGCTGGGAAACTATTGGGTCTGTGGCTTGTGCCCCCTTCAAAGTTGTGGCTCCTTCATTTTTCATCACAGCCTCTGCACCATTGTTGGTGACCTTTGCTTCTGGGGTCAGGGCTGCTGTTAGGCTGGCAGTTTTTTGTTTCCCAATCCTGGCTTCCTTACTGGCACTGTTCAGGTTCAGTCTCCTAGATAAGGCATTAGCATTAGTTTGCTGTTTCCTTGGATGGTACAGTAACTCCTTGCTTACTGTTGTAGCTATGTTCCTGAAAAATGCGACTTTTAGCAAAACGATGTTAAGCGAATCCAATTTCCCGATAAGAATTAATGTAAATAGGGGGTGGTTAGGTTCCAGGGAAATTTTTTTCACCAGACAAAAGACTATATTATATATATATATATATATATATATATATATATACACACAGTATAAGTTTTAAACAAACAATTTAATACTGGTATACAGCAATGATGATTGTGAAGCTTGGTTGAGGTGGTGAAGTCAGAGGGTGAGATATTTCTCAGGGAATGCCTTACTGCTAAATGATGAACTAGCACTCGGCTGAGCCCTCATGGGTTATCCCATTGTTATTAATGTAGCCTTAAAGTCTACAAGGCAGCACGAATGGAGGGAGGGGAGACAGCATGGCAGGCAGAGACAGAGACACACACCGTGTGTGAGAGAGAGATGTGTGCATTGCCCCTTTAAGTAGGTGACCCCACTCTAAGTACATTGCCTTTTTAAGTAGATCAGCAAGTTGAGACAGCAGCTGCTGCCAGCAAGCTCCCTCCGTCCTGAGCCCTGTTGTGTTCCCCTGCCGCTCTGTGGAGATGGGGTAAGCAGGGGGGAGTGGGACACCCTGACGTTAGCCCCCCTCTTCTCCCCGCCCCCGCACAGCAAGCAGGAGGCTCCTGGGAGCAGCTCCAAGGCAGAGGTAGGAGCAGCACATGGCAGTGGGGGGAGGGACAGCTGAACTGCTGGACAATAGATAGCCTGCTGGGCGGCTGCTGCACAGGGAACTTAGGGGAGTGAGGAGCTGATAGGGGGGCTGCCGGTGCTTCACAGGGCCATCCTTACCCATATGCAAAGTACGCAACTTCGTAGGGCACCAGGAAATTTTGGGCACCAAATTTCCTGGTGCCCTGCGCAGCTGTGTGCTGCTCCACCTCAGCCCCGCCTCTTCCCACACCTGCTCCGCCCCAGCCCCCCCCCACCCCCACTCCCCTGAAGACTCCAGAAGCGGTTGGGGCTGCACTTACCGGTAAGTAGAGTGACCCGGCCCCAGCCTGCTCCGCTCCTCTGGCTCCCAGCCACACCGCCGGCGAGTGCTGTGGGGCGGTTCCTCCCTCCCCCCAGAGCAGGGAGCCAGGGGAGCAGAGCAGGCTGGGGCCGGGTCACTCCACTTCCCGCAGGAAGTGGCCAGCCCCCCTGCGGAGGCCTGGGGCGGGGCCCCACACAGCCCCCCATGAGGGGGCTGCGTAGGGCACCAAAATAGCTAGGGACGGCCCTGATAGGGGGGCTGCCGGTCCACCCTGGTTCGAAGCCCCCACCAGCTAGCTCCAACGGCTGCTCTTTCTGCAAGCAGTGGATAAAGTAGGTGGCTGCCAAACAACGTTATAAGGGAGCATTGCGCAACTCTAAACGAGCATGTTCCCTAATTGATCAGCAATGTAACAACGAAACAACATTAACCGGGATGACTTTAAGTGACGAGTTACTGACTGGTTCCTTATCTGGTATTGAAACTGAGCCAGCTGTTCAAGTCACCAGGCCAATTGTCCCTGATATTCATGGAAATTATGAAGCCACCTGAGTGAATTGTGATCTGTCCTTAACAGGAATTTTTCCCCCAGGAGGAAATACCAAAAATGTTTGGTGAAGGTCACTGTGCCATTGGCAGACTAGATGCCAGCTCATGCCAAGGTCCTGGGCCCCACTGAACAATGACAAATGTGTACTTGGAAACCAGTCTGGCTTGCTTGTGTTAAAATACACATTAGTGTTCTAAGAATGCAGTTAGTGTTTTGACTTTATGGAATGCTTGTAGGATGCTGCATGTATTAATCTTACTTATAATATCTGTTTCCCCTGGTATAAAGTTATATTGAGTGTTTCCATTGTAAACTTCTGTAATTGTTTAACTTACCAAACAGGAATAGAAGCATTAATTAAGGTAAAGTGCTTGTCCTGCACCCAAGATGGCCAACTGAAGGCAAAGGAAGCATTGTGTAGCATCAAAGGAGAGACCTTGTTGATTGCATTCCTCAAGCCCTCCAGGAGGGGAAGGCCTGTGCATGAACTCCCTCCATCAACTTGGATTCTGGGTTGAGGGGGAACAAAAACAGCTGACAAGGAGAAATTGGCTCTCTTTATGCTGTCTGGACTCTGAGGGGCAAAGATTCCTAAATATAAGCAAGAGATCCCCAGTCTGTTTGGCTTGGGTCAGTCCTAAATGATTGTATAGAGTTGCTTGTTATAGAAGCTTGTATTACCTTTTAAATCTAAGACTGTAACTCATTTGTGTGTGTGTATATTTCCTTTTTTAACCTTTTAAATAACTCTCTTATTTCTTTCCTTAGTTAATAAATCTTTAGTTAGTTTATTACAGGATTGGCTAAGGCATTGTGTTTGGTTTGAGATTTCCGTACAATTAATCTGGGGTAAGTGACTGGTCCTTTGGGACTTGGAATAACCTAAATATTGTGATTTTCGGTGTAAAAAGACCATCCATCACACAGTCAGGCTTGCCTGTGTGTGACAGTGTGCAGGGTGTGATTTGATGAGCTTTTAGACTTGGAGTGACTCTGGTCACTCACATGCTAATCAGTTCCCCTTGAGAAAGCTGACTGGGGTAATTAGGCAATCAGGCTGACCCACTGGACGGGATAAGGGACCAATTATTCCATCAGCTCAAGGCTGATAAAGAGGCAGGAAGGAAGCTCCAAGGTGGGGGACAGAAGGGACTATGGCTAGTTGAGCCCTATTACATGGAGGCCTCAATGGAGGGAGACTTCGGTTTCCCTCAGGTCTTGGGGCGAGGGCCAAAAAGTATGGTGTTGCTGCTGTAAATAGACTGTTGCACAGGGATTGTTGTGGAAATGGAGGAGGGAACTGAAAATAAAAGCATTTGGTGAAGGCACAACCAATGGAGTCTGTGCAGCTTCTGTGAGGAAGAAGGCAGAAGGGGAGCCATGTCCTGTTGCAGGGTAGCAAGATAGATCAAAATGCCAAGGGGACTGTGACTCCATGGTTAGACTGTTATTGTGCTTTAGGAGTTCATACTTTTTACTGGGAGTTTACACTTATTACTTGGTTGGTGAAATCTAACTATAGAACTCACAACTAGTTTGTGGTTTGTGCCCTGCTTCTTAACAGTCTGCCCTGAGGTTGGTATTCTCTCACTTGTGAGCCGCTCCGGACAGCATGGCAATCATCACTGCCAACTGCTCTTTCTTAATTGTGGAGTAATTCCAGTTAGCTTTGTTCAGGGTTCTGCTGGTGCAT
Organism: Lepidochelys kempii; assembly: GCF_965140285.1. Taxonomy (NCBI): domain Eukaryota; kingdom Metazoa; phylum Chordata; order Testudines; family Cheloniidae; genus Lepidochelys; species Lepidochelys kempii. Next base: position 80,899,742 of record NC_136380.1, read on the forward strand.
GGAGCTACTCTTTCCTTGACTCCATATGATTGAGACAAGAGAGCCCCAATGACAACCTCACTGGCATTTGCGTCTAGGATGAACGGTAGCTGGAGTTGGGGATTGGCCAGTAATAGTGGGGAACAGGAACTTCTGCTTTGTTTCCAGAAGGCATCTTGTGGCATGAGGTAGTCCACTCAAATGTCCACCCCTTCTCTGCCAGTTTGTGCAGTGGCAAAATCAGCAGTGATTCTCCAGTAGTATGAAGCCAAGCCAATGGAACTGTGCAACTCAGTGACAGTGCATGGCACCAGCCGAGACTGGATGGTTTCCACCTTTTCAGGGTCTGTCCCTTTAGAGCACGTGCCCCGGTAATGTACTTCATCTCAGAAAAAATTGCATTTTGCTGGTTTCACCTTTAAGTTTGCTTAGCAGAGCCTCTCAAGCACAGCTCCCAACTTCTGCAGGTACTCCTCACATGACCTCTTGGTGACAATGATGTCATCAAGATATACCAGGCAGGACCTACCCTACAGGTCTGCCAACATCACATCCATCAACCTCTGGAACATTCCAGGAGCATTACAGAGTCAAAAAGACATTAAACCCAAAAGAGACCCTGTTTGGTGGTGAATATTGTCTTCTGTCAGTCATCAGGGTGCACCTCTACTTGCCAGAAGCCACTGGCCAGGCCCAGGGTACAGAACCAGCTGATCTTTGCAGGCAAGTCTAATCCTAAGAAGGAAATCTGCATCTCTCATTTTAATATCATTCAATCGTCTATATTCCACACCTGCTCATGTTGCTTGGCCTTTCTTCCTTACCAAGACTATAAGTGTATCCCCTGAGCTCATGGATGTTGCCTGTCTATACCATCTGTTGCAGTTGTTCACTGAACTCCACTTGGTGATGGATTGGGGTCCTCTGTGGCCACAGTCTCACAGGTCTGGCTTCCCCAGTCTCAGCCTGGAGCTGTATCAACCCTATGCACCAAAGGTTGTTATCCCCAGTGGAAAAGATATCAAGGTAACTTCCCAATAGGTTCTGGGCTGCTTGCAGATGCCCAGAGGACAGACTCCTCTTCGTCAGTTCTACATCTTGCATGAGATCTTTTCTCTCCCATGTTTGTTTCACTCCCATGTTTAGTCTGTCTCGGTGACTCCTTCTTTCCCCAGTGCCTTGCTGTACTGCTAGTACTTCACGTGCCACCTTTGGTTACATAGTCACATCCATGTGGGAAGGTACCAAACCCTGTGCCCGGGTACATGACTCAGGGTTCCATTGTCTATTGGCAACTCTCATGTGACACAGCCTCTCACACTTTTGCCTTTGGTCTGGGCCACCAGGAAACTATATTGGCCTAATGGTGGGGGTTCCAGCATGCCTTCCAGCATTCTGTTGCGTTTCCCTTCACCTGTCCTGAAATGACCATTTAACTCCTTAGGGTCACATTCCTCTCCATGGTGACCTCACACATTTCTGTTTTGCCCACATCAGGTGTCATGGCAAACTGTCTCTTCTTGACGATACAGAGGCCTCTCTTGAAGCTGAGATCAATCTCATATTGTCTGAGGAAATTAGTCCTGATTAGGGCTTCCTGGAAGGCTGCTTTTGTTACCAGGAACTCATAGGCTAAATGAAGGTTGTCCAGAGAAATTTTTATTTGCCATATTCCCATGATCTTGAGCTGAGTTTGGTTTACAGCTTGGACCATCCCATTGAAAGGTCTCCCCCTTCCTCTGATCTCCCTTGGTGGCTCTTTCCCATAATTGTGTGTGTGCAATGGAAATGTTTGTCCCAGAGTCTACCAGAATTGTACATCAATCTTTCTGGTGGTGTAATATTTGTGCCAGATGTCAATGACGGTTAGTGTCTTGTTTGGACCTACTGGTCTGCAAGTGGGGACCTGGCCCTTGGCCTCTGCCTTTGGTAGTTTCCTTTTTTCCAGGAGCTACCATGCTGTGGGTATTCCTGTACTGCGACAACTCAGACATTGTAGCTCTCCCCTCCCATGGGACAGTTGTTGATTGGGGTTTAGTTGCTTCGTGTGTCCTTGTCTTCCTCTGTCTGTTCTTTCTGGATTATAGGGGTCCCTTTCTTTTTTCATCCAGTTAATATCACTTTGCATTTCTCTCAGACCCTCAATCAATTCTTGGACGTCTGAATCCCATGTGTTTCCTGTAGCTACAGTAGCTTCCAGTTCAGCCTCATGCAACATCAAAAGACCTCATGAGCAGACCTTATTTGTATCGACACCTACTTTGCCAAGGTGATCGATTTTTGGCTGTTTTATATTAAAATTCACTTATGTCTCGGTGCAGGGGTAATAAAATGTTGTTAAGCATATCTCATGACTAAAGGGCATCAGAACTGTAGTTCATATACCCTAATTGAAGGGTCACCATAACTTAAACCTCACTAGCTAAGTGTGGGGTAGTGAGACACAGTCAAATAAAAGTCACAGGGATGGAGGATGGGTGCTCCTATATGGTGGTGAGGATCTGTTTAAGGGTCCTAGATGTCATTTGTTCTCTCCCTCCATTGTTTAAAGACAGACCTAAATAGACTCAGTCAGAAGTCCTTATCTTTTCTCAAAAAGAAAAGGAGGACTTGTGGTACCTTAGAGACTAACCAATTTATTTGAGCATAAGCTTTCGTGAGCTACAGCTCACTGAACTGTAGCTCACAAAAGCTTATGCTCAAATAAATTGGTTAGTCTCTAAGGTGCCACAAGTACTCCTTTTCTTTTTGCGGATACAGACTAACAGGGCTACTACTCTGAAACCTATCTTTTCTCAGTGACCACTAGAGATGAAATAACTGATAAGCAGGTCTAGGGGCCCGAGTTGAACACCTGGTGTGGAGACAGTATTGCGGTGAAGGACAGTGCAGAGAAAGCAGCTTCAGGGAGGTTCCTCACCACGCAGTGAAACCACTAGAGCTGAAATCACTAAGAACTGTGTGAGGTAGTGAAACCTTAGAACACTGCATGATGGCTAAGGCAGCGTGGTGAGAGAGACAGCAGCAGCAGAGGTGCCCCCTACCCAGCAAATCCTAGAGCTGTATTACTAATAGTTGGGCTGGGTGGTTGTGGGACTGGATGGGACCAGACTGGACTAGACAAAAGACACAGAAGAGCAGCAGCTGTGATGAGAAGCAGTGGCAGCAACAAAGGAGCAGTAGTGTTGGCATCACTCCCCCCAGACCCCCGGCCAGCATCTCTTCTAGTGGGTGTTACCAGGTGTAACTACATTTGAAGTACATATCCATAGTCAGTATTTATAACTTCAGATACAAAAATGATACATGAAGACAAATAGGACAATCATATTCAGCAAATCATAACTTTTCCAATGACACCTTACACAACCCGTCTTGCATAAAATACATCATAATTATATTCTAATCCTATTGTAATAATATCACTATGAAGAATATAGGGTGCAGCGTCACACTAGGTATCTCAAATTGGAGACACAATTTAGTGGATATTTTGGCCATAATCTCTGCGCCTCAGTTCCCCGTCTGTAAAGTGGGGATTATAGTACCCCTCACTTCATTTCTTTGGGGTGTTGTGAAGATAGATAGATCGATCAATGTTTGTAAAACACTCAGATACTATAGTGATAAGCACCATAGGAAAACTCAAAAGGAAGTTAGTAATTCTGTCATTAGCATTAAGGGCATGTCTACTCTAGCGAGCTAAAGCAGCACAGCTGTACCAATGCAGCTGCACCTCTGTAAGATTGCTCCTGTAGCTGCTCCATGCCGAAGGGAGAGTTCTCCCATCGACATAACAGCACCTCCACGAGCAGTGGTAGCTATGTCAGACGGAGAAGCTCTCCTGCTGCGTACACTACCATTTACGCAGGCGAAACTTGTGTCACGCGGGGGTGTTTTTTCACACCCCTGAGAGACATACATTTTGCCGACATAAATGGTAGTGTAGACATGGCCTAAGATAAATACATAAAATAACCAGACTTGGAACACACCCTCACGCCATATTGAATTTGCCTTTCTAAACTATGGGTTTATGTACATGAACATTTAGTTCACAGCAAGCGGAGCTGTGAATCTACCCTAATCTGCTGCACTCTAACTGTCTGTGTGGACCATGCTGACTCGCATTACCAGTTTGTTAATGCACTTTGATTTAGTCCTCTTTGTCAACGCATTTTGATCTAGTCCAGTTTCAAACTGTGAATGCACATCAGCAGGATCCATGCAGACAGTCAGTGGCAGGTTAGGTTTACACCCCAGTTTGCAGCCTTAGGTATACTTAGTCCTGCCTCAGCGTGAGTGTGCGGGGTGGAGTGGACTAAACTCTCAAGGTGCCTTCCAGCCCTACATTTCTGTGATTCTATGAAACGTTCACATGATTTGGGAATGTTCTTCAAGATTGTTGAGGTTGTTAAAATGGCCTATTCATTTACCTATTATGGATTTGGCTTTTTAGTACGTGAAATACATTTGAATCCCAGGAATCAGAAACTAAAGTACTAGGTTGTCTGAAATAATTATTTTAATGTATTGGGCTCTCATATATCAAGTAAGTACCAGTCTGAAAAGGAGACAATAATTCTTAGGATTGTTTCCTTTATGAAATCAGAGTCCACAAGAGACTGTGATAGAATAATCATTCTGGCTCTGAGCTGAGTGTTAACAATCTCTTCGGTATTACATTTATATTGAGAGCATGACATTCTACTTGTTGTGTTATACATAAAGGTGATTATATTAAGTTTTAAAGAACTGCTGATGAATTAAATATAGATAGATAGATCAGGCCATACTCTCTTGCTTTCTCTCTATATATAAAATAAACTTTCTTCTGATGCCTGAATTCAGATGTCACACAGTGTTTGTTATATCTAAAATTACTATCATGAATGTGGTTGACATCACAAACAGTGTATAGTGTGGCTTCATTGAGTGAACCAAGCACAATGCTGATGTAAATGATCTACCATACTGGGACACATACCTGAAATCCCTTAATCACATGATTAGTCCAAACAATGCTGCTTGTGAACAGGAAATTGAGAGTGGACCTTTTAACACCTAGGGATGGAAAATTATTTTTTTCCAGATTATGTAGTGCTATAGCTTGGGGGATTCAAATATAACGATAAACCACAAAGCTTTACACGAAGAAATGTAAGAGCTCAGATGATGATTGTTCTCTCTTGTTGATGTTGCAGGACCCAGAACAAAGATCTTGGCAGATGCGTGAAATAGGAACCTGTTCGGTTTGGAAATTGCAAATACATTTCAAACCCAAATATTTACATATCAGTTTGTATTCTACTTAGCTCCTGCCCAGACCTTTGTTCTGGGTGCTGTTGCTTCTACAACCGTTCAGAATGCTAATTCTAAATTATGGGACCAACACGGACAGAAGTAGCCATATCCTATCTTTTTGGGGTGGGGGTGGGGGTTATCAGCTGTTTCAGTGGAAATGGAAAACCCTGAATCTGGGTCTTGGCAGGCAAGTCAAGGAAGGACTGACTTTCCAATATTTAGTTTTAATATATATGTAGATTTGAAGATTGCGTATATCCTCTTAATGACTTCAAATTTTATTTAATATTTAATTTTTGTACTTACAAATGCTTTGCCATTCACCCTTAATATTTGCCTGTATGTCACAGGGCCGCTGAATGTGTTATAAATCACTAGGTATTAAAGGACTCAGTCTGCAAAACCTTATGCAGGGTCATTTGGACTGTTCATGTGAGCAAGGGACTTGGGTCCTAGTACAGCAGCTCACAAACCAGCATCGGATACAGGAGGTCAAACTAGGTGATCACAATGATCCCTTTTGGCCTTGGAATCTATGAATCAATGATGTGTGATTCATATGAAGCCACACTCTATTTTTTCAGGCCTGATCCAAATCACACTGAAGACAATAGGAGTCTTTCCATCCATTTCAGTGGGCTTTGGATCAGGCCCTCTGATCTGATCAGTGGCAGTTATATCCCAATTACGATGGGAGCTGCGGGAAACGGGGCAGGCCACAGCGACATGCTGGCCGCCACTTCCCACAGCTCCCATTGGCTGGGAACGGTGAACTGCACCCACTGGGAGCTGTGAGGGGCCGTGGCTGCAGACAGTCAATGTAAACAAAATGTCTCATGGCCCACCAGAGGATTACCCTGATGGGCCACGTGTCAAAGGCTGCCGATCCCTGGCTCAGCACCTCGCTCTCTGTTGGTGTGAACTGCAAGACAATGTAGACATGCCCTAAGACTATGTTGCTTAGTAAATAGATGGACTTTATTTGTTAGGGTGATGGATTCATATGATCCTTTATGAAATTATTCTTCTAAGATCTGTTTGAAAGTTGTTGGATGTCAGATATGCAGCATTAGTGAGACAAGGTGGATGAAGTAAGACAAGCTTTCAAGCTACACAGAGCTCTTCTTCTCTTGGTCTGGGAAACTAACTCAGATTGCCTCTGCTAAATACAAGATTTGAACAGAAGTTGGTCCAATAAAAGATATGACCTCACCCACCTTGTTTCTCTAATATTTTGGGACCGACACAGCTACAGCTACATTGCAGACAAGATTCGCAGCATCTCTGTTTTCATTTGCAATAAATGGCCCAGCAGTTGTCACATAGTGGCAAAATATGATGGTATGATAGCAACACTAAACACTGGCAGGTACAGGAAAGACAGAGGCCCCTTTTTATGCAGTAATGCATATCTTGATGCTATGGCAACTATCTGTCTCCTTGAGCTTGTGGGGCTAAAGATGAATGTGTAAAAGGATAATATCCGTTTTTATGCCAGTTGGTCTTTCAGGCTTTACTTCTACACCTACTTCACTGAGCTGGTTGCAAGTGAATTGTTTGAGGTAATTACTTTTTTATACCTTCATCTCAAAAAAACCCTGGCTTCATTGTCATTTTAACATTTGCTTCCAGAAACTACTTTTATTGTTTCTGCCTCATTTCTACTCAAAGTTATTTAAAAAAACAAAAACAAATAAAAAGCAGTGGTCTAAACTGCTTGCATTATTATGTAATTTTCTTTTTTCCAAAGGGTTTTTAGCCACATCAAGATAATAGCCAGAAATCTAGTTTAAAGATAATCTTGCTTATATTATATTTTCCAAATCCTTGATAGCTTTTAAAAAAAATGTTCCCTAAAATACGTCCTGCTTTCTTTTGTCTGACCTTGCGTGGCTTCTTAACCTTTTCTGTGCTGCATTACCTGCTCCCCATTTTTACCCATATTGCTTAAACCTGTCTACTTTTGAAATAAATTCAGGCTTTGTCAATTCAGGGTGGGGGATCTAGGAAAAACTGAGCATTTTATTGCTAGTGAGAACTTAACAGTACTACTAAAAATCTTTCTGAGACCAGATCTTGTAACTTGATATACTTTAATCAAACACACATTATTGGACTCACGACAGGAGTGACTGGATGAAATTCAAAAGCCCTGTGTTATACAGGAGGTCCCTTCTGGCCTTACAATCTATGAAACTTGATTTTCCCGCCTCATATTGGCATCATCATTCAACATGGAGGGGGAGCATAGGGACAGAACACTACATGAATGATGCAAGCTTTCTATAGTCAACATCAGAAATGAAGCTGCATCACTATTATCATTTAGCTTGCCATGGGATAGCATTTAACCTGTCTGCAGAAAGCATGACAGATATACTCTCCTGTTTTTCACTATACTTTCTTATTGATAACAGGAACCTTGAAGCAGAGTACATCGAAAACAGTCGATCCTTTGAGAAAAACTGTTGTAAATAATTTTTAAAATATCATCTTGCAGAAAGGGGGAAATGGTAATTTAAAAGTAATGACTGATGCCTTTATTTTAATGAGAGCATTATCGTCAGGTCTGGTTAATCTAGGCTTGGTTTATCTGTTTACATGGCAATTTCATCATAGAAGTCTGATCTTCCAGATAGGGAGAAAGAGGAAGGTCCCTATCTGGGGAAGCTGATTCCTGAGTTCAGGAAAAGGAAGCCCACAAATCCCATCCCACAAACAGGAGAGATTTCACCTTCATGAGCAGGTATATAAGAGGGTGGAAGACAGAAAGCACCTCACCTTATCCCTTCAGTTCAGATACAAATATATAGGAGAGGGGATGTCTCTGTACAGGAAGTCCATCCCTTCATTGTGGGAAAAGATCTAGAATGGGAATTCTACCCAGGGATTCCCGTACTCCAGGAAGGATGAGAGGGAAGCAAGTGGAAGAAGTTGGGGGGAGGGGTGTTAGGACAGTGGGAACCTCATGAATGAAATGTAGAGGAGAGCACAGGAAAGACAAACCCTAGCACTGACTCACTCAACATCCCCAGTGCCTGGCCTGCCGATCCTTTCTCTCCCATCCCACTCACACTCACCCAAAGTCACACTGTGCAGCCTCATGGTCTTGGGTAGGTGGGATGGATGTTTGGATGCCTGATTGAACAGGGACAGGTGGAAGGTGGGGAACAGGGCTTGAGAAGTTTGAGGAGGCTCAGAGAATAGAGATTGGAGGTGGCGGTTCCCCTGGTGTAAGAGCTTATGGGAGGAAAGGGAGGCCCCTGGGCTCAGATCCTCAAAGGTATTTAGGTTCCCAACTCCCATTGGACCTGGGCCGTGGTGCCCTCTTCCACCTGGCAGTTCCACCTAGGAGCTGAGTATACTCTGGTCCTTTCAGTGTTAAGAATAATTTTTATTTTACTAAATGGAAAGCATGTGACCTCTCTATATTTTAACCCTAATATTTTGCACATTAAATAAACATTGGAGAGAGTGTATTTTTAATAGGCAGCAGCTGAGGTTAAAGCTAACATCTGGGGCTTAAGAAGTGGCTTATACCAGAGAAATGTAATAGTGCTTGGTGGGTTTATATAGAGATGTATAAATAACCAGATTACCTAAATTGTAGGCAGGCAAACCCCATAGCTGGCTGCATAATTAAAAAATACTAATGCCAGCTGTAGCCATTTCTGGACTGGGGTCTTAGTACATCTCTGCAACAAGCGGATGGTTTTGAGGCTAAAAAATACAGCAGATTATATAGCCATGTACAATACTTTGACATTTGGTTTAAAAATACCCGAGGTTTGGACAGAGACAGTCTCTGTGTAAAAATATTAAATCCAAAGCTCCACTCTGAAGACAAATTGTCATTTACTTTCTTGTTACCAGTTCCTGATATACGATGAAGTGGGGTTTTGCACCGCATTTTTTGTGCATGTGTTACCTGCTGAACCGGCTGCAAACAGCAGATCTTTTGTCATCTCTAGCCTTTTACTTTTGGTGATGCAAAATTATGAACTGATATTCCCCACCCCCCACCCCGTCTTCCATATTTAGTTATTGCTATTTCCCCCCAAAAGGGAGCATGAAGAAAGATAATTGTGCTTGCTTGAGACATTATGCATAAAAGCACTTAGCTATTTTTAATTCTTAATGATAACCTGCCTTCCTCTTATGGGACAGAGTATGTCTAAAAGGGATAATTCAGAGCAAAGGATTGGTTATCCATATGGAACTCACGTGAGCTTGGACCAGCAGATACTGGCTCACTGCCTTACATTTTCAGAGAACATTTAAGTGTAGCACACAGTCTAAGCAAGCTGATTAAACAATATACTGTGCAACAGTCTGTGTACCGCCCAGACACGGGTGAGAAATGTAGATTTGTGTGTGTATGTGCGCAGAAAATCAGATGTTCTGGATTTGATTCTCAGGTACAATGTGATTCTTTTGTGCTATTCCAACAGTGCATAGCATCTGGAAAGCTAATATAACAGGCTACTCAGGTACTCCCCTGAGTCTCAGGAAGTATAGAGCCATAGTAGTCCCTGGGTTAGGATATGGTCAGTTATTCCTGGTTACCTCAATGATCTTGAGACTCACTGGGTAGCCAGGCTGTAATCTGATGGGTTATCTCACCAGCCCAGGCAGGAGCCAGTGCCACATCTGAGTCCCTGCCTCAGGGCACAATTTATTGTTTAGAACACAAAACTCATGCTAATCAGAAAAACACAGCAATTCCACTGACCAAAATGGGCTGCTGTCTCCAGAGGCTTTCCTACAGGCCTCTCTCAGCCCCAGGAAATGTAACATACCTTTGTCTTGGATTCCCCTACTGAATCATGACTGGCAAGTAGCCCTTAGCCCTTTCCTGGATTTTTTTCCCTGACACACAAACATAAATTACAAATCCAGGGGGATGCTCTGGTTAAAATCATAAGCAATAACAATTTTTAAAAGACAGCACCAGTGTCCTAAAAACTGTGTGGGAAAAGGCACAATGTACAGCTCCCAGGCAACAGCAAAAGGATGTGTGGTGTTCATTGATCACTTAGGCCCAGGTCCACAAAGGGAGTTAGACATTGTGATCCTGAGTGTCATGGAGCCTAACTTTTTAGGCGCCTAGAAAATCACAGGAACAACACTGATCTATAAAGCCTGAGTTAAAGCATCTTGGCTCTTCTACAATGAATGGGGAGAGACGGGTGCCTTAAACTGCAATCCACAAAGCCAGCATGCTATGCAAGGAGCCAACTATGCTAGCCAATGGGAGATGGTGACCAGAGGGGTGTGTGCTAAGCCCCACCTACCTCCCAGAGATGGGTGCCTAAATCCAGGTTGCAGGGAGGCACCCAGCTCAGCTTGTGATCCACAGACCAGGGGAAGATAGGCATTTGGTCACCTAAGTCACATGCAGGGCCCAAAACAAAATGGCAAGGGAGAGTTTTTCCCTGATAAGCTTTATCCCAGAAGTTAGGGTACTTACTAGTGATGTAGTGTAGGAGACACCTGGTTCAAGTCTCTCTTCTCCTGAGAGGGAAAAAGGATTTAAGCAGGGGTCTGCTACCGCACAGGTGAGTACCCTAACCACTCACCTATAGACTGTTCTGTTGTGGTGCTCCTTCAATCTGTCCTACTGAACTTGTTCCACTTTAATTAACTAACTGAATAATTAAATATTAATTGGACCAGAGAGAGCAAGAATGGCTCTATAGCCTACTGGTTAGGTCACTCACTTGAGAGGTGGCAGATCGCAGTTAAATCCCTTCTTCTCCTCAGGTGGAGAAGGATCTTTAATCGGTGGAGGGGAGGGGTGGAAGGGCAATCTTCCACATCCTCTCCACTAGGCTAAAGTCTAGCCCTCCTCCTTCTGCCCCCCACCAGACATTTGTGTGAATTCACCTAAGAGGGCCTAGCTGGTAGTCAGCCTCTGAGCATGCCTACCGGATGGGGCCTCCCACACATGAATTAGGTGGCCCAATTTGTGAATTATTCTGAGGCTTAGGTGGGAGAAAGGAGTCCAGATGCCCATTTCAAGGCAGCCGTGCATGTGCTCAGGTGGGAAGATTGGCACTTGGGTGCCTAGAGTGAGACAGCAGTCCACAAGCCCAGATGCAAAAACACAGGTGCAAAGTGAGTGTAGGTGTCTACAGCCAAGCATGAGTTTTGTGGATTGCAGTGGGGGGTTAAAAACAGGACTTGGGCACCTAAGAAACTTTGTGGATTGCACCCTGAGTGCCTAAGGGGTTTTCAAGGGTTCTGGGTTGCTCTGTGTCTAGTTCCTAATGGCTGTGCATAATCATAGCTTCCCAGTGTCCCATCCAAACTCTGGTAAGCTCAGCTCTTAAAGGCACAGTCTTCAAGACCACATCTTCCCTTTCAAATCAAAACTTAATAACAATAACACTTAAAACCACCATTAATTTAACACACAATTATGAATACTTATAACAAATCCAATAACTAAACTTACTAAGAATGCTGAGTTAGTCTTTGGGAGGCCCTGCACCATTGCTTGAACCTGTGGGAGTCTCCTAGATCATGAGCACTACTGTTGTCAGGAGGCAGCAGTTCCACTTGTTCTGGTTGTTCCATGACTTGGGGCTCTGTTGGCTCAACCTGCTGAGATTATTGCCTGTCTGAGACCTTCTTGGCCAAGCCAACCAACTCACCCATCTCTCCCTCCCTTCAGGGAAGTGGAGCAGGTGTTACCTCTTTCTCTGTGTCAGTCTAGAATGACAACTTCAGGTGACCACAGAGCAACCTCTTGGGGCACCATAGCCATTTGTGACCATAGCTTCCCATCATAGAGACACACAGTGACATTTTTATGAAGTGGTGGCAGCTACCTGGACCCCAGATCATACCAATTTTTTTTTGTTTTGCCTTATCTGTCTCTTTGTTTGTCTGCAAGTCCCCAGTGACTCTGACATCAGTTTCTAACAGTGCAGGCAGGCTTGTTTTCAGTTTTACGAAACTGAAATGTCAGCAGGCGAGAATGCATGCTTCACTGGTTCCGTTGTGAAATTTAACAGTGCTATATATGGATCAGCGTCAGACACGGCATTCTTTTTTTCAGTGTATTTTTTTTTTAGTAATTTATTTAGTATTGTTTTTCACCAGTCAGTTGGATCGAAGGTAATGGGGACTACCAATTGCATGTCTAAATCTGTACCTCCCTGCAAACTATTTAAATGCATGCCCAAACTGCAGTCCATTCTCAAACATTACTATGACACATATACCATTTTCCAGTAGAAATAGATTTGATATGTACAGTCACCTGTTTTGCTGAGGTGTCTTCTAGTAAGACTATCAGAGGAAAGTGAAAATAATAGTCTAGGACAACTGTATAGTCCCGTCCCACCCACCCCCCATCACCATAAACAATCAACATCTTTTTCCAACTTTAACAAATCTATGCCGACCTTGCTGTAGCGGACATTTTTTTCTGTATCATCAGCTCTTTCATCTGTATTCTTTTGAAAGCTTCCCTATCCCATGGAAAATGTTTTCACATACTTCCTCAATTGTTTTGGTCCCCTGCCCATCCAATGAGTGCACCTTCTTGATCAGGGGATAAAGGCATGACACTTTTTTAACCCAATAATGGGCAGTCTTTTCCCATGGTACTATCCAAAGTGTGTGTGTTATTTACCCATACATTTTTATTTACCCATACATAGTTCTTATATGCTGTTAGTCAGGATATAGGAGGGATAAGTTCACCACTGTAAGCCCTGAGTTTCATTGATTTAGACTGTGGTACCTTGGCCTTTTCTTTTAATGTAATAACACTGTTTCTGGCAGCACAATGGATTGCGCACCAGGATCCAACTTCAAAATAACATGCTCCATTTGCTTTCAGATTGACAGTCCAATCATCTTCTGCTGCAATATTGGCCATCGCTCCTGTGAAGCATTCTTCATAGCTAGTCATGCTGTCAACGTCTTCTTTGTCCACATTGGGTATGTCTATACTGTAATTAGAGCCCACCGCTGGCCCATGCCAGCTGCCTGGGGGTTGTGGGGCTCGGACTAAGGGGCTGTTTAATTATGGTGTAGACATTTGAGCTTGGACTTGGCTGCAGCCCGGGCTCTAGGACCCTGCAAAGTGGGAGGGTCCCAGAGTTTGGCTACGGCCTGAGCGCAAAGTCTACATGGTGATTAAACAACCCCTTACCCAAGTTCCGCGAGCTGGAGTCAGCTGGCAGAGGCCAGCAGCGGGTTTTAATTGCAGTATAGACATACCCATTGTGCACAGTCTACGGGTGCTCTAAACTCTTGCAAAGTGATGTAATCTGTTGCATTTCTTGCATCTTTTCCTATATAGCTGGCATTATCTTAGCCTGTGTTTGTTGCCACAGAGTATGAACTCTAACTTTTTTTGGACTCCAACTTTCAGCTCCTTTCAGCATGCCTTTCTGCCTCAGCTCTCTCTTTTTGTCTTATTTTGGATTCTTTGTCATATCTACAGAGTCAGAGCACTGTCCACCCTATGTAAGCTTTATTCTAGATGGGTTGACTTCCTTTGCTTGGCAAATTCTAATTGTTTTGTCCAGGGTTAATTCTGGGTCGTCCAATAGTCCCACTCTGAATTTTTTGTCCCAGATCCCAATCCCAATTTGGTCTCTTATCAGGGACTCATTTAGCCCCCCAAAACTGCATAACTGACTCCTTAGCCTCAGATAAGTCACAAACTTTTCTATGGTTTATATACTGTCTATTTAAAAACATCTCTCATTTTTACATAGAGTGCAATACTCCTCACGTTTCTGTAATACTGTTTCACAGTTCTCCTCCTCTCCCTGAGTTACCAAAATTTGTTAAAACACATCAAGTGCCTCAGAACCAACTATTATCAGAAATAAGGCTACCCTCTTAGTGTCTTTCTTTTTTGCTGACACCCATTTCTTGCAGATACAGAATGAAGCATTGTTTAAGCTGCAGTGTATTGAAAACTGTGTTAAAATTGTAAATCTATCACTTTAAATTCTCAGGGGGTTGCTTAGTCCTGTTTGCAGGCAGTGGGCTCTGTAGGGAAGCATGCCATCAGATTTGGTCGGCAGACAGACAGCCAATACTAAGGTGAGGTGAACTGCACCTCTCTTTTTTAGGGAGCAGCCTGCTTTGACTATCTCTGTTTTTGTTGGTGTTATTGTTCTGAGTTCTAAGAAATAAAGTAGTGTTACAATTCAATCTTCCAGCTAGAGTGTTTATATTTTTATCAAACTTCTGATACCATATGGTGATCAGTGATCATTCAGTACTTGAAGTGCTTGCAAGTTTGTTCTGTATCCATGTCCAGCTGGCTGTGCATAGAATCATAGACTATCAGAGTTGGAAGGGACCTCAGGAGGTCATCTAGTCCAACCCCCTGCTCAAAGCAGGACCAGTCCTCAATGTTTGCCCCAGATCCCTAAATGGCCCCCTCAAGGATTGAACTCACAACCCTGGGGGGTTAGCAGGCCAATGCTCAAACCACTGAGCTATCCCTCCCCCCCCCCAACAAGAGATGCAACCAGAATTTTCTTCAGGAAAGGGTCCAGGTTTCCTGCCAAATAGCAGGGGTCACAGCATGCCTTATATTCCCAATTTCCTTATCAGCAGGAATTCCTTTTCAGCAGCAGCAATTTCCGTCCCGCTTTACACATATTGCATTCCAAGAGGTTTACACATGTATATGGGGGTTCCTCTTCCTCCCCTTCACATTCCTACAAACATCCTCACCAAGCCACCATATCTCCTGCTGGAGAGGGCCCAGAAGCAGAAGAGGTAGAGGAGGGCAGTATGAGGAGATGTCAGTCTGGAGTTCTGGACAGCACAGAGTTAAATCTAGGAACTTTTCCTTCTCCCGTCCCACAGGGAAGACCAGGACAGTGAATTTATAGTAGTTCTGGTCTATGTCAAGAGGAGGGGGGGACTTGGGTCCCTTGGGTCCACTCCTTTTGTTGCACCCCTGATCACAGCAACAAGAGCTTCACAGCACCCTGCCTAGACTCTGCAATGCTCAGTCCTTAAAGATACAGATTCCAATACCACAGCAAGGCAAGCTACTTAGCCCAGCTGAGGCAGTGAAAAGCAGCCAGAAAACTGCCCTAAAGGGGCAGCCAAGAATTTCCTCAACATAGAGGAAACTTCAGGTGATGCAAAGCCTCTGTAACTGGTTCTACATCATCTGCCTCTCACCCCTTCTGCAAAGAGGGCATGTTGGGAAGCAGTGAGGGGCAGGGAAGGGAGAGGCCAGGTCAGAGCACACAGTGCTCCACCTAATTCTTGGCTCCACTAATCAGAGGCTGCCGCAGAATAATTTAGAGTAGCCCAGAAACTACTCTAAATTATGCCAGGAGCTGTTTCAGTTTCAACTGACCTAAGAGCATGGCGGGTGGGGGGTATGAAAGACAGCTTAAAGCCACTTGCCTCTCCATCCTAACTGCACTAAGTACTGAGCCCAGTGTCTACCTCTGACTACACAATGATCTTGAAATGTACTGTTTATATAGGCACAATGTATTGCAGCCTATACCCCTTCCACCCCACAGGTAGGAGCAATTGTTTTACATAGTTTTTTTTCTTTATAGGTTTTAAGGAAAAATATATACACTCTTAAAACCGTTTTCAAAATCAAACCAAGATCACATCTGGTCACATCACACTTCAGCATCTGATTCAGACCATATTGATTCTCTGGCATTATGGCTCCATTTAAAAATAAATATAACTATGGTTAATACAGCGTAATAGCTACAGTGAGTTCCTAATCATAGGTCAAAAATTTTGGCTGATATACAAAATATAAAACTCCAACTGATAGAAATATATATTTTAGAACTGTACCCCAGAAATACTGGTTGTTTGTCTAATGGCAGCCAAGTATTATATTTCAGAATATTACAATTATTTATACATTAATGCATTTAGACAGTACTGTCCAATTACACTGACTACAGCTCTTTCAGATATCTTGTTTTGTTACATGATGTTTTCGCCGTGACCGTCTGCATCCTTGGAGAAAGTGGTTCAACATTATAAGTCACATCATGTTGTCTCTGAAACATGGACTCTGCGGACCAAATTCTTACCTAGTTTAACTCTGATGAAATCAGTGGGTTAATAATCTCAAATGGATTTACCGAACAAATCTATTTCTTTGGTTTAGCTGCAGGGTCACTTGCCTGAGAATGTGGGGAACAGGTTATAGTCTTGCCTCTGTCACTTCTCCCTGCAAATTAATTATTTGGCATACATGTCTGTTTCATTCACTGAGGTATGTAGAGGCCCCAGTGGGACCATATATACATAAGAAATGTTTCAGGGGTGATTTCACTACCCTTTTGTTCATATCAAATAAAAAAGGGAATAATCACACCCTAAGAAAACAATTTTTTCTTGCTTCAACAACTGCGTCTTTCACCTTTAGGAATAACCTTCATTGGATTAGTGAAAAGAAATGACTTGTTCAATTTGGAAATCATAAAAGAAAAGCAGTGACTGTGTCAAAATGTCATCTGCCAGGGATGACCTTGTAATTAAATGAGTAGAAACGGCTGAATTTGCAAAGAAGGTATGAGCAGCAGGAAAGAATAAAGCTATTGTTGCACGATACTTGAGCACCATGGGTCTGATCCAAGGCCTACTGAAGTCAACAGGACTCTTTCCATTGACTTCAATCGGCTTTGGATCAGGCCCTATGTCCGCAGATTTTTTTTTTGAAACTCTGGTGCAAGCGTTAAACCATATAATTGAATATTAAGAATCAGATTGATCTGTGGGTTTGGGATGGATGGTTTGAACTCAGAGGTATACAAAGCTTGTCCTTATAAAGGATTTTCTGCTGGTACGGCACCTCCAATTTACAGATGTTTCACGGTGCATTTAACATACAGGTTTCCTGGGTAATATGATGCAGAACACCATTTGTATGATTTTAACTACATTTTCAAAGGACTGAAGTTTATAGTAGTCAATCTTCTAAAACTAAACCTGCAACTGTACTTCTATAGTTCTTTCATTTTATTATGTCAGTGTGATTAGCAGTAGTCTCAGCTATTGATCTGATTCAGTGTGGTGACGTGATACTGGATGTGGACACCAGCCCATTGGTAGTACTGTATACAGCTGTGTAGATCTGTGTTTGATTTCTAGCTGTAGGGCCAAATTCAGATCAGTTGTAAGCAGGCACAAGTATACTGACTTCAGTAGCATTCTGCCACCTTATTCCAGGGCTAGATTTGGCCCATAGTTTCTCATTCTGAGCTTTCATGGGCTAGTACTGCACTCTAATATGCCATAATTATGTGTTAAGCCCAAATTCTAGTGAAGGATTTTACTCGGTGACCTTCTGGCTCAGCAGTATGAGTGCCACACACTGAGAGCTTAATGCAAAGCACACTGAAGTCAATGAAAAGACTCTTGTTGCCTCCAGTGGGTTTTGGATCAGGACTTGAATCATAATGACATATATGGGATGGGAATATTTCTATCTTAGACACCCGCTATCCTTTGGAAGCTTAACAGTCTGATCCAAAATGAGTTTAAGGAATTCAGCAGGTGGGTTGTAACTAACCAGGAAGGACTCCATACTACAGGAGTGCCTTCATTGTCTCCTGTTATACAAGTAATTCTAATATTATATAGCAGTGGTCTCAGTGAACCACAGACGGCTAGTAATGGATGTTGATGAAAAAAAAGGAAAATTGTAGATGTGATTTTTTTCACTTTGCGTGCTGCAAGAGAAAAAGGCTGCTCAGAATTCTCACCAGTATAACGGACAATATGAAATTCACACTTGATGACAACTTTCCGGCACAGGAATCTCTCTACAATGCTATGATGGGCTGAATAAAATCTACACTGGACCCTCCAGAGCAGGAAGGAGGTGAAGGTCTATCTAGAGACACCTGCCAGCAGTATCAAACCTGGAGGAATAGATCTCCTGTTGGGGGGGACTGGAGTGAGAAGGAAAGAATTATTATTATTTGTATTACTGTCGAGCTTTGGAGCCCCAGTCATGGCCCAGGACCCCACTGTGCTAGCTCTGTGTGAACACAGAATCCGGTTTCTGTGCCGTACTCCCCTGATGGATGAATCTTGGAAGTGAAGCAGAGAGGGCCTGAGAGTTATGCTGAGCAGCGGAGCCTAGAAAGAACACTTCATCTTATTCTTCATTCCTTTGTACTAAAGGCACATCTCAGGAAAGGAGTGGGTTTTGGCCCTACATTGAATATGTGGTCTGTGTTTTAGCATACAGGACACAGAGAGCCTGCTGATACAGTAGCTGCTGAGGAAAAAGAGGGGGCATTGAAACAGTCACATAGAGGATACAGATATTTCCTAATCTCAGCCCTGCAGCAAAGCAAAGGAGAGCACTTAGTGCAATCAGAAAGGAATTCCAGGATGAAGGTATCTTGGTATCAGTTTTGTTTCCTGTAAAGCTCCAGGTAATTCATGCTGTTCTGGGGCTTGGCCTGAGTAAACAAATGTCAGCAGTCCATTAAGGTAGTGACAGCACAAGATGAACAATCTAGTAAATGAGCTCTCAGTGGTATATTAACTAAATAACTTCATCAGTTGCACTAGTTAAAGGATTCAGGGCGTGACTCTGTCCGGCCTTGGGCCAGTGCAGATGGGGGAGAAAGAGGGCATAAGGATTCCTTCTTCTTCTCTCCTTCCCTTCCATTCCCTTGCACAGGGACCCAACACATCTGCAATCCTGGAACTCCCCTAAGATCAAGGACTGTGAGGCTAGGTCTGCCAGTAGCAGTGGGCTTCTGAAAAGAGATGAGGAGCAATTGCCCACCACCCTCCTTCCTTACCCTCCACCAGTGCTGCCACCACATTAAGAGGAGCACAGACTGTGGGTGTTCAAAATGTAGCAATGCCGGTAGAGCCGGGTAAAATTGTTTGGGCAATTTGTTCATCAGAAAATGCAGTTTGGATCGATCCAAAACTATTTGTGAATTGGACACAAATTCCACTAATAGATAAAATTTGGGGGGCTACAGTCACAAAAATGTGTGTGTGTGTAGGGAGACCTCCTTATAACTTTTAGCCCAGCAGTTTGGACGTTTACCTGGGTTCAATTCTCCCTTCTGCATGAGGGGGAGCAGGGATTTGAAATAGGCTCTTCCACCTCCCAGGAACCGGACTATGGAGCATTCAAGGGAAAGGCTCTCCAATCTCTCCTGTTGAAGCTGTCCCACTTTGTATAAATAGGGCCCTACCAAATTCACTGCTATGAAAACTGTGTCACGGACCATGAAATCTGCTCTCCCCCGTGAAATCTGGCTATTGTGTGTGTGTGGTGGTGGGGGGGTCGTGGTATTGCCACCCTTATTTCTGTGCTGCCTTCAGAGCCGGGTGACTTGAGAATGGAAAGCAGCAGCTCCTGGCCGGGCACCCAGCTCTGAAGGCAGCACCACTGCCAGCAGCTGCACAGAAGTGAGGGTGGTATTGTATGGGGGAAGGGATCACTTTTTCCAGGGGGTAGGGCTGGCCTTATGGGTGGGTAATGTGGACAACAGCCCAGGGCACTGTGGTGGGGAGAGGACACAATGGTCACCCTTTCCCCTGCACACACAGCCAGCCCAAGGCTCCTTTAACCCCCAAGTGCTGGACCTGGAGTCGGGGAGAGGCAGGGCTGGGGGCGCCCTAGCCAGGGGCGCTTACCTTGCACCAGGCTGTAGCTGCTACTCCTGGCTGGGGAGGGATAGGACTTTCTATTCCCTTGCATGGGCCACTCCCAAGGCCAGGTCATACCCTCCGCTGGGAACTACCCCTGGCTGCAGGAAGCTCTGTGACTGCTGGCTGGGAGCACAGCTCTGAAGCCAGCCCCACCACCAGCAGCAGCACAGAAGTAAGGGTGGCAATATCGCATCCCCCCCTCCAGTAGCCTTGCGACCACCCCATAAAACCCCCTTTTGGGTTGGGACCCCCACAGTAGCTACATTGTGAAATTTCAGATTTAAATATCTGAAACCGTGAAATTTAAGATTTTTAAAATCCTATGATCATGAAATTGATCAAAATGGACTGAGAATTTGGTAGATTCCTATGTATAAATAATTAAATATTGATTGGTGCATGGGCTTGACATTGTGTCTTTTACATCTCAGTGAGTGCTCTGACCAATGGGCTGTAGCCTGACACTCACTCCATCTCTAGCTCACTGACTATTCAAATGTCATTGGCATCTGGGCGCACAATAGCACAGCCAAGAGGCAGGAAGTCTGAAAACTGTTTAGTAAGAGAAATGCAGGGACAAGCTGGGCAGTTACCCTCATTCGAACCAAATACTCTGTAGCTGAGAGTGGGGAAAGGTAACTCATAATATGCATGCATGTGCAGTCACCTAATTCAGCGGAGCAACAATATGTGCACAAGAACAATTCAATCCACTTGACCTAGACAATCATTCAGAAAGATGAGGAAAAAATGTCATTCAGTGGGTGAATGTGCAAAACAACCTGAAGGGATGCCAACATTTTACAAGAGCCTTTACAGAAAATGGTTAGTACATTTGCAGCTGACCGGTTTTATGAGAAAGAGACAGTTAATAGAGCACCTGAAGAAAGAGATAATGTAGTCTATCAAAACCAAACATTTGGGACCACTGAATAGCTTTTAGATTAGTCCTGTTAAGGCTTCAGTGTTATGGAATGGGAATGATTTTATCACATGAAGATGCCTGGGAAAGTTCAGCCTTGGTGGACAGTGATGAACTAGCATCTGTTTTGAAAGAAGCATGATACTGAGAACTAGACATCCTGCCCTAACCTGAATTGTCAGGGTCCTCTTTCCGTGCTGAGATGAATACTACCCAAAACATCAGCTGTGCTCATAAGGAGAGAAAAGGCTTCGCTTCTCTATGCCTTCTTTTCTGCAACAGTTTATAGGTTTGAGGGAACCTCAAGTATTCAAGTACTTAGACGTGCTGGAAGGAGGCATCTCTGTATAAATAAAGGATCAGATGTCTCCAGGACTTTCATGCTGTTGCCTTTCATAAGCATTATATTCAGTTTCAAGAGAAAAAAATATATATATTGTACTGTGTATTGCCAGGCAAGAGGGAGAGAAACCATTCAGCTGTGCAGAGGTGCACTGAGAATCAGACTACTCATTACTCTTACTGTTATAGACCCAGGAAATGAGAGACCTAGAGTTGCTGAAGGTAGGAGAGTGTGTAGCTAGGTGGCAAAAGAGGACAATTGGCTCCCCACGGAAAAGCACTCATGTCTTCTGTCACTTCATCCAACAGGTGGTAGCTCTCTGGGAGAGAATATTCAGCTGTTTTCAGTGTGCTTAGCAATTAATCAGCATTTCTATAAGGTGATAATTCAGAGAGGTAACAAAAATAGTTAAAATGCATCAAATTACTCCATCATATAGTGCTTTATGATATAGCAGGTGTGGGATTGATTTGTTCAATGCTTTTTCTTCCTAGAGGAAAATTCTTGGCCAGCTGATGAAACACCTAGTTTCAAAGGATGATAGTTTATGCAATAGCCTCAATTAGAAAAAAGTGTCACTCTAGATTTAGACAAACCCAATCCTCTCCCACTGAAACTGATGGAAAAGCCCCCGTTGATTTAAATATGAGTGGGATGAAGCCCCTACGTTTGTAGTGGGGAGCTGGGAGTAAATTACGGCACCTACTGACTTCTCAGTATTCTGTTGTGGTTGTTCTTTCTGGCTGGAATAACAGAACACAGAAGTCTACCGACCTAAAATAATGTGACTTTGAGACTGCTGCCTGAGAATCTGCAAGATGGAATGTTTTATGACATTCTTCTCCTGTGCTGCATAATGGCAGTACTACAGCTTGCCTGCACCTTACACATTCATTGAACACTTTGGTGACTGAAGGAAATTGAGCTAGGTATTTATGGTGTTCTTGGGTGACTTTATTAAAAAAAAATTCAATGTTTGTAAGTAATCTGAGCCGATAGGGAGAATTTTGACAGGTTATTTAAGATAGCATTGAATGTTTGCATTGAAATGCCTTTACTTCAGTTGCCTAAAGTTTTACAGCTGTTCCACAAAGGCTTTTAATGCAGTGGGACCACTGACTTTTCAAACATATTTCTTTTTTTAAAAAAACTAATAAAGCAGTTTAAAATATGACCGTCCTTCCTGCATCAAAAGAAGGGCAGTGAAATGCTTTCATACTGCATGAAAACTCATGATATGGCAAAAATGTAAAATGTATTAAAAACAAACAAACAACAGTTCGCTTCTATCTGTGACCATTAAGCAATAATGAGAAACAATAAAGAAATCTCTAAACAAGTCATGGGGAAGGATGTGGTTTGAGCATTGGCCTGCTAAACCCAGGGTTGTGAGCTCAATCCTTTAGGGGGCGATTTAGGGATCTGGGGCAAAAATTGGGGATTGGTCCTGCTTTGAGCAGGGGGTTGGACTAGATGACCTCCTGAGGTCCCTTCCAACCCTGATATTCTATGCATAGGGAGAAATCAGAGAGGCAAATAAATTCAACTCACTGTTCTTGGTCTAAGACATTTCCTGGTGTTATACCATCAAGTGCACTACCTTGAGTCATTGCTCTAATAATAGGTCTCAGGAAATGCACCCAGTGTTGGATTCCTCTCTCCCTTTCATGGGAAGTCTTCACATCTTCTCTGTGCATATTCATTTCTTGCATGAATGGAACTCATATCAGACTACCCTTTCATTTACACAGACAAAGTGTGGTGTACTCAGCTATCTGGAGACAAGCGACCCCCAAAATGGCTCTTGCGGACATTTCTTGAAAAAGAGTTTTTGATTCCCTTCAGGACAGCTAGTCCCACTGACGAAAGTGAATCCCAGAGACACTGATGATGGCAGGAAGAAAGGGTTGGAAATAAAAGAAGAAGCTGCAAAGAGAGATGAAGGCATGAATACTGGGAACTTCTGCTATGGTTTTTGCTGCATAATTTTCAAGTAGGACTCAGGAAGGAGGCCCAGAGGAGTTTCTTGCAGATTACTCAATGCAATTAAGGATAGCAGAATCTAGCCCTTATTTTTTCAGTCTTTTACACTGCATAGTATAGTTGTAACCTCCTTGTTACTGCATTTGAAGTGGGAATTTTTGGCTCTAGACCATGCATAGAGGTTTGTGGCTGTAAATATATATGCCATCTGCTTTGGCTTTTTTGGAAAACCATTTATTCCAAAGTAGTTAACTGACTGTTCCAAACACAACACATTTTCTAGATGTTTCACCATGTGTTGTACATTAGAAAAAAGAAAAGGCCTTTTTGATCTCATGCAGTATGGTAATCAACAGCAAGAAATGGAGCCCTAAGATTTAATAGCCTTTAGGAATTCTTGCATATAAGATTACACACTTATTTTGTAAAGAGACAGTCTGCTTTGAGCTTTAGCCTCCCCTTCCCACAATCATTACATCATTCATGTGCTTAGCTCTTAGGCCATTTGTGCTGATATTGCTTTCTGTCAGTAATCTGTGAACAGAGCTCCCTTATAATTAAGGTCTGCCATTTCAGTGTAGTTCAAATTGAACACTTTACATTAATTTTTTGAAGTTACCTCTAGATTGTTTGAATTTCTTTGAAAAAAAGCATAATTAGGAACAGCAGACTGTAATGTGAATTTGCCAAAAATAATTGTGCTGCCAGATTGTCTGATTTCACAGATTTTTAAGACACAGAGGAACCATAATTATCATAGAATCATAGAATATCAGGGTTGGAAGGGACCTCAGGAGGTCATCTAGTCCAACCCCCTGCTCAAAAGCAGGACCCATACCCAATTAAATCATCCCAGCCAGGGCTTTGTCAAGCCTGACCTTAAAAACTTCTAAGGAAGGAGATTCCACCACCTCCCTAGGTAACGCATTCCAGTGTTTCACCACCCTCCTAGTGAAAAAGTTTTTCCTAATATCCAACCTAAACCTCCCCCACTGCAACTTGAGACCATTACTCCTTATTCTCTAGTCTGACTTCCTGTATGGCACAGGTCATAGAACGTCACCCAGAAATTGCTGCAGTGAATGAAATTATTCTTCTTTATTATCAGGTGAACTCTACTGAGTCCCATAGCTTGTGGTTGCACTGGACCATATACTTTAGAGCAGTGGTGGGCAACCTACAGCCTGTGGGCCGCATGTGGCCCATCAGGGTAATCCACTGGCGGGCCGCGAGACAGTTTGTTTACATTGCCTGTCCACAGGCATGGCTGCCTGCAGCTCCCAGTGGCCGCAGTTCCTCCCGTTCCCAGCCAATGGGAGCTATGGGAAGCAGCATGGGGGAATCCTGGTAGAAGGCATCAAGGTGTGGCAAGGTCAGTTGCAGGGTTTCTGGGGAGGCCAGTAAGACTTGGGAAGCATGAATGAGGACAGCAATGTTAAGCCCTGGGTTTTACCAATTCTCACTCTTTTTGGGGAAGTGGAGTTAGGCAAGTCATCTTGGTAGTCAGCAATGCAGATTTACTCTGACAGGGCCCCCATATTGCATTGGAGAGAAGTTGCTAGAATTCTGTTGCCTCAGATGCACCGTTCTTCAGACTCTGCGTTCCACTTGGTATGAACTTTGGCTTTAAGGGCCCAGAATTCTGCTCACTATTACACAGCTGTAACACCATTGATTGTTGTGCAGTTACTCAGCATTTAAATCAGTGTAACTGAGAGCAGAATGTGGGCCAAGCTGGTCGTGGATGGTGCACTTCCAAACGTGATCCAGTACCACAATGAAGGATACTCTGAACTACTTTGATGCATCTTGATCTTTTACTTGGAGTACATAGCTACCACCCTGCACTCTTAGGCCTCACATGCATGGCTGTACTCTCTACAGTCCCATACATCAAGAAAAAAAATCCCCAAATTAGTGAATCAAATGTTTTTATTGAAAGGACTTGTTACAGGTAGCACTAACAAGAAACCTGTGGCAGTAGTATCCTAGCATCTCACTAGAAAACAAAGTTGAGGAAGAGCAATGAGACAATGCATGGAAGTCTTCCCTCATGTTGTCTGCTATATGCCTAAAGAGAGCTCTTCCCTCTCTGGGGCAGTTAATCCTACACATTTTCTGGGCACTAAATAATTTTAAAAATCTCTTTTGTATGCAGAACCAATCTCTGGATTCTTCTCTGGCTTCCATGCTCTGGATCTCTTCTGCCAAACAGGTCCCTTCTGGAGTGAAAAGTGCGATCACTCATTAAATAGGTTTGATTCTGAATCCAATGTTTTGCATTTCTAGCAGAGAGTCACTTAAGACTGAAGTGCTGACCTGAAGGAATTTTACTCTAAGGACCCCACAATCAATTTTTTTGCTAAATCTAGGGAGGATGTTACTGTTTGCTTAAAAGAAAGAAGATGCAGAAGTAAAGTGATTTTAGTTTCCTTACTAGAAGAATTATACCTTTTAAATAAGTATGGAACTAAACTGAGACTATAACATCAGCTTAATCAATTTCTGAACTCCAGCTGTACTCTGGAAACAAGAATTAATTTAATTCCTTGTTCTAAGGGAAATAATTGCTCATGACCTTATTGTAACCCATTCAGAGCTCCCGTAAATCAAGAAATCAAGTAAAATCTCATGACAGGTGTGAAATTACCCCAGAGTAACTGCAGAAATAATAGAATTTAAGGCTCCCTGCATCACAGCCCTAACATGCCAGAGAAGTTATTGGTAATCGGGACCTGTCACAGGATGCTTCCCTTGCTACTTGGTGAATCTCACTGCCTAGCCAATTCAGATGGTATGCCAATCCCAAACACACACGACCATGTTTATCTTTCACCAAGGTGTGCATTTATTTCCCTCTTATATACTACTGTAATACTTGTGCAATACCGGCTTACAGAATAGTAGGCTTCCCTCATTCCCCAGCCCAGGCTCATTCTGAACTTCTCTCGATCTGCCCTTTGCCTGGACGCCCCATCATCTCAGGCATTGGCATCCTGACAGCAGGATTGTCTGGCTATGTAGACTCCCTCCTCAGGCCCTACGCTACCAGCACTCCCAGCTACCTTCGAGACACCACTGACTTCCTGAGGAAACTACAATCCATCGGTGATCTTCCTGATAACACCATCCTGGCCACTATGGATGTAGAAGCCCTCTACACCAACATTCCACACAAAGATGGACTACATGCCGTCAGGAATAGTATCCCCGATAATATCACGGCAAACCTGGTGGCTTAACTTTGTGACTTTGTCCTCACCCATAACTATTGAACATTTGGGGACAATGTATACCTTCAAATCAGCGGCACTGCTATGGGTACCCACATGGCCCCATAGTATGCCAACATTTTTATGGCTGACTTAGAACAACGCTTCCTCAGCTCTCGTCCCCTAATACCCCTACTCTACTTGCGCTACATTGATGACATCTTCATCCTCTGGACCCATGGAAAAGAAGCCCTTGAGGAATTCCACCATGATTTCAACAATTTCCATCCCACCATCAACCTCAGCCTGTACCAGTCCACACAAGAGATCCACTTCCTGGACACTACGGTGCTAATAAGCGATGGTCACATAAACACCACCCTATACTGGAAACCTACTGACCGCTATTCCTACCTACATGCCTCCAGCTTTCACCCAGACCACACCACACTATCCATCGTCTACAACCAAGCTCTACGATACAACCGCTCCAATTTTCTCCAATCCCTGAGACAGAGAGAAACACCTACAAGATCTCTATCAAGTGTTCTTACAACTACAATACCCACCTGCTGAAGTGAAGAAACAAATTGACAGAGCCAGAAGAGTACTCAGAAGTCACCTACTACAGGACAGGCCCAACAAAGATAATAACAGAACGCCACTAGCCATCACCTTCAGCCCCCAACTAAAACCTCACCAGTGTATCATCAAGGATCTACAACCTGCCTTGAAGGATGACCCATCACTCTCACAAATCTTGGGAGACAGGCCAGTCCTTGCCTACAGACAGCCCCCAAACCTGAAGCAAATACTCACCAGCAACCACACACCACACAACAGAACCACTAACCCAGGAACCTATCCTTGCAACAAAGCCCATAGCCAACTCTGTCCACATCTATTCAAGGGACATCATAGGATCTAATCACATCAACCACACCATCAGGGGCTCATTCACCTGCACATCTACCAATGTGATATATGCCATCATGTGCCAGCAATGCCCCTCTGCCATGTACATTGGGCAAACTGGACAGTCTCTACGTAAAAGAATAAATGGACACAAATCAGATGTCAAGAATTATAACATTCATAAACCAGTCGGACAACACTTCAATCTCTCTGGTCACTTGATTTCAGACCTAAAGGTTGCAATATTAGAACAAAGAGACTTCAAAAACAGACTCCAACAAGAGACTGCTGAATTGGAATTAATTTGCAAACTGGATGCAATTAACTTAGGTTTGAATAGAGACTGGGAGTGGATGTGTCATTATACAAAGTAAAACTATTTCCCCATGTTTATTTCCCCCACCCCCCACTGCTCCTCGGACGTTCCTGTTAATTGCTGGAAATGGCCTACCTGGATTATCACTACAAAAGGTTTTCTCCCCCCGGCTCTCCTGCTGGTAATAGCTCATCTTAAGTGATCACTCTCCTTACAGTGTGTATGATAACACCCATTTTTTCATGTTCTATGTGTATATAAATCTCCTCACTGTATTTTCCACTGAATGCATCCGATGAAGTGAGCTGTAGCTCACGAAAGCTTATGCTCAAATAAATTGGTTAGTCTCTAAGGTGCCACTAGTACTCCTTTTCTTTCTGCGAATACAGACTAACACGGCTGCTACTCTGAAACCTTTGCTTCCTGTTTCCTCCCCTTATATTCTCCCCCAGTTACCTCATTAACCCAATGATTGTCACCTTGGTGCTCCTAATCCCCCACCAGAAAGTGTATAATTGCCCTCAGCTGGGGCCGTGAGTTATATCATAGAATCATAGATGTATATGACTGGAAGGGGACTTGAGAGGTCATCTATTCCAGGCCCCTGCATTCAAGGCAGGACTAGGTAATAACTATTGTTATCTATGTATTATAGCACTTTTAGTACAGTTAGGAGGCAGAGCCCAGAGGAATGTGGCATATGGATTTAAGAATGGGAAAAACATGGATGATTTTGAGGTTGCAGATAAGAAAACCCAGAGAACTCCTGCTGATTTGGCATTAACTTACCTGTGAATTCCCTCAGCATTTCCATCAGGCCAGGGACTCTGTACACACCCTTCAGTTCAGCAGCAATGAATTCTGGTTCCTGGAGCCTCACCTGCTCACTCCTGAGGAGAACACAGCCCCATTATCACTCAGATGCTCTGCAAAGGTACCGTTGCAACGGGTTTGATACAAACTGCTGGTAAATTGAACATGGAACTGAACAATACAGAAGATAATGACACTTAACAAGCCAGGGTTGGTAACTGCACACACAAATTATGTGCATATTTGAACATGCCTAATTTTGAAAATCAAGCCCTTAATGTCTAAAGGAAATATCAAGGCGCTCCAACATCTGTCGTGAATACTCTACCTGTCCTGATATTTTACAAGTACTTGTGTGGCCCTGACGTATTTAGTGTATTTCACATCCACCACTCTTATACTATGAAGCATATAATGGGTCCCTGATGACGATGTCACTCAGCTTTGCTTTCGCCTTTCTGTACTGGAGTGCTCTGCAGCTTTTCCTCACTTGTAATGCCAGTTTCTTTGACAACCAAGAGAAGCCTAATAATGTCTCTGCTGTGTTAGGCTCATTATTTCTGTCGCTACTCTGGGATAATTTCACACCTGTCAAGAGATTTTGATTTCTCATGAGCTCTCTGTGGGTTACAGTAAGGTCATGAGCAAGTATTTCCCTTAAAAATCACCACAGTACCTGAATGCCTCCCAATCTTTTTTATCCCTATATCACTAACTTGGAGCTGAGTCACCGTGAGACTAGCCTAAGGTCACACAGGAACCCCTAGCAGAACAGGGATTTGAGTTCTGGTCTCCCAAATCATAGTCTAGTACACTAACAATTGGACCATCCTTTCTTATTGTTTGTTGTTATTGGCTGGTTACCATACACATCTAAATGGTCAGTAATGCATGCAAGTTGTGTGCTCAGCTGCTGTGCCTCTATATATTAAAGCCAAGAGGAGCTGTGATTGTTCAGCACCTCTGAAAATCATGCCATTTCTATTGAGACCCCTGACTCAGTGAAGTCTTTAAGCAAATGCTTAACTTCAAGCACATGAGTAATCCTATTGCTAATCAGCAAAGCGCGTAGGTATATGTTCAAAGTCGAAGGGACTTGAATGCATGTCTAAAATAAATATGTACATAAGTGTTTTGTTAAAACAGGGATGGGATTATTTAGGTGCTTAAAGTTAAGTAGATGTTTAAGGGCTTTGCTGTGCAGAATATGGATTTAGGAACATAACTTTATCCACCAAGTCTGAAAATGTTGGCCATTAGTTCTGTAGGGAACTTGTTTTTTGTTTTTTTGGTCATGGATAGAATTAACTGAAAGGTTAGAGAGGAGATACAGAAAGAAGGTGAAATGGAATTATAGACAGAAAGATTGAAACATTTGTAGTATTTAAATAATGTTGAATTACATTTTTGTATCTATACATAGCAAAGAACAATAATGTATTGTTTACACCTACGTCAGTCTAAACAAAAGATTGTGACACTAACCTATTTACTTAACATGATTTCTCCAGATGAATATTTTCATTTATGTATTCAATATTACTGAAAATATTTACATATTAACTCCAAGTAAGTAATTTGTTTTCTTTTTTCCTAATCTAAAAAGTTAACACTGACATGTAATACACTGTACAAAACTCTAATGAGAGGTTTTAGTGGAAATATTTCTTTTAAAAATTATATGGTTTCAGTTTCGTGGAGTGAAAAGCAAAAATTAATGAACTATGAATAGGAGTATGACAAATTAAATGTAGTCATTTTGAAACATTAAAATAATGAACAGAATTCACCCCGACCTAACTCATGCAAAACTCCCATCCATCTCAAATATACTGGCAGGAATCTAAAGATATGAAGAATTAATAAAAAGCAGAATTATTATGGTGTTTTGCAGTGGAATAAAAATATTGTTTTGGCAGGTGTCATGAGATGATGCTGTTACACACAGTCTTTCAATTTCTTTCTTTCTTTCTTTCTTTCTTTCTTTCTTTCTTTCTTTCTTTCTTTCTTTCTTTTCTTTTCTTTTCTTTTTCTTATTTTTTTAATTTTTTAAATGTGCAAACAAATGTTCAATCCTGGGAAAATGTGCCGTGCATTACTTTTGCATTACGCAAGGTTCTGGTCGGAGCAGTGGCTTTTGGACAGGGAGATATGCAAGCAGCCGGAGAGTTTGTGCAGTGCCTTAGTGTCTGATTAGTCAGTTTCTAAAGGAGAGATTTTTCTCTAGAAACAAAGTGTTGGTGTTGGGCTGTGATTCCTCAAAGAAGGGATTGCCTGCATGCTGTTTGTGATCACCTCTGTTCTAGGACTGCTGTACACTTTACAATATATCCAGACTCTGCATCATTGATTTCTCCACCACTGGGAAGCTGATCTGCAAGGCCCTTGAGTTCTGCTACAGTTCAGTAAGGGGCAGTGGTGGTGTCAGAATGGGTCACTGATGTTAGAAAAAGCAGCAACAATATACTAGGCAAGTTAATCCAGTGAAACGTTAAAGGGGGCTCACAATCAAAACAATTCCAATTGATGTCAATGTGTGTAGAATCAGACCCCAAACATATAGAAGACTATAAGTTTTTCTAGGACAAGTCCACAATTTATATGAATTTTTTTTAATATCCTATATTACTTTCCTAGCTAGTTAAATAAAATGTGTCCCTTACAGTTTGATCTTCTGTGATATTTCAATAAGGAAATGTAGAAATGTACTTTCTGTGTAGAAAGTATATTTAATATGTTGTCCCTTCTCCAAACTCCTTTAGGAAATATTGCATTAAACTATTACCAGAGCTGCAAATTATATTTATGCAAAGCTCATAAAATAATAACCCATCCCGCCCCAACACATACATATCTCTGTATCCTACAGAAATAAACACATTTATTGAGCAGCTAGTTATCAAATTGGACAGGGAAATGAGGGTTTGAACGAACTTTGATATATAGGAACTGATTAGGCAATCACTCATTAGTGACAGATGAAAAGCTAGATATATGCCTGTCCCAAAAGTTACGATCATTGAGCCAAAGGGGTAATGTCTAATGGACAGTATGGTCAGTTTTCAAATGCATACTGAAACAGACTATTGCAATGAAATATATTTTTAAAGATGACTAATTAAAAAACTGCTTGAATATTTTATAAAGATGTAATTTAATACAGAAGAAGCAAAGCCAAGTCAATGTAATTAGAAACCTTACCAACAGTGAGGAGGTGGCCTATATTTTTAGTAGCACCAGGGAACAGAGTGAAGAATCTAGATGAGTTCCTTCCCAATAATCTCTGCAGAGCCTGGATTTGGCCCCAGAAGCCCACACTTTCAGGAATATAAGGGTACAATGCCCCCTCATATTCAGATTATTTCAGCAGGTCTGGACTCTGTATTTGCATCAGTGTTGGGTATAGGGAAAGAATGGTATGTAAGTAGTGTGTAAGTAATAGGCCCTGGTCACAATTTCATAGCCCCAACCCAGAGTGACATCAGAGCATATGCTCAATGACTGGCCAAAGGACAGTTTGCCCTCTTATACCGGACACCTACAAAGGCCTGCCCCTTCCCTCTGACAAGAAGCAGTGAGAGCAGGAAAGAACCTGCCAGGCCTCAATGGACTCACAGCCTCACATGAGCATATGTCCAATGACAGGGAGCTTATGCAGCGGGAGAGGTCCTGTCAACTGTGGAAATTGCGGGCATAGCTTATATTTAAAACAATCCCCCCAAAAGGAACTAAGTAGTAAGTGGAGAGGCGGTTGGGGACAGTAAGGAGAAAGAAAGAAAAAAACGAACTAACAGTATAATATTAAAAAATAGACTTGGATCCAAGGGTCACTTTGTCCAGGAGGCAAAAGGGGCAATGCCAGGGAAACAAAACAACTATTCATGAAAGTTGTAGTTTGATTGTCCATGTACCTATTCTCCTTTATGGGCTGGGTTCCCCAGCTATACTCCATCTCCCATGATGTACTGTCTACCCTCACCAAGAGTAAATGCCCGTGGAAACTAATTTAGATTGATTATTTCAGTCAATAAGCTCTCATCTCAATTAAATTGTTTTATTATGTTTTGGTAAAGTTTGCTGACAGATTTCACACCCTCTTTTTCTATCTTGGGTAAGTATATGGTTACCATTATCACAGTATCTGAGCACCTCACAGTCTTTAATTTATGCATCCTCACAACAGCCCTGTGAGATAGAGAAGTGCTATTATTTGAACTGAAGCAGAGGGAGAATAATGGTAAAAATTCTAATGTGCCTATGTGACTTAGGTGCCTAAGTCCCATTAATTCTCCAAAGTCAGGGCAAAGTCAATATGACTTAGGCTCCTAAGTCACGTAGATACTTTTGAAATTTATATACTAAATTGTTACCCTAGATTTTGGGAGGGGGTGTACCCCAGAATGTGATCAAGCCAATTGCAACCATATTATGTGCATTCAGCCACCATGAATGAATGAAATAGAACACCACATAGTATAGGGTTAATTAAAACACATTAAATCACATAATATCGGCTTTCAGAGGCAAGGTAAAAGTTAGTGTTAGAGAGCTTATTCCTTCACTCTCCCACTTCCCTGGTCCTTCTCGCATGAACAGAGAGCAACAATACCCGAAGTCCGAAGGTGCAAACAATTCGATGTTTATTGGGGTGAACCTCCAGCAAGTTTAAATACAAGTTCCTTTTTCCTTATTTTCGAATCCCAACTTACTTCCTATTTGCCCCTAATTTATATAGTAATATTCTTAGCTATACCTTAACCAGTCATTCTACTGAAATTTAACTAACCAATCCTAACATATTGTAACATGATTAGCTAACCAATTATATCCCACCACCTTAATTAGATTACACCCAGCAAAATTAATTATACAGCAGACAGAAACAATCACAGAACCAGACAGAGATTATACAGACAAACAATAACAAAGTGGGAACTATAATGACAAAGCAATACAGAAGTGAGGATTTCACATCCCAGCTATTGATAAGTGAGTTCTTGCCAGACAGGATGCTATCAAACTAAGTTTCCTTTTACATTTTCTAGGCACTTCCCTTTCTCTGGAGGTGACAGGAATACACTCCTGTCCTGATAGTGCCTGACAGCCCAATAGCACCTTATTTCAATGTGACTAGTTTGGAATGTGAGGATGTGACTGTTCGCTTCCTAGCTTATGGCTGCCTCTGCTGCTTAGCCAAAGGCCTTAGCCTAAGAACAGGGCCTCAAACTGTCACAGTAAGAGAAGGCCCTTACACCAGCAGACAGTGATTTTGATTCTTTCTTTTATACCTCTAGAACTAGCCAAGTGATAAGAATACCCCTAAATTCTTAAAGTACAGGCCTTTGCAGACAGGCCTGAATATCTATATCCTAACAGCCCACCTTGATTATCATACACATTGCAAAGAGAGTGGTCACTTTGGATGGGCTATTACCAGCTGGAGAGTGAGTTTGTGGGGGGGAGGAGGGCGGAGGGTGAGAAAACCTGGATTTGTGCTGGAAATGGCCCAACTTGATTATCATACACATTGTAAGGAGAGTGATCACTTTAGATAAGCTATTACCAGCAGGAGAGTGGGATGTGAGGAGGTATTGTTTCATGGTCTCTGTGTATATAATGTCTTCTACAGTTTCCACAGTATGCATCCGATGAAGTGAGCTGTAGCTCACGAAAGCTTATGCTCAAATAAATTGGTTAGTCTCTAAGGTGCCACAAGTACTCCTTTTCTTTTTGCGAATACAGACTAACACGGCTGTTACTCTGAAACTCTGAAGAGTGTCTTCATAAATTGAGTTTGCACACCTGGCAGTAAGAAAAAGCATACCTTGTTTATAAACAAAGCATAATTGATATGGCATCACTGATAAGCACGGAACCCACATGGGGTATCATCAAACAACTACAACCCATACTCAGTGAGGACCCCATCCTGAAAGAAATTTTTCCTGAACCCCCTCTTCTGGCCTTCAAACAACCCCTCAACCTCTCCAAGCCCATCATCAGAAGCAAGCTCCCAACAGACCAGGACACTCCTACTCTAAGGAGCACCAGACCCTGCCAGAACAACAGATGCAAACCCTACAGACATATCTCCACTGCTACAATGATCAACATCGCCCACAACATGACTTTTAAGATCTATGGGGTCCTACATATACCAAGCATGACATGTGTGTACTTCATCCAGTGCACTAAATACCCCAATAGCAACTAGCAACTATGTGGGTGAAACCAGACAATCACTGTGCTCTCAAATGAACTCACACAGGAAAATGATAAAAGACAAAAACACTAGATCATCAGTGTGTGAATAGTTTCACAAAGCGATCACTCTATATCTGACCTATCAATCCTCATCCTCAAAAGAAACCTACCCAACACTTTCAAAAGATGAGCTTAAATTCATAACTTTGCTAGACACTAAAAATCCTGGACTGAATAGAGACACTGGATTTCTGACTTATTACAACAACCTATAACTCGCTAACAACTCCCCACTGCTGCCTTTTCCCCCCAGTGACTGGAAGGGTGTTAACAAGCCATTTCACTTTGAATGATACCTTGAAATATGTGTTAACTACTTATGCTAAACAATCTGTTTTATCTTGTATTTAGCTGTGACACTCTGAGTACATTTCCCAGACCCAAAGAAGAGCTCTGTGCAAGCGCAAAAGTTTGTCTCTTTCACCAACAGAAGTTGGTACAATAAAAAATATGACCTCACTCACCATGTCTCGCTAATAAACATGGAGCACCATTATGCTATTTTAGTCATTTTTCATTGTGGAATTGCCCATTTTAAGTTTGACTAGCACAATCATTCGGCCATTTGCTGTACTAAGAAATGCTGTAATTTCAAGATACCACTGGAACCCATTCAGAACACAGTGAGCCTGAGTTTTTATAAATGCTGATTGCTTATAACTTCATTTGGCATCAATGTGAGTGTAGGTACTCATCATTTTTGAAAAGCAGGCCCTACAGTATGAGTTTTTGTTTCCCTTGAAGTTAATCATTTTAATGCTTATATTGCATGATGGTCCTGGACTAGTACAAATTGATTTTTTGATTAGTTTTATCCTTCAAAGCAAAGAAAATGAGGAGGACCATAGGATTACAACTACACAGGAGCAGCAGCATAGGAGCCAGCAAACAGAGCTGAAAACAGGGGCGTTTGAGTTGGAATTTGTAAGGAGAGTTTGGGGGAGGGTGTGTGGTGTTTTGTGGGAGGGGGAGGATGGTTGGTTTGTTTATTTGTGTGTGTGTGTGTGGTGGTTTTTTTCCTTCTTGATAGGAGCTTAGGGGGAAAGGCTATGACATCTAAAGAGGTAGCAGTGGTAGTAAACCAAGGAATGGAAAAGACAATGCAGATGACTAGATGTGGCAGCTGTGGGATGTACAATATTCTGGAGCGGATACCTGAAAGGTGTTTCCTTTGTATGCCTGTTAGATATGATGGAAGAGATGGTCCAAGGTTTGGAGATGCAGATAGAAACTATGGTTGAGTTTCAAAGGGGATTTGAGTGGATATGGAGAGAAGTAAACAGGAGACTAAAGGAAAATGTCAAGACTTGTAGATGCATGCTGGACCAGAGAACCTTGAGGGCAAACTGCTGGATGAGGCAAGTGGCTAGTGGAAGCATGTGACTACAAGAACAAGGCAGAGGAAAAGACTAGCTAGTGAAGGAGAAATAGAGTTGAAGAACAGGTTCACTGAGTTGGAAAATGAAGGGAAGAGGCAGGCAGCAATAGACGATGGGAGACCAAGAAAGAAGGGAAGAGTGGCCAGTCCTACAAGAAGAGGGGAAGAGACAATTCAGATAGCTACAGTTCAGAGCCAAAAGAGGGCAGAGGATGACTCACAGAAGCTTGCAAATGAGAACAGAAGACAAGAAGACTTGCAGCCAGAAGGAACAGAAGTGGGAAAGCTGGAGAATTTGCACAGCACCAGCAAGAGGAAAGTCTACGTGACTGGGGACTCTGCTAAGAAGAATAGACAGGCCTGTCACCAGAGCTGATCTGGAGACCAGAAGTGTGTTCTGTTTGCTGGGAGCTAAGATTCGGAATGTGGACCTGAGGCTGAAGAGGATCCTAATGGGAGTGAGAAAGAATCCTTCTGTGGGATCCCCTGATCGTCCTTCATATGGAAACAAAAGATACTGCTAGAGTCTTACTGGGATGCATCAAGGAAGACTAGATCAGGCTGGGAAAGATGCTTAAAGAAATGGAGGCTCAGGTAGTCTTCAGTGGGATTCTACCTGTCCGAAGAGGACGAGAGCAAAGGTGAGACAAGATTATGATAATCAACAGATGGCTCGGGCAATGGTGCTATAAGGAGGGTTTGCGGATGTTTGACCACTGGGAGGCATTCACTGACAGAGGACTGTTCTCATGGTAGGGACTCCATCTAAGTAGGGAGGAAAATAAACTTCTGGGATGTAGGTTGACACAACTATTTGCAAGAGCTTTAAACTAGGAATTTGGAGGAGACAGTTAGGAGATGCTTATGTAATCACTATGCCTGATTCTAATACTGAGCAGGAGGAAAATAAAGTGAAAGAGGATGCAGAATTGGAGAAAGGAACAACAGAGGGTAGGAGAATGGGCAACAAGAAGAAAGATAGTGCTAATACCACTGACAGTAACAGTGAGGTAGGTAATACAGGCAATAAAATGATTGTACCTAATCACGTGAGGAATCTGGGTGAAGTCAAGCAGAAACAGCTAATATGTCTGAACAAAAATGCAAGGTGCTGGGTAACAAAATTGAGGAATTAGAAATACTGGTGCGGGAAATGAAACCAGATATTATAGGTATGACAGAAACATGGTGGAATAGTAGTCATGACTGGAATACAGGTATTGAAGCATATGTGCTGTTCAGGAAAGACAGAAATAAAGGCAAAGGTGGTGAAGCACCATTGTATATTATGCTGAGGTAGACTGTTTTATCCATTCCATCACTTCTAATTTCTTTACAAGCTGTTTGGGTCAAAATCACTTTGGGGAAAAAAAGTAACAGAGAACCACTAGGACAGGGGTTCTCAACCTTTTTCTTTCTGAGGCCTCCCACCCCCCACAACATGCTATAAAAACCCCACGGTCCAACTGTGTCACAATAGCAGGTTTCCTGCAGATAAAAGCCAGGGCCGGCATTCGGGAGTAACAAGCAGGGCAATTGCGTGGGGCCTCATGCCACAGGAGCCCCTGCAAAGCTACATTGCTCAGACTTCAGCTTCAGCCTCAGGTGGCAGGGATCAGGGTCCGGGCTTCAACCCCATGCAGCAAGGCTTCAGCTTCCTGCCCTGAGCATCAGTGAGTCGAATGCTGGCCCTGCTTGGCGGCCCCCGTGAAACCTGCTTACAGCCTCCCAGGGGGCCTCGGACCCCTGGCTGAGAACCACTGCACTAGAATACAGCTTGGGGTCTGCTACAGACTCCCAGGATCCAATCTGGATGTGGATAGAGACCCCTTTAATATTTAATATGTGATTATGGGAGACTTTAACTTTCCAGCTATAGATTGAAGGACAAGTGCTACTAATAATGGGAAGGCCCACATATTCCTAGATGTGATAGCCAACAGATTTCTTCACCAAACAGTCACTGAACCAACAAAAGATCATGTGATTTTCAATTTAGTATTGGTGAAAACAAGGACTTCATAGAACAACTGGTTGTAGAGGACAAACTTGGTTTGATTGATCATGAGTGTAATAAGTTTAAACTAAATGGAAGGATAAACAAAAATAAGTCTGCAACTAGGGTCCTTAATTTAAAAAAAGGCAATTAAAAGAATTAAAAGGCAAAAAAAAGAAATTAACGGAATTAGGGAAGTGGACTGGAATGAAGAACTCAAGGAACTGAATGTAGGGTGGCTTCTATTGTGCTAGGAGCAATGGCTGAGAAATTGTGGTTGCTTCCTGCACCAGAATGCAATGGATAAGTTGCCTGTGCCCTCCCCTCCCACCCATAACACCTTTGTGGGGACAGTCATAATTTGTCTCTATATTAAGAATGGGTTAACTACTTTGCTCTCCATTTCCTGCTCTCATTATAAAATTATTCTTTCCAGAACTGATTCCTTTAGTCTAGTTTCTTGTTAGAGCTTTGTCACAAAGGAACATAACATCCAAAATGGAGATGGATGAACCCCAGGAGGTTCCAACATGTGTTTTTATTTGGATAAACATCTTAACATTTGAATACTTATCTAATTCTTCTTAGGTCTGCAACAGTGAGCCAGAAATGCTGTAAGAACAGTGTATTTTGGCACTTGAATACCTATCCAGATTACAGAGAAATGAAAAAGAGTGAGGGGAAATGTTAAGCAAACTATACTGAATCCCAGAAAAGGTTTAATTCATTTTTCAGACCAAGATTCAGAGAGAGGTGGTGTGACATTCTGCTAGGGACACCTAGAATTGTAACCCTCTCTGTTATCCCTCTGCCTTAGCAAGAGTGACCTTTACTGGAGATTAGACTGGGTCAGTTCCCTGTCACACCACTCTGTCCATCTCATCCCTTGAGACTGCATCAGTCTTTACTTTGCTTTTCAGCTAACAATCAGTGAACCCCAGTTCCTGAGTTCCCCAGAGAGTTCTCTCTGTAGTGTCCAGTCCCTCTCACTGGACGCTCACAAAAATTATTAAGGTACACTATCTCCAAAGAGACAGTATTCATACCAGACTGTTACGTTATCTGAAGCCTCACACTTTACTTTAATACAATAGCTCTGAGAGGGTTGATAGGAAAACTAAGAACAAGTTTATTCATAGAGAGCAGAGATGTAAGTGATACTAAGCAAGAGAAAAAGAGACAGGTCTGGTTACAACCAAAAGCAAAGAAAACCTGCTTTCTATTGACTAAAACTTAATTCTAGCAAGTTCTTTCTTTGCCTAAACCAGTTTCTCACTTACAGCAAGTTATCGGCAGCTCCTGCTGTTCAGGACAAGAGGATCCAACTGTCAAAAGCTCAAAGTATGTTGTTCCTATGTCCCCTACGTGATGGATAACTAGAATATCTTTTTGCTCTCCCTTACATTTCCAAACTCCATTGTGTTCATCGCAAGAGTCAGGAAGACTTCCTGGCTGCATACTCGGACTCTCAAGTTCACTAAGTTGTTTCCTCTGTCGCTTGTTTACTTGATTGCTTTATTTACCTGATATGTAAATTACTTTCATTGTCTTTTGTCTGTAATCAAGGTGGTCAAACTGGTAAATCCACCTTCTTTTGTCTAGGGCAGTGTGATGTGGGATAGTATGTCCAAAGGCCTCCTCCTGGAGGCCTCATGATCCTACTCCACCCTGCCCCAGAAAAGGAGCAACGGAAGTGAGTCCTCCAGGCTGCCTAGAATGGCTATGGGGAAAGCAGCCAACTAGAGAGAGGCTGCAGAGAGCAGTCAATAGAATCCAGCAGGCTCTCATAAAAGGTGCTGCTGGACAGAGCAGAGTCAGTTGTTGGATGGCGCCCCGGGAGTGAGCATAGTGCTCCTGGCTGGTTGCAGTTCCTAGACAGAATAATTGCTGGCAGGGACTGGGGGAACAAGGAAGGTGCTTCTGGCTGGCTGAGGGAATGCAAGAAAGACTTAAACCTGAGATAAAGGTGAAGGTGAAGGGGCTGCAGGGAAGTGGCCCAGGGAACAGAAGCAGAAAGTTGAAAAGGATGCAGCATGTGTCTGTTATTTATAGAGTCCCGGGGCTGGGATGTGGAGTAGTGGGTGGGCCTGGTTCCCCTCTCGCCACATGCAGGGGCCGAAAGCCCTGAAGAAGGGGAGATTAAACAGGCCCAAGGAGTGGGCTGTGGACCTCAATGAGGTCAGCATTTTTAGATTTTGTAATCCCCCTGGAAGGCGACTGTACTGAACTCATGGCCCAGCTGGAGAGCTGTGGCCAGTGAGGTTTCCTACCAAGAGACAAGTTTCCAGGGGGAAGCCCTGGGGGCACTGCTCCATTCCAGAGCAGGGACCACTTGAGAGAGAGAGACCAGAAGGGGCTGAGAGTCAGTTTGAACCAGGATACTGTGATAGATCCTGTCGGACTGATTGTGGACCTGAGCCCATGGAGGGTTGCAGGTGAAAACTCTGCCAACAAGGGTATTGTGATATGCCCTGTTGGACAGATGGGGCTACAGATAAAGAGACTGTACTGAGGGCACTGAGATAGGCCCTGTTGGCCTTGTACCTGGAAGGGGTCTGTTTTGTTTTGCACATACAGATTGTGTGAGACTTAGCCAGAGAGCTGAGTCACTGAAAACCTGCTTGAGAAAAGTTAAATGCCAACAGGGGTCACCCTAAGCAGCACAAAGCAGAGAGTGCAGGCATGCATCTGGCCAGCAGGGGCACTCACAGGAAGCAAGTCGACCCTGTCTCAGGCAGGCTTGGTTTATACACTGCCTCACAAATACATTTTAAGAACATAATTCTAGCACACATCTATAGCTCTTTGTACACAACCCATACATACATCATGCACTGCTTTTCTGAATCAGTGTGTCACCAGTTTACATGTGATATCTTACATGACCTTTTAGATATATATGGTGAAAACAGTGTGTTGGGGGTAATGAGTGTGTCAGGACACGTGAGTTACAGTATGGTGGGCCCTCTGTCAGTTGGCACTAAGGCACTTCTAGGGTCACAGGTGGGGAGGAGGTTCAGTTAAGCAATTTCTAATCAAACTGTTATCTATTATGGGGCAAATCCTGAAGTCTTACTCAGACAAAACTCTCATTGAGTGATGTTACAGTAATAGTAAATGCCTTTTAGAAGTTTGCACTTTTATTCAATACTGTGCCCTGCCTATGTCCGTCATTCAGCAAGCACTTAAGCATGTCTTACTATAAGCACATGAGTAATCCCATTATTTTCAGTGGAACTACTCCTGTGCTTAACAAAGAACAAGTTAAAAATTACTTAGACAAGTGAGCTGTCTTCAAATCACACGGGCCTGATGAAATACATCCTAAAATACTCGAGGAGCTGACTGAGGAGATATTTGAGCCATTAGCGATTATCTTCAAAAAGTCTTGGAAGATGGGAGAGATTCCAGAGTACTGGAAAAGGGAAAATATAGTGCCCATCTATAAAAAAGCAAATAAGGACAACCTGGGGAATTACAGACCAGTCAGCTTAATTTCAGTACCTGGAAAGATAATGGAGCAAATAATTATGCAATCAATTTGCAAACACCAAGAGGATTATAAGGTGATAAGTAACAGTCAGCATGGGTTTGTCAAGAACAAATTGTGTCAAATCAACTTAATAGCTTTCTTTGACAGGGTAATAAGCCTGGTGGAAGGGAGGAAGCAGTAGATGTGGTATATTTTGACTTTAGTAA
The DNA here is from genome assembly GCF_965140285.1 of Lepidochelys kempii. NCBI lineage: Eukaryota > Metazoa > Chordata > Testudines > Cheloniidae > Lepidochelys > Lepidochelys kempii. The sequence continues at coordinate 80,941,533 of NC_136380.1, forward strand.
GGTTTTTGATACTGTCTTGTATTACTTTCTCATGAACAAACTAGGGGAATACAACCTAGATGGAGTTACTATAAGGTGGGTGCATAACTGGAAAACTGTTCCCAGAAAGTATTATCAGTGGTTCACAGTCAAGCCGGAAGGGCATATAAAGTGGGATCCCGCAGGGATCACTTCTGGGTCTGGTTCTGTTCAATATCTTCATCAATGACTTAGATAATGGCATAGAGAGTACACTGATAAAGTTTGCAGACAATACCAAGCAGGGAGGGATTGCAAGTGCTTTGGAGGATAGGATTAAAATTCAAAATGATGTGGACAAACTAGAGAAATGATCTGAAGTAAATAAGATTAAATTCAATATGGACAAATGCAAAGTACTTCACTTAGGAAGGAACATTCAGTTGCAAAATGGAAAATGACTGCCTAAGAAGAAGCACTGCAGACAGGCATCTGGAGGTCATAGTGCATCAGAAGCTAAATATGAGTCAACAATGTAACACTGCAAAAAAAGTAAACATCATTCTGGGTTGTATTAGCAGGAGTGTTGTAAGCAAGACACAAGAAGTAATTCTTCTGTTCTACTTCATGCTTATTAGGCCTCAACTGGAGTATTGTGTTCAGTTCTGAATGCCACACTTCAGGAAAGATGTGGAAAAATGGAGAAAGTCCAGAGAAGAGCAACAAAGATGATTGAAGGTCTAGAAAACATGACCTATGAGGGTTTGTTTAGTCTGGAGAATAGAAGACTGAAGGAGGACATAACTGTTTTCAAGTACACAAAAGATTGTTACACGAAAGAGGGAGAAAAATTGTTCTCCTTAATGTCTAAGAATAGGACAAGAAACAATGGGCTTAAATTGCAGCAAGGGAGGTTTAGGTTGGACATTAGGAAAAACTTCCTAACTGTCAGGGTAGTTAAGCACTGGAATAAATTGACTAGGAAGGTTGCAGAATCTCAATCATTCAATATTTTTAAGAGCATGTTAGACAAACGCCTGTCAGGGATGGTCTAGATCATACTTAGTCTTGTCATGAGTGCAGAGGACTGGACGAGATGACCTCTTGAGGTCCTGTCCAGTCCCATGATTCTATAATTAAACATGTGCTTAAGTACATGCAGGACTGAGGCCTGAATCAGTTACATGTTACCATAAAACACAAAGGCAAGACAGTGAAAATGCAGAAGTGTAGGGTTGTTGTTGTTTTTACAGTTCTACAGCTTTTTTATTTTCCATAAACCATAATAGGTACTATGATGTCTTGTTATTGTTTTTGTAATGCAGTGAAATCTTAATAATGTATATGTTAAACACCTGTTCTTTGCTTGTGTGCTATGTAATGAAGGTAAAATTTGCTGACTGTGCAGAGACATACCACAAGGCATTTTCACCATTTAAGTTCTCTGGTGGAGACTCTTTAGTGCATAGGCCTTGTGCTGAGCCTCTGCACAGGGTGAATTTCACCCTGTGACTGCCAGTCATCGAATGCAGGAAAGCTATAGAAAGTGGGGGATGCAGAAGAAAAGTCTGCTGCATCCCAAGAAAGGAAGTGTTACTCTGGGCCTTCAGCTTCCTAACCTACTCAAGTTGACCTTGCAATTAATATGAAAATAGAAGAAAATGACACAGCATTTACCTAGTCATATGACAAAGACTAGTGAAAACAGGAATGGTACAACGTTTATCCAATAAGGCTTTAACTAGAAGTGGTTACAGCAAAGAATTGGGAGCCAAGAAGATCTGGGGTTCTAGCCACAGATGAAGCAGACACATGCTCACAGTGGCTTCTGGAAAGTCAGGTAAACATTGGAACTTTGCTGAAAACCAGATGCTGCATCTGAGTTGAGGGAAAATGAAAAAAAACATTCTTCTTATCTTTGGAAAATTAGGCTCTCCTGATCCTGTTCAGAAACCATACTAGAGAAGCTCTGTTTGATATGGCTGTGGACTGAACAAAGGAAGTCAAAGATGCTCTAACTTTTGGTGTAGGTGTGTCATTTGTATTAATAACCAAATTTCCACCTTGCTTCAGGGCCAGTCTCCGCAATTATCCTTGTAAATTCTGGATTCTCAAGGAATTTTGTGTTCACAAATCCATTTTTGAATACACAAATGCAATGTCTTGGCATCGATCACTCTGGTATCTGAAATCCACCCAAAGTTGTGAAGGGTACACAAAGATATTTTTTGTATTTTTCCTTGAAAGTTCATCCAGAGAACTTTTAGGATTTCCAGATTTGTGGGATAGACTCCCAGAAATCTGTGTCTCCTGCAGGTATGAGTTTCATTATTGAGAGTTGACAGTTCTGTTGTTCCAATGGTACTGTGCTGTTATGGAAGGTCCTGATCAACAGGGTGGTCTTTCAGATGTTGTAACATGTTGGCTTTATGTAGACGTGGGAGTGAGTGTGACTTTGGCATTTGGTGGCCAGCTCAGAGAGAATACATTAGACCTACTATTAATATAAGCTAAAAGAGTTCTTCATTGGCTTGTGGTAGGATCCTGTTTATTTAGAGCTGAAGACAAATTTCTTGGCCCAACTGCCTCTTTTATGGCATAGCTATAATATATGGATTTGTAATGGCAGCCTTGGAAAATGTGGCCCTAGAAATGCCTTAGAAGATTTTAAGAGGCTTGCAATCAATTGAAATGAGAACAAACAATACAATGGCTCTGACTTTTATAATGCTATTGCTCCATGATCCATCTAATTTCACAAAATACAAAGAATAACAGATGCAGCAGCAAGGGGTAACCCAATTTAAAAGTCTCAACAGAAATCTTACCAGATCAAAGTTAATAAAAAATTGAAGACAACACAAAAGTAAAAATTTTGAAGTAAATGAAATCCATCACCTTAAAGGAAATACTAGAGATGAACTGAACAGGGGGACTAGCAGGTAGATATCCAAATGAATTCTCTTAGCTTCAAGAGAAAGATTTGCACCTGCATATTCAGTACCAATAGGAAATATAATGTACGCTTGGCCTGTATATCAGTATCACTCCTCTTGCAAGGAAATTCAAGAAGTACATTTTCCTGGCTGTAAATACAGTGGACCATATACAACTATTAGACATAGTAGTTTCAAATTTTTTGCTCATCCCTACTAGATATTTACTTCCTGATGCTTTGTCATGGTGACAGTTAGTGCTATCTAGGGAGAATATGTTAGTAATTTACTAGTTTTCCATTCATAGCAGCAGTAAACCTGAAGGACCATTGGGAAATGCATACTTTATCTCCTTGACAAATATTTATAATTTACTGCTAGAAATGTAATTTTCTTAGGCTCATTTGAAGTTTGTCAGGATAATGATAGGAACAGTAACACTGAGGGCAGTTAAAAAGGTTACTTATGCCCACAGCTGAGTTACAGTGAGCAGTGAAACCTGAGAAGCAATAGCAAAACAATGAATTTCCAGAGCGTAATTATGTGGTTTCAAGATTAGGGTACAAAAGAAAACTGAATAACAATAACTTGCAAATGTTTCTTCAGGAAGCAAATAGAAAACAACCCATTGGGTAGGATAAAGGCAACAGAATGGTTTGAGAGAATTATCTGTGCAGGCTTCTCAGAGTTGGCTGACAGGGTAGTCATTAAACAGAGCTACAGTTGTAGCAAACACTAACCAGTAGGAAAGACCAACACTCTATAATCATCTGATTATAATTTTTTCTTGCTGCAAGACAAGTGATTATGTGGTAATTGGAAGGAAAGTAAATTGGAAGGAGGCAGAGAGAAAGAAGCCCAGCAGGGAAAATGCAGTGAAATTGGTGATGGGCAAAACACCTTGAGTCTGATGTCATCCCACACAGAAAAACCCACATAAAGGAAAAACTCTGCTTGAAAGTCAATAAAGCTCTCTTTATGGACTGAATTTCCCCCGAACATGAGATCAGGAAACCCTTTGGCTCCTGCAACAAAACACAACTGTATGGGGACGGTCTGCCTCTTAACAGTCACTGGAGAGACCTCCTTCCTCATCTGCTAAACCCCCACTACAGTATTTCTCCATTCCCCTCCTCTCCTTTCCTAGGATTAGAGACCACAGAGGCAGTAAATGTTGCTTAAAAATATTAACACCCATGGGGATGTCCCAGCAGAAATCTGCTAAATTACCGGATGTTGCCCTCCATTCCTTCTCCTGCCCCAGAATGCCCCCTTCCTCCATTTACAAAGCCCCAGCAAAGCAGAGTTTGCAGAGGCATTTCAGACAGTCCAGAGGATGGTTGAACAGGAGCTTCTGATCCCCACCTGCTGCCTCTGTTTGATCCCCCACACCTCAGATGAACTTGATTCTCAAGTGCAGAGGGAGAGGGGCCTCCGGCCCCTAGAGAGGAATCCTACAGAAAGGCATTGCTAGGAATTTGACAGATTTATATCACTTTCACTCTATATGTTCCAAGACATAAACTGAATTGAAACATCCAACAATTCCGCGTATAGTACATTCATTTGTGCCTGACAAAGCAATAACTTTTTAAAAAATAAAACCCATCAAATCTGTATATTTGGCTCTATGTAAATATATATAAACATATTGACACGCAAAAATGTTGTTTAACATATATGATGTTTGTTGAAGTGATAAAAGGCAGTTTAGGTTACAGACTTGCCTTCTGTCTACAACTCGGTCTATATGAGAAACACTCCTCTTGGTGTCATCATGTTTATTTGTACTGCTAATGATACTTAATCCAGATTATTAGCACAATAGATGGTGACAACACCACAATATGTTCTTGTGTATTCAGGGAACTTTAATCTCTAGAACTGCTGTGTATTTAAAGAAGCAATATGCTGTGTAATCCATATAGAGTGCTTTTCTGTACTGTATGTCTGAGTGCTAAAATCTTTATTTTTAAAAAATGGTTTACTGATCTGTTACTGCTTTCAAAACTCAGTGTTCAATTAATTTGACACTCAAAGGCCCTATATATTATCTGAAATGTTACTTCAGTTAAAATACATATTTTGTCTTTCTATATAGAAACATAAATCATCTTTTTAAACTGACGTAATCTCTGGGCATTGGAAGTACAAAGAGCACCTGAACCCACAAACCCTATATTTTGCCATATATAATTAAAAAATAAGCACTATGTTTAATTTTGCAGCAAATTATGTCTCTGAATAAAATAGACCATGTTGTGCCATGAGTTTTTAAGTAGAACTCCCCATTGCTTATTAAAAGGCTGATGGCCCTGTCATAGGTATGGCAACTTCTTGCAATATCTTTGGAAGACCATATTGTATTAAGTGTATGAATAGTTTATAGAATCATAAAAACCGGAAGGGACCTCGAGAGTCCAGTCCCCTGCACTCAAGGCAGGGCTAAGTATTATCTAGATCACCCCTGACAGGTGTTTGTCCAACCTGCTCTTAAAAATCCCCAACAATGGAGATTCCACAACCTCCTTAGGCAATTTATTCCAGTGCTTAACCACTCTGACAGTTAGGAAGTTAAGAAGTTTTTCTAATGTCCAACCTAAACTACCCTTGCTGCAATTTAGGCCCATTGCTTCTTGTCCTATCCTCAGAGGTTAAGAATCAGGGGATTAGAATCTATTCTCACCCTTAAAGCACCCTCTTTCCCAGGAGCATTTCCCCTTCTTCATTACCCATCTCTCTAACCTGTTGGTTTTCTCCTGTCTTAGGCAAGCAGCCAAGGGCTTTTTTCAGCCATCTCAACTTCCCTTATCTCACTAATGATCCCTACCAAAAGCCCTTTCACACAGTCACAGTATTGCTCTAAAATCTTTACTTTTAAAGAACAACTCTTTAACTACTTATTGCACGGTCCTACAGTTATTCTATTAGCATGATTCTTAACTTAAAAATTACAGGACATGACCAAATATTCTATGAGAGAGGGACCTCACTAAAGGAGCTTAGTCTGAAAAAGAAAGAGACAGTTTGGTGAGGTCTGTGCCTCAGTTTTCCATTCCACAGCAGCTACTCAACAAGTACCACGTGATTAGGGTCACGTGCTGCCTGTGTTTCTCCACCAATTTGTTACCAGATTTGCCCGTTACTTTGGGGTACGCTCATTTATTAAGATTACTCTTCTGGTTGGGGTGTGGGGGGGTTCTGTAATTCTATCAATGTCACTTGTGTCATTGACCTGTGTCACTTGTGTTCTCATACAGAGCTCTACTTCTCCCTGCTGCAAGTTCCCTCCCAGTGGAGCTGTCCTGCAGGCCCTTGGTTCCCCAGGGCGGGGTTCTTCCAGCCCCAGAATCAGATGAGCACACACAGACACGGACACCAGAGTACATCTGAGAGGACCAGGTTAATTGGCACTACCAAGCTGACCCCTTTATGTGCCCCTGGACTCAGCAGACTGGGTTGAACAGCACCTCCAAGCAGCCACCCTCCTATGTGATGGGCACCTCACCAGAATAGAGTACGCCTGAGGCTGGGTTGGGCCGCACTTTCAAGCTGCCACCCTTATATGCCCCTGGACTCAGCAGTCTGGGTCCAGCAGCACTTCCAAGCTGCCACCCTCCTATGTCCCAGGTTCAGCACGTCCCTATCCCCACGTTCACGTTACAATTGTTCTGGTAGTAACCCACTTGATGAGCAAACCCCACGGGATTTTTGGGCGCTGCAGGGATCTTTAGCTTAGGTACGAGGAGCGTTGCTGCTGAGTGAATGGGGAAGCCAAAAAAAAACCCCTCAGGGGCGGAGAGAGAGAGAGAGAAGCAACCAGCTTAACCACGAAAGTTATTTATTAACCATAGGGGAGCCAAACAAAGAAAACAGTTATAATATTAAATCTAACTTAAATTTGATTATAAAAGTCAGATTTAGAAGACTATAACTGATCACACAAGTCAGGGTCAGAAGGCTATATCGAGAGAGAGAGAGAGAGAGAGAGAGAGAGAGAGAGAGAGAGAGAGAGAGAGCTGGGTTCTCACCACTTTGTGAAGCTTGAATCATTCGGGGGTCCTAGGTGGTGGTGGTAGCTGAGGGTCCGGAGTGCTGGAGACAGGCAGAGCCCCCAGCATGATCAATCAGGAGAAGATGAAGTCCCAATGGAACTGATGCAGATGTTGGATGCAGGCATCAGAGCACTTACTTGAGCCTGGGTAGGGGTTTTTGTAGGCAAACAACAATGGTTCAAGGGAGAATATTAGATTTGTATATGGGTAAATTGATGGCTCAAGGGAGTATACCTAAGTTGTTTTGTTCAGGCTAGACAATAGGAACTGATCATTCCTGGCTATGGGCGGTGTTCCTTGGAGGGAGCTCAGAATGCAATTAGGCGGCTTCACTATTTTGGATACCAATAAAAGATTTATTACTAGAATTGGTCTGATAACGACTGAGCTGGATGTGTGTAGGCCTGGGTTCATTAACATCTGGAGCAGAGATCCCCCATCATGCAGTGCTTCCCTGCTTTTCTGGTCCCAGAGCTCCGTGTGGTTCTTGCCTTGGAATCTGTTCTCCATTCTGTATGCTAATGGAGATGCCTCCCAGTCCCATCTCTGATGCAAATGAGGCTAGGGGAGTTTTCTTAATCCTGTCACCCTTGTCCCAGGGGTTTAGGTGTGTTTTCCGCTGCCTTTTCGTTGCTTTTTGTAAGTCTTTCTTCTGATCGGTTTTGCTTCAAGCAGATGTTTTGGGGGGAAGGTCTTTCGGGAGTCAGACAGGCTGGGAACTGCGCCCTGCTTCCCCAGGAACACAGATCTGACAGGTAACAGCTCATATATTACACTCCCACCATACCCACTAACACTTTAGCTGCTCTTATCTGTTCCCAGGATACTAACAAACCCATCTGGCTTGGTCAAAAGCGCGTATGCAGCGTCTGTCTTTGTCCTAAGTAAGGATCCCTTTGTTCACCCATATATATATCAAACAGGCAAGCAAAGCTCAAAGTACTACCTCAGGCAAAACTACAGGCCTGGATCCTACATCGGCACTAGCACTCCTAACATTTACAAAGCCATTTTGTTAATTGTAGCAATCTGTTACTAGTCTTCTCTCTCCTTGCTAGGAAATAGGGTACTCTGCTGTAATGTCCCTTACTTCAGGTTCGGCATTCAAAATAGAGCTCTTTGTAATGGCTGGGGCTTTTGTATAGTTCAGAAGCCTCTATGAATATTGTGTGCAATTTACTGGAGTGCCAAAAAGTTACCTACTTTGTTCTTATTCCCTATGTGATGGGGTATGCAAACCCCACACTGGACAACAAGGGGTTAATGAGCTGCTCTAGGCTCAGCCAGCTCCACCCTGCCACACCTGCAAGAGATGCACAGGATGCAGGAGGAGTTAAAAGGGAGCAGAGCAGGTCACTTGTGGCCCGATCATGGAAGAGAGCAGACCTGCAAACTGCAGTTCCTAAGGAAAGGGATGACTTGAAGCTTTCCAGGCAACCAATGTGTGAAGACCCCTCCTTGAGGGAATGGAGAGCCAGATCCTGATATACCCTGAGAGGGAGTCATTCCCCTCTATCTCTGATTTACTTAATTTGTATTAATTCCCATTGCTTTTTTGTTCATGGACTACCCTGGAAGGGGAGAGACTTTGAAGTGACCTGGCCAGAGGGCCAAGTCACAGAAAGAGGCAGACCACAACAGAGCAGCCACTGGCAGGACACCCCAAGGGAGAGAGAACGGCCATGCTTGGCCATGAGAAGGTGCCAGTGGTGAGTCAACACCTTCACACTTGTTGCACTTAGACTTTCCTTTCAGCAGCTGCTGCTGTGTTTGTTTCCCTTCTCTCTTGCTCTCACCACACATTTTGCTGCATATATTTAGAAAGTGAACTACAATATTAGCACCCAGGGGATAACTAACTTCTATTTTCCCCTTACATTTATTTCCTCCTTCCCTCCTTAACATTTTAATGTAATGTTGTTGCATGGAAATATGTATTTCCATATTATTACTGGAATTAATTGCATTTCCTGTCGTCATGCCCATCAGCTGAAAACTCTAAACGAAAGATTAAAAATTCAAGAGCTAAAATGTAGCTTTTATTTCTAAGGATATCTTGAGACTGCTCATAGCAACAAAACACCCATTTAGATTTTCTTTCTCGATCTGTTACTTTCATTGCTGCATTTTATGTACAAATCCAGTTCAGTAAAGTTTTATCAGAAGTTTAATGCCCCCTTTCACCAAAGCACAGGCCTAAGTCTCGATGGAAATGAAAAGTTAAGCACAGGCTTAAGTGTTTGGCTGAACTGATGCCTAAATGAAGAACATCTAGTTATAATGCGCAGAGAAGCGCTACGAGCAGAACTTTTTTTATTTATGAAGTTTTAATGGAAAATCTGGAATCTGGAAAATTTATTCTGATTTCTTATTAGCCTGATCCAAAGCCTACTGAAAACAATGGGAGTCTTACCATTGATTTCAAAAGGCTTTAGATCAGGCCCTAATCTGCACAGAGGGAAATAACCTACCTCTTACTCCAACCTGCAGGTGATAAGGAAATTATATGCTTCCCATAACCCAACATAGTGTAGCCAATTTCTAAATGATTTTCAACCAGTGGCTACCCAGCCACAAGCTCAGCTGTATTTACAGGTCTTTATTGGTTTACATGCTTTCAGGTTCTATTCTAGAAATATGCCAGTAAAGAAATACCCATGCCCATATTAATTTAGACATAACCATATTTTTTTTTGGCCGGGGGGGGGGGTTCTGCCTACTTCTTATGTGCAGCACATCAGAAGCCAAATGAACATGTCTCAGAGGTGCAGTGCCATAGTCTGTATCTTGAGAAGAATTACATTTAACCATTTGCCTTTTGTGCTAACATTTAATATGTGTAGACTTGGCAGAATTTGGTTTTTAACTTTTAATAACTGACGGATAATGTCTTATTTTTAAGCATTTTTCAAATCTTTATTACTTGAAATTGTCACAGTTACACACAATTATGGGGGAGTGAAACAATAATTTAGTGACAGTAGGCCTTGAGATTCAAACTTCGAGCTTTATAAGCATTAAAACACAAATGGTATATTTTGACATATTAACAATTTCAATACCCTATATGAAACTAATAAATTGTCAAGCAGCAGTTCTTACTCTGACTATCTGTAAACATCGATAATCATCAATGAAAACATTTTTTGTTGGTTTGTGTGAGTATGGTGACATTGTTTACCAACATCTACGGATAAAAATCCAATCCTTCCAAGCCTAAATATGTCATCCTCCCTTGTACGGTCCCTAGAGATAGTTTGTCATCAGACATCAGCTACTAATATTACTCATGTATGAAGCCAAACTATACGGTGAGTTTGCCACATTTGTTATGATTGCAAAACCAGCACATTGCTGATCTCCTCTGCTCATCCAACCAAAATCAAGCTCTTACCAAAAATAAGCTGACGTAATCAAGCAGAGCATGCTTGCAACTGAATGTAGACTTTGCAATAATAGTGCCTATTTGAACTAAATCACACTCCCCCTGCTTTACATGATATTACCCTGACCATTCAGCATTAACAAATCTAGCTAAGTAAATCCTGGCAGGAAGACAGCATAGGAAAGTGCCAAATCTTCTCCAAGGCTTAGTGTTCACAACAAAAAAGCCTAAAATATTCAGAATACTTTTAATTTTTTTTTTAAATACACATCAAGCCAGTCTCTGCCCCCAGTTCACAGCCCCTTTGTGTTGCTCCAATTGGTTGGATCTCCCCAGCTGAAGATTCCTGGAGCAGCAAACCTTTCAAGAAGTACTAAAACCCCAAGTGCATACAAAAATACAGTTTATCTAGACCATCAGGAGCCCATGAAAAATGTGATCTTGACCCTTGAGTATATTTACTAAGAATAACTTTATTATTACATTTGCTAGTGGGTATTTAGCTATGTTATTCTTTTAACTGGGATGAGCAGCCTATTTAACATAATATAATATGAATATGGCCTTGTATTAGTATTGTACTGTTTTTATGTGCCCAGACATCCTGTCAAGCAGTGAGATGTGTAGGAGATGGCTCGGTAGGGAGGAAAATTCCATTAAGATCTCATTGTAAAGATCTCTACCCATTGTCCATTCTCTCTTGAGCAGCCAATATGGCCTCTTGGGTAACTGAAATTATCTTTGCTTCCTGGTAGATAAAGTCAGAGTACAGTCTAATAGTTTTATCCTAGTGGGATGGGAAAGAGAAATGATGTATAAGCACAATTATATAATATGCACAAAGTCTAAAAATATACAAAATTCACCTTAGATATCCTTTTCTATTCTTTCATTCTAAATAGATATGTGCCTCTAACTACCCGCATCTGTAATCAATTCCCTACATAGACTCATATCCTTTAAGGTTAGAAGGGACCGCCATGATCATCTAGTCTGACCTCATGCACATTGCAGTTCCCACACTGTGCTCCATGGTCCATGGAGCTTGTGCTGATGGTTCACAGAGAACTGGTTGGTCAGATAATGCTGGCTCTTCCTATTTCCTGGATGATAAATTGCATTGAAAGATATTTTAAAATATGTGAACCAGTATTGGAATGGGGACAGTCATAAATAGTAAGCAGGCAATTATCTCATTCAGAACCAAGGTCAATGCCTGGTTCCCAGGAAGCTATTCTGGCCCAAGAATTAACTCTCATTGGAGAGAAAGGCATAGAGCAAAGTCTCCTGATACTTGCAGCAGCTTCTCTCAAATAAAACCCCTTGAATAACCAAACTAACAATACAGACTTTTTTCAAATCTTGCTGGCATGCTCTGAAAAAGAACATGTAAGACTGTAACAGCTCCAACTTCTGATTCCTTCCATAACATTATTAATCAGTGACATACTTCCAGCTAAAGACCTAATATTACAAAAATTATCTTCTCCACACAGAAGATCCATGGACCTCCTCCTAACGTGATAATATCTATAGCATTCTATGCTTTCCATAGCTCAGACTATGGATATTTTTTGGGAGGGAGAGCCCTAAATTCTGAAACACAAACATAGCTTACAGATTTCAGGATGAGCTAATAGTAGGTGTAGTTAAACAAGTTTAATAGGACTTGTAATCTCAGGAATATACGTGAATTCTGCCCCACTCACTTATGTGCCCTATACTGTGCCACTGAAATCAATAAAATTACTTAGAGTACCCCTTTTCAGAGTGGTAGCTATGTTAGTCTGTATCAGCAAAAAGAGCAAGGAGTATTTGTGGCACCTTAAAGACTGACAAATTTATTTGGGCATAAACTTGTGGGCTAAAACACACTTCATCAGATGCATGTAGTGGAAAATACAGTAGGAAGATTATATATATATATATATATATATATATATATATATATATATATATATATATATACAGAGAACATGAAAAGATGGGGGGTTGCCATATCAACTCTAACAAGACAAATCAATTAAGGTGGGCTATTATCAGCAGGAGGAAAAAAAACTTTTGTAGTGATAATCAGGATGGCCCATTTCAAACAGTTCACAAGAAGGTGTGAGTAACAGTAGGGGGGGAAATTAGCATGGGGAAAATAGTTTTTAGTTTGTGTAATGACCCATCCACTCCCAATCTTTATTAAAGTCTAATTTAATGGTGTCCAATTTGCAAATTAATTCCAGTTCTGCAGTTTCTCGTTGGAGTCTGTTTTTGAAGGGGTTTTTTTGTTGAAGAGGTGCGACTTTTAGCTCTGAATTGAGTGTCCAGGGAGGTTGAGGTGTTCTCCAACTGTTTTTGAATGTTATAATTCTTGATGTCTGATTTGTGTCCATTTATTCTTTTGCGTAGAGACTGTCCGGTTTGGCTAATGTACATGGCAGAGGGGCATTGCTGGCACATGATGGCATATATCACATTGGTAGATGTGCAGGTGAACGTGCCCCTGATGGTGTGGTTGATGTGATTAGGTCCTATGATGTCCCTTGAATAGATATGTAGACAGAGTTGGCTATGGGCTTTCTTGCAAGGATAGGTTCCTGGGTTAGTGTTTTTGTTGCGTGGTGTGTGGTTGCTGGTGAGTATTTGCTTCAGGTTCGGGGGGCTGTCCGTAAGCGAGGACTGGCCTGTCTCCCAAGGTCTGAGAGAGGGAGGGATCGTCCTTCAGGATAGGTTGTAGATCCTTGATGATGCGCTGGAGAGGTTTTAGTTGGGGTTGAAGGTGACGGCTAGTGGCGTTTTGTTACTTACTTTTGGGCTTGTCCTGTAGTAGGTGACTTCTGGGTACTCTTCTGGCTCTGTCAATCTGTTTCTTCCACCTGAGTAAAGGTGGAAGAATCATGCCCTGTATTTGAGAGTCATTAGTGGAAAAGAAACTCAGAACACCAACAGACAGTTTCTGCTCCTTTAATTCATGTGAGTAAAAGGAAAGCAGGATTTCCCTTCATGTCAAGCAAAATCACTTTTCTGACTATCAGCACACTTTAATGTCCAGATGCTGTCACTTTTACTAATACCCTGGATGTAGTCCCATTGAAATCAGTTGGACTACTATGGAATACTTCACTGTATATCAGAGTATAGAATTGGAACTGATAAAAATACCAGAAACCATTTTTCAATCACACAGCAGGAAAAACTGTTGTAGAAAGAAATAGCTGACCAGGAAAGAGACAGTTTTTTAAACAAATAAGTACAAAATATTACAATATTTGCCAGTGCACCTCACTTCTCTAGTGTCATTTAATATGGGTAGACACGAATATTTGCACCAAATAAATAGCAGATAGAAGAGTTTGCATCAAACTTGGAAAATGTGTTGGCCTTAAAGATCCTGTTGGAGATTATGCATATTTTAAAAGTAAAAGTTAATTTCATTGCTTTTCCACTGACTTTGTCTTCTATGGAGTTGTATTATGCCCTTTAGGGTACGTAACTTAGAGATGTCCAATTATTCACATAAGGAAAGTATTGTAATGAGTTGCTGAACGATACACCTTCTGAGAAGTGTCCTTGCCAATAAAAATACAAAATATGCCTCCAAATATGCTTTAAAAGTGTCACCAGCAGAATCTACAACTTCCATTTTTAGAGTACTCCCATATCTTTTCTCTTGTTTTTATTACCAGTGGCATTATGTTAATCATCACCAAATCTGCTGCACTCATTTCACTTTTCCCATTGTGGGTAAAAGAAATGCTACATTCTCTAGGTTAATTAGAGCATAATTCCCAAAGCCACGTACACATGCACAGACACTTGAGTGAATACTTTATACTGGTTGGCTGATTTTAATGCTGCTTTATCGTTTAACATCTGTCAAACAAACTAGTTATCTGTCTGTCTTCTTTCCCTTTGGATGGTTACTACTTGTTAGAGAAAGAAAGGACTTCAAATGCCATCTTTCTTTGACAGGGAGTTGAACTGGGGGCTCAATTTTATAAAGTGCTGTGGTACCTCATGCAAGGTGCTGAGAACCTTCCTGCTTTATTGATTTCAAAAGGGGGTGATGATGCTTCACACCTTGCAACTTCGGACCCTTTAATAGATCTCGCTCATCTCTGAGATTATGAAAAGCTACCAGAAAACTACATTCTATTCTATACATCGCATTCCCACTCCTTTAGAGAGAATCATTGATCAGACCCCTTAAATGAACAAAGTGTATTGAATGCTCTGGCAAAACGGCCTGCAAGAAAACTATTTTGAGCTCTCCTCTAGATCTGCCCTGTAGATTAGTACAGGTACACACAGCTGCAAAGGGAATAGAAATATTTCACAGCTCGATAAAGGGGGCAGCTGGTATTTTGATTACCCTCAGTGATTTCAGTATGAGTCAGTGTGGTGTTCATTTTGAACAGAAGAACATGGCTGATAGAGCCACATCACCATCATGGTCAGCTTTTATCAGCCAAGAATTGGATGAATGTCTCAGTCTTAGCTTTTCACTTCTCTATATGCACATTGCTATTTCCCCTCCTCCATCAGTTATTTGCTTGCATACATTAGCAACACACAACCAAAATATTCATTATTTGGATGGAAAAAGTCTATTCTTTAGGCTTCCCTGCCAGAAAACAGCATATCAAGAAATACTGTATTGTTCCATGAACACTTAGGGTATGTCTACACTATGAAATTAGGTCGAATTTATAGAAGTTGATTTTTAGGAAGCGATTTTATACAGTCGATTGTGCATCCCCACCAAGCAAATTAAGTCAGCGGAGTGCGTCCACAGGACCGTGGCTAGCGTCGACTGTCGGAGCATTGCACTGTGGGTAGCTATCCCACAGTTCCCACAGTCTCCGCTGCCCATTGGAATTCTGGGTTGAGCTCCCAATGCCTGATGGGGCAAAAACGTTGTTGCGGGTGGTTTTGGGCACATGTCGTCAGTTGCCCCTCCCTCCATGTCTGCCGTTGCTTTCAATCGTTTTGTGCCTTTTTTCCTTGCAGACTCCATACTGCTGTCAGCAGATGGTGCAGTAGGACTGCTAACCATCATCGTCCTCAACCGCTTCCGCTGCAACTCTGCTCTCCTGGTGCCATGAATCCACCTCACAGGTCCTCTCGACGTTCTGTATAAATATCTATTTTCGTGGCATCTGTCGTCATCCACCGCTTCCGCTGCAACTCTGCTCTCCTGCAGACGACATACCATGGCAAGCATGGAGCCCACTCAGCTCACCACTGCTGTTGTGAGCATTGTAAACACCTCGCGCATTATCCCACAGTATGTGCAGAACCTGCAAAAGCAGGTGAGGAGGCAACGACAGCACGATCACAATAGTGATGAGGACATGGACACAGACTTCTCTCAAAGCATGGGCCCTGGCAATTTAGACATCATGGTGGTAATGAGGCAGGTTCCTGCCATGGAACGCCGATTCTAGGCCTGGGAAATAAGCATAGATTGGTGGGACTGCATAGTGTTGCAGGTCTGGGATGATTCCCAGTGGCTGCAAAACTTTCGCATGCATAAGGGCACTTTCTTGGAACTTTGACTTGCTTTCCCCAGCCCTGAAGCGCAAGAATACCAAGATGAGAGCAGCCCTCACAGTCGAGAAGCGAGTGGCGATAGCCCTCTGGAAGCTTGCAATGCAAGACCGCTACCGGTCACTCAAGAATCAATTTGGAGTGAGTAAATCTACTGTTGGGGCTGCTGTGATCCAAGTAGCCAACGCAATCACTGAGTTGCTGCTATCAAGGGTAGTGACTCTGGGAAATGTGCAGGTCATAGTGGATGGCTTTGCTGCAATGGGGTTCCCTAACTGTGGTGGGGCGATAGACGGAACGCATATCCCTATCTTGGGACCGGAGCACCTTGGCAGCCAGTACGTAAACCACAAGGGGTTCTTTTCTAATGGTGCTGCAAGCGCTGGTGGATCACAAGGGACGTTTCACCGACATCAATGTGGGATGGCTAGAAAAGGTGCATGACGCTCACATCTTCAGGAACTCTGGTCTGTTTGAACAGCTGCAGGAAGGAACTTACTTCCCAGACCAGAAAATTACCGTTGAGGGATGTTGAAATGCCTATAGTTATCCTTGGGGACTCAGACTACCCCTTAATGCCATGGCTCATGAAACTATACGCAGGCATCCTGGACAGTAGTAAGGAGTAGTTCAACAATAGGCTGAGCAAGTGCAGAATGGTGGTAGAATGTGCATTTGGACGTTTAAAAGCTCGCTGGCGCAGTTTATTGACTAGGTTAGACCTCAGCAAAACCAATATTCCCATTGTTATTGCTGCTTGCTGTGTGCTCCACAATATCTGTGAGAGTAAGGGGGAGACGTTTATGGCGGGGTGGGAGGTTGAGGCAAATCGTCTGGCGGCTGATTATGCACAGCCAGACACCGTAGGCGATTAGAAGATCACAGCTGGGCGCCCTGCGCATCAGAGAAGCTTTGAAAACCAGTTTCATGACTGGCCAGGCTACGGTGTGACAGTTCTGTTTGTTTCTCCTTGATGAAAATCCACCCCCTTGGTTGACTCAGCTTTCCCTGTAAGCCAACCAAGCTCCTCCCTTCTATCACTGCTTTCAGAGGCAATAAAGTCACTATTGTTTCAAAATCATGCTTTCTTTATTAATTCAACACACAAATAGGGGGAACTTTCAAGGTAGCCCGGGAGGGGTGGGTGAGGAGGGAAGCACCAGGTGGGGTAGTGGAGGAGGGAAGGACAAGGCCACGCTACAGTTAAAAACTTATTGAATGTCAGCCTTCTGTTGCTTGGACAATCCTCTGGGGTGGAGTTGCTGGTGAGTATTTGCTTCAGGTTGGGGGGCTGCCTGTAAGCGAGGACTGGCCTGTCACCCGAGGTCTGTGAGAGGGAGGGATCGTCCTTCAGGATAGGTTGTAGATCCTGGCACTCCCAAGCTGAGCCCTTATATGTCCCTGGACTCAGGCTGGGTCAAGCAGCATTTCCAAGCTGTCACCCTCATAGGTCCCAGGTTCAGCACATCCCTATTCCCACTTTCACATTACAATTGTTCTGGTAGTAACTCACTTGATGAGCAAACCCCACAGGATTTTTGGGCGCTGCAGGGATCTTTAGCTTATGTACAAGAAGCGTTGCTACACAGCGAATGAGGAAGCCAAAAAAATCACACCTGTCACCCTTATCCCAGAGGTTTAGGTGTCTCCCACAGCCATTTCATTGCCTTTTGTAAGTCTTCTGATCAGTTTTGGTTCAAGCAGGGGTTCGGGGGGTGGAGGGAGGTCTTTTGTGAGTCAGACAGGCTGGGTACTGTGCCCTGGTTCCCCAAGAACACAGAGTTGACAGGTAACACCTGGGAGCAGCGCATCCCTTTTCTTAGTTCAATTAGGAACAGTCCCCTGACCTAATAAGGCCGAGGGGAGGCATTTTCCCAGGCCTGGGCTCGGCTCACACTCCTCTTCCAGTAACAATATATTCACCCTGCTGTCTGATTAAATGTCCCCCTAACTGAGATGGGGATGGGTATTTTCCCACTTATTCACTGTTTTCATCTCTGCTGTATATTTTTGTCATACTTTTCACTAATTATAGCTTTCTTTACTTAGAAAAACCAGAACAAGCTAAATTTTGCTTGTGCTCCACTACAGCACCTGTACAGCTGCAGTGAAGTATGGGATGTGATTTGCTGAGTGTCAGTGTACTTGTCCATGATTACTATACACCAGATACAAGGGTGGTGCTGGCATTGCCCTCCAATAATTTCAAGCATCGTGTATTTCTGGTCAAAGAAAATTTTAAAAAATTGTGAAAATTAAAAGCTAATTCACTCCACTGAATCTCCCTATTTAATATACCATTCCCCCTTGGGACAGACACTTTGTTTCTAAAACACACTTGCAGCATTGTTTTAAGCAACTTGATCTTAAATGTCATGCCTCCACATGCCCCAAACATTCTTCATTTGCTAAGTGGAAAATATACTAAGTACATGGTGCTGCAAAAATGTGTGCTTTATACAAATAAACAATACTGTTACAGAACTAGCCAGCAGCAACTAGACCAATATTGTAAGCATGTGGCTGAGGGAAAATTTCATTTATCATGTTAAAAGGAATTGAAACCCAAGGGTTTCTTCCCCCTCAGTTTCATGAGAACTAGGACTTGCCCAGAGAGCTCACTGGTTTTCAAAGTTCTTGAGCCGGAGATTCCACCAACCATTGTTTGCCAAATTTCTTCTTCCCACTGTAAAATGCATTAATCAATGTGGATTTCTTTCACCATCAGGTTCTTCATTGTTCTTGGCGCTGCCGTAGAGGACCGAAGCTCTGGGTGGGCTCTTATAATAACAGATCCAAATTGTCCTGGGGATAGCTTCTGGCACCGTCTTGAAAATAATGAGCAGGGGCTTTTGCTTAGTGTGATAGGTGACTTACATGTGTTGAATGGGGCTGGATGAAGACGCCTTTTTTTATAATAAACTGTTGCCTGATTTCTGTGTAGTGTGTTTTAGTGTTTGGGTTGCTGGTGAATATATTTAAACAGCAATTGTTACACAACACAATGTTGTTGTGCTGGAATTTTTTAATAGAGCATATTAATACCTTAGGCAACTTTGAAAATATCAGCTCACAATTTTAGCTGTTTCCCTAGGAATGTCAGCCTTCCGTCACTCCCTTTATCAAACAACCATTGCCACATCACCAAACGTTCCCCTTTTGATGTTGGGAGAGGGTAATATAGGGAACGATTGCATGAAGAAGAGAAGGTTGGGGGAGCTGAGTTAAGAGTTAAGCTGTGGTGTGTTGTATAGCAGTAGTAGTATTGGCAAGATGTGTCTGCCTGTAGGTGGAGGAGTAGAGGATATGTACTGTTAGGTGGCTTGGCTTTTCATTTCATTGCTTTTATTGTTTTGTTCCAGGTACCTGTATGTGTAACATCTTTAACTGCATCCCATAAAGTGTGTGCGTGTGCACGCTTGAGTGCCCAAGAAATGCAACTTTAGTATGATACAAATACATATCTATGCATATTATGTACCTAATTTACTTAAATAAAAAACACAGCCATTAAGAAACTTAATTCCATGTGTCCACTCTGGCTCTGCCTTCCAAATATAGTAGATTCCCCTTATTAAAAAACTGAGAACTATGTTTGTTTAACCTCGGGGCAGAAACATATCATCTCTGGATTTGTTTTTGAAAGTATTCATTGCCCTAGGGAGAAAATAATTATCTTCTGAGTGAACATGGGAAGACTACAGCAGAACTTTTCCCACTGGCTGACACTTAATGTATAGGAGGTTATGGTCTACTGCTGGTAAAGCAGCCAAGCAAACACTGCTTGGACTTCACTTATTCTGATTAGGTACAGTGACTGCTTTTTGACTAGCAGCATTATCACAGAGGTGTCACCTAATGGTGAATGACTGGAGGGTAGGGGAACCCAGGCCCACCCTTCTTCATGGGGTTCCAACTCAGGGACCCATGAAACAGTGTACCCTGACACAGAGTTCAGGTCCTGATACCCCCCCAAGCTGATTCCCTTGGTCACTTCCTACCCTCATTCCAGTCTCCACCCCTCTCAGGGTTGGACACAGGATCCCTCTTGTGTTCTCTCTGATTCATCTCCAGAGTCTCCTCTGCTGGCAAGAGTGGATCATCCCCTTTGGTTTCCATAGTCAACTGGCTTCCCCCAGCATGGCTAGGAGGCTTGACTCCAGGGACTTGGAGCCCCAGTGGCTTTCCAGCAGGAGGTTGCTGCAACTGCTCTCCTCCTCAGTCAGCCCAGAGTGAGTTGAGGAAGGAAAGGAAGCAGCCCCCTATCATAGAATATCAGGGTTGGAAGGGACCTCAGGAGGTCATCTAGTCCAACCCCCTGCTCAAAGCAGGACCAATCCCCAACTAAATCAGCCTAGCCAGGGCTTTGTCAAGCCTGACCTTAAAAACCTCAAAGGGAGAAGATTCCACCACCTACCTAGGTAACGCATTCCAGTGCTTCACCATACTCCTAGTGGAAAAAGCTTTTCCTAAGATCCAACCTAAATCTCCCCCACTGCAACTTGAGACCATTACTCCTTGTTCTGTCATCTGCTATCACTGAGTACAGTCTAGATCTATCCTCTTTGGAACCCCCTTTCAGGTAGTTGAAAACAGCGATCAAATCCCCTCTCATTCTTCTCTTCTGCAGACTAAACAATCCCAGTTCCCTCAGCCTCACCTCGTAAGTGATGTGTTCCAGTCCACTAATCATTTTTGTTGCCCTCTGCTGGACGCTTTCCAACTTTTCCACATCCTTCTTGTAGTGTGGGACCCAAAACTGGACACCGTACTCCAGATGAGGCCTCACCAATGTCGAATAGATGCCCCTACTTATACATCCCAAAATGCCATTGGCCTTCTTGGCAACAAGGGCACGCTGTTGACTCCTATCCAGCTTCTCGTCCACTGTAACCCCTAGGTCCTTTTCTGCAGAACTGCTGCCTAGCCACTCGGTCCCTAGTCTGTAGCAGTGCATGGGGTTCTTCCATCCTAAGTGCAGGACTCTGTACTTGTCCTTGTTGAACCTCATCCGATTCCTTTTGGCCCAATCTTCTAATTTGTCTAGGTCCCTCTCTATCCTATCCCTACCCTCCAACATATCTACCTCTCCCCCCAGTTTAGAGTCATCTGCAAACTTGCTGAGGGTGCAATCCATACCATCCTCCAGATCATTATTGAAGATATTGAACAAAAACGGCCCCAGGACTGACCCTTGGGGCACTCTGCTTGATACTGGCTACCAACTAGACATGGAACCATTGATCACTACCCGTTGAGCCCGACAATCTAGCCAACTTTCTATCCATCTTATGGTCCATTCATCCAGCCCATACTACTTTAACTTGCTGGCAAGAATACTGTGGGAGACCGTATCAAAAGCTTTGCTAAAGTCAAGGAATAACACGTCCACTGCTTTCCCCTCATCCACAGAGCCAGTTATCTTGTCATAGAAGGCAATTAGATTAGTCAGGCATGACTTGCCCTTGGTGAATCCATGCTGACTGTTCCTGATCACTTTCCTCTCCTCTAAGTGCTTCAGAATTGATTCCTTGAGGACCTGCTCCATGATTTTTCCAGGGACTGAAGTGAGGCTGACTGGCCTGTAGTTCCCCGGATCCTCCTCCTTCCCTTTTTTAAAGATGGGCACTACATTAGCCTTTTTCCAGTCGTCCGGGACCTCCCCCAATCGCCATGAGTTTTCAAAGATAATGGCCAATGGCTCTACAATCACAACTGCCAACTCCTTTAGCACTCTCGGATGCAGAGCATCCAGCCCCATGGACTTGTGCTCATCCAGCTTTTCTAAATAGTCCTGAACCACTTCTTTCTCCACAGAGGGCTGGTCACCTCCTCCCCATTCTGTGCTGCCCAATGCAGTAGTCTGAGAGCTGACCTTGTTCGTGAAGACAGAGGCAAAAAAAGCATTGAGTACATTAGCTTTTTCCACATCCTCTGTCGCTAGGTTGCCTCCCTCATTCAGTAAGGGGCCCACACTTTCCTTGGCTTTCTTCTTGTTGCTAACATACATGAAGAAACCCTTCTTGTTACTCATAACATCTCTTGCTAGCTGCAATTCCAAGTACGATTTGGCCTTCCTGATTTCACTCCTGCATGCTTGAACAATATTTTTATACTCCTCCCTGGTCATTTGTCCAATCTTCCACTTCTTGTAAGCTTCTTTTTTGTGTTTAAGATCAGGGTTGTCCCCTACACTTTCCAGAAACTTCTTGGATTGTCTGTGCACCGCTGTATTGCTCTCCCAGCAGATATCAGGGTGATTGAAGTCTCCCATGAGAACCAGGGCCTGTGATCTAGTAACTTCCGTTAGTTGTTGGAAGAAAGCCTCGTCCACCTCATCCCCCTGGTCTGGTGGTCTATAGCAGACTCCCACCACAACATCACCCTTGTTGCTTCTAAACTTAATCCAGAGACTTAGGTTTTTCTGAAGTTTCATACCGGAGCTCTGAGCAGTCATACTACTCTCTTACATACAGTGCAACTCCCTCAGCTTTTCAGCCCTGCCTGTCCTTCCTGAACAGTTTATATCCATCCACCCACTGGATGCATGCCCAGCAGAGTCAAGGGGGCCTGGCCTCTTGGGCCCAGAGCAGTGCGTTAACCCTCATCTCTCCAGTGCAGGGTTGGTACACCCCATCGCAAGGGAAGACTCTCCTTTCCCTTCTGCCTGTGCTCAACATAGGTTTGTAAATCCCATGACAATTACCATAGCACACAATAAGCTATTTGGGGCACAAGCTATTTTTTTGTTCTGTTTGTTCAGTGAGTAGCACAGCGGGGTTCTGACCCATGGCTGGGGCTCCTAGATATTTCTTCAATAATAAATTAATTCACTAGTTTCAGAGTAGCAGCCATGTTAGTCTGTATTGTTTTTCTAACTGGTTCAAAGTGAACACACAAAATGCAGCATATACCACAGAGAGAGACTAATAGCTTCTGCTGACTGATATTCTTTACCAGAAGTGGTAGGCTCAGCCAGCCAGGGAAGCAGAAACTGTATCATGTGAGTTCAACAGCAATGCCTTTTATGGTCACTAGATGCAAATGTGTCCTCTGAATGGGAAGAGTTCTGCCCAAATTGAGCTGCTTGTAGGATTGGGGCTGGAGGGTCTAATTCCAGCTCAAATTTTGAAATGCACTGTCAAAAGCAGTAAAAAGAATACAAAACTGTTTGCAGGCATATAGATGTTCAGTAAAAAGCTTAGCTGATGTTAAAAAAAAATGCATGTTAGTGAAGATTCTGCAAACTCAAAAATACTTAAGTGTTCGATTTTCTTTCTCAACATTTCACACCAATGTAGCATGCAGATAGACAACCGGGGATCTATACCATACTTTTCCAGACATTGAGAGCACAAGGAAATGGAAAAAGAGAATATTTTATTAAAAAGTAATGCAATGAGTATAAATTAGAGAATTGCAGTCTATTTTGAGATAGGAAGCAGTTACTGACTCATGTGACAGGATTGCTGTTCCATTATAAAGCCTCATTAAAATGTATGTGAATTCCAGAATTAAATGGGTGGGGGGTTGTGTTTCAGCATCTGGTATGCCCTTGTGTTTTTCATACTTATAACTGGTGTAAACAGGAAGTATCTTTTTAATTCATACATTGTTTCATACTATTTTAAATATTTAGTTCATGGCACTAAATTTTTGGAACAGCTAGTGTGGTTAAATGTTTGTTCTCATAATTCCATATAAATGAGTGCAGAATGAGTTTCAGAGATGACTTCCATGAATATTTTCAATTATCACACCCCAGTACCAGTTTAATCAGTTAACAACATCCCCGCTGTACTGTGGTGAAGCTTCTTTGCTGCAACCAAACTAGGGTCCCAATCCTGCAAGACTTGAGCATGAGTAGTCCTATTAGTCAACGGAACTACTCTCACTGTGTAAACACATGCATAAGTCTCTGCAGGATCAGGGCCTTACTAGTACTCTTTTGAGGCAAAATGTCCCAGGTGCTGCATTATGCACTGAGGTTCCAGTGGAATCCTGTCACCTAAGGTCAGGTGTAGTTAGTACCATGGACACTATTTAAAATCTTGGGTCCAGACTTTCAAAAGCAGCTAGTGATATTGGTGCCTTGACTTTTGTATTTTTTTCTCATATTGAGATACATGCTTAAAGGGGCCTGTTTTTCAGAAAGTGCTGAGCATCCACCATCTGAAAATGCCCTTTATCTCAACATGGACACTCAAAATCCCGAGTCACTCTTTTCTAAATCTTGGTCCAGATGTTTATTGTGTCGTAGCATTTCTTTTCCCCTTGGTAGTTGCAGTGTTCCCTATGGAATCTGTAATCCTTGCTGTCATTTAGCAGAACTCATGCAACTAGTCCCATTCAAAGGGATGCAGAATTCTACACGTAGAATATGGAAAAGAACAAACACCAGAATATAGCTAGATACTTAGAGTTGTAGATATCAAGATTTTAAGAGGGCCCACTTCTCTCACAGCAGAATTAAAGAGGTTAAGGATATTTAACAAGCAAAAAATGAAAGTGGAAGTAAAAAAATCAGTAAAACATCTAAAAAATGTGGAAAATTTTTAAGTTTGTTTATATATGTTTGTGTGTGTATATGTTCTTTATTGTTTTACCTAGATGAAAACAGTAAAACCTCAATCCATATAGATGCTACTACAATCCACAACCCCCCACCCACATACACACACTCAGCTACCACCTAATCCTGTAGATGCCTAAACTTTCACTATAAAAGTCCTCTAGTTGCCTAAGTGTCTGCAGATAGCTATCTCATTTTGTGTTTGTAAATTTGTTCCTAGATGGTTCCTGTAGCTTTGGGTCTTGGAACAATTTCCAGGACTAGAGTGGGGAGGGGGAGAGAGAGGGAGGGGAAGAGTTAAAGTGAGGGGAATAAACCTTATCTTTGTTATCATGCTTCCCAAGTCTTCCTCACAGGTGTTCAGGTACAAAACTGGGCATGTGCATTATGCCTCAGGCATCTGGGCACCTGCCTATTTCATACCTAAGCCTCACCAAACCAAGTGAAGATAGGTGGGGGAATGCCTGTCTTGCCTGCAGGTTCCAGTTATCTGAGCATGCTTAACTCCACACCAACCAACCCAAGGTGGGGTGGGGGGAGAGGAAAGGAGGCAGCGTTCCTTGTAACTCTCAGCCAGGGGCTAGGACGCTCACCTAGGATGTGGGACACCCCAGCTCAATCCTCTGAAGAGGCATGGTGAGGAAAAAGGGATCTGAACATGGGTCTCCCACTTGTGAAGAGTGATCTAGCCACTGGGTTATAGAGCCATTCTCACTCTTTTGCTTGTCCAATGCATATTTAATGTATTCATTATTTAATACAAAGTGGAACAGCTTCAACTGGAGAATTTGAGACCTCCCCACATCAGGATATCCCATAGTCCAGTGGCTTGGGCAGTAACCAGGGAGATGGGAAACCCCTGTTTAAATCCTCTTTCCCCAGCAGGAAGGGAGAATTGAAATGAGGTCTTCCGCATCCCAGGAAAGTACGGTAAACATTAGGCTAACAGTCATAAGACCATCCTCTGATTCCCCCCCCCCCCAGCTGTCTTGTGTGGAGTTAGACATGCACCACTGCTGTGCTTGCAAGAAACAGCTTAGGTGCCTATCTCAAAAAGAGGGTTCCTGGCTGTGGATTGCAAGCAGTTAGGTGTCTAACTCACTGAGAGGAGTGGGACTTAGGACACACTCCTCTCCTCAGCATCTGCTGGCTTAGCATGCTGGCTTTTGTGGATCCCGTTCTCAGGCACCTATCACATCCCATCATATAGGGAGCCTAGGCACCTAAGCCAGGCTTTGTGGATTCCACTGGGTGCCTAGGTGCTTAAAAGTTAGATATTACAAGGCTCAGCATTGTCACCCAAGTCCCTTCGTGGATCTGAGCCTTATTGACTTCAGTGGAAATATTCATGTGCATAAAGTTGCTCACATGTAAAAGTGTTTAATTTCAGAGTTCAAAAAAGAACTAGATATGTTCATGAAGGGTAGGTCCATCAATGGCTATTAGCCAGGATGGGTAGGGATGGTGTCCCTAGCCTCTGTCTGCCAGAAGCTTGGCATGGGTGACATGGAGTGGATCACTTGATTACCTGGTCTGTTCATTCCCTCTGGGGCACCTGGCATTAGCCACTGTTGGAAGACAGGATACTGGGCTAGATGAACCTTTGGTCTGACCCAGTATGGCTGTTCTTATGTTCAATCTTAGATCCTGATCCTGTAATCTATCATCTCTATCACTAGAGGCCCTTAGGAATAGTTCCTTTTCCTTCAGTAATTACAACAGGAATAAGCCTTCAAATATTATAAACATATTGTTAAACCTAGCTCATTTTGTGGTACACAGGCAGGGATCTATCATGATATAAACAAGGGACTGATTTTATACTACAATCTAAGGAACACTTCTTAACTACTGTGAACAAATTTAAAATGGCTATTTTTGGAGTCTGTAATGGTAGTGATAGAAAAGCACTATGCCAGCCCCTTCCTTAGAACCATCTTTCCCAGTAACTAGCTAGTCCCTACTAATTCTGTGTAACATAAAAAGTTCTGGTAAGACAAACTTTTCCCAGCATGCTTTTCTAGGATTGGCCCTTTAAATTGGGCAGAGGCAAGCAGCTGCAGTCCTAAAGTGGCCATTTTGCAAATGATTATTGTATGTTTATCTTCTCTAGTTGATAAATACCTGTTACATTTTCCTTTTTTATTGCTAAGGAAATGGTACCTTCTGCTAGGTGCCTTTGTTACCATTATACCAACTGTACAGGTCTTAGAAGTAATAAAAAACCCTCTAATATTAGCTTTACTAGACATAAAAATGTGATATATTTGAAATCCATTATCTTCTGCCCTTTCTGGAGTAGAAGTGAGGGCTACGTGGAAGCTTGGATTCTTCAAGTAGATGCAGCCATGGATTCCTCTGTGTGCACACGCGCACCCATAGAAGGGCAGCACTTGTGCCTTGTGGCCTTAGCCCATCCTCTGGCTATATGGGGCGGCGCTGCCCCAACACCCTCAGTTCCTTCTTACAGCCTGTGGCTGAGGTCTGAGCTCTGTGTGATCTTAACCTCATAGCCTCATTATTTTACTGTGTTTTTTTTTCTAGTTGTATATCGTTAGTACCTTTAGTGTTGGTTGTATTTAGTTCAGCATCCCCATGGTGATTTAAACATTGTCTTTCGTGTGGTGGAGTGATCCCCAACAACAATCCCCACTTACAGTGCTTGCTGTGCTTGGGTGTGGCCCACATTAAGGAGCAATATTTCATCTGCAGATCGGTCATGAAGTAGACTCAGGTGGCTCGGCACCTTTGCCGAAAGCAGTATCTAGTCAAACAGGCCATGCAGCCTGCTTCATCTCCAAAGAAGGCCCTTGTCAGATCAGAGATAGCCCTCAGGTTCCTGGAGTCCTGCTGTCTTGCACTCTGGAACAGGTGCCTCTTCAAAGAGATGTAGGAGGCATTCCCCAAATGCACTGAGGAAAAGGTCACATGAGGCCAATAGAGACCACTCCATGTCCTGTGGGGACTCTTCTATGCCACAGCATAGGATGGTGTAGGTGCTTCTAACCGCTCCCTGGTACCATGTAGAGAGGTTACCTGTACCATTAACTCCAGTTCTGTCCCTGGGGTGTGTCCATTGTATCTGATACCTCTTCTACCAGAATAATCCTCTACCAGGATGGCCTATTCGGCAAAGTGGAAGTGTTTTTCAATGTGGTTATTGGATCGCCGACACTGGCTACTTCAAAACATCTTGGAGTATTTGCCACATCTTCAGTCATCAGGCCTTAAGCTTAGCTCATTTAGGGTGCATCTAGCAGCAATCTCAGTCTTTCATCCTCCCCAGTCATGGAAGACTGGTGTTTTTCCAATGCGATGATGGCGAGGTTCTAAAAAGAAATCTTGTCTCAAAAAAGATATATTGGAATTGGAAAAGTTTTTCAGAAAAAGGCAACAAAAATGATTAGGGATATGGAACAGCTTTCATATGAGGAGAGATTAATAAGACTAGGACTTTTCAGCTCAGAAAAGAGACAACTAAGGGGGGAATATGATAGAGGGTTATAAAATCATGACTGGTGTGGAAAAAGTAAATAAGGAAGTGTTATTTTCTCCTTCTCATAACACAGGAACTAGGAGTCACAAAATGAAATTAATAGGCAGCAAGTTTAAAACAAGTAAAAGTAAGTATTTCTTTACACAATGCACAGTTAACCTGTGGGACTCTTTGCCAGAGGATGTTGTAAAGGCCAAGACTGTAACAGGGCTCAAAAAACTAGATAAGTTCATGGAGAATAGGTCCCTCAATGGCTATTAGCCAGTATGGGCAGGAATGCAAAACCATACTCTGAAGTGCAAGGAGTGTGAGAGTTGCAGATTTTTATGGCAGAGTCTCCTTGCATGCAATTCTCCAAAGACAAAGTGATGTTGCGGCCCAACCTGAAATGTATGTCTAAAAGAGATCTCTGTTTCATTTTCCCGGTGGTATATTTGCCTCTGGTCTTTTTCCTAAACTGCATTCGTCTCCAGAAGAGCAGCATCTACACACATTGAATGTCAGATGATGTCTGGTCTCTTATCTGGACAGGACTAAACCCTTTCAGACTCTGCCTTGTGTGTTTTTTGTCATATGTAGACTGTGTGAAGGGACAGGCAGTCTCCTCATGAACAATCTCTAAGTGAATAACTTCCTGCATCAAGACTGAATATTAAACAGCTTCATCTACACCCCCTCTCCTGGTGCAAACTGTGGTGTTTAGATGTTGCTTGTAATTATTAGAATTGGGAGCACTGGCTGTTGGGAGTCTGAAAGGACAGGAAACAGGAAGGAGTGGGGAGGAGTTGAAGAGGCTGAGGGAGAGCTACTGAGGGTGCAGCACCAGTTTGGAAAAGAGGTTTCCACCTTAAAAAATAAAGTCCTGCTGAAGTTTGTTAGTACCTTGCCTGGCTACTACAACATTTTGGCGACGAGGATGGATCTTCTGCCTCTGAACCCACCTACACCCTTTCTACAAAGCCCAGGTGAGCCTCCAATTGCTTTTACTGCCTGGATCCCTATGTTTGAGACTTACCGGCTTGCCATCAGTGCTACAGAGATTTCTGAAGTAAGAAAGCGTGCTCTGCTAATCCACTGCCGTGGAGCAGAAGGGCAGCGTATATTTTACACTTTTCCCCTTGCAGACAATAAATATGAGACTGCACTCACTGCATTAAAGCACTTTTTTTGTACCAAAAGTGAACGTAGTAGCTAATCACTACAGATTTCGCTAGTGTAAGCAGAAACCAGGGGAGACTATAATGCAGTATATTGCTTCCCTGAGGAGACTGATTGTAACTTGTGACTTTGGAATATGGCAGATGAGATGGTTAGAGACCAGCTCATTGAGAAAACAACCATGCTTCATGTAAGAGAACATTTACTTCTAGAACCACAACTTACACTAGACAAAGCAATAACCATTGTTACCCAGATTGAGTCAGCTACAGCTGAAGCCAAAATAATGAGCATGGATACAGGAGTCACAGTCCAGGCTGTGACTCCTTTGCAGAAAAGTTCACTATTGCTGCAGACAAAGGATTACATGAGGAAAACTAATGGAAAACCACCAAATCAGCAAATTCAAAATACAGTAAAAGCATGCTTTCGCTGTGGATCCCCACAACACCTTGCAAGCTACACAGGATGTCCGGCAAAAGTAGCTCAATGCAATCATTGCAAAAAGATTGGGCATTTTGCTAAAGTATGTCGCCGCAGCCAGTTCAATCAACAGGTGCATGCAGTTACAATACCAGATGTTACTGTACTGAGTGTGGACAAAAATCACTACTGCACATATTCTAGAACAATTAAAGTGCACAGTAAATGTTTGAAGCTGCTCAGGCATTTGGAATATTGGAATAAATCCCTTGGAAGATGGATGAGGAAGGCAGGTGAGGAAGCAAAAGTTGTAATATGCATTAAAGTATTATACTATTACAAATTCTTCCAGTATCTGAAAATGCTTAACTATGGGGCCCAATTCTGATAGTTTGCAAAACTGGCGAAACTCTCATTAACTTCAGCAAAAAATAATACAAATACAGAACAAGGTTTAAGTCAAAAATACAAACACATTACTTGCTCTTCAGGATTGTCCTTTGAACGTCAAAATCCTCTATTTCCAAAGCTGTTGATTCTGTAACCCTCATTCCCTTTCCCAGTGCTTTGCATGCCACCCTTGAAGACTTATTGTTTTGTGAATAAACTTTTTCTGGGCACCATATAACTGCACATGCACGCTTTTTAAGCAAACGTTTTTCATTTTCTTTTTTCCAAATGTTTTTTAAACTATCGGTAAGAGAGCAGCACAAATGCATGTGACCTCAGTGAAGTGAGTACTAAATAATTGGATCAACAAAATAGCTTTCAAGTACTATACTAATTCATCTCTTATTTAAGACATTGTGAAATGATACGGCTAGATTCTCACTGGAAAGTATTAAGGGAGACTATGCTAGGCTGGGGAAGACGCTTAAGGAAATCGAGGCTCAGGTGATCTTTATTGGGATTCTGCCTGTTCCTAGAGAAGGGCAACAAAGGTGTGACAAGATTATGACTATCAACAGATGTCTTAGGCAGTGGTGCTATAAGGAGGGCTTTGGGATGTATGGCCACCGGGAGGCATTCATGGACAGAGGACAGTTCTCTCGGGATGGACTTCATCTGAGTAGGGAAGGAAATAGACTTCTAGGATGGAGGCTGGCATAGCTGATTAAGAGAGCTTTAAACTAGGAATTTACCTGGACATCTCCCAACCATTTCCCCCAATCTCCACGCCGGATTTTAGCATTGAGAGGAAAGAAAACGAAGTAAGAGAGGATACAGCCATGTGTAGGAGGAAGGGCAGTGTAGATACCAGTCTAATAGGTTATACTGGCTGTAGAATGACCGTGCCTAATAGGGTACAGAATGTGAGTGAGGCCAAACAGCAAAAATTAAGATGTTTGTACACCAATGCGAGGAGCCTAGGTAACAAAATGGAGGAACTAGAGGTACTGGTGCAGGAAGTGAAACCAGATATTATAGGGATAACAGAAACATGGTGGAATAGTCGTCATGACTGGACTACAGGTATTGAAGGGTATGTGCTGTTTAGGAAAGACCGAAATAAAGGTAAAGGTGGTGGAGTAGCATTGTATATCAATGATGAGGTAGAATGTAAAGAAATAAGAAGCGATTGAATGGATAAGACAGTCCGTCTGGGCAAAAATTACAATGGGGAAGAAAACTATTAGAGCCTCCACTGGGATAGTGCTTGGGGTGTGCTATAGACCGCCGGGATCTAATTTGGATATGGACAGAGCCCTTTTTAATGTTTTTAATAAAGTAAATACTAATGGAAACTGTGTGATCATGGGAGACTTTAACTTCCCAGATATAGACTGGCGAACGAGTGCTAGCAATAATAATAGGGCTCGATAGATGCGATAGCTGATGGATTCCTTCATCAAGTAGTTGCTGAACTGACTAGAGGGGATGCTATTTTAGATTTGGTTTTGGTGAGTAGTGAGGACCTCATAGAAGAAATGGTTGTAGGGGACAACCTTCGTTCGAGTGATCATGAGCTAATTCAATTCAAACTGAATGGAAGGATTAACAAAAATAAATCTGCAACTAGGGTTTTTGATTTCAAAAGGGCTGACTTTCAAAAATTAAGGAAATTAGTTAGGGAAGTGGATTGGACTGAAGAATTTATGGATCTAAAGGTAGAGGAAGCCTGGGATTACTTTAATCAAAGCTGCAGAAGCTATCAGAAGCCTGCATCCCAAGAAATGGGAAAAAATTCATAGGCAGGAGTTGTAGACCAAGCTGGATGAGCAAGCATCTCAGAGAGGTGATTAAGAAAAAGCAGAAAGCATACAGGGAGTGGAAGAAGGGAGGGATAAGCAAGGAAAGCTACCTTATTGAGGTGAGAACATGTAGGGCTAAAGTGAGACAGGCTAAAAGTCAAGTAGAGTTGGACCTTGCAAAGGGAATTAAAACCAATAGTAAAAGGTTCTATAGCCATATAAATAAGAAGAAAACAAAGAAAGAAGTGGGACCGCTAAACACTGAGGATGGAGTGGAGGTCAAGGATAATCTAGGCATGGCCCAATATCCAAACAAATATTTTGCCTCAGTCTTTAATAAGACTAAAGAGGATCTTAGGGACAATAGTAGCATGACAAATGGGAATGAGGATATGGAGGTAGATATTACCATATCTGAGGTAGAAGAGAAACTCAAACAGCTTAATGTGACTAAATCGGGGGGCCCAGATAATCTTCATCCAAGAATATTAAAGGAATTGGCACATGGAATTGCAAGCCCATTAGCAAGAATTTTTAATGAATCTGTAAACTCAGGAGTTGTACCGTATGATTGGAGAATTGCTAACACAGTTCCTATTTTTAAGAAAGGGAAAAAATGTGATCTGGGTAACTATAGGCCTGTTAGTTTGACATCTGTAGTATGCAAGGTCTTGGAAAAAATTTTGAAGTAGAAGGTAGTTAAGGACATTGAAGTCAATGGTAAATGGGACAAAATACAACATGGTTTTACAAAAGGTAGATTGTGCCAAACCAACGTGATCTCCTTCTTTGAGAAAGTAACAGATTTTTTAGACAAAGGAAACGCAGTGTATCTAATTTACCTAGATTTCAGTAAGGTGTTTTATACCGTGCCACATGGGGATTTATTAGTTAAATTGGGTAAGATGGGGATCAGTAGGAAAACTGAAAGGTGGATAAGGAATTGGTTAAAGGGGAGACTACAACGGGTCCTACTGAAAGGTGAACTGTCAGGCTGGAGGGAGATTACCAGTGGAGTTCCTCAAGGATCGGTTTTGGGACCAATCTTATTTAATCTTTTTATTACTGACCTCGGCACAAAAAGTGGGAGTATGCTAATAAAGTTTGCAGATGATACAAAGCTGGAAGGTATTGCCAATTTAGAGAAGGACAGGGATATCCTACAGGAGGATCTGTATGACTTTGTAAACTGGAGTAATAGTAATAGGATGAAATTTAATAGTGAGAAGTGTAAGGTCATGCATTTAGGGATTAATAACAAGAATTTTAGTTATAAGCTGGGGACGCATCAATTAGAAGTAACGGAGGAGGAGAAGGACCTTGGAGTATTGGTTGATCATAGGATGACTATGAGCCGCCAATGTGATATGGCCATGAAAAAAGCTAATGCGGTCTTGGGATGCATTAGGAGAGGTATTTCTAGTAGGGATAAGGAGGTTTTGGTACCGTTATACAAGGCACTGGTGAGACCTCACCTGGAATACTGTGTGCAATGCTGGTCTCCCATGTTTAAGAAGGATGAATTCAAACTGGAACAGGTACAGAGAAGGGATACTAGGATGATCCAAGGAATGAAAAACTTGTCTTATGAAAGGGGACTCAAAGATCTTGGCTTGTTTAGCCTAACTAAAAGAAGGTTGAGGGGAGATATGATTGCTCTCTATAAATATATCAGAGGGATAAATACCGGAGAGGGAGAGGAATTATTTAAGCTCAGTACCAATGTGGAAACAAGAACAAATGGATATAAACTGGCCACCAGGAAATTTAGACTAGAAATTAGACAAACGTTTCTAACCATCAGAGGAGTGAAGTTTTGGAACAGCCTTCCAAGGGAAGCAGTGGGGGCAAAAGATCTATCTGGCTTTAAGATTAAACTTGATAAGTTTACGGAGGAGATGGTATGATGGGATAACATGGTTTTGGTAATTAAATATTCATGATAAAGAGGCCCAATGGACTGTGATGGGATATTAGATGGGGTGGGATCTGAGTTACCCAGGAAAGAATTTTCTGTAGTATCTGGCTGATGAATCTTGCCCATATGCTCAGGGTTTAGGTGATCACCATATTTGGGGTTGGGAAGGAATTTTCCTCCAGAGCAGACTGGAAGAGGCCCTGGAGGTTTTTCGCCTTCCTCTGTAGCATGGGGCACGGGTCACTTGCTGGAGGATTCTCTGCTCCTTGAAGTCTTTAAACCACAATTTGAGGACTTCAATAGCACAGACATAGGTGAGAGGTTTTTTGCAGGAGTGGTGGGTGAAATTCTGTGGCCTGCGTTGTGCAGGAGGTCAGACTCGATGATCATAATGGTCCCTTCTGACCTAAATATCTATGAATCTATGTATATTGTTGAAGTGCTGACAGAGATAGCTGGCATCCAAGAATAGCATCTCCTAGTCTTTGAAATTCTAAAGCTGTCGATGACTCAAAATAAACAATTCTATTAAATAAGCATGCAAGAATAAAAATTATATTCGCTTGTTTCACTTTCATTTCTTCTTTTACTTTTTATTTGGCTACTTGTATATTAAACTGAAAAGTAGAATTTCATGCTTATTTAGCATCTGGTTAAATATGACCCAAGCCATTGTCACCAGCTGAATGATACCCTTTAAGGAGAAATGGTTGTCAGTACTATCTTGATTTATGCAGCAGTCAATGCCGTTCACTGTCTTTAGGCTAATGTGGTTCTCTGGGATGCTGCCCAATTAAGCAAATTCCCTGGTTAGTGCATCTGATTAAGTGGAGTATAGTGAACTGTATGTGAATTATACTAATACAACTCAGATGCACTTGGTTCACCAAACTTTCACTCTGATATAAATTTAGGGAGAATTTTTCCTTTTTGAGCTATATTGTAGAAGCTATATTGTAGAGCTATATTGTAGCTATATTTCCTTTTCAGCATAGCAATTAAATATTATAAGAATTGGCATTTTAGAAGCTTGACAGATCAGCTTAGACAGATCTTTGTTGCCAAAAAAATTGGAGATGATGCTTCCTATCCAGAATTTAGAATTAATTTAGATGTATGTAAAGTACATTGATAATGCAAAAGATTATGTATATGCTATGTCATTATTTAGTAAAATAATGTCAAGTAAATCAGAAAATAGCGTTGCCTCTCAAATGTTCTTCTTAATTCTTCTCGCTGTGCCTGTGTGTAGTGAATAGGGTGACTATCCCCTCCAGATCTTTTAAAGATAAGCTTTAAGGAATAAAACATTTTTCACCTGTATATATGGGGCAAATTTTGTGTTTAAATAAGTTGTACTAAATATAGGCTAAATTAGGTTTTGGGGAAAAAAATCAACATCCTGAATGCTTTATAATTAAAGCAGTAGGAAATGAAGGAAACCTGTCTGGCAAGCAAGCTGATGAGCTCAGGGAGGGCCTAATTAAAACCTCTGCTGCTCACACTCATGTCTCTGTTCTGCTTATTTCCTCCCTCAAGCCATCAAATCAACCATTTTTATTAGGTAAGCATTAGCAATATAGAGAGAAATTTGCACCAGTTTGAGCATGTGTAATATTTATATGCAACACCAATGTGTGAGCTTGTATTTGTGCATATATGTTAAAAGCCCTTTCAAAATGTAGCCTGTAATGTTCCATATCTTGGACATTTATGGACCTTAATGACCCGACACTGGGTATTAATTTTCATTGATTGGTGGTTTTAATTACAAAACTGAAGGTCAGGTATATAGAGACAAAATGGAGAATAAATGCAAATAGAAAGGGGAAACTTTGTTATATAGAGAGTGGCATGCAAGAGCAAAGCTGCTTTGCACTGCAACATCTACTTTTATAAAGGAAGGAAATTAGAAACATCTAGGTATGGTATGAAGTCTGAAATCTCATATTTTAAAACACAGGAAAGAGTTCAGGTTCTTTCTTGGCATCTGCCTGCTCACTTGCTGACAAAAACACAAAATAACCATCACAAAGAAGTAAGGGGTATGTTCACTGGCCTTCCAATGCCAATAGTCTACCAAAACAAAACTAACTTTCTTGTGCAGCTGGCTGAACAATTCCAAATGTATTCAACAATTTTTGTCTACTTATGGTTTATCTGTGCACAGACTGTTTTTTTTCTCATACTGCTTTTGTTTCTCAGAATTATCCATCAAAATATTTCTGCAAATAATTCTTGGTCTGTAGTTCCTTTGCGAGCAATTAAGAGTATTTTTAAAATTGTTTCCATTAGAAAAATAAGTCAAATGGACAGTTTATAAAAAAGCCTCCTGTCACATTCTGGGGTGCAATCCAGACCAGTGGAAGAGTTGTCACCTCTTACCCTGTAGCCCCAAATGCTTCACAATGCCTTGCTACTATGGCCCTCTGTCTTGGATGCGCATCCTGTCTATGTATTTGGCAGCCCAAATCCACCGCTTTGTATCCTGGAGCCTGCCTGCAACACCACAGATGCCCTCTGGTCTCCACCAGCCTTAGTTAATAACAAGATGATTCCACAGTCTGCCCAGCCCTGAATTTTCCCAAAAATGTGTGTTCTGAAATGTCCAGCCCTGTCCTGGATGGCTCAGAGAAATAAGGTTAGTTGCTCCTGTAAAGAGACAAAACCATATCACAAACTTATTAACTTAACTGGGGTAATTGCACCCTTTCATTTAAACACCTTTTATAGTAAAAATAAAACAAATGTATTAACAATAGGACTTAAGTTTAATGATGCTAAGTAAAAGGAATAAAGTTAGACAGGGTTACAAGCAAATGAAAACCTACATCTCAAAGTCTAAAACTTTATCTAGCAAGATACAGGTGTCCTTCAAGATGGTTTCTGTCACCAGCCATTCTTCTTCCCAGCCATGGCTGACTTTGCCTCAGCCAGGACCTTCCAGAAAAGTACAAGGTACTAGCTTTCCTTGTCATCTTAAGTGAACAATCTTTGCTTGAGCAGGTTTCTCACCTATATTCAGTTCCAGAGACTTCAACACCTTTCCCCTTGGTTGAATAACCTAACTTTCTCAGCTCCCAAGAGCTCTGTTTCCTTGTGTTTGTCTAGTGATGGATGCTTAAAATGGCTCTGTCCTTGCTTATAGCTCCCAAAGTCCAATAAACCTTGCTTCTGGAGGCAGGAAACCCTCCTGTATGCTCAGCTTGCTGTGTCCACCAGGAAGTTAACGTCTTGCTGTTCTTCCCTTCCTGTGGGCTTCCAACCTCCTGGTATGTAAATGTGGCTTCCATTGTTTTGATTCTACCATGTTTTGTTTACATAGGAGACAGGTAAATAGCTGTCCCCACTCCCCAGTCTGGGCAGAAACTATTTCTTCCTTTGTTTGGCCACACACTTTAAAACATATCAATGAATATTCATAATTCCTCTTATTGTGTTTAATATAGACATTTCACAATAATACTAGTCACCAAAGACCATACATGATACAATATTAGTGAATTAAATCCACTGATTCAATTGTTTGAGGTTTGGCCCTCCTCCCCTTCCCCTTCTGTATATCTCAGATGAAGTTTCTCTTCCCTGCTAGGGTGTAGCCACATTGCCTCTTCCCCCGACTTGCTAGCTTTGTATGTCTGATATATAAAATGAATTCTCACGGTCTTTCAAAGTGCTTTGGAAGTAACTGGCCTGTGGAGAAACCACATTCCTTTGTTTAAGGTGGGATAACTCCTATTTGACTGGAAACACATGTTAAGAATTATAATTTCAGTTTACATCCATAACTTTGTCTCCGTTCCTTTCATTATGTAATGTGCATGCTATTAATAACCAGTGAGTTATAAGCTTTCCAATGATGTATGACATGACACTGTTTAGATACGGATTATAACAGTCAGTGGGATATGAAGACGGGGGTGGTGGGCTTAGTGTCACACTTCCCTGCTATGCAGCAGCATCCTGAATTTCCTCTTTGAGGTGACCTTCAGTTGTCCATGTCTCTCACACCTTTCATTTGCTCTAAATAAAGTTATTGTCTCAGACACAAAGTTGGGGGTAAAAAGCCTTAGTGCAGAACTGGTGACAGATGACATTGCACCTCTGCTGCTTACTAAAGCAAGGATGTTCCTAACCAGGACCCATGTCAATGGCAATCTTTCGCTTAGTTTCACTGGGTGCTGGAACAGCCCCTTAAACACTTCGTTAAGATTTTTATCTTGGGGGAAATCTCAGCAACTTGAAGACTGTGCAACCAGGTAGCAGTTCCTAATAAAGAGACAAAGAACATCTATCAAGAGTCTGTCAGGTGATAAAAAGAGTCTTTGTGTTTCTTCTTACAATAACTAGTAGTTAGCAGCAAATATCTTCTCATGCCTGGAAGAACAGACTTTTTAAACAGTGGGACTGTGGTTACTCTATCTGTGATGCACTGTGCTGAACTTCAAAGAGTCAAGAGTTTTCTAGAGGTATTCAGTTCTCCCTGCTTTAGGTCCTGATCAGCATGAAATTTTAAAAGGAGCCTGACTAAATAAAAACTACAGCAGACTTACTAATTTTCATGTACTGCAGGGCTTTCATCATTTTTCATTTACAGAAGTATTGCCGTAGTACCATGCCCCACTGGGCCGCAATGAGGTATGTGTTCTATTAAAGATGTGACTAGTATCCACAGGTGCCACAGTGCACTGGACTATAAATACAATGGAAAAGCATGGCTCTTTGAAATGGAAATGTGGAGCTGGCCTCTGAGTGCTGTGCATATACTATATGAAATATTACATTTTAATGCAGCTTATCTCCCTTTCCCCTGTAACATGAAAAAAGGAATCTCCCACCATTGCCCTGGACTACACAACCCAAATCTTCATTCTTCCTCCATGTTATGGCACTTCCAGGTCCGACCCTTGGGACCTAACTAGATACAGATGTGGTTTTTGCCTGCTAAGGTAGGTCTAAACTTTCGGTGGCATGTTGACACCGCCCAGTAGCAGGGGTATAAATAGCAGTGAGATGGTGAGGCACTGCACAGGTGAGAAGAGTACAGGCATGCCAGAACCCTAGAATATATACCCTACTTGCCCAAGCAGTGCCTCCCACATATACATTGCTATTTTTAGTAGTGTAGTGTCCTGTTGCCCCACTGCAATGAAAGACTCTGGCAGCAGGGAAAGGTTCTGGCAGTGGGATACTACACTGCTGAAACAGAAGCGTAGTTGTGTGATCAATCCATTCTTTGAGAGAGAGTCAATTACAGAGAAAAGGAGTACTTGTGGCACCTTAGAGAGTAACAAATTTATTAGAGCATAAGCTTTCGTGAGCTACAGCTCACTTCATCGGAAGCTTATGTTCTAATAAATTTGTTAGTCTCTAAGGTGCCACAAGTACTCCTTTTTGCGGATACAGACTAACACGGCTGCTACTCTGAAACCTGTCAATTACAGAGCTGGCTGAGGCTGCTCATCAGATGCCAGAGGCTGCCTGTGTCCGTCCTTCTTCCCTTCTGATATTTCCAGTTTTCACCAAAATCAATAGGGTTCTTCCCATTGTCTACAGCATTTCCTGCCACTTTGGAATTGGTCAGACGTAGTGTTTTAAAAGTTGCTAAACAGACAAAAGCCATCCAGTTGAGTTTAGGGCTTTGCTTTGTTTGGCCAAAAAAACCAATTTTGAATAAAACAAATAAGATGAATTTCCACACAATCTGCAAGAATGGGGAGTTAGCCCATTAAATAGTTTGTATTTATAGATTCTAAAATAAAGATCTTCAAAACTCATGTTTCAGAGCATAAACAGACCACGTACAGAAGTCAAGATGGATTTTTTTCCTCTACATACAGATTTGCACAATTGGCTATTTGTTTTTTCTCTTTCCCCTTAAGCATTAGGTATTCAGAACTTCCTAGAGACAGGATCCTGGACTTGATGGGTAAGTGGTTTGATTTGGTGTTTAAAAGGTACCCTATCACATAGTAGGGTCAGATGCCACCCAGCCCCTCATACTCTTCTTTTTGTCCTTTCCAGTCTCCCTACTTCCAAATTTCTTGAATTTTTTCCCCTTCCCTGCAAATGTCTCACTGTTCATTGAAGGTCCTCCATAATCTTCCTTTACTTCCCTGTTTTCACCTGCTTCCACTCTGCCTCCTACAGGAAGCCAGGAGCTGAATCTCCTTTTCCATTCCCTGCCTTGTTAGGCTCCTCTTTCCATTCTACAGTCAGTCATTTAGAGAGCACTGGAAAATGAAGAGGGGCTCAAGTCAGAAAATAAGTTGGGCCTCCTATACATGTCCCAGCTGTCGGTCATCTCATCATACGGTGGATACAATGGCCCCTAGAGGCGGGAGATGAGCAACACTTAAAAAAATGCTTCCTGTCTGAGTGACTCCATGATTACTGAAGCTGCTTCTGTGATCTCAGCAGCTGATTGGCAGGCCTGGAAGCTTACAGGGAGAGGAAATAGGTAGAGCACTGCTGTGCAAAGCAGCACCACACAAATTGTCCCTGCTTCTCACTCTATTTAATTTCTCTCCCATTATAAAAGGATTAAAGTTATGGGGTGGGAGGGAGCAAAGATAGTGCTGTCCCTGCTGACAGACACTTTAGTGGGGGTTGGATTCTTCCTGTCCCTTTTAAAATTAGACCAATGACATAGAATAATTCCATTGCCTTCAGAGGAGTTATGCTGGATTTATAGTGGTGTCACTGAAATCAGATCTGTTAGATGTCATGATCAGTTCTGAGCTCAGGTCAGAGACTCAAATCCAGGCTTTCTCCTCCTCCATTGCCAACCCCTAATCCCCCCCACCCCTGCAAAACCCACCCAATCCTGCAATCACCACTTAGTACTCTTTTTCAAAGGGATCTTCTTTGCTTCAGAAAAGGCTCTCTCATTAACTAGCTCATCTGTGTCTATCAGCCTTGCTTCTGAGTTCTCTGCAGAAATAACTGCCCAATCACTTAACCTTTCCTGTCCCAGGGACGTTGTTAAATTGGTCCTGATTAATTTTTCCTTGTCCTTTATCCTGTTTCCAGGGTCTTTTCTGGGTTCTGTCTTTTCTTCTTATGATGCCTGTTAAATTTCTTCTCTCTCTTGCCTTCTCTCCCTGTCTTTTCCCTGAGTGTGTCTTGGTATGTCTACACTGCATTTTGGACCAAATAGGAGCAAGCCTCCTAGCCTGGGTCAACAGACTTGGGCTAGCAGGGCTTGCATTAGCCCTCTGATAATAGCTGAGCAGAAAATGCTTTGACCTTTGGGTTTGTGTGGAAACTCAGGCTCTGAAGCCAACCCCATCCCTGGCTTCAGAGCCTGAGCTCCAGTCTAATCCACAATTTCAAAGCACTGTCTACGCTGCTATTTTTAGAGACTAGGAGATTCACTCTTGCTCACTCCAAAATGCTGTGTAGACAACCCTCTATGGCCAGGAGGTGATTTGCCCAGACACTTTGCTCCCTCTCTGCTGAACTATTGATTCCATTCTGGAAAGGCATTCTAGTCTTCACCTCCCTAGCCGGTACTCTGCTGCCCTCAGTACTAACTTTACATTGCAGGCATTTTTGTTGACACGATGACATTACAGTGCTGCACTGAGATGCTCTCCTTTATCACTTTAGTTTCACAGTCATTCATCTATGGCTTTCCACTGTATTTTGTGTCCTCCTTGTGATGGTGTACGAACCCCTCACTGGACAGGAGGGAGTTCAGGAGCAACTCTGGGCTTAGGAGGCTCCACCTCTCTGCCTATGCTGAGCATGCTCGGATTGGAGACAGGATTTAAAAGGCATCCAGACAGCTCAGTCGGGGCTGGAAAGCCAGGGAGAAGGACGTGCTCTGGGAGCTCTAGGAGAGACGTGGCTGGATCCTGCACCAAACCAAGGAATGGGGAAGCCATGACACTGGAGACTGGTACCAGGGCAGGAAGCCCAGAAGGCAGCATTCCCCAGGGACAGATGGCAGCCTGCTAGGATGCAGAGAGAGGTAGGAAGTGAACCAGGGAAGCTGATTTGAGGCTGATGTGAGGCACCGTGGGGTGAGCAAAGCTGAACCAGCCTCCTAGGGTCCTGGGTCAGAACCCAGTAGAGAGAACTGTAGCCATTAGGCAGAACTGCTGCCTGGGAACTGAACCAAGGGTTGCTGTCAAGAACTGTACCCATTACATGGAGCTGCCCTGAAGAGCAGCACTCACTAGGCAAGGTTGCTGACACAGGTGAACTATTGAGTGTAACTGCCACCTTGGGCTCTAACAGCTAGGCAGGAGACACTGCCTCCCGCTCACACTCCAGTTTGTAATCACTAGTTCTATATTTTGTAGAGCTCTGCCTTGTTTTCCATATTTCACTGTTGTGAGGGATCAGCTAGTGAGAAGTTTTGGCTAAGGAGTGATCTGTCTTGTTTTGATTTCTAATCTCTTCCCCAGTGGATAGTTTATTTTGGTCTGGGTTTAGCTTTTTGAATATTCAGTTCTGAATGAGCTCATTTGCTCTGTTATGGTGG
The DNA here is from genome assembly GCF_965140285.1 of Lepidochelys kempii. Lineage (NCBI taxonomy): Eukaryota > Metazoa > Chordata > Testudines > Cheloniidae > Lepidochelys > Lepidochelys kempii. The sequence continues at coordinate 80,983,658 of NC_136380.1, forward strand.
AGGTCAATGGTGTTGAGATCTGGAAGTTCTTCAGAATCAATCCTATTCTAGTAGCCAACTCCATGTCCATTCCCTGTCACAATATCAATCCCATCACCACATTCCTGACACTCAACAGTGATACGAATCTTCATTGTCTTGCTGCTTTAGGAATTTCCCCAATCTAGTTCCCCAGGTTGTATAACTACATACGCTTTTGCCCTTCACTGAGAATCCCATGTACATTGGACAACACAGGAAAGGGCACTTACTGTGCCTGTTCTCAGGGACTCATCAAGGTTCCTCTTTTTTGTTCAGCCTACTACCTGTAGAATCTCTTTCTGTTTATTTCCATTTTCTCTTTCCTTCACTTTCCCCCATGTGTCTCTGTGGCCATGAGACTACACCAAGCCACTTTGTTCCTGATGTGAATACTCAGCAGTCCCTTCTGGAAAGGTGCTTGGCTTCTTTCACTCTGGTATAGTGCTGACCTCATCACTGACTGCACAGTCCTGGCCTTTGTGCTAATAGGATGACATCGTTGTACAGACCTGAGATGTTCTCTTTCCTTTTCTCAAAGCTTTATGTAGTAGCGTGTATAGGGAGCCAGTTAGTGTTCTGAGTCTCCCTATCCTGACTGGTTTGAGCAGGTATTCCCTATATTTGGTGTGGGAATTCTGCTAGTACTGCTAGTATCTTACTGATAACAAATTTTTATAAAAACAAACTCAAACTTTTAATCACATGTACAATTTGCCAGATACATTATGTTGTTATTCCAATTCTCTCACCAAAGAGTTAATTCATGCTACTAGCTTCAGATGATCTTGCTATGGGTAGACAGGTTGAATGTGATTTTTTTTTTCACTTACACGGGTATAATTTACAACTCTATGGATATACATGAGATTACACTAGTATAAAATTTGTGTGATAGAAGAATCAGGTTTATAACGCTGATAATCTAGCATTTTGTGTAGCTGGATTTCCACAAAAATCAGAAAGGCATTTTGGTTGCCCCCTTTGTACGTAGCTTGGTAGAAAAAAAAGTCTCCCCCAGCTGATGATGGGATGAACTTGCATGATTGCAAAGCCCAAATATTGGCAATGGGCATGAGATAGTGATATCTAATGCCCTTGGTGAAATGAGAGGGTTTCTCAACTATTTCTAATTTCTAAACTATCCATATATGGGAATGAACAATCTTTACTCTGCTCTGCAGTGACCCCATGCAATGACCTTGTGATCACGATTAAGGAATTGTGGTTCCAGATTAAACTGACTTAGAATCATAGAATATCAGGGTTGGAAGGGACCCCAGAAGGTCATCTAGTCCAACCCCCTGCTCGAAGCAGGACCAATTCCCAGTTAAATCATCCCAGCCAGGGCTTTGTCAAGCCTGACCTTAAAAACCTCTAAGGAAGGAGATTCTACCACCTCCCTAGGTAACGCATTCCAGTGTTTCACCACCCTCCTAGTGAAAAAGTTTTTCCTAATATCCAATCTAAACCTCCCCCACTGCAACCTGAGACCATTACTCCTCCTCGTTCTGTCATCTGCTACCATTGAGAACAGTCTAGAGCCATCCTCTTTGGAACCCCCTTTAGGTAGTTGAAAGCCGCTATCAAATCCCCCCTCATTCTTCTCTTCTGCAGGCTAAATAATCCCAGCTCCCTCAGCCTCTCCTCATAACTCATGTGTTCCAGTCCCCTAATCATTTTTGTTGCCCTTCGCTGGACTCTCTCCAATTTATCCACATCCTTCTTGAAGTGTGGGGCCCAAAACTGGACACAGTACTCCAGATGAGGCCTCACCAATGTCGAATAGAGGGGAACGATCACGTCCCTCGATCTGCTCGCTATGCCCCTACTTATACATCCCAAAATGCCATTGGCCTTCTTGGCAACAAGGGCACACTGCTGACTCATATCCAGCTTCTCGTCCACTGTCACCCCTAGGTCCTTTTCCGCAGAACTGCTGCCTAGCCATTCGGTCCCTAGTCTGTAGCTGTGCATTGGGTTCTTCCGTCCTAAGTGCAGGACCCTGCACTTATCCTTATTGAACCTCATCAGATTTCTTTTGGCCCAATCCTCCAATTTGTCTAGGTCTTTCTGTATCCTATCCCTCCCCTCCAGCGTATCTACCACTCCTCCCAGTTTAGTATCATCCACAAAGATATGTTCGTTTTTCATATTTTCCCCTCATGGGGTCACTACTGTACAGAGTTAAGGTTGTTTGGGTGCCTTAAGTATCCGCTTCCATACCTTAATGGATGTCTGGATTTCTTGTCAGCGTATCCATAGCTCTGAATTTCCAGGTTTATTATGCTTGGCTTTCTCATAATTACGTCATCCCTCTAATACTTATTCTTAAAACATATCTAGGTGGCGCCACAGTGCTACTATGGGGGTGAGCGTTGCAGTACATGTTAAACTGGTGCACTGTAACGGCTCTGCATGAGCCCTGCTGGCCTGGACTAAAAGTTACTTCGTTCATGTTAGCATAGTCCCATTTCAAACAGGACTGGTGTCCCTGGCAAAGTGAAGGGCCAACGGAAGGACCTAAGAAACAAGAACTGATATATTGGCTGAGGCCGCTGTGCAGAACCTTGAAGGTGATGACTAGAAGTTTAAACATGACAAACAAGGGGAAAACCAGGAAGGATCTGAAGAGGGGACTGATGTGATCTGTTTGACAATCAAGGAGTTCATTTTGACAGCCAGATTTTGAGAGGAAGCTGTTGCAGTAATCAAGGTGGAAGATTATCAGGGCACTGACAAATGCTTTAGAATGGATATCAGGATATAAAACAAATGTTGAATTTTTGTTCTGGTGTGGAGAAGGAAGTGGCAAGATTTGATAACTGCCTAGACATGAAGAGGAAGATAGGAGCCTCCTTGGCACCCCCCTCAACATTGTAAGCAGGGAGAAGGATTTATTGTGTAGTCCACACCAACACAGAAAGAAGTAGAGAAGATTAAGAAGGATAATGAGAAGTTCAGACTTGTGTGTATAGAATCTGAATTGGTAGTAAGCTAACCAGAATGCTAAGTCCAAGACAGTCAGATACACAGAACTCAATGGTTGTGGAGAGTGGCTGAGTGTAGAAAGTTAGACTTGTGAGTTATCCATGCAGAAACGATAGTTGAATCCATGCTCATTGACAAGGTGTTGACAGAGAAGAGGAGGAACTTGCCCAGATCCCAGTGAAAATCCAGTAGACAGAAGGTGAGAGAAGAAGTCCTCAAATGACATGCTAAAAGAAAGGTCTGAGAGAAAAGAGGAAGACAGAGTGTTCTGAAATCTCAAATGGAGGGAGTTATCAGAGAAGAAGTGCGAGCAGCTGCCGTAAATAGCCTGTTCAAGGAACTTAGAGGTGAAGGGTGGAAGGAAGGATATTTGGACACTAGTTAGAGATAGTGGTGCAGTTAAGGCTTGTTTTCCAGGAGATTCAATCTATAGGACAGTACACTGCAGGAAAGGAGAGAGAAGAGAGGGGGACATAGAGAGTCAGTGAGGGCAGGAGAAAAGTAATTTAGTATTTGGGGTGGAATGGGCTCAAGGGACAGATGGAGAGGTTCGATTATAGAGACAGAGCAAGACTCCTTTTTTGTCCATAAACATTAGTATAACTTTTGATAACTATTACAGTTATCATGGTTTAGCCATGCCTATGTCTCCTTTCTGATCTCTCTGAGTGTACCCCTTCAGGTCTTAGGCATCTTACGCTTACCTGTCTTGGGGTGAAATCTTTCTCACTCTTAAACTCAGATCTGGGTACAGCACCCTGTTGGTACCAACCACTTATTACCAAATAGGCATGACTGGGCTCAGGCCATATAGGAGCATGCCCCTGTGATGATTGCTCCATTGTGTGGCAGTTAGACCCATTCCAGTTGCTGGCCTTGGTACTCATGGGAGTGTTCTGTAATTGTCTGCTCCCCCTGATAGCCCAACACATGTCAGAAATCCAATTCATAAACTATGTTTTGGACACAGATCAACCTACACCACGAAGCACCCCCACATTTGTCACAATCACCATTCCAAAAATATGAACTTTGCATCCTTTCTATATAGTCGTCTCTTCTCAGATGTGCTTAAGTTTATGCTCATGTTCTTGAGAAAATAAGACAGAGGGTCTCAGCTGCAAGAAATGAGACCACTCCACTGAGAACAATCTGCCTGTTTTGGTGTCTCTGAATTCCTGCAAAGTAATATATTGATATCTTGTTTTCAATTAATGTCCTCTGTATCTTATAGAGGCCTTGTTCAACTACATTTTCATATTTCCTGATAAGGTGATTACATAAATTATCTTATTGAAGTAGCTCTTTTAGTTATTTTTTCTTTCAGAAGATCTAGTTTTCAAAATTCCTCATTTCCACTGCTGTGAGCAGCCCTTTTTTTGTCAGATTTAATTTAAATATACTTCTGCTGTGGCCTGGGTTTAATACATTATTTAAATAGGCTGAGTTAAATATTTTCTGCATAATTGTGAGGAGAAAGATTACTTACCAGTAACTGAGGCTCTGCAATAATATTGCCTTTGCATATTCACACTCGTGGGGTGCACCATCCTAGTGCTATTGAGCTTCAAGAATCATCTAGAAAACCAGTGCCACAGGTCACATGAGTACTTCCTCACAGCCTGAATGTTTGAAGTTGTTATATTTAGAGGCCCATGCAGTCCCCAACCACTTTAGTTGCTTCTGGTAAATCCAGAGGCACTGGGAGAGTAGAACTCTGAGGAACCGTTAGGACAACCAATGGGTACCAGCCAGAAAACTGAAGTACATCAGAAATAAGGGGCCCACACCATCCCGAAAAGAGAAGGAGTTCAATGGAGTTCTTGGGATCAGCATTATTGGAAGGGCATGGAATAAAGAGAGCTGGAATTAAGGCCTCTGATCCACTCACACCCTCCCTGGATCTATGACAATGTTGATTCTTCCTTCAAGTGATGCCATCAATACTCAATCATAGGCCAGGTCTACACCAGGAGCATTTTGCTGGTATTACTATACTGGTATACGATGCCAGCAAAGCACTCCTAGTGTAGGCACATTTAAACCAGCCCATTTTTGCCAATGTAGCTTATTCTAGCACACTCAAATAAAGAGCAAATAAGGGAGAAGAGGAGCCTCAGACAAAGATTTGGTCTCAGTTCTTAAAAATATTTGATTAATTCCTAGTGGATGGAAACCGAGATGTCACTTTCTGTTCCCCCTCCATCCCCCTTCCTTCCTTTCCTTTTCTATTCCTTTCCTTTTTTTCTTCTTTCTAGTCTCCCATTTTTTGATTACAGCAAAAAAAAATTCAGTAAAATATAAATAAGCAAAACAAAAAGAACCCAAACCACCAAAAAGCTATGTCACCAAAAGCACAGTTTTTCCCGTATAACTGCAGCTATACTAGGTGCTTTGCTGGCCCAGCTCTGTCTGTCAAGGATGACACTGTGTCACACACCTGGCAGACAAAACCATGCCAGGAAATGTCTGTGGTGTAGACTTGGTCCTAGAAGAGGCTCCCTGATTGAGCTCAAATTTTAATTTTTCTTCTCTCCACCCCCCTTTTTTTTGGTATAGCTTCCTTTTCAGGTAGTCACTGTGAGATCTGAGGGGTGTTCAATAAATATTTTGTAAGTTTGTCTCACCATGATGAATTTTCCTAAAATAATTATTGGCAACTTATTTTTGCCATTATCAACGTATGTCTTCAAGGTTGGGAGTTCATAACATTAAGCTCTGCTTTAGGCACAGGAAACAAATGCCATCCATTTTGATAAGACATGTCTCCAAGAAAACAAGGGTAGTAGATTGTAGTTTGTGCATTGTAGCATCCGCTTTCAAATAATCAAAACGCTCCTTTGGGGCTTTGAGTTATCTAAATGCTAAATTAAGGATTCTAATCATATTTCCAGTTCCTTTTCAAGTTATTATATTTGTATTTTAATAAGGTTGTTGGTATAATCACCCAAGCTGCATTTCTTACTCCTTCCTTCTTTAGGGGATCTTTCTGATTATGATTGTTTTTCTTCACAACATTAAATGGCATATGAGCAATGTTGCTACAGTGATTCCTAGACTAAGTGTACTAATGCACATTCATTTAATTCCTTTCATTTTATTTTTATTGCAGCAAAGGGCATGAATTGGAAATTTGTTTTATGGCTAAAGATGAGTTGAGGGAGGGGGAATGGATGATTCAACAGATACTGAGCCTTTCGGGCAACTAGCTCAAATCCGGCCTACAATGGTAGTGAATGAAAGTCCTTACCATCACATAGACATGGTTGGTGTGCGTAGTCCAGGTGCTAGTGGAAAGATGTTCATGGCACAGGGGACTTTAATTTGTAGCCATGTATAAAATGGATTTAGAGAACTATTCCCTGAGCAGAGGTGATCACTAGAGCTCAGTTCATCAGAGCACTTCAACATATACTTTAAGCATGGGATTAGTTCCATTGTCTTCAAGCAATGTGACTGACTGCAATCAAACTACCCATGTGCTTAAAACTAAGCACATGGCTCAGGACCCAGATTAGGGGCAAAGCAGTAAGAGAAAGTATTCTTCTCTCTGTGCATAAACCGAGGACTCCATTCTCCACTGCTGTCAGTGTGCCACGTTTCAAAAGCACTAACCTCACCTACACAAATGTTAAAAGAAAAAAATTAGGGTACAGAGGAGGATGATCTGATGTCAAACAATGCAACTCATGTTTGGAACACCCACATTCGTTACAATTTATCCTGGTTCCACAGGAACCAGACACAAGGAAGCCTCCTAACATAAAATCGCTTTAAACATCTGTCAACAGCACACTGAGCTCATTACAGACTGTTTTGTCCGGCTTTAAATGCAGAGGTAATTTTTTTAAACACAATTTTAGAAACATAATCACATTGTTCGGACAATGAGAGACAAAGCTCCTCGAAAATGTAATATAGGAAGTGAGCAGACACGCAACGAAGGTTAAAATGAGTGGTTTGGGAGTATGGAAGGTTCTTTCAGACGTAAGCAGGGTCTGAATGAACTCTCCCCTGACAGCCCGCTGGGAGGGGGCAAGACTTCAGGAGCAAACTGTATTAATGTGAACGCACCTACTCTGCATAGGTATCCAGCAGACAGGAGCTCTGATGCTCAAAAGCGATCAGCTTTGCCTGGTGCTGGGTTACAAAACACTGTACTAAATGCAGGGGTAGTGAAATGTTATCCATGTTATCTTTATTGCGTGAGTAAAGGGGAACAGAACTGTACTGACCCTGTCCCAATTGAGGGGCACATCAGTCCCCCAGGTGGCGAGGAGCAGTGGTTGGCATGGCAAGCAAGGTGACGAGGAGCAGCGGTTGGCATGGCAAGCAAGGTGCCTTCTTCCCCGGTTTGGGAGATGAACTCCCAGAGATGCATTTCTGAACTCTGGGTCCTCACTGACCAAGGGCACCCACCATGAGTGGGGTATGGTGAGAGAAGGCACAGAAAAGGAACTGTTGATTGTAGAACTCAAGAACATGAGGCAGAAGGCACTGCCCCATGCAGTCTAATTAATGTCAGGTGACTTCTCTCCTTTCATTAAAAGTTTTTTCTACACTCAGATGCTGTATTTGCGAGTGGGGAAATATTACCTCCCAGAGGCACCCAGGGGTGGTGTGTAATGTCCCCAGGTTACTGAGTGGGGGCTTGAGCCGGTTCTGTGTTGTATTGTTGAAAAGGAACCCCTAGAGATTGAACCCAGCCCTGGTTGCTGGCAGAAGGGTTACACAAACAATGGACAAAAAAGGAGAGGACAATGTGAATGCTGGTACCTACCTCTACTAGATCTTACAAAAGAGGTTAGCATCATTATTCCCATTTTACAAAGTGGGGAAACTGAGGCACAGAGGCTTGCCCAAGGTTTCTCAGTAGACCAGTGGCAGAGCTGGGACTAAGCTTAGGCTTTCAGAGTGCCACATCAATGCCCAGGGCTGGCTCCAGGCACCAGCAAAGGAAGCAGGTGCCTGGGGTGGCCAATAGAAAGGGGCGGCACTCCGTGTGTTATTGGGGCGGCATGTCCGGGTCTTCAACGGCCATTCAGGGGCAAGTCCTTCATTCCCTCTATTCCTCTTCAGCAGCAATTCGGCGGCAGCTCAATCGGGTTTTTCTCTCTCTTTTTTTTTTCTTTGCCACTTGGGGCGGCAAAAAAGCTGGAGGCGACCCTGCCAATGCCCTAGCCACTTGGCCACAAATGAACCAAATAAGCAGTAAAATTTTCACAAGTAGATAGTGGTGAGCCATGTGAATGCTCACATTTTCTTCTGACATCACAGTTAAGATTTTGTAATCCATTTTTCTCCCTTAAAACAGCATGCTCGGGATATGGTAAAGCACAGTAAATTATATCAGCACTACGATAACAGGATAATAGCTGTGTTTTTCTACCATTCTACTCATTATTTACATATCAAAAATAATACAAAATCACTTCCACAGTTATATATTGATATTTAAATTAATAGTAATCTGGTCAGGACTGACCTTTGTCAGACAATGCCCTGAATTAATTTGGCACCTGGAAAATGAGAGTTGTGATAAAACATTCATGTACTATGCCAATGGTGCTTTGTGGCACAATTCTTATTCCTACACAAAGTCCTGAAGTTGATTTTTCAGAAAGTTTTTTTTTATTACTAATTATTCTATTAGTCATTTATCTATTTAATATTCAGTAGGTAGCAGTACTGTCAGACATCTGGTCCTTGCATACTTTAAAAGCCCACCAGAATCAAACTGTTAATTATTATACATTTTGAATGAAGGTTTATCAATACAAATTTCTCTTCAAAGAGTAGAACTCCCCAATGTAAGTGCAGTAGAATGAAATAAAGCAAGGGTCCTCCATTTCTCTCCCCTCCCACAGCTTGTAGCCTTTCAACTGACTCACTTGTAACAGGTTGTCTTCAGGTAACACCCAGAGTGCTTGGTTCAACAACACATAATAGGCAATGTCACGGTAGTAGTACAATGGTTTAATGGGATGCTTCCGGAAGATAAGGAGTTGCTGGTTGTAACTGACCAAATCTGGTTCAGCGGGAGATGGAGAATATGGCAACTGATAAACAACAGATGAGAAATCCATGGCTAATTATCCAATGGCTCTGGGGGATACCAATAGTTTTTGAGGAATGGCCATGAATCTTCTGGCTAGCCTTTTAGCCTCCCAAATGGACAACCTTTAGCGGCAGGACAGTGGGGAAGTTCAGAATGGAAAAATGTTGTAATGGCTGCTCTCATTCCAAAAGTGAGCGCTCAGGTGAGCATGGAGTTGACTAGCCAGTTGTGAAATCCATAGAACTCTTACCCTGGCTTTACACTGCAAGTGACGGTGTGATCTAAGCACACCGTGCTAGCTTCAATCTAGCTAGCACAAGTAACAACAGTAGGTGGCATGGGCTTCAGTGCAGCAATCGAAGTACAAGCCCACAGGGATCCCTGGATCCATACTTTGGTGGTTATCCTGTGCTGAAGGCCATGCTGCCCCTCCTTCTCTACTAGCGTTACTCACACTAGCTAGATTAAAGCTAGAGCAGGTATACCCACCCATGCTACAAGCACACCTTCACTTGCAGTGTAGACATATCCTTAATCCTTAGCTCTCAAACTTACTGGCTCAGCAAGGGTCCTTAAGATTGTGACTACTCTGAGCACATGAATAGTCCCATTAAATTAGGGCTACTTGTTTGCTTATAGGTTTCAAAGTAGCAGCCATGTTAGTCTGTATTCGCAAAAAGTAAAGGAGTACTTGTGGCACCTTGAGACTAACAAATTTATTTGCGCGTAAGCTTTCGTGAGCTACTGCTCAAAGTGAGCTGTAGCTCACGAAAGCTTACGCACAAATAAATTTGTTAGTCTCTAAGGTGCCACAGGTACTCCTTTTCTTCTTGTTTGCTTATAGTTAGGCATGTGCTTAAGTAATCTTGCTGAATTGGGGCTAAAGGTAAGTAAGCATTGACTGGGCAAAAGGCATGATAGTCAGTGGCAAGATCAGAATGCGGGTCTCTTGACTTCTAGTTTTGATGTCTTATCAACTGGCTTATACTTCTCTGGGAGCCTCAGTGCCTGAGAGTTCAAAATTATCGTTGAAAGCCCACAGGTTTTTCATAAAATAATTTCTCTGGAAGTTTTCCCATAAGTGATCATTCTGTCATGTGATATTGTGATCAAAAGAGAAATGGAATCTCATCTTAGCTGTCTGAATTCTCTTAGAAGGAAAATCCATTTAGTTTCCATTACAAGTTTTGCTGAACTATTTGAAAATAACTTGAACAGTCAACCACCCATGGCATTTGCGGCCTCCTGACTATTGCCAGATGTTCACAAGTTTGCACACTTGCTAGTTTTGTAGTGTCTTCCCCACCCATTCCTCCAACCATGTTACTGAAGACCAGAAAAATGAAGAAAAAATCTTTTTGATAAAGAAATTGTTTGTGATATAAGATACCGTTCCTTTTCACACTGGCACAAAATAACAAAAAAAAAAATCAAGTGGCCAATAATAACCTTTCACAGAGATACCAACTACTGTAACATTCAAGTGATGGGTCTCCAGTCAGATAAGGCACTACAGCGAGCCAATCCATTGTTTATTTTCAGCAAAAAATAATAACGAATGGGCCAAATTCTGGTCCAGAGTGCAGCATTATTGGGTCTTACATAGTCTGCCCTCCTCCATGGCTATAGAGATGAGGATGATATCACAGGAGCCAATGCATTCTCAACAGTTCAATGGAAGGTTGGAGGGTGTGGGACTGACAAGCTACAGATGGAATACCCAGAAAGTGTAGTCACAGCTGATAGGGAGAGAGATGAAAGGATCCCATTGGTGTGAGGATCCTTCAGTAGCAATCAGGGTGAATGGGAGAGTGAGACGCCTTAGAAGTCCAATGCAACATCTCCTTCCTCCATGAATACTGTAAAAGGACACTCTTTTTATACTCTCTCATTCCTCACCACCACTGACACCTTCCCTAGAACACATGAGGATGACTGTCTGTGTAGATTTGAGTAACACCTGTAGTCCCATTTGATGGGGAGAGAGGTGGGTGGAAACTGTGGAGGGTTGCTCACAGACCCATGATGCATTTCTACACACAAGTACATTGTTTACCTGACAGTTCCAATGAGCTAGCAGCTCTGTGTTAGAATCTTATAGCTAAAGGATAAAAAGATCAAATATACATAAAGTGACCGACTTCATTTTCAAAAGTCACTCATTGATGTAGGAGTCTGTGTCCCATTGGTTTTCGGTAAGACTTGGGTTTCTAAGAGTTTGTCACTTTTGTAAAAGGAACAATGGTCCTGTAGTTAGGAATCTGGTCCATGCTCTGCCAAGACATCCTATGTGACCTTCGGTAAGTCATTTAGCCACACTTCCCCATCTTCCCTACCTCCCTGGATTGTTGTGAGGATGTATACTGTCCACATGTATGGACTTGTTGTGAGGATGTGTACTGTCCACATGTAAATTGTCAGAGCGCTGCTGACCTCAATGAAGCTATGACAATTTACATTAGATCAGTGGTCCCCAAACTGTGGGGCACGCCCCCACTAGGGGCCTGTGGAGGAACATTCAGGGGAGTACACGGGGAGGAGGGAAAGAAAGCACTATACTTGCAGACCTGCTTTGCCTTCAGACCTGGGCCAGCACCCATGGGGGCAGGGAGGGAGCGCCACACTCTGCCCCCCATATCCCTTCCACCCCAACCCCATTCAGCCCCAAGGCCTGCTTTACCTCCAGACCAGATCCACCCCCAGCCCAGCTCTGCCCTCATTTTCTCTCTGCCTCTAGACCCAGCTCCTCCCCCATCCCCAGTGTCCCCTCCTTGCTCCACCTTCAGCCCAACCTCTGCTGCTGAGGAAGCCTTGACTGCAGTAATGGAGCAGGGAGGGCACAGACAGATTCCATTAATGGTAAGGTGGTTGCGACTAGAAAAGTTTGGGTTCCACTGCAGTAGATGGGGATCTGCCCCAAGAAGTAATACTCATCTATTTCTTTTATTGAGTAAACTCGTGGATCAGAAGCTAAAATTCGGGAAACCTTAAGAAAATTTATTTTAAAAAGTTGTAATATCACAGTTTCCAAAATGACGTGTGCAGAGACACTTTGCAAACTCAAAATGAGGGTGATAATTAATACACAGTACTTTGCACTAGGCAAACATTAGCCCTCACACTATACCTGTGAATTAGGTTAGAGACCCGACAACTTGGATAGAGATGTTAAATGACTCATTCCAGAACACACAGTAAGTCAGAGACAAAAATGATATTCCTGGCTTCCAGCCCTGAGCCCAATACATCCATGCTAATATCTAATTTTTTCATATCTTTCTTTCATTTTTTAATCACAGGGTTCTTACCAAAAAAATCTATTAGTGTCTCCTTTCAAAGGGTGTAATCGCTCTTGAAATTTTTTAGTCAGTTTTTGTTCTGCCTAAAATAGACTTCACTGATCTAACTATATCTTTGTACATGTATGATTACAGTATTTTTATAATTGAAGGGTTTATGCTAGGTAGTGTTTGAAATACTTCTGTGACCAGCATGCATGCTAATGCATTTGGAAGCAACAAGACTGGTTAGGGAACTAAGCTGTGATTAAAAAAAAAAATTTCCATTGCATAAAGGAAGAAAAAACCTACAATCACCACCACCATCTGTGTGTGTGCACACACGCACGTCATACTGGCCAAAGGGTGCTCAGATACAATGATTATTTCTCCTTAAGGAAAAAAGGGAATGAATGATAACGACTGGGAAGCATCTACATAGGATCTGTTATATGTGGACTTTTGCAGCGTTCATCTCTGTGAGATACGCTTTATCTATCATCTATAGTTATGCTTTGCTTACTGGGAACATTGCAAACAAGTGGAAGTACTATGTTTAATAAAGAGATGATGAAAGAGGCTTTTTAGAGGTTTAGAGAATGCCAGTTAGTCTTTACATAAATGATAAAGGGTACAGCATGATGTAAACATTTTCCCTCTCTCGCCTTTATTTTTTAATGTTACAGGCTGCATTAGTTATATGAGGGTAGTACATGACTTGAATTATTGTGGAGTTTTTGCGTGCAAAAGTTAAATCCTTAAGATACTCAACCTATCATGTATCTACCCTCTCTGTACTTTCTTATAACAGTTACATTAAATTTTTAATCCCTTACAAACAGAAACACATTGTGTATACACATACAGTTGGTATACATAGATCTGTATATGGGTCATACATAGCTATACATATGCAACCGTTCTGCCAGGTGAAGTTGACCGTAACAAGGGCCAGGTTCAATATCAAGCGGTTCCTCTTAACATTACAAAACAGAAGTGGCTCAACCCCCCCCCTCCAAAAATCTGGCAAAATGAACCACCCCCAGGTGCCTTTAAGGCTACAGCTACACTTGGAGATAGGGGGGTGATTCCCAGCTTGTGCAGATATACTTGTGCTAGCTCTGATCGAGTTAGCATGTCAAAAATATATATCCAGCGTAGCCATGGCAGCAGCATGTGCATCCACACAGGCTAGTCACCCTGAACACAAACCCACCTGGACTCCATGGGTATGAACTCAGGGCCGCTAGCCCATGCCACCTCTGCCCATGCTATCGCATCCACTTTACTATTTTTAGTGAGCTAGCTCAATGGAAGTGAGCGTATGTCTACATGAGCTGGGAATCACTCCCCTCGCTCCAAGTGTAGACATAACCTCAGAGGCAACACGTCCCCCCCGGCTTTCACTTATGTTTGGCATCGCTTACCCCCTGCTTAGCAAGTAAGCTTAAACTTAGGGTGACCCCTTCATGCACATAAGAAGTTACAAGGCTGTTCCTAGTTAGTCAGACTTCTGTGTCAGATACGGACTGGCTACAGAACTTCCTTCTCAGAGAGATACATCAGAGATGTGTTTTCCATAAGATCCTTTTAATGTTCTGCCAGGCATGGCAGAGGTTACCTTATGTACCTTATGCTGTTACACACAGCACAATATAGTGGCTGAACAGTATGTCTCCCCCTTTAAATTCAACATTCCCACCATTTACAATATTTAGACTGTCATGCAGTCTTTGAAGTTCAATACAGATGAATCTGTTAAGTGTGTCTGAATCACACTGGTTTTCTAATCATATGACCCAAATGCATAACAACTTGGTCATCTAGTTGCAATGACTGGCTGTGATCAATTTGGAATCATTGAATCGTCATCATCTTGTTCTGCATCCACTATCTGTAAACTTTGCTCTGTTAATTGTTCTTTCTGAGGAACAAAGAGTTTCTGTTGAACTCTCCACTGTCAATCTCGATCACATATGATCTGGGTGCTGAATTCCTTTTCTTTACAACAGCTGCAGTTGTCCATCCTTTTTCTCTACCCAGTTTGACACAAATGCAGTCAGCAGGTTCTAGATTTGGCAGTCCTCTGAATGTCTGCTGTTGTAAAAGTGTTTGTAAGCATTTTTTGCCTTTCCAGCGCTACTCTCATTTGGCCACTTTGGAGATCTATTCCAACTTTGGGAAAAAATCTTAGTTCTGAGCTGTCTTCCCATCAGAAATTGTGCTGGACTATATCCAATATCTGCTATTGGAGTTGATCTGTAGCTCAGAAGAGCAAGGAATGGCTCTTCCTACTGTAAGATTTCCTTGGCTGTCTGTGCAGCTCTCTCAGACTCTCTCTTTGCTTGTAGGGAATGTGGGCTGCTAATAATATGATCAAAATCATATTTTGTTCAGAATGACTTAAATTCTGCTGCAGTGAATTGTGGTCCGTTGTCCTATCATATGTTCTGGAATACCAAAATAAGCAAAAGCGCACGTAAGTTTCTCGATAACTCTGCAGCATGTTATGTCTTTTAAGTACATTATTTCTATACACCTGGAAAAGTAGTCCACTATGACTAGGTAATGATGTCCTCTGAATTCACATAAATCTGCAGCTAGTGACTTTCAACGTCTGTTTGGTAAAGGTGTTTGTACACTATATGGTTCAGCATTATCTCTTAAGTTTATTGTCACTGGATCTCCTTTCAAAAGTCTAGTATAATCAAATCTTCCTTTGACCTCTTGGACTTTTCTCACTAGGCCCATTATGGCTGCCATGCTGCACCTATTGAAGCACTGGGGATGGGTGGCAGTGTGTGTGACATACCATAGTTAAGCCAACCTCAGCCAGACCTGGCAGATCATTAAAGGATCTTATGAAGATGCATCTCTGGTGTATCTCTCTGCAAAGGACGCCTTGTAGTCAATTCATATCTGATACAGAAGCCTGACCTGCTAGTAGCAGCCTTGTAACCTCCCATGTACAAGGTGTACAGGGCATGGTGTCAGACATAAACTACTGTAGCGCCAGAAGAGAACAGAAAGAGAGGGAAAACAGCAACTAAGGTTTCAGACAGAAGGAACAAAGCAACTATTGTTGTAGACAAAAAGAACAAAGCAACAAACATTCAAGGATCTTATCACCATTCCACTCCTCAGTGCCCCAGAGAACTTCAGCTTCGACAAACCTTCACAATGGACAGACTAGAAGCAGTATTTTGCAAGTTTTCGAATTGCTACAAAACTCCATAAGGAAACTGAAGACACAGGTATGCTCTTTAATGTATTCTATAGGGTGTGGGACAGTCAGAGCATATCTTTAAACCCTTTCACTTTACTGATGACAGTCACAAGATACTCTGACAGAGTTCTGGCTATGTTTGATGCACACTTTATACCTCAGAGAAATGAGGTTTATAAAAGCATATTTTCACCAGAGAATTCAAGGTCCCAGGGCAATCGTCAGATTAGCCCTGGAGGTACTCTGAACTGCATGGGCCTATTCACCACAGAAGCAACTTACAAAGACAAAAGCTTTGCATTCAGAGTGTGTATGAGCAAAGGATCACAGACCAACAGCCTTCTCAGCTGCAGTGTAGCAGCCATGATGGTTCTACTGAGAAAGGTGGAAGAATTCAATGGAATATTTGATGATACTGGACTTTTGAAAGGCAATCCAGTACAAATAACCGTAAAAGACAATGCTGAGCCATATATGAACACATCTGGTATATCTCTCCAAGAAGGAAGCTCTGTAGTCAGTCCATATCTGGTACAAAAGCAGGTATGTCTGCTCACCTAAGCAAAGTAGGTGTGTCTCTGCAAATACAGTCTGCTCCTGAGGTCTTTTCTCCCAGTTCATCAATAGATGGCAGGGGAGAGCTCATTCAGACCACTGGCTTACACATACACATATATAGATACACATACATTTTTCAGCTAATGCATGCACCGCAGCCTTACTTCTTTCCAACCTTTCTCCACATAAGATTTACTATTGTGGTTTTCATGGTACAGTACTTTCTGGGTAACTTCAAACAAGGCTGGTTTCTGTTAACCTCTCCTTTGTCTCTACAGATAATATGATCCCTTAGGTACATTCGATTTTATGCGTTGGGGAAATTTTAGATTAAATCTCATGCAGGGAAAACATGATCCTGCTGTACATCCTGCAACAACAGTCCAACAGAAATGTGGCATAGACTATGAATGTTTGGTTCACGCTTTCAGTCGCTGTCTAGCAATCTACTGAGGGCAGCCCTCTTTTAAATATAGCATTGTACAGAGCTATTCTGTAACTGTCTATTCATATGTAAGACTTAGTAAAACAGGAAGCTACACTAATCTCCAGACATTACATTTTTATCTACAGTACTTCCACATGTTTGTACTGCTTCCAGTAACCAAAGCATAGCTCTAGATGATAGATGAAGAAAATACATGGGAGACAGGCTTTGCAAAAAAAAAAAAAAAAATTCAAAGTGTAGCAGATCCTACACAGATGCTTCTTAATCATTATTCATCCCTTTAGTAAAATTATTTAAATTAAACAGATTCATTATATGCAGCAAAGTGCTGCCATGTGAGCCCTGAACACTTTGTTCAAGAGCTAGGAGGGCAGCCAACTGTTTTAGTTCCTTAAAGAATAACAGATGTGTCCTTCCACATCTCATGCTAATGGAATTCAGGCTGTGGTGAGAAGTTTAAAAAATACTGTCAGTTGCCTGCAGGCTCTGCTCTGTGGTTTAGCTTGTTTTAGGACGTCTATTTTTTCCACATCTTTCAGTAATGCTGCATGAATTGTCTAGCTGAGCCGAAGTCATTCATTATTTGGTTTTGCTTGTTTAAAAAGGTCAGTTCAATGAAAAACAAAATCAATGAATTTAAACAAACCATACATGCAATTCTTTCTACTATCCCAGCTCTGTAACTGTTAGATTTCAAAATACGTATTGTCAAACAAATTGCTGAATGTGAACACTCTCTGAATGTGTTTAGTGATTGTTTTAAGTCTGTTCCTTTATCATTAGCATCCCATTTTTTCAGTTCCAAACATTCACCATAAGCCAAAAAAGCATCCAGTAATAGATTTGGTGTTAACCTCCACAGCAAATAGTGCAAATAATTCAAACTACAAGCAAAGTGAAATGACGGACATTCCCTGGCACTACAGTACACGATGCAATGGGCTACTAAAACTTTTGGATCTCACTGAAAACGGAAGGAAATTTGAGGTTACAAAGCATGTAACACAAGCAAACATTGGGTTTCACTTCTTTGCGGGGGCAAAGTTTTTACTTTCTCTACTTCCATAGTAAGAAGAAAAGGAGTACTTGTGGCACCGTAGAGACTAACCAATGCTCAAATAAATTGGTTAGTCTCTCAGGTGCCACAAGTACTCCTTTTCTTTTTGCGAATACAGACTAACACGGCATTTACTCTGATACTTCCATAGTGTACAGATCAAAGTTGAATACCGACCATAAAATCTGAAGTTTAACACCACAGTTAGTGTCTGCCTTAGGTTGATTATTTTATTTTGAAAGTTTTACCAAAAATGGTTTTGCCATTTCCAAGAATGAGGTTAGGGTGGAATGTATTGATTTGGTCATGAATGAGGCAGGGATTTTGTGGAAAAAATAGCATGTGACTATGTAACTAAAGACAATGTTACAATGCCTATGCACAAGGTAACTGAATAAAGGTTGCACAGGCAACCTTAATTCTGACATTTTCTATCTGTTGAGTGATTAATTTTGAAACCTTAACATTCTTTTAACCTTGCTTTTTGTATGTAATTTGTTATTTAGACTGAAAAATGTGTTAAGGGCTTTCCAAACACAGATGAAGACTGAGCAATATGAAAAGACAAAAGATGGGGAGAAAGGGATATATACCACACAACCAGCCATGTATACATTCAGGAGGTATTGAAGGGCTCCAGTGAGAATGGTGACAGGTTTCAGAGTAGCAGCCGTGTTAGTCTGTATCCGTAAAAAGAAAAGGAGTACTTGTGGCACCTTAGAGACTAACAAATTTATTAGAGCATAAGCTTTCGTGAGCTACAGCTCACTTCATCGGATGCATGCAGTGGAAAATATAGTTTTAATAGGGGAGATTTTATATACACAGAGAACATGAAACAATGGGTGTTACCATACACACTGTAACAAGAGTGATCAGGAAAGGTGAGCAAATTAATTCCAATTCAGCAGGCTCTCATTGGAGTCTGTTTTTGAAGTGTTTTAGTTGAAGAATTGCCACTTTTAGGTCTGTAATCGAGTGACCAGAGAGATTGAAGTGTTCTCCGACTGCTTTTTGAATGTTCTAGTTCGTGACTTCTGATTTGTGTCCATTTATTCTTTTACGTAGAGACTGTCCAGTTTGGCCAATGTACATGGCAGAGCGGCATTGCTGGCACATGATGGCACATATATCACATTGGTAGATGCGCAGGTGAACGAGCCTCTGATAGTGTGGCACCATCATAGGGCCTAATCACATCAGCAAGCACTGCTGAATTGGAATTAATTTGCAAACTGGATACAATTAACTTAGACTTGAATAAAGACTGGGAGTGGATGTATCATTACACAAAGTAAAACTATTTCCCCTTGTTATTTCCTCTCCTACTGTTCTTTAAAGTGCTGGAAATGGCCCACGAAAGCTTATGCTCTAATAAATTTGTTAGTCTCTAAGGTGCCACAAGTCGTCCTCTTTTTTTTTTTTTTTTTTTAGTGAGAATGGTGAATTAGATGATCCTGCTGAGGTGGTATGGGTGGCAAAAGATGAAATGATAGGGGATCCTCAGAAATTTGGAGGATGCCTCAGAGGAACCACATCACTCCCCTCAAAAAATCCAGAATTTGCAACTAAAGTTTTTAAAAAACCCTCTTAATTAAGGGTGTGCAAAAAAAAGATAAGCCCCTTTGAAACTCACAGCATGGTAGCAACGTAATAAATAAGACAATCTGGCATCCTCACAGGTTTGTTACCTTGTTTTCTTTCATTTTTGCCTGAAAAGTATAAAGAAGCAATACTGGGCTTTCTGTTTGTCTGGGCTCAGCTCATCAACAAGCAATACAGACAAAAGAAACAATAGCAGGCATCTGCTGTCTGTCAGGGAAATGGACGTACAGGAAGTGATCTTGAGTTCATTTTCAAAGGCTCTGCTAAGCGAAGGCTGCTAGAGGACAGAATCATTTTATTTCACGGGTCACTAACAGAGCTCCAGGAACATATAAGTTGACAAACTGAAAAGAAACTCCTGTGGCATCCTCCGTCTATTCTAAAATTGGTTCCTTTTGTTGACATTTGATCCACTGTAAGAAAGAGAAATGAATCATTACTGAAGAGTTGGTGGCGGGGGGGTGACTTTCCAGACAGAAACAAGAAATATGCACAACATTTTGGCTAAAAAGACTAGAACAATATAAAACTAATATGGTGCACATTAAATGGATTAAAAACTTGCTCACTCACAGATCACTAAATGTAATTGTCAATGGGGAATCATTATCGAGCATGTATGTTTCTAGTTGGATCCTGCATTGATTCCTGGGCCTATGCTATTAAACATATTATCAATGTCCTGGAAGAAAATATAAAATTATTGATAAAGTTTGCAGAGGACACAAAGTTTGGGGAACTGGTAAATAACAAAGAGGACAAGTCACTGATACAAAACTATCTGGATTGCTTGGTAAACTGAGCATAAGTAAATAGGCATTTTAATATGGCCAAATGTAAAGTCATACATCTATAAAAAAAAAAAAAAAAGAACATAGGCCAGACTTACAGAATGGAGGACCCTATCCTGAGAAGCACTGACATTGAAAAAGATGTGGAGGTCATGGTACATAATCAGCTGAACATGAGCTCCTAATGTGATGCTGTGTCCAGAAGGGCTAATGTGATCCTTGGATGTACAAGCATAAGAATCTCAAGTTCTAGTAGGAAGATTATATTTGGCACTCATGTGGCCACTTCTGAAATACTGTGTCCAGTTCTGGTGCCCACACTTTAAGAAGGATGTTAAAGGGTGATAAATTGGAGAGGGTTCAGAGAAGAGCCATGAGAATAATTAAAGGATTGAAAACATGCCTTTTAGTGATAGGCTAAAGGATCTCAATTTATTTAGCTAACCAAAGAGAAAATTAAGGGGAAACTTGATTGCAGTCTATAAGTGCCTACATGCTCTTCACTCTAGCAAAGGTGTAACGCTGGCAGACCATTCGCCCACTCATGCCAAGGTTCCCGTGTCTCAACTGAACTCACTGAAACATAGCTGAAATCTGTCTGGCTCACTTTGTGGGTTAATATTGATAGGACAGGTATTAGAGTTATAAGAAAGTGTTTGGACTCTATCAAATGCTTGTGAGTTATGGCATGCATTAATCTTACTTGTAAGATCTATATTCCACATTGTAATACAATATTTGAGAATGTGCAGTGTGAGCCTCTGACTGTATGGATTGCCATACAGGAGCAGGACATTAATTAGCCTGAAGAGCTGCTCTTCTACAGAAATTATTACGCCTCTCCTGCAAGGGGAGGCCCATCAATACCAGATAGGCTATGGTTAGATCTTTCAACTGGAAATTCCCTAAATCTGGATTAAGGATTGGTAAACAAAAAAACTAAAGACTCTCTGGTTGTTTTGGACTGCTCCCTGTGAAGATGAGTCATGTGAGTGGACTCCTATCACCTGAGTTTGCAGCTGAGAGCACATGGCATGAATATTGCTGTGATTCTTGGTCCTCACGGACATCTGTCATAGAGATATGCTCACCTGGGTGACAAGACAGATTGGAGTATCCAAGGGGACTGTCTGTGACTCTGTTTTAAGGCTGTTAATGTGTCTGAGGAGTTTGCACTTGGTGCTATTAGTTGATGAAATCTAACTTTAGGACTCACAATCAGTTTTGGGTTTGTGCCTTGTTTTATTAGCTGTCTGCCCTTATAACAAGATACAATGGCTGACAGTTAAAGCTAGACTGATTCCAATAAATAAGGTGCAAATTTTCAAAAGTTAGAGTAATTAATCATTGGAACAATTTACCAAGGGTCATGGTAGATTTTCCATCACTGGCAACTTTTAAATCAAGGTTGGATGATTTTCTTTAATAATGTTCTAGTTCAAACAGGAATTATTTAGGGGATGTTCTACGGTCTGTATGATGCAGGACATCAGATGAGATGGTCGCAGTGGTCCCCTCTGGTCTTAGAATCTTTGCATTTTTACAAAAGTTTCACCTGCAGGAGAGTCGGTTGTTGAAGATGGTGAGCATTTGCCATTAAGTAGAAACCTTTTTGTCCACTTTGAAGGGATATGCAATTGTAATTTCTCCATTAGCAGATGGTGAACCGTGTCCAGCTTCAGTGCTTAATTTGAGCCAATGCTTGCCAAGGCTGGCACCTCTAGGCTTGGCAGTTCATAGCCCTGGCACCTCTGGGTTTGCTACGTTAGTTATGAAAGTAAAAATATTGCTTGAGCCCTGGCACCTCTTTCATTACAAATTAAGCACTGCCCAGCCTGCACCCAGCCAGCCAACCCTAATGCCATGAGGTCTCAGTGTTGGACAGGCATGTGGGATCCCCTAATCACCAAAGCAGCCTCTACTCGAACATGAACAAAATGGACCAGGAAGCAAACTGTATGGTAGGGAAAAGGTCTAAAGATGAACACAACTGATGCAGGAGGTACCCAGGGGACCCCTGGAGAACAAAGGGTGGAGGCTTGGGGGACAACAAACTTCCCTCCTCCCCAAGTCTTAAAGTGGATTGGGAGTGCCCTGGGAAAGCAAGCAGGGCTCTTAAACAGTCCCCATCCTTCCCAGTTTGACCAGGAGGGCTCTGGTAACGAGTCCCCCCATGACCACAAGGGAATGGGACCCAGCAGGGAAGGACTTGAAGAGAGAACTTTCCAGAGGGCTTAGGGCCCTACAGAAGGCAAGCGGTAAAAGGCCTTACCAAAACTCTTATGCCCATAAAGCATGCAAAGAGAGCAAATAAATTAAAAAAGGAAAAAACTAGGGAAAGAGGCCAGAAAATTCAGGAGGTACGAGTCATCCAATTCCTCTTCCTCCTCCTCTTCCCTCTCCTCCACTGAGGAAGGTAAGTTACCAAACTCTGAATCCAAACAGGCCTGGGGGAAAAACAGAGGTTTCTTTCCCCGTGAGAAGTTTGGGGCCATCTGCAGACAGACTGTCTCCACAATTCAAATCTAATGTGAACAGGTTCCTGAGAGCAAGCCTCAGAGTAATTTTCTCCCATTAAAATGATCCTCTGAGGCTGTGATTCCCTTGCACTTCTCCTTCAAGGACGTGATCAGTGATGAATGGAACAAGCCTAGTATGAACAAGCACATTAACAAAAATAACCTCAGGGTCTATAAGATACAGGAACTAAAGGCCTTTATCACTGAGGTACCACAGGTAGACACCACTCTAGCATCTCTAGCAAGGCATATGGTCTTTCCCTCAGAAGAGGAGTTCTACCCTAACGACTCAATGGATATAAAAATGGAGGCCACTCACAAGAGGATTTTGAGGCCTCCTTGGGCAACCTCAGGGTATCCCTAGGAGCTACCTGCTTCACAAGGGCAGCTCTCTCCTGGATGGAAGATCTCAGATCCCTAAAAGACAGAGATCAGTCTGACTTTGACTCCATTTTAAAGAAAGTCTCCCTAACAGCGGCAGCATTAATCGCTGATGCCTCAATGGATACAATGAAGTTCTCAGCCAGGGCCATGGCTTCCAGCTCAGTAATCAGGAGCCATCTACAGCTCCGACCCCAAAAGGCAGTGCCTAATTTGTAATGAAAGAGGTTCCGGGGCTCAAGCTATTTTTTTTACATTCATAACTCATGCAGCAAGCCCAGAGGTTGTGAAGCTATGAACTGCCAAGCCTAGAGGAGCCGGGGCTAAGTGCTGGCAAGCCCTGGCACAAATTAAGCACTTCCAAAAGGTAGATATCCACTCTAAGTAGGCCCTCTACTCAGCCATGTTTATAGGCTCAGTCCATTTTGGAGAAATACTAAACAAGATGGTGGCTGACAATGCAGCAAATATTCTTCATTGTTTGTAAACACATGGCGGGAATCAGAGCCACACTCAATATCAAAGGCTCAACAAGTGGATGAAGAAAAGGAGATGATGGATGGCTTCTATGGTGTCATTCCTCTCTTTGAGGGATTTCCTAACTTCAGAGAATCTGGCAGACACTTATCTCCCTATTCCCATCAGCCCATGGCACCACAGACTTCCGAGGTTTGTTTGCAGCAGGAAGCATTATCAGCACCAAATGCTCCCATTCAGACTGATCTTGACTCCCGGGATCTCTACAAAGATGAGGTGGTGGAGGTGAACAGACCCAGACTCAGGTTTAAGGGTACCCACCTGTACCCCTTCCTAGATGACCTCTTGATCAGAATTTCATCCCAGGCTGCTGTGCACAGAAGCACAACCTGGACAATGAATCTGCTGCAAGCACACAGCTTTGTCATCAATGTGAAGAGAAGTTTTTTTGTTCTCTCAACCAGAACAACTCACCTGGGAGTCGACATCGACACCTCAGTAGCAAGGATCTATCCATCACAGAGAGGATCCAGAAAATCCAGGATCTTATGGCCATGTTCCAGAGCTACAGAAGGCCTACCATAGTGCTGTGTCTTCGACTGCTAGGCCTCCTGGTGTCATGTATAGAGATCATTCCATGGGCACAATCACACATCAGGCATTTTGAAGCCTTCATCCTAAAGGCGTGGGACCACTACCTGGAACACATGAAAGATCAAATATGGGTCCCAGTGCAGTTGCTCAGATCCCTAAAATGGTGGTCAGATCAAGGCAATGGCTGCAGAGGCATGGTTTCCAGACCCTCTGGTTCTCACAGAATAAACCTTCCAAAGCTGAAAGTGGTCAAGCTGGCTCTGTGATGGTTCCGGCCAGATCCTGGTTCAGTCAGACAACACAACTATGGTTGCATATGTGAACAACCAAGGGGGAAATGTGGAGACCAGCAGTACATGTAGAAGCAATGGAAATAATGAGGTGGGCAGAGCAGTTCTCCTTTCCCTCAAAATGATCCACATAAAAGGGGACTTGAACCAAAATGTGGACTGATTCAGCAGGTGCAGGGTCAACAACTTCTAGAGGTGCCTGAATCAGAAGGTCTTTGATCTAATTGTGCAGATTTTTGGTCTCCCTTCAGCCCACCTGTTTGTGAATAGTTCAAACTTGAAGAGACCAAAACACTTGACCAGAGAGACTGACCCCAACTCCAGATGCCTTTTCACACAGAAAGCTGCAGGATCTCCTCTATGCCTTTTCACCCTTTTCCCGCTCCTCAGGAAGGTAGTCTAGAAAGTAAAGCGAGAGCATGCCATAGTAATATCAAAAACTCCCCACGGGCCAAGGAGATCTTAGTTTTCAGACCTGACAAAGCTGAAATTGGAGCCTCCACTTCAGCTTCTGTGAAGACTGGACATACTCTCACAAGGTCTTATTCTCCTTCCCCCTCTCGTTCACATCCTGCTCCTCATTTCATCCCAGATCTTTCTCTCTCACTTATTCCCCTTTCCTCTGCCCCCAAATCAATGGCTGTCATTGCTGTGCCCCCCATATTAATTGGTGGGGCCTAATTAATAGGCAGCAGGTTTAAAACTAACAAAAGGAAGTATTTTTTTCACACAACGCACAGTCAGTCTGTGGAACTCTTTGCCAGAGGATGTTGTGAAGGCCGAGACCATAACAGGGTTCAAAAAAGAACTAGATAAGTTCATGGAGGATGGGTCCATTAATGGCTATTAGCCAGGATGGGCAGGACAGGACTGATGTCCCTAGCCTCTGATTGCCAGAAGCTGGGAATGGGTGACAGGATGGATCACTTGATGAATATCTGTTCTGTTCATTCCCTCTGAGCCACCTGGCATTGGCCACTGTTGGAAGACAGGATACTGGGCTAGATGGACATTTGGTCTGACCCAGTATGGCTATTCTTATGGTGATGATCCCTGTCTCACTTATTTTTATGGCCTTGCTTTCCCCTCTTTCTACTGTTTTCCTGGGTGCCAGGACAGCCCTAGAAACATTGGATTACACTGGGGGAAGGGAGACGGATGTCAAACAAGCCCGCAGGGAATAGTGACCCAGGAACCTCTTAGTGCCAACTGGTAAGGAGCACAAAGGTGGGGAGGATGCAATGGGGTTGTAGGAGTCTCCTGAGTCCAGTATATACATTCTAGTTTATCAAAGAATGACATGTGAGGTCTCAAATAAAAGCTGGTGTTGACACTGGTCATCAATATCATTGTAAAATGTATGTACAGTTACTATGTAAGGAGTTATGTGTAGATACTGAAAATATGTTCTGAAAGTTTGTGTCTAGGGACTCGTGGTCACCAGCAAAGGTGAAAAAGGGATTTTCTGTCAGACAAGAAATGTTTATCTATCTGGGTGGTTAAATGTAAATTAGGTATTGCTTCATTCACAGTGGGTCTCCTACCATCACTCTGAAATGAATGGAAATAAAGGATTGTGGGGTCTTCAGAAAGAAACTAACAGGAATAGTTAAATAGTAGAGGGGGTTACTATCTGGTGGTGCAGACCCAAAGTTTACTCTATTATATTTGGGGGGCAAAGAAGACACCAGGGCACCCTTCAGTGAAGAAGTAGAAGGACAGCAGTCTTGCTTGAGGAGAAAGGGGTCTCAACTAGGTGTGGTAGAAAATGCTGGAGAGAACTTTGGGTGAGATAAAACTTCTTTAGCCAGGAGGTTAACCTGTTAGCTAAATTTAGTCTCTAGAAAGCATGTTAGGATTTTGTTTGATATGTAACCATTTGTTTCCAACGTTCTTACTCACTATTATTTGAATCTCTGTTCTTTGATAATAAACTTATTCTTGTTTTTGCTATAAATATATTTAAGTGCTGCGTATTACGCAAAGTGGTGTTCCTGAGCTGAATCTGACAAGTTGGTGTGTACTGTTCCTTTGGGAACCGCAGACCTGGTAATGCTGTGGGTGTTCAGGGGCCAAGGGGCCACTCTGAACACTTGGGGGTTGTCACTATCTCTTGGAGAATGCAAGGCCTGAGGAGGCCTGGAAGGTCATGCTTGTGTTACCAGAAGCTGATGGTTTCAGGGAACTGATCCATAGCAGGCACAGGCAAGACTGCTTCATGCTAAGGGCAGGTAGTAGTGAGGTACCCTCATAACCCTGGGTTCTGCTGGGGGAGCGTCACGGGGGTAGCCTCCAGAAACTTTACTCTCCCCTCAAAACTGAGGGGGAAATGGTCAGAATCTTTCTCTCCCACAGTTGAGGAGCAGAGGTTACCTGCAGGAAAAAGCAGAAGCTGCATAGATCCCCTCCCCACTTGGAGAGAAAAGGAAAAGAGGTGTTCTGCTATATAACGGGGGGTGAGGAATATAGCCATGGATTCACCTCCTCCTTACACCTGACCACTTTCTTGTTGCCCCTGGCATGTAGGGAGGCAGCAGTTTATGTACTTCTGAGAGCACAGGGATTACAAATTTCTTTCATCGTTCCTTAAGGGGCAACACAAGGAAAGATGTTCCCTGCTATCCTACACTGCACAGCTGTGCAAATCTGGACAGAATCTGAGTCAACAGGAGGAGTTGAGAGGAACTGGGGAGAAGATTGTGAATGGGAAAAGAGATGGTTGTTGCTGCTGAAGGAAGGAAACATATGGTAGAGTTTGGCAGAAGGATAGTTAACTGAAGAGGTTGAGTGACGGATATATGTCTTGCCACTGACAGCCATTTTTCCTTTCCTGACTTTACCACCACATTCTCTAATAATCACCACTTTAAAAACTTCCTTCCCTCCAATAACCACTCCTCATTTCAGTTCCCTCCTCACGCAACAGTCACATTTAATTCCCTTGGTTTTTGCTTATTCCACCCACCACCCTTCACTCCCATATTTTATAGCCCTGTTCCACCCCGCATTCTCTGTTCTTCTTTAGCCTGTCAACCATTCTTCATTCCCCTGCCCAATCCTAACCCTGTCTTTCCTACATCTACAACCACCCTCTATCTTCCCTGGTTCTTTCCCCCAATCTAAACGTTCTACCAAAATCCTGTTAATCAGACCTCTTCCTGTCCTGACCTTTCCTTTCCCTTGTTTCAATAGCTCCTCTAGCATTCACATGCACATTTCCATTAATAACTTCCATTATCAATGCAGCTCTCCCCCTCTTTCCTTTCCTTGCTTCCCTCTACTGCTCACCTCATTCTCCTATATGTCTCTCTACAACAATTCATTTTCTTTTTACCCTTCCCCACTCAACTTCTTCACATAATTTCCTTAAAAAGCACTTTCTGTTTATCCTCCAGGAACTCCTTCATTACACTTCTTGCACTTTAATCAAAGAATTTTATCCTAGACTTAGTGCCTCCATTTTCTTAATTTATGTATCTCACTTGCATCTGACCTTTTTCAGCAGAGAAAGATACAGTCTCTTTCTCTCTGGATAGTCAAGGATATAAACAGTCAGAGATCCTCCTGTAATTGTCCTGATTTCAAATGCTGTTGCCCCTGGTAACTCAGTCCTTTAGACAGAACCGGCATCCTGTCATGATTGATAGTCACCCTTACATGGCATCATTAGAACAAAAAATAAAATAACAGCAGCAATAATAATAAATAAAATGGATTCTTGGATTTTGGCTAACCCCTACTTTCTTAAGTATGTTCCACATTACTGAAAGCAACATTTAGCTGAATCCTTTGCCTACAGAGTTTACCTTCTTTAGTTATACTCAGATTTAGAATTAAATGTTTTAAGTGATGGGTCATCATTGTTTATAATAGAGTGAAGCAGGAAATGTGTGTAGTCCAAGTTAAACTCATAAACACTATACTTCATAGATTAACTAGTATCGAAGAAAACACAAAGGATGAAATCCTGACTCCACTGAAGTCAATGGGAGTTTTGCCATGGACTTCAATGGGGGCCAAGATTTTGCTCCAAATGAAATACTCTAATGTATGTATCCTTCCTACCAGCTGTTGACAGCAGCAAAAATGGTTCAGTTTCTAGGGGTTCCTTAAAGATTTAGCTAGCACTAGCTTAAGCCCCCACTTGGGAAACTATATACCACCTGGGGTGCCCTGATGGGCAATACTTCGACACTCACAAACACTGAGCCCAGGGGTTAAAAACAAACAAAGAGAACGTTATTACATTGGGGGGGGGGGGAACAAAAGAATAAACTTGGGGAAACGAGCAATTATTTATATCAACAAATTCTGTGAGGCAAGACTCCCATGCCCCAAGGGGTCTTAACAATAATCCCAGTCTCACTCCTAGCAAATGTGAGTGGCTGGTGCATTTTAGCCACTTCTCTCCTCCCAGCTCCCCACTCTGTTAGCTGCCCTGGGTTGGACAATTCAACCCACTGGGAAGCCAATGCTGCCTGGGGGCTCTACCACCTGTCCTAGCAGTGATACAGATTTCAGCTGTAATTGCTGGATAGGGTCCCTTAGGTAGGCTGCTGCTTCCTGTGGCTTCAGCCCAAGACGCTTCAGCTCTGCTCCATCCTTCATCTTGAAGCTGGTGTCACTACCACACCATGCCAGCCTGTGCCTCAAAGATGCCACCACCCCTGCACCATCTGTTTTGTCAAAGCCATCCTGTCTACTGTTCTGCAGCAGTCTCAGCTCAGCCTTTTCGGGAGGGAGAGTTCTCAGCACCAGAGAAACAATCACAGCAGACTGTAGGAATCTTTTCTTTTTTTTCCCTCTCTCCCTCCTCTAGCTATGTCCAAGCTCTCTTAGCCAGCTATGCCTGACAGCAGTCTCAGTGAAGGTGATGCCAGGCCTATTCAGTGTTGATGCCTGGTTCTTATATTTCTTAGTAAGATCAGTTGCATTTTATTGCCCTCAGAATTTAACTGTATGTAACTTTAGCGCCCTTGTGGCCAAGATGGAGTCTGCTCTGCAGGCAGCTCTGGCCAAGAGAAGGTTGCTTGCAGGAATGCAGCAGGAAAGATTTCTTTTACCCCAGGGACACCTGTTTTAAACCCCACAGAGTGAACACACACACACACAGGAAAAGTACAATGGATATAAGAAAGTGAAATATTTATTTACAGAGGGATGAGAGGAGAAAACAAGGGGACATATAGGGGGAGCGGTAAAACAGGGTTGCAGTCAAACCAAGGCCCCACAGGCCCAGTGGGTAGCATAGTTTGAAAGGGCAGACACCCAGGAATGTGTCTGCACACAGAGTTTAGGAGTCCTAAGCAAATTTTCAGTTCAGTGATGAGTTTTGGGTGCTTCCAGTTGTTTTCGGTGCCAGTAAACTTTCTCTGCCCTTCTCTACCCTTCAGTGCCACTCTCTGCAAAGCCACACAGAGCAACCACCTCCCCACTTAACTAGCTAGCAGCCTTCCTTCTTATTTTCAATGTAGAGTTACCAGCCCCAGTACTTACAGCCCCATGCAGCTCTGAGCAGCAGTGATACTAGGTTCAGTTCCGGCCTGTCCTTTTCGGACGATTCCTCCCTGGCACAGTGCTCTTCCTGGCTCCTGTCCTGGAGTGTTCCCAATCAGCCACACTGTCCTTCTCAGGCTTCAGGCAGGTTTTTTGCTGCTTCACTTTGGGAGGGCCCGCTTTTTTTAGCTCCAGAGCCACCCCCGGGAGTTTTCCTCCTTTTTCTTACTGCTCCCTGTCCCCGCTAGGAAAAAGATTTAAAGGGGCCATGCTCTCTAAACCCCAAAGGGGTTACACTCTCTTCCCCATCCCCACCCCCCCAAAGAAATAATCCTTAATGTCCCCATCAAGGTGGGCAACTTTAAACATGGATTGCCAGCAGGAGACCCAGGGCCCCCATTTGTCAGGAGCATTTTCATTATTCATTTTAGAGGACCCCGAGGAGTGGAATAGGTTTCCCATGAGGCAACTCGCCCTCCATGGCACCCCAGAGATCACAGGGTTCCCCTAAACGATCATATGTCAGCACACACCTGGGCTTCCCTTTCCTAGAGGAACATCTAGGCTGGCTGTCGGGTATTGGCTGAGGTGACACCACTGAACATGGAGGCAAGATGATGGGTTCTTGAGACACGAATTTGAAGGCTTCTTGGTTTAAAGTGGCTGTTTGTAGCACAGAGTTCTCTGCCTGCACTGAACCTTCCTCATCATGTCCTTGCGGGGGAGGGGGTTTACAGCTTTGGACAGTGGGGTCTTGGGAGTGCTCAGTGTGGGTTCTTCCCCTTTACCGTTTTTTGTGCGACAACAAGAGGATTCATTAGGGTTGTGGCATTTTAAACTGGATGTTTGCCAAAACCCATTTTATTCTTACTTTTCGAGGAGCTGGGCGTTTGCAGAGGACAAGTATATTTTTGTTGTTGGGACCGTGTCCGACTTGCGGGGCCAGGAGGCTCAGAATTTGTGGAAACTTCCTTATGGGGAAACAATACTTGTCCTACAGGTAATGGATGATTCCGGTGGAGAGTTCTGGTGGGGCTGCAGAGTGAAATCATAGGCAGAGAGTGCCACTAACCACTGGTGCCCTGCTATGGATAATTTTGCTGTTGTCTTGATGTATGTCAAAGGGTTATTATTGGTTTTACAGTGAACTTGGCCCCATAGAGGTAGTCATGGAACCTTTATGTGATGGCCCATTTTAATGCCAGGAACTTCACTTGATGAGCAGGGTAGTTCTCTAGGTGTGTGAGACCTTGATTTCCAAACGCTACTGATTGGAGTTTGCCCTCACACTCTTGATAAAAGGACAGTGCCTAAACTGGTGTAGCTTGCGTCAACATGAAGTTCATATGGCTGGGTGGGATCAGTGTACACCAAAACAGGTGCTTGAGTGAGCTGTTGAATGATTTTACGGAAAGCTTCTTCACACTTAGCAGTTCTTCGTTTTTCAAAAGGTGCACCCACATTAAAGTATTGATGCCAAGGTGGGTTCCCCTTTTTCTTATTTGTGGAGGGTATCCCTTGGAGAGCTCTGTGAGTGCATGTACAATGTGTGAAAAAAAATTTATGAACCTGTGGTAATAGCCACAGAATCCAAGAAACAGCTGTAATTCCTTGAGAGTCGCGGGCGTCGGCCAGGCGGTTATCGCGTTTACCTTTTCTGGGTCTGTAGCTATACCATCTGCAGACACTATGAGTCCCACATACTGCACGGATATCTGGCAGAAGATGCACTTGTTTAAGGATAACTTGATGCCAGCTTCTTCCAAGCGAACCAGGACTTTGCACAGTTGACTTTCGTGTTCTAAAGTGTGCCCAAACACTACAATGTTATCCAAGTACACTAGACACACTAACGAGTGCATGTTTCCTACCACCCACTCCATGAGTCTCTAAAACATGGCTGGAGCTCCAGATACTTCCTGGGGCATGCGATTAAATTGGTAAAACTCTAAGGGGCAGATGAATGCTGTCTTTTTCCGGTCCTCTGGTGCCATGGGCGCTTGATAGTATCCACTGCGGAGGTCAAGGATAGCCTGAATGGTAACTACTGGTTCTCTATTTAAGGCATCATCCACTTAGGCATTTTCTATTGGTCAGGGATCGTCCACTGATTCAGAGTGCGATAGTCAATGCACATGCGCACCTTTTCACTTTTTTTTTTTTGTACTACAACAATCGGCAATGCATAGGGGCTTTTGGATTCCTTAATGATACCTGCTTGAGCCAGTTCCTGTAGGTGCTGCCTCACATTTTCAATATCAGTGGGGGCTAATTGTCTTGACCTCTTTCGAAAAGGACAACCATCCTGCATTTGGATATGGTGCTCCACATCATGCACACACCCAACATCCTACTCGTGCATAGAGAAAACAGCCTCTCTCTTGATTAACTTTTTACACCGGTGGTCCTTTCACTCAGCAGGAATGGGGGAATCCCCAAATTGGAAACTGTCCCTCCCAAAAGATTTAGCCTTGGTCTCCTCTTGGGATGGGGGGCCCTTCACTCGCTGGCATGCGGCTTTACATAAAGCATGTATTGGCAGCTCCTGCAGATAGTTGTTCCCTGCCATCTCATGGCATTTTCATGCCAATCTCTGGAACAGGTTTGCATTTGTCCCTAGGATTAAAGTTGCATACTCTTTTCCCTTTGGATCTGGGCAGACCAATGCCAATGCTTTTATTTCCTGGTTTACCCCACAACGTTCTTTGGAAACTGGACATTCAACAGGATATATCCCCGATAGGGGCAGGAGTTACAGCCAATTCCCCAGACTGTCAGGCCAAACAGGGGATGCAAGGATAAATGCTGCAGGTGTTTTCAGTAGTAAGATTAAGTATGGTGACCTGTGATCTGCTGTCCAGCAATACCTCACACAATCATTCTTCTATACGAATGGGTACTATACCATGGGGGCCTACCAGCCCATCTGGGTAACCCCTATTTGTGTTTTTTTCTGGGTAGCCTTGGAATTTTAGGGTCTTGGGTTGCTCCTTCCCCACACCCTGTTGGTGTTTTCCTGAAGCTCCCTAATGGTTTGCTGCAATCTTTGAGATACCCTTGCATGATCTATCTTGTTTTGGCAGTCCAAGACATTGTGACCATCTCTCCCACAATTGTAACAGAAACCTTTTCACCAGCTAACAGACCTCCTGCTACTCTCCCCTCTTGAGGATGGCACAGTATGTGCCTGAGTCTTCATCATGGCCACTTCTCAGGACAAATTTCTCAGTGCCTCTGCCACTTATGTGGCCTCTTCCATGTCCATCCCACCAGGCCAATGGGAGCTGCTGGAAACGGTGCGGGCCGAGGGACATACTGGCCACCACTTCCAGCAGCTCACATTGGCCTAGAGCAGCGAACCACGGCCAGTGGGAGCCATGATTGGCCAAACCTGTGGACGCGGCAGGTAAACAAACCAGCCCAGCCCACCAGGGGCTTTCCCCACTCAAGCGGCGGAACAAGTCTGGGAACCACTGACCTAGACAAATTAGAGGATTGGACCAAAAGAAATCTCATGAGGTTCAACAAAGACAAGTGCAGAGTCCTGCACTTAGGATGGAAGAATCCCATGCACTGCTACAGACTAGGGACCGAATGGCTAGGCAGCAGTTCTGCAGAAAAGGACCTAGGGGTTACAGTGGACGAGAAGCTGGATATGAGTCAACAGCGTGCCCTTGTTGCCAAGAAGGCTAACAACATTTGGGGTTGTATAAGTAGGGGCATTGCCAGCAGATCGAGGGACGTGATCGT
This sequence comes from Lepidochelys kempii, assembly GCF_965140285.1. NCBI lineage: Eukaryota > Metazoa > Chordata > Testudines > Cheloniidae > Lepidochelys > Lepidochelys kempii. The sequence goes on from NC_136380.1 coordinate 81,017,195, forward strand.
TCCCTTCTATTCAACACTGGTGAGGCCTCATCTGGAGTACTGTGTCCAGTTTTGGGCCCCACACTATAAGAAGGATGTGGAAAAATTGGAAAGCATCCAGCAGAAGGCAACAAAAATGATTAGGGGACTGGAACACATGACTTATGAGGAGAGGCTGAGGGAAGTGGGGATGTTTAGTCTACGGAAGAGAAGAATGAGGGGGGATTTGATAGCTGCTTTCAACTACCTGAAAGGGGGTTCCAAAGAGGATGGTTCTAGACTGTTCTCAGTGATAGCAGATAACAGAACAAGGAGTAATGGTGTCAAGTTGCAGTGGGGGAGGTTTAGGTTGGATATTAGGAAAAACTTTTTCACTAGGAGGGTGGTGAAACACTGGAATGTGTTACCTCGGGAGGTGGTGGAATCTCCTTCCTTTGAAGTTTTTAAGGTCAGGCTTGACAAAGCCCTGGCTGGGATGATTTAGTTGGGGATTGGTCCTGCTTTGAGCAGGGGGTTGGACTAGATGACCTCCTGAGGTCCCTTCCAACCCTGGTATTCTATGATTCTATGATCAGCTGAAAGTTCAGTTGAGAATTTACTCTTGACTGAACTCTCTATGGAAACTAAAAACTGGGAAAAACTTCTTGAGCACATCGTGAATGTCATCCTTTTTCTTTCTGAGCGGGGATTGGCTTTCTTTGGTTCCAGTCAATGTATTGGTGATTGTGCAAATGGAAACTTTCTAGGTAGAGGTGAGCTCCTCAGCAAATATGACCCACTTTTAGCAGAACATTGTAAACATGTTCAAGAATCGCAGGAGAGTCAAAAGCACATGCAAGTCCATTATCTCTCCACATGCATACAAAATGAGTTTATTGAGCTATGTGGGTCATTCGTACAAAACAATTCTTGATGAGATTCGAAATGCCAAGTATTTTTCAATCATTGTTGATGCCACTCCAGATTGTTCTCACAAGGAACAGACTACTATGGTTATTCAATATGTTAAGATTGTAGACAGCTCAAAATTTTCAATTGAAGAAAGGTTTATTTTGTTTGATAATTTCACAAGAAAAACTGGAAAAGAAATTGCTGCTCGAGTACTAGCAATTCTAGAAGGTTTTACGTTAGGCTTGACCAATTCAGACTTGAAAATCTATGACAGTGGATCTAATACGGCTGGGAAGTACAAAGATGTGCAAGCAGTTCTGCTTGAGCATAACTCAAACTGTATTTTCTCCAGGTATGGAAACCACACACTAAACCTTGTAGGTGTTGACTGTGCTGAATCATGCAAGGAGGCAATTACTTACTTTGGAACTGTTCAGCAAATGTACAATCTCTTTAGTAGCAGTCCACAAAGGTGGGAAATTCTGAAGCAGTATCTTCCTGTTTCACTGCATAGGATGTCCAAAACTAGATGGTCTGCATGGATTGATGGTGTTCAACCAGTTGCACAGCATTTGAATTCAGTGAGAAAGGCTTTAAATTAGCTTGAATCTCTTGAACTGAACTTCAGTCTATTCAGAAGCACATGTCCAAATTTGAATGCATTCTGATGTCATCTTTGTGGATGAAGCTACTTACAATGATCCACCAAACTAATCTGAAAAAAGAAAAGGAGGACTTATGGCACCTTAGAGACCAACAAATTTATTTGAGCATAAGCTTTCGTGAGCTACAGCGCACTTCATCGGCTGCATGCAGTGGAAAATACAGTGGGGAGATTTTATATACACAGAGAACATGAAACAATATGTATTACCATACACACTGTAACAAGAGTGATCAGGTAAGGTGAGCTATTACCAGCAGGAGAGAAAAAAAACCTTTTGTAGTGATAATCAAGGTGGGCCATTTCCAGCAGTTGACAAGAACGTGTGAGGAACAGTATATAAAATCTCCCTACTGTATTTTCCACTGCATGTATCCAGTGAAGTGAGCTGTAGCTCAAATAAATTTGTTAGTCTCTAAGGTGTCACAAGTACTCCTTTTCTTTTTGCGGATACAGATTAACATGGCTGCTACTCTCAGACTAATCTGGTAATTGAAGCACACAATGCTACACTTGATGTTGAGAGAGATAACATTGAAAATCTTATCAATGACATTCAACAGATTTATGAACAATGGGATGCGATCCTGACAGTCCAAATTAGTAGCACAGAATATTGGTTTTTCATCTGAGTTCTCCACCAATCGCAACCTACATACTGAATCCGATGCCGAGCAGCATTATAGGGTCAATGTTTTCCTTGTCATCATTGACTCTATTCAATCAGGTCTTACATGTCAATTTGAGTCACTGTGAATAATTTGTACCCTTTTGGGGTTTCTTTGGCAGTTCAACAGACTGTGTAATGAAGATCTACTTTCTGTAGCTGAACAATTTCAGTAGCAGTACAACAAAGAAATCTCAAAAAAGGTCTCAGTCACGAGGTCATCTTCCTCAAACGAATATATTCCACGAACTTTAAATTGGATTGCAAGCCAAAAGAATTGCTTCAAAAAATACTCAAACTTGGACTCTCTAGGGTGTTTCCTAATATCAGAATTGTATTGTGTATTTTTGTCAGTTTGCCTGCATCCGTGGCTTCAGGTGAATGCACCTTCAACGTGTTGAAGCACATAAAGAACTGTCACCATTCAACTATGGGACAAGAGCATTTGAATGGGCTCGCCAGGATTAATATCAACTGTGACATTGCACGAAAGCTAGATTTTTCCTCAATAATTAGAGCATTTGCACAGAAAAAGGCTAGAAAAGCATTTGTTAAATAAAAAAATATTCAAATTATGTCTCTCTCTTTTTTTGGTGCCTTATTTTGTTTTCATGTGTTGTCATTTTTTATTTTTACTATGGCTAGGGGTTTCAAAAGCTGTAAGTGGCCCAGGCCTCTCTGGACCTCTGAGAGGCCCTGGTCCTCCCCTCCTTCTATTGCTGTTGATGTGGCGTTGAACCAACCAGCATTGGGAGAGCAGTTTTCAACTAATTCAATTAGATGTTATTAAATCATTTAAAAACAGATTTAATTGCAAAATGAAGGCTATTTTGGTTAAAATACTGTTACCTGTGACATTATTTACTATAAATGTATGACTTTCCTATTATCAGACCATGCCTTTTTGTATACCTGCAAACATCTATTCCAAATAACTACATACAGTTTCTTTAAAAAGTCTTGTCTTTATGAATCAAGAACCAGTAAAAAGGGACAAAATCTTTTAGATGTAAGACTTATGTTGGTGGGGATCTTCTTAATTTATTATAACAGACTAGGGAATACGTTCATGTCCAACAACATCCTGAATTGGGGTTTCTGCCACCCACCATATCCCACTTATCTTTGGTATCTGAAAGATTAAAATAAAAAAAAAAGGAATTTGATTTAGAAAGGATTCAAAATGACTCCGAAATGGTGCAGCAATGCCCCCCAGATGGGTGTGAATTCTAATGCACAGTAACTGGCCTGCGTAGACCCTGTTGGCATACAGTAATAGCTCCCTAGTGCATTTAACATAGTACTGTCTGAAACTTCAAGTTTGAGTCATTCAGTACTGTTTGAAACAGTACTCTGTTAACATGCAGCAGGGAACTTTTAATCCATGCCAACTGGGTCTACATGGACCAGTGAGTTACTGCTCAACATGGTGGTGTGCATTAGGATTCACACACCCCTCAGGCATACTGGTGCACCATGTACACAAGCCCAGTATTAGTTTCTTCAGTGCTTTCTGATACTAAGCTGAAAAATAGTCTGTTTCTACAAATATATGATTTTTAACTCTTCTAATAAACACAATGAGAACTTTCTGTCCATTAAAACAAACACTCTTGATCTCTATCCAATGTCATTTATGTTTTTCTTTTTAAATATCCTTTTTTATTAATAGTAATCACCACTTGCATAAAGACCCCTGCCAAACACAAGAGCATGTAGAAGGCATCTCTTGTTAGCTGTTTTGTGCACAATATAATTAACAAAGCGACCTGTGCCATTTCCAGTTTGATTCATTTGCTGATGCTTAATCTGATTCATTTACAATTATGACAGTAATTGGCATAACTGTTTAGATGTAATTGGAAAACTTCCATAAGTGGATATCCAATTATAGATCTATCCCAGTAGTAGATAATATTCACATTGCATAATAACCCCTTTGTTCATCTATCAGGAAGTGCTAAGCGGATTTCTAAGATAAGAGACGAATGAAGGCTGCACTCTGTTAGATTATTATAGAAACATTCTAACAAGATGGGTAAACTCTAACGAGAACTTTTGAATAGTTGTAGGTGAAATGATAGGGCCCAATCATACTCCCAGTTAAGCCAATGACAAAATTCATGTTGACTTCAACGGGAGTAGGAAGAGCCCTTTTATTTTAATTACATGCCCACTTAAATGAAGAGCGATACTCCAATTCTGTGTGGCTTCAACTAATACTCTCCTTATAGCATTGATAGAGTAGTTTCTCAAGCAAGTGCAAAGGGAGTTAAAACTACTCTTGAAGGCTGGAGATTGCTCTTTGTGGAGAAATCCCCAGTGTATGTAAAACCATTGAAGACAGCTTTTCTTGCTCAGACATCAGTGTCCTGAGCACATCAGGGGAGATGGAGTGGCCAGAGCACACTGTGCTCAAGCTATCCTTAACTGGCCCAGACTTCCTTAGGGGCCATTGCCAACTGGTTCAAGTTAGATCAGCTCCTAGACTACTCCAACATGTGTTGGGTCCAGCTGCTCTTCTGACAACTCCCCCCACCCTCCCTGTCTCTGCTGTATCCAGCTCCTTCTATGTTGGTACAGATTTAATGTAATAAATGTTGGTATGACACCACCCTCCATTGAAATGTGCTTATGTTATTCAAGCCATTCAAAACTATTGCACGTAAAAGTCAGTCTAAAACACCTGGTAACACTGGGCCTTGGATGGTTCTTGGGTTTACAGTGGAATTCAGAGCATCTCACCTCTAGTGAACCAGTATAAAAACAGCCAATCTGTTCATTGATCTGTGGGAGATGAGTTAATGAGTTCAGTTCAGTTCCTAGTTTAGAGGTGTTCACATCACAATTGACATAACTGGTAGCCTCAGTAGAGGAATTAAGGATTAAAAGGTCATGGGAACAAAACCATTCTCTCATCAACAGGGGTGGTCCTTCCAACTGAGAGTTGAAGCACATTACCTGGTCACTGTGGGGTAATGAATCTCCAAGCTGCTAAACTGGTACCTTTCATGCTAAATTAACTAAACCATGTTCAAGGACATAATGAATTTGACATTGGGTTGATACTAATCCAGTTCTAATTATCAGAGCAAGGTGAGGAATTTCTTTTATATGGTTCAGAAATACTAAGAAGGGAGTCAAACAGGATTTCTTTTCTTTATATCTCAGAGAACCACAACATTAATAGAAGCAAAGAAACAAAAATCTGGATTGGTTAAATTACAAATTCATGTTTCATTTTAATGTCAATTTTAGCACAATAGACATTTTAAGTGGATAATTTTTTTTTTCTCTAGATATAATGAGGAAGGTGTCTGGGTTAATGTTTCTCCAGAGACAATTTTAGAAGCACCAAGCTAAATGCAAGAAAACTCAATGAGACTGGGTGGGGTTTTTTGACCCTTTCTAACAGTTTATAAATGAAACTGTCATTTGCCTGTTCAAAATCCAAACCCAGCTATGCACTGGCTAGTTTAGCAACATTATTTTCATTAAACGTTAGCCTTCTAAAGATAGGTAAGATAATTACAAACATTTGTTAATACACTCTGGTCAGTTTATCCTTGCATGCATTCTGATATGTCAATGTGGTGGGATGTACAAACCCAGCATTAAGCAGAAAGGGGTTAACTAATGGTTTTGGGTTCAAGTGATTCTGCCCTGCTGCACCTGCAAGTTATTTCAGCCATGGAGGAAGAGTTCAAAAGAGAAGCTCAGCTTAGCGTTAGACATCTCAGGGAGAAGGATGGTTTGTTAATGTCCTTAGTGCCTAGGGAGAGAGAGGCCTGACAGATGGCAGAGCCTGCTTCTTTGTCTATAGAAGGTCTAAGCTCCCTGAAGTGAAGGAAGGCTGGTCAGTAGACAGCGAGCTGGACTACTGCTTGACTTAGGTCCCTCTGAGGGAAGAGAGGCTGGCAGCCTGTCTGGAATTGACCGTCTGTTTCCTTTTGCTTCGTTTATTTTCCTGGTCTTTTGTTTGTTCCCTTGAAACCGTGCCAAGGGTAAACTCCAGTGGAACTCAGCTGGAGGGCAGGGATTTCATCCCTGGTCCAGTGCTACTGAGCACCCCAGTCTGGATGACAGAACCTGAGTAAATACATAACCACCATTATGTCCCAAAAGAGCGCTGCAGAGGGACCAAAACAGTGACAGTGACATGTACTAAGACTAGCGAGGCCACAGGCAGAAATGCTACGTCAAAAATGACCTTGGAGTGTGTTCTATTAAAACTGCAATTAGCTTGTATTTGAGTACTTCCTATTTGCAATAACAATAGATATCTTGGTACCAAGATAACAGGCTTACTTTCTTTTGTTCAGTTTTTTTGTTTTCAAATCTGATAGACTGAATGCTCTTTGCTTAAAAAAAATACTTGTTCAACTTTGCCTTGTCTATTTTGTGACTGTGCCAGGTAACAGCAGCTGTACCTGCACTTTTGTCACTGGATCACCAATTAAATCACCCCAGAGCAAATGTGAGGGGCAAAGCTGTGCCTAATTGACAGATTGGGGATGGGCTGGAGAGAGCTATGAGGCTAATTAACCCATGAGCCCAGAAAGGCTTGGGGGAGGTGGGGAGAGAGAGACTGGCAGGCGAGATCTCTCAGGGGGAAGGTACCTTCTGTCTCTCCAATCCTTGGCTAGAGTGAGCTAAGGACAGGGTGACCAGATGTCCCATTTTTATAGGGACAGTCCCATTTTTTGGGGACTTTTTCTTTTATAGGCGCCTATTACTCCCCCACCCCGTCCCGTTTTTTCACAGTTCCCATCTGGTCACCCTAGCTAAGGAGCATGTGCTATTGTAAATATAGAGCTACACAAGTTGGTAAGGATTGTGGAAAGAACGCTGTAAATAAATTGCCCAAGGTGTTTGACCAGAGAAAGGTCTCCAAGTGGTATGCGGCTAGAAAAGAGACAGGAGCAGCAGGATACCCTGTCACACATCTAGGGAAGGAATACGTTTGTTTATACCAAGTACTTTCCACAAAATGAAGTAGTTAGTCTTGTTGTTTTGGCAAATACAAAATAAAATGGCAAGCTAAGTATATAATGAATCATTATAAAACAAAGTTTCTCATTAAGCCAGCGGGAAATTCAGTAGCCAAGGGCAGCACCCACAACTGCAAATTGTGAGCATACAGGGTCACTTCCACCGTATGCAATGCACCGGTCAATGTGGGTCCCACACAAGTTTCGTGCATGCATGGCATATGCGTGAAGCATATTTGCTGAGGGGGTAGGGCAGGAAATGGCTGGTGGGAGGATCTGACAGCAGCATGAATACTGAAGGAGAGAGAGACATGCCTGAGCAAAGAGGCTGTTGAGGTGAGGAGAGCAGGCATTCAGCCTCCCCTGAGCCTGCCCAGCCAAGGGGCTGCAACACTGTAGTTCTTCTTCCCTGTGGGAGGGAGTGGAGAAAGGAGGCGCTGGTGGGGAGGAGTACATTGGGGGAAGTATTGAAGCAGGGGTGTCTGGGGCTCCAGCAGAGGTTATGAGTGTGGGAGGGGTTTAGGGCTCTGGGGGGTAGGGGTTGTGTTTGGGAAGGGGATGGGCAGGATGGATAAAACAAAATTACACACAATTCCCTCTAAAAAGACTAAAATAATAAATTCATGGGCCTCTAAAAATAGTCATAAGATGACAAGCACATTTATCCTTAAGGTAAGTATAATCACTTGCCCATCAATTTGATTCCCTGAATTCTACAACAAACTTCATCATGTTGTCACTGTCTGTTTCATAATTCCACACATTATACATATTACATACATACCAATAATAGACCAATTATTCTCCAGATCAGTGGTTCTCAACCTATTTACCATTGTGGGCTGCATATGTAGCTCTCTATGTGTTATGTGGCTGCACCCACACAATATATATACTACCTGTATGTCCCTGAGGCTGTCATGTGGGCTGCAGCTGTTTGCTGATTGGGCCGTAAGTAGCCGTGAGCCGCGAGTTGAGAACCACTGCTCCAAATCCTTTAGAAATAAGGATAGAAGGCCCCCAGCCCTGAAGAGCTTACAATCAAAGGGACACTTCCTGCTCCAACCTGAGTCAATGGCAAAACTCCCACTTGACTTCAGTGGGAGTATGATCAAAGAAGAAGTTTACATTTGACAATCTCTTTCTGCTGCTCAAACACTCATGTCTGCTGGCTAAACCATGCTTCTCTTGAGCTCCAGTAGAGCAAAAATGGTCCAGGTCTTCAAGGTGTATAGACATATATTCAAATTATCGTATTCACGAGCAAATTTTATATGATGCAGGCCAATTTATTATGTCCATTGTCAACAGGTGCACAGAATAGAATTGTAGAAATCAGTGGGTCAGACTTACCTTCCCTATGAATTACTTTAGTGGTTACTTTCCAGCTTTTTTTTCTCCCTTTTAAATAAATGTTATCCCCTACTAAACCACAGCATGTACTGTTTTTGTTCGGGGTGTTTTTTAATGTCAAGTGGTAGATACTGTTGGTGCTGAAGGTCCAGGGTTCAATCCTAGCTGATGACAATGGCATCTTTACATCTAATCATGGATCTTTACACACCCACAGAGACTTTGGCCCAGCTAACTTAAGCACATCCTCAAGTGTTATCTTATTGTGTTTCATCATTAATATCTGTGCCTCCTTTCTTAGGTTTCTTTCTCATAAGCCAGCCAGAATTCAACTCTAAACCCATATTCTAGGATGAATACAAATCTTCAGCTTTGGTCTGGGCTCTGATATTATCTTTGACATGTTTTATCTTTGAATTCCACTAGATTAAGAAATGGGGTAGGACACTATTTTAGCAATCATCAACCTTATATGTATGCAAGATTACACCAGCTATAGGGCATGCTCAATGCTGACTTTGAAAATCATGGCAAAAAGAAATATATATGTTCTTCTCATATAAAAAGTTTAAATAGAACCGTTAAGGGTCAAATATCCCTCTTCTCTGCCCCAAAGCCCCCCTTTATCTAAACCAAATAATACACTTACTGTATAGCAGTAGCTCAATATAGTATTTGACTATGCTATGGATTGTCATCTAATATGCCCACAGGCCTTCAATATTCTAATGAGCTTTCTGCTGGTTTGGGGATTTTTTGTCTCCTACTTTATATGCCTGCTAGACAGCAGAGGACTGTTGAGACTGGATTCTAATTCCAGGCTCTGGAAAGGAGTATGCTGTAGTGTTTACATACCCTTCTTTTCCTTCCCACCCCACCTGCCCAACTCCTATCCTTCACTTGCCACAGTCTGTCTCTGTCCCCATTCTGCTCCTATTCCTCCCCTTGTAGCCTGTCTGTATTTTTCTCCCTGAGCATCCTCACCCTTCTGCATTCCAATTAGGCCATTTCTTCTCCTGGGCACCAGCAGGAGGCACACTGAGAATACAGAAGAGACAGTCTCCCTGATCTCAGTTCCTTTGCCTGTTATCATAGTTGCTCCTGATAGCTGGGAATAGCAATTGCAGAAAAAGTTCCCCTCAGCCTCTGCATCCCTGGGCTAGAGCATGCCTTATACAAATGGAATCTTCAGAGAATTTGGTGGAAAAACTCTAACAAGTTTCTATTGAGCATGTGCCAATTGTGCTTTGCTGAGGTGTACCTTAGTCTCTCCTGTTGTCTGCTTGTGGCACATAATAGTCTAGTCTCTGTGGGCTGTAATACTTTGGTCTAATTTCAGTTGTTGCATTTAGTGAGAGGGTGCTGGATTCCGTTGGTGGCCTGTGATATAAAGGAAGTCAGACTGGATGATCTGATGGCCTCTTCTGGCCATAAATTCTATTTCTATGATGCTAGAACTTAGTCAGACTTGATGTATTTTCACTGCTATGGCAAAAGGCACATCCCTGACACCTAGAATCATAGAATAGAATAATAGAATATCAGGGTTGGAAGGGACCTCAAGAGGTCATCTAGTCCAACCCCCTGCTCAAAGCAGGACTGATCCCCAATTAAATCATCCCAGCCAGGGCTTTGTCAAGCCTGATCTTAAAAACTTCTAAGGAAGGAGATTCCACCACCTCCTGAGGTAACGCATTCCAGTGTTTCACCACCCTTCTAGTGAAAAAGTTTTTCCTAATATCCAACCTAAATCTCCCCCACTGCAACTTGAGGCCATTACTCCTTGTTCTGTCATCTGCTACCACTGAGAACAGTCTAGAGCCATCCTCTTTGGAACCCCCTTTCAGGTAGTTGAAAGCAGCTATCAAATCCCCCCTCATTCTTCTCTTCCATAGACTAAACATCCCCACTTCCCTCAGCCTCTCCTCATAAGTCATGTGTTCCAGTCCCCTAATCATTTTTGTTGCCCTCTGCTGGATGCTTTCCAATTTTTCCACATCCTTCTTGTAGTGTGGGGCCCAAAACTGGACACAGTATTCCAGATGAGGCCTCACCGTGTCAAATAGAGGGGAATGATCATGTCCCTCGATCTGCTGGCAATGCCCCTGCTTATACAGCCCAAAATGCCATTGGCCTTCTTGGCAACAAGGGCACACTGTTGACTCATATCCGGCTTTTCGTCCACTGTAACCCCTAGGTCCTTTTCTGCAGAACTGCTGCCTAGCCATTCGGTCCCTAGTCTGTAGCGGTGCATGGGATTCTTCCGTGCTAAGTGCAGGACTCTGCACTTGTCCTTGTTGAACCTCATCAGATTTCTTTTGGCCCAGTCCTCCAATTTGTCTAGATCCCTCTCTATCCTAGCCCTACCCTCCAGCGTATCTACCTCTCCTCCCAGTTTAGTGTCATCTGCAAACTTGCTCAGGGTGCAATCCACACCATCCTCCAGTTCATTTATGAAGATATTGAACAAAACCGGCCTCAGGACCGACCCTTGGGGCACTCCACTTGATACCGGCTGCCAACTAGACATGGAGCCATTGATCACTACCTGTTGAACTCGACAATCTAGCCAGCTTTCTCTCCACCTTATAGTCCATTCATCCAGCCCATACTTCTTTAACTTGCTGGCAAGAATACTGTGGGAGACTGTGTCAAAAGATTTGCTAAAGTCAAGGAACAACACATCCACTGCTTTCCCTTCATCCACAGAGCCAGTTATCTCATCATAGAAGGCAATTAGATTAGTCAGGCATGACTTGCCCTTGGTGAATCCATGCTGACTGTTCCTGATCACTTTCCTCTCCTCTAAGTGCTTCAGAATTGATTCCTTGAGGACCTGCTCCATGATTTTTCCAAAAAGAAAAGGAGTACTTGTGGCACCTTAGAGACTAACCAATTTATTTGAGCATGAGCTTTCGTGAGCTACAGCTCACTTCATCAGATGTAGCTCATGAAAGCTCATGCTCAAATAAATTGGTTAGTCTCTAAGGTGCCACAAGTACTCCTTTTCTTTTTGCGAATACAGACTAACACGGCTGTTACTCTGAAACCTATGATTTTTCCAGGGACTGAGGTGAGGCTGACTGGCCTGTAGCTCCCCAGATCCTCCTCCTTCCCTTTTTTAAAGATGGGCACTAAATTAGTCTTTTTCCAGTCGTCCAAGACTTCCCCGGATCACCATGAGTTTTCAAAGATGATGGCCAATGGCTCTGCAATCACATCCGCCAACTCCTTTAGCACTCTCGGATGCAACGCATCCGGCCCCATGGACTTGTGCACGTCCAGCTTTTCTAAATAGTCCCGAACCACTTCTTTCTCCACAGAGGGCTGGTCACCTCCTCCCCATGCTGTGCTGCCCAGTGCAGGAGTCTGGGAGCTGACCTTGTTCGTGAAGACAGAGGCAAAAAAAGCATTGAGTACATTAGCTTTTTCCACATCCTCTGTCACTAGGTTGCCTCCCTCATTCAGTGCCTCCACACTTTCCTGGACTTTCTGCTTGTTGCTAACATACCTGAAGAAACCCTTCTTGTTACTCTTAACATCTCTTGCTAGCTGCAACTCCAAGTGTGATTTGGCCATCCTGATTTCACTCCTGCATGCCCGAGCAATATTTTTATACTCCTCCCTGGTCATTTGTCCAATCTTCCTCTTCTTGTAAGCTTCTTTTTTGTGTTTAAGATCAGCAAGGATTTCACTGTTAAGCCAAGCTGGTCTCCTGCCATATTTACTATTCTTTCTACACATCAGGATGTTTTGACCCTGTTACCTCAATAAGGATTCTTTAAAATACAAAAAGCTCTCCTGGACTCCTTTCCCCCTTATGTTATTCTCCCAGGGGATCTTGCCCATCAGTTCCCTGAGGGAGTCAAAGTCTGCTTTTCTGAAGTCCAGGGTCCGTATTCTGTTGCTTTCTTTTCTTCCTTGTATCAGGATCCTGAACTTGACCATTTCATGGTCACTGCCTCCCAGGTTCCCATCCACTTTTGCTTCCCCTACTAATTCTTCCCGGTTTGTGAGCAGCACGTCAAGAAGAGCTCTGCCCCTAGTTGGTTTCTCCAGCACTTGCACCAGGAAATTGTCCCCTATATTTTCCAAAAACTTCTTGGATTGTCTGTGCACCACTGTATTGCTCTCCCAGCAGATACCAGAGTGATTGAAGTCTCCCATGAGAACCAGGGCCTGCGATCTAGTAACTTCTGCGAGTTGCCGGAAGAAGGCCTTGTCCACCTCATCCCGCTAGTCCGGTCGTCTATAGTAGACTCCCACCACGACATCACCCTTGTTGCTCACACTTCTGAACTTAATCCAGAGACTCTCTCGTTTTTCTGAAGTTTCATACTTGAGCTCTGAGCAGTCATACTGCTCTCTTATATACAGTGCAACTCCCCCCACCTTTTCTGCCCTGCCTGTCCTTCCTGAACAGCTTATATCCATCCATGACAGTACTCCAGTCCTGTGAGTTATCCCACCAACTCTCTGTTATTCCAATCACATCATAATTCCTTGACTTTGCCAGGACTTCCAGTTCTCCCTGCTTGTTTCCCAGGCTTCGTGCATTTGTGTATAGGCACCTGAGATAACCTGCTGATCGCCCCTCTTTCTCAGTATGAGGCAGGAGCACTCCCCTCTCACACGCTCCTGCTCGTGCTTCCTCCCAGTGTCCCACTTCCCCACTGACCTCAGGGCTTTGGTCTCCTTCCCCCCGGTGAACCTAATTTAAAGCCCTCCTCACTAGGTTAGCCAGCCTGCTTGCGAAGATGCTCTTCCCTCTCTTTGTTAGGTGGAGCCCGTCTCTGCCTAGCACTCCTTCTTGGAACACCATCCCATGGTCAAAGAATCCAAAGGCTTCTTTCCGACACCACCTGCATAGCCATTCGTTGACTTCCACGATTCGACGGTCTCTACCCAGGCCTTTTCCTTCCACGGGGAGGATGGATGAGAACACCACTTGCGCCTCAAACTCCTTTATCCTTCTTCCCAGAGCCATGTAGTCTGCAGTGATTCGCTCGAGGTCATTCTTGGCAGTATCATTGGTGCCCACATGGAGAAGCAGGAAGGGGTAGCGATCCAAGGGCTTGATGAGTCTCGGCAGTCTCTCCGTCACATCGCGAATCTTAGCTCCTGGCAAGCAGCAGACGTCTTGGTTTTCGCGGTCGGGGTGGCAGATAGATGACTCAGTCCCCCTGAGGAGAGAGTCCCCGACCACCACCAACCGCCTCCTTCTCTTGGGAGCGGTGGACGTGGAACCCCTAACCCTAGGACAGTGCATCTCATGCCTTCCAATCGGCGGAGTCTCCTTCTGCTCCCTTCCCTCAGACATATCATCTGGTCCACTCTCCGCATTAGTACCTGTGGAGAGAACATGAAAACAGTTACTCACCTGTATCTGCATTGCTGGTACATGGATGTTACCCTTTTTTCTTCTGGAGGTCACATGATGCCAAATTTCTTCACCATCCTCCTGTCCTCGATGTGCAGCCTGCTCTGAATCTTCAGACCCTTGTGCCCATAGAAGCATATCCTGACGTCTGTCCAGGAAATCTTCAGTTTCTCTTATGCAGCGCAGGGTCGATACCTGTTGCTCCAGACCTTGAACCTTCTCTTCCAATATGGAGACCAGCTTGCACTTTGTACAGACAAAGTCGCTTCTGTCCTGTGGAAGAAAGACAAACATAGCACATTCAGTGCAGGTCACAACAGCTGAACTTCCCCCATCCATATTACCTTCCTTCTATGAGCAGGAAACCCTCCTGCAAAATATTAAGTCTCTGACCCAAAGCATGGGACTGCTATATCTTCTCAATGCACTAGTTATAAAAAAAAAATTAACATGGGCAAAACAATGCCTTTTCCCTAACTTTTTTCTAAGAAACAGCTTAACCATTTCTGCCAGAATTCCATACAAATTCAGCTTGAGGCAGATACCAAGCATGGAAAATATCAGTCTGAATGGTTGAAGTTATAAGCGACTGAAACAGAGTCTGAGAATGGAAGGTGAGCTTTACTATACGCATTACTACCAGCTCCATCTAGTGTGTGTGATTAGTGTGTGTGTGTATAGATACATAAAGATTGCCATCTCATGCATGTAAAAATAATAGCCTCCGTTGTACACTACCTACCAACTTGGCCTCTGTGTTACCTAGGTTGTACTTCAGCCATCTCTTCTCATCCAAGCTCCAAACTTGGACAGACAATGGAAGGAATGGTAACATACAAAAGCCAGTAAGAGAACACGTTAATCTTCCTGGACATTCTATACCAGATTTAAAAGTAGCCATACTTGAACAAAAAAGCTTCACAAACAGACTTCAAAGAGAAACTGCAGAACTAAAATTCATTTGCAAATTTAACACCATTAGTTTGGGCTTTAATAGGGACTGAGAGTGGCTGGCTCACTACAAAAGCAACTTTGCCTCTCCTGGAATTGACACCTCCTCATCAGTTATTGGGAGTGAACTACATCCACCCTGATTGTATTGGCCCTGTCAACACTGATTCTCCACTTGTGGGGTAACTCCCTTCTCTTCATGTGTCAATATAATAATGCCTGCATCTGTAATTTTCACTCCATGCATCTGAAGAAGTTGCATGCAGGGCCATGAATGTAGGGCTGAGGCAGTGGACTGGGGTGCGGGAGGGAGTGTGGGGTGTGGGAGAGGGTGCGGTGTTCAGGAAGGGGCTCAGGGCAGGAGGTTGGGGTCCGGAAGGGGTGTAGGATGCAGGATGGGTTCAGGGCTCTGGCCTGGCACTGCTTACCTTGGTGGCAGCATAGCGGGGCTAAGGCAGGCTCCCTGCCTGCGCTGGCCCCGCACCACTCCCGGAAGCAGCCAGCACCACGTCCCTGTGGCCCCTGGGGGAGAGAGGGTTCCGCGTGCTGCATTTGCCTGCCTCCACTGAAGCTCCCATTGGCTGCAGTTCCCCTGCAGAATGTTTATTCATGTGAGTAGTCCCATTGACTTCAGTGGTACTACTCATGTGAGTGTGCTACCCTTGATCGTGTTGATGAGCACTTACTTAATCTAGCCCATAATATGCATTTAAATGATTTGTTTGTAGGTGTATAGTCTAGTTGGAGTTACCAGATGGCACTGTTACAGATAGTCAAATCACGCTGTAAAACTCAAGTGTTATTTTGAAGAGTGGTTGGTGTCACTGGAGCTGCCTGACAAGTTGTAACTAAGGCTGTTTCATCCCCACTGCAACACTAGCTCAAGCATCAGCCACACTCGTGCTTCAACCCTTCACCGCCATCCCAATGGGATAGCTAGCTCAAACTTAGAGCACCATTGAACTGGAGCTAGAGATTTGTGTGTGTGTGGACTGGAGTTGATTCATGGGTAACATTCAAGCTATAGCTTGAGTTGACTGTGCTGTGTGCCCCAGTGTACAGTCTCTGAAGAAATGTGATGTTATTGTTGGGAGTGATGCAGCTTCTTTGGAGGAGTTATAGAAACAGCAAGAGTTTTCTCTCTGCCTTAATCTCTTTGACTAGAGTCAATTATTGGGGCAAATCTGCTTCCTGGAGCCAAACATTGGTGTCTGGGCTGAGATTCCTGAAAGAGGGGATTGCCTGCCTCTGCTCTATGACTGGTGTATGTAGTGTAAATAAATAAGTTACTCTAAGAAAATACTCTGATTCCATATCACTGATTTCTCCTCCAAACAACTTGCAAATCCTCAAAATCTGCTACTGCTCAGCAAAAGGACAACAATGTTCACACACATACACTTGAGAAGGAGATAGCCATGTGATAAATTGGGTTCAAGCTAACTTGCCCACTATCTGCCTGTTAATCCATCTCTGACAAGACTTATTCTAACATTTCAAACTCCTGTATATTTTCAATCCCTATCAGAAAATAATTTCCTTTTCTCTTCAAATGTGGAATTTCCCCCATCAATTCCCACCAACTACCGCCACCAAACAAAAAATTTAAAAAGTCCACCTGCCTGAGATCAGGCAATATTCAGTGACAAGTTTATGATCCAGTATCTCTTGATCCTGCAGGGCTCGTATGACACACAGGCTTATTTGTGGTCCACAACTCTTGTGTCAGCAGCAATTGTCAAACCTGGCATACTCACCACACCTAACACATCATTGTCATAATCTATATCTAAAAGGTGTCATGTAATATATAATTGAAAAACTAATAGCACACTGATCATTGATATTCTTGCGTGATGTATGTTTGAGTTGCATACAGCGAGTTATGGATAGAATTATGTTATTAACATGCTTGTTTGGCAAGCAATGCACAAGCCAACCTGCCCTAGATAAAGAAATGTGTATTAGTTTGGCTGACCTGCCTGATCATCAGGCGGAGACAACTTGGGCACATTTACATAAAAGTTAAACGAAGCCATCAACCTAAAGAGTGGGGGAGATAGCCTCTTGCAAGGATCTTAACTTCAACTGATAGTCATTGAATCCACTAATTATATACAATATTACTGTAATATAAAAGTATATCAAATAAGGTCTTTTCTGAAAGCTAGTGCACACTGGTGATTAATATTGTGAAATGTATGTATTAAGATGGTATGACGAAACATGGATACTTAATGATACACAGGGAGAAACAGGTTTTCTCCCAGATGAAGGGAAGACAGCTATTTACCTGACTTCAACAAAACTTGGCAACTTGTGATCAAAAATCATGGAAATTCCATTTACATACATATCAGGAGGGGGGCGGGGGAAATCCACAGGAACAGCATGAGGTCATCCTGCAAATGGGAACAAAACAGTGAGTTTGGGAAGCTGTAAGGACACAAGGAGGCAGAGCTCTTACAATCTAAAAAAGAGAAGCCCTTCAACCCCCTTGGTTGAAGTCTCTGGGAATGGAATATAGGTGCGAAACCTGCTCAGATAAGACTAGGAAGACTAGGAAAATCAGCACTTTCTACTTCTGTGGAAGGCCTGACTGACAGAAAGTCAGCCATTGCTGGAAAGAAAAGGAATGGTAAGAAATCTACCACGAGCCAAGGCTGTAGTTTGGTGAGCTAAGTCTCCGCCATTAGAAAGCATTTTTTTACTTTTTTCTTGGTTTGTAACCCAATCTAACTTCAATCCCTTCTACTTTGTATCACTTAACCTATGTCCTTGTGTTAATAAGCTTGTTTAATTTGTAATCTAAATCAATTCAAACACAGCACTGGTCCAGTTAAAGTAATACACTGTGCTTTTTGTCTCTTAGTGTTCCAGGAGAGGGCTGGACGCAGAGGTGAAAGTGGGCCGGTACGGTGTACCAGTAAGATGTGGCCGCCATTACAGGCCCGTACACAGCAGCACTTTAACATCACTGCCCCTTTTGCCCCCTCCCACATTGGTGGCCCTGCCGGTAGAGTCCATAAAGTACTGCCATGGTAGTGCTTTAATGTCACTGTGCCTTTGCCCCTCCCTGCCACAGTGCCACCGAGAGGGACCCAGCCCTTTAAATCTCCAGAGCCCCAGATGGCATGGGCCTGGTAGTGCGAAGGGCTGGCTGGGAGAGGCTGACCCTTAGCCCTGCCCCTTCCAGGGGCCCAGAGCTGGGCTCCCATACTGGTAAGACTTAAGTTACTTTCACCCCTGGCTGGATATGTCAGGGCAGATGGTTCTAGCGAAATTTGAGACTGCAAGTAGTAACCCAGGGGCAGGCTGCTGGGCTCAGAGCAGTGAACCAGGGCTTCACAGCTCACAGACAGTCTGTCGGCTGTTGGTGTCCAGGATGTGAGCCACAGCAGCCGAGCATTTTAGGCACCCAGGCATACTGGGCAGGCAGTGACAACCTCTTGCTGTTCAGGATTGCACCCCAGAATGTGACAGCTAGAAATATGAGCTTTTTACCATTGGAAAAGAGAGCATTTCAAGGATTCCAGTGGTACATAAGCACTTGCTTTCATCCCTGAGATAATAGCCTTTAAAGTGGTGATATTTTTACATAAAGAATAGCAATTTTAGGTCATCTGTGAAGTTCTTATGGCTCCCGGAGAAAGTTGGATGTGTAGCAATGAGAGTACCAGGCTTTACAAGCAGAGGGAAAGGAAAAATAGCCTGAAGACTTTTAAAACTTTCTTTAAATGTTTGTGTTTTAAGTTTTTGGTTGTTATTTTTTAAAATGTTTGTGGCAGATACATGATGATGCAGTATGGCATAAAGATTTTATTGGCATGAGTTTGGGATTGGCCCATTAACTGCAAGTAGCAAAGCCACAAATGAGTTGTAAATGTCAACTGAAATAAATGTTTCAGTTAAAACCATCATGTATTCTGCATATGACAAAATACTGGTGCTCCTTTTCCACCCATACAGCTAGCCGAAATTTGGGCCTATGGGGTCTTCCAGTTAGAAGCAGAAATTGATGGGATCTTGTATATTGTTTGCCGCAACCTTCCTTATTTACAAGGAAAATACAAAGTCCTGTGTCTCTAAACACAGAAGGAACCAAGGATAAAAAGTAATTTCTTATCTTGCAGACCCCAAGCCTCTTCAGCCAACATCAGACACAAAAGCTTTATTCAGTGGTCACACTGTGCTCACAGGCTTTGCTTGGCTTTCTTGCCTTTTTGCTTCTGCCTCTCTGTCTGTTCTCCATGTATGCGTGTACACTTACACATAGTCATGATACCCAGGGGAATTCCCCACCCATACAGGGCTAGTTTCTGGGGAGACTCTATTAAGCCTTATTTAAGATGTGACCCATTAACTGTCTCCTACAACTATTTTAAATGGACTCATTCACACATCAGTTTGAACAAGGACTCATTTGAACCCATAACAAGGTTTCACCCAGCTGTAGTTAATACAATACAACTCTCTCTCTCTTTTTCTGAAGGTTTGTTACTTTAGTCTTATTTCAGTTTTCAAAGCCAGGAAGGACGGTTGTTAAAACAATTTCCTTACAGGTTTGTATTTATGTATATTACGTGGAACAATGTTTTGTGGTTAATGGACAACTGTATTATAGTGTAGTGGTAGCTCTGTGGTAGTTAAGATTAAGCAGCCACTCCTGAATTATATTGCAAAGTGACATCAACAAATTTCCAGTCCTAGACTTTCCCCAGAAATGTGCATCTTGTACTGCCCAGCTCTTTCCTTCTGAACTATAAGCTCATAGAAAGTCTGTTATTTTATTAATAGAAAATGATATGCACAAACCCTGTTCTCCCAAATGGAGGTTCCCAAACACTTTGATCCAAACAACTGCCTTAGATAAAACAAATTTGTTTAACTATAGAAAGATAGAGTTTAACTGATTACAAGTAATTAGGCATAAAAGTCAGAATTGGTTACAAAGAAATAAAAGTTAAAATGCAAACTAATATCTAATTTAACAAGCTAAGTGAACTTAAAACAAAAAGGTTTCTCTCACCATACGCTTACGGCTGTCTGGATGGGTTTTTCAGCCAGGACCCCTCCCCAAGTTCAACAATGCTTTGTCTTTCAAATGTTGTTAAGGCCACAAGTGGAGAGAGGTGATTTGTGCCCTCTGTTCTCCCTTCTTATAACATTTCTGTTCTTTGAAAATCATCTCCAGCTGGGGTTAAGGCAACAGCCGGGCTGTGCATATGGGATGTAAATTTCTCACTCACAGCTTTCTTCCTGCCAAGAATGGCCACTTAATTAGGTGATAGTTCATCTGATGATGCTGACACCTGGCTGAGGCATCAGTTGGCCTTTTGTCTCTGTTTGTAGCTCCTTCCTTGGATTTGGAATATACCTTAGTAACATCATACTGTATAATTTTATAACTTTACATACAATGTTGCCACACACATTTTACCAGGACAATAATGGTCAGCAAATTATAAGTTTTCAAATGATACCTCACAAGGCATACTTTGTACAAAATGTATCATTGTCTTGTAAAAGTGGTGAACATATGGGTACAGTCCGTCACAGACCCCCTAACAGGGATGACTCTTTCCCTTTATTAATATGGTAAAGGAGGCAAAGTGTATGCTGGAGATGGGGAAAAAGGGTGAAGAGTTTGACTACTGTGTATATATACTAATACACACAGTGTTAATGAATTTGGCTGTTGTCCAGATACGCAAGAAAGGGAGGACATAATGCACAAAGGTAAGACCCAACTGCAATCCTTGCTAGTACCCCCTGGGTTGTGTTACCAACCCCAAAGAAAGTCAGGAGGAGGCCAGGTCAGGCTACAGCTGCAGTCCATGACAAAAGGCTGAAACTTTCAGAAAACTGATATGCTGATCATGCCACCCTGGTGTACTGGAGAACTCCAGGCATTATTGTCCCAAAGCTCCACCTTAGACTGTGCAATTCCATTTGCCTCTGATGCAGGGCCTGAAACTGGGGATAATAATGCCTCACTGATCTACAACTTCCTCCAAGGATAATTTTCTTGGGTCGTTTTACCAGCTAATATAAGTAAAGTAAGGATTCATTGTTTATAGAATTTACAGAAGTCTCTGTATATATGAAAGGTTTTCATGACTCATGCAGTATAGACTGTGTATGTGCAGAGATACATTTGCTCACAAGTTATTGCTACACCCATAAGTTATATGCTACGCACACAGCATACAGGAAGCATAACCTAACCCAGCTCACTGCCACAGCTGTATATGTACAAACCACACCGTTTATTGTCTGGTTGGCTGTCTATTCCATGACACATGAGTAAGAGCTATAGTTATGCTCTTGGCAAGAGGTGAATGATAGTCCTACATTGCATTCATTCTCTCTACATTACCTAATTTGCAGCAAAAAACAAAACTAAGGATTAAACAGTACCACTTTTCACTCTTGTGATGATAAAGCTCTGAATTTAGTAGAAGTGTTGTGCAGCTCAGAAATAAGCTTCAGTATTAAATTTGGAGGAATATACTAATTGCTTCTAATTTGCACTGTCTGTATCTCATATATTGTAGATCACCTGTGGAGCATGAAGCTACTCCAACATGCATTCTGCTTGCATGCAATTATACCGTTGTTGGGGGGATGCATGTGCACATATAAATCTTTAATTTTCATTTTCAATTTCATTTAGTTTCCATTGACACAGAGTGATTTTTAATTCAAAGCTATAGTCTCTGTGAGGAAGAGATTTTCTGTCTCTTTCAAATGATATTATCAAAAAGTCAATATTTATCCATTGGACCTTCAGCTGGAGTCTCAGACATTGCAGTATTTCCCTGTATTTATAATACAATGTAATCGCACAGCACACTTTCCAAATCTGGGTATCTGGAGCTAGATCGCTAAATCTATTGAGGCATCTATTAATTAGCATTTACATACAATAGTAAGAGGGGCTCTTTAGGTATTTCTAATGCAGATAAGATACCTATTTTACCCACCTAAGTGCTGATTTGTGTTTATAAGTCTACAAATGAAAAACATTATATAAGCACTAGGTATTATTATCTATGAATCAGAATTTACTGTGGTCACTCTTAAAAATTGCTTAGCTTATTGCTTCCGATTCAGAGATTGGAGCTGGTGCAGAAAGCTGTGGCTCACTGACTGAGCAGGGCATCTCACTGGGCCTCTATGATAGGAGCACTCAAATCTGCACAGGCTCCCATTGGTGTCTTGGTAGGGTTTGTGTTGGTTATGACTTTTAAAGCCCTAAATTGCCTGGGATAGGCCTACCTGAGGGATTGCCTCTCTTCCTGCGCCATACGGCCATAGCTACAGTCAGCAGGTGGCCCAAAATGATCCCCTCACTAAAAAAGAAGAGGACAGCTGGGAGGGCATTCTCTGTGAGGGATCATGCTCCCCTCCTTAGACCAAAATAGCCTGAACTTGGTGACTTTCCAGGCCTGGTGCAAAAGACACCTGTTTGAGAAGGTTTTAGAGAAGGCTTCAGAGTATGTTTCCAACAATGATAAAAGGGTGGAAAGGACTCTCTGCAGGTAGCTGACTGGCTGGCAGAGTTCATTATTTTAATGATGCTGAGATCTAATTATATTATTTTAGATGTCCAGAGGCTTGGATAAGCATTTTAAAAATAATTTTAAATCTAAATAAATAAAATATGTGCTAAACTGTAGATAAAACAGTGACCACTGTATATGCCCTACTTTGTATTCACTGACCAAAACCATTCAGCACTGGATATCTCCTCTGTAGTTCTGCCAGCAACTCTTACAGATCAATTTCACACAGTGACACAGGAATGTGACTGCTGCCAACTGAATAATGCAGCTTGGCTTGAAAGCTGGAGCCTGGCTCTGGCTGTCTGCTGCTGCCGAGCTAGTTCTGAGATCTAGTTCCACATCCTTTCCTGCAGAATAGCTTTACATGACAAAGTCTGCCAGAAGCCTATGAGCACCTGGCCTGGACCACCTAGGGAGAGCCCCAGCAATCTTTATTCTGGGAAAACATTCTGGATTCACTACCCTCAAGCTTCAGAGGAAGACAAAACACAGCAGGGGCTGGCACTGATGGGTGATGGCTCATGGCTTTGGACAAGAAAGAGAACTTTGCACTGACTATTAAATCAGTTGCCTTTGATCACATCATGCTAAAGACCTGCATAGAGGATCTTGCAAGTGTAAATGTATCAGCACTCTACTTGATCCCTTCCGTTCCATCAGACAGGGCCCAGAGGGTAGAGAAGGGCACCTGCTGCTCATCACCTATCCCCGTATCATGCAGGGTATTCTCACAAAGCTTCGTATATTCTTACTTCCTCTTAATCATGTATATTAGTCCATGTATAATCCTATTATACAGGATTTGGGAAACCCACACTCAGATCCCTGCTCTGGAGCAGTGATTTGAACACACATATCTCACCTCTGAGGGGAGTGCCCTAACCACTGAGAAACACGGAGGGACTCTCACAAGCTCTTCTGTTGAAGCTGGTCCACTTTGCATAAAATACTTAAATCATCACTGGCAGGGAGACTTGAACACAGATCTCCTGGATGAGTGACCTACTTACTGGGCTATGGAGTCATTTTCACACTCCCACTGGCCTAATGAGTATTTATGTATGTCAGGCAAGGTGAAAAAGCTTCAACAGGAGAGACTGAGAAAGACCCTGCCCCAGAATAACCTATAGCCCAAAGGCTAGAGCATTCATTGGGGAGGTAAAACAGTTGGTTCAACTCCCTGCCCCTGTCAGAGAGGAGGTTTGAATTTGGGTAAAACGTGGGGTGGGCACTATCTCCATCTCTCCATTTTATGCAGGGCCCAATCCAGTAAGCATGCTCTAAAGTGGCTTCAGAGGACTCCTATTGGACTGGACTCTACAGGCATGCTCAGTCAGGGAAAAGTCTAGTATGAGGATCCCACCAAGGCTTAGGCCCAAGCCAAGTGTCAGACTGAAGCAGCTGTGTGCATGCTCACTGGCAGATTTTCAGGCATGTAGGGATCTTTATCAGTGGAAATTTTGCATCCTAGGGAATTTAGGAGCCCTACCGAGTTCAGTGGTAGCTGAGCAGGGGTTTTGAGGATCTAAATTTTTGGCTTTGTGGATCTAGTGCCAGTGAAGTGTCCAGCTGCCAGAGATTAGAGCTCTCAGCAGTAATGACCTGAAATAATTGAAGAAGGGCTAGTGTTGCTGATACTTATGGGGAAAACAATGATCGTTACAGCAGTTCAAGAGTTTTTTTCTCTAGGTGATATGCTTCAGCCTGCTAAAAATGCTTCTGTCAAGGTTCCTCCCCCACTCTGAACTCTAGGGTACAGATGTGGGGACCTGCATGAAAAACCTCCTAAGCTTATCTTTACCAGCTTAGGTCAAAACTTCCCCAAGGTACAAAATATTCCACCCTTTGTCCTTCGATTGGCTGCTACCACCACCAAACTAATACTGGTTACTGGGGAAGAGCTGTTTGGACACGTCTTTCCCCCCAAAATACTTCCCAAAACCTTGCACCCCACTTCCTGGACAAGGTTTGGTAAAAAGCCTCACCAATTTGGTTAGGTGACTATAGACCCAGACCCTTGGATCTTAAGAACAATGAACAATCCTCCCAACACTTGCACCCCCCCTTTCCTGGGAAATGTTGGATAAAAAGCCTTACCAATTTGCATAGGTGACCACAGACCCAAACCCTTGGATCTGAGAACAATGAAAAAGCATTCAGTTTTCTTACAAGAAGACTTTTTATAAAAATAGAAGTAAATAGAAATAAAGAAATCCCCCCTGTAAAATCAGGATGATAGATACCTTCCAGGGTAATTAGATTCAAAACATAGAGAACCTCTCTAGGCAAAACCTTAAGTTACAAAAAAGATACACAGACAGAAAAAGTTATTCTATTCAGCACAGTTCTTTTCTCAGCCATTTAAAGAAATCATAATCTAACACGTACTTAGCTAGATTACTTACTAAAAGTTCTAAGACTCCATTCCTGGTCTATCCCCAGCAAAGACAGACACACAGACCCTTTGTTTCTCTCCCTCCTCCCAGCTTTTGAAAGTATCTTGTCTCCTCATTGGTCATTTTGGTCAGGTGCCAGTGAGGTTGCCTTTAGCTTCTTAACCCTTTACAGGTGAGAGGATTTTTTTCTCTGGCCAGGAGGGATTTTAAAGGGGTTTACCCTTCCCTTAATATTTATGACAGCTTCTGACTTTAGGAACATTTCTGCCTGCTTCTCTATTCTGTACTCTAATAGCAAATGTCTTATAATAGGCCCACTAGTCCCAATCATTTACTCCACTACTATACGACTTGCTTTTTAATTTAAATTACTGCTTTTGAAATCTTTTACACGTGCTGCTTCTTACCTCTAATGGAAACACATTTTTAAGTAAAAACAGTTAATTTACGTGACCCACAACTGGGAGATTCAGGATTAAAAAACTAGAATCTATGAGTTGGAAGAGAATTAGCAGCTTTATGTTTATCTCCAGTGGTAGGCTCACCTATATCAAACTCAGAGGACAGTAAGAGTCATTGGTGTCACCAGGAACTGTATTGCACAGTAAATAATATTTAATGCAAGAGAGATCTGAGGTTTCTGATTTATCAAGAATGTTCTAATGATCACAAATGTATTTGATTGGTTACAGTGATTACCTTCTGATAAGGTAATTATCTCTTTTTTTATGCCTTGCAAATTCCATAGTGATTGCTCCTTACTATGAGAACCTGTGCAGGGAAGAGCAAAGTCCAAAGGAAAGGTAGTCTAGAAGGCCATTATTTTACAAAATAATTATTGTTCTAGGCAGGGGAGGAAAAGGAGCTGGGGTGTGTAATAAAATCTGGTATCAGCTGGCTATTTTTGTCCTTTAACATATGAGATGTGGGATGCTATGAGTTGCTAAACCCCCTCTTCTTCATGCTGCTTAAATATATACATTGGTTAAATGATTACTCACTGCTTTTGTTTGGATTATGAAAATGCCATCTATAAAAATGGGTGGTCTGTCAGAAGTTTCCTTCAGTCAGAAGAATTTCATTTCTCCAGTGGTAGAAGGCAAAGTCAACAGCATCATTTGTGCCAGGGTTACCTGTGACAAAACTGATGGGTGAGAAATTGTTGCTCAGTAAAATGTAATTTTGTTTGGGCTTGCTGCTCCCTTCTCTTATTGTTTTGAGCCAAAATGATCAGGTAAAGAACAGATTGGAGGGTGCAGAAGGGTGAAGTCATGGACCTATGACATGCTCCCCTGATCCCTGGGAAACTGCAGAGCCCATGTGAAGCAACGCTGTGTGTTCAGGATAGTATACAGAATAGGAGGGGCATACCAAGAATGGGAGAGGGTGGGGCTGGTGTATACATCACTCCATGGGATGATTCCCCTTGTGGACCCAGTCGATAGCTACTGGGTCCACATCTGTGAGAATTAATGCTCCTCTTCTGCATAGCATCTCCCCAACCTCCACTGGTAACAGAGGCAATGTGTAGCTATCGGCAGTTCAGTTAAAGGGAGCCAGTCTCCTAACGGAACTATGTTACATTGCAGTTCCCCACTCCCTCAATCAGTTTGGAGTAACAAGCCAGCTTCAGGAGCAATCCGTGTTGTTCTCTCTCTTCCCCCTGGATTCTTGTAGGGGGCTTATCTCCACCCTTCCTCTAATGCTGACATAAGAAAACTCAATCTTGGTTTTGCTGATTCTCCTGAGAACATAGCGTGGTTGTAGCCTGCCAGGTGACCTGAATCAGTTTAATTTTACTTCACCAAATCAGCCCAGTGCAAAATTAATTGCCCCATGAAAAGTTCAACTGACATTTTTACTGGCACCCAGATATTACAGGGAAAATTCTAAACACCCAAATTTGACACAGTGTTCGTGGATCCAAAAAACCTTCCAGTCCATGTGCTAAAGTAGGGGCAATATTTCAAAAGTTGTTAATTTAGTGATGTATATTTCACACAGCTCTAGTCCCAACACAATAAATTACGTCTTTATGTTCAGTCCTTAGCCCTGGTCTACATTATGAGTTTAGGTCGAATTTAGCAGCGTTAAACAGATTTAACCCTGCACCCGTCCACACGACAAAGCCATTTCTGTTGACTTAAAGGGCTCTTAAAATCTATTTCTGTAGTCCTCACCGACGAGGGGATTAGCACTGAAATCAACATCGCCCGGTCGAATTTGGGGTAGTGTGGACACAATTTGACAGTATTGGCCTCCGGGAGCTATCCCAGAGTTCTCCATTGTGACTGCTCTGGATAGCACTTTCAACTCAGATGCACTAGCCAGGTACAGAGGAAAAGCACCGGGAACTTTTGAATTTCAGTTTCTGTTTGGCCAGCATGGCATGACCATGCAGAGCTCATCAGCAGAAGTGACCATGCAGTCCCAGAATCGCAAAAGAGCTCCAGCATGGACCGAACGGGAGGTACTGGATCTGATCACTGTATGGGGAGATGAATCCATGCTATGAGAACTCCGTTCCTGAAGACGAAATGCCAAAATATTTGAAAAAATCTCCAAGGGCATGAAGGACAGTGGCTATAACAGGGACCCGCAGCAGTGCCACGTGAAAATTAAGGAGCTCAGGCAAAAAACAAACAGGCAATTTTGCTGCATGCAATTCTAGGTGGTGCCCCTACCACTACCCCACCCCTGTACGTGGACTCCTGCAAGGGGGGAGTCTCACGCAACAGGAAGAGGATTTGGGGGACGAGGAAGATGATGATGATGATGAAACCATTCTCCCCAACAGCCAGGAACTGTTTATCACCCTGGAGCCAATACCCTTCCAAGGCAGGTTCCCGGACCTTGAAGGCAGAGAAGGCACCTCTGGTGAGTGTAACTTTGTAAATATAATACACGGTTTAAAAGCAAGCATGTTTAATGATTAATTTTCCCTGAGACTTAGGATGCATTCGTGGCCAGTACAGCTACTGGAAAAGTCTGTTAACATGTCTGGGGATGGAATGGAAATCCTCCAGGGACATCTCAGTGAAGGTCTCCTGGATGTACTCCCAAAGCCTTTGCAAAAGGTTTCTGGGGAGGGCAGCCTTATTCCATCCTCCATGGTAGGACACTTTACCATGCCAGGCCAATAGCACGTAGTCTGGAATCATTTCATAACAAAGCATGGCAGCGTATGGTCCAGGTGTTTGCTGGCATTCAAGCAACATCCATTCTTTATCTCTCTGTGTTATCCGTAGAAGAGTGATATCATTCATGGTTACCAGGTTGAACTAGGGGAATTTTATTAAGGGGACATTCAGAGGTGGCCATTCCTGCTGGGCTGTTTGCCTGTGGCTGAAAAGAAATCATTCCCACATTTAGCCACGCGGTGTGGGGGGGGCCGTTCACACTGAGCTGTTCGCATTTGGCTGGCAGGGATCTTTCCTGATACTAGTCATGCGGTGGGCGGAGGGGTGAAGCGATCATCCCAGAAAATTGGGTGGGTGCAGGTTTAGTTGGGTTTGTGCTGCACATTAACCCAAAAACCACAGCCCCTCCTTTTAAATGGCCAACCCAATGGGTGCTTGGTATGGGAAAGGAGGGTGCTGCTGTTTGAAACCATTCACCATGAAAGAGTCTACCCATTGTTCTCTAAAATGTGTCTTTTTAAATACTACTCTCCCTTTTTTTCCTCCTGCAGCTGCAAATGGTTCAACACTCCACCTATCATCTCCGTCCCAGAGGCTAGCACAGATAAGAAGGCAAAAAAACACACTTGTGATGAAATGTTTTCTGAGCTCATGCAGTCCTCCCGCACTGAAAGAGCTCAGCAGAATGCATGGAGGCAGAGAACTGCAGAGTCCAGGAAAGCAGAAAATGAACACGAGGAGAGGTGGTGAGAGCAACAGGAGAGGTGGCAGCAGCATGATGAGAGGAGGCAGGAGGAAATTCTGAGGCTTCCGGAGGATCAAACTGATATGTTCTAGCATATGGTTGAGCTGCAGGAAAGGCAGCATGAGCATAGACTGCCGTTGCTGTCACGGAGGGAGGGGCGACTGACGACATGTACCCAAAACCACCTGCGACAATGTTTTTTGCCCCATCAGGAATTGGGAGCTTAACCCAGAATTCCAATGGGTGGCGGAGACCTCGGGAACTGCGGGATAGCTACCCACAGTGCAATGGTCCAAAAGTCGATGCTAGCCATGGTACTGTGGACGCACTCCGCCGACTTAATGCACTTAGTGGAGACACACACAATCGACTGTATAAAGTCGTGTCCTAAAAAACTGACTTTCATAAATTCGACCTAATTTCATAGTGTAGACATGAGAGAATAATTGCAAGTGAAAATAAGTATTGATGTGATTAACTAGGGTCTCTACAAACTACATGAAGCATGTTGTGTTGTAGATATAGTATGGTTACTCTTTGAATAATGTTTCAGTTCAAATTATCTCATGTCCTTTTTAATTAAGCAATGAATAAAGAGAGTGCAGTGGGTAGTTTGATAAAAATTAGAATAGCAGGATAGCAGGGATGATCAGCGAGTTATCTCAAGTGCCTATACACAAATGCAAGAAGCCTGGGAAACAAGCAGGGAGAACTGGAAGTCCTGGCACAGTCAAGGAATTATAATGTGATTGGAACAGAGACTTGGTGGGAATACTCACATGACTGGAGTACTGTCATGGATGGATATAAACTGTTCAGGAAGGACAGGCAGGGCAGAAAAGGTGGGGGACCTGCACTGTATGTAAGAGAGCAGTATGACTGCTCAGAGCTCCGGTATGAAACTTCAGAAAAACTTCAGTCTCTGGATTCAGTTTAGAAGTGTGAGCAACAAGAGTGATGTCGTCGTGGGAGTCTGCTATAGACCACCGGACTGGGGGATGAGGTGGACGAGGCTTTCTTCCGGCAACTCGCAGAAGTTACTAGATCGCAGGCCCTGGTTCTCATGGGAGACTTCAATCACCCTGATATCTGCTGGGAGAGCAATACAGCAGTGCACAGACAATCCAAGAAGTTTTTAGAAAGTGTAGGGGACAACCCTGACCTTAAACACAAAAAAGAAGCTTACAAGAAGTGGAAGATTGGACAAATGACTAGGGATGAGTATAAAAATATAGCTCAAGCATGTAGGAGTGAAATCAGGAAGGCCAAATCATACTTGGAGTTGCAGCTAGCGAGAGATGTTATGAGTAACAAGAAGGGTTTCTTCAGGTATGTTAGCAACAAGAAGAAAGTCAAGGATAGTGTGGGCCCCTTACTGAATGAGGGAGGCAATTTAGTGACGAGGATGTGGAAAAAGCTATTGTACTCAATGCTTTTTTTGCCTCTGTCTTCATGAACAAGGTCAGCTCCCAAACTACTGCACTGGGCAGCACAGCACGGGGAGGAGGTGACCAGCCCTCTGTGGAGAAAGAAGTGGTTCGGGACTATTTAGAAAAGCTGGAGGAGCACAAGTCCATGGGGCTGGATGTGCTGCATCCGAGAGTGCTAAAGGAGTTAGCGGATGTGATTGCAGAGCCATTGGCCATTATCTTTGAAAATTCATGGTGATCGGGGGAGGTCCCGGATGACTGGAAAAAGGCTAATGTAGTGCCCATCTTTAAAAAAGGGAAGAAGGAGGATCCAGGGAACTACAGGCCAGTCAGCCTCACCTCAATCCCTGGAAAAATCATGGAGCAAGTCCTCAAGGAATCAATTCTGAAG
The DNA here is from genome assembly GCF_965140285.1 of Lepidochelys kempii. Taxonomy (NCBI): domain Eukaryota; kingdom Metazoa; phylum Chordata; order Testudines; family Cheloniidae; genus Lepidochelys; species Lepidochelys kempii. The sequence goes on from NC_136380.1 coordinate 81,047,741, forward strand.
CACTTAGAGGAGAGGAAAGTGATCAGAACAGTCAGCATGGATTCACCAAGGAGAAGTCATGCCTGACTAATCTAATTGCCTAATTGCCTTCTATGATGAGATTACTGGCTCTGTGGATGAGGGGAAAGCAACGGATGTGTTATTCCTTGACTTTAGCAAATCTTTTGACACAGTCTCCCACAGTATTCTTGCCAGCAAGTTAAAGAAGTATGGGCTGGATGAATGGACTATAAGGTGGAGAGAAAGGTGGTTAGATTGTCGGGCTCAGTGTGTAGTGATCAATGGCTCCATGTCTAGTTGGCAGCCGGTATCAAGTGGAGTACCCCAAGGGTCGGTCCTGGGGCCGGTTTTGTTCAATATCTTCATTAATGATCTGGAGGATGGCGTGGATTGCACCCTCAGCAAGTTTGCAGATGACACTAAAATGGGGGGAGAGGTAGATACACAGGAGGGTAGGGATAGGATAGAGAGGGATCTAGACAAATTGGAGGATTGGGCCAAAAGAAATCTGATGAGTTTCAACAAGGACAAGTGCAGAGTCCTGCACTTAAGGTGGAAGAATGCCATGCACTGCTACAGACTAGGGTCCAATGGCTAGGCAGCAGTTCTGCAGAAAAGGACCTAGGGGTTACAGTGGACAAGAAGCTGGATATGAGTCAACAGTGTGCCCTTGTTGCCAAGAATGCCAATGGCATTTTGGGATGTATAAGTAGGGGCATTGCAAGCAGATCGAGGGACGTAATCATTCCCCTCTATTCGACATTAGTGAAGCCTCATCTGGAGTGCTGTGTCCAGTTTTGGGCCCCACGCTACAAGAAGGATGTGAAAAAATTGGAAAGCGTCCAGCAGAGGGCAACAAAAATGATTAGGGGACTGGAACACGACTTATGAGGAGAGGCTGAGGGAACTGGGATTGTTTAGTCTGCGGAGGGGGGATTTGATAGCTGCTTTCAACTAGCTGAAAGGGGGTTCCAAAGAGGATGGTTCTAGACTGTTCTCAGTGGTAGCAGATAACAGAACAATGAGTTATGGCCTCAAGTTGCAGTGAGGGAGGTTTAGGTTGGATATTAGGAAAAACTTTTTCACTAGGAGGGTGGTGAAGCACTGGAATGTATTACCTCAGGAGGTGGTGGAATCTCCTTCCTTTGAAGTTTTTAAGGTCAGGCTTGACAAAGCCCTGGCTGGGATGATTTAGTTGGGGATTGGTCCTGCTTTGAGCAGGGGATTGGCCTAGATGACCTCCTGAGGTCCCTTCCATCCCTGATATTCTGTGCTTCTATGAGTGTGTGTTTAGATTTTAGCTCATCAGTAGGTAGATAACAGCATTAAACTGCTTCCTCTGTAATTAAATGCAGTGAATGTGCCTTGCTGCTAATCTATCCTACCAGACATGGTACCTGGAACCTAAAACAGTCTCAGCCCATATCCCCATCATGCTCTGGAGCATGACAATTTTACATCACAAAACTGAGGTACAAAATGATGTACAAATGAGAAGCTGAAAAATTGAATGTGACCTGTTGTTTTCTAATTTGCTTATTATGTTAAGCACTTTCTTTTTTTAATATCTCTCTCCCTCTCAAAGCTGTCATCATTCTGTCAAAGGGCTGTTTATTCATTACACAAGAATATTTGACAGCAAATATTACATGCACCTGGAAACCCAGTTCTCATCTGACCTGTAAGAGACCACTTTTTTGAATTGTAGTTCAGACTACGGCAATATATTTTACGCAAAAAAAAACGTTTAAATATTGTTTTCTGGCTTTTAAGCTGCAGCCCACACTATGGAAATGCACAATGCCTCTAGGAGCCCGTAGAGAGAACACACATTAGTAGCCACGGCGACAATCTTCAGCAAGATGCAACATTTGCTTCCCTCTGTGCCAGCTCTGTTTTGCTGGCCAACCCAGAAGGCAGCAGGACCAAAGCCTCCTTGTCCCTCCCTATCCCTTTTAGGGTTTCTGTCATCACAGGCAGCAGTCGGCTGCTCATCTTCTTAAGATCTGGGATTATATACTACTCAGCCCCTGCAGTGTTCCCAAATATAGAATGTTCCTTGTGTCCTACTCCCATGCACACATTTGTACACCAAAGCAGGACTAACAACAATCTACCTCTTAAAATTTAGTAATTAGTTTTTAATAATTTAGTAGCTTTGGGTTATAATAATCACTTGAGTGTCTGTACAGTTGCAGATTGACGTATAATACACTCTATACTGAGGGTGCGAGAGTGGCAGGATCCTTTTTCCTTTAAACAGCATTTGTCTTCACTAGCCCCACCCCCACTGTTTCTGTTATCGCTCAGGATGCTTTGTGCTACTGCATCTGTATTCTGAAGTGGCGCTAACTGTGGTTGAAAATAAATGCCTTTTTTTACGTTTAAGTTCATACTTACATAAAGATTTTTTAGCTCTTACATTACGGAGTCCAGTTTTGTAATTGTATAAGATTATTGTTATTTAAAATAAATGTTTTGTTCCAGCTGCAAACAGACACTTCAATTTTGAATCTATAACAAAAAACATGTTCCAGCAAAAAGTGTGTAAAATGGAGGAAATAATGCTCTACCAATCCTTATCAAGCAATTTAGGTTCTAGTAGTGACAACTGCTGTAAAAGTTATGATGATAATTAGTATTTAAATTAGTTCAATGTTGACAGGGTATGCAGTTTTTGATGCATTACAAAACTTTGTCTAACTAATTGACAGAATTGACAGAATTGCACTAATCCCAGAAAACATTTCTAGCCACATCAAAGCAAGGAATCAACAATTTACCCTGTAAATAGAGGGAGTACATGTTATTTTTGCTCCAGAACATTACTTGCCGTTTTGTATAAAGAAAATAATGTATTTACTTTTCCTCTAGAGTGTCCATTTAAGTTTAATCTTTGAACATTCCACGGATCTGTTTTCTAAATCTCCTAGCAAACAAAAATAAATATATCCCAAAGTAGCAGAAAAATCTGTTATTTCTAAGGTTTCATTGGTATGCCAAACTCCCTTCAGGATTGTTAAAAATATCCATAACATAAACAGTTTTTAATTATGTGATTAAACCGCCATCTCCATTTCTGCTGGTGAGTTGTTAAGTCCATCTTCCAGTATGTACCATTTTTTTTTTGGCTTGATATAGGCTAAGTATCACTTTCTTCATCATTAGAAGAAACATTTACTAATAAAATCATTTTCTTTGTGTGGGCAGACATCTGTTCCCAATTTAGCTTCTGTAAGCATGGCATGGTCTCTATCAATTTATAGCTATGTGACAATTTCTCATCTTATTTCCACTGCCCGAGTGAGCCATCTTAAAATTTCCGCGCAACTAAATGAATTAAAATCTATAACTTTTGTTAGTTCCCAATTTAATGTCCTCAAACCAATTTAACTCTTAACTGGAACCTTCCTCACATATATTTTGTAGAACAAATTGTTCTCATTGGATTATTGTTTGTGATATTTCACGGCACAGAAAGCATTCAGTCAACAACTTAATATTTCTAAAAGTGACTTCCTACATTGATGATGCATTTAGGAGCCATATGTTTACAGAAAGGGTGGTGTGAATTTCACTAGAAGTATGTCATTCTTCCTTAACATTCAGCAATAAGGATGCTGCTGTGACAGATGGGTCGGGGGGAAGGTCCCTTTTATGGACACCCAGCCAGCCAGTTAGCTATAAAGTTCCTCTTGGTGGCTGCTTGCTTTACCTGTAAAGGGTTAAAAGTCCCCCAGGTAAAGAAAAGGGAGTGGGCACCTTACCAAAAGAGCCAATGGAAAGGATAAAACTTTTTAAAAAAAATACACCTGGCTTTTGCTATTATCACACAGATATATATCCTTGATGCACTGAACAACTTAGGTTATTGTTTCTCTCAAGTTGTCTCTTTTCCAGATATTTGATTTTTTTTAAAAAAATTTCAAAGTTAAATTGAATAAATACAGCTCTTCACAGTCACAAAAAGTGAGGGGTGAATGAATGACTGGCATATTGCCTATGAGAAGTGAATTTATTAAAAAAGACAGAGAAAGACATTTGTATTAATTATATGTAAACTGCAAGTTATGAACCTGCCGAAATAGATTTGTCTTTGTGATTGCATTACAGAAACACTCATCCTTCTCAACCTCTTCCCCACTATTTTTGTCTTATTCCTTTCACCCTCTCATTGCATCCTATCTAAAATTAGATAGCAAGGTCTTGGGGAAGGGTCCTTGTCTTTTTATACATTTCTGCATATGTTTCTGTTTAGGGTGCTGTACAACTGAGGGTAATAGTTATGGGAAACTTTGAAAATATTCTGTTGTGACTGGTAACCTTTTCCCCCAAGGATTGATTTTATTATCATTTCAATGTTTTTACGGTCTTGGTGGTGGTGGTGGTGGTGGTTTGGGAGTGGGGGTTATGTGAGAGTGAACTACCTTCTCTCTGAGGTGATATAGCTGAGACAGCAGAGAGGTATGTTGGCTGGGCATTGCTGCAGCCCAAGTTGAGTGTGGTCTATAGCTAAGGAGAGGAGATGAATCTGCAGGGTCTTCATTGTGACTCTTTTCGTAAGCACTAAATTCATGCAAAAGAATTAAAATAATATTAAAGCAACAATGAAAGCCTGTGGATCTAAGAATTCTGAAGCATGCAGTATACTGACTGCAAGCCAGCACTGTGAGTTCAGTAAAACTGTTCTAAATTCATACATTGAACATTTTAACCTGCTTGTCTCTCTTTTTTTCTTTAAATCAAACAAGTAAACAAGAAACTTTGCTTGGATTTCTAAATAATTATTTGTTCTTCTTCGAATTGAGAGCCTGTGGGTGCTCTACTTCAGGTATATCTGCACCCTTGCACCTTTGATTTTTGGTAGCAGTGCCTGTTCGGCCCACGCATGTGAGCCACAGGTCCTTGTGCTCCATGCCAATTATATATGGGACTCTGTGGGTGAAAAACCCTCAGTTCCTGTTCAACCTGAAACAGAGTCTGCAATGTGTGCCTGTTCTCTGTTTAGCATTTAGGTAGATAGTAAGTTTATAGTTAGTTACTTCTTTCTTTCTTTCTTTCTCTCCCCCACCCCCACCCCCCAAAATTAATTAAAATCCTTTTATTCTGAGATAGTAGTTTAGAACTTTCCCTTCTTGGGGATTTTTCCTCAGGAATGCTATGTTTCCTGGGATTCAAGAGATGTCTCTCCTGCTGTGAGGCTATTCTGATCAAAGACGGGCTTTCCCAGCTCCTCTCCTGTTTGAGTGATACCCATATTCCTAGTAAGTGAAAGATCTGTACATCCTTCAAGACTAGATCCTGAAAACACAGGGAGATCAAGTTTAAACCTTTCATGATGGAGCAAGTCTTATGTCCAGCTTCAGACCCAGGGTCAGAGGATCCCTCTGTACATAGACCTCCTGGTACTGCTCCCATCCCCATCAAGATCTCGGTCACCAGAGACCACTAGGCGGTACAGCAGAAGCAAGCACTTCTATGGTACTAAAGTGGTCATCTGCATCTAAAAGAAGGAGGTAGGGAGTAAATCTCCAAGAGGATCTTGATCACTGGCACACCAGAGGGCTATGGAGACCTCAGGACTCCAGGGGAATTCCATATAGGCTGCAAGTGATGCCAGCACCACAAAGGCAAAGAAGAAAACTCAGTCTAAGACAGACTCGGTAACAAGTTTGGGTACCCATATCCTAAATGGCAGAGACATGGGTAAAAAGAGCTATAAGCCCATCCTGGAACAACACTCGGTACTGATATTGAGGAACATCAATTGTACCAAAGACAGCTAGACCTAATATGGTACTGAGGGAATCGAAGCAGACACACTTCCAAGCCAAGCGCTCAGTGCCAACTACATTGCTACTGAAGCCACCCTCCACAAGCTCTCTCCCAAGTCAGTCTTTGTTACTGACAGTACTACAAGAGTTCAGGTACATTAAGCACTTGATAATCTCTTTGGAGCCAGAGTCTCCCCTAGTAGTGAGTGCTGGGAGTTTGTCAGCATCAAGACCCTCTCGGTCACAGATCCCTATGTCACACACAGAACCGTGCTCATCCTCCTCTGCTTTGCAAACTGAACAGCTTCTTCTCCCTTCCCTCCCTCACGCATTCTCCCCCCTCCTGGAGTATGTGGAAGAGGAGCCTTAAGATTCTCAGATCTCGGTGCCTGTTTCCCTGTCTATTCTAGAAGACATCACTCTGCTTCCTTCACTGATGTTTTACAGGAAAATAGATGTCAAATGTCACAGGAACAGAGATGGATGCCTCCACCTTTGTCTTTTCCCCCCCTCAGTGGCCTTGTAGGGATCCGTGGGCGTTTTATTGCCAAAAAATGACGACGAGGTCTTCACACCACCGGAGAGAACAGAGAAGGGCCTATTCATTTCAACTCTCTTTACCACCTCTTTATCGACTTCAATCTGATTAGAGATAGAAGGTATAGGCTAGCATTTTTGACCACTCTCAATTCCAAAAGGTTTATGCGGAGAAGCTGCTCTTGTGGTAACCATTTGCCCTGCACCTTCCTCATGCCAGAGGAAGAGACCTTTGAGAAGCAGGGGCAGACAAGGAGGACCTCTTATGAATATTTTCTCCTCATCACTTGATAAAGTTTTCATGCTTCCACCACCTTCTGTGGCAGATGAATTCAGATGGCTCAGGATCTGATTAAGTGAATTGCTAACAAACTGCAGATTCCCTAAGAGGAGTTTCAGAATTCCCACCAAAAGGTCCTAGATATCTTACACACCTCATCATCTATGAGAATTGTCATTTCAGTGAATGAAGCTCTTATGATGCCCTCTAAGACTATTTGACAAACCCCAGTTACAACACCACCTACCCACAAGACAGCAGATAAAAAGTATTATGTTCCTGCCAGGGAATTTGCATTTCTATTCTCTTACCCAGCTCCAAACTTCCTAGTAGTAGACACCATTAATGAAAGAGACAAACAACATAGCTCTAAGTTCACCCTATATAGATAGCAAGAACCATAAGAGGCCTGATTCTTTTCACTGAAATCCTACACTTCAGCCACACTTCAGTTCACAACTCTCTACCTACTAGATGCATATTTTCATGTCACTATTAGCTGATGACACAAGAGGTTTCTTCATTTCTGAATCAGAAATGGACACTAACAATATAGGGAGCTTTCTTCTGGACTGTCTCTAGCACCAAAGGTTTTCTCACAAATTCTGGCAATAGTTGCCTAACACTTATGTTATTTGGCTATAATCATTTTTCTGAACCTAGATGATTGGATGATAAAGAGCAGATCCTGTCAGGAGTTGATAGAATGAGTAAAGATCAGTGTTCTCTCTTTCAGAGCCTGGGCCTTCAAATCAACCTCAAAGTCCATTTTGACACCACTACAGCATCTAGATTTCATAGGGGCTTCCCTCAATGCATTGACAGTCAGAGCATACCTACCAATCAGCAGAGTTCTCACACTAGTAAATCTCATCTCAAGGATTCAGGGCTGTCCTCAAGTTACAGAAAGAGATTGCCTTCAACTGCTGTGACACATGTCCACCTCATGTTCATCATGGAAGCTTCCAATTAGTCCTTACCTACTGACTAAAGATGCAGGTCAAACATTTTACCTCAACTTAAAGATTCTGAGGCTCCAAGCATGGTTCCTCAATGGTTCTTGGGGTAGAGAGATCTTGTTCCTCAGATGTACTACAAGTTTTGTTAAACAGTAGAAAATAATTGATAAGAAATACCTCCACAAATGGAAACGATACCATCTTTGGTGTAACAGTCATCAGATTTTGCCAACTCGCTCTCCTCTTCCTAGGGTACTGGACTGCTTGTTGGAATTGAAGACATCAGGTCTGTCTATGAATTCTGTTAAGATTCACTTAGCGGCAATAATAGCCTTTCACACACCCATGGGGGTTTTTCTCTCTTTGCTCACCTCCAGATTCCTGTGAGGTTTGTCAAATATCTCCCCACAAATGATAGACCCTACTCCTAGCTGGGACCTGAATCTAATCCTTAATGGCCTTATGAAGCATCCATTTGAAACACTAGCTACATGTTTGTTATTAGATTTATTTAGGAAGAAAGCCTTTCTGGTAGCTATCACTCTGGCCTGAAGGGTAGGAGAATTGGGGGCTTTAAAGATGGATCCCCATTTATAATATTCTCCAGAGATAAAGTGTCACTTTATTCAAAATATAATGAATCCAAGATTCTTACCTAAAGTGTCTTCAGAATTCCACATTAATCAAACCATTCATCTCCTGGTTTTCTTCCCAAAACCACACCAGACTAGTCAAGAAACCACATTCCATACTCTACATATCAGGAGGTCAGTAGCCTTCTACCTAGACCAAACCATTTAGAAAATCTCCTAGACTATTTATATCCATTATGGACAGAAACAAGGGTATGGTAATTTTGGAACAGAAGTTGACAAAGTGGATCTCCAGTAGTATTAAGACTGGTTATAACAGAGCTCATGTCCAACTGCCTTTGTAAGTAAGAGTACTATCTACATCAAGAGCGTTACCCAAGGATGTACCAACTGTGAACATCTATAGAGTAGCAACTTGGTCCTTTGTTCATACCTTTTCTATTCATTATGCCATGGTGCTGGTGGCAAAATCAGGTTCACCTGTGGGCAATGCAGTCCTCTCTTCCGTATTGGACTGTGCTCCAAACATCCTGCCTCCTTAAGAGGATACCGCTTAGGAGTCACCTGAAGTGGAGCACCCACAGGGACACTATTTGAAGAAGAAGGAGAGGTTACTCATCTTGTGCAGTTCCTGGAGTAGCTGCCCTCCTTCCCCTCTGCTTTGGAGTCCCCCTCTGGAACTTTGCAGTGGAGAAGGAACTGAGGGCAGTTTGCCCACGCAGCTCCATGTAGTCTCAGCATGAGGCACAGGATATGTGGAGTGCATGCATTGGCTGAACGAGCAACCACTACCAAAATCTCTGGTCAAAGGCACAGGCGCACCTGAAGGGAAGCACCCACAGGGAGAAGCATCTCAAAGACCTCCGGTTACTGCACAAGGGGAGTAACCTCCTTCTTATTTGTGTAGTTGGTTTCTGTTGCAGCAGCAGCTTTGAACCCATTTCAGTTTCAAAGAGGAAAACCCTTGCATGAGGGATCAAAAACAAAATTGTAATATATATGCAGGCTTTCTAGAAACATTTATATATGGCCTTAAAAACATTAATATGGTATTCTATGGCAGTCAATCCAAAGCACTCCAGTTTACAATCACTGTTCCATAAATAGTTTTGGCCCTTATGTTATGGTCTATTTTTAAAGGTGGCATTTTCATTAATCTACTTCTTTTTATTAGGGACTTGTTCACCTTCCTCACTGAATGAAATCCAGATGAAAAAAAAGGTTACATTTTCTTTGGATTTGGCTATTCTTTCCCTTTGCAGGATGTGGGAATCCAAAGAGTAATATCTAAAATGTATGTAGAAACGCTTGTTTTCAATTGTGATGAAAAAGCCTAAATTCAATTCTTAGTAAAACAGAAGTAAAAATAGCTCATCAGTTATAATGCAGTGCTGGCATGCCATTGCAGACTCTCAGTACCATAGGGACTTAAGGACTTCACTGGTTTTGTAGTAATGTTCAATCCACTAAATGCAGAAACAAATTTAAATCTAATGATAGTACAAATGACCTAGAAGTAAATAATCTATAGTCCCCTTTCATGTCTCTATTTTTATAGAAACTGATAAATTACCATTTACGAACAGCTCAGCTATTGATTTTGTCCAATATCCTGTTTCCACAATATCACATGCAGACTGGAATTAACAGCAAGCAGCAGTAAACTAATCTATAGTCCCCTTTCATGTCTCTATTTTTACAAAAAGAAAAGGAGTACTTGTGGCACCTTAGAGACTAACCAATTTATTCGAGCATGAGCTTTCGTGAGCTACAGCTCACTTCATCGGATGCATACGGTGGAAACTGCAGAAGACATTATATACACACAGAGACCATGAAACAATACCTCCTCCCACCCCACTGTCCTGCTGGTAATAGCTTATCTAAAGTGATCATCAAGTTGAGCCATTTCCAGCACAAATCCAGGTTTTCTCACCCTCCGCCCTCCCACACACAAACTCACTCTCCTGCTCGTAATAGCCCATCCAAAGTGACCACTCTCTTCACAATGTGTATGATAATCAAGGTGGGCCATTTCCTGCATAAATCCAGGTTCTCTCACTCCCTCACCCCCCTCCAAAAACCACACACACAAACTCACTCTCCTGCTGGTAATAGCTTATCCAAAGTGACCACTCTCCCTACAATGTGCATGATAATCAAGGTGGGCCATTTCCAGCACAAATCCAGGTTTTCTCACCCCCCCAACCTGGATTTGTGCAGGAAATGGCCCACCTTGATTATCATGCACATTGTAGGGAGAGTGGTCACTTTGGATAAGCTATTACCAGCAGGAGAGTGAGTTTGTGTGTGTGGTTTTTGGAGGGGGGTGAGGGAGTGAGAGAACCTGGATTTATGCAGGAAATGGCCCACCTTGATTATCATACACATTGTGAAGAGAGTGGTCACTTTGGATGGGCTATTACCAGCAGGAGAGTGAGTTTGGCGGGGGGGGGGCGGAGGGTGAGAAAACCTGGATTTGTGCTGGAAATGGCCCAACTTGATGATCACTTTAGATAAGCTATTACCAGCAGGAGAGTGAGTTTGTGTGTGTATGGGGGTGGGGGGGTGAGAAAACCTGGATTTGTGCTGGAAATGGCCCACCTTGATTATCATGCACATTGTAGGAAGAGTGGTCACTTTGGATAAGCTATTACCAGCAGGAGAGTGAGTTTGTGTGTGTGGTTTTTGGAGGGGGGTGAGGGAGTGAGAAAACCTAGATTTATGCAGGAAATGGCCCACCTTGATTATCATACACATTGTGAAGAGAGTGGTCACTTTGGATGGGCTATTACCAGCAGGAGAGTGAGTTTGTGTGGGGGAGGGCGGAGGGTGAGAAAACCTGGATTTGTGCTGGAAATGGCCCAACTTGATGATCACTTTAGATAAGCTATTACCAGCAGGACAGCGGGGTGGGAGGAGGTATTGTTTCATGGTCTCTGTGTGTATATAATGTCTTCTGCAGTTTCCACGGTATGCATCCGATGAAGTGAGCTGTAGCTCACGAAAGCTCATGCTCAAATAAATTGGTTAGTCTCTAAGGTGCCACAAGTACTCCTTTTCTTTTTGCGAATACAGACTAACACAGCTGTTACTCTGAAATCTATTTTTACAGAAACTGATAAATTACCATTTATGAACAGCTCAGCTATTGATCTTGTCCAGATCTTCTTGTGAGGAGTTAACTTTGCATTACACCCTTTACTTATGAGGAACTAATTTTGCATTATACCCTTGTATGTGGCTTTTGATGCTGGGTCAACAGCTCTGTGCTGTCATCGGAAAGAAATATGGTAAGGCTTTCATGCAGTAGATGTCTGATCATTAGGAGCACTACAGAAGTCACCTTTTTGACTGGTGTGGCAGCACTCCAACCTCAAAGCTATTTTTGCTCTCAAAATTTGCTAATGTATAATTCTGTAGAACTCGTTTAGCATGAGGATGGAGGAAAACACATACATGTCTTATCAGACAAGAAAGTAATTTTGTGTTCTTTCATTTCTTTTTGATTCCTGTTCTAATATTAGATGGTCTTTAATGTTTAACAAATGGCTTTCTCTTAATTCTCCAGGAAACTAGCTCAACCTTTTTTAACATCATTATATTTTGATGTTGAAATTATCATAGAACATAGAAGAATTCCCCTGCATCACATATTTATCCTGGCTTGGTTTGTTCCAAAAAAAAAAAACTGATTCAAGTGTACACTTGACTATTTCCTCATTCTTCTAAAGGTTTAACTACTCAAATGAAACCTAGAGAGGTGACACAACCACCCACTACACTACAGGACATTTTTGTCATTAGCAATAATGGTCTGTACTGCAACAAAGTGCATTAATGACATTGCATTATTGTGTTATAATGGTGCTATTGACGCATGTCACTGCTCACCACATTGTTATCCTGTTATTAACCTATAAGCTGAGAGAAGCACAGTTTTACAGACATTTTTCTAAAGTACTGCAGTAATTTTCAAGAGTAGAAAATTAATTTCTGTTAAAAGGCTCTGCTTGCCTTCCATTTTTTGTGCTTTCTTTAAGAAATTTTACACACTCATTAACTTTTTATTTTGATGCTTGAATGACAATGAATATTTTCTATAACCCAACAATGAAGGAGTAGAGCAACATAACAGTGAAGAGAAGAGTGTGTTTAGCATTATTAGCAAAGACTGTTGTTCATTAACAGCTTCACAGCATTGCTTAGTATTTTGAAAGCATTAATCTGTGCTCTCTTTTTCATTGAAGAATTAAAATTGTGATTAGTGCATCTATAGCAGTGGTTCCCAAACTTGTTCTGCTGCTTGTGCAGAGAAAGCCCCTGGTGGGCCGGGCCAGTTTGTTTACCTGCCGTGTCCACAGGTTTGGCCGATCACGGCTCCCAGTGGCCGCAGTTTGCTGCTCCAGGCCAATGTGAGCTGCTGGAAGCAGCGTGGGCTGAGGGACATACTGGCTGCCGCTTCCAGCAGCTCCCATTGCCCTGGAGCAGCAAACCGCGGCCACTGGGAGCTGCGATTGGCCGAACCTGCAGACGTGGCAGGTAAACAAACCAGCCTGGCCCGCCAGCGGCTTTCCCCACACAAGCGGCGGAACAAGTTTGGGAACCACTGATCTATAGAATCAGCACTTAATATATAAATGCCTGTACAGAGATAATTTTCCTTTCTCCTTTGGACTATACTCTTAGTTCTTTTGTGGCATCAAGAAAACTAGTGAAATTTTATTATGGCACCTGTAGCCAATTAGTTTATTTTATCATTTAATTATGTTATCTGTTGCATATAAGAACATAAGAATGGCCATACTGGGTCAGACCAAAGGTCCATCAAGCCCAGTATCCTGTCCTCTGACAGTGGCCAATGGCAGGTGCCCCAAAGGGAGTGAACAGACAGGTTATCATCAAGTGATCCATGCCCTCTCAGCTAATCCCAGCTTCTGGCAAACAGAGGCTAGGGACACCATTTCTGCCCATCCTGGCTAATAACCATTGATGGACCTATCTTCCACAAATCTATCTAGCTCCCTTTTGAACCCTGTTATAGTATTGGCTTTCACAACACCCTCAGACAAGGAGTTCCAGAGGTTGACAGTGCATTGTGTGAAAAGAATACTTTCTTGTGTTTGTTTTAAACCTGCTACCTATTAATTTCATTTGGTGGCCCCTTGTTCTTGTATTAAGAGAAGGAGTAAATAACACTTCCTTATTTACTTTCTCTATACCACTCATGATTTTATAGACCTCTATCATATCCCCCCTTAGTCACCTCTTTTCCAAGCTGAAAAGTCCCAGTCTTACTAATCTCTCCTCATGCAGAATCTGTTCTATACCCCTAATCATTTTTGTTGCCCTTTTCTGAACCTTTTCCAATTCCAGTATATCTTTTTTGAGATGGGATGACCACATCTGCATACAGTATTCAAGGTGTGGGTGTACCATGGATTTATATAGAAGCAATATGATAGTTTCTGTTGGCATTTTTGACTGCCGCTTCATATTGAGTGGATGATTTCAGAGAACTATCCACAATGACTCCAAGATCTCTTTCTTGGGTGGTAACAGCTAATTTAGACCCCATCATTGTATATGTATCATTAGGATTATGTTTTCCAATGGGCATTACTTTGCATTTATCAACATTAAATTTCATCTTCCATTTTGTTGCCCAGTCACCCAGTTTTGTGAGATCCTTTTGTAGCTCTTCGCAGATGCCTGGGACTTAACTATCTTGAGTAGTTTTGTAACATCTGAAAATTTTGCCACCTCACTGTTTACCCCCCTTTCCAGATCGTTTGCGAATTAGTGAAATAGGACTGGGCCCAGTACACATCCCTGGGGGACACCACTATTTACCTCTCTCCATTCTGAAAACTGGCCATTTATTCCCTACCCTTTGTTTCCTATCTTTTAACCAGTTACCAATCCATGAGAGAACCTTCCCTCTTACATATGTTCTTGCATATGTAATCAATGTGTGATGAATAGGTTTAAGTTGTAGGTATAGATATAAGTGGTATAGGATTATAGGAGTATAAGATTGACACATATTCGGGAGTGATGAGTGTGTATTAGGTATATAAGTAATGTAAATCTATAGTGCAAGGCCTACAGGTTAATGAAGCTCAGGCCCATACTAGGCCTCAGGCTTAAGGAAGTTGACATAAGCAGATGACCCAAGAATAACCCTGTGCCAGTAAAGTTACAAGATTACTGTAAAAAATGTGCCAATAGATGAAGCTCGGGAAAATATTCTGCAGTGTGCCTATCTAGACCACAAGACACCTGATTGTAACATCATGGAAAGTTTCACGCTCACTGCAAGTTACCATGGGAACTTATTTACATTGATACTAATGAGATGCTAATGAGAATAAGGGGAACTAAGAGAACAACTTATGAAAAGTGGGGGACCCCAAAATTTATTGGGTGTGGAAGTATAGATAAAGAAGAGAGGGTTGGAAGCCTCCTGCATATGCATAAAGTGGTGGACATGACCATAAAATCGGATTAAAAGGGTTCCTTGGTATGGATAGGATGGGAAGACCCCAGCAGAAATCACCCCTCTATCAATGACTTCCTGTTGAGTGATCCTTCAGGCTCTATGATATCTTTGGGTATGTGAGTATGAATACAGCATGGCCTATTGTATAGACTCTCTCAGGTTTTGTGTATATGCATGTGAGCGTGACTTATAATACAAGCAAGATTGGCCACTGTGTTCATTCTTCGTGTACTCCTAGAGTGTCCCAACCTAAGAGAGTCGCTAAGGGTAATTTTCACCCTGTTGATCTTAAAACTGTAGCAACACAGGACCCAGACGCTCTCCCTAGGAACACTAGCACAAAATAATCATTTCAATTTATTTAGAGCCTACACACAATTTAGTTTCATTGTTTAGATATGTGGATAATATTAGATAATGATCTATAATGTCAGGTTGTTTGAAAACACCAGGGATCTATTCTTTGTTTGTTAACCAAATTACCTCAGAAAGCAGGGCTTAAATTCAGCTGGAGCCATCCAGAGCATAGCTCCAGTAAATATTTTCAAGCCCATGGGAGCCCCAATGCTTCCCACAGTGCTGAAAGCCTGAGCCCTGGTGTGGCCTGTGACACAGAAGCCCCAAGACTAAAGCCCTGAGCGCCAGCATGCCTCCCACCTCCATGGGACTAAAGCCCCAAGCCCCAAATGCGGAGATGTGGGGGGGGGGGGCTCCAGGAAATAATCTCTGAGAATTTAAGACCTGTCAGAAAATAGTTGGAGTTCTTCATGTACATTGTCAGCATAGATCCACACTTCTGGGTATGAGGATGTTTCCCTGGTATTGACTCAGAACCCTAGAAAAGCAGGGACCATTGATGCTATGAGCTGAACATTTAGATCTAACTGCATATGAGGGACTACAAGCCAAGTTACTCCATAGTTCTGTCCATTTATTCCCCAAGATGGACCTCATATTCCACCCCAGGTGGCAGTGAGACCAACTCCAAAAGCTCTCAGGTCCAAGACCTTGGTTCCAAAGGAATTTCTTTCCATCTAATTGTATTAGGGCATGATCAGGTATTTAGAAGAGGGGGAAGAAAAACAAAGAAAGTAGTAGATGATGCTTCATCCTTGGCTCTGTGGTATTATCAGATTTTGAATGCTTGACAGGTAGCGAAAAGATAGGAACCACAACAACCTGGAGTTGTGGCATAGTATGCCAAAGTGTTGCCTGCACTGGTCTCCCTTGGAACTGAGGATGTGCTCTACACTGAAGAGTTCCACAGTATCCAATGTGTCTAGAAGATGAGGACTCTTTTTCAGCATTGGCAAACACTCAGAATTCAGCCAATTCAATTTTTCATGGAACATAAGGAAGAACAGTCACTCTGCATCTCTGTTTTCTTTTCCTCCTTCCTTGACAATGATGGAGAAGAAGATGGATCAGAACAATCATTTATCTTTATGCCTCTAATTTTATCAGTACTGAGGACTTCCCGGAGCTGGCCTTTGATATACATATTCTAGGTTATGACTGTTGGTGACATTTAGTCCTGGTCTATACTGCCGATGTAAGTTACGTTTCTTAGGGATGTGAAAAAATCACCGCCCTGAGCAACGTAGCTTACATCGACCTAACGCAGTGTCTACACTGCACTATGTCTCCCGCTGACTTACCTTCCACGTCTTGGGGAGATGGAGTACTGAAGTTGACAGGAGAGCACTCTGCCATCGACTTGTTGCGTCTTCACCAGACCCACTAAATCAACGCCACTGCATCAATTGCAGTGATGCCAATTTAGCGTGCCAGTATAGACAAGCTCTTAGTTTGCAGCGCATTATTCCACAAGACCTCTGTGAATACAGGGGCTAAAGGCCATGTAAATTACAGATGTTCATTGAGAATAATACTCACTCAGCCACTAAAGGGATGGGTTCAGCTCCAGCATCTTGGTATCTACAGATGTACACCTCTTACACCTGGAAATCTTTTTTGGGTTGAGACTTACCAAAGATGGACAATGAACTCAACCCAAACAATCACTAACAGACTTGCACTGAATCTGCTCTGGGTGCTGGGTTTATCTGTAAGGGCACATTATGACATGGACACACTAATATCCTAAAAACTAGCAATTCTAATACTGACTGTTTATTAGAGAAACTATCTACATTTCTAAGGGAGGATAGAAAGGGAGGGACAGAAGTTTCTTGTCTTTAGCCTTTCTTAGTGAGAAGGAATTGAAGAACAGTTGGGTCTATAGCCTCTGTCAAGGCATTTATATAGCCCCTATCACCATAACATCTATGTGACTCCTAAACATTTAGGATTTGTACTCACAACATCCCCATGATGTAGGAAATATCTCAGTTTTACAGATGGTGAACTGAAGCACAGAGAGATTAACTGTTGAAATCTCTGGCAGACTAGAAGCTAAACACCCATCTCCAGAATCACAAGTCAATGGCTTGAGTACAAGATGATGTTTTTTTCCCTTCCCTCTGATATGCAGCCACTGTAGTGGACTATTCAACTCTGCATGTGCTATCTGAGGCCTCAGTAGTCACTGGTTTTCCAGAGGATTTGACTTGACATCAAGGGCACATGCACATCCTTAAAAATGGAGATCAGTGCTGAGAAAAATTGAAGAAGAATTCAAAGACTTCTATTTAACTTACTGAAATATAATTATTCCAACTCCAAAGAAAGATGAAAAGCAATGCAATGTGTTTGGTCTTTTTTTTTATTATTATTATTATTATTATTATTATTATTATTCTGGAAGCGTCCCCCTTCTCCAATTAATGTAGGAAAAATTATTCCTGAAAAAATAAAAAGGCAAATTAATGACCTATCAGAAAAGAGAGAAATGACTAAAGTAATTTCAAAACCTCTACCTCATTTATCTACAATATTCATGAGTGTATTTATCCAAAAGCTTTTGTCTTGGATCAGGCAATTAATTAGACTGTAGAGTAGATCTCAAGCAGAGAGAGTTATTAATACTGAATGGCTGATAATCAAATAATGCCATATTTCTTCAGAAACATTCCATCTTAAATACTTTTATCAGCCCTAGTGCACAGGAGAAATATCAGAATGATGGCAAAAGATTTTAACTACCCATTTCACAAGCAGTCTGACATGTAAAAGGACATGGGCAAGTCCAGAACGCCAGTGCGAGGGCCTCAGAGTGTTAGGGCCTGCTTGCCTGGACAGAGTTCTCAGGTTTTGCAGGGGGATGATCAGACCTTAGCTGCTCCTCTTGGCAGATCAAAAGGTGATGAAGAGTTTGTCTAGTCTAACTTACTGAAGGATATGTGGGTACAATGTGGAGTCTTGCAAGGAGAAGAGTGGGGCCACGTCTATACTAGAGGAACGACAGTGGCATCGTTTCAGCGCCAACACAGCCTACAGCAACGGAAGGGACTTTTCTGGAACACCACCTCCCTGAGTGCTAATAGCAAGGTCATTCTTCCGTCGACCTAGCGGTGTTTACATCAGAGGTTAGGATGGTATAACTACAGCACTCAGGGGTGTGGCTTTTTCACAGCCCTGCATTGTCATAGCTATGACAACCTAAATTCTAAGTGTAGCCCAGGCTTGTAAATGGAAATAGGTGTGAAAAAGGAAATAGGATGAATTACAAGCCAAATAATAGGTCAGAACAGAACTGTATGGAACCTTAAAGGTAAGGACAAGAAGTTTAAACTTGGTACACATGGCAATGAGTGTCTCAAGAAGAGGAGGAGGGGGTGATAACACCTGAAGAGGAAAAGGATTTGAGCAAGTGCTGATAAGCGTACCACCAACTCTCACCATGAGAGTGGGCACTGCTCAAAAGGCCCCTCACTGGGCCTTAATGGCTGTATTGAGACTGCCATTAACAAGAAGAAATAAAACACTCTTCACTAAAAGCTAAATTCTGTCTTTAAGATGCAGATCAGAAAAATCCCCAAGTGCTGGGAGCAATTCTGCCTGGCCCCTACATAGGCCACATAAGGTGAGAAAACCTCCCTCCCTTTCACACCCAGGCACAATCTGTCTCTAAACAACCTGTTTTAATA
Source organism: Lepidochelys kempii (assembly GCF_965140285.1). Classification (NCBI taxonomy): domain Eukaryota; kingdom Metazoa; phylum Chordata; order Testudines; family Cheloniidae; genus Lepidochelys; species Lepidochelys kempii. The sequence goes on from NC_136380.1 coordinate 81,066,435, forward strand.
CCATTGGGCCTTAATTTTAAGCTTGAATGCCTACAGTTATATGTCTAAATCTGTACATAGGCATCTAAATGCTAGAACTGGTCACACTGTTTGCAGAGAATGGGATATTCAATGCATTTAGCTTTCAGCTCTGTTCATGAGTTTTCCTCCAGCAGACTGTAAATGGACCTCCAAAAACAGACCTCCTTCTGACTAAGCCAGTAGGATCTGCTTTTTCTGGAAGTCTCTTTGTTTTTCTGGCCAGTAAGTCTTCCTCCCATGTTTTGTCAAATGGGACTTAGTTTTTCATGACACCCAAAACTTGTGATTTTTCATTAAAAGCTGTGTTTGAGTTCCATTAAGATTCTCTTGGCTTTCATTTACAATGGTAATTCCTGCAAGGAAGTGTGGTCTGTGCATGTCTGCAGAGGACTACTGTTGTTTATATTTCTGTAGAAACAGTTCAAATGAAGTGCTTATATAAGAAGATACTCCCCAACATAAATAAATATGCAAGAGGCAGCTACACAGCTTTGTACATTGCGGGACAAAGTCTCCAAATTAAGGACTGAACAAAAATAAATAAGAGGAGGATGTTTGAAATGTTGTGGTGTGAACTTAAAGAGATGCTGACAATTTGAACTTCATTAGATTGACAAACCGCTTTCAAAAAATTCCTTTCCTCATCAAACAGCCTTTAAAATATTTGAAATATTTTTTTAAATCCTTTTACATATTTTTCAAAGGATTTTTCTGCTACCCTTTTCTGTTTATAAGGTACATTGGGTTGTGCTTAATCTTTCGGGCCTAATAGTTTTAGGGGCTACTTTTTAAAAGAGAAAATATAAAGTTTGCAAATGGAAACATAATTTTCAAGTTTACAGTATTAAAAGAAGACTATTTTAATTAAATCAGTTTCATACTTAAGTAATTTTAAAGGTAAATAATTTAAATAGGGAAAAGTAAACACTAATACCAGGCTGGTTTAAGTCAGAAATAAAAGTAGGTCTCATATGAAGTTCTCCCATGATGAGAGACAACTGAGAAGCAGCTAGCACTATAGTGGCATCATGCAACAGGGCCCAAATATTTAACAAAGGGACTTCCTATCCACTATGAACTGCATATCAATTGTACTCAATCTGTGACTCTAGAGTTGCAAGTGGAGTCCCTGGAGACTCATATTTAGCTGTATGGGGGCTTCATCCTGCACAGAAGAGGTGCAGTAAAAGGAACCCAAGAAAAAAGTGATAAGGCGCACAGGGGAACATCATCCTGTGTAACAAATTTATTTGAGCATAAGCTTTCGTAAGCTACAGCTCACTTCATCGGATGCATTCAGTGGAAAATACAGTGGGGAGATTCATATACACAGAGACCATGAAAAAATGGCTGTTACCATACACACTGTAACAAGAGTGATCAGGTAAGGTGAGCTATTACCAGAAGGAGAGTAGGGAGGGGGGAAAACCTTTTGTAGTGATAATCAAGGTGGGCCATTTCCAGCAGTTGACAAGAATGTCTGAGGAACAGCGGGGGGGGGGGGAGAATAAACATGGGGAAATAGATTTACTTTGTGTAATGACCCATCCACTCCCAGTCTAAGCCTAAGTTAACTGTAGCCAGTTTGCAAATTAATTCCAATTCAGCAGTCTCTCGTTGGAGTCTGTTTCTGAAGTTTTTTTGTTGAAGAATTGCCACTTTTAGGTCTGTAATCGAGTGACCAAAGAGATTGAAGTGTTCTCCAACTGGTTTTTGAACGTTATAATTCTTGACGTCTGATTTGTGTCCATTTATTCTTTTACGTAGAAACTGTCCAGTTTGGCTAACGTACATGGCAGAGGGGCATTGCTGGCACATGATGGCATATATCACATTGGTAGATGTGCAGGTGAACGAGCCTCTGATAGTGTGGCTGATGTGATTAGGCCCTATGGTGGTATCCCCTGAATAGATATGTGGGCACAGTTGGCAATGGGCTTTGTTGCAAGGATAGGTTCCTGGATTAGTGGTTCTGTTGTGTGGTGTGTGGTTGCTGGTGAGTATTTGCTTCAGGCTGGGGGGCTGTCTGTAAGCAAGAACACCACTAGCCATCACCTTCAGCCCCCAACTAAAACCTCTCCAACGCATCCTCAAGGATCTTCAACTTATCCTGAAGGACGACCCATCACTCTCACAGATCTTGGGAGACAGGCCAGTCCTTGCTTACAGAGAGCCCCCCAACCTGAAGCAAATACTCACCAGCAACCACACACCACACAACAGAACCACTAACCCAGGAACCTATCCTTGTTGGGATAAATGGGAACAAAGCCCATTGCCAGCTGTGTCCACATATCTATTCAGGGGACACCATCATAGGGCCTAATCACTTCAGCCACATTATTAGAGGCTCGTTCACCTGCGCATCTACCAATGTGATATATGCCATCATGTGCCAGCAATGCCCCTCTGCTATGTACATTGGCCAAACTGGACAGTCTCTATGTAAAAGAATAAATGGACACAAATCAGACGTCAAGAATTATAACGTTCAAAAACCAGTTGGAGAACACTTCAATCTCTTTGGTCACTCGATTACAGACCTAAAAGTGGCAATTCTTCAACAAAAAAACTTCAGAAACAGACTCCAACGAGAGACTGCTGAATTGGAATTAATTTGCAAACTGGCTACAGTTAACTTAGGCTTGAATAAAGATTGGGAGTGGATGGGTCATTACACAAAGTAAAACTATTTCCCCATGTTTATTCTCCTTCCCCACCCCCTACCCCCGCTGTTCCTCAGACGTTCTTGTCAACTGCTAGAAATGGCCCACCTTGATTATCACTACAAAAGGTTTCCCCCCCCAACTCTCCTGCTGGTAATAGCTCACCTTACCTGATCACTCTTGTTACAGTATGTATGGTAACACCTATTATTTCATGTTCTCTGTGTATATAAATCTCCCCACTGTATTTTCCACTGAATGCATCCGATGAAGTGAGCTGTAGCTCACGAAAGCTTATTCTCAAATACATTTGTTAGTCTCTAAGGTGCCACAAGTCCTCCTTTTCTTTTTGTGGATACAGACTAACACGGCTGCTACTCTGAAAACTGTCATCAGCCTATATAGAGGACTTTGAACACCAAATCAGTTCACCAGCAGTATGTACGGGACATGTGTAGCTAATCACCTCACCGCTAACCTGATAATCATGCATGTCTCTTCTGATACTCTGACACCTCCATTTGCCTCTCCACTTACCCTTTTTTATCCTCATTTTCTGACAGTAGTGAAAAGTCATGCAAGGGTTTCTGGGTTTTATTCCACACTGTAATCACCCTACTTATGGCTGCTCTCAATTGTGCTGAAGCACAACAACCTTTCGCTCTCTGCTGAGCACTGCAGTTTCTCTGAGAGTTGCAGCTCTCCGCTGAGCACTGCTGATTGCATTTCCTCTTGGTCACAGGCTTACTAAGTAGATCATTTATCACAGGAGTTCTCTTGTTACCCGCGGTTCTTTCAACCCAAAGCTCTTGGTAACTTTTACTCTGTGCGAGGTGGTGTCAGGAAATAAATCAAGGGGAGACACGGCCGTCCAACCGATAGATGGCTGGCACAAACAGGACAATGCAAAAGTGCTTTCACTTAAAGCTAAACTTTATTTAGTCTCAAGCACTTACAGACATCCGCAAAAGGTTAGTAAAACACCCCCAACCCTTGATAATTACTAAAGTTGAGTGTGGCTCTCAAGTGGCACAGCGGCAGGCTTCCGGTGGCCAAATCTTCCATCTGCCGGTGGGGACTGCAAGATTTATCCAGAGGGAGAGTCCAAAAAGAGTCCAACTACATCAAACTTTCCCCCCTTATTTATACATTAGACATGTCCCTTAAAGAAAACTTGTTACAAGCAGTTTCAGTGGTCCAGCAAAAGGTTCCTTCTGATTATTGATTAACCAGGTGTGGGTTTTTCCAGAGTTTGCAGCCTTGAAGCTCCCAATGGACATTCCTGGGGCACAAACTGCTCTTCTAAAATGCATGTATCAGCCACTTCAACACAATTCTTATCAGGAAGGACATGGGGTCAAGCTGCCCTCTCTGTGGCACCCGAAGACCCCCCTCCCCTCCTGCCTTCATTAAGCTAAGCCTGCTGACTTGGCTAATTTACAGCCTGCTGACTTGGCTGCTTTTAGCAATAAGCCATAGTGGTTTCAGGCACTTTACTGGTTTGCCAAAGTCTCCCCGTACACTCTCAGTGGTCTCTGAAAAACGCCAGGCAGAGAGGGGAGCACTGAGCCACAATAACTAACCAGATCCACCAGATTACCCTCCCCTCTACATTAAGTGAAAAAAGGTGGGAAAAGGGAGGGAGACAGGTACAGCCAAAGGGAGAAGGGAAGGTACTATATTAAATGGAGTCTCAAAAAGCCCCAAAATAATCAGTGGGGCTACATACTTATACTGCTTTAGGAAGATTTCATCATGTCATGTTAATAAGTCATGAGGCTGAGTTATGCCCATGCAATGTCACAATGCAGAAATAACATGTAATGTCAGAATATCCGGCCACAATCATTCTATAGCTATCTACAGCACCTCTTCAAATTTAACAGCCACTGAGAAGTGAACTTGTATAACTTTTTTCTAACCACTGATGGGGCCAGGCCAAAACCAAACTCCCCTGGAACTGTAGAAAAGTTTGGATCTGAGTCCAAGTTTAAGAGGAAACCATGGTCTTGTGGTTAGGGCACTAGTGTTCCTCTCAGAAGATCAGAGTTTATTTCCATTTTGTACCTCAGATTCTTGTGTGACATGGGAGAAGTCACTTAGTCTCTCTTTGCTGCCTCACTTGCCTATGAAATGGGGGGTGAAACTATTTCCTTTCTCCCACACTTTGACTGTCTTGTCTATGCAGATTTGAAGCTTTTGGGGGCAAAGGGCATCTCTTACTATGTGGATGTACAGTGCCTAGCAAAATGGGGCCCAAGTCTTGCTTTTGAAACCCCTTGGCATTACCATAATAAAAATAATATTTTGTAACTGAGGCCCATTTCCAATTGTATTTATATGAATGAGGTCCACTTTCCCCTTCCCCATCTCCTCTAATTTGGAATGGTGTGTGGTACTACCAGCTGAGCAATGAGTTCTGGTGTGTTCTCCAGATCAGTAGTCTTCACACAAAAACACCAGTTGTATCTCCAGGATAATTCATTTGGTGAGTGCATTCCCAGCTTTTCAACTGAAATAAGAGGACAGTGTGGGAAATAACAGGCTTAAAACTCTTCAAGCCATCCATTCAGGTTTTGGGCTTTTGTCAAGTTTGAGTTCTCTGTCAGCGTCCAGATTTGAAAAGCAATCTACACTGAAGCCTATTAGACTTTTATCTGTTGGATTTAGATGGAATACACACCACTTACAACTGCAAAACTGCCATCTTTAAAGCTGCAATTTTTCAGTGCAGTCGGAGACTATCAAGTCATCAAAAACAGCTGGGAAATTTGTTAGCAATACTCATTAAGAGGATACTGTTTTATACAAAGAAACTTCTCATTATAATAGGTGAATATTTATATTGATGATGAGCTTTTGTGTAAAATGAGGAAGTGAAAATAATTACACCCAGCATCTGCCATCATATATCAAATGATGAAAAACGTGTCTCTAGCAGGTCTCTAAGAGAGAGAAAAGGGGTTTGGCCTTTTTAGGGACAAGTTTAAAAAGGCATCATGCATGGAAGATTTAAAGCATTTTTCAGAATTCTCTTTTTCCCAGTGATGTAGGAACCATTGCAATCTCATCTCCCAATCTATCCCAGGACTGGACTGACCCTGGATATTTGAGATGCTAAAAATACCCTGGACTGTCTAGGAAATGGCCTGTTTGGGGCTGTTCTGTCCTTAAGATGCAGATCAGAGTATGGTTGCATTGCCCCACATGCTGAGATTATAGTTCTGCCTGCAAGGAAGGCTCTCTTGTAGTTCACACCTAGGAAGAATCTGTCTCTAAACAACTCTTTTTAATACCAAAGGACCTTATCTTCACATTTGAATGCCTAAAATTATACGTCTAAATCTGTACGTAGGCATCTAAATGCTAGAACTGGTCACACTATTTGCAAAGAATGGGATATTCCGTGCATTTAGCTCTCTGCCCTGTTCATGAGTTTTCCCCAAACAGATTGATTTTTTTTAACAGAACCAGACATCCCTCTGGTTCAATAGACAAGTGATAATGCAAGGTCTTATTTCTCAAGTCACCATGGATAAAAGCAAATACTGTGTGCATTGGGAAACTCTTTTTTAGCCTCACTTCAATTTCACGACCTTGAGAACAGCTAGAGCAAAACTCAATGATGCATGCCAGTTTAAATCTTATAACTCTAGTTTTCAAATGGTAAAAAGCATTAATCTCTGATTACAAAAGGTCATGAGACTTCTGGCGGTTAGTTATTCTGGAATTAAATTGATGACGACAGCAAAATGGTAACAAGAATGATCTGACTTTAAAGCATGGGTATAAGCTGATTTACTAAACTGGTTTATTTGTTTTTTCAATACTTTTGTTGTTCAGTGTCAGTTATGTAAAACTCCAGTTAATTAGCAGCACTTAATGAAATAGGTTGGTAGCATGGCTGTGATTCTCTCTGAGAAAAGATTGAGTCAAGGAAGATCCCAGCATTGAGGGAGCATCTGCATTGGCTTGTTTCAATGGAACAAAGCTCTTAAGGAGTAAAGGAGTATCTGGGATGGAACCTGACGCTATCTGTCAAATATCTGTTCCAAGACATTTAGGGCTTTGTAGGTCAAAACCAACTCACCTAAAAACCAATAAGCAGCCAGTGCAGATCTCAGAGCACTGGGGTCATGTACTGCTGACCCCCCTTGCTGTCTTCTGCACAGTCTTCAGGGAGAGCATTTAGACGGATCTTTTGTATGAGTTTGAATTTGTTGTTATTTAATAAAGATATAGTGAAAACTGAGCATTTCTGAGGGGAAAACTGATATATTACAGGCACTAGAGCTTACAATATACATTAAAAGCGTATGTGTGGTACCTAATTCCAGTAGTGCAGGTCAATTTGGAAGTCTGTATTAAGTGGAGAAGGGAGTTGTGTTGAGCTACAGTAATATAATGCTGAATTAGATTGTAGATGTTTACATTTAATTGGAACCCTAAATACTAGTTTTGTCAGCCGGTGCTGTACAGTGAGAGATTTGTTTGTTTTGTTACAGAACAGGAAAAAGAATCGTCACCATAGCATCGATCTCCTACTAGTCACACTCCAGACGGAATGGAGGTATGTGGAGACCAGCAGCACAGCACAGCTCATGCCCTGAACAGACTTGACTTGGTGAGGTAGGAGTAGCTGGGAGCAGAACCTTAGATTTCTTTTTTCTCGTATCCAGATCTTTTTCAAATATAGCATACATTCCAAACACAAACTCCACTCCTGGAATGAGTTCAAGTGAGTATGATTGTGTTTATATCTATATGTAGAATGTGGAATTCACATGATCTTTGGAAATCATCACCATGTTCACTGTACTTGTATGTTATATCCCTTTCCCCTCATCTCTTGTGTATTTAGAGTGTAAGATTTTGGGGACAGGAGCTGTCTCACTCTGTTTATGCAGATCCTAGCACAATCAGGCCCAGTGGTGCTGGAACAATTTGTATAGTGGGGGGTCTGAGAGCCATTGAACCAAACTGTAAACCCTGTATATGATGAAAACCACTTCAAGCCAGGGCGTGCTCCTGTACCCCCAGCACTCCTAGTTCAAGCACCTGTGATCAGACCCCAGTCTCAGTTGGTCTCTAGGCACTATTGCAAAACAAATAATAAATAATATATTAATGTTACATATTGAAAAATACTACGTGGCCAATTGACCACATGCTCTGCCTATTTGTTTATTAGCATAAATTCATTTACTGATTATCTTAACTTGCCTCTGTAGAGGTGGGACTGGCAGTCAGGAAAGGAATACTATCTCCTTTTAACTTTAGCATTTGTATACAGTTAGGGATTTTGTCCACCAGTATAGCTACACTGATAATCGGGGATCTTAGTTTTCCGTGATAAAAAAAAACAAAATCCTCTGATAAAAAACATAAAAATCCACATTATTCCACGATTAAAATGAAAAGCTGAACTTTAGTTTCCCTAGCCACAATGTATATAGGTATCAGTTGAACAAAATATTTTATTGATACACAATAGAACCCCATTAATACGAGACTCCATTATCGGTCTCACCGTATTAACCGAACCACCAGCTGCCCTGCCACTGTCAGCCCTGAGTGGCTGGTGGTTTGGTATATGGAAAGCTGGATAATGGAGACTCAGATAAATGTGATTCTACGGTATATGTTTTTATTTTTTTCACAAAATGTAGAAACTAAAGATTCTCTGTAAAAATGCAAATTCTGTGTTTTTCCATGGCAAATGGATTTCTAGGATCCCTCTGATGATCAGGGTTCTATGCCCAGCTAGTCCTACCTCACAGAGTAAGGCCTGGGGTAGTGGCTCATCTATCTGCCTAGACTGGCTTCACGGTTGAGATTTCGAAACCTGGGTAAGTTGTACTGATAAAGCCCCATTTCCACACTAGGGGCATGTACCCAGTGTAGCAACATTGGTGTAAAAATCCTTAATGTCGATATGCCCATAATGTTAGCAAAGGATTGTAGCCCTATGTCATGGGAAGTCAGGCAGGGCAATACTAAACCCACATTTTTTTCTGGTCATTGATTCCTAGTGCCAGCAAATGATAAAATATATTCTAGCAACATCATTTTGTGCAGCCCAAGGGATCTAAATAAAATCATGGCTTCTTTTATGTCAATTGAGAGAACAGAATAACATTTCCTTTGCAGAAATTATGTATGTCCTTTCTACAATATGATGAAAAAGATGAGTCATCTGTATTTGACATTTGTGTGCGTGTGCTTATCTAATCCTCACATCTGTTTGTTTGGAAAGAAAGGACAGTTCAAAGCACACCATGTGTATCTTGACTCATATGAGAGCCATCATCGTGTCCTCTAATACAATTCAATTAATTTGTTAAGGGATAAAGTGAACTTTAAAGAGGATTTGCATTCTGAGCCTCCTCTATCTGGTGAGGCACAGCATATCCCACATGTCTGATTCCTCCAATTGCAGGAGGTGATTAATAACAATCTTCAGATTTTATCACTTTTCATTCTGTGTCATCAAAGCCATGCCAGAAAACCCTGTTCTTCTTGCAGGTCTTCCTTGTCTGGAAGGGACTGACATACAATGGTCAAGCCATGGAACTAGGGTGTAGAATACACACTAAAGCCCTTGACACATCTTCTCCCATTTTACTTTGACCTCAGAACTTCTAGATGTTTTCAAAGACTAGACATTTGACCATGCTTGTGCCTTCTACAAAGAATTATGCAATCAAATTGCAAGCTGGCAAAAACACTGTATCTAATTTTCCTCCATTAGTCACTTTAGTATGTACCATTCCCTCTGTTGGCAGTGGCTTTTGCTCTGCTCTGCCCACCAACAACTAAGAAGAGGATTAGGTACTTGGCAACTACAAATCCCAGATACTGAGCTTTTCTTCAACTGTCTCGCTTTCAGTGTAGATTTATTGGCTTAATTGCTGGACATGAAGTGACTATGAAACTCTTGAGCTTATTATACTGTAGGTCAGAGAGCCAATGGACAGTCTTTTGCTTCTATGTAGCATTTCCTTTTGATTGAGCAATAATCATGAAGAATTTGCTCATCCTCCGAAACATGCATAAAAATCAGCTCCTTTGCTAAGCCCTATTGAGATTCCTGTTGAGAATATTTCCTTTCATAGTTGTTATAAATTGTTGGGTTCAATCCAGGGGTAACAGGTGAAATTCTGCGGCATGTGCTGTTCACGAGGTCAGACTAGATGATCTAAGGGTCTCTTGGTCCTTAAAATCTATGACTCGGAGGATCTCAAAGCATTTTACATGCTTGCTTTATTAATTAAGTCTCACATCCACCCTATGAGGTAAGCCATATTCTTTAACTTGTTCTGGCCCCTATGCACTATTCCAATAGTACCAAAGGGCTGGAAAGCCACTGCATCTCTATATGATGGAGTGCCCTTTTGGCACAGACTTGACATAGCTGCCTCCCATGCTAACTCCTTCTCTTCCCCTCTGCTCTCCCGCATCCCCAGTTTCTGAAGAGGAAGGGGCACAGCCAGAGCATCACTACATTCTTGACTGTGGCTGGGGCTGCTGTAGTACTGGCTCCAGGACCAGGGAGCAACCTTGACTTAAGTGGGAATTGAAGATACTGAACCCCTAACAGGATCAGGCATCAGAAGAATAAGAAAAATATGTGTATCCCTGCACGAATCAGGATAGAGCAAGCACTTAATGGTTTAACAAGAAAAAAGATTCATGCATGATCCAAAGGAAAAAAAAGATCACCAAGGGAAAGGGTTCACCACCTAAAGACATATATCACTTTAAATATGGATACCAAAAAGAATATTACCCTTAACATAAACATATAAGTATAGAGAGCAACATTGTTTGAGGATTTGTTTATGATATCATTGGATCACATTCTTCCCTTTCCTGTTCTTCCACCTCTACCATTAGCTGAAGAATTTCTTTATGCAGTGGCTGGGAGATCAGAAATTCTGTACATAAAAATCTGTAAATAAAAATTAATAATTATAAAAGTAAATTAGGAGTTAGAGGAGCTGAAGACTCCTTTTGTCTTCAAAAAGAGTTGTTTGCAAAAGATAAAAAGAAATAGAGAAACTAGAGCTAGAAGCAAAGGAATTATTACTCCTGCAGCAGATGAATGGAAACAGAATATCTATCAGTCCAGCATTTCAGAAACTGGTTCAACTCACTACTTGTTGAACCATCTCCAGGCTGTTAAAGCTTCACATCAATGTCCCACAAAAGACTCCAGCAGCCTACTGTAACCTAGGAAATATCATTACATATAATCTCTCTTGCTCTACTGAAATTGCTTCAGTTATTAACAAATGACTAGTAAAAAAACATTCTGCATACTTTGTAAAACTGGACTGAACCATTCTTAAAGACAAAACAAATTTCAGTTGCATGTCTACTGCTGGGAACTTCAGCATTGACTAATTAGTTAGTTGCCTTAATTTACTCTAACAGGGTCTATCGCAGTACACTGGCTGCTATTTGGAAGGCAATATTAGCCAACAGATATCACATAATTATTCCCTATCTTTTTTTAAAAAATATTTTAGTGAGAAATAAAATGAGTTTATTTACAAACGTAGAGAAGAGGGTGGAACTTTACAGGACCCCAACCAATGGACAAGCAATTGCTCAGGGCCACTAAAGTCAGCCTTACACTGCTTCTTCACCAAGGGATATCTCCCCTTTTAAGTTCATTTCCAGCCCCTATATTTACAAGGAAATTACATTTAAGCATTTCTCCTTGAGTGATAAATTCAGTTACTCAACATTTTGAAAGGATTTAAGCTGACAGTGAAATGGTCAGTTTTATAAAACTAATGATACCTGCATCATTTGAAAGTATATCCAGGATTCACTGAAACTGAAAATGGAAATCACAATCTATGGCCATTGGTATCCACATCCCCAAAGATTAAAGAAAATGATCCATGTCAATACATTTGGTTTATGTAAACAATCTGCTATGCAGAGATGGGGGAACAGACACAAACAAAAATCTGAATGAATTACTATAAAATAAAACTATCTGATATTAAACACATCCACCCGTGTGTCGGATATGCGTTCAGGTCACGGCTGAGAAAGTATGTACATGGCATGGCTCTTTTCATAGACCTATCTGATAGTGCTACACAGCCTGCAAATTCAATGGGCTGTGGTGTTTTAAAAGCTGGGACAGGAAGCAGGGGAGTTGTAAGGATTCAGAAATGAACAAATAACCTCTCCGCTTCTGCATGCTGTACAGCCTGCCAGAGAAAGGGATTGTGGGATTAGAGAGCTGTGCTGGAGAGAAAGGGAGTTTATAGGGCTCAGACAAAAAAATCCAATTTAGTGACAGAAACTGTTAGCATCCTGTGAAGCCTATTTTCAGAGATACTTAATGAATATGCAACACAGATGCTCCTTTACTTAAACACTAAACAGGGAGATGTCTAATATTACTTCCCACTCTTTAAAATATGCTGTATTTTTCAGTTCTAGGATTTCTCATGTAAATTATTAGAAGTGTTTGTCTGCCCTGTCCCAGAGGGCTGAGTTATTGGTTTTCATGGTAGACTAATACTGTTCAAAATATTGTATTCTTGAGGAAACCAGCGTTGTTGATTTTTAAAATGAGAAGTTCATTTCAGGCATGCCATTCTTCCTTGTAAACAAGCTAGATCATTTAACTAGCTCACTGACTAGCTGAGGACTACATTTTCCCCATGCATCTAATTTTAAACCCCTATCTAGCAACAATAAAATGCCAGAGTATTTTATTGGGTAGAGCATCTTTTACATAAACTACACCCTAAATCACTTGGCAGAACTAAACGATATCAGAGAATTAAATAATAAATGATAGCAGCATGAGAGAAATTACGTGGTTATAAAGACAGGGAGAAAGAGATGTTTTCAAATGAGATTTGATAATTGATGGTGAACTGATGAGAAGAGAGATAGAGAAAGCCTGTTGCAAATGACAGAACTGGAAAAGAAAGGGAGAAGGATGAGAGAGAGAAGAGCCCTGTGGTAGACAAATGGAGGGTAAAGAGAGACAAAGATCACGAGACAGGAAAGAATAAAGGGCTTTGTAAACAAGGTGGGCAATTTTGTACCAAACGGTGAAAGCTGGTAGAGGGATGGGACTGGTGTGGCAGTCCCTTTGTACGTGAGAAGGCAAGCAGCTGCATTCTGCATGTGCTGGAGTCTGGAGAGTTATGACATAGGGAAGCCATACAGGAGTTTCAATAACAAAGGCAAGAGGTATAAATAGGTATGGATTAGCAGTACAGCCAGCAATGGTGAAGTCGAGATAGTGACAGACAAGAATGTTCTGAGATTAACTAACAGAAGATGAAACAAAGCCACAAGTTTATTTGATAAAGACCGCCATAGAAGGTGGAAAGGGAGGAATCATAAACTGTACTAGAAAATAGACACTGGAGTATCATCAGTGCAAAAGTAGGAGCTAAAATAAAAGATAGACTCTGTCCAAAAGGAAAAAGTGAGCTAGAAAAGAAGAGAGCACGGTGGAACTGAACAGAGTAGAGGTCCTGAAACAGAGAAAGAGCCACCATCAGAAACAGTTAAATACGCATGTTACAAAATCTCAGTTGATGTCAGACCTATTGTATCTCCAGCTACCCTACCAGGACCAACTGCATGGTGACTGGTAACATAACCTTTGCTCCTGCTGAGTTTGACACTGTACATTATATTGTGTTTCAAGTGAAAATGGACAATAATCATGAAAAGTAAAATGTTAAAAATGACATGATTTGTTTTTTCTCCATACAGTAAGGTTGCTGACCACATCTGTTATCTACTGAAAATTGTCTAGAGCTCCAGCTTTTGCCTTTCATATGTTTTGAGGTCCTGAAATTCTAAAATGGCTTCTCTCTAGGTACCTGCAATGTTGTGCCCACAGTCAATTACAGATAACTAACTGGACACTAACAATTATTGAACAGTAGCTGTCTAGGTAGGAGATTATACTTGCAATCTGGTAGCTAGAAGGAGATTTTCAAAGGCACAAAGGAGAGTTAGCCATCCAACTCCCGTTGACTTTGAAAACATCCATGTAAATATCTAAAAGTCATATTTTGTTACTGCCACTAACTGTCTGCACTTGATTTTGGTCACAAAGTTGCAGGTGAAAAATTGTAGCTAGGTCAGGCCACTTGAAAAATTTGACCCTCAGAGTTTAGTGCTACTGCAAAGGCCTGAGAATTGCCCAGAACTTTTTATTTGTTAATAACTGTCAGCTTTTGTTTGTCAATTTTAGGGGAGAATGTAGGCACCTCTAAGATGCCACCACAGGAGCCTGGGGCACTGTTCACAAATACCAGGGACAAAATACCAAATTCAAGGACAGATGTAAGGCTGTAAATTAAAGAGACAGTGACAATGTCTACAGCCTTCATAGAGTCAAGTTCTCTGAGACAAATGTAGACTAGAGTGCATAAGCATCAACGGTTTTATGATTGTTCCTTCACAGCTATTATTGTTTAAAATTAAGTAAATAGTAAGCACTACACAGGTGCAATACTTTCGTTCGTTCACATCTTTTGCAGGGGAAAGCCCTGTTCAACCTGCAAATCTAACTTTAACTTCCAGGGTCTGACTTTAATCCATAAAACCATGTAATTTACTAAGGCTGAAAATCTGGTCTGAGACAACCCCCACAGCCTTAAGTCATGCTCTTGTTACAGTGTGACTTAAGGCTTGTGTATCAACCCTATTAGTTTATATTCCAAATTTCCCCAGTTCTGTAATAATACAAAATGATGTGACTTTAAGTTCTACTGTACCCCAACCACTACCAGAATGTCAAATGTCGATAAATAGTGACTATTTTCATTGTTGCTAGTGTTATATGTAACATTTTATCCGCTGCTGTAACTACATCTTACGAATGTAAAATGGCTTTCTAAAGGATAAAACACTCATAACAGATTGCCAATATATTTCAGAATCAAAAACTGCATTACAAGGGTCCAAAATATGAAGTATGTGAAACACTTTCACCATTTTCATCTAAGGGGACACTGCATTCAGCTTTCCCATCATTTACCCAGTAAAAGTTTACTGTATTGTCTGAGTTACTGTCCTGGAGAGTCTGCTTTGTGTGACAAGGTAATGCTGTCTAACACATTCTGACTGATGGTCATACTGGCTCTCAGCTCCCATTAGCTTTAACTGTATAATGGTCACCGATCTCTCTCCAACCATCCCAGTCTTGCACACACACTCTCTCTCGCCTCCAGACTACCTTCCTGGTTGACAGCAGGTCACTAAATGTCACCCTGAAATATAGCAACGGAACTAACTTCCATTTCCCCTCCCTTTTAATCAAATATCTAGAGTTGTGGAATAGTTGAATATTGCACTTGATCCTTTCACTGGCCTGAAATGGATGTAGGCTGTGGATTATACGCACTGACACCTTCATGTACAATGAAACCTTAAAAACATGCACAGAGTTTTGGAGAATGTACACACTTCATCTACAAACTTATGAAAAATTATTGAAAACTCCTGATTTCTGAATCCAGGAATTCACTGGATATCTGTTAGCTGCTGCCCAAGACTAGTTTCCTTTCTTCTTCTGGACATATAGAGGAGAAACCAACTATTACTGATGCAAATGAGATGGACAAGACAATAGCTGGAGTCCCCTTGCATATTGCTTGGGTCCAGATCATATGCGCTATGTACTACTTGAACAAACTTTTCACATTCCTTATTATTAACAGAGACACTGCGGGGGCTGGGGGGGGAGTTAAGGTTAGAGCTGCCTGGGAATTTTTGGATGAAAGATTTTTTCATCAGAAAATGCTGACTCATCCAAACCTAACTTTTTGCGGAAAGGTTCAGTTTCTATTAAACTTTTGCTGGGAAGATTTCTCAGGTCCAGGATGACATTTCTGGTCAGAGAGACACCCCCACCCCCCGAAACACCCAAAAGCATGGCAGTTCAGGCATTCACCTGGTATATGGGATGCATGAGTTCACATCCCTGCTCCAAATCAGGAAGAACAAATACTTGAACCTGGGTCACCTATATCCCAGGTAAATGAGCTAACGGCTAGGCTACTGGCTATTCTGCAGAAGAGTGCTCCCTCTCTCTGATATTTTGTGAAATAATTCTAACGGTCTCGGGTTCATCCTGACCTGAAACAGGACATTTTTTGAAATTTTTCATGGGATGAGAATATTGTTTCCCATCCAGCTTTGCATACTAGAATTGTTAGGGCATGTATTGGCCTGCTACCGCTTCCAGTACTGCTTCCTGCTGCTCTTCACACTTCTGCTAATTTATCTGCACTACTGCTAACACAATATGCCATCACACTACAAGTTTCGTTTCAGGTGTCTACTTTCAAAGGTTACGCTTTTGTGCAAAGTGAATTTATAAAAATCCCTATTAAGAGGACCCTTGGTTAACCAATAGCAAACATACAGATTGGAGCAGGCACAATGCCATTATGGAGCTTAATCTGCTCATAGTAGGCCTGAATTTGGTCCACATATCTAAGCTGGCAAGGAACTGGAAATGTGAGTGTGAGAAATATGAAAGAGCTCGATGATAAGATGACAGATGTGGTGGTAAGGATTTGTTGTTCTCGTTGCTTTATGCTTACTTCTGAGCTGTCTTCTGACTCAAACAGGTGAAACCAAGAGTAAAAGGAGAGAAGTGTTATGTTAACACAGAAGAAACAGAGCAGCTGCAGGAGTCAGATCTCTTGAGTTCTTCATGAAGTAGGGTGAGATTCTTATTCGGTATTAACTGTACACACTATTTTGAAGTGCTTCTGAATATATTCATTATCTTAATCTCCTTTTAGATTTTCCACTCTGATGCCACATTTCACATAGGTTCTCAGTGCTTTGAGTCTATTCAAGGGCTCAGTGGCAGAGTTCTTTAGTGTTTCATTGAGCTGATCCATACTGTTTTTATGTTGTGCTGAACTGTTCTGCCTCAGCTTCAACCAACTCAAAGAGTTCCGAAGCACCTGAAAGCATATGACAATAGCCCAAGCAATCTCAGTCCATCAAAGCAATATACAAACACAATATTAGGTGCAAATATTAGTGCAATCTCGGTAATGAATAGGGAGTAGAACCCCTCCTCAATTAAGTCTCAATCCAGTTCTCACTGAAAACAGTGAGACTCTTGGAATTGAATGGGAATTGGATCAGGCTTTTGAAATCCTAGTTTATCCAGTGTGTTGTAGCTATTTTTCACTCTTCTGCACAACTTCAAAAAACAGGTGGCAAATAATAATAATAAAAAGATTTATAATAGGACCAGACTTTCAACACATCATCAAATAACTCATAAAGGGAAAGTCCTTAAGAAAATAGAAAACAAGGCCAGCTAAATTACTAAATCATAACTCTCACTCCCTACATCTGAAGGAGAAAACCATACATTTGCCCTGATTAAGATAGAGCTCCTAGGCATGTTCTACATCAATTTAACTAATAATCAGATCTGGCTACCCTGTATCCTCAATTCCAAACCTGCAGCAATGCCCCACAAAAGACTCCAGCAGCCTACTGTAACCTAGGAAATATCATTACATATAATCTCTCTTGCTTTACTGAAATTGCTTCGCTTATTAACAAATGACTAGTAAAAAACATTCTGCATACTGTGTAAAACTGGACTGAACCATTCTTAAAGGCAAAACAAATTTCAGTTGCATGTCTTCTACTGGGAACTTCAGCACTGACTAATTAGTTAGTTGCTTTAATTTACTCTAACAGGGTCTATCGTGGTACACTGGCTGCTATTTGGAAGGCAACATTAGCCAACAGGTATCTCATAATTATTCCCTATTCGTTTTTTTAAAAAATATTTTAGTGAGAAATAAAATGAGTTTATTTACAAACACAGAGAAGAGGGTGGAACTTTGCAGGACCCCAGCGAATGGACAAGCAATTGCTCAGTGCTACCCTCTAAGAAGCTGCTCAACAGTAACCCATTTTAGGGACAAAAATGTGTCACCAAAAATCTCACGACCACCGGTATTGAAGGCACCCTACAGATGTAAAAGCTCCTGCATATTTAAAATAGTAAATATTGAAATAGTTTATCTACTTACACAAATCAGGTTATTAAACAGTTTTTGAATTTTTAATAGTGTTGTCACATTATCTGCTCCATCCTATCCATATGAAATTTCACACAGTAGGATGAAATGAATGCCGAGAGATGTTTCATGTAACCTGGATGACTAATACACAAGGCATTCATTTTCTTGAAATAGTCCCGTATATAATAATAAAACTATACCAATAATGAAAAATATATATGTACATGGGTGTTTTCATTTTTGTCTAACAGCAACCTCAAGGAAAGATGCTTCCTTCAAATTAATATATTAGTTAATGTTTACACAGGGCTTTGAAGATGTAAGTCCTGAATTAATGTAAGTGCTATTTGGGCTTTATCTGTGTCATGTATGTCAGAACTAGAATGTAATATCTTTGGAGCAGGTGTCTTCCTCTTCGTTTCTGAAGAGCCCCGACAAAGACTACTTTTGGTGCCTGGTATATAATAATATTATTATGAGAAGTATTAATGACAAGCTCAGTAAATGACTCTCAGCTTTACTTTCGGTCATTGTTTCCTTCTTGCATTCATTAATCTCTTGTACCCTCAGTTGTTCTTATGTAATAGAATGAAGGTTTTGCTATAATTTCCAAACACTTTAAAGGTTCTAATTCACAATGACATTCACTGCATTATCTTTAAGGAAATTAATAGTGTAGAAATTGGCATTTCAGGTAATAAAATCCTTAGCAACTCAAGACTTCTGGCATGAACTGTAGATACACTTTTGGATTGATGAGAAACTAGAGTGATTCACATTCAGCTTAACCACTTATACATTCTCTGAGTGATGTATACAAGCTATGGATAACTAAGTAATTATATTTAATTATCAGGTTTTATTAAGAACATTCTGTCCATTAAAAGCTTGCAATTAACACAAATATTAATTGACTGGTGTAACAGGGTGGCCTGCCCTGTGGGCTGTACAGCTTGGGATGAAGTCAATCTGATATAATAGGAATGAGGTGATTCCTGTGTAAAAGGAGCCATGCTTAAGTAGTGATAAAGCCCAGCTGGGTTAAGAGGTGGAGGGAGGTTCTTACAGAGGTAGGAATCTCAGAGCAGGAAATGGCAGTGGAAATGGGGGAAGCCGAAGAAACTGTCACTATATCTAGAGAGACTGCAGGGAAGAGACTGGTCAGCAGAGGAAAACTCTCTATCCAGGGAGGCCTGGGAGAAACTGGAAAAGCTTTCCAGACAAGGAGAGACTCTGATCAAACAGGAATAGCCCCAGAGCAGGCAGAAGGTTCTGTTCTTGTGCTAAGACATTTTTGTCTGGGAACACAGTGACGCTGGAAGGAGTAGATTAAAGACTGTTATGTGGCCTGAGGGCTGAGGCACTGGACAAATTACCAGGCAGAGAAACTGGAGTGACTTTTGACAGGGGGTGCAAGTTCAGTAAGGAGCTGCTATGCCATGCCTGGCCATGAGAGGGCTCCTACTGGTGAGTGAATCCTGGTTACAGCTGGTATACCTCTTGAGACTGGCAACAAAAATTCTAATTGTAATAGTATTTTCTATGATCTTGGCCTGTCCATTAGAAGTTGAACTGAGGCAATAAATAAGAAAGTTATTTTACTTTGGTCATATAAGCATCACTTAAGAGGCAAATTCTCTAGCAAGTATCTGGGCAGATGCACAGGGAAAGGGCTGAGGAGTCCACTCCTCAGTTTGTAGAGGACCAGTGGAGCCACCCAATAGCTTGAATGGGTTCTTTGGTCTCTTATGCAGCCCTGCTACATGAATCAGGAAGGGAGAGGGGCTCTGTGAAGCAGAGGATTTCCTAGCCCAGGGATCGGCAATCTTTGGCACGCGGCCCATCAGCCAATGGGGGCTGCGGGAAGCGGCGCAGGCTGAGGGATGTGCTGGCCACCACTTCCCGCAGCCCCCATTGGCCTGGAACAGCGAACCACGGCCAGTGGGAGCTGCAATCAGCCGAACCTGTGGACACTGCAGGTAAACAAACCGGCCCAGCCCGCCAGCAGCTTTCCCTGATGGGCTGCTTGCCAAAGGTTGCCGATCCCTGTCCTAGACTCCCCTCTCTGCTGTTTTACTTGCTCGGCTGTACTCTGTGTCCCATCCATCCCCTGGACACTGCAGCTAAGCAGCCTGCTGAATACTACCCATACCTTTGCTTGCGAGAACTATAGCAGTTACACCGTCAAGGGAGACTGACAAGCTAAAACAGTTAGGGACAAAATTTGCCCCAGAGGGAGAAACTGTACCAAATATTAAGGAGGGCTTTATGTACTTCACGATTCCACAACAATGGAATTTGCCATAGATTCCACCATTTGCTGTAGAATTGTGCTGCCCGATCGAAGCTTTCATTATAAAACCAAAAAAAAAAAAAAAGTTTGTAGTCCTTATAATTGCAAAGAAAACTCTGAAAACGTGAACAGAGTATAAACCAATTAAACCTCATCTGCCTGAGTCTGCAGACAACCTCAAGCAGTTAAGAGCCTGTTAATCATGATGAACACTTACATGTAAACATTAACTTTTTCACTGTTGATGATGTTAGCATGAAGAGCATATGCTTTTCCCCACAATCTCAAACTGCCTCCCATTCCTCCTCAGATGACCCTAATGCAAATGCCCAAACTTCTAGCTTTCCCCCAGTCATTTCTACAGTGCCATTATGCTTTATCCATTTAAAAAAAAAGTATTTGGCATTTTGAAAACTGATAATGTGGGGACAACATAAATTAAATAGAATTTAAGATCAAAATGGTTAACACAGAGGGTACAGTGCTGGCTGTAATGTTTATTTAATTTATTAAACTCTTCAGTTTTTATTTAAATGAAGCTACCATAGAATTTCCAGAGGTCCACCTTTCTGCAGAGTGCACTAGGCACTGACATAAGGATCAACAGTCACATTTCAGATTCTTGACTCTTATTAGTGATGATGATCAAAAGGGTTCTTTTAATATTGTCCATCACCATGGTATCTGATGTGAATGTATTTATATAAAATACATACACACCATAAGGCAAAATAAACTATAAATGATTAGTTGAAAAATTCTGCCCTCAGTTACACCATGCCACTCACCCTTAATGAGATGACACAATGCGGCTGAGGGCAGAATTTGACTCTCAAGTTGTTTTAGCTGGCTTCATAATATTATATATGCTTTACAGTAATGATCCAAGATTCATCTTTCTAGCTCGAACAACAGGTTACAAGTCTTGATGCTTGAATCACTGGGTTAAGTTCTGTGGCCTCTGTTATGCAGGAGGTCAGAACAGATTATTTTAATGGTCCCCTCTGGGCTTAAAATTAATCTTATTTGCGCAAAAGCTGAATCACCAAAAAACCATCAAGGACTTAACGTTTTACATGTGTCCTGGAGATTAGATTAGATTAGATATATGCAGTTGATAAATCCTAACTTCTGCTCGCACCAGTAACAACAATATTTACAAGTACAAAATCCATTTGGATGAATGGATTTTTGCATGTGTAAATCTTATGGCTGCATACCACATCCCAGTTTAGGGTTTTCACCATTTGAACTTGAATATGGCCGCGAGGTTAAGGGGCTATTACAGTTGGTGAAGCAGCAATGGGAGGGGTTTACACCTTCTCCTGGGAATAATATTCTGGACTTTGTAACCAACCTACAAAACACCCTCTGAACCTCTTTAGCCCTTGCTAAAGAAAACCTACAGGATGCTTAAAAAGAGCAAAAAGCCTGGTATGATAAACATGCTAGAGAGCATTCCTTCAAAGAAGGGGACCAGGCCCATAAAATGGAAGTGTCGTGGGAAGGGCCATTCACAGTCCAAGAGCACCTGGGAGCTGTTAATTATCTCATAACATTCCCCACCTCAAACCGAAAGCCTAAGGTGTACCATATTAATTCTCTAAAGCCCTTTTATTCCAGAGAATTAAAGGTTTGTCAGTTTACAGCCCAGGGAGGAGATGACGCTGAGTGGCCTGAAGGTGTCTATTACGAAGGGAAAAGTGATGGTGGCATAGAAGAGGTAAACATCTCCATGACCCTTGGGCGTATGCAGTGACAGCAGATCCAGGAGCTGTGCGCTAGCTATGCGCCGATGTTCTCAGCCACCCCAGGACTGACTGAACAGGCATACCACTCCATTGACACAGATAATGCTCACTCAATTAAAGTCCAACCTTACCGGGTGTCTCCTCAAGCTAAAACTGCTATAGAACGGGAGATCCAGGATATGCTACAGCTGGGTGTAATCCATCCCTCTGGCAGTGCATTGGCATCTCCAGGGGTTCTAGTTCCCAAACCAGATGGGAAGATAGGTTTTTGTGTGGACTACCGTAAGCTAAATGCTGTAACTCACCCAGACAACTATCCAATGCCACGCACAGATGAACTATTGGAGAAACTGGGACAGGCCCAGTTCATCTCTACCTTGGACTTAACCAAGGGGTACTGGCAGGTACCACTAGATGAATCCGCCAAGGAAAGGTCAGCCTTCACCACACGTCGGGCTGTATGAATTTAAAGTACTCCCTTTTGGGCTGCGGAATGTACCTGCCACCTTCCAAAGATTTGTAGATGGTCTCCTAGCAGGATTGGGAGACTATGTAGTCGTCTACCTTGACGATGTGGCCATATTTTCGGATTCCTGGGCAGAACACCTAGAACATCTACAAAAAGTCTGCAAGTGCATAAGGGAGGCGGGACTAACTGTTAAGGCTAAGAAGTGTCAAATAGGCCTAAACAGAGTGACTTACCTTGGACACCAGGTAGGTCAAGGAACTATCAACCCCCTACAGGCCAAAGTGGATGCTATCTAAAAGTGGCCTGTCCCAAAGTCAAAGAAACAGGTCCAATCCTTCTTAGGCTTGGCCGGATATTACAGGCAATTTGTACCGTAATACAGCCAAATCGCCGCCCCACTGACAGGCCTAACCAAAAAGAAACAGCCAAATGCCATTCAGTGGACTGAAGAGTGTCAGAAGGCCTTTAACCAGCTTAAAGCAACACTCATGTCTGACGCTGTGCTAAGAGACTTTGACAAACCGTTCCTAGTAACCACAGATGCGTCCGAGCATGGTGTGGGAGCAGTTTTAATGCAGGAAGGACCAGATCAAGAATTCCACCCTGTAGTGTTTCTCAGCAAGAAGCTGTCTGAGAGGGAAAGCAACTGGTCAGTCAGTGAAAAAGAATGTTATGCCATCGTCTACGCTCTGGAAAAGCTACGCCCATACGTTTGGGGACGGCGTTTCCACCTGCAAACTGACCATGCTGCACTACAGTGGCTTCATACCACCACGGGAAATAATAAAAAACTTATTTGGTGGAGTTTAGCTCTCCAAGATTTTTATTTCGACATCCAACACATCTCAGGAGCTTCTAACAAAGTGGCTGATGCACTCTCCCATGAAAGTTTCCCAGAATCAACTGGTTAAAATTGTTCTTGAGATGTGGAAAATATTGTTAGTCTTTATACACTTGGTAGTATATTGAGAGGTGCATGTGTCTTATTAACTGTGTTTTCTCCTAGAGCTCCAGGAAGAAATCACAGCCAGTGTTTCACCATATCTGTGATTTGGGGGGCGTGTCATAAATATAAAGGGAAGGGTAACCACCTTTCTGTATACAGAACTATAAAATCCCTCCTGGCCAGAGGCAAAACCCTTTCACCTGTAAAGGGTTAAGAAGCTAAGATAACCTCACTGGCACCTGACCAAAATGACCAACGAGGAGACAAGTTACTTTCAAAGCTGGAGGGGTGGAACTAAGGCTCTGTTTGTCTGTGTGATGCTTTTGCCGGAAACAGATCAGGAATGCTCCTCAGAACTTCTGTAAAAAGTTAGTAAGTAATCTAGCTAGGAATGCGTTAGATTTTCTTTTATTTAATGGCTGGTAAAATAGCTGCGCTGAATGGAATGTATATTCTTGTTTTTGTGTCTTTTTGTAACTTAAGGTTTTGCCTAGAGGGATTCTCTATGTTCTGAATCTGATTACCCTGTAAGGTATTTACCATCCTGATTTTACAGAGGTGATTCTTTTACTTTTTCTTTAATTAAAATTCTTCTTTTAAGAACCTGATTGCTTTTTCATTGTTATTAAGGTTCAAGGGTTTGGGTCTGTGTTCACCTATGCAAATTGGTGAAGATTTTTATCAAGCCTTCCCCAGGAAAGGGGGTGTAGGGCTTGGGGGATATTTTGGGGAGGAAGATGTCTCAAAGTGGGCTCTTTCCCCGTTCTTTGTTTAATACGCTAGGTGGTGGCATCATAGGGTTCAAGGACAAGGCAAAGTTTGTACCTTGAGGAAGTTTTTAACCTAAGCTGGTAAGAATAAGCTTAGGGGGTCTTTCATGCAGGTCCCCACATCTGTAGCCTGGAGTTCAAAGTGGGGAAGGAACCTTGACAATAGTGAAACTAGATTGTTTCTAGAGCAACTGTGTAGCTATTAGTATTGTATGTATTGCTTGGCTCTTATGATCATTTTGTACTTGATTTAGATGTTTTGCTGGTGGGTCAAACATCTTTTAAAGCTGTTCTAATGGGGGTAAACTTAGCATAAAGCTGTATCTGATCTGTGCTCCTTTGACTTTCCAGTCTCACAAACTGGAAGACCACCAGGTGATCCTATGAAAGGACCACCACTGACATGGAAAGAAACTCTATTTTTGACAATACCTATCAGGCACAAAATGCGCTGGTGCAGAATATGAGTAATTTTCTTCAGACAGTTATGAAATGTTGTCAAATAAGGAGGCATTTGAAATTCCAAAAATAATCTGTCTTGTACATTCTTAGAGAAACAGTGAGATTGCAAGATGGGATTTAAGCAAAGGATTCATGACAAATAATAGACCAGCACAGAGAGATCTCTTCTGGGAGAAGACTGCTACACTTGCCAGACATCTCATAGCTCTTGGGACTCAAGGGCTTATGAAAGAGCATATTTTCAGGTGATTATGATAATTTATAGGTTTAATTAGCCCACTGTCTAGCTTGAGGCTTACCAGCCTAACTTTCTCCCTGGTGTTTATGTTCCTGCAGATATAATGTTGTTTATCTCAGTGACTTTTGGTTTCATATAGCATTTCTCAAAGAAAACAGATAAGGATTTTAGCAACTCTAGCTTCTCAGATAACATAGGCTTTCATTCACTCGGTAAAACCAGAGGCTTATACCTAATAAATTTTTGTATCGGGCTAAATATGTGAGTTCAAATATATCAACTTTCTTCTCTGGACAGAGTAACAGTTTGTTAATTTTACAGATCAGTTGGGGCCAGATGCCTCTACCCACCCCTCCATAGACACTGGATGTCTTCATAAAACACAAAATGTGTTCAGTTCTACTACTACGGAGGGCAAGATTTGAGGCGCCTATGTAGGAGTGCAACTTTCTGTGTGCAATTAATCACAGTTCTGTGGGGGAACACAGAAATGACCATACTGGGTCAGACCAATGGTCCATTTAGCCCAATATCCTGTCTTCCAACAGTGGCCAGGTGCTTCAGAAGGAATGAACAGAACAGGCAATCACTGAGTAGTCCATCCCCTGTCATCTGCTTCCAGCTTCTGGCAA
Source organism: Lepidochelys kempii (assembly GCF_965140285.1). Lineage (NCBI taxonomy): Eukaryota > Metazoa > Chordata > Testudines > Cheloniidae > Lepidochelys > Lepidochelys kempii. The sequence continues at coordinate 81,091,751 of NC_136380.1, forward strand.
TCAGAGGCTAGGGACAGCTTGAGCATGGGGTTGTATCATTGATCATTTTGGTTAATAGGATTATCAATGGCTATCTTCCATGAACTTATTTAGTTCTTTATTGAACCCTGGTATAGTTTTAGCCTTCACAACATCTCCTAGCAATGAGTTTCACACATTGACTGTGTGTTGTTTAAAGAAGTACTTCCTTTTGTTTGTTTGAAACCTCCTACCTATTAATTTAATTGAGTGATCAGATCATAGAATATCAGGGTTGGAAGGGACCTCAGGAGGTCATCTAGTCTAACTCCCTGCTCAAAGCAGGACCAATCCCCAATTTTTGCCCCAGATCCTAAATGGCCCCCTCAAGGATTGAACTCACAGCCCTGGGTTTAGCAGGCCAATGCTCAAACCACTGAGCTATGCCTGGCTCTTGTATTATATGAGGAAGTAAATAACACTTCCTTATTTACTTTCTCCACACAAGTATTCAAGTGTGGGTGTACCATGGATTTACATAGTGGCATTATGATATTTTCTGTCTTATTATCTATCCCTTTCCTAATGGTTCCTAACATTCTGTTAGCATTTTTGACTAACACTGTACATTGAATGGATGTTTTCAGAGAACTATCCACAATGATTCCAAGATCTCTTTCATGAGTGGTAACAGCTCTTTTAGACCCCATCATTTTCTTTACATAGTTGGGATTATAATTTTCCAATGTGCATTACTTTACTTTTCATTTATCAACACTGAATTTCATCTTCCATTTTGTTGCCCAGTCATCCAGTTTTGTGAGATCCCTTTGTAACTGTTTGCAGTCTGCTTTGGCCTTAACTATCTGGAATAATTTTGTATCGTCTGCAAATTTTGCCACCTCACTCCTTAGCTATGTGAGTGGGAAGGATGGCTTGGTGGAAGAGAAGACAGAAATAAGTAGATCTGCTGCTTTGTGGGATCTCCTGGTTATTGTATCCAAAAAGCAAAAGCTGGAGGAGCTACTGCATGCTCAGTGATGCAATAGTGGCGGTGGAGTGGCTACAGCATCTAGAAGGAAAAACTTCTCATCCAACTGCCATGGAACCATCCTCACGCAGGCATGCAATTCTGACTGGGCCCTTGTCCCCCTCAGAGTTTGCAATAATTTTGGGAAAATGAGAAATGTAAGTGAGTTATGTAGGAAGAATGTCACATAACCAGATTATCTTAAATCAAGAAGAATGACTGGCACACTTATAAACTGGGTGTCAAAGTGCAAGAGCGATGAAGCAAAAGAACAATTAACATAGTTGTAGAAATCTTTGATTTTCAGCTTCACTGAAAGTTTTGCCTGAATTGGGCCACCAGGCTTAGACCCTACATTAGTTTAGCAAGATTCTTCAGAGGATTTACCCTTCACATTCAATATGGATGTTCTTTAAATTGTCCCAGAGTTTTCCACAGCATTTATGCAACTAAATGTCTCATTTGGTGCTGTGATGGGGCAAGGCCAGATGGCTTTAGAAAAGTAATGGGAGATAGATATATTAGCTCTAGGCTAAACAAATGCCTGGTACCAGGATAAGTTAAATGGCAGCTGCTCCAAGTCAGTTAAGACACCTGGGGCCAATTAAGAACTTTCCAGAAGGCAGGGAGAATGCTAGTTTGATTGGGACACCTGAAGCCAATCAGGGGCTGGCTGAAACTAGTTAAAAGCTTCCCAGTTAGTCAGGTGGGTGTGGATGTCAGGAGCTGTGGGAGGAAGTTGTGCTGTTGGAGAGACTGAGCAGTACACACCATATCAGGCACAAGGAAGGAGGCCCTGAGGTAAGGGTGAAATGGAGCTTGAGAAAGTGGGGGCTGCTGTGGGGAAGTAGCCCAGGAAATTGTACGTGTCATATTTCTAAAAGTCAGCTACCATACCTGATATTATTAGGGTCCCTGGGCTGGAGCCTGGAGTAGAGGGTGGGCCTGGGCTCTGCCCTTTGTCCCCCCCACCAATTAATCACTGAGACTGGGAGACAACAGAGACTGTGCAAGGGAGGATAGCTTCTCCTCACCTCCTTTGCTGGCTTATGATGAAAATGGCTCAGTAGACTGTGACCCTTGTCTCTAGAGAGAGAAGGGTTACGTGGAGGATCACAATGAGCCTCTGAGGCTAGCGAAATCTGCCAGGAAATGCGAGACCCGCGGAGACAAGGACAGAGCTTTGTCACAGTGCTCAACAGTGTTTTGAAAAGATTTTGGATATTATCAGTGGTTTCTGTGTCATTTATCCTCCTTTTTACACTGAGTAGCCTTAAATCATAACTTGCATTATCTGTATTCTTGTAGTGTCTAGAGACCCTATTGTGGGGTAAGAGAAACACTCTTTGGGGCAGAGACCACATTCTACACAGATAAGAGGAACAAAGGCTAGGAGAAAGGTAGTATTATCATCCCTACCTTATGGAAGGGGAACCAGAGCACAGAGAGATAAAGTGACTTGCACAGGAAAACAGAGCGGGAAATTAAATCTAGTTCTCTTGAGACACCGTCCAGTGCCTTAAGCACAAGAACATCCTTCTTCCACATTTGCTATCCAATGTTTCTACTTTCATATTAAAATAATGCAGCCAAAGCTGCAAAATATCTGGGCAGTTTCAAAATACATCAGAAAATCCAATGCTCTGTTCACTCCCAGTTTGGAGCGGTTTTCCTTGGGCTTGTACATTCTGCTCTAGTTTAGATAGCCAAGGAGCAGATGTTTCATGTTTTAAAGATTTAATATTAGTGATAACAGTATGAAGTGAAACTACCAGAAAGAGATCAAACTCTACTGCCCACAATTTTTTGTAGGACATTGCAGCAGTATTTCTGATGGAAAATCTGGTGTTGCTGTAGTGTAATAACTGTTTTCAGCCTTCTGTGCTAAAACAACTGTTCTGGGACACGCACAGCTTTCCAGCAATTTTTGCTTGGTTCAAGCTTTTTCATGTGCCTCATTTTTTCCCCCCATTTAGAATGTTTAAAAGTACCACCGTGAAGCTCGGCAATGCCAGCAACACTGAAAACTAGCAAAGAACATAAAACAACTCAACAGAACAATGGGCTGACAGAGAGAGAGTTGGGAAACACCTATTAAAGAGGTTCTGTCATGATCTATCTTCTGGCTGCCACCTTTCTTCCCTCACTATATTTCTGTTCCTGGTACTTTGTTAGCGAGTCACTGGTCACGACTTCACAGTTAAGATGAGTCTGAAGTTTTCAGTTTAATAGCACTTTAAACCTTCATTTTGTTAAAAAAAATCTCAATAAAATAGCAAGAAAATTGAACTTAGAAAGGTGCAACCCCAGCAATTTTAAGGCAGAGTAACTTAGTACTAAGTGGTCTTCTTATAAAGAGAGCTATTTATAGAGGTTGTAGTTACTATTCTAGCCATGGCAAACAGACTGACTTCCTCCTGATTCCTCCAAACTCTTCCCTTTTGTGACCTATGATTCTCTCTCCAGGTTCCATGCAGGTTGCTACAGTATAAACCAGGAGTGGGCAAACTTTTTGGCCCGATGGCCACATTGGGGTTGTGAAACAGTATGGAGGACCGGGTAGGGAAGGCTGTGTCTCCACAAACAGCCTGGCCCCCGCCCCTTCCCACTTCCTGCCCCCTGACTGCAGCTTAAGTATACGTGTAAAAAGACTGAGTACAAATCATAGGCATGTGTAAAATAAAACTAAACTTTCATGATGGTGAAGCATGCTATGTCCTCCCCTCTTCTCTCCCATAATATTTCATGTTGTTGTGACTATTTTGATCCCCCCTCCAGCTTTAGATAAGATTATTTTATTAATGAGATTGCTTATACGCATTTTTGTACAGTAATAAGCATTCAGAAAATAGAAATGTCAGCTATCCAGAATTCTCTTCTGAAGCTAGTTACAATACAAATATAGTTCCATGAAATTCTTGTGAACTGTGACACTTCTGACTGACTGTAACTACTTAAATTTATTGTACACGTTGGAAAATAAGAATCATTCTTATTTAAATGATGATTATTTATATCTGGGAATGAAGCCACAAACCCTAGACTCCAGCTAGCTCAAAAGACAGTTGCCTGTCTCCTTAGCAACACAGGTTGCCCTGAACACATCAACCCATCCCTCCGCTCTCTGCACTTGCTCCTCACAGAATGCGGAGTACAGTTCAAGGACAATGGTCATGTCTACACTGCCACTCGGTTAAGAACATAACATAAGAATAGCCATACTGGGTCAGACCAAAGGTCCATCTAGCCCAGTATCCTGTCTTCCGACAGGGGCCAATGCCCTGGGAAGGGAATGAACAGAACAGGTGATCATCAAGTGATCCATTCAATGTCGCCCATTCCAGTCAGTCCAGTCCTACTCAGTTTGGAGTAGGGACATGTGTACAGAAGTGCACACCAGAACACTGCCTATAATTCCCCCCATGTGGGCACTGCAGGTGCAAACTAAAAGATTATTCCATTAATGTAGTCCTGCTGAAGAGGACTAGATTAAAGCAAACTAGGAACCTTTTAGTTTGCATCCACATGGGGGAGTTACAGTGCAGCACTTTGTGGTGGACTGCTGTTTCCACACTGTAGTCTACAGTGGAGGGTAGTGTAGACATGACTCCCCATTTTAAATCCCTTTATGGGATTGATTGGCCTTAGTTCCCTTAGAAATAATTTCTCGCTGTATAACCAGGACCTTCTATGACAGCTACATCCCAGTGGGACAAAGAATTGGAGTGCAGAAGACAGGAGACTCTCACAGGAGCTTGACCTAAGCTATGGAACTCACTCCCACAAATGATAAGGAAGACTACAGCACTAAGCATTTTTAAGACTGAATGCAAAACTAATTGCTTCAACTCAGCTTTCCCTCAGCAATTTCTTATCATACATGCACAATACATCAACTCATTCACATACATAAACATCAGCAAAACAAAAAAACATTATTAACTAATCAAGCTATTCTTTTACAGGCTGGGAAGGGAAACTGGAAGTGGGGGCAAGGAGAGATACTGTTAGGAAACTCAAACTAATACAGAACACTGTAGCACATCTCTTCAGCAACCTGGGTTACTGTGAACACACCACACTTGTCCTCTGTTCCCTACACTTGTTTCCCCCTAGAATATTGACTCAAGTTAAAGATCTTGGTCCTTATTTTCTAGTCCCAGGTCATTGAATGCCTTGGATATCTAAATGTCATCTAAAGTTACGGGATGAAGACAGTGGTCAACAATTTCTACCTTCCCCCCCCCCCCCCCCCGCCTCTCTTCTTGCACAATGGAACCTTTTTACAATAAGGGTAAAACTCATCTATACAGGAGACAGAAATTCTCAGGAGTCAGCTCGAGACTATGGAATGAACTCCACCAGGAACAATCATGAACATCACTATCTTCCTCTCCAAGAACAAGCTGCATTTCTTTCACCTTGCATTCACTAACAAACATACGGCAACATGGGTGTGTGTATATAAATATCAATACACATACCCATGTTGCAACATGTTTGTTAGAGAATACAAGGTCAAAGAAATGTACTTTGTACTTAGAGCAAAGGTTGTGAGATTTATGATGGTATATGATAGATATAGACCCCCCCCCCACTCAAACACTCCACTGGGGCGAGGATGAAAGAACAACAACCCATGACAGATGTTAATCACATTGCTTAATGCACTAGTGGAAGGCACTCAGATGCTATGGTGATGGGTGACATAAGAACCTGTATAGAGTAGAATTGTTGGTTTTATTTTTAAATAATTGGACGATGATCAGATGAGGGGGCCATATAAGTCCCTTCATAAATATATAGAATTCTTTATTCTAAAGGTGTTAGTTGATTGATTCTGTTTCATGTCAAACTCAAATCACCCTGTGATCTGTCATTCACATAATAAAAGCCTGTAAATAAAAGCAAATGTTACCTTTAATCACAGGAGAGAATATGTGCAATATACTGCTGATTTCTTGGTGTTTGCAACCAACCATATGTTAGTGTTAGAATCCCTCCAACAGTCATCTTTGATAAGATTTAACTGAAATTTGATTAATTGGCTGAATGATAGCTCCCGGACAATTAGCATTTCAAAGGAAATTAAGAAAATTGTTTAATATGGCATAGTGGGGTTAGGTTGCCCCTTAATGGTGGTAAGGCCTAGGGGTTAGCTTACCCACGACCTGCAGGTGTGGCCCTTTAAGAGCTAGGGAGGTCTGAATAGATAAGGATCTGGGAAATAAGTGATATAGGTAGACAGGTTTCAGAGTAGCAGCAGTCTTTGCTGTCTGTATTTGCAAAAAGAAAAGGAGTACTTGTGGCACCTTAGAGACTAACAAATTTATTTGAGCATAAGCTTTCCTGAGCAACAGGGAGCAGTCCTGCGAGTAAGTAGTACTTAGGGGAGAGAAACCTGTTTCTGTTCCTTTAAAGGCCTGAGATCAGGAGCTTTTCAGGGTGGGGTAAAGCTTCCCTCTCACCCAACAAATTGGGAACGAGTGGGGGAAGTGGACTAGTATTTATGCTGCCTTCTCCAGCACAGAAAAAGGTCTGACTGCTGCACTCTCTAGCCTTAAGGTGAAAGGATTGATCAGGAGAGGGGAAAGGGCCAGCTGGAAGAGGAACAGGCTGAGTGCCTGCAGATGGTCTCAGAGAGACCTCAGTTCCAGGGGAGGAGCTGCGGGAATGCCTGTATTAAGGAGAGATGGAGAAGCTGCCTGAGATGCCGCCCAGCTCCACAAAAAAGGGCTGCGATTCCTGCCCTACAGAGATATAGCTAACACCATGGATCAGAGCCCAGTGGCCAGAAAGGCTGGGAGTGGATTTCAAGAAGCTCCTCCTCTGTATCCAGATGGGAAGGAGACATATGAGGTGACTGAATCATAGCAGGAACAGACTCTACAGCCTGACAAGAGATGGTGATGAACAAGGAAAGATAGGAGCCACCAAGGGAGTTGCGAAGGGCCTTGAAAGAGCAATCCCTAACTACCTAAGACAGGGTCCTAGAGCTGCAACCCAGAGGAAAAGGTGGGTCTTGGTTCCGTGACCTCTTCCCAGCAAAGGAGACAATATGAGCCTCAGAACTGAGAGAGGAAAAGACTGACACAGTCCTGAAAGTGGACTGAAGGTTTGACATAAAGGCCTATAGATGGTGGGCTTGCCCTGCCTGGACCTGTGTTACCCCATAAGGGAACTGGGTTTGAAAGGCAACCTGGCCAGAGGGCCAGGACACAAAAACCACAGACCATACTAAGGCTAGAATGCCAGACTGGGGGGCCATGATGGAAAAACATCTGCAACACACCACATCCTCACACCAGGGGGCACTCCAGCAGTGAGCACGCACCATAATACATGCTTTTGCCTTCCTCTGCAGCATGGGGCATGGGTCGCTTGCTAGGATCATCTAGGTATATTTCACTAAATCATTCCCTGCTGCTGCAGGGGCCCCATGCATTGGTGCACCTCATTCCTTCCTGTTCTCTGCTGGTGATACATAATAGTCTCCAAAGGGCTGTAATACTTTGGTCTAATTCTGGTTCTTGGCTTGGTTTGGTGATGACTGAGTGGTGTTTAGTGGCCTGTGATATATAGGAAGTCAGACTAGATCATCTGGTGGTCTTCTGGCCTTAAATGCTACACCTCTGTTATTTCTAAAATAATAGTAGCTTAGGTCACAGTAGACTAAGTATTTCAATTTATCACTTTCACTGCAACTTTTATCTTACTAAGGGCCTGAATATGCTACACTTTGAGCAATAATACTTCACTCTGCGTGTAGCCTCGTTGTAAGTAGTCTCATTGAAATCAAAATAAGATAATTTCCCATCACAAGAGTGGTAGAACTGGACCAGATATGAGAGAGTGAGAATAATCCTGCTTCTTTCATCTGTTGACAATGTGGAAAAAAATGAAAACATTATTTGACTGCAGAAAAAAATCATGCCTCTTATTTGTAAAGAGCAGGATAATCAAGTCATGCTTTATTATTCAAATCTGAGAACCTTTTAGATTCCCCACACAGAAACCTTTCCTCCATTGTTTGCTACAGCAAAGAAAGGGGAATACATTTGTCTAGAAATACTGCTTCTGATGCTGATGTCTCTGGAGTTTCACAATGGTAAGTGAGAACATAATTGAGTCCTTAAGTTTTGCCTTTTTACTGCATGCTCCATCTCGGGATCTCAAGTTTTTGCTTACCAAACATTATTTGCACATGCCATTATTTGGATAGACATCCTCTGTCCAATATGCCTGCTGGCTTTGAAGTGTTGCATGAAGCTTTAAGAACTAGTGGATGTCTGGTTACTTCACTTCTATGTTCCTAAACCCTGCAAGCCCTGAGACTTCAAAACATTTTTCATTTTTGAAGCAACTGCACCTGAAGTTGAAGTTGACAATTGAACCCAAGAAAGAAGTGGTGCTGGATGTGGTTTGTAACAAAGACTCACTTGCTGAGTTAACCTAATTATCTTTGTTACTCCATTTTTATTGTTAGTCTGATTCAGTTAAAGTTGCTGTAGTTACATTACAAAGCACAACTGGCTGAAAGAATTTTGAGAGACACTACATGCTTCTTGTACAAATTCAAAATTTTAAGAAGACCAAATGCTGTGTCTGCACTTGTTGGTATGCAAACTTAGATGCTAATTTAGAATTTGGCTCTATGAATTTATCAGAAAAGGTCATTTGCCTCAATGAAACATTAACAAATGATAAGTGTATGGAAGTAGAATATTCTTCAGTGGAACAATCATAGAATATGGCCGTCCAGAATGTGGTGAGGTGACACAGCTCAGTTACTAGCTAGCTATTATAAAAGATGAAATCATGGTTGTTAAACATTAACTGCGTCAGCATAAGCACTCACTCTCCCTTCCTCTTTTAGACTGAGGTAAAAATTAGAGGCAACACTGAGCCTTGGAACTGGCAAATGTCAGCAGTAATTACAATATGTAGGAACAAAATTCATATTCGCAAAGCAAGATAAGAGGCACACAAGAATAGTGAATGAACCAACCAAGAAAATGGAGAGCTTTACCTGAGGAGCATTTATTATTATTACATTGTCATGTAAGAGGCAGTGGTATGTAAATTAAATAGAATTTGCTATATTTAAAGGCCAGACTTTCACAATATTGAATTATGATATAAAAGGTCACACTAAAGGATCATCAACCATTTTAAATTAATTTGATAAACATGTGCTGTTGGAAAATTGTGACTGTAATAAATGTGTAGATTTGGTAAAGATCTGTTGCTTCACAGTAGAAATAGCAGAAAGTCTGACCGTGACTCTTGTTAAAAATCACAGATTATTGCATAAGAAAATATATGATTTAATAGCGAGGCAGAAGGAATTCTCAGTCTGTATAATCTTAAAATAACCCCAAATTTGTGCTGAACCACGGGATGTTTCGGGGGGGGGGGGGGATAATGAAGTAACTTATAGTGTGCGGGTTTATACCCTCTTGAGATCTTGTTATGTTTCTATTTTACACACTTTGTGCAATGCTGGAGCCTCAATCCTGCAAATACAGTAGGACTCCCTACAGGTGCAGGATCCTCACTAACACAACTGTTTTAGAATTCGGCCCCAAGTCTCTATGTTGCAAAGGGCCTGGGCCTGTAATAGCTAAACCGATCTGTTGCTCCACCAGCCAGGTTTTGCCATACATCACAAGAGAACAGTACTCAGTAAATCCATGATTAGAGCTGGTCGGTGTTTCATGGTCAGTGGCCCTGGAGTCAGATGCCCCATGTTTCCTGGAGGGGCTGTTATGGGCAGGATACCAGGAGAACTAGGGAATGAGTGGAGTTAGGCTGGAAGCAATTCAGTGACATGGATAGAGCAGTGCACAGAGTTTAATAAAGATTCACTTGTTCAATTTAGCCTGCATTCAGCTTCACTGTGGAGCAACACAGGATTTTCATTAGAGACCAATTTGAAGGGAGTGGATAGACTTAGACCCCTATGTTACTGCTTTAAGCATACTGGCTGCTACATGCAGTTTTGGGAACCTGACGAACTCCCTGAGTCAGGACTGAATAGTTGTGGCACTTGGATCACCACCTGTGGGAACATAGATTCATAGATTCATAGATATTTAGGTCAGAAGGGACCATTATGATCATCTAGTCTGACCTCCTGCACAATGCAGGCCACAGAATTTCACCCACCACTCCTAAAAAAGACCTCACACCTATATCTGTGCTATTGAAGTCCTCAAATTGTAGTTTGAAGACCTCAAGGAGCAGAGAATCCTCCAGCAAGTGACCCGTGCCCCATGCTACAGAGGAAGGCGAAAAACCTCCAGGGCCTTCCAATCTGCCCTGGAGGAAAATTCCTTCCCGACCCCAAATATGGCGATCAGCTAAACCCTGAGCATATGGGCAAGATTCATCAGCCAGATACTACAGAAAATTCTTTCCCGGGTAACTTGGATCTTACCCCATCTAAAAACCCATCACAGGCCATTGGGCCTATTTACCATGAATATTTAATTACCAAAACCATGTTATCCCATCATACCATCTCCTCCATAAACTTATCGAGTTTAATCTTAAAGCAAGATAGATCTTTTGCCCCCACTACTTCCCTCGGAAGGCTATTCCAAAACTTCACTCCTCTGATGGTTAGAAACCTTCGTCTAATTTCTAATCTAAATTTCCTAGTGGCCAGTTTATATCCATTTGTTCTTGTGTCCACATTGGTATTGAGTTTAAATAATTCCTCTCCCTCTCTGGTATTTATCCCTCTGATATATTTATAGAGAGCAATCATATCTCCCCTCAACCTTCTTTTAGTTAGGCTAAACAAGCCAAGCTCCCTGAGTCTCCTTTCATAAGACAAGTTTTCCATTCCTCGGATCATCCTAGTAGCCCTTCTCTGTACCTGTTCCAGTTTGAATTCATCCTTCTTAAACATGGGAGACCAGAACTGCACACAGTATTCCAGGTGAGGTCTCACCAGTGCCTTATATAACGGTACTAAAACCTCCTTATCCCTACTGGAAATACCTCTCCTGATGCATCCCAAGACGACATTAGCTTTTTTCACAGCCATATCACATTGGCAGCTCATAGTCAACCTATGATCAACCAATACTCCAAGGTCCTTTTCCTCCTCCGTTACTTCTAGTTGATGCGTCCCTAGCTTATAACTAAAATTCTTGTTATTAATCCCTAAATGCATGACCTTACACTTCTCACTATTAAATTTCATCCTATTCCTATTACTCCAGTTTACAAGGTCATCCAGATCCTCCTGTAGGGTATCCCTGTCCTTCTCTAAATTAGCAATACCTCCCAGCTTTGTATCATCTGCAAACTTTATTAGCACACTCCCACTTTTTGTGCCCAGGTCAGTAATAAAAAGATTAAATAAGATTGGTCCCAAAACTGATCCTTGAGGAACTCCACTGGTAACCTCCCTCCAACTTGACAGTTCACCTTTCAGTAGGACCCGTTGTAGTCTCCCCTTTAACCAATTCCCTATCCACCTTTCAATTTTCCTATTGATGCCCATCTTATCCAATTTAACTAATAATTCCCCATGTGGCACAGTATCAAACGCCTTACTAAAATCTAAATAAATTAGATCCACTGCGTTTCCTTTATCTAAAAAATCTGTTACTCTCTCAAAGAAGGAAATCAGGTTGGTTTGGCACGATCTACCTTTTGTAAAACCATGTTGTATTTTGTCCCATTTACCATTGACTTCAATGTCCTTAACTACCTTCTCCTTCAAAATTTTTTCCAAGACCTTGCATACTACAGATGTCAAACTAACAGGCCTATAATTACTTGGATCACTTTTTTTCCCTTTCTTAAAAATAGGAACTATGTTAGCAATTCTCCAATCATATGGTACAACCCCTGAATTTACAGATTCATTAAAAATTCTTGCTAATGGGCTTGCAATTTCTTGTGCCAATTCTTTTAATATTCTTGGATGAAGATTATCTGGGCCCCCCGATTTAGCCCCATTAAGCTGTTTGAGTTTCGCTTCTACCTCAGATATGGTGATGTCTACCTCCATATCCTCATTCCCATTTATCATGCTACCATTATCCCTAAGATCCTCTTTAGTCTTATTAAAGACTGAGGCAAAGTATTTGTTTAGATATTGGGCCATGCCTAGATTATCCTTGACCTCCACTCCATCCTCAGTTTTTAGCGGTCCCACTTCTTCTTTCTTTGTTTTTTTCCTATTTATATGACTATAGAACCTTTTACTATTGGTTTTAATTCCCTTTGCAAGGTCCAACTCTACTTGACTTTTAGCCTGTCTCACTTTATCCCTACATATTCTGACCTCAATAAGGTAGCTTTCCTTACTGATCCCTCCCTTCTTCCACTCCCTATATGCTTTCTGCTTTTTCTTAATTACCTCTCTAAGATGCTTGCTCATCCAGCTTGGTCTACAACTCCTGCCTATGAATTTTTTCCCCTTTCTTGGGATGCAGGCTTCCGATAGCTTCTGCAGCTTTAATTTAAAATAATCCCAGGCCTCCTCTACCTTTAAACCCATAAATTCTTCAGTCCAATCCACTTCCCTAACTAATTTCCTTAATTTTTGAAAGTCAGCCCTTTTGAAATCAAAAACCCTAGTTGCAGATTTATTTTTGTTAATCCTTCCATTCAGTTTGAACTGAATTAGCTCATGATCACTTGAGCCAAGATTATCCCCTACAACCATTTCCTCTATGAGATCCTCATTACTCACCAAGACCAGATCTAAAATGGCATCCCCTCTAGTCGGTTCAGCAACTACTTGTTGAAGGAATCCATCAGCTATCGCATCTAGGAAAATCTGAGCCCTATTATTATTACTAGCACTCATCCTCCAGTCTATATCTGGGAAGTTAAAGTCTCCCATGATCACACAGTTTCCATTAGTATTTACTTTATTAAAAACATTAAAAAGGGCTCTATCCATATCCAAATTAGATCCCGGTGGTCTATAGCACACCCCAAGCACTATCCTAGGGGAGGCTCTAATAGTTTTCTTCCCCAATTTAATTATTGCCCAGACAGACTCAGTCATATCCATTTCATCGCTTCTTATTTCTTTACATTCTATCTCATCATTGATATACAGTGCTACTCCACCACCTTTACCTTTATTTCGGTCTTTCCTAAACAGCACATACCCTTCAATACCTGTAGCCCAGTCATGACTACTATTCCACCAGGTCTCTGTTATACCTATAATATCTGGTTTCACTTCCTGCACCAGTAACTCTAGTTCCTCCATTTTGTTACCTAGGCTCCTCGCATTAGTGTACAAACATCTTAATTTTTGCTGTTTGGCCTCACTCACATTCTGTACCCTATTAGGCACGGTTATTTTACTACCAGTATAACCTATTAGACTTGTATCTACACTGCCCTTCCTCCTACCTACAGCTGTATCCACTCTTACTTCATTTTCTTTCCACTCTATGCTAAATTCTGGCATGGAGATTACCTGGACATCTCCCAACCATCTCCCCCAAATTCCTAGTTTAAAGCTCTCTTAATCAGTTGTGCCAGCCTCCATCCTAGAAGTCTATTTCCTTCCCTACTCAGATGAAGTCCATCCCGAGAGAACTGTCCTCTATCCATGAATGCCTCCCAATGGCCATACATCCCAAAGCCCTCCTTATAGCACCACTGCCTAAGCCATCTATTGATAGTCATAATCTTGTCACACCTTTGTTGCCCTTCTCTAGGAACAGGCAAAATCCCACTAAAGATCACCTGAGCCTCAATTTCCTTAAGCGTCCTCCCCAGCCTAACATAGTCTCCCTTAATACTTTCCAGTGAGAATCTAGCCGTATCATTTGTTCCCACATGAAGGATAATTAGGGGATTCTTTCCCGCTCCCTTTAGAATCCTTTTTAACCTCAGGTCTACATCCCGTATCTTAGCACCTGGAAGACAGCACACCCTCCTATTTTCTGGATCAGCTCTGGTTACAGGCCTATCTATTCTTCTCAATAAAGAGTCCCCAATCACATAGACCTGCCTTTTCCTAGTGACAGTGCTATTCTCCAGTCTATCCCCTGTTCCCTCTGGCTGCAAGTTTTTTCCATTCCCATTCTCCCTTGTAATCCTTTTCAACCCATCCTGTATCCTCCTGGGGCTCATATTTGGTGTAATCTCCATTAACTCTTCCCCTTTTCCTATAGGACTAACCGCTCTTCTCTTCTTCCTTGCCCTGTCACCTTCAGTGACTACCTGCTGAGCCCCTTCTTCATTTTCCAACTCTGCAAACCTATTCTGAAGCTCTATTTCTCCTTCACTAGCCCGTCTTTTCCTCTGCCTAGTTCTTTTAGTCACATGCTTCCACTGACCACTTTCCTCACCCAGTCTCCCCTCAAAATTCCCTAGTCCTGCTTCCATCTGCAAGTCTGAGCTTTTCCCTTCAGATACCTCATGTCTTTGCTCCATAATCTGCTCAAACCCCTTCCTAAACTCTACCAGACTTTCCACCTGCATCTCCAAACCTCTGATCTTTTCCTCCATCAGCTCTATCAGACGGCATTTCATGCAGACAAAACTCTTACCAGGTGCCCCCTCCAGGATCATGTACATACCACAGCTTCCACATCCAGTCATCTTCATTGTGTCATCTGCTACATGGGTCACTCCCACTGCCACCTCTGAATCTGTCATAGCCTTCCCACCTAAATCCTGTTAATCTGGGAAACACAAACCACACCAAACCAAACCCCACACAAGCACCACAAGACAAACTCCGCTTTCAAACTCCCACTCAAACTCCCCTGTTTACAGCTCTGTTTGCTAGCTCCTGTGCTGCTGCAGCTGTCTGTGCTGCTGCCTGACTGGCTGCTACCTTTATAGGACCCCTAGTCAGTGAAGCCCCGCCCCCTAATCAGGGCTCAGCTTCTCTTCCAGCACAAAGCCCCTACACATACAAATACTACCAATACAAAGCCAAACAAACACAAATACCTTCTCCTCCAACAGAACTCCCACTCAAACTCCCCTGTTTACAGCTCTGTTTGCTAGCTCCTGTGCTGCTGCAGCTGTCTGGGAAAGCAATCTCATATTAGCTGCTTAGACATGGTGTGTGCAGTGAAGACTCAAAAGATGAATGAAAGCCCTAGGAGACACACCATCACCAGAAGTACATGCAGAGGGACACCAGCAAAGGAGAGCAGGTACCAAGGGTTCCATACCCAGAGTTAGATACAGTTACTGGGGGAGACAGCATGAGTAGGTAAAGGAAAAATGCCAAACGCTAGGAGAGCATTGCAAGACGTTCTTGTTATACCCTGGATGTGTGCTGGAAATGGCCCACCTTGATTATCATACATATTGTAAGGAGAGTGATCACTTTAGATAAGCTATTACCAGCAGGAGCATGGGGTGAGGGGAGAGAAAACCTTTTGAAGTTATAAACACCCATTTTTTCATGGTCTGTGTGTATAAAACATCCTCACTGCATTTTCCACTTTATGCATCCGAGGAAGTGAGCTGTAGCTCACGAAAGCTTATGCTCAAATAAACTGGTTAGTCTCTAAGGTGCCACAAGTACTCCTTTTCTTTTTGTGAATACAGACTAACACGGCTGTTACTCTGAAACATTGCAAGGAATGTAGCAAGTCGAACAATGTGTGCAAGAGCAGAGGAAAGACTCTGAAAGATTCAGTCATACTTGTACAAGAGGGGGAAGGCACATAAGACAATGACGACCTTGGACTCTCTCCTTGAGTCCTAGATCATATCAGGTTCAGGCTGCCAGGGCCAGAAAGTTACAAGGTGCAATACCAACTTCTCTGCATGCAATAATCTTAATAGGGAAATTGCCTGTGCGATTTCCCCTGGATAGCAGGGCCTCCAATAATGTGGTTCCTTGGGGTGAACTGGATTTCAACATATGCATTATAAAGAGCAGGCACACTCTAATAATGTACAATGAGAGTATAATGCAGCCTGTAGGAACATGTGACCTCATAATAACTAACCTGAAAAATAACAGATGATACCAACTTAAGTTTGTGAATAGTAAGTGCCACAGACCCCTCTTGGGTAAATATAGCCATACAAGCAATGGATCTGATCAGGGTGCAGCACCAGAATGCTATAGTTGCAGTGCAAGAAGCCAAAGGAGAGTCCCAAGGACAATGGAGACAATTTTAAAAGCATATAGGAATATTTTCAAAGGTGCTGGGTGCCTCACATGAAAGCTGTGATTGCAAGTAGAACCTACAGTGGAACCTGTGCACTAATCATTATGTAATCCAGTATCTAAGGAGCTCAAAAGACTGCAGAGCAGTAGTATCATAACACCTGTAGTGGCCACCATACAGCCGGAGTCAGTAGCATGGTGGTGGTAAAGAAGTCATCAGTCAAACTATGCATCTGCATAGACCCCCAAGCCACTGAACCAGGCACTAAGAAGACGCCACTATCTATTGTCCACAAGCGATAGCATCCTACAAGAACTTTCCAAAGCCAGAATCTTTATGGTCTGTGATTTGAGTAACGGGTTTGGCATACAAGCCTGGATAAAGAGTCTGGCATACTGACAGCCTTTGTAATACCATTTGATTGCTACATATGGCACTGCATGCCGATGGGCATACGCCCAACACCAGAGGTGTTCCAGAGAAGGCTCATCCAAGCACAGGAAGGACTGCCTGGGGTGAAAATAATTGCAGATAATATCCTCATTGTAGATGTAGGAAGTAATGATACAGAAGCCATACTAGATCATGACAGAAAACTACAAGATTTTCTACAGCAATGCAGGGACAAGAACAGAAAACTGAACTAAAAAATGCAACTCAAACTGGGTAAGGTGACATATCTTGGACATCTGCTTATGGCAGAGGAACTGAAAGCAGATCCTAACAAGATCAAGGCAGTCAGCGACATGCCAGCTCCAGAGGATTTGAAAGGGGTACGGCACTTCGTTGGAATTATCAATTTTCTGTCAACACCTGGCTGCAGTAGCAAAACCCGTAAATCAACTCAGAAGGCAGGATTTTGCCTGAGACTGAGCAAGTCCCTAATACAGAGAATTTGACATGCTGCAACAACAACCTCGGATTCATAGCTTAATGCAATCTGCTGATTCTTTGGGGATTTTTTTTTTCAAATTGAGTTTAGGTGGTCAGCAGTAACAAGGATGGACTAAGCCTATAACGGACATATGTCCGTCAAAACTTCAAAATCCTCCTACCAGAAAAACAAAAGACACTTCTTCTCAATCTAACTCTCTCTTCACTCCCCCATTGTCTCTTCCTATTTGCTCCCTGGATGAATTATCTTCATCCAGCTTTTGAGTCCTTGCTGTTCCCTTCAAGTGCGCTAACCCAGCCAGCGTCTTCCACTCTAGTTGACTGGCTGTAATTAGCTATTATGATGCATCACTACTTGCTACAGTAATCTGCTTCTGACACGTCTCTTTAGCAATTAATGTAAGCCCAGTAATAATTTTTACTCTCTCACAAAAGTCAACTAGCTCTATGTAAATAGCAGAAATATTCTTCTTTCCTGCTTTCTCCTTCCTTAAATCAAGTTCTTCCCCTCCCCCCCCGCCCTCAAACTGTCAAAAGTTGGGTTTTAGTGCAGTCAAATTCCTTCTTTCCCTTTCCCTAAAGTTGTTCACTATCTCTCAGTTCTTCTAAAGATCCTGTTTCTCACTGTCTGAAGATCCTCCTGAATTTCCCTCTGTGAGCACAGTTTTAATTGGGGAGGATTCCTTCATGTGTCTTACCAGCTGTGAATTTATTTGATCCATGTTGTTCTCCATCAACAGCCTTGTCCATTCCTGGTAAACTGTGGGGAAAGAAAGAAGCAATTGTCCAATGAAGGGTATCTCATCCATTCCAAGGCTTCCTCTAGTAAACACGTTCCTTTTAGCTTCTGTCAGAACAGTGAACCTTATGCCTCAAGCTCCCACCCTCACCACATCTGCCTCCTCACTCTCTGCATTTACATGCCTTCTCAACACCCACTTCTTCAAGAAAGATTACGAACTTAAAATTACAGAGAAAGAGAAATATAAAGCTAAATACAATAATTTAGAATTTTCTTTGATTTGGTCTAAATAACCCTGAGACGTCACCATTAATCATATTGTCCTTTTCCATCATCTTTCTGTTCTTCTAGCCCTCTCTATTTTCATCTTCTCTTATTGTTGTGTGAATGTAAGTCCTGATTTTGCAAACCCTTATGTGCATGAGTAACTTTACACAGTTGAGTACTCCCATTGCATGAATGAATAAGTGTATACAACCTTAAACTGTAAGCTCTTTGGGGCAGGGACTGTCTCTTTGATATGGGTATGTACAGTGCCTGATACAAAGTAGACACTACCTACCACAAATAATAATATTGAGGCATGTACATATCCCAATGCCTGGTACAGTGTAGGCACTACTGTTCTACAAATAATGAGGCATGTACATCTCGCCAAATGATTATTTGTCATTAATAGCATCTGCAGCATGAGAGGAAAAGATACTGTGCTCTTAGATGAACTAGCACACCTACAGAAATGCAGAAAAAATATCAAACCATAAGGCACATATAATACAAGTGTACTCTGAAATGTAAGCAGAAAAATCAGCAACTGCTATTTGAACTAGGTTTGCCAGATTTAGTCTCATATTCTCAGATACTTAGAAAGGTTAGCAACAAATTATTACTTTAAAATTCTAACTTTTTATAGGTTGCTATAATTACTAGAATCATGCTTTGCAAAATAACTGTACAGTTACTAAAACACTGTTTCACAAATGCAGCTCTGCAAAAATTCTCAACATTAAAGCAGTCAAAATCTAAATCAATTTTTAAATGCAAATATGGGCACAAAAAACACTTCTAAGTTGCAGCATAATGCCTTCCATTTGGACTCGCACTTTTGGACAACACAAATTGGTCAGACATGTCAATCAAAATCTTATAGTTCAAGTATCATCCAGAATAACCGCAAAATATAGTTTACAATCTGTAAACACAACCTTTAAGTGAAGCTAAATAAATTACTCCTGTCCAGTAACTTTTTCACCATAGAGCAGCCAAGCATCACATAGATCATTGCAAATATCAAGATCAAGATTCTTGCATCCTCCACAAAAATTCTGTAAAGACTACGCCCACATTAAGGTCGATCAGAGAGCCCCTGGGAAATGGGAGTAGCCAATGTTCAAATAGTGTGCTAGGACCAGCCGTATCATGAAAATCTGATTACTGTGCCTACAAAAATCAAAGGGGAAAGAGTTAAGCAATTGTTCCACACTTAAGTGTTACAATTAAAATCCTGGGGGGTTGACAACTCACGCAGCTCAGCAATAAAGAAAATTCCTCAAATTGTACTCTAGGGACTCTAGAAGTGAGTGGTTTTGATAAGAGGTTGCTTAAAATCTTTAATAATAATACTCTGCACCAATAGAGTGCTTTTTATCCAAGCGTCTCAAAGCGCTTTACAAGAGAGTCCCATCTTTGCTACAAAGATTCCTGCTGAAGGAATCTTTGAGATGCTCCTGCCTTTCCCTTCCAGCCTCTTGCTTATCCTGAGGGAGAAGAATCAGCTAAGACAGTATGGTTAATAGTCTTTCACTCTCCAGGACTGGCTATATAGAAACAAAGAGACCAAGAGGTGGCGAGGGAATATCTTTTATTGGCCCAACTTCCAGAGTCTCCCTAATATCCTGGGACCAACACGGCTACAACTATACTGCATATATAGCAACAGGATTTTCAAAGAGAGAGCTGGTGTTTGAGGATATGTTAGATGGAACCAAAGATTCTGTGACAAGTTGGTCATATTCAATGAGTAAAGAACGATGTTGGGGAAAGATGACTAAAAAGCTCTTGTGCTGAGTCCAGTAACTCGACTCCTGTTCTCCTTTCCCGAGCTGACCCAGTTTTTTGAGAATCCACAGTCTAATAAATAATCATAATATTTGCACAGCACCTTCCATCCCAAGGGATCCCAAAGCACAGTACAAATCAGATACATATGGCACTGAAATGCAAATAGCTACACCAATTTTTTTCTCAGACTTGAAAAGATATACTGCTCTGGTATAGGAGACTCAGCATGGGAAATTCCAGCCCAAAAGTAATTGGTTTCATCAAGTTACAAGCAAGTGAAACTACAGCATGCATGGAGGGGATTAGAGGAGAAGTGGAATTCAAACTTAAATATAGAGTGCACTATCCATATAGATTTGAATGGCTACAGAGATTTACAAATAAATAATTCCACTGAGGAGGACTAGTGTCATAAAAGCAAAGACTGGGGAGTTTATAACATTACAATATTGAAGTTGAAGCTAAACAAACTTAGACGAGAAATAAGGCACACATTTTTAACAGTGAGGGTAGTTAACCACTGGAACAATTTATCACAGGTTGTGGTAGATTCTCCATCACTAGAATTTTTAAAATCACAATTGGCTTTATAATCTATTAATTTAATTTTATAAAATATTATACATACAAATGCTTCACAATTAACCATAGTTACAATGGGTAATGTAACTACACTAGCCTAGAGGAAACTGACATTTGGAATAAGTAGAAAGCACCAATGGAAGGGATCAGAAAACCATGAAGTCACTTAACCTTTAGCGCCAAGCTGTTTTATTTAATAAGCATGCCAGAGCTTACCAACTGCCACCAATCTGATGTATACAGAAAATTATGGAAGTTGTGTTCAGAAGGAAGTGAGCATAAACACGAAATGAACCACTCATCCCTTTATTTATTAGTTCATTTTATTTATTTATTTTTATTTATTTTAAAGAGAAATTTACCACAGCCAAACCTGGATTTTCTTGACAAGTTTCAGTTTGGCTCTCAACAAAAATAATTTGAATCTTTGCTAAGAAATATTTTTCCTCAATCTTAGTATAGATCAGTGGTTCTCAACCTATTTATCGTTGTGGGCCGCATATGCAGTGCACAATGTGTTACCTGGGCTGCAGGTTGAGAATCACAGCACCGCCCCCCCAAACCCTGCCACAGGCCCCTGCCCAGAAACCCCTCCACAGAGTAGGGCCAGGAGCAGAGCCCTGGGCATGGGGCTGGGCGGGGCCGGGTAGCAGCCCTGACCCCAGCCTCACTGTGCCGGGCCAGGCAATAAGCCTGATCCTGCCGTGCAGGCTGGGCAGCCTATAGCACACAGCTGGGGAACAGCTTTGTGCTAATTGGGCCACATATGGGCCGCAGGTTAAGAATCACTGGTATAGATCAAACACCTGCATGGTTCCATAGTTAAGACTGAATTGATTTTTGAATTTAAAGCTAGAAGTCAACCACCTGGTTATGTATAAAGAATACAGATTATCTCCCCCACACACATGCACCCAAATTACAGCACTTACTCCTTGAGCACAGAATTAATTTTCTGATCATTTACAGCTAAACTAATTAACCAGCTTATGAGTTAAAATTTATTTTAAAATGGGTCTCGAGAAATTTAACACCCTGTGACAATGTTTTTCTTTCAAATAATCCTAACGGAATAAAACAGACATTCTAAATTTCGCTCCTAGTTAAAACTCACTGAAATATTGTATATAGGCTACCTTTAAATATATTATTGGTAATTTCCTCCCATAGTCTTCATAACTCAAAGTTATTTCTACATCAGGAGCTGAATAATGACAGGTTTCAGAGTAACAGCCGTGTTAGTCTGTATTCGCAAAAAGAAAAGGAGTACTTGTGGCACCTTAGAGACTAACCAATTTATTAGAGCATAAGCTTTCGTGAGCTACAGCTCACTTCCTCAGATGCATATCGTGGAAACTGCAGCAGGCTTTATATATACACAGAGAATATGAAACAATACCTCCTCCCACCCCACTGTCCTGCTGGTAATAGCTTATCTAAAGTGATCATCAGGTGGGCCATTTCCAGCACAAATCCAGGTTTTCTATTCGCAAAAAGAAAAGGAGTACTTGTGGCACCTGGAAATGGCCCACCTGATGATCACTTTAGATAAGCTATTACCAGCAGGACAGTGGGGTGGGAGGAGGTATTGTTTCATATTCTCTGTGTATATATAAAGCCTGCTGCAGTTTCCACGATATGCATCTGAGGAAGTGAGCTGTAGCTCACGAAAGCTTATGCTCTAATAAATTGGTTAGTCTCTGAGCTGAATAATGTTCAAGTACAGAGAATTTCATGTAGATCTGCCTTCTTTCAAAATGGCTGTCATGTCATATTGTTCTCAAGGGAACTGAGGTCATAACTTCCCTATGCTTAGATGCCCTTCTCAAATGGCAACCTATCTCCCACTGTTCTCAATAGGAATGAGGCCACATGATCCTTTCAACAACGATGTTTCTTGGCTTCACTCTCACTAGAAACAGTGGAAGGCAGGTCGGTCCTTTTTTAAAGAAAAACAGTAGTGGTACCTCCTTCTCTTCTCCTTCCTCATCCCCCACGTGTAAATTTTAGCCCAGTTACAGAATTCCCCTATTATGTGGATAGGATGACCAGATAGCAAGTGTGAAAAATCACGACAGGAGGTGGGGGGTAATAGGTGCCCATATAAGACAGAGCCCCAAATATCAAAACTGTCCCAATAAAATCAGGACGTCTGGTCACCCTATATAGGGAAGGCCTGGGTTCAACTCCCATCTCCCACAAGAGTGCTCTAAACTCTGGGCTATGGGATGATCTGGGGCAGGAATCTCTATCTCTTTTTAAGATGTTCTAGTTTTTAATAAATAATTCAATATTCACTGAAGCAGAACAATGCAACAAGTGACTCCACAGCCCAGGGCTTAGGGCACTGTACTGAGAGGTTGCCTTAAGCAGAAGGGGACTTGAACCCAGTTCTCCCATCTCATGGAGTGATGCCACTGGCCAGTGGACTAATGGATAGTACAGCAGTAGCAGCCAATCTTCCTCCTGCCATTTTGTGTGGGTTTAGATATGCTCTCAGCATGCCTACTGGACTGGGCCCTAAATACAAGCTAGGCAGCAGAGTGCCTAGTTAGTGGATCTCAATGGGGCATAAGTGTGAGGCACTGCACTGTTGGGCAGCTGCTTCAGGACTTCAATAGCAGAAACTTAGGTGCATACGGGCTTAGGTCTGGCAGCTGAGTGGGAGTCTGTGAATGCCAGTGATACCTAAGTGTTGGACCAGGTGCCTAAGTCATCCTTATGAATCTCACCTTTCGTGACCTGCAGAATTGAACAATTACAATAAAACCTTGGCATGAACAATAGCCACATTTTCAAAACTAGCTCAGAAATCACTGTTACAGAAGCTCACTTTTTAGCTGCATTGAAAGTAGCATTTGATATACTGTAGTTTCAGGAAAAAAAGCGTTACAATCCACTATTCAGTCAAATAACGTTGTATATGAAATTCTAGGGTGATGGGAAAACCTTTTTTTAACCCATGCACATATTAATTTCAAACTAATTTAAGGAAATAACAATTTAGACATTTTCACTGTGATCATTGTTGAACAAGTGATAATTATTCATAGAATCATAGAATCATGATTCATTTACAGTTATAAAGGGAAACTGGAAATGCCTTTGTTCTAGCACTGTTTCGCCTCAGTATTATGATCTGTAGTTTATTTACGTCTCTTGGCACAAAGCAGAAGAGAATGTGCTTGAGTATCAAATTCCATAACAGATATTCACTTGTAGTCATCATTAGTTCCCTTTCCCCTCTCAAGCACTGCTGTGCACATGTGTGAAGCAAAAACAAAAAAAAAAGTTTGGTTTTATTTGGAGTTCATGCTTCCATCTCAGGGGGACATCCTATATGGGGACAGAGGGAAGTACTTAGAAACCAGCAACATCCATCATGCTGAAGCCTGGTCTACAGAGCATTGCACCATTAACTACAGGGGTGGTGTTAAACCAGTGCAACTTTTAATTGATTTCAACCTGGTTTCTATCTATTAGGTGAAAGCTAAACTGCTATTAGCCAGACTTAAAGTGTGTGTGTTTGCACTCTATATTACAAGTGCAAGCTAAACTAAGGTTAAAATTGATTTATGAACAGCCACACATGAAGTTGCACGCGTTTAACTGGATTGGTTTACAATAACTTATGGTATTTTTCAGGTAAAAGCATTACCAATAAAACTGTGTCCACACAGGGGTTTGCTCTGGTTTAACAAACTCATTTTTTAACCAGTTTAAGTTAACCAGTGTGACTTCTGTGTGTACACAAAGCCCGCTGAGTTTTCCTCAATACTGTATATTCTCCTCAAACTGCAGATGTTAGATTGTAAGAGGGTGTGATCTGGACACTCCACAGACACTAAGGCTCTATTTTTATTTAACTCACACCAGTGTAAATCAGGAGTAACTTTTGAATCTGGCCCTAGAGCTCTGCAGGGAAATCAGGTAGTATCAGACTCAGGTAGTGCTGGCCCAGGCTTCCCTCAGCCCCCATTGGCTTGGAGCGGCGAACCGTGGCCAGTCGGAGCCGCAATCGGCCAAACCTGCGGACGCAGCAGGTAAACAAACCGGCCCGGCCTGCCAGGGAGCTTACACTGGGGGACCATGTGCCAATGGTTGCTGATCCCTGCTCTATTCTTTTGTTAAACAAATTTATAAAATAAACCTCAGTGCTGTGAGATGAGCGGAGTGGTGATCCTAAGGTGTTACTTGTAAGCTGGGGGTATTGTTCCTTCGGGAGCAGGGGGTCTGTGAATTCTCTGGGTGTCCAGCAAAATAGGTTGCAGACATTCCAAAGAGACACTCAGAGTGCTCAGGGGCTGGAGTTTGCCTATCACAAACCTGCAGTGGGACAACAGAGCATGTGTAGGTTGAGAGTAGAGTGCTTGTGTTACAGGTGGCTGCTGGAGGTGACTTCTGGCAGGAACAGACAAGGCTTCTTCACACATAGGGCAGGTGGCAGCCAGGTGCCTCACACATAAATGTTGAATCCCTTTTTGAATCCTTCTAAGGCCTTGATCTGAATGGTATCTTGGGAAAATGAGTTCCACAGGTTATGGGGGGGAAATGTCATCCATTTTAAATGTCTTGCCTTTCAGTTTCACAGGATGTCACCTTGTCTTTGTATAATGAGGAAGATAATTAGGACCACTGAACAGACCTTCTTTTTACCATTAGTTGTTTTCTATATATCTATCATCCCCCCGAATTTGTCTCCTGTCTAAGCTAAACAAGCCTAATCTCTTCAGTCTGTCTTCACATGGAAGTCCATTCATGCTTCTAATCATTTCAATTGCCTATCTGTAGACTCCTTCTACTTCTGTTAGGGGTGTGAGTGCATTCACATGCGTGCTTGTGTGTGTGTTTAAACATAACAGTGCTAGTATATTGACTAGCAGATCACTGACAAGCAAGAGGGAATGACTCATTTTATTCCTCCAAAGTGAAAGCAACCCCCTTGAGTTTTTCATGTCTGACAGCTTATTATATGAAGGAAGTATCTGTACACAAGATATTGTAGATAATGATATATTTTCTGGTTCAACAACAAATCATTTATATTATACAAGCTATTAGGCTAAAATTGCAAATGAGAGAGAAAATACACAGGGGGAGGAGTGGTTGTCTCTCCCTTCTGTATTTGACGACTTACTCTTCTCTTCCGTGGCATATACATAGGAATATGAGATTGCTCTCAACACTTTGTAATCATTCAATACAGCAAAAATAAGGCACGTATCTAAATCCCCCATTCCAGTGGAGTTTTGTAATTTGCAGCATCACCAACAAAGTGCATGCTGGGCAGAGGTGAGCAAATAACTTAACATGAATAATATATTTGATTATTTGAGCTTCTTTTTCTGCTCCTGTATTATCTGCAAGCAATTTGCAAATATATCACATTTCTCTCTTCAAATCTGACAATTTTTTAAGTTCCTCTCTTACTTTATGAATTTGTTGCAAAAAATTCCCTGCAACTACTCAATGGTTGATATTCAAACTTCAAGCTTATTGGCAAAAACCTCGTTGTTTTTGCTGCTACAGCCTAACATGGCTACCACTCTGAAACCTATCTTCAAGCTTATTGGTGACTACTTGTTAGTATTCTTTGGAATAATCACCACCAAATGAAAACACTATCCACTGCTTTATTACACTGTGAAAATGATCTTATTCCTCTTGCCAAGTGGACTGAAGTGTTCCTATGCACACTTCCGTAGAGGGTGGGACTATTCTGAATTTAATGACTGCATTCTTACGTATGGATTATGATATCATTCCTGTTTGTCACCTACCTGGTATTTGGATAGGCTATCAGAGATGAGATTTAATTCATTTCTTTCTGATTATAGTGTCTTTAGCCTTGCTGCATTTGCTGTGTTTTGCTCTCAGGTGCTTTTGATACCATTTGGATAATATCAGTAGACAATTGGGACAATCTGGTGTAAAAAGTCATCTTGTTTGAGACAAGGAGCAATCTCCCTTTCAGGAGGGGCCTTGGTTGCTCGGCTTGTTTTGATTACTCAAATTTCCAGTTTGTTTGGTTGTTTGGACTTTGCCACCAGTAAAGAGTCTGGATCACCAGAGAAGAAGACATCATGTTGTTCTTTTTTTGAAAATAACTCCATAGATGAGGCCTTCTCAAATAGTTGGCCTGCTGCTGAAGATTTGATCATCAGAATCAGAAGAACATGCACCATGAAAATACAACTGTAAAACAAGTCCAGTGTTGGACCATAACTGTTGTACTAAATGGTGGATTTCTAAGAGCTAGAGGTATTGCTTAATATAATATTACTGAGGGGCATCCAGAAAAATGCTTTATCCTCTCTTCATTTTTACATAGCTGATAATGAATCTAAGTCTTGGAAATTCAGAATATAGATGGAAATGGGAAATCACTGTTTGATTGGCCCTTAAAACAAGGAGGGGCTGTGTTTGTTTTTTCTGTTGTTGAGGATTATTGTACAGTTCAAAAATACTGTAAGTATAATTTTCCAAAATTAAAAAATACATCATAGAAGAACAAAATTCTTGGTGTGCATTTAACAGATCTGATAGGAAGGCAGTAAACAAAATAAGGAGATTGCTCGTACAGTTTGAAAATATTCATTTGTACTGAAACCACTAAGAGTTTGTTCGCAAAATAGGGATTTTTTTCCCCAAGAACAATTTCCCTTAGTTTTTAAAATTGTCTCCCATGACGAAAAAATACCAACTGACAAAATTGTGTGCTGTCTGAGCACACTGTGATTAGAAAATACCTAAAGGGACATAGAAAGTATTTGAACTTTTTGTACCAGATCCTTTCTCTAGTTTTATTTCGGTCAAGATGTTGTTGTGAAGACAGAGGCAAAAAAAGCATTCAGTACATTAGCTTTTTCCACATCCTCTGTCACTGGGTTGCCTCCCTCATTCAGTAAGGGGCCCACACTTTCCTTGACTTTCTTCTTGTTGCTAACATACCTGAAGAAACCCTTCCTGTTACTCTTAACATCTCTTGCTAGCTGCAACTCCAGGTGTGTTTTGGCCTTCCTGATTTCACTCCTGCAAGCCCGAGCAATATTTTTATACTCATCCCTGGTCATTTGTCCAATCTTCCACTTCTTGTAAGCTTCTTTTTTGTATTTAAGAGCAGCAAGGATTTCACTGTTAAGCCAAGCTGGTCTCCTGCCATATTTACTATTCTTTCTACGCGTCGAGATGGTTTATCCCTGTAACCTCAATAAGGATTCTTTAAAATACAACCAGCTCTCCTGGACTCCTTTCCTCCTCATGTTATTCTCCCAGGGGATCTTGCCCATCAGTTCCCTGAGGGAGTCAAAGTCTGCTTTTCTGAAGTCCAGGGTCTGTATTCTGCTGCTCTCCTTTCTTCCTTGTGTTAGGATCCTGAACTCAACCATTTCATGGTCAGTGCCTCCCAGGTTCCCATCCACTTTTGCTTCCCCTACTAATTCTCCCCGGTTTGTGAGCAGCAGGTCAAGAAGAGCTGTGCCCTTTTAGTACCTGCTGCCCTGGCCTTCAGTTAGGGTTGCCTTCTGGCGGGCTTTTAACCATCCTGGATGAATTTTTATATTGCTTTGCTGTGTCAAAGAGTTAATATGCTGAAGTTTTGTTCTTTCACTTGGGACACTGCAGTGCCATGTTGATTTAAGCAAGGTCTAAAGGAACTCTCCTCTGACAGCTAGTGATGAGCTTCAGGACCAAACTGTATTTACATAAACACACCTACTCTGCCTAATGCAGGTATCCAACAGACAGAGTTGTGTTGCTCAAGTGATCAATTTTGGTTGGTGTTGGATTACAAATCACGTCTTGTGTAGCCCCATTCCAGACCCTGGCAGCTGCACCACAATGCCATCCAAGATTGTCTAGTCAGAGCCATCCTGCCACCAAGGTTGCCATGAACTCCACCATCCCTGGAATGGACAGCCAACTGCGACCAGATATTGCCATCACCAACGAGGAACAGAAGAAGATCATCATAGCGGATGTTAGGATATAGATATTCAGGCCTGTCTGCAAAGGCCTATACTTTAAGAATTTAGGTGTATTCTTATCACTTAGCTAGTTATAGAGGTATAAAAGAAAGAATCAAAATCACAGTCTGCCTGTTTACGGGCCTTCTCTTACAGTGACAGTCTGAGGCCCTGTTGTTAGGCTAAGATCTTTGGCTACACAGCAGAGGCAGCCATAAGCTAGGAAGTGTATGGTCACATCCTCACATTCCAAACTAGTCACATTGAAATAAGGCAATCTGGGGCTGTTAGAAAGGTGATCTGATGTATCACCTCCAGAGAAAGGGAAGAGCCTAGAGGATGTAAAAGGAAGTTTAGTTTGATAGTTTTCTGATCAGTAAGAACTCACTTATCAATAGATACAGCTGGGAAACCCTTATGTCTTTATAGATGTAGTTGTGAAATCCTCACTTCTGTATTGTTTTGTCATTATAGTTCCCACTTGCTATTGTTTATTTGCATGGTCTCTGTCTGGTTCTGTGATTGTTTCTGTCTGCTGTATAATTAATTTTGCTGGGTGTAAACTAATTAAGGTGGTCGGTTAAATAATCATGTTACAATATGTTAGGATTAGTTAGTTAAATTTCCGTAAAATGATTGGTTAAGGTATAGCTAAGCAGAAGTCAAGTTTTACTATATAGTCTGCAGTCAATCAGGAAGTAAGGGTGGGGGGAAATGGGAACAGGGAATGGGGGTGGAGAAATTGGAATCATGTTTTGCTAAGGGGGGGAATGGGAACAGGGACACAGGTAAGGCTCTGTGGTGTCAGAGCTGGGAAGGAGGACACTGAGGAAGGAAACTGGAATCATGCTTGCTGGAAGTTCACCCCTATAAACATTGAATTGTTTGCACCTTTTGACTTTGGGTATTGTTGCTCTCTGTTCATGCAAGAAGGACCAGGGAAATAAGCGGGTGAAGAAATAAGCCCTCTAACAGCGGACGTCACAGTTCCCTTTGAGAACAGGACTATGAGCTTCTTTGATGACCCAGCTTGAAAGGTGGAGAAATATGCCCCTCTGGCCGATGCCTTGAGAGCTAAGGGTTACAAGTTTCAAACACACGCGCTGATCATCAGAGCCCTAGGCGCATGGGACCTGAGTAATGAGCAAGTGTTGTGGGAATGCGGAATCAGTCAGCACTACATGCAACTGATGTGTCAACTCATGGTATCAGATGCCATCAGGAGGCTGAGGGACATCTATTTAAAATATATCATCGGACATCAGCAATACCAGGGAGAAATGAGCTGGAGTGCCACTGAGAAGCAAAGTTGGGATAGTAACTGAAATACTTCTTTGAATGCAGGGGTAATGAAATGTTGTTATCCTTACTGTATTAGTAAAGGGCAGCAAAACTGTGCTGAGCCTGTCCTGACTGAGGAAGTCACCCTCAACTGAATGGAACTCACTAAGCCTGGGGTTCAGATGCTTAGACATTTACATGAGGTGAGGTGAGATGAGGTGGGAAAGAGGCAATTGTGCTTGCCTTCAGAAGTTCAGGTACATAGTGAAAAATGCAGTTTCAGTAAGAACCCTTTTTTAACTATCTTTTTACTAAATTAAAAAATACCATACATATGTGATTGTATTAATCAATGATGAATTCATCAATGATTTAGATAATGGTATAGAGAGTACACATAAAGTTTGCGGACAATATCAAGCTGGGAGGGGTTGCAAGTGCTTTGGAGGATAGGATTAAAATTCAAAATGATCTGGTCAAACTGGAGAAATGGTCTGAAGCAAATAGGATGAAATTCAATGAGGACAAATGCAAAGTACTCCACTTAGGAAGGAACAATCAGTTGCATACATACAAAATGGGAAATGACTGCGTAAGAAGGAATATTGCGGTAAGGGATCTGGGGGTCAGAGTGGACCATGCACTAAATCGGAGTCAACAGTGTAACACTGTTGCAAAAAAAAGCAAACATCATTCTGGGTTGTATTACCAGGAGTGTTGTAAGTAAGACATGAGAAGTAATTCTTCTGCTCTACTCCACACTGATTAGGCCTCAACTGAAGTATTGTGTCCAGTTCTGAGCACCACATTTCAGGAAAGATGTGGACAAATTGGAGAAAGTCCAGAGAAGAGCAACAAAAATTATTAAAGGTGTAGAAAATATGACCTATGAGGTAAGACTGAAAAAACTGGGTTTGTTTAGTCTAGAAAAGAGAAGACTAAGAGGGGACATGATAATAGTTTTCAAGTACATAAAAGGTTGTTACAAGGAGGAGGGAGAAAAATTATTCTTAACCTCTGAGGATAGGACAAGAAGCAATGGGTTTAAATTGCAGCAAGGGAAGTTTAGGTGGGACATTAGGAAAATACTCCTAATTGTCAGAATGATTAAGCACTGGAATAAATTTCCTACGGAGGTTGTGGAATCTCCATCATTGGAGATTTTTAAGAACAGGTTAGAAAAAACACCTATCAGGAATGGTCTAGATAATATTTAGTCCTGCCATGAGTGAAGGGGACTGGGCTAGATGACCTCTTGAGGTCCCTTTCAGTTCTATGATTCTATGATTGTTCAGTATAAGAAATATTCCAGTATTCAAAGATTCAGAAATATAAAGTATAGATCTTAACATGAAAATGCTGTGTAATGTAAAAACTGTTCATTAAATTAAAGTTAAAGTATTCTTGGATAATGGCATCTGAATTCTTCTACAAAGACATCCAGGTTCATTTTTGAAGTCAAATCACTTTCATATGATAGGAGAATTAGGTTTCGCTTTCTTTCATGGGTCATGCTCATCCTTTGGGTGGATACATTATTTTTCAAACAAAGAAATGAAATTCTCACAAGCTGCAGTTAATCAATGCTTCAAACAACAAGAGTACTATATAAGTTTCAAAAAATACATGGGAAAGCCTCCTTTAATTCCTTGGAAGCATCTAGAATGTCTGTAAATTCTTTGCAATTTCTCTTACCTGTCAGTGGTTTAAATATAGCCATTTCATCTTTCACCTTCTCAATATCTAATCCAAGCAAGCCAAACAAAGCACACACTGATTCCAATTTCAAGAAGATTGCTGGTGGAATAGATTGCTGACAAGTTTTTGTATAACTTGGAGTTCTTCTCAGAAAATCTCCTTTGCAATTCACCACTGGTTTTATCTATCAATTCAAGGTAAATCTGGGACCACTGAGCTCATTTACACTTTGGGATCCTCGTAAGTGTTCAGTGCTTATGAAATCTTGAAATTTTGGGGAAATACATTGGCCCTTTTGGTGGCACATCTTAATGTTGATGCTTCATCACGTGTATCTTTCAAAACAGGGGTGGGTGGTTGAAATCTCTGAGAAAAAACCTTCAAACATCTCTCTTTGTTGAAGTTCTTCACAGGCAACAGTAGTCAATTCAGTTCCTTTAGCAAACTGCTTTAGTTCCTTTTGAAGGTAATTATTCACGGGAGCAAAAACTTTCAAAATCATTCTCATAACTTCACCTAAGAAGAAGAATGTGGATGATTCTGTAACTTCCAGTAGCTCTCTTGCTTCAGTGGAGAGATTGCCATATCAAGTCATATCAATGCCATATCAAAGTTTAACACAACACTCTGAATCGCTTCCAAATTCCTAAGGATTATTTTCAAGGTTTTCAGGTGACCAGTCCATCTTGTTTCTATGCAGGTGCCAGCCTTATACTCACTTCATGCCTGTGAAAAAATTTGCATTACAATTTGAGAACGTATCTGTCACTGCAGAGTTCTTGTCACACATGTGAGTAACCACCAGATGTAAATGGTGATTCAAGCAGTGTGTGTAAGATATTTGCTTATTTTATTTCTCTTGTAAAAGCATTTGTAGATCTCCTTTACACCCTGACATAACTTTAGCACCATCAAAGCAAGAACATAAAGTATTTTGAGGGTCAAGAATCAGTTTATGGAGGTCTTTCAAAATTTGTCGTGTAATATCTTCAGTAGTGAGGCTCAGGTGGTGTGCTTGAGCCTCACTGCTTAAGATCTTACACACCACCTGAGCTTAATTCACAACCCAAGCTTCCCAGTTCCTATAACATCACCCGATGGAAATGGGGCTACAACCCTGATCTGGCATTTGTCAGCAACAACATAGCTTGTTCATATAATAAACCTAGACCAATTCCACATTTGCAACATCAGCCCATCCCCATCCAGATCAATGTAGCCACAACGCCAAACTCAATAACATTCCAGTATCAATTTAATTTGAAGAAAGTGGAATGGAAGGGCTTCACCAACAACTTTGATGCTTCTGTAAGAAAGTTCAAAGGAATGCTTTTGAAAATCACAAAAAGTTTGTAAATGTGGTGCACGCTGTCTCAAAGAAGCACATACCATGAGGCTGCAGAACAAATTAAAAATCAGGACTAATATCTGACTTACCAGATCAGTATGCAAAATAGAAGCAGAAATTCGCAGCAGACCCATTCACTGAACATACCATCGCAGCTGGTGAAGAATTTATCTCTGCAATAATAGAGGAGATGAATATTTTGGCAAAAACTGAGAAAATGGGGTCCATCACTTTTGACTGTAGGGAGGATGAATAAATGCACTTTCCTTATTACAAAGAAAAATGTTGCAACCTTTGAACAATTTTAAATAAACACAGTTGGTGGCAGAAAACTGAAATTCATTTATATTATGTGCTTATTTGACAGTTCTGGTGAAAACAGCTGAGCTACATATGCATTAGCTGCAGAGTGAACATGCATATCAGTCAAGGACATACCACATTCCCAACTTTTATGGAAGTCAATAGGAGCCCTTCCAGTGACTTCAAAGGCACTTGGATCAGGCCCTACCTAAGATAGGATTCAATTATCCCCTGCCTCATTCAGTGTGTAGTAATAGAAATCCTGTCTATTTAATGTGGTCTTCTAAAGTGTTCGAGGAATGAGGCTTGATAGAAGTCAGATTTATGTACCTGGCACACAATTTTCTATGATGCTGAAAACTTACCCTGGGTTTTCAATGGTGCAAAGTACACAATGAGGTTGGCCAGCACCAGGGCACAGACTTTTAATCACTTCTGATTATAAAAATCTTATCCAAGGGTAGCAGTATGAGTGGGAGTGTTTGATTTCTGGTGGAGTCTTAGAATAGCAATATAAGCTGTTGGGTTTCTAATTAATGTATTTATTTTATTATTCTATTGCATAGTTAGAACTATGAATGGCAAACACTAGTCATTCTAGGGATTGTGAGCTTGCCCTTTTCCCCACCAACTATCCCCACAGAAAAGCATATCAGAGAGTGAAGCAACAAACTGCAAATACAAAAAACATTTGCACTACTAATGGATTCCTGAACAAAAATGTAATTAAGTTACAATTAAGGTTGCTAAATGCAACTTAAGAGACAATGTACTATGAAACGTATCAATAACAACAGAAGTCCACACAAAAAAAGCTGTGGAAATCACTACATAAATGTATAATAAAATTCTGACACCAACCTTAATTTCTACTTTATACATAGAGATTCCTGATCAAATATGGTACCAATAGCCAACCCTCAATAATCTTAACTCTGCCTGTAACAAAACGTTCACAATAACTCCAAAGTCAAAATGAATCATATCCATTTTTCTGACAGCAGGTTGTAAAAACCCTTTACCCTGGCTCCAGTGCTCACAGTCAGACCAACTCCAAGGCCCAGTATTCCCTTGCTCTCCAGCCAGTCCCACTCCATGGTTCTCGCTTCTAAATAACCCCTCCTTGGCTCTCCATGTCCTGTCCCAGTCCGCTCTCCATCCTCTGCTAAGATACTCAGCAAGGAAGCTTTGCTCCATTGTATCTTATCAGGTCTGCCAGCTGCCAAAAGTATCTATACAACAGAGTTCACGTTATTGGACTGTACTATTGCCACCCTATTAAAGTCTCCCAGATCTTATTTTAAAATGTTGTAAGATAAAAAACAAAATCAATTATACTCTATGTCAAATACAAGCAAATCTTAGACATAATTATAACACAGCATAAAAAGACACTTTGTAATTTCATAAAACATTTTACTAAATATGAACATATTGTCCCTCATTCCGATTTCATACACACTTTTACCCTGGTTTAACTTCATTGATTTTTGTGGAATTATTTTTGATTTACACTGGTATAAGTGAGAGGACAATCAGGCACATTCTTTGTAGATCTTTTTTCAGGTCCTGATTCTCATGTGCAGTCAGGCCACTTGACACCTTTTTAGCGATGGAAAGGGGATTTAAAGTGGGTGAAATTCAGTATATTTCCATTTATAGGTCCCTTTACGCTGCTGGAGTGATGTAAAGCTTCAGTGTCTTATTGCTGTCAGCAAAGGGTATCCAGTTTAGATATTCAACATTCTGAAAGTCCACAGTGAGCATCTCCTTGCAGTTAACGTTTAATCAAACAAAACATTATGCTTGAGTTCCCCACTGGGTAGTGTTTACAGCTTACACTATATCAAGCCTTTCCATGAGTGTCGGGCAGGAAGCTGTTAGTAGCTTTACGGGATCCTAGAACTCAGTCAGATGCCAAAAATGAAGTCATATTGCAGGCTGTTTTTCACTACTTTCTTCTTAAGAGTCTCAATGAGCTGTCTATTAATGGGAAACTATTTTTATCCAGTCAGCTCCTCTTAAAGAGGTGATCATGCTGAGCCATTTTGCTCCCTAAAATATAATAGTAGAGAGCATACAGAGGACAGAAGGGCTGACCTCTAATGCAATCATTCTTTCCTGGAGTTTTTTTCTCCTCTCATTACACAGGTGCTTTAACCTGTAACAGGAAAATTTGGCCCCCACACTTCTGTA
Organism: Lepidochelys kempii; assembly: GCF_965140285.1. Lineage (NCBI taxonomy): Eukaryota > Metazoa > Chordata > Testudines > Cheloniidae > Lepidochelys > Lepidochelys kempii. The sequence goes on from NC_136380.1 coordinate 81,126,939, forward strand.
TTTCTTTCATTACCACCTTTTCAGTAAAGCTTTAAAGTGAAACTGCAACAAAAAGAACAGGTAGCCATGGCTTCTGAGGCCCACCATCTAAAGGCATGGCCACGATTGCTGGTACTTACACAGAGACAAGGTGGGTGAGGTAATCTCTTTTACTGACCAACTTCTGCTGGTGAGGGAGACAAGCTTTCAAGCTTTACACAGAGCTCTTCTTCAGGAGACCATGTATCTGGAGCTCCCTTGATTTTAGTGAGGCTCCACACTAGTGCTGCAGTCCACCTACACACACGTTTCAGATCAGGGCCTACTAGAGGTACTTTCTCCTTTGAATTGGGAGCAGCCTCAGTGGCTATATATCAGTGGTGGTCAACCTGCAGCCTGTGGGCCACACACAGCCAGTCAGGGAAATCCACTGGCGGGCTGTGAGACAATGTTTACATTGACTGTCCACAGGCACGGTCGCCCGCAGCTCCCAGTTCACTGTTCCTGGCCAATGAGAGCTGCCGGAAGCAGCGCACGTTGCCTACCACTGCTGTATATCCTTGAAGACTCCTGAGAGTTAGTACTGTTGGCTGAAATTGGACCTTTAATGCATCCTTTGGGTGGGATAATGTGCATTTAAATTAATGGAAGAATTAAGAATTTCTGCAGCTGTGCTCCCACATGAAAAGAATTTAGTCAAAACTGTTGTGCATGGAAATTTAATAAAGACATAAAAACATGTTTACCAGATAAAATACCCATTAAGACATTATTTTAAAGGACACTTTTTTGCCTGGTGAGCTGGAAGAAGCTGTTACAGTCCACTGTAAAAATTCATCTTTGCTATTAGATTAAGGATCTATTGAACTTTAGTGACCTTGAAGGAATAGTTTCAATCTGTCATACTGCATAAGAACAGTAGACCTATGAAATTATTAGAGAGGTGGAGCAGGAATTTGATCCTGTGTTTGGGTTTGTTGAGGGTGAATGTGTCCCCCTATCTGAGACAGGATGTGACATTTTAATTCATACTCACAAGGGGACTTAGAGACCTACATGTAAAGGTCAGCAGGATTTTCTGAGTAGGGGAGCAGATTCACGCAGATACATTCAAGTACCTTGTAAGTGGAAAGGTCATCACCTGCTTTCGATTTAGCAGCCAATAAAGCTCACATTGAAGCTAATGGGAATCATTCAGTTGATCAATAGAAGTTGGAATGAGCCCTTAGACAGGAGCTGGGAAAGCAATATACCAGAGTTTATTTCTTGCCTATGCTACCTGGTGAAGATGGAAAGCATAGCCTAATATCTGTCTTTCAAAATTTTGTATTACCACCCACCACTGTAGTATCTGAGTGCCTCCCCTGTAAACTAAAGAGATCACTACTGGACTTAATTGAGAGGAAAGAGGGATGATTTTTGTTATTTTGATTATGATGGAAAAGTGTTACCAAAGAGAGTTGCAGAAGTTCCTAGAGGAGTTTTGACTCTGGATTTGTCCGGTCTCTTCTGGAAGTTTGTTTCACAGCTGTACAACCTTAAACAAGAATGTCTTTGGGCTTTGAGGCCTATATTGTTCCAAAAGATATGCAACTTTTTAGTGCTTCATAGATGGAGATACAATCTGTAAAGTATCCAGGACCTAATTCATTCATGGCTCTGAATAAAGGTGCAAAACTTCCTTTGGTGAACAGAGAATAACCAGTGATGAATTAAGATATGGACAGAAATCACCCAGCCTTCCAGGGGTTTACAACATCTGTAAAGCATGGTGATCTCATTCCAGGTTTGGTGTGAGGTCATAAAAAATACTTCATATATTTTTTACACTGTTACTATATGTACTCAGAGCATCAGTGGCAAATGTAGGAATTTTCCTTTGTACTCTTGCAAAATACATAAATGTGAAAGGGTATATTTACTGCACGCTGAAAAGGCATTTAGTCATACAGTTTCCAGTACCAAGCTCTCCATGAATCACACTGCATTTACCCCAATGTATCATATCGTCAGAAGATTACAAAAGACAAGCGCTGGACACAATTGCTCACATTTCTACATTATTTCATATTCTAAATTACATTTACTTTAAACTGAGAACAATGGAGGGAGCAGTACAGTTATATGACAGCCAATGCTGCATATTCATCTAGCCCTGAAAGACCTGAAATATAACATTATTTACTAGGACTATAAGAACTGAAGGTCAAAATAGTGGCTTTAGCCAAGTTAGAAACAGAACACTGATACTGACTATAGCATAGTAGCATACTTTAGGAAAAACTATGTGTTGTCGTAACAATTTTAACGGCTGGAACTTTCTATAATGTTGAGGAAAGTACAAGCTGTCTAAAAATCATGAAGAAAAATAATTAGTAAGTCAGAAGCAGGCTGCATGTGGGAAAATATAAATATATATTCCCAAAAGGTGGGGGAAATATTTCTCTGGTTTAAAGCAAGAAAATAATGTAATAAAAGCCAAGACAGAATTTCATGAACTTTCGCATACAAGTTGAGACTATTGTGAAATATGTCGTTGTTTGCACTCTGTTTCATTTCAATAATTCATTTTAATTCCTTTTTTCTTTGTCATATACAATATGTTATTTTTTACTACTGGATAAGTTCCTTGGCATAGAAGGTTATGCTTTGCATATAGAAGAGCATGGGAACCGTTGTGTTTTCACATAAGAGCAGGTGACGGCCCTGTAGAGTAACGGACTTCAGTGGAGCTGCTCCATCAAAATGCAAGTGTAAATGAGACCAGAATATGGCCCTACACAGTATGTGAGCAAGAAAACCATTCCCACCAGCTAGTGTGTGAACATGAGGAGGAAAGAAGGTGTCATGTGTAGAGATAGTCCTACTTGCTACAGGTTTCAGAGTAGCAGCCGTGTTAGTCTGTATTCGCAAAAAGAACAGGAGGACTTGTGGCACCTTAGAGACTAACCCATTTATTTGAGCGTAAGCTTTCGTGAGCTACAGCTCACTTCATCGGATGCATTCAGTGGAACCAGGAACCTATCCTTGCAACAAAGCCTGTTGCCAACTGTATCCACATATCTATTTAGGGGACACCATCATAGGGCCTAATCACATCAGCCACACTATCAGAGGCACGTTCACCTGCCCATCTACCAATGTGATATATGCCAGCATGTGCCAGCAATGCCCCTCTGCCATGTACATTGGTCAAACTGGACAGTCTTTACGTAAAAGAATAAATGGACACAAATCAGACGTCAAGAATTATAACATTCAAAAACCAGTCGGAGAACACTTCAATCTCTTTGGTCACTCGGTTACAGACCTAAAAGTGGCAATTCTTCAACAAAAAAACTTCAGAAACAAACTCCAATGAGAGGCTGCTGAATTGGAATTAATTTGCAAACTGGATACAATTAACTTAGGCTTGAATAAAGACTGAGAGTCGATGGGTTATTACACAAAGTAAAACTATTTCCCCATGTTTATTCCACTCCCTCCTCCCCACTGTTCCTCAGACGTTCTTGTCAACTGCTGGAAATGGCCCACCTTGATTATCACTACAAAAGGTTTTTTTCCTCCCCACTATCCTGCTGGTAATAGCTCACCGTAAGTGATCACTTTCGTTACCGTGTATATGGTAACACCCATTGTTTCACGTTCTCTATGTATATAAATCTCGCCACTGTCTTTTCCACTGAATGCATCCGATGAAGTGAGCTATAGCTCACGAAAGCTTATGCTCAAATAAATTTGTTAGTCTCTAAGGTGCCACAAGCACTCCTTTTCTACTTGCTACAGTGACTCCTGGACAGAAAATGTCCCAAAGTTTTGTAATTTAAGCTCTGTTTTCCTCCTGTTCCAACAGCAACAAGAGCTCACCTCTTCAAAGAGTAGTTTATGGAGGCTGAGAAAGCTCTTGAGACTTTTTGAGCCTATCAAAAGCCCAGGTACTTTCCCTGGAAGGAAAAATATCCTAAAGAAAGGCAGCCCTGAAATAAGGGAGCCAGCCAGGGGACCCAAAGAGAACCAAAAGTATCAGTAAGAGGTACCAAAATCATCCTCTGCAGTTTCCAGTCCAAGTGACACCTACCGACGTATTGTCAGTTGCTAACTCTACACCAGCAAGGGCCTTGGGGAAACCTCAACACAAGGACGGCATTGCTCTGTCCTTGGAAGCTCTTGCTTCTTACCCTAGCAAAAAAGAATATTGAGTGAGTTGATTAACAGCTGATAGCTGTTAATTAATCAGAGCAAATGCCACATGACCACCTGTATATAGAGACACAGTGATTCCAGAAGGGTTCCCCCCTACCTTGTCAGTGTTTCATTCACCATGTCTCCTACTCCACCAGCCAAAGAATGTTTGTTCACTTAAGACTGAAGGGTTAATTTTTTCCCAGTGAATTTTCTCACTGTTCTTGGTTAGCCGTTAATGTATGACAGCACTTCTGTAAGGGGAATCCACTCACTGGAGTAAAGGTGGTGGTGGGGGGGTGGGGGGAGTTTTATAGTGCTACAGCCTGGCATAGTTTCCCTCCCTCACTGTCCACCAGTCTGGTGTGGGTTGACACAACTGCTGGATCCCACGTGCTGCTTGTTAGTTTTAATTAAGCCTCTCACAGTGGGCTGCCCACCCCATCTGTGTTTTCACTGTTGCTTGCAGAAAACAACTAAAATATTTGGAATTTCCTGGGTTTGATTTTTGCAACCTTTATGCTGCATATGTGATGGGTTTGCTCAATTTAATCAATAATTTAATCAATTACTAATTGTAGCTATTATGACAGTAAAGAATCATACAATAGTCACTCTGTTGTGCTAAGCGGTAGTACCATAGAAGAAATAAAAGTCGGTTACAGCCAAACAAGCCTTTATGGAGAGATTAAACTTTTTCTCAACCAAAAAATAATTTTACAGTAAATTATATAAGACCTTACAATAAATGCACATGCCATTTTTCTACTAAAAATGATCTATTGTATGTAGGAAAAATCCTACTAGATAAACAAGAGCACTAGTTATTTTTTAAGTATGTCAATTTATCCGAAGATTCTATAATTAAAGGTACACTAGTAGCTTCTAATCTACTACCAGAATCAGCAAAAGGGTTTGTTGTTTTTACCATGCATGTCGCCTGTAGAATAGAGTTCCTAAATTGAGTAGTATAAGGTGGTGGTTGTTTTTTTTTTTTAAAAAAAAAGTGTAATCCCCTATCAGCATGTCAACCTACAGCCAAATTCTCTCTGGTTATAAAACCTTTATTGCATAGTCCTCCTACAGTCCAAAAACACCTACACCTAAATGAAAATGAAACACTGATTCCCACATGCCCCTTAGCTGTACCTGACGTTTATGAATGTTTCTGACATCTAAAAAAAGTCTCTTTGTGCTTTCATCCTAACTATGGGTGATCATCAGACAACAAAGACCAGATCCATGGGACTAGCCCTTCTGTGCTCAGCACAGATCAGTGGGGTGGGGGTGGTAAAAATGGTGAAACACACCCCGTTCCAGAGGCTCTCAGGTGCCAGACCAGTCCAAAGCACAGCTTTTAGTAGCCTCAGCGCTGTTCTAAATTGCACCAGCAGATAATGGGTAAAATTTTCAAAACATGTGAATGCTTTTGAGTCTCATTTTCAATAGTGACTTAGGCATCTGAGTGTCAATGACTTCCATTTTGGAAAATGGGACTTAGGCTCCTAAGTCATTTTGATGCTTTTGGATATTTTACCTATTATTTGGTGCTAAGAGACAGGGCTGCGATTGGGCTAGGGATGGATTGGAGCCAAACCTCCTGGAAGGGCAATCACCTTTATGAGGCCATAATGGCAACTGAACATCAAAGAGACATGTTAGCCTCTCAGGAGGTGAGCTGGTACACCAGTCTGACACCGCCTCAGGATTCTCCCAGGCTGTGAGGAATCCTCTGGCAGCCAATTAAGCCAACTTCCCACATGCTTGTGTTATCTCTCTGGTGCAAAGCAGGCAAAATGGAGCTGGTGTCTGGCCATAGGAGTTCAGAAGCAGTAGACAGTCAAACTAAGGAGATATAAATTTGACCAAGGTCAAATTCTGCCTTCACATTCATACATTCAACTTCTGATGATTTCATCAGGATTGCATGCGTAGATAGGAGGGCATTTTTAGAATTTTACCCCTAATTCTAAAAGATACTTGTCTATTTCTAAACTACTTTTCATATATTGTAGCAGCTTACTTCTTCTTAGTATATCCTTTAAACATATCTTTGATTTCTGTGATAGAATGATGTGAAGTTTGGATCTTCAGCAAAACCCATAGTTAACTGAATATTGAAAAGAACAGTTACTTTCCATGGTAACTGTGTTTTTCCTGCCTGGCTTCACACTGAATGTGAACGTGTGTTAGAGAGCTTATTCCTTCACTCTCCCACTTCCCTGGTCCTTCTCGCATGAACAGAGAGCAACAATACCCGAAGTCCGAAGGTGCAAACAATTCAATGTTTATTGGGGTGAACTTCCAGCAAGCTTAAATACAAGTTCCTTTTTCCTTATTTTCGAATCCCAACTTACTTCCTGTTTGCCCCTAATTTATATAGTAATATTCTGAGCTATACCTTAACCAATCATTCTACTGAAATTTAACTAACCAATCCTAACATATTGTAACATGATTAGATAACCAATGATATCCCACCACCTTAATTAGTTTACACCCAGCAAAATTAATTATACAGCAGAGAGAAACAATCACAGAACCAGACAGAGACCATACCAATAAACAATAGCAAAGTGGGAACTATAATGACAAAACAATACAGAAGTGAGGATTTCACAACTACATCTATAAAGACATAAGAGTTTCCCAGCTGTGTCTATTGATAAGTGAGTTCTTACCAGACAGAAAACTATCAACCTCAATTTCTTTTTACATCTTCTAGGCTCTTCCCTTTCTCTGGAGGTGATAGGCACTATCAGGACAGGATTGTATTCCTAACAGCCCAATAGCACCTTCTTTCAATGTGACTACTTTGGAATGTGAGGATGTGACCAGTCGCTTCCCAGCTTATGGCTGCCTCTGTCGCTTAGCCAAAGGCCTTAGCCTAAGAACAGGGCCTCAGACTGTCACAGTAAGAGAAGGACCTTACACTGGCAGACAGTCATTTTGATTCTTTCTTTTATACCTCTAACTAGCCAAGTGATAAGAATACACCTAAATTCTTAAAGTACAGGCCTTTGCAGACAGGCCTGAATATCTCTATCCTAACAACATGTCTTTGGCGTGCAAGCGCCAAACCTTCTAGTTAGCAGTGTGAGATGGCAGTGCACATACACTGAAGGCTATAAAGGGTACGGCCCTAACCACCACTCAGTTCCTTCCACTAAATCCAGGACCTGCCATGGGACTGCAAAGGAATGTGGAAAGAGGGCAGATAGGGTGGATCCATGCATCCACAGACAGTTATCTCAAAGATTATGGTTATCATGGGCAGTTCTTTTTGTTTTGTTTGAGGGTGGGTATGCCTTTTTTAATCTTCCCTTCCTCGCATCTCCCACAAAACTATGTGGGACTTGGCTATGTTTCTATAACCACTTTTTATTATTGTTTGTGCATTAAGCAGTGTTTGAAGTTTATTTCCTGACACACTGCAGGACATAGTGATATGGATTCATTTTACGAGGATCTCAAACAAACCATTTTCCCAATCTTCAGAAGAAGTTACAGCAAGATGTTTTTTATCTCTCTGACAGGAGCTTAAAGTAAATATTTCCTAACTACATGTGCTAAAATCAGGTAAACTATTACTCTAAGGAGGAGGAAGCACACACAGGTCTTGAAACTGCAGTCCATACTCAGGCAAAACTCTTTTGCCTTCAGTGAGAGTTTTGCCTGAGTGAGGACTGTCAAGTTAGGCTCAATGTGTCAATAAGAGGCTTTCTTCCGGCAGCTCGCAGAAGCTACTAGATTGCACGCCCTGGTTCTCATGGGTGACTTTAATTTTCCTGATATCTGCTGGGAGAGCAATACAGCGGTGCATAGACAATCCAGGAAGTTTTTGGAAAGCGTAGGGGACAATTTCCTGGTGCAAGTGCTAGAGGAGCCAACGAGGGGGGGAGCTTTTCTTGACCTGCTGCTCACAAACTGGGAAGAATTAGTAGGGGAAGCAAAAGTGGATGGGAATCTGGGAGGCAGTGACCATGAGTTGGTTGAGTTCAGGATCCTGACACAGGGAAGAAAGGTAAGCAGCAGGATACGGACCCTGGACTTCAGGAAAGCAGACTTCGACTCCCTCAGGGAACGGATGGGTAGGATCCCCTGGGGGGCTAACATGAAGGGGAAAGGAGTCCAGGAGAGCTGGCTGTATTTCAAGGAAACCCTGTTGAGGTTACAGAGACAAACCATCCCGATGTGTCGAAAGAATAGTAAATATGGCAGGCGACCAGCTTGGCTTAACGGTGAAATCCTAGCGGATCTTAAACATAAAAAAGAAGCTTACAAGAAGTGGAAGGTTGGACATATTACCAGGGAAGAGTATAAAAATATTGCTCGGGCATGTAGGAATGAAATCAGGAGGGCCAAATCGCACCTGGAGCTGCAGCTAGCGAGAGATGTTAAGAGTAACAAAAAAGGTTTCTTCAGGTATGTTGGCAACAAGAAGAAAGCCAAGGAAAGTGTGGGCCCCTTAATGAATGAGGGAGGCAACCTAGTGACAGAGGATGTGGAAAAAGCTAATGTACTCAATGCTTTTTTTGCCTCTGCCTTCACTAACAAGGTCAGCTCCCAGACTGCTGCGCTGGGCATCACAACATGGGGAATAGATGGCCAGCCCTCTGTGGAGAAAGAGGTGGTTAGGGACTATTTAGAAAAGCTGGATGTGCACAAGTCCATGGGGCCAGACGAGTTGCATCCGAGAGTGCTAAAGGAACTGGCGGCTGTGATTGCAGAGCCATTGGCCATTATCTTTGAAAACTCGTGGCGAATGGGGGAAGTCCCGGATGACTGGAAAAAGGCTAATTTAGTACCAAACTTTAAAAAAGGGAAGAAGGGGGATCCTGGGAACTACAGGCCAGTCAGCCTCACTTCAGTCCCCGGAAAAATCATGGAGCAGGTCCTCAAAGAATCAATCCTGAAGCACTTAGAGGAGAGGAAAGTGATCAGGAACAGTCAGCATGGATTCACCAAGGGAAGGTCATGCCTGACTAATCTAATCGCCTTCTATGATGAGATTACTGGTTCTGTGGATGAAGGGAAAGCAGTGGATGTATTGTTTCTTGACTTTAGCAAAGCTTTTGACACGGTCTCCCACAGTATTCTTGTCAGCAAGTTAAAGAAGTACGGGCTGGATGAATGCACTATAAGGTGGGTAGAAAGTTGGCTAGATTGTCGGGCTCAACGGGTAGTGATCAATGGCTCCATGTCTAGTTGGCAGCCGGTGTCAAGTGGAGTGCCCCAGGGGTCGGTCCTGGGGCCGGTTTTGTTCAATATCTTCATAAATGATCTGGAGGATGGTGTGGATTGCACTCTCAGCAAATTTGCAGATGATACTAAACTGGGAGGAGTGGTAGATACGCTGGAGGGCAGGGATAGGATACAGAGGGACCTAGACAAATTGGAGGATTGGGCCAAAAGAAATCTGATGAGGTTCAATAAGGATAAGTGCAGGGTCCTGCACTTAGGACGGAAGAATCCAATGCACAGCTACAGACTAGGGACCGAATGGCTAGGCGGCAGTTCTGCGGAAAAGGACCTAGGGGTGACAGTGGACGAGAAGCTGGATATGAGTCAGCAGTGTGCCCTTGTTGCCAAGAAGGCCAATGGCATTTTGGGATGTATAAGTAGGGGCATAGCGAGCAGATCGAGGGACGTGATCGTCCCCCTCTATTTGACATTGGTGAGGCCTCATCTGGAGTACTATTTCCAGTTTTGGGCCCCACACTACAAGAAGGATGTGGAAAAATTGGAAAGCATCCAGCGAAGGGCAACAAAAATGATTAGGGATCTGGAACACATGACTTATGAGGAGAGGCTGAGGGAACTGGGATTGTTTAGTCTGCAGAAGAGAAGAATGAGGGGGGATTTGATAGCTGCTTTCAACTACCTGAGAGGTGGTTCCAGAGAGGATGGTTCTAGACTATTCTCAGTGGTAGAAGAGGACAGGACAAGGAGTAATGGTCTCAAGTTGCAGTGGGGGAGGTTTAGGTTGGATATTAGGAAAAACTTTTTCACTATGAGGGTGGTGAAACACTGAAATGCGTTGCCTAGGGAGGTGGTGGAATCTCCTTCCTTAGAAGTTTTTAAGGTCAGGCTTGACAAAGCCCTGCCTGGGATGATTTAATTGAGGATTGGTCCTGCTTTTGAGCAGGGGGTTGGACTAGATGTCCTCCTGAGGTCCCTTCCAAACCTGATATTCTATGATTCTAAGACTGCAATAAGACTGCACTGCAGTCCTGTTACCACAGATATCAGAAGTGACTTTGGGCATTATTGCAAGAGATCATTTAAAGTGAAGAAGAGAAGCCTAGAAAGTAAACAGCTCAGTAACAAACTAGATGTAAAATGGCAAATTTACTTGTGGTGATGTGGAAAAGAATGTGATGATTTAATCAGAATGCATATGCACAAAAGGACAGAAATAAGATTGTACAGGCAACCTTAATACTGACATTTCCTAACTTTGAGTCCTTGCCAAGCAGTCCTAGTCTTCCCCTCTGTGCTGCCTATCTCAGGCTTCCTCCTCACCCACTCCCAGTTCCCCCTTATTTCTCCGCCCAGTTCCTAATACCAGTCTCTTTGCACAACCTGTCCCAGTTCTCCCCCAGCAACTAGGCTTCACTCTGGTCCATCACCTCTGACCCCTCACAGCTCTCAGTTCCACTTCCCCTCTACCCCAACTCCCACTTCCAGTTTTCTTATCATACACACACACACACACACGTGCGCGCACACACCTGCAATCCCAGTCTTCTCTTCTCCCCTTCTCCCCCCCATCCCCACCAGGCTCTTTGTCTCAGTCTCCTCCCCCTCCCCTGCACCAGTCTGGATCTTGTCCCTTCTTTATTTGAATCAGGGAGCTTTCTTTTCCTCACTACTGGGGCATTAGTAGCGGGGATACTGAAAACACAGGAGAGACAGTCTTCCTGCTCCCAGTTCGGTTGCCCAGCTCCAGCACAGCCCAGAGTTGCAATTGCAGGGAAAGTCCTGCTTAGCCCCAGGTGAGAGCATACCCAGTGTGGATGGAATGTTTAAGGGATTTAGCTCCTAAAATCTTAGTCTCTCTACTGAGCATGTGTGAACTGTGATTTTCTTCTTCAAGTTCCTGTGTATGTGGCTCCCACTTATAGTGAAGTTGCAGTAGCACCCCCTGCACAGGAGTTCAAAAAGTAGTGTCCAGGCATAAAGGGGTAGCATGACCCCCATTCAGTTCTTTCTAGCTACCTCCAACATAGTTAGAACATAATCTAGTGTCCTCCTTAACATAGTTGCTCAGTGTTTTCTTCTTTGTAAATACTCCTTATTTAGTTATTTTAATTTTTTCTGTTAGCCTGTTGGCTAAAATAAAAACAGTTTTTATTCAGATTTAATATAGTTAGTCCAGTTAATTAGCTGTATCCATTTTGGTACAGGCACCAGCTTTTATGCTGGACCCTCACTTGCCAGGATTCAGGTCATACCCATTGTATAGGAGGGTCATTCCGTGGAAGAGAGAGGCAGAATCACAGTTATCAGGTAACTGCCTAAGGTGGCATTGGATAAGTCAGTGCCGGGGATGAATGTGGCACCATATGAGCCACTTCCCACACAGCCCCAAGTTCAAAGAATTCCTAGACTGACCCTCCAGTTGGGGCTGTTACTGCAGGACTTACCATTTCATGGAAAGGGCCTGTTCAATCTAAAGACAGACAAGACATTGCTCTTCTGAAGAGGATCAGGCTACCCTCTGATCATTGGGGCTTTACACTCCAAGTTTGAGAAGATATATATTTCTATATATAAACCTCAGTATATTTCTTGACAGAGATTCCAGTCATCTACTTCTTCATATCATCAGAAACAGCCAGATCAGTTTAGGAAAAGGCAAAACGAAAAGGAGTACTTGTGGCACCTTAGAGACTAACCAATTTATTTGAGCATGAGCTTTCGTGAGCTACAGCTCACTTCATTGGATGCATACTGTGGAAACTGCAGAAGACATTATATACACTGAGACCATGAAACAATACCTCCTCCCACCCCACTGTCCTGCTGGTAATAGCTTATCTAAAGTGATCATCAAGTTGGGCCATTTCCAGCACAAATCCAGGTTTTCTCACCCTCCGCCCCTCCCCCCCCCCCCCCCCCCCCACACACACAAACTCACTCTCCTGCTGGTAATAGCTTATCCAAAGTGACCACTCTCCTCACAATGTGTATGAAAATCAAGGTGGGCCATTTCCAGCACAAATACAGGTTTTCTCACCCCCCACCCCCTTGTTTCAAAAAAACACACACACACAAACTCACTCTCCTGTTGGCAATAGCTCATCCAAACTGACCACTCTCCTTACAATGTGCATGATAATCAAGGTGGGCCATTTCCAGCATAAATCCAAGTTTAACCAGAATGTCGGGGGTGGAGGGGGGTAGAAAAAAACAAGGGGAAATAGGCTACCTTGCATAATGACTTAGCCACTCCCAGTCTCTATTTAAGCCTAAATTAATAGTATCCAATTTGCAAATGAATTCCAATTCAGCAGTTTCTCGCTGGAGTCTGGATTTGAAGTTTTTTTGTTGTAAGATAGCGACCTTCATGTCTGTGATTGCGTGACCAGAGAGATTGAAGTGTTCTCCGACTGGTTTATGAATGTTATAATTCTTGACATCTGATTTGTGTCCATTTATTCTTTTACATAGAGACTGTCCAGTTTGACCAATGTACATGGCAGAGGGGCATTGCTGGCACATAATGGCATATATCACACTGGTGGATGTGCAGGTGAACGAGCCTCTGATAGTGTGGCTGATGTTATTAGGCCCTTTGATGGTGTCCCCTGAATAGATATGTGGGCACAGTTGGCAACAGGCTTTGTTGCAAGGATAGGTTCCTGGGTTAGTGGTTCTGTTGTGTGGTATGTGGTTGTTGGTGAGTATTTGCACATTGTAGGGAGAGTGGTCACTTTGGATGTGATTTTTTTTTTAAACAAGGGGGTGGGGGGTGAGAAAACCTGTATTTGTGCTGGAAATGGCCCACCTTGATTATCATACACATTTTAAAGAGAGTGGTCACTTTGGATGGGCTATTACCAGCAGGAGAGTGAGTTTGTGGGGGTGGGGGGCGCGGAGGGTGAGAAAACCTGGATTTGTGCTGGAAATGGCCCAACTTGATGATCACTTTAGATAAGCTATTACCAGCAGGACAGTGCGGTGGGAGGAGGTATTGTTTCATGGTCTCTGTGTATATAATGTCTTCTGCAGTTTCCACAGTATGCATCCGATGAAGTGAGCTGTAGCTCACGAAAGCTCATGCTCAAATAAATTGGTTAGTCTCTCAGGTGCCACAAGTACTCCTTTTCTTTTTGCGAATACAGACTAACACGGCTGTTACTCTGAAACCTAGGAAAAGGCAGAGCTCCTAAAGAGAGACAATCTCTTTATCTTCAACCCAACCATCTCAATCACAGAAACAACAATTTTGATACTTTGGTCATGGATACTTCACTGAATTATGTGGACGTGTACCTTCATTCCCCCCCTTCCCCGCCCTTTGGTTCCCACCTCTCTTCCTTCAGGGTTGCCTGGAGTCCAGTAACATCAGATCACTGGGTCTTGCAAATCATCCAACATGGGTTTGCCCTGCTATTCCATACCACACCTCTCCCCAACCCACCTTCCCCATCTCTTTTCAAGGACCAATTTCTCGTAAGTCTCATGCAACAAGTGATACAGTCTGTTGGAACTGAGTGCAATAAAGAACTAAGTTCTCTTCAGGGGGAAAGTATTTTGTTCCCCTTGATTTCTGATACCAAAGAAAATGGGGCAGTGGCAACTCCTCAACACCTATATGACCAATCCAAAATTGCAAATGGTGGCACTTGCATCCATAGTAATCTCGTTACATCCCATGGACTGGTTCACTATCCTCAATTTGCAGAATGCATATTTACTTGTAGCGATATGGCCTGTGTGATGGATGTTTCTCAAATTCACAGTACTGGACAACCACTGTCAGTACAGTGTCCTTCTGTTTGGTCTTGAACAGCTCTTTCAGTTCTTAAAAAGTGCCCCTTAGTGGTGACCACACATTTGCATCATCAGTATGTTTATTTGTCCCCCATATCAATGATTGATTGGTTATTCTGCGACAGTTAAGCTCAGCAGGTCATGAACTCAGTAAAATAAATTCTGTGTCTGTTCTCAAAATTGTGTCTGAAGATCAAGCTAAAGAAATTTCAGTTAATTCCATCTCAGTCCGTAGAATTCATCAGCACTCTCCTGGACTCCAAAACGGCAAAGCCTTACCTTTCTCAAGAAAGATTTCAGAATTTATTGCACCTAACTTCATTGCTTCAATCGTATCCAAAAACACTGATAAGAACTTGTCTGAAACTATGTCAGATGATCTCATGCACTGATGTGATACTTTACGCCAGATTGAGACCAAGACCTCTGCAATACTGAGTTAGGTCAGTTTACCATCCAAACATCCACAGCATGAACCGTTAAGTCACAATTCCTTGATCAATCCTTTTGTCTTTTCATTGGTGGCTAGAACTGGGCAATGTTTTCTGGGGGATACCTTTCTTTCCCGGTATCTCCCACCCAGATGCTGGTCACCAATGCATCCACAAGGGGCTGGGGTGCACCTCTGGGCCAATTCAAGACTCTCTGTCTATGGACTTTTGCAGATGGATCAACTCACAGAAACATGTTGTAGCTGACTGATTTGCTTGGAAATTATTTCTACTCCTCTTGGAAAAACCAGGCAATGCAGAGATTTTGATGAACAATTCTACCTCAATTTTACCCTCCAACAAGGAAGGCAAAGTCAGATTCCTCTGTCAATAAGCCATTTGACTTCGGGAATGGTGCATCAGTCACCATGTAGATCTGACAGTGATTTATTAGTGGGTGCATTTCTAATCTCCTGATCTGATCAGAACACCTAGTGTATGTGTTCCCTCCCTTTCCCATTATCCCCAGGATTCTAAGGAAAGTGAGTCAATACAAGGCTCAAATGATCCTGTTGGCTGCAGCATGACCTCACCAGTTCTGGTATCCCATCCCTGAGTTATAACTCTTCCTTTCCTACTGGATATAATAATTCAGGACTCCAGGCACATACATCCATATCTAATATCTCTTCAGTTTACACCATGGAGACTCTTGGGTTAACATCACTGGATAAGAGCGGTCTGCTGAGGTCCAGAGGATTATTGTGGAGTGTAAAAAACCTTTGACCAGGAAAATGCACACAGCTAAGTAGAAGCGTTTTTCCTTAGAGGTGAAAACTAAAAAATCTGATCCATTACAGGCATAAATTCACTGAATTCTGGAATAACTTTTATTGTTGAAACTGCTGAGACTTCCCTTTATCTTGCTCAAAGTTCACCAAGCTGCAATTTTGACTTTTCATCCTCCTGTTCAAAGGTGTTTGGTGTTTTCCCATCCAAGATCAAAAGCTTTCTTAAGAGGTTGCTATACATGTTTCCAATGAAAAAAGAAATGCCTCCTTCATCGGACTTAAGCTTAGTCCTTTCTTCGCTAATGGAACCTCCATTTAACCCCGGGCTTCTTGTTTCCTACATTTATCAATTAAAATTGCATTTTTGGTAGCAATCATTTCTGCACACAGAGTAAGCAAGATTCAAGCACTCATGCCTAATGCCCCCATATATGATTTTCCACATGCACAGAGTAACTACATGACCTTGCCCTAGATTTATCCCAAAGATTGTTTTAAATTTTCATATGACTCAATATATACACTTACCAATATTTTTCCCAAGGTCTCACTTATCCCCTAATGAGACAAAGTTACATACACTCAATTCAGAAGGTCCCTCTTACACTATCTTAATAGTCCAAGACCATTCAGAAAATCCCCTAAATTCCTTATTTCATACAGCAGTGCATACAGTATGGCAATGACTGTCTAAATGGATTGTGGACTATAACAAGATTTCATACCTTATCAATAAACTACAGCTTCCAGTTCAAGTGACTGCTCATTGGGACTACAAGGACCCATGCTGCCTCAGCAGAGTTCCAGTCATCAAAATCTGTAGAACAGTGACATGGTCCTCTGTGCACACCTTTGTCAACCATTATTCTCCAGCATCAGCGTCTAGAGCGCATGGTCAATTTGGGAGCAGTTCTACAGTCTCTACTCAAATGAAAAGGAGGACTTGTGGCACCTTAGAGACTAACCAATTTATTTGAGCATAAGCTTTCGTGAGCTACAGCTCACTTCATCGGATGCATCAAATGATCTACTCAAATGAGCTCTTACCTTACATACTAAACTGCTAGTTAAACATCATAAGTGGGAGCCACATGCAGAAGAACATGAAGAAGAAGAAGAAACAAACAGTAACTGTTGTTCTTCAAGGTGGCCTATGCACATGGATTCCGTGACCCACCCTCCATCTCCACAGCTCACAGACTCTTTGTGGGACTCTGGGTGGTGAAGGAACTGAGGGTGAATGGGTTCACACTGCCCTTTATGCATATGAAAGAGAGTGTGAGGGCATGGAGGGTGCATGCACAACCCAATCTGGACACTACTATTTGAACTTGCAAACAATTGTGCAAGTGGGATCTGCATGCCCAGAACATCTCAAAGAACAGCCTTTTTCAAAGGCTTATATCTTGGCTAAGTTTGGTCAGGCTGTCACAGGATCAGCAAAAGGCACATCCCTGTCATGAAGGCCATCCCCCTGGCAAACTTCAAGTCCCTGCTGCAAAGCTTTTCACATAAAAGGTCACCAGAAGTTTTTTAATTTAGGGAAAAAATGTGGTTTTCTCCAACCTCGTTTTCAGGGATGACTGAACATTTTGGCAGAAATTTTCAAAAAAAGAAGAAAAAAGTATGTGTGTGTGTGTGTGTGTGTGTGTGTTTGTTTGTTTGTTTGTTTGTGACAGAGAGAGAGAGAGAGATTAAAAAATCAGCCCAAGGAGACAACCAGCATGAAAAATTTCAGTGCAAACTTTTTCAGTTAAAGTTTTTGGCAAAGTTATAAGTAACTGAAAACAGAATCTTATAATAGGAAGTGTTAGGCAACCTTAATAATAGGCAATACTACCAGCCCTGCCTGTAATAAAGGCCTCAACCTGGTCAGGACCCCATTTTGCTAGGCATTGAACTGACAGCACAAATGACAGCTGTTCCAAATAGCTTGCAATCTAAAAGATCTTTTTTACAATCTAATCTTGTGCAGTTGCAGTTCCACTTCAAGCAGATTTTCAAATGCTGGGGAGAAGCTGGTAGGTGAATGTATCCCTTTTTATTATAATGATAGTACCACAGGGCTTGGGGGGGATTGCTGAGTTATCCTGTAGTTACAGCCGTACATGTCCCCTCTTATGCAAAGTAATCAAATGCTTTAGTGTAAAGATGATGATATTGGACAGCTGCACTCCTTGGACCAATTAATTTCAAGGTAACACTGGAATGAATCTGAAGTAATTCCACAAATGTATGTAGAGTTCCTCCAGATTTTCCCTTGTGTAACGGAGACCAAAATCTGGGCCTTTCATTTTCAAGTTATTACTTTTACACGATCAGCTACTGGAATGGTAACTTACTCAAATATGATGAATTTCAGAGAAAGGTAGTATCTGAATATTACCTAAGATTACATTTCATTTTATCTGGACACAGGTGCAGACCTTTTAAAATTAGTTTTATTACATCTTACAAAATAGCAAAAGGTTATTTTTGTTTCAAAGAGTGGTCGTCATAAAACAGTAACTGGCTAACTACAGTACACCCTCCTCTGCACATAATGTGCTGTGGCATCAGTCATTTTGTTACAGTTACTGCTAATTGAGATGAACAGTGTTTAAAAGGATGAAAGCCAGCACTGTATCTAGTGAACTGCAGAACTGGCCATCAAATTAGGCCTGAATAAAAACTGTGATTGGATGGGTCACTACAAAAACTAATTTCCCCCTACTGTTACTCACACCTTCTTGTCAATTGTTTGAAATGGGCCACCCTGTTTACATTGGCCTCATTACCTAGGGGATTTTTCCTCCCTTGGTATTCTACCATTGAGAATAGCCCACTTCCACTTTAATTGAATTGTCTCGTTAGCACTGACTCTCCCCTCCCCCCCACTTGGTAAGGCAATTCCCATTTTTTCATGTACTCTGTATATATACCTGCCTACTGTTTTTTTCCACTCCATGCATCTGATGAAGTGGGTTTTAGCCCACAAAAGCTTATGCCCAAATAAATTTGTTAGTCTCTAAGGTGTCTAACAAGTCCTCCTCGTTGTTTTTGCAGATACAGACTAACACGGCTGTCATGCTGAAAACTGTATCCAGTATGTCCCTCCAGTGGCACAACTCTAAACACACAGTGAATCAATGGCTACATATCTTGAGGGCACCTTAGGAATTATCGTTTTATTCTAGAAAAATAGACATATTTTCCAGTAAGAATCAGCATTTTTGTTCTAGCTGTGCTGATATTATCATTTGTGCTGTGGCAGCATTTAAAGACCCCTGCCCCAAAATGCTTACAATCTAAATAGACAAGACAGTTGAAGGATGGGACGGGAAGAAGGCACAGAGATGTGTAACAACCTGCCCAAGGTCACACAAGAGGTCAATGACAGAGCTGCAAATAGACCTTTACTCCCATAACTTCAGTTCCGTGCCCTATCCAGTAGGTACTATACCAGTTACCATTTCACTGTGATACTGTGTATGTTATCAGCTTGTATTTGTATTGCTGCTGCTATTTATGTATCCTCCCATGATATTTTTCCTAAAATATTGTCACAAATACGCTGGCCTTGTTCTCTTGTTGTCAACAATTTGTCCCTTTAAACATGTAACTTCTAAACTACACCCAAAACAAGTAAGGCACAAAAACAGAACAAAAACTACTTAATATTGTTAAATATGCCTGCAATCACTGTTCATGTCATAGAGGTGAAGTGAAAAAGATGCATCCCAAAAAGAGCTCCAATAAATCTGCTACCCAATTATCCTGACACACAGTAAATCAAATTGAATGCCAATATAGCTGTATGCCAAGGAACCAGATTGGCTGAGAAAACAAAAAAACCTGTGTATAAAATGATTTGGGTTATATCTGAACTAAAATACATTAAAATTTGTGTTTAAAATAAAGCCATCCTCAATGTTTTGTTCTTTTAAGACTATTTTTAAAAGGAGCTGAAAACAAGAGTTCTAAATTAAACCTTTAGTAATATTGGACTGTTGAAGGGTGCTCCAGTGGAAATGGTAGAAGCTCACTGGAGGCATTCGGAACAACCAAATAGAAAATAGATTATAGAGTGTAACACACAGGAGGCTGGTCTCCTTTTGCTGACCTGTCACACGACATGGGAGACGGCGACAAAAGGTTATACCTTGTGGCATGGCAGGGACACATATCCATTGACTCCAGTGGGTCCTGTTACCATTTCCTTCTTTTACAAATCAAATGTAAACAGGACACAATATCAGCTGGAAACAACCCCCACAGCCAATTAATAAAACACACAAAGAGAAACATGTAGGGTGGAGGTCAAGAAGGATGCGTGACAACTGTCAAATGCCATTTCTGACCCTCAGCAGCTGACTAAAGACACAACCCTGAGTATTCTCAAATCAGTACCTTCTGCAGTGCAGCCCGTTCAATCACTGAGATGGATCTGCCATCTGAGACTGCCTGCTGCCGGTATCTTTTCTCAGTCGGCAACTAGCTGGGCGTGTGTCAGTGTAAGAGCCCTGTCAATCCATTCTGGGCATCCTCAGGAGGAAATTGGGTTAGTGTTCTCCATAGTGTTGCTGAGATGTGTTCTGTTCCTCTGGGAGGACTGAACCACAGAGGTGGGGATTTGTGATATTACCTTGTCAGGTAGAGTTTTGAAAGTAGCTTTGCAGAGACCTAACACATTTTTCTTATTCTGGTTTCCTCTTATATAGCTCTTTTGTACTTATTTTAGGGTTATTTCCCTTTTGCTCAAGAAGCTTATTTTAGTGCCAACTTCTAACATGTATCCTTCTGTCCATCAGCTTCCTAATAACTGTAAAACTCAGTGATCACACTGTTCCCAGTGTGGGAGTAGATCATATTTTATTTAACTTCTCAGACAACTTGGACATTATTTTATTAAAATTTTATATACATATGGTACTTAAAACATGCTAGACTTTTATTACTGTCTAGCTAAACAAAACAAGCAGACACCTATTAAATCCACATTGCACCTATCTTCTAGCCTTTTCCATTTCCAAACAATTCACTTTATTCCTACTTAGAGTACCCCTCAAAAATGCTTATTTGCAGAGGCCAAAGTGCACTCAGGTAATAAACCAAACCTGTTCAAATGGCTACATGAGCAGAAGGTGGCAAATACAGTGATGTTCTTAGCTCCAAAATGTGAAACTGTGGATGTTTGCACCACAAGTTGCGCAATCCTTTCTTAAAGGAAACGAACTATGTTCCCGACCAGTACCAATATTAGTACTAGAGAGAGGCCAGAGCTACAAAATCTGGATCTGAACTTCACCAAAGATAGGGGTATTGAGAGCCATGGTTTTGGTTTATGCTCCTGTCTATCAGAGACTTTCTTCAGTGACAGCATTTACAAATTCCTACCTCTTTCAGACCAAGAGATTGAATTAGTACTCATAGTTTCAGCATCATGATGGCTCATTATCAAGGTATTAGCTTTCGTACTGCCAAGGGCTTACAAAACATGACATGTTAAACCTGAATTCTTTATTCAGCCACCACACCAGGCTTGCTTCTATCAGCACAAGAGAAACTACCAGAACAAATCCAGAGTTGCAGTATGGTAAATAGCTAACAGAAGATTGCACAGGCTGAGGAAAATGCTTGTCATCTGTCACACAGGAAGCACTGAAACATCTTCAGCCCCATTTAAGAGGCAAGTACAGGAACTTCACTTATTGGAGCAGCGTGATTTTCAGAATCATCTCAGCACATGCAGCTGACCCAAGACCCCAGACAAGTCTCAGACAAGCTCATCTCTCTCAGCTTTGTGAAAAAATAACCCCGTTCGCATCGCTAAATCCCATCACCAACCTCCATCAGTGACCGTCTCATAATCATCAAAATCCAAGACATTCTTCTTGATATGCCAGTTGGCAGAGTTTCCTTACTGATGGTGTCCTAGGATGAGGTCGACTTTTTACTCAG
Source organism: Lepidochelys kempii (assembly GCF_965140285.1). Classification (NCBI taxonomy): domain Eukaryota; kingdom Metazoa; phylum Chordata; order Testudines; family Cheloniidae; genus Lepidochelys; species Lepidochelys kempii. Next base: position 81,148,264 of record NC_136380.1, read on the forward strand.
GCAGTGAACTGTTAGATCTAATTAAGTTTTATTTACTGCAGTACATTATCTAGCTGAAGGTTTCAGAGTAACAGCCATGTTAGTCTGTATTCGCAAAAAGAAAAGGAGGACTTGTGGCACCTTAGAGACTAACCAATTTATTTGAGCATAAGCTTTCGTGAGCTACAGCTCACTTCATCGGATGCATGCAGTTTCCACAGTATGTATCCGATGAAGTGAGCTGTAGCTCACGAAAGCTTATGCTCAGATAAATTGGTTAGTCTCTAAGGTGCCACAAGTACTCCTTTTCTATCTAGCTGAAGTTACATTACTTAGTGATCTTGCTGCATGGTCTCTAATATAATTTAGTCCAAGTGGTGTGTCTGAGGTGCCATTAGCTGTCTGCTGCTAAAGGCAAGAGCAGCTTTTATTGAAAAGTGAGTGACTCAGCTAAACTATTGATTTTTTTTTTCAAGCGCCAGTATTTTGTTAGAGTTGACAAAGCCCCAGATCTATAGCTGGTGAAAACTGGTAAAGCTTCTTTGACTTCAGTGACACTGAGGATCTGGCCCCATACGTTTTATTTAATGGGTTTTCTCTGTATGGGTTAGTACATTCTCCACCTTGATTACCAGTAGTTGTGTCTTTCATGATTCACTGAATAGTGATGGTATTGGATGCATTGATTTGCTTTGATGCCCCATTTGTTACTCTGAGGTGAGTATACAGAGGTGATCTTTTAAGAGAGCTGTCTGCATGTATGTAAATAGTTAATAAGACCAATAAAACTTCTTGTACTACACTGCAAATGGCTTCTGATATGTAGCTTTAATGTGAAATTATTTAAATTAAGTTCTTGACAGCATGGAACGCACTCTTCAGACAAATTTTAAAACCATTGCATTTAAGCAGAGAGACATCATACTCTAGTTTCAGAGTAACAGCCATGTTAGTCTGTATTCGCAAAAAGAAAAGGAGTACTTGTGGCACCTTAGAGACTAACCAATTTATTTGAGCATAAGCTTTCGTGAGCTACAGCTCACTTCATCGGATGCATGCTGTGGAAAATACAGAAGATGGTTTTATACGCACAGACCATGAAAAAAATGGGTGTTTATCACTACATTGATGACATCTTCATCATCTGGTGTTATACCAATAAAATAAAAACCAGCAGGATCTTATTAAAGGGAAAAAGGTAAAATACCACATTTATTGTGAATACAGAAAGAATCATAGTAAGCAGTTAGTTATAGCTATAACATTCCATTCAATCTCATATTAATTCACACATTCATTCCTACAAACACACACACACAGGTTCTGCAAGGTTGTTATCACAGTTACCAGCCTTAGAGTTGCTCATGCTAAGCCACTGGCCAGGTGGCCTGGACATGAGGAGGGAGCAGGGCCTTGTCAGATGCTCATCTGATGCTCCTGGAAGTTGGTTTGCAGAATCAGACCCCAAAGTTCTCACTTTTTAGAGTCTATTTTTATAGGAATTTCTTCCTATGCCAGTCTATGGGAATTGCTTCATCATGCTGTTGCTGAATCAATCAGCAGATAGCACATTCCTGATGGCTCCGTGCTGCTAGATGTTATCTTGTTCTTTGGTTCTCCCATTCTTGAGGCTGTTGGGTGGATTCCAGTCTGCACTCCGGGGGTCCTCTGGTTATTTCCACTTGACGCCTTCTTCAGCCGATGGACACTGGATTCTTAGGCTGGCACCTCCCTGATCATTCAGTTATTATCCACACCAAGCATCCATCCACATACATCCTCTATCTATATTTTAATCACAATTATTAATACAACAAAAGGGCGGGGAGTCTCTGGGTGCTGTTTCTGTTGTTAGAGTATTGCTTTGAGTCTCTCTCTCTGTGAATTGCTTTGAGAACAGACTGTCTTAGAATGTACTAACACAATTAGCAGCTTGCAAGTTTCACACATAGAGGGAGAGAAACAGCACCAAAAACCAAGAGACCTCTTAATTAGTAATACCCTGGAATTTAAACTATGGGGAATCAAACTCATTTGTGATTTTAATACAGAACTTCTTTAATATGATCCAACACTGGACCCATGGAAAAGAAGCCCTGGAGGAATTCCACCATAATTTCTACAATTTCCATCCCACCATCAACCTCAGCCTGGTCCAGTCCACACAAGAGATCCACTTCCTGGACACTACAGTGCTAATAAACGATGGTCACATAAACACCACCCTATACCGGAAACCTACTGACCGCTATTCCTACCTACATGCCTCCAGCTTTCACCCTGGCCACACCACACGATCCATTGTTTACAGCCAAGCTCTGCGATACAACCGCATTTGCTCCAACCCCTCAGTCAGAGACAAACACCTACAAGATGTCTATCAAGCATTCTTACAACTACAGTACCCACCTGCGGAAGTGAAGAAACAGATTGATAGAGCCAGAAGAGTTCCCAGAAGTCATCTACTACAGGACAGGTCTAACAAAGAAAATAACAGAATGCCACTAGCCGTCACCTTCAGCCCCCAACTAAAACCCCTCCAATGCATTATCAAGGATCTACAACTTATTCTGAAGGATGACCTAACACTCTCACAAATCTTGGGAGACAGGCCAGTCCTTGCCTACAGACAGCCCCCCAACCTGAAGCGAATACTCACCAGCAACCACATACCACACAACAGAACCACTAACCCAGGAACCTATCCTTGCAACAAAGCCCATTGCCAACTGTGCCCACATATCTATTCAGGGGACACCATCACAGGGCCTAATAACATCAGCTACACTATCAGAGGCTCGTTCACCTGCACATCTACCAATGTGATATATGCCATCATGTGCCAACAATGCCCCTCTGCCATGTACATTGGTCAAACTGGACAGTCTCTATGTAAAAGAATAAATGGACACAAATCAGATATCAAGAATTATAACATTCACAAACCAAAAAGAAAAGGAGTACTTGTGGCACCTTAGAGACTAACCAATTTATTTGAGCATGAGCTTTCGTGAGCTACAGCTCACTTCATCGGAGCTGTAGCTCACGAAAGCTCATGCTCAAATAAATTGGTTAGTCTCTAAGGTGCCACAAGTACTCCTTTTCTTTTTGCGAATACAGACTAACACGGCTGTTACTCTGAAACCATTCACAAACCAGTCGGAGAACACTTCAATCTCTCTGGTCACTCAATTTCTGATCTCAAAGTGACTATCCTTCAACAAAAAAACTTCAAAAACAGACTCCAACGAGAGACTGCTGAATTGGAATTAATTTGCAAATTGGATACAATTAACTTAGGCTTGAACAGAGACTGGGAATGGTTGATTCATTATAAAAAGTAACCTATTTCCCCTTGTTTATTCCTCCCTTCTCCCTCCCCCCAACCCCCACTGTTCCTCAGACATTCTTGTTAAACCCTGGATTTGTGCTGGAAATGGCCCACCTTGATTATCATACACATTGTAAGGAGAGTGATCACTTTAGATAAGCTATTACCAACAGGAGAGTGGGGTAGGGGGAGAGAAAACCTTTTGTAGTGATAAACACCCATTGTTTCCTGGTCTGTGTGTATAAAAACATCTTCTGTATTTTCCACAGTATGCATCCGATGAAGTGAGCTATAGCTCACGAAAGCTTATGCTCAAATAAATTGGTTAGTCTCTAAGGTGCCACAAGTACTCCTTTTCTTTTAACATACTCTAGTTGTTAGCACTGGCAGCTAGGAGTCAGGAGACCAGAGTTCTGTTCCTGGCACTGCTCCAAGCCACTTAATTCTTTTGTGATTTGGGGCTTAGTTCACTGGGGCTGTGCCAGCTGATTTGGGTGGAACCAAGGCACCACCGAGAGATGCTGATTCAATGGTTTTCATATGCAGCCCCAATCAGTTTAAAGTTGCCTCTCCTGATGGAACCCCCTGGTTTAAGTATTGGTAGACCTGCCCGTTCCCAGCAGTGACATCTTTGCTGATACAGAAGAGTGTACTTTGCATCCCTCTGCACCAAAGGAGATTAATCACTCCCCCATTGGTAAAGCAGTGATGATGATACTTAACCACCCCTTAGAAAGCCTTTGAGATTTTCAGATGAAAGCCTTTTCTAAGTGTAAAGCATACTCTATTTTCATTAAAAAGAAAAGGAGTACTTGTGGCACCTTAGAGAGTAACCAATTTATTTGAGCATAAGCTTTCGTGAGCTACAGCTCACTTCATTGGATTCATTCAGTGGAAAATACAGTGAGGAGATTTATATACACAGAGAACATGAAAAAATGGGTGTTCATCATGCACACTGTAAGGAGAGTGATCACTTAAGATGAGCTATTACCAGCAGGAGAGTGGGGGAGGGAAGAAAACCTTTTGTAGTGATAATCAAGGTGGGCCATTTCCAGCAGTTAACAAGAACGTCTGAGAAACAGTGGCGGGAGGAGGGGGGAGAGATAAACAAGGGGAAATCGTTTTACTTTGTGTAATGACTCAACCACTCCCAGTCTCTATTCAAGCCTAAATTAATTGTATCCAATTTGCAAATTAATTCCAATTCAGTGCCACAAGTACTCCTTTTCTTTTTGCGAATACAGACTAACACGGCTGCTACTCTGAAATCTATTTTCATTGGTTTCAGAGTAGCAGCCGTGTTAGTCTGTATGAATGCATCCAATGAAGTGAGCTGTAGCTCACGAAAGCTTATGCTCAGATAAATTTGTTAGGCTCTAAGGTGCCACAAGTCGTCCTCTTCTATTTTCATTGATCACCATCAACATACATCTTGCAAATTCTTTCAAGCTACCCAGCAGAGATCTAGTAATCTAGAATGATGGCACTTTGTCCATTAAAAATGCAAAGACAGTTTTGTACTAGATTAGCACCCCATCATGTCCTAGACAGTGTACACTTATTAGCTATTTATTAGGTATCTTATGGCAGTATTTATTTTTGACAGTATCGCTCTCCCTGTGTTCATTTCCTGAATTCTTTCATGGTAAGTCCTTCAGGGCAGGGACTGTGGGTAAATTTTTCAAAAGTAACTGAGGTGCTTAGGAAGCTAAATCTCATTGAAAGTCAATGGGACTTAGGCTCCTAAGTGGCTTTAGAAAACTGTACGATATTTTAGCACAAACAGGACCTGATCCTAACTGGAGCCTCTGGGCACCACCACAATACAAATAATAATGAAGCATTTTGTGAAAATGAATAGCTGTCATAGGGTGGATTTTGTCCTCTAGCTGGGCTTTTCTTGGAATTTCGTATATGTTGTTTGCCTCTCTGGCATCTACAACTGCTTTTCTGTATTTAATTTATTGAGTGCAGTTGTCTGACCTTCAATCACCTGCTTATTAGATTCCTGCCATGCCTGGTTCTTAGAATGTTACATAAATAATTTGTAACCTTTCATTACAAACCCTGTCAACCTGTCACTTCTTGCTGGACAGAAAATGGTAACATTTTTAGCTGGAAAGAAGTAATAGGTGGGAGCAAGCAGGGTTAGTCCTAGGACTGCAGTTGTATGTAGTATACATACTGTATATGAATTGGATGAGACTATCAAAAATAGAATTTCTTTGTTGGAAGATAAAAAAAAATGGAGGTACAACAATGATGGTTCTAGAACCAATGCACTTCAGTTCAGAAGGGCTTGTTTGTTTCCTTATTTCAGCTGGGATTTTCAAAACAGCCTACTGGAGTTAGTCACCCAACTACCTCACCCATTTTACTCTGGCCATGCAAAGGCATGAAGCTGAATGCCTAATTCTTAGCACTTTCTGAAAATCTGTCTGAAACATTTTTCTCCCAAGGACAGCCTAATTAAAATGCCATGTGTATCTCAGTTTCATGCGGTCTCAAAGGGGAGCAATTATACAACACGATTCCATTATGATGCAAACAACATCATCTCCAATGTCTAAGGTTGCTAGATGCTTATATGGCCCTCATCACCATACTACCTGAGCACCTCACAACCATGCATGGATTTTATCTTCAAAATATCCCTAGGAGGTAGAGAAGTATTATCCTCATTTTAGAGATGGGAAACTGAGGCACAGAGTAGCTCAAATAACTTAAAAATTTAGACCATAAGATGATAATGGCCATACTGGGTCAGACCAATTGTCCATCTAGCCCAGTATCCTGTCTTCTAATAGTGGCCAATGTCATTCGTTTCAGAGGGAAGGAACAGAACAGATAATCATCAGGTGATCCTTCCCGTCACCCAATCCCAGCTTCTGGTAAACAGGCAAGGGACACTTCAGAGCATGGTTTTGCATCCCTGCCCATCCTGACTAATAGCCATTGATGGACCTATCCTCCATGACTCTGTTATAATCTTGGCCTTCATAACATCCTCTGGCAAAGAGTTCCTCAGGTTGACTGTGCATTGTGTGAAAAAAATACTCACTTTTGTTTTAAACCTACTGCCTATTAATTTCATTTAGTAACCTCTAGTTCTTGTGTTATGAGAAGGAGTAAATATCACTTCCTTATGACTGATGTGGAGAAAATAAATGATTGTATAGACCTCTATCTTATCCTCCATTAGTCATCTCTTTTCCAAGGTGAAAAGTCCCAGCCTTATTAATCTCTCATATAGAAGCTGTTCCATACCCCTAATCATTTTGTTGCCCTTTTCTGTACATTTTTCAATTCTAATATCTTTTTTGAGATGGGGCAACCAGATTTGCATGCAGTATTCAAGATATGGATTTATATAGAGGCGATATGATATTTTCTGTCTTATCTATCCCTTTCCTACTGAGTCCCAACATTCTGTTTGTTTTTTTGACTGCCACTACACATTGTGGATAGTTCTCTGAAAATATCCACTCAATGACTCCAAGATCTTTCTTCAGCAGTAACAGCTAATTTAGACCCTGTCATTTTGAATGTATAGTTGGGATTGTTTCCCCAACATGCATTACTTTGCATTTATCACAGTAACTTGCCAATCATTACACAGGAAGCCTGTGTCAAAGACTGAACACAGGTTTTCTTTGTCTTAACCCAGTGCCCTATTTGCTCTGCTAGAGTATTCTTCCAACCTGATTTGCTAGGATGTTCCATGCTGACAGACCCCTGCCACCAATGGGGCTCCACGCAGGTACAGATGCCCACTCACATGAAACACCTTGAAGAACTGGGGCCTAAAGTATCTGAACACCAACAAATGCAGATCAATGTACACAAATACAATAGAACAAAACACCAGGATACTGAGCATATTCTAGGGAATATATAACAAATGGACTTAAGTGAATATACAGTCTCGTGTGGATTCCCACTGTGGAGAAGCTATGAAGTACTGAAACCTTCAGTTAAAATTTTTTATGAGGTGGTTTAAAAAAAATTTAGGTTTCAGAGGGAAAAAATATAATCAAAAGATGGAATATTGTCATTGTACTATACATGACTATAAAGTATTTGTAAGGCTATGTTCAGTTAGGCCATTTTATAAAAGGAATTATATTCTCCTGGATATGGTGCTAAAGTTCACAAGATAGCCTTCTCCTTTTAGATAAAAATAAACCCTTGTGGTTATTTTATAGTCTTCTTTTTCAATACTGATTGAAAAAATTATTATGCTTAGAGTGATAAATGTAGGCATATTGATCAGAGCTGTTCTGGTCAAGTCCAACAGGAATTGTCCTGATCAGTTGTAATACTAAATCCTTCTAATGTTTGAATGCTTTTATGGATATAAGCTGGCCCGCCAGCACGGTTTGTTTACCTGCAGCATCCACAGGTTTGGCCAATCGCAGCTCCCACTGGCCACAGTTTGCCATCCAGGCCAATGGGGGTTGTGGGAAGCTGCGCTGGACAAGGGATGTGCTGGCCACCGCTTCCCAAAGCCCCCATTGGCCTGGAACAGCGAACCACATCCAGTGGGAACTGCGATTGGCCAAACCTGTGGACGCTGCAGGTAAACAAACCATCCTGGCCCACCAGCGGATTTCCCTGACAGGCTGCATGCCAAATGTTGCCGATCCCTGAACTAGAGGGGGGGGGGGGCACGCCATACTGCAGCAGAAGCCCCTTAAGCAATTTGTTAGTCTCTAACAATAAAAATAAACAATAAATAAATAAATTTGTTAGTCCCTAAGGTGCCACAAGTACTCCTTTTCTTTTTGTGAATACAGACTAACACGGCTGCTACTCTGAAACCTGTCATTAAGCAATTCTGTATGTCTCAGACAGAATTCCTCTGCAGGGTCTTGGGATATACACCCTGAAGTGGCAGCTATTGATGACTTTTAATTAGTGTCTAAGTATTTATCACCGTAGAACGGGCATTATGCCACAGCCTGAGAGAATGACTCTGTAGTGTAGTGGTTAGGGTACCCCCCGGGAGGTGGGAGACCCTGGATTTAGTCCCTCTTCTCTAATTACTTGTTCTTTCATTATTTATCCAGAGTGCAATAGCTTCAGCCTGGGAGACCACATCACATCACAATATCCCATACCTCAGTGGTTCACACATGTGCCGGAGATGTGGGAGACCCCTGGTCAAATCCTTTCGCCCCTTCTGGTAGAGAGTGGGGAATTGAACCTGAGTCTCCCACATTCCAGGCAAGTGCTTTAACCACTGGGCTAAAAGTCAGAAGATGGGAACTGTCTCCACTTCCTCCCACCACACCCACAGATCTAGGATGGCCTCTGAGCATGTCTACCAGAAGACGACCTGAATTAAATATAGGCATCTTATCCAGTTCATGAATCGCTCTAGGGCTTAGGCAGGGGATAGGTGTCAGGACCCTGAGAGTGAAGCAGTACATGTACTCAGAGGCAGAAACATCGGATATGAAGGAACTTTTACCCTGCAAACTTAGACATCAAGTAAGTGTAAGTGCCTACAGGCTTTGGTGAGAGCTTTGTCAATTGCAGTGGAGCCAAAATTGATAGGTAGTCTCCTAAATCTGGTGTTAGGGAGCCAAGTAACTTTGTGGATCTGGGCGTTAGTCCCTCACTTCCCCATCTATAAACTGGTGGTAATAGCACTTCTCTACCTCACCAGGTGCTGAGGATAAATTCCTTAAAGATTGTTAAGTGCACAGCTACTATAGTATTGAGGGCCACATAAATGTCACTGATGTGAGGCCTGGGGAGTGTAATGAGTTCAGCCAACTATACTGAAATGTGCCAGACAGGCATGGACTATTGTGACAATAAGTATAAAGCAGGTTTCCTGGGGAGAGGTTAATGCAAATTCTACAATGTTGGTTATGCAAAAACCCAGCCTTTTGAAGCTATGCCCAGAGGCGAGGGCCATTGACTGATGATTACTTGTTCCTGGAGACCGGAGGTCAAAGGCCCAAGCTGTATAAAAAAACAGCTGAATGGTCCAGTTGTTATCTGGTTCCTGATCTAAAAACCAGTCATGAGTGAACTTGTAATTAAATGGGCCTGAAAGACTGTTCTGGGGTTTGAAAGACTGACACATACCAGGGCCCTATGTTGGAGTTGGGGGTTACCTCTGGTAAGATTTTACTGTGTGTATAGGTTCTCTCATTATTTTTACATTTTTTTTCCTGTAATCCTTTTGCCCTAAGAATAAATGCAGTTTGCTTTGTGAAGATTGGTTGTTAACTGGTGAACACTGTTATAGGCCCTGGAGAAAGAAAGTTATTCCCTAGTGCTGGACCCTGGTCAGATCTTCTGGGAAATCACAGTCAAGTGCAGAGGCACCGCAAGCCTACACACCTGCCCCAAAAGACATGACAGCTGGGAAGCCTAAAACTTTACATGGATTCCTCTAAAAAGAAGCAGAAATCCCCATCCATACCAAGCCATTGGGAATTTCCCCACTGTATAGCAGGTCCATCTGGTACCGGGAAAGGGAGGACTGGGACTTCCTCACAGGGAAAAACAGTAGCATCCCACAGCACTGAGATTGCTTCTTTGGCACTAAAACCCACATCAGGACCTCTAGACTTTACCAAAAAAAAAGTATTAGAATGTGTGAAAAAGGAAAGAAACTCTTAGCTAATTTACCAGCTACAAATTAAACTGAAAAAAGGCAGAATTGAAACACAGGAAAATATTTGAAATCTCACTACATAGCTATAAAAATAGCTTTTTGCTTGAAAATGTTTTGCTTGAAAAAATATTGAACTAGAGAAAGAAAAAAAAGGACCTAATGACATCATGAAAACATAGCATTTAAAGATTCAGCAAGGCACAATAGAACCAATCCCAGGATTAAAGGGAATAGAGAATTAAGGAAGGTTAAGCGTTCAGCTAAAACAGGTAAAGCATTTATGCAAGAACAATTTTTTTTAAAGTCCCTATTAAAAATACTATCCAGAGCATTGTAAAGTGAACTAGAATAACACCATTCAGAATTTTGGTTGTCAGATTCATTTTAAAAAAATACTACTGAATATGAATTTCTCCACAGCTAGATTTAGACATGTATTTGCTTATAAATGTATGTTCAGAATTTCACTAACTCTAAAATCTGGTATTTTCTGTACTCAGATGCACCTGAGGAACTATTAAAAGATGTACAATAAAAATTTCCAGTAACCAAATAGTTTATTCCTATTTAGACTACCAAAAAAATTAAACCAAATCTTGCACACAGTTCTGTTGCCTATTTATTCAAAATCAATTAAGCTGTATGCATTGCCAGCACTCTGTGAAAATGCCATTGATTTCCTGTACTACCTGATATTAAAGGATCAGTTGGGAACATAGTGCAAAAATAATCTCAAAGAAATATTGAGCCAAAATCACTGCAGCTGTAAAAGAGTTCAACTCCATCAACCTCAGCTGAGCTGCATTTGCTTATGCCAGTAGTAAATTTGTTGCATTATCTTTATCTATTGAAGTTAACCCCACAAATACTGTTTGTTGTACTTCATTTAGTTAATAGGCTTGATTCACCCCAGCAGACACAAGATGATTCAGTTTGCACTCTTACTACCATCATGCCAGCTGTACTAAGTTTCATCCTGGGGAGAAGGCAGGCAGGGATATCACTGCCATCTTCTATCAGAAGAGGGTACCCTTAAACTCTGATCACAGGAAGTGGCCGAGAAGATGCATTAAATCAATCCATCTTCTGGGTGCTCTGGCCCCTCCTGCTTTGTGGCATATGCTGTCCAGCTACTGTCCCCCTCAGTAAAATTGGAGGACATCAAGATCAATGCCCTCACCCTGGGAGTCAGCTCATTTGGCACAGGAGGGGTTGCTCATGACACTGGGACACCAGCATCCATGCACCTAAGTTCTCACTGTAGTCACTGCCAATGCCTTTCAAGGCACTCTCAGTGATCTAAGCTTTCCCATTGCCTCACTAGCATGTGTTGCCTGGTTGGGAACAGGGTGATGACTAAGGATACAGTAGCTGCCAACTGCACACAGAGCAGCCAGAAGACTTCTGATGCCAAATCTACCTTCACTGCAGAGGAGCAATGGGATTCCCCACAGGTTTTGAAGAAGTAGGCAAAGTTGGCTGATTCTGTCTGGGAATTTACAAGGGCTGTTCTTGAGATCCCTGGACAAGAGGCTGCTGAACTCTGTGCTTCCTTTTTAGTCCAAACTGAAGTAGTTTGGGAAATACCTCTCGTCATTGCCCCTATCTCAAAGGCAATTGAGGAAAACATTCTGAGGGTGCTGCTCTCTATATCTTTCTTTCACACCCTCACACAGGAGCCGGGAACTGAGGCAGCCATGACCAGAGGGAAGATCAGTCAAACCTGTAGTACAGCACCACAGTATTCTGAGTTTCTTCTCAACCTAGACTAGCTGCCATACGAACCAAGGTATCTTCATTGACTCTGGCTGCTAGGCCATGCTGCCCTGCGAACCAGGATATTATTGACTCTGGTCGCCAGGCCATGCTGCCCTGAGGACAAGAGCAACCCCGTTGACTTGGGCCACTGGGTCTTACCATCCTGCAGATCAGAGCAATTATATAGACTCTGGCCACTAGGCCTTACAGCCCTGCAGCTCAGGGCAATTCTATTGACTTTACCCCTTAAGTCTCACTGCCTAGAGACAGGGCTGCTCAAAGGATGGCGTGCACTCAAACTCTGCAGTAGACAGGGACCCTCCACCCATCACACACCAATTGCCTGATTTTGAAACTAAATGGGATAAAAATCTAGTACTTGTACAATAGGTAAAAGTCCTCCATTGTCAGCACCTGGGATGGAGGTGATCTAATAGATCTTTATCATCTTTTAGCTTAGATCTCTAGAATCTTCTCACTCTGTAGAGAATAGGGTCGTATGCAGAATACTGCTTAATGGTACAGTCTCTACAGCTGAGGAGAGCAGTGACCTGCTGTGCTTTGCCGAAGACCAACATTCTAGTTTTTGGAGTCTCCAGCAGTAAACCCATATCAGCTGAACAAAGAGCTTTAGCTCATGGCTAAAATATTGGTGTAACAGGGAAGTGAGCTGTAGCTCACGAAAGCTTATGCTCAAATAAATTGGTTAGTCTCTAGGGTGCCACAAGTACTCCTTTTCTTTTCAGGGAAAATGATAATCCTAAATTATTTTTAATCATTCAAATGAAATTGATAGTAAATATATAAAAATGACTGAACACAGAAATGCTGTAATAGCAAATGTCTCTACTGCCACCATGGTTGTCAGTGCACGTTGTTCATTTCCTGCTTGGACCAGATCTTTTAATTGGCAGTGTTTGGAGGACATTCCCATGAGCACTCAGCATAACTGCCATATGCTAATCCCACAAACACAGCAGGCATAAGAGTGGAGTTTAAACACACATCACAGACAAAATAAAAAATGAAAGTACATTTGGATACCGTATTAAATCAGAGCTCTACGGTCTCGTGTACTTTGAGCATATTGATGTGATTTATGGTCTAGCTGTCAACCCATATTTACTTCTCTGAAGACCTTAGTTTTAAAGTTCTATTTTTTTAATAAAGGAAAGATGAAACATACAGTGCTCGTAAAAAAAGATCTGTTTAAATTGTGACTCAGATCTACAAAAACATAGAAATTCAAAGGCAACCCTGGTACCCTAACTTGAACTCGTAGAGAACCTCTAATCTTTGGATAGTGATGTGCACATCTCATGAAGCATTCATTGTAAGACATTTGAAAGCAAGAAGTCACCAAACCAGCTTCTATGAGGATATCATCTGCAAGCATGGTCTATCTAGGTTATGTTTGTAAAATGTATCTATAGCAATGTGTGTTATTGAAACAGAAGTATATAGATATCAATGGCCACAACAGCTGTGTATTTACCAAATATGGTAGAGTTGCGCAATGATTTGGGCATATTTCACAGATCAAAATATGTATCAGTGGTGCAGTAGTTCAGATTTGTAAGAGGATAAGCAACAGGAAACAAAAGAGGATCTAAGTAACTCTCAAAGGCAACAACACAGAAAAATGATTCCTAGAGCAATGAGTTTCAGACAGATTAATACAGGCTTCAAAAGAAAAACTAGCGAAGGTCAGTGCAGTTTCAAACAGGGCTGGAATATTCAGTTTGATCAGAGTCTGATTTTGATGTTTATGTGCCTTTTAAACTCTGGATAAGCTCTTTCGGGTAGGGACTAGCTTTTCCTATGTCTATAAAGTGGCTAATAGATTTTGAGAGGTACCATCAGTCAAATAATAAACATCATAATCGGAAGAGACTGAACAAAGTAATTATTTAATTCCAGTAGCGTGCAGTGAATGATTGATTTGGCATACCTTGTTTGGCTATTACGTGATATGTTGTTATCCTTGATTGTTTAATAAATTGTTCCAGTATTTCTCCGGGTATCAAAGTTAGGCTGTCAGGTCTATAATTCCCTGAGTCCTCCTTTTTGAAGACAGGTACTTTGTTTGCCCTTCTCCAGTCTTCTGGGACTTCACCCAATCTCTATGAGTTCTCAAATATAAATTGCTGTTGGTCCAGAAATTGCTTCAGCTAGTTCCTTAAGTACTCAAGGGTGAAGTTCATCAGGCCAAGCCAATGTGAATACATCTGATTTATGTATGGAAGGGTGAAGCAGGAGCAGATGTCATAGTCAGACGTCAACTGACTGTAGTTGGAGTGTGTTTAAAATCATGTGCAATGGCCATCGTGGTAGTGAAGGATTTTTTCTCTTCCAAATCATGTCTGCAAAATCTTTCCCAGCTGCACTGCTCTGTGGGGCAGAAATCTTGGAGGAGATCCAAGTTGCCAGTACCTACCAGCAGAGTTGACTCTATTTCTCACTATGATTTTTTGACATTTTTCACTGTAAAGGTTTCTTGAATTAGCAGTAAATTGGTTGTTTGTTTGTGGACACATCTGTCTCTGGAAGGGACAGATACCAGCTCTGTTTGAATTCTGACCACATTTATTAAGAGGTTTTGGAGGTCCAGGCAGGAGCTTTAGATTGCTACTTGTCAGGTAGAACCAAGCTCCCGCATTGGTAAAATTAAGCAGAAAGGCACTGTGTCCACTGTAGGCAAAAATAATTAAACCTTCCTTAAGGGGCAGCAAGGTACCAGCCTCCCACAAGCAAGTAGTCAGTCAGCTTTTGCTCACTAACTCTTTATACATTGATGACCTTGCAATCACTTCTAACTTTCCCTTCCTGGGTAAGGTTATGTAGAAAGTGGTAACTTTGGAGTTTTCTGGAATCCTCAGATTTCTTTGATCTGTTTGATCTGTCAGTCTGTTTTTAGGTGTAGTATGGTAAAAAGATCGTGTTGGACTTAATGGTACCTGACCTCCCGCAAGCAGTTCACAAGGCTCAGATATCCATGCTGGCCACTGCTGCTATACTAAAGTCCAGGAGGGGTCAAGTCCAGCAAGTCACTGAGGGATGTATGCCCCCAGTTGAGAGGGGGCCATAAACTCTGCCCGTTCTTTAAGGTGCTTCCCTCTGCCATTTGTTGCTGTGACTCTGTTGTTCTGCATGGCTCTGAGTCAGCAGCTTTTCTCCATGTTCCTATTTCTCCCAGAAAGTGAGACACCAGGGAAAATGAACTGTCTGTTCATGGCAGAGTTGTAGAGACTAGGAGCAGCACATTAGTGGTATTGTTGTGCCTTCTATCATCTTATGATCCCTCCTAGAGGCCTCACATAGATTTTGCATATGAAGAATGAAAGGACTGAGTCCTGCAGGGCTCCACAGATTAGGGTCCTTGGAAAGAAAAGCAATTGTTCATCACCCTTCTTTGAATGGAGGTACTCTGTCTACCTCAGCCAGGTCCTTCAGTCAAGCTAGTGGTACTTTGTACACCACCCTTTTGAAAGTCACTGACACTGATAGATTTAATAGTATTCGCATGGATATTTGCCATGAACTTACTGCAATAAGTAAAGACTCTGAATAAAAGCGTTATTTTAAATCTGATGTTATAAAAATTGATTATTGGATGGAATTGCTATGGTTTAAAAGTAGTTTTCCCCACCACCCCTTTTTCAATATGTACTAAGCATTGCCTAAATGCCAATCTGGCATTTTAAAGAAAATAAACCATTGAAGGGATCAGTCTGGGACCCACTGTCTGCAAAGATCTCCCAATGAAGTATATAAAGGCTTCATACACAGTGTGGCTACCTGACTAAGTTCTAAATGTTTTGAAGTGACGGTGGGTAACCTCGTGTATTCTTTTGCGGGGGTGGGATCTGTACCTCTTAGTATTAGGCAATCTCAGTTAGAGAAAGGGGAGATTATTTACTTTTAAAAGTTGCCCCTTCTCAGATGAACTGAATTAAGCTGGTGACTCAGAATTAAAGGGCACGATATCTGTGTAGGGAACATATAAATGACTCTCCTTCCTATGACCTTTTTAGAGGTGTCTATACTTGGTTTTGCTTTCTAGAATGTCCCATTTTGATGAGATCACATAATGAAAGTGTAGTGTACAAATCGCATTTCTTATATGGTCAGAGTTAATGGGTCACCTCCTTCTCAGTTGGTGCAAATCAGTGTAGCTCCTTTGATTTTAGTGGACTTACACCAACTGTTGATCTGGCTCAATGTATTAATGGAAGCCTTCACTTGGGTGGGTTTCAGTCACAACCTTAGTATTTTATTAACATTTTTACTGAATTATGTTTAGAATGTGTTAATCGAGGAAAAGCAGCAATAGTAGTTCTGAGCTCATCCTCAGCACATTTTCAGATTCTGAACCTAATGGGATAAACTAGGGTAATACATGAAGGAGGAGCTTTGAGCCCTTTGATAAACGAGGCAGCATAAGACAATCAATTATGCACACAGTGTAAGCGGGGCCCTGATCAGCATCACTTAGAAAGAGAGATTCTGCCCACTCTTCCATGCTGAATTCTACAAAACTTGTTTGACACTTGGCTACATGTCTGCAATTTAGGCTGAGGGTAAAACTGGGGCTGACTCCAAGCTAAAGACAATTCTATAAGGAAACAGGTTATCAAGTGTTTATGCATGTGGTTCTCAAACTGTTTGCAAGAGAAAATTAATTTTGCAAGCAACCTGATAACATCTCCTGATGATAAGATTACTGAGCAAACTTGTATGGTATTTACAAAGAGAGGTGGAATTAATAACAATAACGCCCACACACAGTCTGTCTGTGCACCACAAGAAAAAAGAGTTCAGGCTGTCAAATAAGCAAGGCCAAATTAACAAGGCAGTGTGCCATATAAATAAAAACATTTGGCATGGGGACCTCTTTTATATTTCACTTTTAAGTTCATCCATGTCAACCTCCACCAGTAAGACCAAGCTTCAGAAATATAAGAAGCTCTGGAGTGATTAGTCATAGGAGCATTGAGCTCTTTACCTTCTGTCCCTTTCTGCTTTGACCCTGTAGCATTTCCTAAGAACATCATTACAAAAGGTTCTATGTAAAAACATTTTATTATAATAGTGAAATGAACAATTCACACACATCAACATTCCCAGCTGGTATAAATCGGCACTGACCTCAATGGAGCTGTTTATTTACACTGGCAGAGAATCTGACCTAATGTTTTCAAGATAGACCCATTCTAGGAATATCAGGCAATGTATCTTTTCCTTTTCTTTATGAAGCTGATATATAAAAGGAATTGAGCCTTTCTATAAAGCTGATACTTAAGATCGCTGTGTTTAGTTTGTGTTCTGCAATGGCAGTAGATAGACTTGAAAATAGACCTAATTCTCTTCTCTCTTTCACCAATATAAGTTAACAGTGACTCCTTTGAAGTCAATGGAGTTAAACCAGATCCAGTCCTTCTGGATTAAAGACTAAAGGACAGGAAAATCCTAATGAGTTTCACTATGGAAAAAGCTGTGGCATGACACTGTGTAGATATGGCAAAAGAGGGATCCAGTTGTCTGCAACTGAGGGTGGTCCAGACAGTTCACTCATTGTGAAATTATGATTGTGTGAACATTGTGTTAATATACAAGGGGTTGCATTTGGAGGAAGTGTTGTCTTTTGTATATCCATTGTTTTACTAACCATTTATTCATATAGGCCTGAGACCATCCAAAAAGACTGATTTAGTCAAATATAAGGCATTTTGGGGCACTAAAACATGCTTTCATTAAACTGGAATATTATTAAATAGCTTTGACCTGTATTTTGAATGTTGTATTTTTATAGCTCACCAAAATCGTGTGAGTAATCCATTTCAAACAGAATAAATTTGAAAGGGATTGACTTTGCTCACAAATCTTGATTTCACTAATAGCATAGAATTGTCTCCAGCAACATCAGAGGCCCACAGTGTCTAAATTGGGATTTTTGCCAAGCGGAAACTGGTTCTTTTATACTTGTGCAGGGCATTTTAATTCCCTTTCATCCCAAGCAGGATTTTCAGGAAGAATGGTTTTAGTTGGCTACTCCCATGTCGTAACCACAAGAATACTCTGGCAACCACAGAGTTTCAGGCGCTATTCCTGTCCTCATTCAAACCCTCCTAAGGACTTATGTCTGTCATGAGGCCCACTAACACAAAACAGAATGAAAAACATAATGGTAGTAGCTCCCTCCTCAGATTTGCTCAGTGAGTCTCTTCTTAATTGCCAGTAAACTCTTCCAGACAATGATTTGCTTGATATCTGTGTCTGCTATAGCAATGAGCACTCTGTCAGCACTTTAAAAATGAATTATAATGAGTAATAATCTTGATTATAGAAGTAGATAGTATCTCTTTAGTTACCACTAATAAGAAGCATTCCCTATTTCCCTTCCACTCTATCCTCCTCTTTTACTCAGTCTTTCTTTACAACAAATATGAAGAGTTTCAGAGTAGCAGCCATGTTAGTCTGTATTCACAAAAAGAAAAGGAGTACTTGTGGCACCTTAGAGACTAACCAATTTATTTGAGCGTAAGCTTTTGTGAGCTACAGCTCACTTCATTGGATGCATTCAGTGGAAAATACAGTGAGGAGATTTATATACACACAGAACATGAAAAAATGGGTGTTATCATACACATTGTAAGGAAAGTGATCACTTAAGATGAGCTATTACCAGCAGGAGAGCGGGGGGAGAGGGGAGAAAAACTTTTGTAGTGATAATCAAGGTGGGCCATTGCCAGCAGTTAACAGGAACGTCTGAGGAGCAGTGGGGGGTCGGGGGGGAAAATAAACATGGGGAAATAGTTTTACTTTGTGTAATGACACATCCACTCCCAGTCTCTATTCAAGCCTAAGTTAATTGTATCCAGTTTGCAAATTAATTCCAATTCAGCAGTCTCTCATTGGAGTCTGTTTTTGAAGTCTTTTTGTTGTAATATTGCGACCTTTAGGTCTGTAATCGAGTGACCAGAGAGATTGAAGTGTTCTCCGACTGGTTTATGAATGTTATAATTCTTGATATCTGATTTGTGTCCATTTATTCTTTTACGTAGAGACTGTCCAGTTTGACCAATGTACATGGCAGAGGGGCATTGTTGGCACATGATGGCATATATCACATTGGAAGATGTGCAGGTGAACGAGCCTCTGATAGTGTGGCTGATGTGATTAGGCCCTATGGTGGTGTCCCCTGAATAGATATGTGGACACAGTTGGCAACGGGCTTCGTTGTAAGGATAGGTTCCTGGGTTAGTGGTTCTGTTGTGTGGTGTGTGGTTGCTGGTGAGTATTTGCTTCAGGTTTGGGGGCTGTCTGTAGGCAAGGACTGGCCTGTCTCCCAAGATCTGTGAGAGTGATGGGTTGTCCTTCAGGATAGGTTGTAGATCCTTGATGATGCATTGGAGAGGTTTTAGTTGGGGGCTGAAGGTGATGGATAGTGGCGTTCTGTTATTATCTTTGTTGGGCCTGTCCTGTAGTAGGTGACTTTTGGGTACTCTTCTGGCTCTGTCAATTTGTTTCTTCTCTTCAGCAGGTGGATATTGTAGTTGTAAGAATGCTTAATAGAGATCTTGTAGGTGTTTGTCTCTGTCTGCGGGGTTGGAGCACATTTGGGGACAATGTATACCTTCAAATCAGTGGCACTGCTATGGGTACCCGCATGGCCCCACAGTATGCCAACATTTTTATGGCTGATTTAGAACAACGCTTCCTCAGCTCTCATCCCCTAATGTCCCTACTCTACTTGCGCTATATTGATGACATCTTTTTCATCATCTGGACTCATGGAAAAGAAGCCCTTGACGAATTCCACCATGATTTCAACAATTTCCATCCCACCATCAACCTCAGCCTGGACCAGTCCACACAAGAGATCCACTTCCTGGACACTACCATGCTAATAAGCGATGGTCACATAAACACCACCCTATACCGGAAACCTACTGACCGCTAGTCCTACCTACATGCCTCCAGCTTTCACACAGACCACACCACACGATCCATCGTCTACAGCCAAGCTCTACGATACAACTGCATTTGCTCATGTTTATTTCCCCCTCCACCCCCCACTGCTCCTCAGACGTTCCTGTTAACTGCTGGCAATGGCCCACCTTGATTATCACTACAAAAGGTTTTCTTCCCCCCTCCCCACTCTCCTGCTGGTAATAGCTCATCTTAAGTGATCACTCTCCTTACAATGTGTATGACAACACCCATTTTTTCATGTTCTGTGTGTATATAAATCTCCTCACTGTATTTTCCACTGAATGCATCCGATGAAGTGAGCTGTAGCTCACAAAAGCTTACGCTCAAATAAATTGGTTAGTCTCTAAGGTGCCACTAGTACTCCTTTTCTTTTAACAAATATGAAGAATATTTCTAAGGGTGCCTGCTGCCATATCATAAACTCTCTACAAGCCTTACTACAAGATGTTAGGAATTTTGTGATCATGGTCTGCTGCCCAGATGCCTTCTGCCACCAGGATGTCTGCTTCCCCATGTGGCTGGCCATCTGCTCCTGCCTATGCGCCAAGGATGAGGTCACAGAACTCGGAAACTATAGAACATTGACAGTATCAGTTTTGCCAGTATGCAACACTGCTTGTAACTTGGAGATGGGGAGTGTGTAAGTGTTTAGGTACCTGGTTTATGTGAGGGCAGAGGGAACCGGGGAATAAGAATATAATGAGGAGCTGGGGCATATTTCCCAGTGGATCAGGTTGGGCTCCTCATTCTGAGGAAGTGGGGCTGAGTTGGGGCTTTTTTTGTGGCTGGGGGGAAGACAGGGAGTCTGGCACCTGGGGGGTTGGCCATCATTCCTCTTGTCATAGGAAAGAGTAATATGGAGTTTGGCAGTTTTGGTTGGTCAGGACTTTGGTTACTGAAAAGACAAGTTGAGCTGCTTTTCATAAGGGTAGCCAGAGAGTTGGACAGCTGAGGTGTTGAAGTGAAGCTCTTACCAGGGTTGGGTCTACTTCTTAGCTGGGAAAAGGAGTGAGCTATTTGCCCTCCTCTAGTCCCATTCTCCTGTATGTCATATCGAACAACAAGGTCTATGAGAAAATTACATGACAAAAGCAATTAGGCCAGTCGGCGCCTTGGAATCAGCCTACGTGATGGCATCTGGGGAGAAAACAAAAATGGGGCAAGCTTTGAAGGCCAAAGCAATCAGAACCTTTGAAAGCTGATAGCACAGTAATTTTCATGCTGTCACACCAGGACAGCATGTCCGCTCCGTATCATTTGGTTTCATTGAAATAAAATGCCAAGCCTTTGGCCTATCTTTTTTTTTTTTCTTTTCTTTTTTTTTTTTTAGTACAAGCGCTGGAAATTATTTTTTATTCATGCTGCTCTTTAGTGAAGTGCATTTAATAAAGTAGGTGCCAGAAGGGGTTATATGGTAGGTTTTTAAACAAACAGCGTGAAGTGTAGCTTAACCTCAACAGCCATCTATCTTATGTTTATGCATGACCACATAATAGATAATTACAGCAAGTACCTTACCCGTCTCTCCAGAGCTGTACACACTGGATTTAATTTTGATTAACCAGCATACTTTGGAGGAAAACTCACTGTCTATGTTTTTCAATGGAATCACATTTTTTCAATTCGAGCTCTATTGGAAATTCTGTCTGTTTAAGGTTAGCTAAGGTAAAGGAAGCTTCATTAAAACTTCATTTGCCCCTTATTTAGTTCATTGTAATTTAGTATGTGTGTATGAGCAGTAGTGGTAAATGAATAAAAGGTGGGGGAGGGGTGATGTTAGGAGTAGAAGGTGAACAACTGTGACATTGTGGCAGAATCAGGAGAAAGCTAAAATTGCCTAGCAACATAAGAAAAAAGTATGCCTGGCAACAGAAAGAAAGGACCTAAGAGTAAAGGGAGGGTTTGACAGAAGAGAGAAACATTTACAACACACAGAGCCTTGGAAGTGAGGAGGAACATGCACCACAGTCTGTGAGCCATGAAAAGAAAGCACCGGGGCCAAATACTGTCTTTCAGTGATTGGGCCCAATGTAGATACAGTCTTGCTAGGAACTGGCAGACAGTACTGTACAACATGGATTATTTTCACTAGTTGTATTTTATTTAACTTTAAGCATAGCTAGACAAAACAGGATATTGTAACAAATCCATGGTCAGCTTTGTCACTCTGATGCTTTTGGAACTGCACAATGGAGACTGAATTCAAATCTTCCTGCTCCAAAAATACAAGCTCCTAGCACTTGAAGTAAAGTGCTCCGTGATCTGTTATTTATAAACTTATTTATTGATGTAACAAAATGTGTGGCGCTCCTGGATACTGTTAACCTATTCTGGGCTCTAGGCAACTGACAATTTTAATTTTAAAGAATATGGCTATGTTAACAACGTAGTCTGACACATAGTTCACCAGTGATGATACTATCAGAGGGCAGTGGTGACACCAACACATTAACCTGTTCATTACACTATCTAGTACAAACAAAAATCCAGTACATTATATTAAAACCAGAAGCGGTGGAAATCAAGAAATGCAGTTATGAGCCTAGAAAAGGGAGAGGAGTGTAATATGGGATAGCCTTATGGAATTTACACTGGCATATTTAAGACTCCTACAAAAGGACTGCATTAGCCTCCTCAAATTTGCAGTAGAACACATATATAATTTCTCAGGTCTTACATGTTTTTCAGAGGAGTCATTCTCCATCATGACAAAAACAATTAAGCAAAGCAGGTAACCATGATTTTATATAATATATATTATGGAACCACTGATTGCAGTTCCATAGTTAAGAGTGACATGAGTATTATATTAAAAGCAGGAATCCAACCACTTTATGTCAGAAAAATACAGAATATCCTTTCCAAATTTACAGCAGTTACTCTAACTACAGAATTAATTTTCTGAGAATTTACAAGTAAATGAGTCAACTAGTTTGTTAAAATTAATTTTTAAATGGATAAGAAAATTAGCTCCTGGTGTCAAACTTTTGTTTCCCCTGAATGTTCTTAATAATGTAAGAACTCAGGCACTTCATCTTCCCACATAGTTAAAACTCACAGAAATCTTAGGTATAGGCTACTTTTGAAGAACTTCTTTAGGACTAATGATATTTTACCATTAGTCTTCCTAACTAAAAGATTCTTCTTTAGCAAGGGCTGATGAATAATGTTTTATTACATATAGAACTGCCTGTGTAGGTTGTTCCTAGGTACAACCTGGAACTGGGGTACTGCTGCATCCTCTGTCTTACCAATCTACGTTCCTTATCACACTGTAATGTTGTGACAAGCTGCAAAGCCCTCCAAGCTTGCCCTCACACAAACATCCACAGGGAGGGGCCAGACCCATCTGTGTTCATGAATGCTCTGGCCAGCCACTGCATGAACTAACAACAGAAAGGCTCCAGCCAGTTTTCCCCCAGGTTCCCAGCCCTGCACCCTTGAACAATATCATCTTACCCTGGTCAAAAGCCTGACCCATGTACATTTATTTTCCAGTCTGCCCCTCCCTCACTGTGGAGAGGTATATGTGTAACACCGACAAACCCTGGTCATTGGCGAGCAGGATAGAACCTGGGACCTCAGAGCATGAGCTTCTACCACATGAGCTAAAAGCCAACTTCCTGTTAGCTAAGGCTGTAGAGCAAACTCATTAACTCTCTCTCTAAGTGGTCTTGATGCCACTAGAGGGGACAAAACACAATACCCTGGAGGTGTGTGGGTTACATATGCACAAGATTTAGTTAACTGAGGTGAGATTTTTTTTCAAAGCACTTCACTCAAACCTCAGTTTTTAGGTAAAATATAGATTTATTATAGATTATATATAAAATACTAGATTAATTTACAGAAAGATAGAGTTTAAAGGATTATAAGTGATAGATGTACAGATCAAAAGAGATTACCTAAACAAAATCACAAACTATGTTTCATATACTAGGCAGGAGTTGAATCAAGCTGAGTCTCACCTAGTTAGATTGTACAAGGAGTTTGCTGATGTTTAATACACAGGCAGGGTTTTCTTCTTTCCTGTCTAGGACCAGCACATCCCTCAGTTCAGTCTTTGTTCCTCAGAGCGGAAGTGAGCTGGGGCCGGGGGTGGGGCGGGGAGCTGCCGGTGGGTGCTCTGCCTAAGGCACCACTTTTGGCTGGTTAAACAATCGGTTCTAAAAGGGCTTCTAAATTTAACAACCGGTTCTAGCGAACCGGTGCGAACTGGCTCCAGCTCACCACTGATAACATATCATAATTATATCACTATGGTGAATGTAAGGATGCCAGGGTGTTGCTTTGGGGCACAGTGTCACACTGCCCTCTTTCAAAATGGCTGTCATCTCCCAGTGTTTTCACTAGGTCTCAGTTCATACCTAACCAACAGATAGCTGACCATTTTAAGAAAGGCTTCTATCTCCCATCATTTTCTATTGGACTAAAGCCACAGCCTTTCTTATAAAAAGCTGCCTATTGGCTTCACTCTCACTGGAGACAAAAGGAAGGTGGTGGTCATGGTTTGAAAACGGCATCTTAACTGAGGTCAGGTGTGGCCTAACTCCCACTGGGAACAAAGGGAGTAAGGCAGCCACTTTGAAAGAGAGCAATTCTTTGTGAGTTTCTCTGAACGAGAAGATTTTTATGCACCAGATTCTGCTGGCAGGTAAACTTTCAGTTGTAAAAATGATGGCACTAAGTGACCATTAATCCTAAATATTTATTTTCAGAAATACCCATTGTATCAGAGCTACTGAAAGGAGAGGGGAAGAATAGAAGCTAAAGAAGAAAATATCAAACACTTTTCAAAAATCAGTTTAATTTAATCTGGTACCACAAATACTAAGATATTTTAATCATACTCGCATGGTTATTGCATTGCATAGCATAGCTAAAGGGAAGAGTTATGGTTTTTTCAATCCCTTAACTGGATATTTCCATATCTTAACATGTTTGGATTTCTTTGAAATTTAACAATAACACTGAATTTCCTGTGTTTATAACACTTCATTTGAGATAACTGCAACAGCTCTGAAATACATTGTGTCCTAAATGACTGGTATGTACTCTCAACCGTAACTTCATCATAACATAATCTTTGGCTGGGAGTGATCTATACTGCAGGAAATAATTTTAATACTCTTCATCAGAAGAATCTGTTTGGTTTTTTTCTTTTTCTCAGAAAATGAATGGCAGAACCTTTAACATCCTAAAGTTGCGGTTTTGCTTGTTTGTTCGTTTGTTGTTTTTTAAGGCTTTCTGCCACCTGACTGGGAAGAGAAAAGATGCTAAGATTTCTACCTGAGAATTGCCTTGGACCTTGCATGTGAGCTTCATATTTTATATCAGTTAGTGACTAGTAGGCTTGAAGCTCCACTTTCCTCTAGCTTCTAGAAAAAAGAAAGTTTTCGTTTTTTCCCTTTCCAGAAACTTCTTACCACTGATAATGGGGTCGATCTCCACTAGTCTCCCCTTCCCATGGCTCCACTTTTTACACTCTTCCCCTGTTTCTGCTTATATCTTTGCCAAGCAACAGCAGCAAGTAATTGATATTATTCTTGACACTGTCACTGCTGCCCACAGGATTCTGAACAGAAGCAGGAAAACTGAACAGAATCTTGTTAATTTCACTTTGCTGCTGCTTGCCAAAAGAGACGAGTACTACAAAGTGCAAAGTACTCCACTTAGGAAGGCAAAATCAAATACACAACTACAAAATGGGGAATCACTGGCTAGGCTGTGGTACTGCTGAAAAGAATCTATAGGTTATGGTGGATCACAAATTGAACATGATCAACAGTGTGCTTCTGTTGCAAAAAAGGCTAATTTCATTCTGAGGGTATATTAACAAGATTGTCATATGTAAGTCATAGGAGGTAATTGTCCCACTCTACTCAGAACTGGTGAGGGCTGTGTCCAGTGCTGGGTGCCACCCTTTGAGAAAAATGTGGACAAACAGAAGAGAGTGCAAAGGTCGGACCTGGGGCCGGTTTTGTTCAACATCTCTATTAATGATCTGGATGATGGGATGGATTGCACCCTCAGCAAGTTTGCAGATGACTCTAAACTGGGGGGAGAGATAGATACTCTGGAGGGTAGGGATAGGGTCCAGAGTGACCTAGACAAATTGGAGGATTGGGCCAAAAGAAATCTGATGAGGTTCAACAAGGACAAGTGCAGAGCCCTGCATTTAGGATGGAAGAATCCCATGCACTGCTACAGGCTGGGGACCAACTGTCTAAGCAGCAGTTCTGCAAAAAAGGACCCATTACAGTGGATGAGAAGCTGGATATGAGTCAGCAGTGTGCCCTTGTTGCCAAGAAGGCTAACGGCATACTGGGCTACATTAGTAGGAGCATTGCCAGCAGATCGAGGGAAGTGATTATTCCCTCTATTCGGCACTCGTGAGGCCACATCTGGAGTATTGTGTCCCGTTTTGGGGCCCCCCACTACAGAAAGGATGTGGACAAATTGGAGAGAGTCCAGCGGAGGGCAATGAAAATTATCAGGGGGCTGGGGGAGAGGCTGAGGGAACTGGGATTGTTTAGTCTGCAGAAGAGTGAGGGGAGATTTGATAGTAGCCTTCAACTACCTGAAGAGAGGTTCCAAAGAGGATGGAGCTCGGCTGTTCTCAGTGATGGCAGACGACAGAACAAGGAGCAATGGTCTCAAGTTGCAGTGGTGGAGGTTTAGGTTGGATATTAGGAAAAACTTTTTCACTAGGAGGGTGGTGAAACACTGGAATGTGTTACCTAGGGAGGTGGTAGAATCTCCTTCCTTAGAAGTTTTTAAGGTCAGGCTTGACAAAGCCCCGGCTGGGATGATTTAATTGGGGATTGGTCCTGCTTTGAGCAGGGGGTTGGACTAGATGACCTCCTGAGGTCCCTTCCAACCCTGATATTCTATGATTCTATGAAAGCAACTAAAATGATCAACCTTTAGAAAACCTGACCTATGTGGAAAGGCTAAAAAATTGGGCATGTTGAGTCTCAAGGAAAGACTGAGAGGGGTTGTTTTAGACTGAGGGGGGGTTGTTGTAAAGAGGACTGTGATTAATTGTTCTCTATGTCCAGTGAAAGTTGGACAAGAAGTAATTGGCTTAATCTGCAGCAAGGCAGGTTTAGGTTAGATATTAGGAAAAAATATCCAACTATAAGGGTAGCTAAGCACTAGAACAGGTTTCCAAGAGAGGTTGTGGAATTCTCAGCACTGGAGATTTTTAAGAGCATGTTAGACAAACACTGTCAGGGATGGTCTAGGTATACTTGGTCCTGCCACAGTGCAGGGGGATGGACTAGAAGACCTGTCAGGGTCCCTTCCAACCAGAGCTGTCCCATCCATAGGGCAGACCAGGGCAACCGCCCCGCGCCCCGCGCTTTGGGGGGCCCCATGCTTTAGGACGCAGAGTCCAGAGCAGCCTGGGAGGTTAACGGGGGGCCTGACGCTGGCTGCAGTGAGTGACCCGGCCCCAGCCCTCCCCCTCCACTCTGCCCTGCCCCTCCAGCTCCCGGCATTGCTCGGGAGAGGGGGTAGAAGCTGGAAAGAAGGGATGGAATGGGAAGGGATGGAATGGGGCCAGGGCGGGGGCGGAGCAGGGGCGGGAAGAGGCAGGGCAGGGGTGGAGGCTTGGGGGAAGGTGTGGAACAGGGGCAGGGCCTGGGGCAGAGAGGGGGGGTTGTCCCGGGCCCTGCACCCCTCTAGGGACAGCCCTGCTTCCAACCCTTCATTTCTATGATTTTATAAGTACTAGTAGGAGCAGTGGCGTAAGTCTATCTGTGCATTAAGACAACATTTCATTAGCTTACATTCAGTTGACATTCGGATGGTTTGTTCTGCCACTATAAGGACTAAAAACTTCGTTTTCCGTAAATGAAATTTTAAATTCTGAAGAAAAAAGTGGTTTTTGTCCCCACACCCTCCAAGGAAGACTTACACTTTATTCCTGGCAGGGGGGCTTTTGGGATTTTTGAAGTCCTGGAAAACTAAAACACAAATATTAAAAAGACACAATACACTACCCAGAGTTTTGCAGAATTCAGCACCCCAACCTCAGCACCAGTAACATTCACTGTCTCTTTGGATCACTATTTTGAAATTGTATCTCTCACTGATATAATATGTAAGCTAGTTGTACTTTGTGGTTTTTACATGAGGCTGTCTTCCTTCCTCAACTCTTAGGGTCAAATGCTCTGACATAAACCTCTTCTCTTTTCTTCCTCGTTCCTCCTTTTTTTTTTTTTTTTTTTTTGCTATTATACTACTTGGTCTCCTATATTTTTCCTATTTTCTTTTAGTGAGGCATTTAGGCAGCAAAAGGAAAAGGATATTTTTCTTACCTTAGTTCCACTGAAAGTACAGTCCATCAATCTAGCACTTGAACAAAAATACATTGAACAATGACTTAGCAATTTCTGGGCCTCTCTCATTGGCTTTAACATCACAAATCACATGATAACAAGGAAATGAGGTTCATACTCAAGTCAAGTATTTCTATTTTTATTGTACTTTTAAAGTGGCTGTAGAAGTACTGTGAGAGTGACTGAAAAACAGGATTCAAAGAACCCAGATAGGTTCAACTGTTGTATCTGTGCTCCAGGCTTAGGTCAATTAGTTCTGAAGAAATCAGAAACTTTGCCAATACTGAACAAACAAAATAATAAAATTACGATAACGCCATGAGAACTGAGATAAATGAGGATGAAGCTGCTGACCATGAAATCTAGCATGAGCAGGAGGTAGGGCCTTTTCCATACATTCTAGAAGGCCTTTCCCCTTGAGACTCATCAGATTGCAGTAAATCTGCACCATTCTTCAAGACAAGGCTAGCAACTTTTTTGTGTCCATTTTAATTGGTGGTGTTTATTGCTGAAGTTTTTGCCTAATATATGTCAGACTGGTATTATTTCCTGCTTATACAATGATTTGGGTAAATTGCTGTTGTTTTTCTACATTACATTTTTGGTTATTTTTATTTAGGTACCCATAAGACTTCTGTCTCAGGTTGTGAAACTAACTGTTTAGTTGATAAATAGATTAATCTGGGTGAAGCCAAAATACTGGCTTTATATAGATTAAAAGTGTTATACATCACAAAGCATTGTACAAAGGAGGTAAGCATCATTATGCCTATTTTACAGATTGGGAAACTGAGGCACAGAGTGGTGACATGACTTATACAAGGTTATGCAGCAATTCTATGGAAGAGCTGAGAACTGAAGCCAGATCTTGCAAGTCCTAGCCCAGTGGTCTATCCACTAGGATACACTGCCTCCCAAAGTGAGACTGGTGTATGATTTTATTTGACTTACTTTCAATTTTGATCACCATGGACCTGATCTGACAATCCGTGACGTTAAGAGGACTTTCATCTGACAAAATTTGGAGATATTCAGATCCAGCATTTGAACCCACCTGTACTAACAAGTTTTTTGGAGAATTAGTGCCATTTTAAATCATGACTATCCAGTTATTGTCCCTATATTTTCTTTACGTTCTCTCATTTTAATAAATCTTGAAATTTAGACATACTACATGTGTCAGACAGAGCTGGCATGAGAGAAAGATATTGGCTCCTGAGCACTGAGCCAAAATTAAAAGCTAAGATATCTAGTAAAATCACATCAATAACTAACAAAAAAAAAAACAAAGGAATGAGTTGAGAAAGAGATAATGAATGAAATGTGAACTCAATATGGAAAGTGAAACCAAAAAACCCTGCCCATGGAAGAAAATGGCTTATTGTTGACAATGGTTGTCAACAATGGGTGCTGAAGATGGTTCAGTTGCCTGTGTAAGCTAGACAAAACCATTTTCCGCACCCTTACACAAAAGATTCCTGAGACAAAGTTTTAACTAATTATCCAACTATAGTACTCAGGATGTTAGCTAACTGAGCATCTCTGTAACCTGGGATTCTAAGTTCCACAAGTCTCAATAACACTTCCTATAACATTGCTGTGAGTGGTTATGTCCTACCTGTGATTGCAGGTAAGCCCATTTTTAGCACCAGGTCAAGGACTTTTGTTGACACAGTCATTGTCAGCAATGAGTCAGCTTCCTAAAATGCATCTTCATTAGAAAAAATCAGATGCATAATTCTCCATTAGGGACAGCTTCACATGTGATAGCAATGGTGGAAGATGTACTATACTCACAGCACAGGGCGTTTTCACCATCACAGCCTGTAACCCTGCTCAGGGTACTAGACTGTGGAACCAGCTAGCCTACCCAGTGCACTCCATTCCCCTAAACAAGCATGCCCAGCATGGCCAGAGGTGTCACCAAGGGTCTGCCACCCTTGCACACATATTACTATCTGATGCTTTTTTAAAAAAGAGAGAGATGTAAGGAGCACCATAAACACACTCCTTCAGTGCTCGAGGCATTCTATCTGGATCTGGGCTGGATGTTCCCATTCACTACACACACACACACCCCTATAAAGAAAAGCAAGGAAATAAATACAAATCAATGTAATCCCACTGAGTCTCAGGTTGATGCTAAGGACCATCATTGTTTGAAACAGCATTGTTTAAAGGCAAGCTCTGTTCACCAGTATATAGTTCAAAATGATAAATGCAGTAAGATGTGAACCAATGTTGAGGAGACAGAGAAGGTCTTTGCTATCAGCAGGCTCTTTTAGTGCTCTTTGGGTGTTACCCCAAACTGCAGCTATTATTGTCATAATAATATAGAATGGGATAGCTCCGGTATTTATAAAAACAATCTCAAAATAGTGTAAAGCCTTAATAAATATTCACTTAAGTACAAAAGCAAAGTTCATGAATCACCCTCTAGGTTTCTAAGAGCTGTGTCATGCAGCACAGATATCCTTTGCCACAAGGATACTTTTCGAGAAGTTCAGTGGGCTCTGTCTTGTGTATAGCACAGTTCAGGTTCAGATTATGAAACATAGTGACAGGGGGAGGTTCTAAACTCAATTGCTGACAAAACTGGAATTGATCCAACAATTTCTAATTTTATTTCTTAGCCTTTCTGCTTTGTTTTTCTGCTTCTGTATCTCTCCCTGGCAAGTTCTTCGTTTCTGTCTTTTTCCAGAGCTACAATCTGTTTCTACTCTGCTTTTATTCTCTGTTCTTCTTTCCCTCCCACCTTCTATACCCTTCTCATTTCTTCCTCCCTGATTATTTGTCTTCCTACCTGATACACATGCACGTGTGCGCGTACACACACACACACAGACAATCCTCTTGCCATTTCTCTTTCCTCTCTTCTTTTATCCTATTTTTCCTACCAGATGGCCAAACCAAAATGTCACAGGCACAGATTGTTCCCATGATATTCATTGAAAATACTGCAGGAACAACCACATGCATGGTATTTTCACCAACAAAGAGACCCAGAACATGTAACTGTGTTATTTCATATTCAGCCTTTTTCAACAGACCACACTCATAAATGGAGGATTCTGTTTTCTCAAAAACCAGAATGTTCTCTCACCCCCCACTGCATAATTTAAAGTAGCACAGTTGTTCTTAAACTGGATGAAGGCAAGTTTCAGAACTGACACAATTCACAAATATATGTGTGTTGTGTTGCAAAACCGTAGGTATTACACAATGAGGTTAAAAAAGGCTGATCCACAAAATGATTGCCAAACATTACAGAGCTGTCATAATGCAGAGGGGGAACTCAGTTTTATATTCTAAAATTATAGCAGCAATGCCTAGGGCGTCACATACTTTGTCGCTTTGGTAGGCTGAGATCATTGCACACCAGGGGCTCCTTCCGTCCCTTCATTCTCCCTCACAAGCTCCCTGTGTGCCACCCTCCCATCCCCCTCAATTTCAGGGACTCCCTGCAACCCCCTCATCCAGTCTCTCGTATCCAATCTCCCATTTCCCTTACCCCATTCCAGAGGCTCTGTATGCCCCTTATTGTCCCCTACCGCCATACCAGAGTTCCCCATTCTGCCCCCCACCAGGGGTTCTGTGTGTCCCCCATGCCCTTCTTCCCCAACATACCAGGACCCCTCTTCTCCCCCTCCATGCCAGGGCCTGAATGTGCATGTATTTCCCACTTTCCTCCCCCCAGGCCCTCCATCTCCCCATTCCATTCCATATAGACTCATAGACTTTAAGGTCAGAAGGGACCATTATGATCTTCTAGTCTGACCTCCTGCACAACGCAGGCCACAGAATCTCACCCACCCACTCCTGTAACAAACCCCTAACCTATGTCTGAGCTATTGAAGTCCTCAAATCATGGTTTAAAGACTTCAAGGTGCAGAGAATCCTCCAGCAAGTGACCCATGCCCCATGCTGCAAAGGAAGGTGAAAAAAACCCGGAGCCTCTGCCAATCTGCCCTGGAGGAAATTCCTTCCCAACCCCAAATATGGAGATCAGCTAAACCCTGAGCTTGTGGGCAAGACTCACCCCAGCCAGACACCCAGGAAAGAATTCTCTGTAGTAACTCAGATCCCACCCCATCTAACATCCCATCACAGGCCATTGGGCATATTTACCGCTAATAGTCAAAGATCAATTAATTGCCAAAATTAGGCTATCCCATCATACCATCCCCTCCATAAACTTATCAAGCTTAGTCTTGAAGCCAGATATGTGTTTTGCCCCCACTGCTCCCCTTGGAAGGCTGTTCCAGAACTTCACTCCTCTGATGGTTAGAAGCCTTCATCTAATTTCAAGTTTAAACTTCCTGATGGCCAGTTTATATCCATTTGTTCTTTTGTCCACATTGGTA
Organism: Lepidochelys kempii; assembly: GCF_965140285.1. Taxonomy (NCBI): domain Eukaryota; kingdom Metazoa; phylum Chordata; order Testudines; family Cheloniidae; genus Lepidochelys; species Lepidochelys kempii. Next base: position 81,180,673 of record NC_136380.1, read on the forward strand.
CTGAGCATATCAGAGTCCCCCTTTCTCCACATGTGCTAGAGGTTCTGTGTGACCCCTATTACCTCATTCCTGGATTTCACATTCTCTCCCCATGTCAGGAGCTATGTACCCTCCTCCCTGCCATGCGAGGAGCTCTGTATGCCTACTCATTCCTCCCATGCTAGGTTTCCCTGTTCTTCCTCTGTGCCAAGGGCTCTGTGTGCACCCCCTTCCCTACAACTATTCTTATATTCCTTGTTTCTTCTTTTCTTTCTCTTTCAAGACATTTTAAATTTGTATTGAGAGGATGAGAACAGCTAAAATGAAGGATATTGTTATGCTGGAAGGTGTTAATGGCTGCCATTAACTGGTTTTTTGATCTATAGACAATTACAAACTTGGGTGAAGCTGGTAAATTTGCTAACCAGATTACAAGGTTTCCCATATCTCTTTTTCAGTTTTTCCAATTTTTACCAAAATCACTAGGGTTCTGCCCATTGATGCCTAGAATATTCCCTTAAATTTTGGAACTCATAGACTCATCGAAATGTAGGGTTGGAAGAGACCTTGAGAAGTCATTGAGTCCAGCCTGTGAGAGGGTGTATCAACCCCACAGTGATGATGCAAGGGTTAAGGAGCTGCTCCAGATGCAAGAAGCCATGCCCCCTCATCTCTGTTGGACATGCTCCCAGTGCTGGGAGCATTCAAAAAGGAGCAGGTCAGCTCAGTCTGGGCTAGCTGAAGTGAAGACCAGTTGGATACAGCAGCCTCCTACAGAGAAGCCACCCAGCCTCCAAGCTGCTGGGACCGAGCCTCATAGCCAAGCCACTGGAAGCCCTTGTGGGAGGCAAGGGTAACAACTTGCTGTTGCCAGAGGAAGGAGTTCCAGAGATGAACCTGTGAGGAAGCAAGGAGAGATGCCAAGACACCAATGGATGTACAGGAAACAGGGGTAGGAAGTGACCCAGGAAGTGTGAGTGAGGGTACCAGACAGTAGGCCATGTATAAGGCCTACTGCTTTGAAGGGCCCTGGGTCAGAATCCAGTAGAGTAGGATGGGCCTGATTTCCCCTACCCACCCTCCTTGGAATTGTAGTTGCTAGGCAGCGAAACCTTGACTCTCACCATTGGGTGACATTCTTGGACCTGCAGCAGCTAGGCAAAGTAGCCCTGGACACTTGGCCACTAGGTGATAGTGCTGGCTTGGAGCACACTGGCACACCTTGTGCTGAGGCAGGCAGGACCAAGTAAATTTAAACCATATCTGACCGGTATCTGTCTAACTTGTACTTAAAAACTTCCAATGATGGGTATTCCACAATTTCCCTTGGAAGCCTATTCCAGAGCTTATACTTAGAAAGTGTTTCCTAATATCTTACCTAAATCTTTCTTGCTGCAGGTTAAGTCCATCACTTCTTGTCCTACTTTCAGTGAACATGGAAAACAATTAATCACCATCCTCTTTATAGACTGTATCAAGTCCCCCTCAGCCTTCTTTTCTCAAGACTAAACATGCCTAGTTTCTTTCACTTTTCCTCACAGGTCACATTTTCTAAACCTTCTGTCATTTTTGTTGCTTTTTTTGGATTCTCTCCAGTTTGCCCATGTGGCACCCAGAACTGGGCAAAGTACTTCAGCTGAGGCCTCACCAGCACCAAGTAGACTTCCCATGTCTTACAAATAACATTCCAAGGGCTTATTCCTTCACTCTCCACTTCCCTGGTCCTTCTCACATGAACAGAGAGCAGCAATACCCAAAGTCCAAAAGTGAAAACAATTCATTGTTTATTGGGGTGAACTTCCAGCAAGCTTAAATGCAAGTTCCTTTTTCCTTCTTTTTGAATCCCAACTTACTTCCTGTTTGCCCCGAATTGATATAGTCTATACCTTAACCAATCATTCTACTGAAATTTACCTAACCAATACTAACATTGTAACATGATTAGCTAACCGATTATCCCACCACCTTAATTAGTTTACACCCAGCAAAATTATACAGCAGACAGAAACAATTACAGAACCAGACAGAGACCATGCAAATAAACAATAGTAAAGGGGGAACTATACTGATAAAACAATACAGAAGTGAGGATTTCACAACTACATCTATAAAGACATAAGGGTTTCCCAGCTGTGTCTATTGATAAGTGAATTCTTACCAGACAGAGAACTATCATAGTAAATTTCCTTTTACATCTTCTAGGCTCTTCCCTTTCTCTAGAGGTGATAGATTGAATCACCTTTCTAACAGCCCCAGATGAGTCATATTGAAATAAGGCAGTTTGGAATGTGAGGATGTGACCTGTCGCTTCCCAGCTTATGGCTGCCTCTGCTGCTTGGCCAAAGGCATTAGCCTAAGAACAGGGCCTCAGACTGTCACAGTGAGAGAAGGCCCTTACACAGATTCTTTCTTTTATATTTCTATAACTAGCTAAATGATAAACATATACCTAAATTCTTAAAGTATAGGCCTTTACAGACAGGCCTGAATATCTCTATCCTAACACTCCTGTTAATATACCCCAGAATAATATTAGTCTTTAGCAACTCATATTCAATTTGTGATCAACTATAACCTGCAGGCCCTTTTTTAGCAGTATGCCCACCAAGCCAATTATTCCTTTTTTGTAGTTGTGCATTTGATTTTTCCTTCCTAAGTGAAGTACTTTGCACTTATCTTTATTGAATTAAGACCAATTCTCCAACGTTTCAAGCTCCCTTTGAATTCTAATCCTGTCCTCCAAAGCTCTTGCAACCCCTCCCAACTCAGTGTCATCCACAAATTTCATAAGTATATTCTCCATTCCATTATCCAAGTCATTAACAAAAATATTGAATGGAACCAGACCTAGGACTGCCCATTGTGGGACTCCACTAGACCCATTCTCCCTATTTGACAGCAAACCATTGATAACTGCTCTTTCACTATGGTCTTTTAATCAGTTGTGCACCCACCTCATAGTAATTTCATCTAGAACACATTTCCCTAGTTTGCCTATGTGAATGTCATGTGGGACTGGATCAAAAGCTTCACTAAACTCAAGATAGGTTATAGTTACTAATTCTTCCCTATTCACTAGGCCAGTAACCTGTCAAAGAAGGAAATTAGATTGGTTCTGGCTATTCTGTATAACCCTATTATTCTCTGGGTGCTTACAAACTGATTGTTTAGTAATTTATTCCAGTATCTTTCTAGGTATCCAAGTTTAGGCAGACTGGTCTATAATTCCCCAGGTCCTCTTTGTTCTCTTTTTTTAAAGAGGATTCTCTAGCCCTGTGGAACGTCACCCATCTTCCATGAGGTCTCAAAGATAATTGCTAATGGTGCTGAGATTGCTTCAGCTAGTTCTTTAAGTACCCTATGATGAATTTTATCAGGCCTTGTCAATTTGAATACAGTTAACTAATCTAAATATTCTTTAACCTGTTCTTTCCCTATTATCACTTGCATGTGTTTTCCCCCTTGTTAATATTAATTGTGTTTGAGTATCTGGTCACCATTAACCCTTTTAGTGAAATCTGAAGCAAAATAGACATTAAACATCTCCACCTTATTATTGATAGCTCTCCTTCCCTGCTAAGTAGAGAACCAACACTTCCTTTTTCTTTCTCTTCCTCCTAATATATTGAAAGAACCTCTTCTTGTTGCCTTTTATGTCCCTTGCTTGATGTAACTCATTTTGTGCCTGAGCCTTTCTGATTTTGTCTATATGCTTGTTATTCTTTTGTACTCTTAGTAATTTATCCATGTTTCCACTTTTTGAACCATTCAGAAGTTATCACTCTATCCATAAACAGAGAAATGCCATCAGGCTGATCATAAGGCCTTGTGACTTCAGCCAAAAACTTAATAAGCAAATACATGGTTAGGATATATTCAAAATATAGTACCCTTTGAATATTTCAGTCAGCTTAGTTGCCTTAGTTAAAAGAAGACAACTGAAATAGAAAAGGGAAATGGAAAATTATTAGAATAATTGGTTATAGGTGTAGCAGTGCAGGGTGGGGACTTCTATATGAGGAGAGAGTTAAAAGATTAAGAGTATTACATTTTAAAAGGAGAAAAGCAATAGGAGATATGATAGGTGTGTGTGTATACATATATATCAATGACTGTTACAAAGAAATCAATTTTCTTTCTCCTGTTATGTGAAATTGTAAAACTCATGAAGAGTGCACTCAAATAAAATGCAACAAATGTAAAATAGATTAAATGGATTGGTTTCCATTTAATCTATTCTATTACCTAAACAAATCTATTGGCTTCCATTTAACCTCCAGAACTCAGTGAGATAACCCAAAGAGGCACCTTCCATATCTTCAAAGGGCAATCTGCCCCATCAGAATCCTCACCATACATAAAACAAGGCATAAGCCAATTACTATCAGTGCTGAGGGAGGGGGGTTCCTGAGCTGAGAAATGGGCAGAAGTGGGGGTGAGACACAATTAATTACTTAGAGTTTTGTGGAGAAGCAAAGCTAGAAGCTTGTATAATTTGATCTCCATTGGGTCTCCCAGCAAGAACTCCTGCAGCTAGGGCCCAAATCTCCTTACTCTGTACCTTTGGGATAGTTGGCAACACTGTCAGCCCCACACCTGCCTCTCCCACACAGCTCTCACCTCTGCTCCTCCTGCAGCTCCAGGGGCTCTTCACCCCTCCGAGACCTTGTGTTGCAGGGATGGGAAGGGGGAAGGAGCAGACAGAAGTCTGATCCATTGTTCACAGGAGGGGGTAGCAGGGAGGGACTAGACCCACCCTGAGCAGATGATCTGTTTCTACTTCCTACTGTGAGAATGGTGTCTGTTGCTTTTCCCCACTCCCATCCAAAAACTCCTCTCAGCTCCTGAGGGGAGGTGTCAGGTTAGGGATTTCCAGAATTGGGAGAAGGATCCCAGGCCCCAGCCATGCACCTCTACACAAACAGCAACCCCTCCCCCCTACAGGGGGCCAGAATTAAACCCCTGGAACAAGCACCACACTTAACAAGAGAACACCACTTTTACTGAACCCATGTAAAGCTAGGAGTAGACCAAGGTCAGGATCTCAAGCAGGGATTACACAGGCAACTCCCTTGTCCAGATACAGCACACAGCCCTCCCACCGCCCCAACCTAGCTGGTCACACACACTCTTTGCCCCACCCCAATGCAATTCCCCCACTTTGGGTCAGTCCAACCTGTCTGTGCATGCTGATGCTGGTGTTTGATGTGAGCTCAGAATGGTGGGTTCTATTTAGGGTTACCACATTTGAAATGCAAAAAAAAACCACACCCCCACACACTGCTGCAACCACAACCACAAAGCAAATCTGCAAGCCACCCTCCCCCTTCAGCCATTTATAGTATCTAGAGAAGGGGGGGGGAATCTTTTTTTGTATCAGGGGCCATTGATTTACTGAAAAAATCAAAGGTGGGCCTCACACCTTCAACTCACCTGCCCAGGGGGCACAGAGGCTCAGGGCTTCCCCCTGCAGTGGGGCAAGCCAGCACTTGTGGCTCCAGCCCAGTGGAGAAGCACTAAGACTCCGCCCCTCCAGCAGGTGAGTTGAACATGTGGCCTGCAGGCCAGAAGAAAATGAGCAAGGGCCATAAGTTCCCCAACCCTGATCTAGAGAGTACCCTCTCTCACACACATGCACAGTGTACTTATGTGTTGGTGGGCAGACAGCTACTGTATTTTCAACAGTTTTGACCTGTTATCACTTAAATTGTGGAATTGGGAACATTGCAGAATCTTTAGCTGGACAGACTTTTAACATTAGGTATTCCAATATATTGTGGTAATAATGCAAATCTTTATACCCATGCAAAAAAAGGCAGATTAAATTATTTTTCTGGCAACCGGAAAATCCATAAAAATATCGGCCAGTCCAGTCAAATACCAGCCAGGTGGTAACCCTAGTTTGGTCTCAGCTCTCGTGTCTGCTCCAGGTTGTGCATTTATAAGATCCTCTTTTTGCGAGCAGCTGGCTCTCCAAGCAGTTCCCAGTTCTGCTTCTTTCCCTGCCGCAACTCAAGCTGCTGCTTGCTGCTTCTTTGTTCCTTCATGGTGGTGGGTGTACTGTCTTGCTCTGCCTGGTCTATTCGTTCACTCAAACCCTCCCAGATGGTCAGAGTTAATTGTACGTCCTTCTTTCTGAGTGGCACTCCCCCCCTCAGGTTTGTTCAGAGTAACAGGCAGGATTGAAAGGGGGGAAGAAAGGGAGGCGCTTTCTTCCCAGCCCCACAGGAGGTATGAGAGACCTGCCTCTGATGCAGCACTGATTTGCTGCTCTTCACCAGAGTAAGTGGGGAAGGCAGCTAATCAGAGGCATTCTCCCATTTACTGACAGCTGGTGCTTTTCTGTCATGGTGAGATTGGCTTCAGCTGATGAAATCATGAGAGTTGGATCCGGGATCCAAAAAAGAGAAGTAAAACAGCATGCTTACGTGCCAGCATAGCTTTTGATTGGACCATTCAGCTAGAAGCCTTGGAATTAATAATTTAATTCATTGGAAAAGCCTGGGTTAAAAGGTACATCTTGCAGCTCTTTCTAGAAGTGGCCAGTATAGGAACTGGCCTGGCACTTGAGATGGAGGAGCACTGATTACACGGGGAAAGAGTATGGAGGAAGCATCAAGAAGTCAGTCTGCGTGCATATGGCTAGGAAAGATAAGCTGTGGCTGGAGCAGCTCTGTAAATAGTTGCTTTAACAGAGAGCTAGTTTAGTTAAAAAGGAATTCTGGTTATTAACCAGCACACAGTTGGTAAAACAGTCAACTTTGAGCTTAAGAGTATTTTTGCTGGGAAAGACAAGGTGTTGTGGGGGCTGGGTAAAGAGGAGCAGCCAGTCTTTGAATGTACAATTTGTTCAAATATAATCCACTTTGGTTTGTGTATGTAAGCAATCTGCTTAGGTCACAGGTTGCACATTAAGAGTATTTGGATTACTTACTTTTCATGTTTAACTGCACAAACACAGTGATAGTTCTCCTCTTTCCATCATGTGTTCCCATTCATTTCACAAGTGGCTTGTGTCTACAAGAGTCTGAAATATCCATTGTTATCTCACTATTCCTCTAAGTGGAAAGTGAAACAGCAAATGAGAATATAGGTTACAAGTTATTTAACTTGTAAACAACAAAAATCTCAACTGGAGGAATGATAATGACCAGAATTTATATTCACATTGAACTACATAATCAACGTAGCAGCACCATAGTTCAGGTTGCCGGGAAACTTGAATTTAAAATAGGAATAAAGTCCCTCTTGAACTTAATCTCCAAATCTGCCAGATTTGGGAATGATTGAATTTTCCACATTTTCTTAAGAAAAGTATGTATGCCTTTTTCTAGCTGACACATTTTTAAATATTCCCTTTTGCCCTGGCAGGCTCACTCTGTTTTCCTAAACAATCACCACAAACACCAATGTTCAGAACCACATGCACCCTGTATCATAACATCTCTGACGACAAGCTACTTTTTAAAATTAAATACAAAAGGAGGCTATTCCTCTTAGTAATAATAACTTAACTAATGTCTGCCCAAGAAAAATCAACTAACTCTTCAGATCTGTCATTTATTTCCCTTTCCCAATGTTACAGGGAGCAGCTTTCTGTAAGCAGAGATACAAGCTCCTAGAGCTAGATCCACAATGGAATTTTAGGTGCCTGAATACAAAATACAGATTCTCAAAATCCCACCCAGCTGCTGCCTACCTCTGTTGGTGACTAAGTTTCTGCTGGTGGGCATGCACAAAGCCACCTCTGTCCTGACACCCAGCTCACACTTAAGTCCCAGCAGAATTCACAAGCTAGGTGTTCCCCTGCCTATCTCATCTGCTGGGCCTGATCCAGTAGGCAGGCTCAGAGGCCACCTACTGAACCCGACCCCACAGGAAATGGTGTAGTGTACCATTTTATCCAATAGCCCAGCAGTTGGTGCACACACCCATGATTTGGGAAGCCTAGGTTCAAATCCCTCCTCTGCCTGATTTGGAGTGGGGATTTGAACCCAAGTCTCCCATATCCAAGCAGAGTGACTTAAACCACTGGGATAAAGGGCAGTCTGGTGCATGTGCTTCTCAATGCCTCACGTTGAAGTTGTTCCATTTTGTATAACCACGTAAATAGTCATTGAGCCAGAGAGAGCAAGAATAACTCTATAGCAGTGGTTCCCAAACTTGTTCCACCGCTTGTGCAGGGAAAGCCCCTGGCGGGCCGGGCCGGTTTGTTTACCTGCCGCGTCCGCAGGTTCAGCCGATTGCGGCTCCCAGTGGCCGGGGTTCACTGCTCCAGGCCAATGGGAGCCGCTGGAAGCAGCGCGGGCCGAGGGACGTAGTGGCTGCCGCTTTCAGCCAAACCTGCAGACGCGGCAGGTAAACAAACCGGCCCGACCCACCAGGGGCTTTCCCCGCACAAGCAGCGGAACAAGTTTGGGAACCACTGCTCTATAGCATGGGCGATGGGTATCAAAGGTCAGGGGAGGCTATACCTCCCCAAACAGCCCCGTGTGGTCCCGCCCACCCCCAGATCCTGCCTGCTTCCCACCGGCACTCTGCAGCTCTTCCCCCATGGCCGGAGCCCCAGGCTGGGGCTGGGGCCAGCCTACAGCCAGGGACTCCAGGCAACTGGAGCCAGTGCTATAGCCCTGTCATTAGGGAACTCTTGATATAGGGGAGACCTCACATCAGGAAGAGGAGAAAATTGAACTCAGGTCTCCCAAATCTTCACTGAGTGCTCTAACCACTGAGCTATTGGGTAGAAGCAGAGCACTTCCTTTTCCTTGGTTTTGTGCAAGAAAGGACAGACTTAGGTTAGACACCTAAATCTGTAGAGGATTCACAAGTATGAATCCCAAATGGACCAAGATGCTTCCTATTAGGTGCCTAATTCCCTTTGAGTGGCAAGGCTTAGGTCTCACCCCTCTCCTCAGCATTTCCTGTTGGCTAGCTTGGACAGCTCTCCACTCAGCTTACTGGCTTTTGTAAGTCCCCTTGCTCTTAGGGGCCTAACTCTCCCCATGGATTGTCTAGGGATCCTGGGTGCCTACTCAGGGTGGTGGATTCCACTAGATGGCAGGGCACTTCAATGTTAGGCATTGTAATGCTGAGGCTGAGTTTCCTTTGTGGAGTTAGACCCTAGTCCCACACAACCTGGGCTGCAACTCTCTCCTCCTCCTCCAACTCTATCTCAACCCCTACAAATAGCAAGAGGCACCAAGAGCTTGAAACTCTGCTACACAAGCCAATTCTCCATCTGATTAACTTCCTGTGGGACATTTATCTGCCTAGGTACTTATATGCCCACATCACCTCAGAATGCCATACAACTGGGATTTTATCCTAACACTACTGTAAGTTACAGAAGAATCCTTCCCATTTTACAGATGGGAAACTCAGATATGGTTTAAATAAAATGACTTATCCAAGTTCACATAGGAAGTCTGTGTTTGACCCAGAAATTGAGCCTAGGAAAGAAAGGGGGGGCATAATTAGAAATCAGGAATATGTGGGGAGCATACTGAGCAGTGGTCACCATACTTCATTTACTTACACATACCAGTACAAGATCATGTACAGAACTAAATACAATGTAACTTCTGAAAGCTATAGCAACCCTATGTTCATCACCAAAACAAATAGCCATGGTTGTTGTTCAAGGGTGCCCATTAGTTCCTCAGAATGAAGATGGAAATATGAAAGCTGTGGGTGGTGGAAGAAAAAATAGCTGACCTTGAGAAGGGGAATTGATGAGTGCAGTATCAGTGGGGTGGAGGGGAAAACATGAGAAACAGATCCTCAGCTAGTGATGAAATCAATGGAACTATTCCTATTTAAACCTGCTGGGGTGTTTGGTGACTTAACTACTTATTTCCTTGGTTTTTAGAGTTTGTGTTGGTGGGATGCACAATGTAGCAGCATGGCCCAGATACTCTAATCTGGTACTGCCTAAAAGTAGGGGGGTGCTCTATTGGTGTACAAGCAGTGGAGGTCTCCTACACCATCCCCCACTCTCCTGTTGGTGTAGGGGTATGGCCAGGACTTCCCTATACTCCACAGGTCTCTGGCTACCATTTTGGAGTTGTTGGAAAATGCTTAACTTACAGCAGTAACTCACATCTAGGGACAGTGCTGGCACCTAACAGGTCTAAGGTCAGTGAATTGTAAAGGTTAGACTTATGCCATCTTTCCATTCCTTACATTGACCTGCACTGCATCCTTCTCAGACATAGCCAAAGATCTGGCCCCATCACTCTAAGCTTACTAATTTTTTGGTGTGGAATACATATCGGGACCTTAGAGGCCACTGACCATGTGACTATGGGCAAGATGCTTCAAACCTCAATGTCTCAATTTCCACATCTGTCAAATGGATATAATGACATTATGTAAAGAGCTGTGAGATTTATGGGCAAATATTATTATATAGCTATGCCCTAGGGAATCATTTGGTAAACTGGAAAAGCAGGGTGAAAAATGAACAATGTCTCATGCCAAGTTTTGGCAAAACCATTAGAAAAGCTCCCTTTCCTGAATCAACAACAGCTGCAAGTAAAGAGAAGAAAAGAACCAAAAGGTCATCTAGCACACATTGAGCTTCTTTCTTCTCCACATCCACAGTCCAATAAATGCTCACAATTTTTCAGAGGAACAGGGTAATTTGCATTGGTCAAGGATTGATGGTTTTAAAAGACTGGCAAAGCCACTGTCAGATAGTTCAAGGTTTTCATCAGAAAATTTTATATAATTTGTATATTGATATAAACAAATACAAAACTTGGGATCAAATTCACATCCTAAGTAAATGTAAAAAGTGATGGTGTAACTTACATCCCAAATGGGTAGCAGAACAAGGCTGGAGAAAGAAAAGAAAGCAAGAGTAAAAAGGTATAAGATAAAGTAGGAGAACTGTTTTCTATCTAGGTTATGATAAGGTCACCCATCATATTTCTTTACCTTACACCATCTGACACTATCCTGGTGGTTCTCTTCTAGCTACTATTATAATGTACCTAATTTTTCCAGTCTTATACATGTTGACTACACTATGATTACTCACGGAGCAAGATGCAACTGAGGCTGACAGAATCGGGTTCTGTATCTCTGTAATGTACCCATCACCATTAAATGGTCTACCCCTCCTTTCTGTCCTTTCAGTGTGTAAACTATATCAACTTGAAGTGACTCCACATTGTTTAATTTACATCATCACTTAATCTACCTCCAAATTTAGTCCTTTATGCATAAGAATCTCCACAATCTTGAGTAAAAGCCTATCTTTTCAAATTTTTTGCAATTGCAAAAGGCACTGAAAATTTGACTTTTGTAGCCTTAGAACATTGGAAACTTTGTCTTTGATTTACATAATTGACTTTGAATCATATGCAGTAATTTGAGTTACTTGGAAGAAATTATTCCAGACCCAAAAGGAAAACTCCAGTGTTTTCTTTCCTAATGAAGGATACTAGATGATGATTATAAAGAATGAGGGCCATATCCTTAGCCCCGCTTAAGTCTCCTTTGCTCTGCTCCTTGAGGTGGTAACTTAACCAACCCTAAACCAGACCCTGTATGCCCCACCCATTGTAGTGAAGGTGTATCAAGAATGGCAGCAGAGTGGGGCTGGGGCACAATAAGTGCCACTAATTCTGGTCATCAAGGCCATTATCTGCTAAAGGCAAATTAAAACAGCTCTAAACTACTATTGCTGCCCTGGGTGGCACAGAAATATTACCGAAGTAACAGATACATGTAAACCAGATTAGAAGAAAGAGAATAGAATTACATCCTGTCACAAACAGATATACTGCTGGCATTTAGAAAGGGCAGCTGGACTATGTACAATTGTTCTGGCTTCCTAGCCAAGCAGAAAGTGTTATCCATCTCTATAAAAATATATAAATCTGTTTCAGTCAGTCATCTCTGCTGGGAGTTTTCCAGATTCCAATGTCTCAGTGGGGATGATTTTGAACAAAAAGAGCTAAGCTGTATTTATTTTGTGCTTCCTTGTATACATAGTACTATATGTACTTTTCATCTGTAAGGGGAAAGCTTGGATGAGGCCAAAAATATAAGGAAAGATCTCAACTCAAGCACCATTAAATTTAATTTTGAACAAAATGTAGTTTGCCTTATTAGGAATTTTTAAAGTAAGTAAAGAAATGGTATTTGATTCCTTTTTTGAGTCACTGCTGTTACCGACAGAAAATAGAAGGGAATTTGGAGCTAAAGTGAGAGGTTTTTCATGTAAATCAGATGCAGGTAAGCTAGGCCCAAGCATGAAGCTGTGTGCACAAAAATCTGAAACGAGCACCTATCTAATTTTTACACTCTCAAATTACATTGTATCTTGTGAATTCTGCTAGGGCTTAAGTGTGAGCTTTAATGAAGATAATTTGGAGAGTTGTACTTAAATTTCTGGCTTCCCTTTTTTGTACTCTTTGCCTCCAGTACATTCTACTTTATATGACATAGTAAATAACAGCACAGTAAAACATAGATTTTAAGGGATAAACTTGCTAGCCACATTTAAGAGTTTGATTGGCTTGGATTATAACTTTAAGATGTTTTTCCTTTTCCTTTTTCAGGCATTTGTGTCATGGATACAGTGGAGCCACTTAACTAAAAGGGATAAACAAGCTTGAAAGAATATTTGGTCTGTGTTCAAAAACAAAACAGATTTTTATAAGGAAGTCTTTTTGAAATATCCATGATGGGGGAGGAAGGCTCTAGAAAATGTCCACTTTCTTCAGAGCTACAAAGTCAATAACTGACCTATAATACAGGGATATTCATGCTATTAACACTTAAGGTCCAGATTTTCAAAAGTCCTCAGCACCCACAAGTGTCAGAAGCTTTTTTTTAAAAGTGATGAGTACTTTTTAAAATTATGGAGTCCTTGTGGCACCTTAGAGACTAACAAATATATTTGGGCATGAGCTTTCATGGGCTAAAACCCACTTCGTCAGATGCATGGAGTGGAACATACAGAAGGGAGGTATAAATACACAGCATATGAAAGATGGGAGTTGCCTTACCAAGTGGGGGGTCAGTGCTAATGAGCCAATTCAATTAAGGTGGAAGTGGGCTATTCTTAACAGTTGACAAGAAGGGGTGGAAATCACGTTTGTAGTGCTAATGAGGCCACTGTAAACAAGGCGGCCCATTTCAATCTTGTCAACTGTTTTGAAATGGGCCACCTTGTTTACATTGGCGCTTCCTTCCCTGGCTGCATCCCCACAAACCTGCCTGTGGCTGGTGCTTGCCATGTCCCAGCATTTCCTCTGCACATCTCAGCACCTCCTTCCCTGGCTGCAGAACCTCTGGCAGGTTTGCGGGGCTATAGCCCGGGAATGGAACACTGGGCTGTGCCAAGCCTGGCCCTCAGTGCCAAGGCAGGGAGCAACCTGGAGAGCAGAGAGAGGTACTGTGAAGTCAACTAGCCCCCTGCACCCAGATCCCCCTGGGAAGCCCTGGCATCCAGGCTGCAGCCTCCCCTCCCAGCCTCAGGCCAGGCTGCAGCCAAGGAAGGCACATCAAAACATTACCAATAATCCACATTTCTGTTGCTAGTTTCCAAATCCCATTAACATTAAAGTCAATGGGACAGGATTAGTTCACAGCACAATGTTGCTATTAACCATAAATTCTTAATATCAGGTCTGCTATTAAGTGGCATCCACTGACCACTGAGGACTCAGCGTTGCGTGCAATTTAACACTTTTAAACCTAGTTTAGCTGGTCAGCATTGACACTTGGCTCCCCACTAGGTTCAAACCTGACCAGCAAATATGGGTTTCAAGGTATTAAACTGCAGCTACACCAGGACTTAAGTGATATTGCAAATGAGATTAGCTAACACAATTGTTTCAAACTATGATTTTCCCTAGTCTAAATATGGCCCATATGGCCTGCCAGCACACAAGCAACTATTGTCTATGGAGTCTTCAGAAATGCCTGTGGGTTTTTTCACAATATTAAAAAGTAAGATCTTCATAGAGCTCAAAACCCTTCAAAGATTCTTAAGGAGACTCCAGTAGTGAGGGGCCCATGGAAAGTTACATAATTTAAGCTATAGAGGAAAATGAAAATTCAGACTACCATTCACCAAAGCTGAAATATTAAATGAGCTCAATCAAGTTATATTTATAGAAATGCATGATTGATATTTTATTCTATTACTATAGAACAGCAATAGAGAACAAAAAGCCAGCATTTGAGCCTTTGTCAAAGACTGGGGAGGTGCCAGACATTGGCTTTTCATTCTGCTTGCTCTGTTCAAATGGAACAAAATAGAGTTTGTGCAGTTTGTAAGAATATGTTTTGCCAGGTCAGATTTGGTGCAGTTTAGGAACTATCTGTTTAACACTGTTTGAAAAAGTTCTAGAAGAAAATAAAATTAAAGTATTGGTCTTTCTTCCTATTATGGCCATAGTTAGAGTAACTGTCTGAAAATGGAGATCTGTAATATATTTTCATAGACAAATGATAAAGGAAACAAAAAGCAGAAGTAAGAAGGGAAAATCCACAGTACATTCTGTGTTCTGTCATTTGCATCAGATTTACATGTAGCAAAAGTGGTAACAGTGTTTTTAGATTCTGTGTTCTTTGGATAGAAAATGTTCTGCAGCTGAACTGCAAACAATTTTATATAGCAGCAAAATAAAATTGGGCTACATTCTTTCATATATAAATGTTCCTGAGCAAGACAACTATACTTGAAGACTTTTAAATGATTTAGCAGTGTCACTGCAGAAATTAGATTAGTGTCCCTAGCCTTTGTTCCCTGGATTACTCAAATAGCAATAGAGATCTCCAGGCAAAGCTGAGCCTCTGTATTTACTAGGGAAGTAACTGCCCTCTCTTTTTCCATGTTTTGCTACATACTGTTAATGAGAAGCTTAGTAACTTAATATGCTGACCTTGTCAGAATGTATCAAACAGAACAAAAACTAGCTACAGAAATCAGCATTAAAGATGGAGAGGGAATTGGCTGGTTGCACAAGAGGGGGGGAAAGCAGCATAACCCCTCCCCATGCCAAAACAGGAAATCACAAGGCATTTTTTTTCTCTCTTCCTCCTTGCTTTATTCAAGGGAATCTGTTGGTGAGGGAGACAGGAAGGTCACATTTACGCTTGAGAAAGAGGCAGTGCTAGGACATGAAAATTCTGAAGAGAACACACTCGCTGATGTAAAAGATTTCAGTCTTTCATGCATGATCAGTCCAAAGAAAATATTTGACAATTGTGTTACAAAACATAATATGAGGTGTGATGGTCACTGGAGACAAACAGTAGTGGAGACTCTCTCAAAAGCTTTTTCACTCAGCATGTAAAGTAGGCTAGAACTGGTCTGAGCATAAGACACAATGTTTTAATCACCTCAGGGATATAGTCTCACCTCAATAAACATGAAGTTTCAGCACATTTTATTAGTGATTATATATCAGTTTCTATATCACCTTTCACATACAAAGTCTATATACCATAAAGATCCCTAAATATTTATAATTTTGAAGGAAGACATTTTTGCATTAGTAAAAATATTATATGAGGAAAGGTTTTAAAAAGTGGGTATGCTTAGTCTTGGAAAAAGAAGCCTGAGGTAGGCCCTGATAACAGTCTTCAAATACATAAAGGGCTATTATAAAGAGAATGGTGATCAGTTGTTCTCCCTGTCCACCCAGGGCACAAAAAGTAATCAGCTTAATCTGCTGCAAGGGAAATTTAGGTTAGATATTAGAAAAAACTTTCTTATATGGATGGTTAATATATCATTAAGGGGATGGACTAAATGAATTCTTGAGGTCCCTTCCAGCCCTACCTTTTTGTGATTCACAAAATAATATACAGATTTAATTTTCAAATTTTGAATTACATTTCCAGAATTGTAACAGACATGCATCTGACAAAGTGGGTATTCACACATGAAAGCTTATGTTCCAATGTGTTTGTTAGTCTATAAGGTGCCACAGGACTCTTTGCCGCTTTTACAGATCCAGACTAACACAGCTACCCCTCTGATACTTGATTTCAAGAATTGTTGTTTTGATTAAAAGAGCTGGGTATCTTGGGGGAGAGTGGGTGGGCATGGCTGTGTAAACATTTTTTAGAACCTGGTGTGGAGAAAAGACATACATATCTGGTAGCTATTGAAATATATTTCTGGAATTGTCAAAATTCTATTTTTCACTAGACCCACAAAAGGTCATCACAGTTTCAAGGTATCTCTTTTTTTATTTGACATTCCAGAAGAAACACACACATGAGGTAGTATTACTGGGGGATTTTAAATTCCCAGATGTCTGTTGGAAGACTATTGCAGCAAAACACAATACGTCATGCAAATTCATAGTGTGTGTAGGGACAGCTTTCTGATTCAAAAAGTTGAGGAAACAACTAGGGGATCATCCATTTGGGCTCTGGTTTTGACCAATTGGGTTGAATTAGTTGCATTAGTGAAGGTGGTCAGGAACTTGAGAGAAAGTGATCATGATCTGATTGAATTCAAGATCCTTTGGAAAGGAGGACATGAGAACAGCAAAAGAAGGACA
Source organism: Lepidochelys kempii (assembly GCF_965140285.1). Taxonomy (NCBI): domain Eukaryota; kingdom Metazoa; phylum Chordata; order Testudines; family Cheloniidae; genus Lepidochelys; species Lepidochelys kempii. Next base: position 81,197,187 of record NC_136380.1, read on the forward strand.
CTGGACTTCAAAAAGGAGGATTTCAGCCAACTCAGAGAAATAGCAGGCAAGGTCTCATGGAGAGACCAATTAGGAAGAAAAGGAACGGAAGAGGGCTGGCAGTTCTTAAAAGATGTAATACTAGAAGTTCAACATCAAGCTATTCTGATGAAGAGGAAAGATAAGAAGAGTCACAAGAGGCCAATGTGGCTGCACAAGAAGCTTTTTGGCTATCTAGAAACCAAAAGGGATACATACAGGAAATGTAAGGAGGGGTATGTCACCAAGGAAGTATACATGGGAATAGCACGTGTATGTAGGGACAAAATCAGGAGAGCCAAGACAAGGAATGAGTTACAGCTGGCAAGAAAAGTGAGAGACAACAAGAAGGAATTCTTCAAATATGTCAGGCAAAAAGAAAGATCAAGGACAGTATGGTCAACTGCTCAGTAGAGAAGATGAGTTGGTAACAGAGAGGATAAGAAGGCAGAGCTGCCTCAATGCCTACTTTACTTCAGTCTTCTTGCAAAAAATAACATGTGACTGGATGACTAGTGAAGTTACTATAGACAATAAAGGGGAAGGGATGCAGATCAGGGTAAGTAAAGAACACATAAGAAATCATCTGTCCAATTTGAATGAATTCAAATCAGTGGGTCCAGCTGCTATTCACCCCAGGGTGCTGAAGAATTAGCTGAAGACATCTCAGAGCCACTGGCAATAATATTTACAAACTCATGGATGACAGGAGAATTCACATAAGACTGTAACACACTGCCCCTCTTTAAACAAGGGGGAAAGGAGGAGCCTGGGAACTATTGACCAATCAGCCTGACTTCAATACCTGGAAAGCTACTCTAGCAATGTATAAAACACTCAATTTGCGAATACCGGAGGATGAAGGGGTAATCACTAGCAGCCAGCATAGATTTACCAATGTAACCCTTCTGCCCGTCAGAGTTGGCAGCAACAAGGGCCGGGTTCAATATCTAGGGGATCCATTCCAATAACACAATGCAAAACCAACTCGAGCCCCCACCCAGTGACCTGGGACAAATATATACCACCCTCGCTGGGCGCCTCCAAAAGGCAATACTTCCCCTCTCGCAAGCACAGAGTCTGAGTGTGGCAAAAAGCCTTTTAATAACAGAGAGAAACAATGTGGCATTATGTTGGGGAAACACCACCAACAGGATTCATAACTCAACCCATGAGCAACCCCCCCCCAAGCAAATTGGGTCGTGTCCTTTCCCCTTGGTTCTTGAGTCCAGCAACCCAAAATCACCCAAAGTCCCAAAAGTCCAATGACCCAAAAGTCTCTGTCCCTGGTCAGGGCAGCCCCAGAGTTTGAAAGTTTATCTGCAGAGCTTTACCTCCCAACCTGGGTGGAAGAGAGATAAGAGGCACCTTACATGATCTGAAGCTGATTGCCCTGCAGCTCCATAGGGCTCCGCTCCACTAGCTCCGCATCCCACAAGCAGCTCCCGCCCTCCTATGAACTGCTCCGCCAGCCTGTCCACAAGGCACTCCAGCCATCCCGCAAACTGCTCCACAATATAGCTTCAGGCTCCTCCACTGCTTAACACAACACTCAGTGATTTCAGCTCTTAGTCAGTTCAGCTCTTTGGTGAATTCAGCTTGTAGTAGGGGAGCCTCGGTGCTGGTGCACCATTAGCCCAAAGTGAGCTCAGCAGCCTGTAACTAGACTCCTAATAGAATCAAAATTAGCTCTGATATTCCACCGTGGAGAGAGGAGGAAGTGCAATTAGCATGTAAGGCCCTCACCAAGAGGCCTATACCACCAAGTATTAATACTTGTCCCTAGTCTCTCTCACTTCACAGAGTTTTGGAACCCATGACCCTTGCCTAGTGAGTGCTATTTAGTTGATGGTGAGTCCCTCCATCATAACAAAAGGCCAAGCACAGTTCCCATAATCAAGGTAATAACAATTTATTCTTCCTGCCCCAATAACAGAGACACTGGGGATCCCACAACAGCCAAAGTGACCATTTGGGCAGCTATGGCCTCATTCTAGGCGGGATGGGTGTGCCTATGCAAATGAGATCAGCCCTTGAAATTCTTTTCCACAACTTGCCACACCTCACCACCAGATGTCAGGGTGGAGCTCATCCTGACTCTGCTTACACCAAGAACAAATCATGCCAAACCAGCTTGATGTCCTTTTTTCGTAGGGTAACTAATTTGGTGGATAGGGGGAATACAGTGGACATAATATACTGGACTTCAGCAAGGCTTTTGACACAGTCCCATATGACATTCTGATAAATAAGCTGCAGAAATGTAGGCTTGGAAGAATTACCCTTACGTGCTTACATAAATGGTTAAACAACCACTAACAAAGAGTAACTATTAATGGAATTATGTCGGATTGGAGGGAGATCTCAAGTGGGGTTTCACAGGGATCTGTTCGGGTCTGGTGTTGTTTAACATCTTAATTAATGACCTGGATGTAAGTATAGAGAGCACACTGATCAAGTTTGCAGATGACGCAGAGCTGGGGGGTGGGAGTGGAGGTTGCCAGTATTTTGGAGGATAGAACTAAAATTCAGAGGGATCTCAATAAATTGGAGAACTGAGCTATAGAAACAAAATTAAATTCAACAAAAATAGATGAGGTGCTACACTTAAGGAAGAAAAACCAAATCATAAATACAGAATGGGGGAAACTGGCTTGCTAGCAGCACTGTTGAGAAGGATCTGGGAGTTGTGGTGAATCACAACTTCAACATGAGTCAGCATGAAATGTTGTTGCAAAAAAAGCAAATGGAATTTTAGGTTGCATTAACAGAGGCATAGCATGCAAGTCACGGGAGGTGATAGTACATCTCTACTCAGCACTGGTTAGGCCTCAGCTAGAGTACTGTGTCCAGTTTGGGTCACCAATGTATAGAAAGGATGTAGAGAAACTGGAAAGGATCCAGAGGCGAGCGACAAAGATGATCAGTGGGATAGAACACAAGCCATATAAGCAAAGGCTGAAGGAACTGAGTATGTTTAGTTTGGAAAAGTGGAGATTAAGGGGGGATATGATAGCAGACTTCAGATACTTGAAAGGCTGCCATAAAAAATATGGAGAAAAGTTGTTCTCTTTCTCCACAGAGGACAGGACAAGAGGCAATGGATTCAAACTACAGCATAGCAGATTAGATTAAATCTCAAGAAAAACTTCCCAACTGTAAGAACAGTTGGACAATGGAACAAACTGCCTAGGGAGGTTGTGGAAGCTTCTTCACTGGAGGTTTTCAAAAGGAGGCTGGATAGCCATCTGTCTTGGATGGCTTAGACACAACAAATCCTGCATCTTGGCAGGGGGTTAGACCAAATGACCCCTGCAATCCCTTCTAACCCTATGCTTCTAGGATTCCAAGAAATACACACTGACAATGAGTCATTGTTTTCTAGCTCTGATTTCCAAACTTTTGGGATATTGTATGATTTCAAACCTATTCCTTCCAGACCCCATCATGCATAAGACATGGGAATGGCAGAGAGAGAAATAGATATTTCTAAGAAAATTGTAGAACAAAAAACACCATATTATCGCCGAGGAACTGAGTCACCAGAGAATTCACATCAGAATAGCCGTGTGAACCTAGAAAAAATGGTACTCACCACAGCATGAGTGAAAGGCGAAAGACTGTTCAGGAAAGTCCTAAACCTATTGAACAAGAGTTTAAACCTTTAGGATTTCAGAATCCAAATGAATCAATTGGACAAATCCTCCTCAAGGTCATAAGATAACCAGCTGTTCATGGAGAAGGAGATGAGGATGTTACTGGGTATGATTTTGGGTGAGAGGATTTTCTGGAGTTTTTCAAGTATTATTTACCTCAGCCCCAGCTGACAATCTGTTATCTCCATGTGATTATTCTGTTGTTGGCTGGCAGAGTTAATTTATTTTATATTAATATTTATTCTGCTGGATGGTTATTGTAAGTCAGAAGGCAGGGTTTTCAGTGCCTTTGCATTATGACTGTATGTGTTGTGACGGGGTGTACCAGGCTGTTGTGAACTCCTGCTAGAGTCCCTGTGGTCCTACAATGCCCCAGAAAAAGAGCAGTGAAAGTGGGCCCTCCAGGTCTGCCTAGAAAAGCTGTATGGAAGCAGCCAATCAGAGCCCAGCAGGCTCAGATAAAAGGAGCTGCAGGGCCTGAGCAAGTCAGTCCCTTGCTGGGACTAGAGGATCTATCAAGGGTGCTCCTTGTAAATCACAGGAGCTTGAGAGAAAACCAGAAAAAGAGTTCTGGTGGTATTTTGGCATTCAGCCAGGAGGAAGAGACTTTAAGAACTTTAGCCGCGAGGGGAAGGTGAAGAGAAGGGGGCTATGTAGGAAAAGGCCCAGGAAATAGTAGTAACAGCAGCAAACTGGAGGGACAAATAGGTGGCTGCAGTGTATAGGGTCCCTAGGTTGGTACCCAGAGTAGTGGGCAGGCCTTGGTCCCCCTGCCAGACAGTGCTGGAGTGGCTGAAGCCCTGGAAAGGGAACATGGCTAGTTTCAAAGCCCAAGAAAAGGGGCTAGATAAAAGGGTCCAGAGATAGGGTTGAAGACCCTGGTGAGGGCAAACAACCCATTCTGACTTGACTTTTTACAAAAAGCCCAAGAAAGGGGCTAGACTCCCGAGGGCCCAGATACAGTGCTGAAGACACTAACAAGGGCACACCAATTGTCCTTGCTGGACCTTTCTAATCCCGGAAGGGGTTGGTTCGTTTGTTCATTCATTCGTATTGACTGTACGATTTTGCCAGAAGGCTGAGCCACTGATGACCTCCCTAATGAGGCTGACTGCCTACAGGGGGGCATCAGGAGCAAGAAAAAGCCTGCAGTACCAGATGCAGCAGTAGGAGGTGCTCAAGAGGTGAGTGACACCTGGCACAGTTTTTGTTTTTAATGTTAAATCTAAATAAATGTGGACAGGTGGTGAAACCAATGACTCATCTTGACCTATAACTAAGGCTAAGATTTTGTCACGGATATTTTTAGCAAAAGTCACAGACAGGTCATGGACAATAATGAAGAATTCACAGAAGCCCGTGACTTGTCCCTGACTTTTACTAAAAATATTCATGATTAAATGAGGATCCTGGGCAGCTGCGAGTAGGGTTGGGAGCTCCAAGGACCTCCACCACCCATGAGGGTTCAGAGCTCCAAAGACCCCTTCTGCTGGCACCTTGAAGCTACGGGGATCCCCCTGGGAGCTGCAGGGGGCTCCTCTTGCTTGGGGCTCCTCAGGTGGCAGGGAACCATGCAGCTCCCAGCCGGCGCTGGCTGAAGTCACAGAACCCATGACTTCCATGACGTCCGTACTAAATCACAGCCTTACCTATAACTATTGTTAAATAGTAATTTTGTTTATGCAGAAAAAAGGAGGAGGGGGCAGAGGTTAAATCTGTAGTGAGACTCCAAGCAGGAGGAGCCTGGGAAAGGTCTCATATGTTATGAAGAAGCATGTAAATTTCAGGGATAACATTATTATGTTTCATACTCAGTACTACGAGAAAGTGATTGGGATTCACTACCATTGTCAAATGGGTGGTTGGGCATGTTTTGGTTTGTGGGGGAAGGAGGAAGATGTGCTTCTTGCTGTCCACCCAATTGAGGGGCAGGACCCAGTATCTCCTCCTGCAGGGCCCTTTTGAATAGTTCTTTCTAAATTTAGATGTATTCTTTCCCATAACTCATGCCTCAAAGCACACCACAGCTGATGAAACTCTATAGTACATGATCATAGAATATCAGGGTTGGAAGGGACCTCAGGAGGTCATCTAGTCCAACCCCCTGCTCAAAGCAGGGCCATCCCCAAGTTTTGCCCAAGATCCCTAAATTGCCCCTTCAAGGATTGAACTCACAACCCTGGGTTTAGCAGGCCAATGCTCAAACCACTGAGCTATCCCTCCCCCTGAATGTTTAAATGGTTCTGCATTTTCAGAAGTCATGATGCAATCTGAGTTGCTTTGTTCCCAGGAAGCACCAGACTGCAGCTTTAATTTGAAGAAAAGTGGTCTAGCTTAGCATGGGAGACCTTGCTCATGCCACTACTGGATTGGGTATGAGAGCTGCTGGACTTCTCCTTGTAGACAGAAAGTTTCCTGCCTATTACACTTTAAGTGACAGAAGTGTGGGGGGACTGCTAAAACCCGTACAAAATGCCCATTTCAGGTAATGGGTAGAGAGTCTAGATAGTTCTTATTTCCGTCAGACTGGAAATATTGAAAATATTGGAAAAAAGGCGAGTTCAAGAATGGGTTAAAGGGTTAAACAGTATTTTTAAACTGTATATTGCCCATTTCGATTTTGATCAGTTTGACAGCATGAATGGAAATTAGCTTGTGACAGGCTTATGCTGCCCCTGTGGGAGGGCCTACCTGGGCCTAGCAGGTAAGATAAAAAGGGGCTGGTGGCTTCTACCAAGGGCCAGTTCTAGGTGGAACTGGGACATGAAGAAAGGATCTTCCCTCTCTTCATCCAAGATGCCCGGACCAATCAGGACTTAACACTGACTGCACATTTTGATTATACCAATGAAGGATTGTGGGTTAGTGTTATGGAATTTAAAGTTGAGGGGTCCATCTTGAATTAAGTATCAGTTTATTACTGTAAAATTAAAGCAAGCTTGCTTTGTGAGTATGTGGCAAAGCTGTTTTGGAGTCCACTGGAAAGGAGTTGGTGATTCTAGCAGAGGTGAGTCCACAAAAAGTCTCCATCACATCTGACATCCTTCCTGACAATTGCAGCAGATACTCCAGGAACTGAATGAATATGGGCAGAGAATTGCCCTCTTGCTTGTTGTGCTGGTTCCTCCAGGTCAGGACAGAGGCACACTGCTTCCATCTGTACTGTATGCGTTCTATGGATTAAAAAAGGTTTGCTAATCTGTCATTTAAACTCACATAAAACATACTAAGAAAAGAGTAGAAGTCAAATAAAGGGAGAGATGTCCACCAAATCAGGATAGTGTTAGCAAAGGTAAGATAGCTCGTCAAAACAAATGGCAAGGGAGGAAGTTGAGATAAATCAGAAGCTGAATGCAAACTTCAGAAGGGAATTTAAACATGAATCAGATTCCATAAGTACCAAAGCATCTGAGGTTTTAAGAGCCTTAAATGTGAATAAGATTTTGAACTTAATTGTCAGCTTCAGAGGTAACCATGTAAACTCCTGAATGGAAGTCTAATATGGAAATTGGGGAGGCTGTAACAAGTTAAACAAGCAGCAGCATTTTTAGTGGCTCCTGGGCGGAACAGAAAAATCTGAAAGGCTAGCAAGATGATCATTATAATAATAAAGGTGAGGGAAAAAACTACAGTGAGAAACAAACAGGTAATATTTGATGTTAGACTTATGGAGGATACAAAATCTGGCAATTGTTACTAATATGAGTGGCAAATGATAGGTCAGCATAAAAAATATATGAACATTGTCACAAATTGGATGATGTCATGTAGGAAGACTAGAACTTTAAAGTTAGACAACTGGGAAAAAACCATGAGCTAAATCCACATTTAGACCTCTAACTACCATTTGAGGTACCTATGTCCAAAATTTAGATCCTCAAAACCCCTGCTTAGCAGCCACCTAACCCTATACGCACAAAGTCCATAGATAGCTAAGATTCCCTTCGTGCCTAAATTTCTGGTGGTGCACATGTGCACTGCTACATAAAGCCTAACTTTGTGGAGGTGCCTGGTGCCTAAGCCCCAGCAGGATTCACAAACTATGTTCCCCCACCTCTCCTGTGGCATCCAATCCAGCTCTAATGCACTCTTTTGCAATCTTTCCATTTGAAGCTGTTCCACTTTGTATTAATAAACACATTTATTGGAACAGGGAATTGGGTATCCAACCTTCCAGGTGAGTGCCCTCACCAATGGGCTAATGAGTCATTGTAATTTTTTCTCTGGCCTAGTGAATTTATACAAATCTCTTCTCCCCCTCAGGCCAAGGGAGGATTTGAACCAGATATCAACCACATCCAAGGTGAGTATCCGAACCACAGGGCTAAAAGTTATGCGGGTGCTCCTTCCCTTCCTACACTGACTTCTTGCTAAAATGGCATAGGTGCATCCTTGCAGCCAGGACTTAGGCACTTATCTGCAAGAGAGGGGCAGGGCTTAGTACACACCTCTCAGCTTGGCATCACCTATTTTAGGCAACAAGCTGCGTAACATCCTGGCTTTCGTGAATCCCATTCGAGGCACCTGTCTCTCCCCATTCATGGTATGAGGAGCCTAGGTGCCAAATTCAGGCTTTGTGACTCCAGTGGATTTTTTTTTCTAGACACCTAAGAGTTTCTTTGTGAATCTGGCCCTAGGTGCCTAACTCCAGGGCAGGGGAAGGCACCTCCCTTCACTCAGGATTCATAGCCATGAATCCTCTCCTGGAATTAGTCACCTAATCCAGGTCAGCTGTTTGTCTCAGAAAGCTGAGGAGGTGCCCCCACTCCCATACCCAATAACCCAGTAGTTGGACCACTCAACCATAACATAGGAGATTCAGGTTCAAACTCGCACTCTGCCTGAGTACAAGGAGGGACTTGAACTTGTGTCTCCAACCGCACAGGTGAGTGCCCTGAGTTATTGGATAGTGTGGTGGGCATCTCAGTCTCTCCTGTTAAAGCTGGATTCAGTGCCCTGCTCTGGTGACTTCTTTTTAAAAAATTATTTATTCACATTAGACCAGCTTCAACAGGAGAAACTGAGCAGCCCCACCTCAGACTATCATATAGTTCAGAGGTTAAAGCATGCATTCTAGAACTGGCAGGGCTCTCTTCAAATCCCTTCAAAACCTGGAGGTCTCCCCTCATCCCATGTGAGTACCCTAACCACTGAGCTAAAGGTTATGAGGGAGGTTCTTCCCTCCCCCCATCCGTTTTGTGTAAGCTCATCTGTAAGGGCCAATCTGGTAGGCGAGCTCTGAGCACACTTATATAGATACATATATGTGCTCATTTTCCAGGTGTGTGTGTGTGTGTGTATAATATTTACACACACACACACACAGAGACACACACACACACATCTGGAAAATGAGCATTATTTATATATATATATATATATATATATATATAATGTCACCAGCACAGAAACAGTACTAGACCTATTACCTGACTTAAAGCCGCAGTAGACTCTAAATATAAAGAAAACAGACCCAGAACAAAAACTTGAAGCATGCCCATTGCTAAATTGAAAAATCAGGATTAATGCTTACCACAAAGAGCTTGAAAGGACTAGTAGAGAGCTATGAGTCAAACCACTTGACTCAGTGAGTCTGAATAACTGTATGGATAACTCCCATTGACACTAATGGGAGCTGCATGTGTAAATCTCCATGAAGATACCTTGGTAGCAGCTACATTTAAACATAAGTATTCAAGAAAGGTACTATACAAATAACTTAATCACTTATCTTTTCCCGTTGTAAAAACAACTTTTCTATAAGTGTGCTTCAGTTGCTTCAGCAAATCGCCATGTGATAGTCACTTCGAGTATATCTAAGCAACTAAAATTAATCCTGTGGCTTGTTGTGACTGAAACTGCAGATGACTAGACAGAATTCTAGTTCCCGATAATAGGTTTCCACTCTATTTTGAAATAGACTGCAACAAAGATAATGAAAATGAAATCTGCAATGACCGATAATTGCAATGCTACAGTAAAGGTCTTTACCATACAAGATTAAACATTTCAAATACATGGGAGAAGCATACAGAAACCCCAGCTGGCAAATGACTTTTGTGTGTGCCCTTCTACACACAGTTTTAGAAGAAGCTAAACATTAATTACTATGCAGGATATTCAATGTGCGAGGTTTAAGAGATTTAAAATTTGCTTGATAATTTCTAAAGAAAAAGAAACAAAGGTAATGTAAGGCTACAGTGGCTTCTGGAGGTAAAGAGCTTATACAGAGTCAAAGCATCATCACAGTGTGAAGTTTAATTTACTGCTTTGAATATGTAACATGCACTTTATTTTTCACTATGTCTTCATTTTCTTCTGCAGTTATGCAAGTGTTTTTGTAGATAAATTTATACTATTGCTACAGTATATTAAGCTGCAATAAACCTCACAAAACCAAATTCCTCCGCTTACCACAAAACATGATCTAAAGTGAAAGATGTTAACCAGCCAAAGAGTAGAAGTATGTGCTGTGAATAGAAATTACAAATAAAGGAATGGCTGTAGCACATATCAGTAAAAGGCATTCTTACTTTATTATCCTTAGCAAGACACTTTGAAAATACTCTAGCCTGTCTTGCAGATATGATGTTTATAATGTTTCACCAAAGGTGCTACAGTGTCTGACACCAAAAACAATCGTTAAAATCATTTAAGGGAGAAAGATGTACTTCCTACGTCAACCAATTATTAACAGATGAAATTAATAACAAAAAACTTGAGAAAATACCTATATACCCAAACTTGGATTCAAAATGCAAACTGAACCTGATCAGAACCTTACATAGAAGTTTGAAAATATTTAGATTTCTACAATTTTAGAACTGGTTTTCTTATAATATTATGTATGAAGTTGAATCAGTGAGCAGTATTACTGATGAATTATCCATTGTTACTGTGAATAGGCAATTAGACAAATTGCTACTGGAGTTCAGCCATTGGGGAAACAGGAAAGTTCTCAAAATTCAGAGTAATAACTTCATTCATAAGGTAGGACTTTACCCAATGTAGGGCCATATTCAGGGCATAAGCAGGCAGAGTTCTAATTCAGTGAAGTCAATGGAGTTGCATCTGCTTATGCTAAGGCTGAATGTTCCACTTTATCCCCTTAACATTTAAAGTTATGGGGACATCATCAGTCACCTAAATTTTCAGCTTGCCCTCTATACCTATGAATAGTCTGTTTGCTTTTTGTGTGTAGAATAGAGTTGGATGGAAAATGGGAGGAGGGGTTCCCACAGAAAACTTTGACTTTTACATGAAAAAATTGAAAACTGAAAATTTTGGGCCAAGAAGGGACATTTTCTCCTGTATGTGGGAGTACCGTTTAATTGTTGAGGGAAAGGGAGAAAAAACATTAAGAGGCAAGTCAAAGGCGGGTAATGAAGCATTTTGTTCTCTAGGTCACATATGTTTTAAACAAGAGAAGAAAGTCAGCAAAATGAAAACCAATGTAAATCTGATATAATTATATTATTCATTCCAACATGAAAATTGCTTACAAATTTTAAATTTCATAGAATCATAGAATATCAGGGTTGGAAGGGACCTCAGGAGGTCATCTAGTCCAACCCCCTGCTCAAAGCAGGACCGATCCCCAATTAAATCATCCCAGCCAGGGCTTTGTCAAGCCTGACCTTAAAAACTTCTAAGGAAGGAGATTCCACCACCTCCCTAGGTAACGCATTCCAGTGTTTCACCACCCTCCTAGTGAAAAAGTTTTTCCTAATATCCAACCTAAACCTCCCCCACTGCAACTTGAGACCATTACTCCTTGTTCTGTCATCTGCTATCACTGAGAACAGTCTAGAGCCATCCTCTTTGGAACCCCCTTTCAGGTAGTTGAAAGCAGCTATCAAATCCCCCCTCATTCTTCACTTCCGTAGACTAAACATCCCCAGTTCCCTCAGCCTCTCCTCATAACTCATGTGTTCCAGTCCCCTAATCATTTTTGTTGCCCTCCGCTGGATGCTTTCCAATTTTTCCACATCCTTCTTGTAGTGTGGGGCCCAAAACTGAACACAGTACTCCAGATGAAGCCTCACCAGTATCGAATAGAGGGGAATGATCACGTCTCTCGATCCGCTGGCAATGCCCCTACTTATACTTCCCAAAATGCCATTGGCCTTCTTGGCAACAAGGGCACACTGTTGACTCATATCCAGCTTCTTGTCCACTGTAACCCCTAGGACCTTTTCTGCAGAACTGCTTTCCGAGCCATTCGGTCCCTAGTCTGTAGCGGTGCATGGGATTCTTCCGTCCTAAGTGCAGGACTCTGCACTGGTCCTTGTTGAACCTCATCAGATTTCTTTTGGCCCAATCCTCCAATTTATCTAGGTACCTCTGTATCCTATCCCTACCCTCCAGCGCATCTACCTCTCCTCCCAGTTTAGTGTCATCTGCAAACTTGCTGAGGGTGCAATTCACACCATCCTCCAGATCATTTATGAAGATATTGAACAAAACCGGCCCCAGGACCGACCCTTGGGGCACTCCACTTGATACCGGCTGCCAACTAGACATGGAGCCATTGATCACTACCCATTGAGCCCAACAATCTAGCCAGCTTTCTATCCACCTTATAGTCCATTCATCCAGCCCATACTTCTTTAACTTGCTGGCAAGAATACTGTGGGAGACCATGGCAAAAGCTTTGCTAAAGTCAAGGAACAACACATCCACTGCTTTCCCTTCATCCACAGAACCAGTTATCTCGTCATAGAAGGCAATTAGATTAGTCAGACATGACTTGCCCTTGGTGAATCCATGCTGACTGTTCCTGATCACTTTCCTCTCCTCTAAGTGCTTCAGAATTGATCCCTTGAGGACCTGCTCCATGATTTTTCCAGGGACTGAGCTGAGGCTGACTGGCCTGTAGTTCCCAGGATCCTCCTTCTTCCCTTTTTTTAAAGATGGACACTACATTAGCCTTTTTCCAGTCATCCGAGACTTCCCGGATCGCCATGAGTTTTCAAAGATAATGGCCAATGGCTCTGCAATCACATCCGCCAACTCCTTTAGCACTCTCAGATGCAACGCATCTGGCCCCATGGACATGTGAACATCCAGCTTTTCCAAATAGTCCCTAACCACTTCTTTCTCCACAGAGGGCTGGTCACCTCCTCCCCATGCTGTGCTGCCCAGTGCAGTAGTCTGGGAGCTGACCTTGTTCGTGAAGACAGAGGCAAAAAAAGCATTCAGTACATTAGCTTTTTCCACATCCTCTGTCACTAGGTTGCCTCCCTCATTCAGTAAGGGGCCCACACTATCCTTGACTTTCTTCTTGTTGCTAACATACCTGAAGAAACCGTTCTTGTTACTCTTAACATCTCTTGCTAGCTGCAACTCCAGGTGTGATTTGGCCTTCCTGATTTCACTCCTGCATGCCCGAGCAATATTTTTATACTCATCCCTGATCATTTGTCCAATCTTCCACTTCTTGTAAGCTTCTTTTTTGTATTTAAGATCAGCAAGAATTTCTGTTAAGCTGGTCGTCTGCCATATTTACTATTCTTTCTACACATCGGGATGGTTTGTCCCTGTAATCTCAATAAGGATTCTTTAAAATACAGCCAGCTCTCCTGGACTCCTTTCCCCCTCATGTTATTCTCCCAGGGGATCTTGCCCATCAGTTCCCTGAGGGAGTCAAAGTCTACTTTTCTGAAGTCCAGGGTCCATATTCTGCTGCTTTCCTTTCTTCCTTGTGTCAGGATCCTGAACTTGACCATCTCATGGTCACTGCCTCCCACTTCCACTTTTGCTTACCCTACTAATTCTTCCCGGTTTGTGAGCAGCAGGTCAAGAAGAGCTCTGCCCCTAGTTGGTTTCTCCAGCACTTGCACCAGGGAATTGTCCCCTACATTTTCCAAAAGCTTCCTGGATTGTCTGTGCACCGCTGTATTGCTCTCCCAGGAGATATCGGGGTGATTGAAGTCTCCCATGAGAACCAGGTTGTGCGATCTAGTAACTTCTGCAAGTTGCCGGAAGAAAGCCTCGTCCACCTCATCCCCCTGGTCCGGTGGTCTATAGTAGACTCCCACCACGACATCACCCTTGTTGCTCACACTTCTAAACTTAATCCAGAGACTCTCAGGTTTTTCTGCAGTTTCATACTGGAGCTCTGAGCAGTCATACTGCTCTCTTAGATACAGTGCAACTCCCCCACCTTTTCTGCCCTGTCTGTCCTTCCTGAACAGCTTATATCCATCCATGAGAGTACTCCAGTCATGTGAGTTATCCCACCAAGTCTCTGTTATTCCAATCACATCATAATTCCTTGACTTTGCCAGGACTTCCATTTCTCCCTGCTTGTTTCCCAGGCTTCGTGCATTTGTGTATAGGCACTTGAGATAATCCGCTGATCGCCCCTCTTTCTCAGTATGAGGTAGGAGCCCTCCCCTCTCACGTGCTCCTGCTCGTGCTTCCTCCCGGTATCCCACTTCCCCACTTACCTCAGAGCTTTGGTCTCCTTCCCCCGGTGAACCTAGTTTAAAGCCTTTGAATCAGCTGAACTATTAAGTTTTCAATATAGCTTTGAAACATTATTCCACCACTCACAACAGCAAAAATATGAGGGGCTTCTGAAAGTTCATTTGCAAGTGTTGTTTGGGGCAGAGGCAAAAGATCCTGTAGAAATCCCCATAAGCAGCCAGGCTTAGAAAGACAGGTATATGTTCTGTATTAAGTAAACCAGATCCCGGAAAAGAGATGAACTTGACCTTATGTAGCACACACAAACCTTAGCTGGAGTAGAATGGAGACTCCACCCAGTCACAGGGTATAAAGCCTATATGTTTGCAGAGTGAATTATTTCAAGGATCCAGATATTAACAAATAGGTAACCAGCCAATATGCAATAATGCTTCTATTTGGAACATGGCTAACCAGATTAACATATCAATATATACTGCCATGACTAGATGAATGTAAAAGTGGCTTCCATCATTAACAGCTCTGTCTAGGTCACTTTAAATATACTCATGCTGGAGAAGAGTGGGCCTCTAAACGGTTTGCTCAGTGGCTGAATTGAACACAGCAATATGTTCAGTAAAACCGAATTCCAAATGGAGCACAAACTATTTTTCAATGCATCAAAAACACAGACATATGGAAAGATTGTGCATTAAAACTGGTATGCATATTAGTTCTATATCCTAAGCCCCAGTAAAAGACTTTTCTAATTGGTTATGAAATATATTAGAAATTCTTAGTCTCCTACAAATAATTTTGAAAAAATTAACAAGGTCTTAAATGTGAGCAGCATTATGGGCAGCTTACAGTAATTTGTAGAGAGCTATTTATTTGCATCCTTAAACAGAACAACCCAAACATTTTAATACTGAAACAATGTATTTAATATCATACACCAATCTCAAATTCCTTAACATTTTGAAATATTTTTCAATCTTCCATTTGGCAACTACCAGGTTTCATAAAAAAGTGCTTTTATTCTACTCTTCTGAGTTTTGTGTGTGTGAATTTGGTACTCATGAAAGGTACTAGACTAACCATTTTTATTTATTTATTATATATCTCACTGCTGTTGGAAGGGGGATTCAAATGATTCCAAAGGACCTGAGCAAGTTAGGGGTCCATAAAGGGCCTTGGTTTGGTGACAGGAGTTGTTTTGTTTTTCAACTTCTCTTTTTTTTCTTCCTTTGTGGGGGCCCTAACCTTTTCCATCTTCAGCCCCCAAGGACCATTCAGGGCCCTGTTTAATGCTTTGTAGATTTCATAGCTATCCACACCAAAACAGGGGAGGGTGTTATGGAGATTATTTTAGAGAAGCTGAAAAAAGATGGTTTAGATATTGCTGATTGCAGAGGACAAAGCTATGACAATGGAATTAATATGGCTGCAATAGGTGTTCAAAATCAAATTTTCAGGTAAATTGTAAGGTGATGAGTCATCTCTGAAGTAGACACTGATTAAGTCAGTAATGACTTAATGACATCCAGTAATGAGTCATTCCTGTGCTAGGCTCCAGCCAATCCACAAGCCAGAGCTGGACTGTTGACTGAATTCAGGTATTTCAGACTCAGAGAAACAGCCACTCAATCTCCCACAACAGTGTTTCATGGATTGGACCTCTCCTCTGTCAGATATTGGTAACTGACTCCTGCTCCAGCCCTAGTCCCGTTCTAGTCTTGTTCCAACTCTGCTTTGGACTCCTGATTCCAGCTCTGACCCCTGGCTCCCACAACTAGACCCAACTGCCACTGTTCCGATCACTAGGCATGATTAACCACATCATAGTTTCTGACATAAATCACTATGTGTCTTTCATCCCATGTACTGTCCACTCACTGAATCTTATTGGAGAACTGCTGCAATGATTTTCCCCAAGCTGTTCTATTTTTTTTTTTAATTGTTCAAAGATTGTATACCCTGTTTTCCACGTTCATTGGGATTTGCTGAAAAATTACATTAGTGTTACATTAAAATGCCAAAGCATGCCGAGATTACCTCTACCTTGGCTGACCAACTGTCTACTACACAATCAGGTTGAGG
Organism: Lepidochelys kempii; assembly: GCF_965140285.1. NCBI lineage: Eukaryota > Metazoa > Chordata > Testudines > Cheloniidae > Lepidochelys > Lepidochelys kempii. Next base: position 81,213,371 of record NC_136380.1, read on the forward strand.
GTGTTTTTGTTGCTTTAGACTAAACTAGAGCTTTGAGAATAGCATTGAGCTCTTTGACAGTTTTTTGTGAGAAATCTGTAAGGATGACTTAGAAATGAAGTCGCCCATTGATCTTCTTAGCTACATTCATAAAAGGGCTTTTAGATTTAAGTTTCCATATACAGAAAGAGTACTGCATACTTTTTGCAGTCTTCCTGTACCTGGGGCTGTTACTGAAAAGCTAAAATTAATCAAGCCCTATCTAAGAATGCCTATGGGGCAAAAGAGGTTAAGCAATCTAGCTGTTATTTCTATAGGGAACTCAGAAACATGGCAGGTTGGGATGAGCTAATTAATGAGATTCCTAGCATGCTCTGAAACCAGATCCCTTTGTAAAATTACTTTGTGGTGATTTCAGGGTTTGTTTTGGGGGTGTTGTTTTTCAGTTTTTGTTTTTGTAGTGGGCGGGTGGGGGTTGTCCAGATTTGAGTATTCAAACCAGGCCCGGAACACACATGGCACAGCAGTGATATATATGATGCAGAAGTGTGCATGCCACTTAATAGGTAAAATAAAATTGAAAAAGGCAAAGTCCCAATCTAGAGGAACTTACATGCAGCATGAAATCAAGGGCACAACAAACATGACAGATCATGGTGAGAAAGAAACTGGGAAATGGAGTGATAGTGGAAAGCCATAAGAGGAGAATGCTATTCAGTGAGAGCAGTTTGCCCACAGAAATCCAACTTTGTACGTAGATTATTTACCAAAATTCGTGTTGATTTTCTTCACTTTTATTAAATACCTGTATAGGGAGACATTTTGAAAAACACATATAGGAGTAAGGAGGACAAGTGCCATTGAAAATAAATGGGACTTGTGCTCCTAAATCCCTTACGTGTTTTTGAAAATTTCACCCCATCATTTAAATATCTTTCTCTGGTAGACTGTCTGTGAAAGACATCAGGGAAAAAGTCTCTTCAGGAGGCATTTGAATGTTGTCAACTAACAGACATGTAGAAAACTATCTTAGGTGATCATGAGACAAAGATCAGAGTAAGAGAAGGAAGACAAAATTCCTGTTTCCGCAGAACAGGTACAGCACATGCAGGGACAATGGCAGCGTCCCCACATTCTCCTGGCAATGTGCCTAAAGCCTGACCTGGAGGTATCACCTTTACAAATGGGACTGTTGTTCATTCTTCATATCCATTCAGTTGGTGGCAGTTTCAGCTGAAACTGCCACCAACTATACAGATTAGTGCCAAATGTGGGGGTTTCTTGCTATGTGGACACATGACCTCAGGAACTGGACTGAGACCATCAAATGCCTTAGACATTGAATAGTCATGAGATAGTAATTTCACGATGCCTAGGTCTCTTTCTTGAACTGATACAGTTAATTTAGAACCCCATAAGGTGGATGAGTAGCTTAAACTTTAACCTCCAACATACATTACATTGCAAATTCAATGCAAATAAATGAAAAGTAATGCATATTGGAGGGAAAAATTTAAACTATTCATAGACCTTACTGGGTTCTAAATTAACTGCATCAACTCAAGAAGAAGTATCATTGTAGACTGCTCAATGAAGACTTTTGCTCAAGATACAGCTGCATTGTAAAAAGCAAACAATAATTTACCTTTGCATAAGGAATAGGATGGTGAATAATACAGAGAATATTTATGCCTTTATATAAAGCAATAGTGCGGCCTCATCCAGAATACTATGTGCATTACTGGTCATTTCATTTCAAAAAGAGTATTACAGAATTGGAGTTGGTTCAGAGAAAGGTGATGAGAATGAACAAGAGCACTGAAAATTTCTCATATGAAAAGAAATTGAAGGGAATGGGATCATTTCCCTTAGAAAGAAGATGAATAAGAAGAGACCTGATAATGGGTAGATCAAAAACTTCTATTCTCCCTTTCTCATAACAGCAGAACACAGGGACATTCCGTTAAGTTAGAGGGTGGGAAATTCAAAAGCAATAAAAGAAAATACTTTTAACCACAACATGTAGTTAAATGGTGGGGAAAAACTGTCACAGGAAGTTGCTGAGGTCAAGAACTTAATCAGATTCATAAAGGAGTTGGACATTTATATTGATAAGGACAATCCAAAATTATAATTAAACATACCAATTTTTGTGGAAAGGAATATTGCGCTGAGGTGTCCACCCCACACAAGTGCTGAGTGGGTTAATGTGGGCCAAAAGGGGCCAATTAAATCTTATGCTGCACCCAGAAGGAAACCATGGATAGATAAAACCTAATGGTAGATGAAGTCCAGCTTCAGGTGGACCTGTGATAGGATTATAAATCAGCAAGTGAGAGCAGGAAGGCGGTGTGCAGTCACTCCCTAGAGGGGAAGGGAGTTGGCTAGTCATAGGAACTACAGCCTGACAGTCAAATACTTGTATGAATGTGTATATAACTATTGCCATGAAACAGGAGCTTTGCATTGGTGCTTTTATAAATGTGAATAAATCAACAAATACATTTAAAAATGAGGCCCGTATCGATCTGAAATGAGGTCCTCAGCCATCCTCCTACATAACATGTAGTCTCCTTACACTGCACGTCTGTGCCCTGGGATGCACTCTTCCAGACAATCCAGACAATTTTGATGAGATCAAGGAGGAACACTGTCTGTCCAAAGTCAGAACCAATGAAAATGACTGCATATTAAGGGCAGCCCACAGACACTGGTGATTGCCAGTGCAAACTTCGACAGTGCAGTGTTTGGAAGCCCTATTAGAAAGGTTCATCTGCAAAGCATTTTTGATGGGCAAGTAGTATGTAAGTATAACAGTAAATAATCATCTCCTCTCCAAAGGAGTACAAGTTAAATGTAAAAAACAATTGTTAGAAAGTAAGAAATTTATATACAACATCACAACATGTTTCCATGCAGTTCATCAGTTCTGATCCTTTAGCTGATGGCAAATATGAGAAGGAAACAAAACCACAAGACAAAGAAATCCGGAAGATTTAAAGCAATGTGGTATATTTATATAAAAATATTTCCAAGAGCATCACTTCTGTGTAAAATCAGAGGATATTTCCTGTGACTAAGGTTGTTTTTTTAGCAAAATACTAACCTTCCATCTAAATCTTCTATTTAGGTTTTTAACTGTGTCCATCATCGCCTTAACTGAGGCCTTATTCTTATATCAATGTATATCAGGAATAACTCCATTAAAGTCAATAGAGTTACACCCGTGTAAAACTGGTATGAGAAGAGAATCAGACCCAAAGGGCCAAAGTCTTTATTATTTGAGCGCAACTGGTAAAAACACTGAAGACATAATTCAAACTATGTGTGAGTGATCCCACTCAACAAATTAATGTTTCCTTATTTTAATGCAAATTAACCAGAATGTCTGTCTGTTCTACAGTGTAATAGAACTACAGCTATGATAAATAGTATTTATTACCCAAAACCGAACACCCACAATCAACTAAGTTCTTACCAGGTTTTCCTTGATTTGCTTTTAATTGGAATTTAAGTTTTGTTTACCTTAGTTTATATCATCATATTTGTATTTCCCTAATACTTCTAGTATTTACAACTGGATTATAGCCCAGTGAATGGTAAATTTCACTACTTTTTCTAATACTCAAACTGGCTTTCTTCAGACTAGTGGATCTGAAGGAATTGGCAGTGCTATGACTGTACAACATTATAAAATGACTTCAATCATAAGATGGTGTCCATTACACACCAGCCTGTGGTTCTGTCCCTAGCTAAGTGCAGCCTAAACAGTTCATCACATTCAAAATCAAGGCATGAGGTTCAACTTTCTAATCATAGCCATATACAGAATTTATGTTAGCGATACTCTTGTAAGAAGCGTCTCTCAAATTATGCCAGTCAAGATTTAAAAATCCAGCTGTTTCTATTTTTTTTTCCTTTCTCAATCCCATCCTACACAGATTCATTGTTATAAAAAACGAGCTATAAATAAATATATAGACACAGCATTACAATGTCTGTATATTATTTTCTCCAAATACTCCAAAGGAGTATTTGGGGTTCAGGGGGTTCCCTTGTTAAAATTCTGCTAACCAGTTTAATGAAGGTTGGGATGTTTAGCCTGCCTATGAAGGCTAACCAAATCTCTGAATACTGTGAATTCATCCCTTCCAGAGATGACATATAAATTACTTCTTCGTAAATTACTTACAAGTGTTTTGCCTTTAGAATAGACCAGATTACAATTACTTTGAAGAAAAAAATCCAGGAGAAGATTCTGCTTGGCACACTTATAAAGTCTGCAGACTATTCAGATTATACAAATTGAACACTATGCTATACTGTTAATAAACTCCACATATTTTTACAGGAAGAGAGTATAAGTATTTTTAGAAAAGTGCTGTTTAATATGTTTACTCACATACACCAGGTTTGTCACTGGCTAAGAGGGAAAACTTTTGTTTGGAATCCTTTGTTAACATACTGGCAGCACATCACTGCAAACAAGTGAAGTGAATGTTTAGAGGCATAAAAACAGTATAAAGATAAGTGTTATTTTGGGCCAGCTCTGGTAAGTTTTATGTCCATCTCTCAGCTGACCTCATTGCTCTAAACATCCCATAAGGACAGAGTGAAAAATGGGATGACCTAACTGGTTCAATTTACCTTGTGCTGCATCACTAACAAAATAAAGATGAGTGTGACATCTATCAGTTTCCTGGTATTCATTTGCCATGTTACCACCCACATCATTTTATTTTTCTCTATTCTGCCCTTTATACCATTTGATCTTAGAAATAAGAAAAAGATACAGATGATGTCTAGTGCTCAGTGACTGAGTCACTGAATCTTAGAGAATTGAGAATATCAAAGAGCTCAGGGTCAGTAAAACACCTCTCTGAACACATTTGAAACTTCTCCAGAAGAAAAATACACTTCTTAAATATCAGAATTCCAAATTTTAATTATGCTGTCTTGAGCTATATAGAGTAGAAGAGTATGCAACAAAAACGAGAGAAAAAGATAAACACACTAGATACAAACATGATAGGTCTAAGGCACTAAAAGTAAACCTCTCTACCCTGTTAAAACAAAGTCTTTGTTTCATTGTAGGTAGAAATTCAACATAGGAATACAATGCTGATCACAGAAGGATTATACCTGTCATGTATTAGCATATATGGCAAAATGCCGATGAAAGGAACGGATGCTGATATTCTAGGTTTAAGTCAAACAAGTACAAATCAAACACAATGCAAAATGTCTGTAAGCTAATGTCAGATTTTGAAAGGAGATTTTGCAAACACAAAGAGAGAGCGAGAGAGACAGCGTGTGTATGCCTGATGGGGCATAGGGTTTTGTTGTATAAAGGTTTTAACAGCATGAATTTGAAATGGTTACATTACACACATCACAAAGGTACAAGTACAACTTTATTCCTAATGAAAGAATTAAAATCTTTATGTCACAACAACACAGTGTCATATATTCTCTCTTTTATACAGAAAAAAAAAACATTAAAACTAGAATGTCAGCATCCATTCCTTTCATGGGTATTTTGGTCTATATGCTGCTACTACATGACAGGTGTAATCATTAAGAACATAAGAAAGGCCATACTGGGTCAGACCAAAGGTCCAACTTGCCCAGTATCCTGTCTTCCAACAGTGGCCAATGCCAGGTGCCCCAGAGGGAATGAACAGAATAGGTAATCATCAAGTGATCCATTCCTTGTCGCCCATTCCCAGCTTCTGGCAAACAGAAGTTAGGGACACCATCCCTGCCCATCCTAGCTAATAGCCATTGATGGACTTATCCTCCATGAATTTATCTAGTTCTTTTTTGAACCCTGTTATAGTCTTGGCCTTCACAAGATCCTCTGGCAAAGAGTTCTACAGACTGACTGTGCGTTGTGTGAAGAAATACTTCCTTTTATTTGTTTTAAACCTCCTGCCTATTAATTTCATTTGGTGATCCCCAGTTCTTGTGTTTTAAACAAAGTTAAAATTGGAATCTTCAGGGCCTAAGAGATATCTTGATATTTGTAGAATGAGATCTACATCAGCATTAATACGGCGATGTATGAAGTATCAGTAAGTACAGAGGAAAGGAAAGTCTTGGTACTGACTAAGTTACTTTACACCTTACAGGAATTATAAACTTTGGATCTCTCTTATTGTCTGTTGTGTTCAGACATGGTTTCCAAGAGGGGACTGTCAAAGGCCACACATTCAAGAGACAGTAGAATGTCACATTAATGGCATAAAACTTTGTCTGACAATGATGTTTAGAAGCTGTGTATTTCACACAGATACCACAGACTGCTTAAATACTCTACCATAGATTAAATGTTGTGAAGCAAGTGATTTTTAGAGCCTTTGGTTAGACTGCACTTAAAGTCATGTGACCATATTAAGTTAGCTAGCTCTGTAATTAGTGTCCACAATTATATATTAAAAGAAGGCTGGTCTCTCCTTGAAGAAGTCCCAGGCAATCTATAATAATACATTGTATTTATATAGCACCATTCATTCAATGTCCTCCAAAGTACTTAATAAAGGTAGTTCAGCCTTATCCCTATTTTACAGATGGGGAAGTTGAGAATGAGAGGTTAAGTGTTCAAGGTCAAAACAGAAGGCAGTGGTCAGGTTAAGAAGAAAACCCTGGTTGCCTGATTCTAACAGTGGTACAGGTGAGATCACCAGGCTTGTTAGGGCAAAGAGCACACTGCTCCTCTAGAGTGACATCACAGGAGGGTGGCGTAGGGAAGAGCTTTCACTGTGAGATGGGGGGTCACTTCTTTTCATAGGTGCTGGAGCTAGGCGTGTTGGGGGTGCTGCTGCACTCCCTGGATTGAAGTGATTTCAATTATATACAGGGTTTACAGTTTAGTTCAATGGCTCTCAGCACCCCCGCTATGCAAATTGTTCCAACATGCCTGCTTCTTTTGATCTCCTGCCCATCATACAAGACAAAGAAGCCATTCTATGAAAGAAACAATCAAGCGTGGTTATGGTTTTGTGAAGTCCTCTGTCTCACATTGGTCTTCTTGCTGCAGTCTGGACCTGAGGGGAGGAAAAAGGCCCCCATGGCACTGAAGGAGTTGTCAAGGCTTGTAAATGTCTTACATTCTTGTTCAATTTCCCATAGCTGACATCCTTCCCCTTCTTTCTCCTTCACCGATACAGATTATTTTAGCTGCTTTTGTAATCTCATTACCACACTGGTTACTCCTTCCTGTTACAGCAAGGTCCTTCCTGCAGATAAATGGAAAGAAACACTACAAACTTTAAAAAGAAGCAGTAATTTTAAACTTCAAATTATTCAACATTTTAAATCCAAACCCCAAACTAGGGAATACATTGGTGCTTACAGCAACTTCCCTGCAATTAAACTCTGCTCAGGACTTTTTGGCTAATAGCAGAGCCAGAATCAGAAGTGGTCTTTTAAGCAAAGTATGTTGTGAGCAGGAGGAAGTTGGGGAACTTTGCAGATAAAAGTACAATAATGCTACTGCATTAGAGTAACTGAAGGACGCTTGTATTATAAGTACCCTATAATTATTCCCTGGTTTAGACTAAGTGTGGTTTCATTTTCACAAATAGCTATGTTAATCACTTCACTTGGTCATTTTGCTATTGATGTCTCATGCCAATGCTTAACCTCACTGGGTTAAGTCAGGATTTTTACAGTTTTAGATATTTGTGAGAAGACACTAAAAATGACTGCAGTCAACAAAACTGACCTTTCTGAAAGAGATCCAGCCATCAGTGGTCTAAGAACTACATCTCCCACAGCAGATGTAACATCATCTGGCACCCATTGTCATAAAGATATTTGTCTGATGTATGAGTAACATACAAATGAAAACAGGGACTGTTGGAGATGGATGTGATTTCCAAGGAAGCACTTGTCAGTCAAGACTGTGGAGAATGAGGAAGTTGTGTATATTTTTATAAGTATTATGTGCACCTCTTATCCGTTAGCCTGCCTGACTGTCAGGCGTTAAATACAAGGGGACAGTAAATAGGAGATGAAAAAATGGCAACGATAAGTCTCCTTCAGGCAACAGTGCAGGAGCATTCCCCAGCTACTAATTGAGGAATGCTCCTGCTTGACTCCCAGCAGGCTGGAATAACTTACTCTTCCCAAGGCTGAAAGCCTAGGATCAAAGGGGATCCTAACCTTAAAGATGCTGGCCTAGAGAAGGAGAGGAGTAAGGTTGTCAGAAGCTTGAGAATGAAGACACAAACAGAGAGCATGATCATAGAATCATAGAATATCAGGGTTGGAAGGGACGTCAGGAGGTCATCTAGTCCAACCCCCGCTCAAAGCAGGACCAATTCCCAATTAAATCATCCCAGCCGGGGCTTTGTCAAGCCTGACCTTAAAAACTTCTAAGGAAGGAGATTCTACCACCTCCCTAGGTAACACATTCCAGTGTTTCACCACCCTCCTAGTGAAAAAGTTTTTCCTAATATCCAACCTAAACCTCCCCCATTGCAACTTGAGACCATTACTCCTTGTCCTGTCATCTTCTACCACTGAGAATAGTCTAAAACTTTGGAACCCCCTTTCAGGTAGTTGAAAGCAGCTATCAAATCCCTCCTCATTCTTCTCTTCTGCAGACTAAACAATCCCAGTTCCCTCAGCCTCTCCTCATAAGTCATGTGTTCCAGACCCCTAATCATTTTTGTTGCCCTCCGCTGGACTCTCTCCAATTTTTCCACATCCTTCTTGTAGTGTGGGGCCCGAAACTGGACACAGTACTCCAGATGAAGCGTCACCAATGTCAAATAGAGGGGAACGATCACGTCCCTCGATCTGCTGGCTATGCCCCTACTTATACATCCCAAAATGCTCATATCCAGCTTCTCGTCCACTGGGTCCTTTTCCGCAGAACTGCTGCCTAGCCATTCGGTCCCTAGTCTGTAGCGGTGCATTGGATTCTTCCATCCTAAGTGCAGGATCCTGCACTTATCCTTGTTGAACCTCGTCAGATTTCTTTTGGCCCAATCCTCCAATTTGTCTAGGTCCCTCTGTATCCTATCCCTACCTCTCCTCCCAGTTTAGTGTCATCTGCAAACTTGCTGAGGGTGCAATTCACACCATCCTCCAGATCATTTATGAAGATATTGAACAAAACTGGCCCCAGGACAGACCCTTGGGGCACTCCACTTGATACCGGCTGCCATCCAGACATGGAGCCATTGATCACTACCCGTTGAGCCCGACAATCTAGCCAACTTTCTACCCACCTTATAGTGCATTCATCCAGCTCATACTTCTTTAACTTGCTGACAAGAATATTGTGGGAGACCATGTCAAAAGCTTTGCTAAAGTCAAGAAACAATACATCCACTGCTTTCCCTTCATCCACAGAACCAGTAATCTCATCATAGAAGGCGATTAGATTAGTCAGGCATGACCTTCCCTTGGTGAATCCATGCTGACTGTTCCTGATCACTTTCCTCTCGTGTAAGTGCTTCAGGATTGATTCCTTGAGGACCTGCTCCATGATTTTTCCGGGGACTGAGGTGTGGCTGACTGGCCTATAGTTCCCAGGATCCTCCTTCTTTCCTTTTTTAAAGATGGGTACTACATTAGCCTTTTTCCAGTCGTCCAGGACTTCCCCCGATCGCCATGAGTTTTCAAAGATAATGGCCAATGGCTCTGCAATCACATCTGCCAGCTCCTTTAGCACTCTCGGATGCAACGCATCCAGCCCCAGGGACTTGTTCACGTCCAGCTTTTCTAAATAGTCCCTAACCACTTCTTTCTCCACAGAGGGCTGGCCACCTACTCCCCATGCTGTGTTGCCCGGTGCAGCAGTCTGGGAGCTGACCTTGTTCGTGAAGACAGAGGCAAAAAAAGCATTCAGTACATTAGCTTTTTCCACATCCTCTGTCACTAGGTTGCCTCCCTCATTCAGTAAGGGGCCCACACTTTCCTTGGCTTTCTTCTTGTTGCCAACATACCTGAAGAAACCCTTCTTGTTACTCTTAACATCTCTTGCTAGCTGCAGTTCCAGGTGCGATTTGGCCTTCCTGATTTCATCCTACATGCCCGAGCAACATTTTTATACTCTTCCCTGGTCATTTGTCCAATCTTCCACTTCTTGTAAGCTTCTTTTTTATGTTTAGGATCCGCAAGGATTTCACTGTTAAGCCAAGCTGGTCGACTGCCATATTTACTATTCTTTCGACACATCGGGATGGTTTGTCCCTGTATCCTCAATAGGGATTCTTTGAAATACAGCCAGCTCTCCTGGACTCCTTTTCCCCACATGTTATTCCTCCAGGGGGATCTTACCCATCAGTTCCCTGAGGGAGTCGAAGTCTGCTTTCCTGAAGTCCAGGGTCCGTATTCTGCTGCTTACCTTTCTTCCCTGTGTCAGGATCCTGAACTCAACCAACTCATGGTCACTGCCTCCCAGATTCCCATCCACTTTTGCTTCCCCTACTAATTCTTCCCAGTTTGTGAGCAGCAGGTCAAGAAAAGCTCCCCCCCTAGTTGGTTCCTCCAGCACTTGTACCAGGAAATTGTCCCCTATATTTTCCAAAAACTTCCTGGATTGTCTGTGCACCACTGTATTGCTCTCCCAGCAGATATCAGGATGATTAAAGTCTCCCATGAGAACCAGGGCATGCAATCTAGTAGCTTCTGCGAGTTGCCAGAAGAAAGCCTCATCCACCTCATCCCCCTGGTCCAGTGGTCTATAGCAGACTCCCACCACTACATCACTCTTGTTGCTCACACTTCTAAACTTAATCCAGAGACACTCAGGTTTTTCTGACAGGTTTCAGAGTAACAGCCACGTTAGTCTGTATTCTCAAAAAGAAAAGGAGTACTTGTGGCACCTTAGAGACTAACCAATTTATTTGAGCATAAGCTTTCGTGAGCTACAGCTCACTTCATCGGAGCATACTGTGGAAAGTGTAGAAGATCTTTTTATACACACAAAGCATGAAAAAATACCTCCTCCCACCCCACTCTCCTGCTGATAATAGCTTTTCTAAAGTGATAACTCTCCTTACAATGTGTATGATAATCAATGTGGGCCATTTCCAGCACAAATCCAGGGTTTAACAAGAACGTCGGGGGGGGTAGGAAAAAACAAGGGGAAATAGGTTACCTTGCATAATGACTTAGCCACTCCCAGTCTCTATTCAAGCCTAAGTTAATTGTATCCAATTTGCAAATGAATTCCAATTCAACAGTTTCTCGCTGGAGTCTGGATTTGAAGTTTTTTGTTGTAATATAGCAACTTTCATGTCTGTAATCACGTGACCAGAGAGATTGAAGTGTTCTCCGGCTGGTTTATGAATGTTATAATTCTTGACATCTGATTTGTGTCCATTTATTCTTTTACGTAGAGACTCTCCAGTTTGACCACACAACAGAACCACTAACCCAGGAACCTATTCTTGCAACAAAGCCCATAGCCAACTGTGCCCACATATCTATTCAGGGGACACCATCACAGGGCCTAATAACATCAGCCACACTATCAGAGGGTCGTTCACCTGCACATCCACCAATGTGATATATGTCATCATGTGCCAGCAATGCCCGTCTGCCATGTACATTGGTCAAACTGGACAGTCAATGAGTGGTCACTTTAGATAAGCTATTACCAGCAGGAGAGTGGGTTTGTGTGGGGGGGGGTGAGAAAACCTGGATTTGTGCTGGAAATGGCCCAACTTGATTATCATACACATTGTAAGGAGAGTGATCACTTTAGATAAGCTATTACCAGCAGGAGAGTGGGGTGGGAGGAGGTATTTTTTCATGCTTCGTGTGTATAAAAAGATCTTCTACACTTTTCACAGTATGCATCCGATCAAGTGAGCTGTAGCTCATGAAAGCTTATGCTCAAATAAATTGGTTAGTCTCTAAGGTGCCACAAGTACTCCTTTTCTTTTCAGGTTTTTCTGCAGTTTCATACTTGAGCTCTGAGCAGTTATACTGCTCCCTTACATACAGTGCTACTCCCCCACCTTTTCTGCCCTGCCTGTCCTTCCTGAACAGTTTATAACCATCCATGACAGTACTCCAGTCATGTGAGTTATCCCACCAAGTCTCTGTTATTCCAATCACGTCATAATTCCTTGATCCATGCAGAACAGTCTGCTTCTCGCAGTCAGAGATGGGGGGTTAGCTGGGCTGAAAGGGACTAAAATTCTGGCAAGGAAGGATTAAGGGGTAGATAAAGGAAAATACATATATGGGATTCTTTTTTGTTTTAACCCTTAGTTCTGTGTGCTATGTGCCCTTGAGTGAAAGAATAAATAATGCTTTGTGTTAGAAAAAAAACTGTTTGAGTCATATGAGTTATATGCACCTGTTATCTATTAGCCAGTCAAAGATTCCCAGAGGAAGAGAGACTTACAGGTGCCAAACTCAGCAGGATCTGTCAGATTAACACAGTTGGGAAATGGGGGGTGGGGTGCTGCACCCCAGACATCCAGTTTGAGTGTGGTTGGATTGTGTGGTTCCATCCAAAGAAGGAGAAGGTAGTGAAGTACTGAAGGGACTAAAAGAGGCCCAAGGCACAGCTCACCCAGTAACCATGACAAAAACTTACTAATACCAATCAAGTTTCAATGCTAACAACAGAGTTGAAAACACTAGTTACAAGGGCCTATCCTCATGCAACCCAGGGGATGCTTCACAAGTGGGACAGTGGTAGCAGCAATGGTGCAAGTAGGGGTGTCCGGTCCACCATACCAGTAAGATATTTATAGCCAGTACTCTGTACCAGAAAGACACAGGAGGAGCAAAACTGAGGCCTCCAGGCAGCCCCATGCCAGCAGCTCCTCCTGCACGGCTGTACCACCCCCAGTCCTGCCCCAGTCCTTCCATGCAGCTGCGTCTCTTGTCTGGGGTCTGTACAGCAGCTCCGCCAGAGGACAGGGCTGGGGGTGGTACATCCGCATCGGAGGAGCTGCCGGCATGGGGCTGGCTAGTGGCCCCACATTTTGCTCCTTTCGCTGCTGTGGTTCTGGAGAGCCCTGCAGTTCAGAAGTCTCTAGTGCAGCAGGAGGAGGACAGAGCCCCCCCCCCCTCCCCCCGCTACCCGGGAAACGAGGGATGGATCATGGGGAGAGTGTGGGAGCCCCAGCTGGGGGCTGGGCGGGAAGGAGTGACATAGGGAAGTCATGTGCCCCGCCTCTAGCTGGTGCCTCCATTTTTGTGTCCCTCCCATGAGTGCAGCGTACCAATAAGAAATGAATTCTACTTGCACCACTGGGTGGCAGAGAGTATGTTCTTTACTAACTGTTGTTAGGGGGCTTATTCCTTCACCCACTTACTTCCCTGGTCCTTCTCGCATGAACAGAGAGCAACAATACCCGAAGTCCAAAGGTGCAAACAATTCGATGTTTATTGGGGTGAACTTCCAGCAAGCATGATTCCAGTTTCCTTCCTTAGTATCCTCCTTCCCAGCTCTGACACCACAAAGCCTTACACCTGTGTCCCTGTTCCCATTCCTGCCCTTAGCCAAACATGATTCCAACTTCCTTACTCCCATTCCCTGTTCCCATTTCCCCCTTTAGCAAAACATGATTCCAATTTTCTTACCCCCATTCCCTGTTCCCATCTCCCCCTTTAGCAAAACATGATTCCAACTTCCTTACTCCCATTCCCTGTTCCCATCTCACACACCCACATGCCCACCCCCACCCACGCCCCGTCACTTCCTCATTGACTACAGATTATATAGTAAAACTTGAGTTCTGCTTAGCTATACCTTAACCAATCATTTTCCTGAAATTTAACTAACCAATCCTAACATATTGTAACATGATTATGTAACCAATTATATCCCACCACCTTAATTAGTTTACACCCAGCAAAATTAATTATACAGCAGACAGGAACAATCACAGAACCAGACAGAGATTATACAGACAAACAGCAGCAAAGTGGGAACTATAATGACAAAACAATACAGAAGTGAGGATTTCACATCCCAGCTATTGATAAGTGAGTTCTTGCCAGACAGGATGCTATCAAACTAAGTTTCCTTTTACATTTTCTAGGCACTTCCCTTTCTCTGGAGGTGATAGGAATACAATCCTGTCCTGATAGTGCCTAACAGCCCAATAGCACCTTATTTCAATGTGACTAGTTTGGAATGTGAGGATGTGACCGTTCGCTTCCCAGCTTATGGCTGCCTCTGCTGCTTAGCCAAAGGCCTGAGCCTAAGAACAGGGCCTCAGACTGTCACAGTAAGAGAAGGACCTTACACCAGCAGACAGTGATTTTGATTCTTTCTTTTATACCTCTATCACTAGCCAAGTGATAAGAATACACCTAAATTCTTAGAGTACAGGCCTTTGCAGACAGGCCTGAATATCTATATCCTAACAACTGTAGCAGGGCAGTTACCCCGCTCTGGAGAAAAAAGGCTAGGCTGATTGGGGAAACAGCCACAACTGGGGCCACGTCCCAATCAGGCCATAGCTGGCCCTATAAAAAAGGTTGTGAGCCAGCAGCTAAGTGAGTCTCTCTCTAGCTCTTAAGAGAGAAGGGTACTTGAGACAGAGCAGTGCTGGGGAGCTCCAGCCTGGCAATTCCCCAGGCTGCAGGCCTTGATAGAGGCCTACGTAGGTATGTGGGCTGGGAGGAGCAGCTGGGGGTCAGGCAGAGGCAGCTGATCCAACCTCCTTGCCAATGATGAGTGGCCATGACAGACTGCAGTTTGCCCCAGTGAGCAGGGGCTAGATGATGACTGGCAGTAGCCACTAAGGCAAAGTGGATTTAGAGGGTTGGGGTTCCCCTAGGAGGGGAGACCCAGAGAGTGGTAGATACGCTGGAGGGTAGGGATAGGATACAGAGGGACCTAGACAAATTGGAGGATTGGGCCAAAAGAAATCTGATGAGGTTCAACAAGGACAAGTGCAGAGTCCTGCACTTAGGACGGAAGACTGCAATACACTGCTACAGACTAGGGACCGAATGGCTCGGCAGCAGTTCTGCAGAAAAGGACCTAGGGGTTACAGTGGATGAGAAGTTGGATATGAGTCAACAGAGTGCCCTTGTTGCCAAGAAGGCCAATGGCATTTTGTGATGTATAAGTAGGGGCATTGCCAGCTGATCAAGGGACATGATCATTCCCCTCTATTTGACATTGGTGACGCCTCATCTGGAGTACCTTGTCCAGTTTCAGGCCCCACACTACAAGAAGGGTGTGGAAAAATTGGAAAGAGTCCAGCAGAGGGCAACAAAAATGATTAGGGGACTGGAACACATGAGTTATGAGGAGAGGCTGAGGGAGCTGGGATTGTTTAGCCTGCAGAAGAGAAGAATGAGGGGGGATTTGATAGCTGCTTTCAACTACCTGAAAGGGGGTTCCAAAGAGGATGGTTCTAGACTATTCTCAGTGGTAGAAGATGACAGGACAAGGAGTAATGGTCTCAAGTTGCAGTGGGGGAGGTTTAGGTTGGATATTAGGAAAAACTTTTTCACTAGGAGGGTGGTGAAACACTGGAATGCGTTACCTAGGGAGGTGGTAGATTCTCCTTCCTTAGAAGTTTTTAAGGTCAGGCTTGACAAAGCCCTGGCTGGGATGGTTTAGTTGGGGATTGGTCCTGCTTTGAGCAGGGGGTTGGACTAGATGACCTCCTGAGGTCCCTTTCAACCCTGATATTCTACGATTCTATGATTCTACTGCTGAGGCAGAACCCTGAGGTAAAGGGCACTGGAGTCCAGGAGGGGCACCGGGCCAGTGGCAGGCGAGATACCAACCCGCAGAGAGTGCTCCATATGCTGGAAAAGAGCTAATTCCCAGATGACCAGGAGGCGGCGCTGCAGCGGTGAGTCCTCATCTCACTACACCAGGGACGGGCCTGAGGGCTGCATCGGGTTTCGGAAATTGTAGGGAGGGCCGGTTGGGGGAGGCTGAGCCTTCCTAAACAGCCAGACATGGCCTGGTCCCTGCCCCCTATCTGACCCTCCCCCTGCTTCTTGCCCCCTGAAAGCCCCCCCCCCAGGACTCCTGCCCCATCCTGCTCCCTGTCCCCTGACAGCCCCCGGAACTCCCACCCCTGACTGCCCCCCCCTGCTGCCCAACCCCTCCTCTTTCCTGACTGCCCCCCCTGGAACCCCTGCCCCCATTCAGCCCCCCTGTTCCCTGCCCTCTGACTGCCCCGGCCCCTATCCACAGCCCTGACCACCACCCTGAACTTCCCTGCCCTCTATCCAACCCCCCCTGCCCCCTGACCGCGCTGCCTGGAGCACCGGTGGCTGGCGGCTCTGCAGCCCCACCGCCCAGAGCACCAGGACAGGCAGCTGCGGCTCTGCAGCCCCACCGCCCAGAGCATTGCGCCAGTGGCGCAGTGAGCTGAGGCTGTGGGGGAGGGGCCGGGGGCAAGCCTCCTGGGGCAGGAGCTCAGGGGCCAGGCAGGAGGGTCCCGTGGGCCGGATGTGGCCCACGAGCCGTAGTTTGCCCACCTCTGTGCTACACTAACCATGAGTGTAATGCCACTGTATTAGACTGTGATAATCTGTGCTAGTGTGTTGTTGGCCGACAAAAGACTAATTGCTGGATTCAAAGGCATCTCCTGCTTTGCTGCTGTTAACCTCTTTCCCTGACAATTACTTTGACTCAGTACTCAAATTAATGCACCTGCAGAAAGATATAGCCAATCATTTTACCATCTCAGCTTCTGGCAGAGGTACGTCCAAAGCAATGGTGTAGAAAGCACATTCACTCTCCTCATGACATAACGCTACCCTACCTGTACCAGCAGTTAATATCAGGGGCAGAATACACTCAATTTAAAAAAAAAAATACTGCTGTGGGTAAGGGAGTGGCAAGTCCTCTACTCATTCTATTATCCTAAAAAATGATGTTTGAAAAACAAAGTACAAATTGATTACTGCAGTATTTGACAGTATCTGCAGCCCGAGGGCTGTATTCATCAATTAAGCTGTTGGTTATGAGACAAAATACCAGTCAGGGTATAAGACACCAACTTACAGCTACAAGAGTCAATGTGAAAAATAGTAGCAAATGATGTAAATAACCATGATCCATGTTTGCAGAGATGACTTTGTAGGCCTTATAATCCTCATGGAATATTGTAAGATGTTTGCTATAAGTCATTTGGTCTGTCACAGCCTTAACATGTTCTTCACTCAACTGCTGATCTAGATCTGCAAGCAGCAGACATATTTGGTGTAGCAGATTGAGCACTCACTGCCGCGGCGCCTCCTGCTGGTCATCCGGCATTAGCTCACCAGCCTCAGAACACCTCCTGCTGGCCAGTGTCTCTCCTGCCTCGAGCCACCATCCCTCCTGGACCCCAGTGCTCCTTACCTTGGGGTTCTGCCCACAGCAGTACCCCCACACTCTGGGTCTCCCTTCCCAGGGGAACCTCCAATCCCCGATACCCACCTTGCCTCAGTGGCTACTGCCAGTCATCATCTAGCCCCCTTTCCCTGGGGCAAACTGCAGTCTGTAATGGCCACTCATCATTGGCAAGGGGGGTTGGACCAGCTGCCTCTGCCTATCCCCAGGCTGCATCTCTGCAGCCTCAGTGCCTCCTTAGGCCTTTAACAAGGCCTCAGCCTCAGGAGTTGCCAGACTGGAACTCCTCTTGCTCTTTCCCAGCTCTGCTCTGCTCTGCTCTGCTCTGCTTCAGGTACCCTGTGCTCCCAGGCAACTAGGTCCTTCCCACTCCAAGGCTGGAGTGAGACTTCCTGGCTCAGAGCCCTCTTATCAGGACCAGCATGTGGCCAGCTACTCAGCCAGCCTTCCTCAGCTGCTCTTAATCCCTTTTCTCATTGGGTCCCAGCCACAGCCCTCTCCAAGGGCTGCTTTTAACCCCTGCTTTCCTGGAGTGGGGCAGCCGCCTCACTACACTTGGTGATATTCAAGCCCTAGAAAAGATAAGTGTGTCGGACCCATCGCCTGTTGATGATACACTTGGAATCAACTGCTGTTCTAGCTTTTATCTGGTAGTCATAGTGAAACAGGAGCCTTTATTTGATATAAATGCAACTAAATATTTACAAGTGAATATAATTTCAACTGAGTCAATAAATCACTGTTTTTCAGTACACAAAAATGAAAATAGTGTGTCTAGAGAATCATACTGTGAGCTGGAAATCAGTAGGGCCCATACTTGGACATTTAACCTCCTGTGATTGTATGATTTCAAAGTGAAAGTTGTGAGCCAACAATCAATTTATGGTTTTGTATTATGCAGCTGCACAGAGCGAAACACTTTTTTTTTTAAAGGCATCAAGTAGAGGCAGTTTTTAAAGTGTGATAATGTTAGAAATGTGCCAATAATAAGAACCCTCATAATTCAGGAGGTCCTGAGGCAATACCTCTACTCAGTGATTGCAAAGCCAAGTTCCACTATCTGTGACACATGCTGTGTACCCATTACAACTTTAGAAGAACTCATATGAATTTCCAAAAATGTTGCAGAAAGATAAACCTCTGCAATAAATTATCCTGAAGCTAATTATTTCCAATTAACTTTTTAAAATTATGTATAGCTGCTGAAGTACCCATTCTTAACTGTATTTTAAGTAATGCATTCAAACTTAATTCAGACAGCCACTAAGCCTATTCAAGACCAGTTTCCTGGGTCATGCAAATGCTGTTCAGTGACTGCTTGAGTGATAGAGAGCTTGTGGGGATGGACTTTTGCCTAGGGCATCATAACCTGAAGCATCAACCCTGAGCACATATGTGATATTTTTAGTCTTCCGTTCAAGCTCTACTATGTTTGTTTCTTCCTGTCATGTTTTATATTTACTTGTTACTACAGACATTCCTACACTTATAGCAAGTACTTGTTAATGGTTTGCATCCTTTACTTACTTGATAGTACAAAAATTATTGAAATATATCTTGATAGGAAAACCATTTTTTGCTTCTCCACAAATAGGACATACTGATCGATCAGTATATTCAGCCATTTTTTTTACTGTAGTTCAGTAAGTGAGACATATTTTAAAAGTTGTTTTTTGACAAGCCTAAGCCATGACTCATTTTAAAAAAACAAATTCAATTTGTAAATTATAGGGTGGAATTATACTGAAGAAATTTTTCCACTATAGCTGATTCAAATGTAGCATGAATAATTGTACGTTGCAGATGGTTGGACATCACTGATGAAGGAATCAGTATAACCACATCCAGGAGTTCCCTATATTTTATTTTGCAAACAACAAGACAGCAGATAAACTAACAACTAATTTGATGAATAGTTTCACAATTGCTTTAGATGCATATCAATCAGTAACTCAGCTTGGCCTGTTCTTTGAGGTAGTCAGAGAGCAATGCTTGGGCTCTGATGCCTTCACCTACCCATCCTGAAAAAAAATCACCATTCTTAGACTCCCTTAAATAAATGCATATTATTATGTGTGAGAAATAATCCCCCTTCCATCTGTATCCCTCTCCATAGAACTATTGCCATTATTTCTCTCCTCAATTCCATATTCAGTCAAGAAGTACACAAGTCCCTTGAGTGCAGTTTTGAATTTCAGAGGGTAGAACGGGCTGAATGCCCTTAAAAAATCACCTCTGATTTCGAAGGATTTTATCAAGGGCTATAGTCTGGCTGTAATGACACTCCCCTTTTACAAATTTGTGAGGATGGGTGCAGAAGCAAAGTGCGCAAGCATCAGTAGTTGCTTCAGTTACTGAAATAAAATCAAAATAAATTTCTTGGAGATGTGAAAAAGTTTGGAGAAGGATGCCCTCGCCCTCATGCTGGTGTGACCAAACTGGGCTCCTTCCATCCCCATGACTTTTAATTAGGCCATTGCCAGCCTCCCTCACCTCTACTTAATGTCTGCCCTTCCTTTGCACCTTATGTCTGGGGCACACTGACCACTCCAATACTAGTGAGTAAAAATTGCTTTGGGGGACAGAACACTAACATGCATAATCCAGTAGCAACAAGCCTCAAGAAAGAGAGAATTTGCTACAGATGCTGGAGTCCCATGGATGATGTGAGGCTTGAAGGCGAAGAGAAGGTAATTCAGTCCTAATATCATCAATATCATTGGGTAGAGAGTGGGCTGAGAATCCTAGGAGGAAATCAGGCCTGTTAGTGTGGAGGACAATGTTTCCCCTTTGTTTATCTATGTGACAGGATTGTTCTGGCGAGGTATAAGTAAGAGAAGCAGTAATTTTTATACACTTGGTAACACTTTACTAACAACAGAAATAATCCTATTAATATTCTCACTGGCTAAGCACCAGCATCCTAAAATGAAAAAATAGTTCCAGTAGCATGTTTTCCTATAACCTAGCACTGGCCTTATGTTCCATTTAAAATATTCTGAAACAGTATGATTTATAATCATTGCTTTTGCTAACACTTACCATATTGCTCTGTATGTTGTATGGCTGGATGTCATTATAGTATAGCATGGCAAAAAAAAAGTAGGGGGGGAGGCGGAAATAAACATTCAAAACTACTCACCAAAAAAACTTCTATGATTTTTTTTTTAAGTATTTTCCTCTCTTCAGGCTAGAGTAATATCTTCTTATGTCTTTTTATTTAGATTAGACTCATAGCAGATTAGGATTGGAAGAGACCTCAGGAGCTCATCTAGTCCAACCCTCTGCTCAAAGCAGGACCAACCCCAACTAAATCATCCCAGCCAGGGCTTTGTCAAGCCGGGCCTCAAAAAACTCTTAGGATGGCGATTCCTCCACCTCCCTAGGTAACCCATTCCAGTGCTTCACCACCCTTCTAGTGAAATAGTGTTTCCTAATATCCAACCTAGACCTCCCACACCGCAACTTGAGACCATTGCTCCTGTTCTGTCATCTGCCACCACTAAAACAGCCTAGCACCATCCTCTTTGGAATCCCCCTTCAGTTATTGGAAGGCTGCTATCAAATCCCCCCTCACTCTTCTCTTCTGCAGACTAAATAAACCCAGTTCCCCCAGCCTCTCCTCATAAATCGTATGCCCCAGCCCCCTAATCCAGAGATCGGCAACCTTTGGCATGTGGTCCGCCAGGGTACGCCCCCTGGCGGGCCGAGCCGGTTTGTTTACCTGCTGTGTCCACAGGTTCGGCCAATCGCGGCTCCCACTGGCTGCAGTTTGCCACTTCAGGCCAATGGGGGCTGCGGGAAGTGGTGGCCAGCACATTCCTCGGCCCGCTCTGCTTCCTGCAGCCCCCATTGGCTTGCAGTGGTGAACCGCAGCCAGTGGGAGCTGCAATTGGCCGAACCCGCGGACGCGGCAGGTAAACAAATCGGCCCGGCCCACCAGAGGGCTTACCCTGATGGGTCGCGTGCCAAAGGTTGCCAATCCCTGCCCTAATCATATTCATTTGCCCTCCGCTGGACTCTCTCCAATTTGTCCACACCCTTTCTGTAGTGGGGGACGCAAAACTGGATGCAATGCTCCAGATGTAGCCTCACTAGTGCCAAATAGAGGGGAACAATCACTTCCCTCAATCTGCTGGCAATGCTCCTACTAATGCAGCCCAATATGCCGTTAGCTTTCTTGGCAACAAGAGCACACTGCTGACTCATATCCAGCTTCTCGTCCACTGTAATCCCCAGGTCCTTTTCTTCAGAACTGTTGCCTAGCCAGTCAGTCCCCACCCTGTAACAGTCCATGGGATTCTTCTGTCCTAAGTGCAGGACTCTGCACTTGTCCTTGTTGAACCTCATCAAATTTATTTTAGCCCAATCCTCCCATTTGTCTAGGTCACTGTGGACTCTATCCCTACCCTCCAGCATATCTACCTCTCCTCCCAGTTTAGTGTCATCTCCATTAGGTCTAGATACATAAAGGGGACTTAGGCTCAGCATTGCAAGGCCAAACTTTTGGTGCCCTGCCACCTAATGAAAGCCACAGTCCTGAGTTTTGCACCCAGGTGCCCTCTAAAATGGATGGGGAGAGTTAGGCACCTACAAATCAGATCCACAATAGCCGGCAAGCTGAGTGTGGAGCTGCCTAAACTAGCCAATAGGAAATGCTTAGCTGGGGGCTGACCAAAAGCCCCACCTCTTCAGAGGGATATAGGTGACTAAGTCTGGGTTGGAGGAGGGAAGTGCCTATCTCTGCCTGAGATTCCCAATCAGGAGCCCTCTCTTTGAATTCTTACAAAAATGGAGGAAAAGAAGGTGGTAGGGGTGCCACTACTGCCTCCCTTATGCCCTTTACCCAGTGGTTAGAGCACTCATCCAGGACGCAGGGTTGCCAAGTTCAAGTCCCTGTTCTAATGTTTATGTAATTATACATAGCGGATCATCTTCAACAGGAGAGATTGAAAGCCCCACCTTAGAATAACCCATAACTTAATGGTTAGAGCACTCTCCTGAGATATGGGTTCAAGTCCCTGCTCCTAACCAGACAGAGGCGGGGGATATGAAGCTGGGTCTCCCATATTTTGGGTGAGCACTTTAACCACGGGGGTAAACGTTGTAAGGGCAGCACTATCTCATTCTCCAGCTGTTTTGTGTGAAGCAGATCTCAGGCAGCCTCTGAGACCACTTACTGGATTGAGCCCTGCAGACAGAATACGTGAGGGGACACCTAAATAACAATCATGCCAGGGCTTAGGTGTGACAGGCAGCTATGTCCATACTCACTCACTCAAATTTTTAGGCACCATGGGGAATTTAATGGCAGAAATTTAGGCACCTAAGAATTCTAGGCATCTACAGAATTAGGCAGCAGTTGAGCAGGAGTTTTGAGGATCTAAATTTTGGACTTTGCCACCTAAACTGGCAGTTAGGTTCCTAAATCCCTCTGTGGATCTAACACTAACTGAATGAATAAAAATCATTTCAATATTAAAACCACATCTGAATGTCACTTAAAGTAGACATAGAAAACTGCTATATTTATGCATCTTAAATGCATCATATAACAATATGAAAAGAATATACTTAATGTAAATCAGCCCTATGATTTTCATTCTTGGGTCTTATGACTTGATATTAGACTGTTCAGTTTATCTATAGGAAGTGCTATTAGATCTTATCATAGAATATCAGGGTTGGAAGGGACCTCAGGAGGTCATCTAGCCCAACCCCCTGCTCGAAGCAGGACCAATCCCCAACTAAATCATCCCAGCCAGGGCTTCATCAAGGCTGACCTTAAAAACTTCAAAGAAAGGAGATTCCACCACCTCACTAGGTAACTCATTCCAGTGTTTCACCACCCTCCTAGTGAAAAAGTTTTTCCTAATATCCAACTTAAACCTCCCCCACTGCAATTTGAGACCATTACTCCTCGTTCTGTCATCTGCTACCACTGAGAATCTAGATCCGTCTTCTTTGGACCCCTTTCAGGTAGTTGAAAGCAGCTATCAAATCCCCCCTCATTCTTCTCTTCCACAGACTAAACAATCCCAGTTCCCACAGCCTCTCCTCATAACTCATGTGTTCCAGTCCCCTAATCATTTTTGTTGCCCTCTGCTGGACTCTTTCCAATTTTTCTACACCCTTCTTGTAGTGTGGGGCCCAAAACTGGACACAGTACTCCAGATGAGGCCTCACCAATGCTGAATAGAGGGGAATGATCACGTCCCTCGATCTGCTGGCAATGCCCCTACTTATACATCCCAAAATGCCATTGGCCTTCTTGGCAACAAGGGCACACTGACTCATATCCAGCTTCTCGACCACTGTAACCCCTAGGTTCTTTTCTGCAGAACTGCTGCCTAGCCATTTGGTCCCTAGTCTGTAGCAGTGCATGGGATTCTTCCATCCTAAGTGTAGGACTCTGCACTTGTCCTTGTTGAACCTCATCAGATTTCTTTTGGCCCAATCCTCTAATTTGTCTAGGTCCCTCTGTATCCTATCCCTACCCTCCAGCGTATCTACTCTCCTCCCAGTTTAGTGTCATCTGCAAACTTGCTGAGGGTGCAATCCACATCATCCTCCAGATCATTAATGAAGATATTGAACAAAATCAGCCCCAGGACCGACCCTTGGGGCACTCTGCTTGATACCGGCTGCCAACTAGACATGAAGCCATTGATCACTACCCGTTGAGCCTGACAATCCAGCCAGCTTTCTATCCACATTACAGTCCATTCATCCAGCCCATACTTCTTTAACTTGCTGGCAAGAATACTATGAAGACATCCAGATCAGCAGAAAGGTTCTAGCAGCCTAATGAAATCAATACAAAAGGGGTTTTAGTAAACTTTTTAATATAATATTAAAGGAAGTCTTAATAAAAGTATGGAACAAAGAATTTTGCATTAGTAATGGACTTGTGAGAGAGAACTACAGTTCCCTTTCAATTGCTAACCAAAGCTGATCCACCATATGGAAAAGCAAAGATATCTACAGATGTGTAGCGTTTGAGGCTAGGGAAAAAACAGCTGCAACAAAAAAAAACAGACTGAAGCTAGACATTGTCTCTAATAGCAGACTTCCTTTCTCCTACAGACGGAGGGCTTGAATAGCTATTTTTCCATATAGGAAATGTGAAAATTCTTTAATTGGCCTGACTTGCATTAGAATAAGAAGCAAAAGCTTTTTTTAGGTTTTCAATTATAATTTTGACACAGCCATAAGAAATGCGAACATCAAGGCTGTTTTGCTAAGTATAAAATGTCTTCATCTGCCAAGTATTTGTAATACAAAGTAGTAAACTAACATTGACAACAACTGGACTGTTTTGGGTAGATAAGGAAAATAAAGATAAAAATGAAGGGGAAAAAAAGTAATGTGATATCAGGTATCTGCAGCTTTACCAGTATGAGCTAATTATTCACACAGTGACACTTCCTAAATGTATAGCTGAAGAAACTAATGGTTTCTCATTCTAAAAACCCATTAGCTAACAGCAGCAGCTGCCATTAACCTAAGCTTCGTAACAACTATAACTAAGAGGTGGTTCTCCTCTAAATTTGTTAAATCCAGGACACCAGTTCAATATGTGTCATCCTTATGATTGCCAGTTCAGCACTATGGGCTGGTTTTCATTTTAACTTCAGAAACATAGAAACACTGAAAGATTGCTACCCAACCACTACAGCTACTTTCACCAATTGTCTCAAATTAGTCCTCCATCATAGTTTGCAGTAGTATCTCAAATTTTAAGTTGACAGAACTCAAGTTGATAACTAAGGGTCCAATCCAATTTCCATTGCAATCAGTGGGAGTCTATCCATTGACTTTAGAAAGAGCTGGATTGTGCCCTCAGTCTTTTAGCACTAAACTGCTATTATAAAAATACACACATGCATGTGTGTACACACTAGCATCATCAAAAGAAAGTACTGGGATTCAAATTCACTGGTAAAGTGAAGGATGGACTTTCAGAGTCTAGCCCAAGGATCGGCAACCTTTGGCAAGCGGCCCGTCAGGGAAATCCGCTGACGGGACAGGATGGTTTGTTTACCTGCAGCGTCCGCAGGTTTGGCAGATTGCAGCTCCCACTGGCCACGATTCAGCATTCCAGGCCAGTGGGGGCTACAGGAAGTAGCACAGGCTGAGGGACGTGCTGCCCACCCTGCCCCCCTCGCTGGAAGTATCAGAGCAGGACAGGAAGTATAAAAGGAGAGCCCTGGAGCTCAGTTAGTGCTGGACCCAGAGAGGGAGCAGATGTCTCTTCCAGAAAGCTGAACCCCCTGCAGGATCCTGGAGCAGTGCCTAAGCAGAGAAGCACTCTGCTGACGGAAGAGGTAAAAGGCCCCAAGGAGCACCAGAGGGGATGCTGCTCCACTATGAAGCAGCCAAACTGAGCTTAGTGTCAATGGAACAACGTCACCTGAGTGGGGTAGAAAGTAGCCCAGGGAAACAGACATTGATCCCGTTGCATTGCCAGGAAGCAAGGCAATGTGTTTCAGTGGTTTCCCCACTGACCCAGTGGTGGGACCACCTGCCACTGTTACAGCCCTGGGCTGGGACCCAGTGGAGTAGGGTGGCATCTAGGTCCCCCTTCATTCTGCCACCTCATGCTTGGGGGCTGGCTGTCTACTCACCTGAGGCCAAAAGACCTAGTCATAGCCTGTTAAAATGTTATCTGCCCCAGCCAGGAGGCTGCAGGTCATTGGCTGGAGCAGAGCAACAAGCAGTCTGAGGGGCCTTAGCCCAACTATTGTTGCCTGCCATAGTGAGACAGAGTGGCCTCCCTCTCCACTTGAGAGTGAGTGACCACTCCAGGGACACAGAATTTCCCTGTACTAGTAGGGTGAAACACTTGCTTCAGATGTGGAACAGTTAACAATATTGAGTCTAATAGCCTTCTTCGGTTCATATCACTTTCTCCTCCTTGCATTGGCTTCCCATCCTCTAATGATGGGCCAGAACCAAAATCTCAGATCAAAACACACTTGAATCTAAGCACAGTTCAGCTTCAGATTGAACTTTGCAGCTCAGCCCATCTGTGTAGTTCATTCTTGTGCTCTTGTAGACTTTCAAGTGTTTACAATTCAAGGAAGATGTTCCAATCCACTATATCATTTAGGTCTCAATTCCGAAAACCATCATAATTTAGGACTATACATAAGCATGTGCTTAATTGCCAGTGATGTGAAGGGACTTTTAGACATTTGCTTAAAATTGAGCAAGTGCACTTAAGTGCTTTGCTAAGTAGAAGTGAATTTAAGTATGTGCTTAAGTGATCCTGAATTGGGATCTTACGTTGTAAAACTATATCTACGCATAGCTACCTCTATCTTTATATGAGTGTATGCATTTTACCATTTCCATAATTATCTGTTTTTGTCTGAAATGTGTAAAATGTAACATTGTATTCTGAATACTTCATGACTTTGACAGTTTTTGATCAGATCTGAGATCTCTTGTGCTCTGATTTTAAAATAAACAGCTTTATATGTGCAGGCATTTTTGGAAGAAATAAAACAGAAAACTAGTTCTTAGAAGTTACCTCAGGAGGTTGGGGGGGGATATGTAAATTGCTACATTTGTGTTTCTTCATCACCATAAATGGTACTAACACTATGGGTTGCTGCCAGTCACATGCAAGAATCTGTTATCTGTTACCCTGATTTATGTTAAGACAAGCAAATAGATATTAAATACTTACTTGCATCTTTTTTTATATTTTTCCTATGATGGTTCATTTAAGGACAAAGATCATGTATTTAAAAAAAACACTACTTTGTTTCTTGCAAGGTAATTTATATTCATTTTTTTAAATTATCTATAATTAGTCTATTTTCTTAGCTAGCAAATGTTCAGTTTCAAGATCACTTGTTTAATATAATATGGAAATCCAGTTTGACAAGAAAATCCTATCAATTTATCTTAGTTAGACAAATAGTGTCAGTAAACAAAGTCAGTATAACAATGGAAAGAAAATTGTGTTCATTATTTTGGCAATAAGACTAATATTACCAGCTTCAGAAAGCCATTTTTGAAGTTTTAACTACAGATATATGAACAGCCTTTGAGTAATCTAATATCTTCCATATTTTCTTATGTAATATAGCACAAACATTATGGTATGGGTTATTGTATTTGCTAGATTACACCTGTCTGTTGCTCACCAGCAATCTAAAGGCTCAATCCTGCAAAGGCTTACATACCTAAGTAGTCCCACTGAAATTCATCAGTTTCATAAAGTTATTCATGTACATAAATCTTTACAAAATCAGGACCTAAATCATCAGTGAGCATCTCGTCTGAAGGAAATGCAAGCACTACTATAGTGCAGTACTATTTTATCATATGTGCATATAAATGGGAAAGCATGCCATTCTGTTGCTAGTGGCCAAATATGACCATTAACCATATTTTGCTAATTTTAAATGTAACCCCTTTGAGATCTAGAGAGCATGGCCTCTTTAAACCTTTGCCCGGGGGGGAGGAAGTGCTGATTGTTCCAGGAAGAGTAAGTGACGTTTGGCGAAGGGTGTGACATTCCCCTGGTGTTATCTGGACCGGTGATCTGCTAGGTCACTCCAATCCAAGTCTCAGAGAGCCAGCCTTACCCTGCTCTGCTGTGAGAACCCCCACTCCTGGGCTGTTCACGCACAGCCTCTTGCATGTAAGCTGCTTGGATTGTTCAACCGAATGACACTAGCCAATATCTCCAGTCCCAGCTAGGAACCTCCATCTTGCAGTGTCCAGTTATGCCTGCTGGACACTGCAATCTTATACAAGTTCATCAATTTAACAAAGAAATGGATATGTGCCATGCTTCTTATCCCAAGGGGAGTCTCTGACATGCTTCAAACCAAATGCACTGCTTCAGGTAGAATAAACAAACAGATTTATTAACTACAAAAATAGATTGACTTATAATCACTTAAAATCTAAGCCCAACAAGATGGATTTTTGTCAAATGAAATAAAAGCAAAAGGTATTCTAAGCTGATCTTAACACTTTCAGTGTCCTTACAAACGTAGATGCTTCTCACCACAGGCTGGCTGGTTACTCTTCAGCCAGGCTCTCCCCTTTGATCAGCGCTGTAGTTGCTTGGTGGGGATATCTGTAGATGGAGGTGGAAGAGTGAGGAAGAGCATGGCAAATGTCTCCCCCTTTTTATCATGTTCTTTCTTCCCTCTTGGCTTTGCCCCCCCACCTTCAGAGTCAGGTGCGCATTACCTCTTCACAGTCCCAAACTGACCAAGGGAAGGGGGGTGACTCACTCAAGAGTCCAACAAATCCTTGGTTGCTGCGTAGGCCTGTATCCTTTGTTCTGTGAGGCTGGGCTGGATTTGTTCCATACATGCCCTGATGAGATGTCAACTGCCTCTCTGCTCTTGGAGAGTTTTTGCCTGGGCTTGTTTTAAGCCATGAGGACACATTTTCAGCCTCATAACTAATACATGAAATTACAACCTATAACATTACCATAATAATTCTCAGTGCGTCATGAGCCTTCTGAAGACACCCGACATGACAAACTTTGCATTGGATACCACACCATTATATTATAAGGATGAACATGGGGGTGCAGGATATTCCACCGAGGCACAGAACGTTACAGAGGGAGAGCATGGAGAGAGGGAGAGCAACAGAGTTTTTGTTGGGAGCTCCAGACAGAAGGGATACAGCAGGCAGGCCCTCCCATAGTGAAGCAGCCGAGAACCTGCCTGGAAGAGACAAAGTGGCCCACCAGGAATACCCTGGGACAGGAGCCAAGAGGAACACTGTGCCAAGACGGAATCACTGAAAAGGACAAACCAGAGCTGGATTATCACTGCTGCCCAGAGCTGTGTGCGGCTGTGAGTACTGGGACTTTTGACTTTGCATTGGGAATAAGGAGGAAGGCTATTAGCTAGCTAAGTGGAGAGGTTGTCATTCTGTGTGGGTTTGCAGAAAGCGGCAGAAGAGGGCACCAGAGGGGTTGCTGGGGAAAGTTTATTGGCGTGAAAGATGACCAGGAACATCCAGACTCACCACTGGACTGGAACCAACCCAGGACTCCTGAACTCTGATTGCAGACACATTTTGTGGTGTCTGCCCTTTAACTGTGGTACCACCAGGCCTGTGGGACCTGGTGTTGAATGTAACCCTGTTTTACCATGCCCCGTATCTTTCCCCTGGTTGTTTTTCATCCCTCTGTGAACAAATATTTCCCTTTCCTATTTTCCTTGTACTATTCCAGGATGTGTGTGTTCACTCGGGGGGCAGAGGAGGGTTGGAACAGGTCCCCTGGAGTAGAAGGGACTTTCCCTACTGCGTTCCTGCATGTGCCTTTTCCTGGCCAGAGCTGCCTGCAGCGCAGACTTCATCTTGGGAATGAGGGCACTACTTTCACTTGGTGGCCCATATGGGGAATTCCAGTACACACATGCACACACCTACATCACACACACTGGGCACTCCTTCACAGAGCAAAGAGACACCTGAGTGATTTTCCTCTCAATCAAAAAAAAGAAAAGAAAAGGAGAGGGGGTTACTAGAAGACCTGTGCCAAGGGACACAGACCTCAGTAACCAAGGTGGTGCTGGTGGTGAGGTTCCCAGAAGAGATGGAACCCAATGAAATTGAGGAGATTCTAGATGCAGTGGGAATATTGGGGAGAGTGAAGTGCCACACCTGTATTTACAGCCACAAATTGAATGGCATGATAACACTATGTATTCACTCCAAGGAAGCAGATCTTGATAAGGTGCCCAAAGAGGTGCTACTGGGAGGTACCCTCTGGACAAATCCGCAGCCAGAGCAGTCCTCTCCTAATGTACTTGTGTCACTTGAGGTGGATTCATTAGCACAGAAACTGCAAGTTCTGATGGTAGATGAGAAGTGGCTAAGAGAAGAATTAATCTTGACCTTAGGAGCAGCTGCAGCACCCAGCCTGGTGGAGTGGGCCAAAGAGCTGGGGAACTCACTCAAAGATACATTGAAGTCAGTGTATAAAAGTGCACCTGTCAAGGTTCCTCCCCCACTCTGAACTCTAGGGTCCAGATGTGGGGACCTGCATGAAAACCTCCTAAGCTTACTTTCACCAGCTTAGGTTAAAGCTTCCCCAAGGTACAAATTAATTTTATCCTTTGTCCCTGGATCTCCACTCCCACCACCAAACTCTAACTGGGTTTACTGGGAAACGTAGTTTGGACACGTCTTTCCCCCCAAAATCCTCCCAACCCTTGCACCCCACTTCCTGGGAAAGGTTTGGTAAAAATTCTCACCAATTTGCATAGGTGACCACAGACCCAAACCCTTGGATCTGAGAACAATGAAAAAGCATTCAGTTTTCTTACAAGATTACTTTTAATAGAAGTAAAGAAATCCCCTCTGTAAAATCAGGATGGTAGATACCTTACAGGGTAATTAGATTCAAAACATAAAGAATCCCTCTAGGCAAAACCTTAAGTTACAAAAAAGACACACAGACAGGAATAGTCATTCTATTCAGCACAGTTCTTTTCTCAGCCATTTAAAGAAATCATAATCTAACACATCATAACACATCACAATCATAATCTAACCTAGCTAGATTACTTACTAAAGTTCTAAGACTCCATTCCTGGTCTATCCCTGGCAAAAGCAGCATACAGACAGACACAGACCCTTTGTTTCTCTCCCTCCTCCCAGCTTTTGAAAGTATCTTGTCTCCTCATTGGTCATTTTGGTCAGGTGCCAGCGAGGTTACCTTTAGCTTCTTAACCCTTTACAGGTGAGAGGATTTTTCCTCTGGCCAGGAGGGATTTTAAAGGCGTTTACCCTTCCCTTTATATTTATGACAGCACCATACAAGCGGTTATGTTTTTTCTCAGGGATGTAACCCACATGAGACCCGGAGGTGATTTTGTGAATCGTCCAAGCCCTAAAAAACTCCCAATCAGTTGCAACAGTGCAAGACTATTTAATCAGTCTTGAGAGTGTCTTCGGCACCACTCATAGCGGTGGAGACCTGTATTATCATTTCCACCACACCTATCAGGAACCCCACAAACGGTTGTCAGATTTCATCAAGCGACTAGAGGATATGCTGTAGCAGGTAGTGTGGATGGAAAGTATCCTCACAAAGCGCATTGAATCTGCTTGGCATCTGCCCTTTCAGACTGGTACCATTGGGTCTGTGGACCCTTTTGTTGAATGTAACTCTGTTTTACCACTCCCCCTATATTTTCCCCTGTTGCGTCTCGGGTGGAAGGGACTTTCCCTGTTGAATTCCTGGACACGCCTTTTCTTGACTGGAGATGCCTACAGTGCAGACTCCATATTGGCCATGAGGGTACTAAAGTTACACACACAAAATTAAGTCCTGCATGTATGTTATATGTATGTTTATATAAGCACAATAATCAATCCCCTATAAAAACACTAATGTTAATGCAAGGTTCATATTCAGAAATGAAGCACTTAAAATGTATGCAGATTGCATATAAAGAATATTTAACTTTGTAAGATATTCAAAGCAGGATCCACAAAAGGACTTAGGCGTTACAATGCTGAGAATTATGGCACTTAATTTTTAGGCATCTAGAAAATCAGAGGAACAACACTGAGATCCACAAAGCCGAGTTTGGTGCCTAAACTCCCTATACAATGAATAGGGAGAGACAGATGCTTTAGAATGCACAAAAGCCAGCACACTAGATGGCTCCCTGCCTAAACTAGCCAATGGTCACTGCCAACAAGAGGAGTGTGTGCTAAGTACAGCCCCTCTCACAGAGATAGGTGCGCAAGTTCAGACTGCAGGGAGATGCCTATCTCTCCTCAGTGATCCATGAATGGGAACCCACTGACTAGAGTCAGGCAGCTTAGGCCACTAAGCCACTTTTTGAGGGAATGACTTAGGCACCTGACTCACTGCATGCAAAACAGCCTGAAGAGGAGGAGGTGGTGGTGATGGTGATGTCCACCTAATCATGTTTAGCCCAGTAGTTAGAGCACTCACCTGGGATGTCGGAGACCCAGGTTCAGTTCTGCCTCTTTCTCTCTGGTCCAGGGGTGGGCAAACTTTTGGCCTGAGGGCCACATCTGGGTGGGGAAATTGCTTGCAGGATCATGAATGTAGGGCTGGGGCAGGTGATTAGGGTGCAGGAGGGAGTGTGGGGTGTGTGAAGGGGCTCAGGGAAGGGGGTTGAGGTGCAGGAGGGGCTGCATAGTATGGGAGGGGGCTCAGGGCAGTAGTGCAGGGAGGAGTGCGGGGTGCGGCAGGGGGCTCCGGGATAGCAGCAGTGCGCACCAGGGCCAGGGCAGGCTCCCTCCCAGCCTGCCCTAACCCTGGCCCCGCACCGCTCCAGGAAGTAGCCGGCATCACGTCCCTGCTGCCCTTGCGGGAGAGGAGGCAGAGGGCTCTGCACGCTGTACTTGCCTGTGGGTACCTCCCCAGAAGCTCCCATTGGCCATGGTTCCCCATTTCTGGCCAATGGGAGCTTCGGGGGAAGTACCCACAGGCAAGCCGCAAGGAGCTCTGCGCCCCCCGCTCCCAGGGGTGGCAGGGACATGGTGCTGGCCACTTCCCGGAGCAGTGTGGGACCCGTGGCACCACGGGGGTGGCAATCCTGCTGGCCGGATCCAAAGCCCTGAGGGGCCGGATCCAGCCCACGGGCCATAATTTGCCCACCCCTACTCTGGCCAAATGACTGTTTAAGTATATATCCACAGTGGAATAGTCTTTTTGGGAACTGAGTGAGTGAGAGAGAACACAAGTCTGTAGTTCAGTGGTTAGAGCACCAAGGTGGGGAGATGCTGGGTCCCATCCCCCTGCTCCAACCGCTCATTATTTGTCCACAGTGCAACTTCAAAAGGAGAGATTAAGGGGGCCCTACACCAGAATATTCCAAAACTCAGTGGTTAGAGCACTCTATGATGTTCCACTGTGGATAAATAATTTTAAAAAGTCATTGGAGTAGGAGGTTTGGATACTGGATCTCACAGACAAATGCTCTAATCACATAGGTTTTTACATCTGAAGAAGTGGATTTTTACCCATGAAAGCTTATGCCCAAATAAATATGTTAGTCTTTAAGGTGCCACTGGACTCCTCGTTGTTTTTTTTAATTATAATTAATATGCCTGAGCCTATTAATGGTAGTGGTAGCCATACCTCTGCAAAGAGCCATCATTTATGACACCAGCAATGTGGAATCCCTATGTAAGAACGTTTAGTTGTATTAAGTACTACATCAGTACTGGTTTAATATCAAAATTTCTTAGTAAGTTAGACAATTAACTATATAATACTGGAACATATAGGTTAAGTTCTCTGAGAGTTACTACTCGAGAACCATACTCTTGAGTCCTGGAGCCATTTCAAAGCAGTAACCTATGGGGCCATGCACAAGTCCCACATGCAACAGTGAACATTAAGGGGAAATTATAAAATCCTACTATGGGTCCAATGGAGCTACCCCAATTAACACCAGATGAGAGGCTGGTCCTCAGCTCTTTACCTTCCTTTATGGGTAGTGGGTCTCAGAACCAATCATTTCATCTCCTTTCCATTAGATACAATACTAATAGTTTTAGTTTAATGGTTTTAGCAATTTAGAAGCTAGAAGTTTCATATACATAAAACTCACTATGCACTTCTGGTAGTTTAATTTCTTTTCACAAGATTAGGTATAGGATGACACTGCAGTTATATTTAAAAAAAGAGAAACCCATCCAACAAAAGCCACAGTCTCACCAGCTTGATATCCACACCATGTAATGTGCAAGATGCAAAGGAAAGGAACTGTGCTGAGGGGCAAAACAGAACAGTATACACTACAGATTAGAAAAAAATAATCCAATACAATTATGGATGAGAAAGAGGTGTAGCTTGTCAAACATTTTACTTGACAATTTTGAGTGGCTTGCGGAGAAGGTGAATAATGCAGTAAAGCAGGATTTCCTTTTTCATACAGCCACGAAATGCTGCCTTTAAAAAAAAAATCCAAGCACCAACTTCTTAAAGGTATTGGTCTTCTATTGTAACATAACAGCACTTCCAGTTGTTAGCACTATCAGGGTCAGGCAGTAAGCAATGAGTTATTTCTATGAGAAAACATGAGGGGACAGCAGACACAAGAGTAATAGTTTATCCCATTGAATTTTTATTTACACATGGACAGTTCCTGCAGATAGATTTTGAACAGATTTGTTCAATAGAAAAGCAGGACTCTCACCATGTTTCGTGGTTCAATTCAACTGTTTATTTGCAGTACACCTCAAACTACTACTTGGTATATTATTCTTGTTCATATGAGAAGCTCAACTCCCTGTTTAGAGTGCTGTTTTGGTGAAGAAGATAATAATAATACTTAGGTCTTATATAACACGTTCCATCTGTAGATCTCAAAGTGCTTTACAAAAGTAATTCCATGCCAAACTCATTAATTCATGTAATTTCATGCCAAACTTATGATCTTGGGAAAGATCCAAGGGTAGCACTTTCACTCATCCTTGTGCAGTGTCTCAGAACTACCTTGACTAAATGAAGAGACCCTAAGCTTTATAGTATCTAGCTTTGGTACTTATATGGCCTCCAATCACCATAGTATTTGAATACCATCACAATTGTTAGTGTTTTTATCCTCACAACACTTCTATGAGGTAGGGAAGTGCTATTATCTCTATTTTAAAGCTGGGAACCAAGGCAGAGAGAGAGAGACTAAGTGATTTGCCCAAAGTCATATAGGAAGTCTGTCACAGAATAGTGTATTAAACCCCTGTCTCCAGAGTCCCATGCTAGCATCATGCCTGCCACACCATCCTCTCTCCCTATCTGTTGTTGTAATGATGCCTCTAACAATAATACCTGCCATAAATGTGAACTTGTTTTCTACTTGATGCTGACTGTGAAAGGACAAACATAATTTATTCTTTTATAAGCTCCTTATAATATAATAAAAAGAAAAGGAGTACTTGTGGCACCTTAGAGACTAACAAATTTATTTGAGCATAATCTTTCGTGAGCTACAGCTCACTTCATCAGATGACTAATGACTAAATTTGTTAGTCTCTAAGGTGCCACAAGTACTCCTTTTCTTTTTGCGAATACAGACTAACACGGCTGGTACTCTGAAACCTGTCATTATAATATAATGTGTACCTAAAAAGTCTTGCCACCCACCATATGCTTTATAATTTGAATTTCAAGATGATTTGGCAGAACTCAAAACCCCAGGCACCTGTTTAAGTACTAAGCTGTTGGACGAGGCAACAGGCATTAAGTGTAAGGAAACTATTTAAAATATGAGACTATTTGTCACTGTCACTTCTTGTAACAGACATTTTGTCTAACTCAGAGATAGCATTCTAAGACATCCCAGTGAGTGCTTGGCCTTCAGCTGTTAATATATGTAAATGACCACAACTAGCAGACCAGCTGTCATTAATGGGCAAAGTGTGTTGATGAAACAAACTTGGGAAACTAGCAAGCAAAGAAAAGTAACAGCACTTTGTTATCTCTACATTAAAGTTGCTAGTTAACTTTAAGGTGAAACAAATATATACCAATGGACACTAGGCTTAAAATACTTGAGCAGTTAAAAATATGGAAACAAAACATTAAGGGAAGATCATATATATATATATATATATATATATATATATATATATATATATATATATATATATATATAATTTACTTTCAGTTCGCTCTCAAAGAAATGCAAATCGCATTGCAATACCATAAATAACCTTAGCTCTGCCCTCCTATTCCAGCCCAGCTTCAACGTACAGACCATAGAGGCATTTGCCTCTTATCCTCCACCATAGCACAACATCATAAAGATACCACAACATATCACATCTTATTCATAGAATCTAAGGCCAGAAAGGACCACTTGTGATCTTCTACTCTGACCTCCTGCATAATACTGCCCATAGGATTTTCCTGAATTAATTCCTCTTTTTAACTAAATCATATCTTACTCTCTACCTGGTGCAAAAATACCACCCTTCTGCCACCTATTACTTCACCATGGGGAAGAATCTCCATGCTATGTAGAGTGATTTAAAACCTTTTCTAATAACCCTTCCAATATGCCCCAGAGATCCTGCCTTCCAGATACATACTATGTACTCACCTTTAGCTCAGAGCTTGGAAAGTTTACCACACTGCCAGAAGTAGATATGAAAGACTAGGGTAAGGGCTTCATGCTAGGGTAAGAGGTCCAAGAACAACCTACAGTTACTGGTAAGGGGAAGAATGCCAGGATGTCCACCAAACTATTGTCTCTGGACATTACTCATGGGTCTCATCTTTTGCCCTCAACCTCTGGCAAGTAAGTATCTGATAAATTTGAAGCTCTACTCCACACTGACTAAAGGAAAGAAAGATCTTTGTCTTTGCTTCCTCCAGCCTAGTAGGAAGGATGTCTCCTCTTCTTCCACTCCCCCAAGTCTCCTGTTACGGAGGCAGTGAAAGTTTTCCACTATTCCACTCCTCACCCATCCTCCTGTTGGAGTCCTTCTCTCGTGATTCCTGTGCCTGTTTCTGCTGCTGATAGCTTTTCCAAAGCAGCAGCATGAAAGGGACATGGTTCTTGAAAGTTCCACTGGTGCCAGTGGTGTAAAGATTGTGGCTTCTTTGCACAGCACCTTTAAATATCTAGTGGTCTCTTTGCTAGACACAGCTGCTGCTTTCTGTTTAGTTCAGATGCAGCATCTTACAGAGCAGACACATTCGCCTCTCTCATGGAGACCTTACTTTTGCATTTTTTAGCTTGAGAAGAAAAAAGAAGAGTTCTTTGTACAATTGCTCTCTGGGTAAGGAAAACAAAGAACATGGATGTACTAGCACTAGCAACATGGATGTACCTAAAACCAAAAGTTCAGAGAAAGGGAAGCAACGGCAAAGAGATTTTTTTTTTTGTTTAAAAACAACAAAATATCCACTTTGAAAATATGAAGCTTCCATTTCATAGAGAGGTTCAAGAAACTGGAACACATGTTCAGAAAAACGAACGGTTTATGCAAATACTATTTATAATTGTGGCACAGGAAAAAAGTGTTTCTGATACCAGTGTGGAGGAAGATGACATTTGCAGTGCTTAAAAACATTCTCTAAAGAATGAGAAGGAGCCTAAGGCAGTGGTGGGCAACCTGTGGACCATCAGGGTAATCCGCTGGTGGGCTGCCAGACAGTTTGTTTACATTTGCACAGCCGCCCGCAGATCCCAGCCAATGGGAGCTGCAGGAAGTGGCACGGGCCACAGGGACATGCTGGCCACCACTTCCTACAGCCCCCATTGGCTGGAAACAGCCAACCAAAACCACTGGGAGTTGTGGGTGGCCATTCAAATGTAAACAAATTGTCTCGTGGCCCCCCAGCAGATTAACCTGATGGGCCGCAGGTTGCCCACCACTGCTCTAAGGCTTTAAGAGGGATGCTTTGTTCAGGAAGGAGTTTAGACTAAGATTTTCAAAGTCAACTAATGGATTTGATCCAGATGCCCAATTCCCTCTAAAAGTGCATGTCCAGATGCTCACTGCAGCTTTGAAAAATCTCAGCCTTACTTGACAATATATGAAGGCACCTCTGG
The DNA here is from genome assembly GCF_965140285.1 of Lepidochelys kempii. Classification (NCBI taxonomy): domain Eukaryota; kingdom Metazoa; phylum Chordata; order Testudines; family Cheloniidae; genus Lepidochelys; species Lepidochelys kempii. The sequence continues at coordinate 81,251,192 of NC_136380.1, forward strand.
CAGCATGCCATGTGCAAAAAAAATAAGTGGACAGAGCCTAAGACAACAAGATTTGCCACAACCCAGATAATATCAGCAAACTAGATGGATCCATATTTCTGTTGCTCACAGACATTGCAATGGTCAGAGTAGGATTTATTCAATAAGCTGCAGAACAGAAACTCTGACCTGTTGGAAATAGGGACAGACTGTCAGGGCCTGTTGCACACCCAGAAAAGGAAATCCATAATACCTACAATCATGAACCCCCTCACTAGCTCTAAATTTTGAGGAGCTCATCTTAGAATAAAGTGACTTTTGTATATTACTTATTTAATAGAACTATATGCAATGTGCAAACAGGACTCAAATACTCCATACTGGGTTAAATAGAAATGATGTGAAAATGAGAATGGAAATAGATACGTGGACACCAGAAATATGCAAATAAATGTTGATTAATCATAAACCAAGAGAAATTGATATAGCTTCGAAAAACTATAGTTAGGGAGAAAGACAAGTATTAGAATGCCTGCAGGTCACTGTACATTACAAAGGTAATTTCTCACCATGTCTCTTACCTTTGACTGGAGGAAATTGGCTGAATGAGCTCACATTGGAACACTGTGATTCCAGAAGGGAAATTAAAAAGTGAAATGTAAATTTAATACAGACATGTAGTTAATAAGGGGGTAATGGCAAAGCTGCACATGGTTGAAAGTGCAATTTCTAAAGGCTTATCCTTTAACCTTACAATTTGCAGGACCCCATAGAAACACAGTTAGAAGAAATACAAGAGAAGAGAATAATTTCCACCTTTGGAGTTCAGTGAATAGACTGCACATGGTATGCATGTGTATTAGAGTTTGTTTGGTCCTACAAAGTTACTATGGACTACAGGTTTTAGGTGGCCCAGTATGCCATTAGTTACAAAACCACAAGATTAATTTACTAAGGATACAAAACTAAACCTGCTCCAAGAGCCAGATTTTTAAAAAGAACCACCTCTGAAAATACACAAACAGTTGTTCAGATATGAAGAGATAGCATAAGAAGTAGTAGTGATGGATGAGGAGTCACATTTTGGCCTCCTGAAGTCGCTGATTGAAAAAAGTGGTAAAACTAAGGGAAAAGATTGCAACCCAAATGTCTGAGAGAGTTAAATGATGTCATCTCTTATTTGGGTGACACTGATAACTGAGAAAGATGCAGAGGAGGGAAGATCTCAGATGTTCTGAAAGATTACAAAAATAAGGTTTAAGTTAAGGTGCTTTCTTCTAGAAATAAATTGTTCAGCTTGTTGGGGCTTAGCACAGATGCAACCCTTAAAAAGACACATTTTTGAAAATGTGGCTGTACCTAAAAATATTTATTTTTGGCAATGTTGAACATGCATGGAAAACATTCCAAATATATTTACATTAGTCAGCATTGTTACAAAAATAATAAAGGGAATCTGTACTGAGACAGAAGCGTTTTCCTTCTAAAATAGTTTCATTACAGCAAATTAAATAGCCACAGAAAATAAATATTGTTTTGAACAAAGTAATGCAACACAATCTCTCCAGATGACAACATCACATAGTGGATAAGAGAGTTCATCCTTATTGCTCCAGAAAAAATGGGAGAATAGAGGTAGTGTTACCAAAAGGCTTGCCAAAGGATGCTGATTTAATTATGTAATGGTAATTGTTATTATGGAGGAGCTGATGATAACTGCAGGTGTCCAGAAGTGGAATAGATGATGAAGAACATTTTTGGTCTTTATGCAGTTTCCTGAGAAACATTTAGTACTGGCCACAGTTGGAGAGAGGATACTTGAGTAGACAGACCTATGATCTGGTGCAGTATGGCAATTTGTGTGTTCTATGACTGCACTGCAATTTATTTCTAAAATCTCATTTACTTGTTAGATTTGATGTACTTAGAGGGGCCTGTATGCCTTGATCATAGGGTCTATGTATGTCACACTGTCTGGAGTGGCTCAAGAGCAAGAATATCAACCTCAGGGCAGACTGTTAAGAAGCAGAACACAAACCCCAAACTGGCTGTGAGTTCTATACTTAGATTTCACCAACCAAGTAACAAGTGCAAACACTGGGCAGGCACCGTGCAGCCTTAACATGGAGTTACAGACAGTCCTCTTGGGCATTCCAATCTATCTTGCCACACAGGCAAGCTTGACTCTGTGACAGATGGTCACTTTACACCAAAGATCAGAAAATATTCCGGTTACTCCCAGTCCCAAAGGACCAGTTACTTTCCTCAGATCAATTTGCACTGTAGATCTCACCTCAAAGACAATGCTTGTAATCAGTTCTGTAACAAACTAAGGGGTAGTCCACACTAGAAGCGCTACAGCGACGCAGTTTTACCCGTGCAGCTGTGCCACTGTAGCACGTCTGGTGAAAACACTCTAAGCCGACGGGAGAGAGCTCTCCCGTCAACTTCATTACTCCGCCTCCACAAGAGAAGCTCTGTCTACACCAGCACTTAGATCAGTGTGACTTGTGTCGCTCAGGGGTGTGGATTATTCAGATATTTCTTTTTGGCCATGCTGAACATGTATGGAAAACTCATTCCAAATACATCTACATTAGTCAGCATTGTTACAAAAAAAAAATAAAGGGAATCTGTACTGAGACAAAGTAAGGCTTTTGAGAACGTGTTTTCCTTCTAAAATTGTTCCATTACAGCAAATGAAATAGCCATAGAAAATAAATATTGAAGTATGTAACTTAGCTTTGTGGAGCTCCCTGTGGCTTGGGGCCCCGGGGAATTGCTCTTCTTGCCACCCCCTAATGCCAACCCTGCACTTGCAGCCCCACTAATCCCATCCCATGATCCCCCAGTTGAGAAACACTGTTCTAGATGAGTTGATGTACCCCCTGAAGACCTCTGCATACCCCCAGGGGTACACATACCCTTGGTTGTGAACCACTTGTGTAGACAAGCCCTAACTAAAGGTATATTAACTAGGAAAAAGAAATGAGAGCATTATTTATAAGGTTAAAGCAGGTAAGCATACAAACGCAAATGAGATGCAAGCTTAAATTCAAAAGGTAATAGAAGCATCTATCATAAGCAAGCTTTTATGTCCTTTGGAGCTAACCCAAGCCAAGCAGCTTTGGGATCTCTTGCTTATGTTTAGAAAGCTTTGCCCCTTAGAGTCCAAACAGCATAAACAGACTCCAGGACCTTCTGGTCAGGGATTCTTCCCCACCCACCCTTCCTGAAGTCCAAGCAAATGGGACAAGTGCTTCTGCATATAACCTCTTCATGGATGGGTAGGGGAGCACTCAACAAAGTCTTTGTTCCACAATGGCCCATTTGGATTCAGTAGTCCTTCCTGATGGGCAGGAGATAATTCCTTCTGTAGGAATCCAGTAGTTTGCATTAGGTGAAGATTTGTTCCTGTTTGGTGCGTTACAGAATTTCAGAACAAACCTTTTACAGTTATAGAGCAAACACTTAGGTATTGCCTTATAGCATGGGATACCGATGTTATGTTTATAAGAAGCATATGGGATTTTATTTTAGCGGAAAAGGCAATACGCCACGTTTATTGAAGATATAATAATTAGTGTATGCATTTAATTAGAGAGAGAGAGAGAGAGAGTTTTGTTGGTTGATATTATAGTTATTAGTTTAGACTTTGGATTAATTTAGTGGCTAGCTAGGTTGATTATGGGTAGGTAGGAGCTGGGTTTTGTTGGTCGCGACACAATGCTTTGGGGAAGTTTTGGCAGGATGAACCTAAAGTTTAATGGCAAGGCATTTTGTTTATCAAGTGATTTTTTTTTATTGGGACCAATGAGTTTTGCACCATCATGCTGTAATTAGCTGTTGTTTGATGAATGCTTGTTTTTTTTAAATTTTTTTTTAATTAAGTTTTTTAGGGAGTTATTTTATGCTGGTTTTGATTATAGTTATTTTGTTTTTATTGATAATTTGCTTTTTTAATATATGTTAATAGGGGCATGTTGCAGCCTTTTGGCGCCCTTGTGTTTGTTTTGGGGGGAGTTTAGAACATCTGGTTCAGTGATGGCCTTTACACTTATTTTTTAACACACATTTTTTATTTACACACAAAACAGAATTAATTTACACAGAACATTTTGAACAGGAACATCAAATTGCAATGCAGAAGAAAAACAATCATGGCATTCTTTTACTTATTTTAAAATGCTAAACCTACAACAAAGTGGTGACCCTCAAAGGTCTGTTACTGCCTTGTAATCAGTCCAGACACAAAGAAATTGTGGCTGACGCATCTCTACCAATGGCACATTAGGCCATTCCTTTCTGCTACTCAAAAAGGGTGGCTGGCAGGATATGGTCAAATCATACATCAATACATTTAATACATGCAACATTATTATCTTATTTTTTATTCTTTATTTTAAATTATACAAAATAAATTTTTATTATACAAAATACAAACATAAAATCCTGCTACTACATGTCCCTCTTGACCCCTTAAGAACAATACTTGAGTGGGTTATATTTTATATAATTGTTTTATAGTAATATATTGCTTTATAACCTGGGGTAGCCAAAAGGATTTTATGATAAAGTTTGGGAGTGAGCTTATTTTTTATATTTTTGTTTTTATAGATTGTTGGTGAGCAATTTTAACAATAATTTCACCTAATAACAAATTAGGCTTAATTATGCTGGAAATATATTTAATTTATTTATATTTGTACGTATTGAACAAGGACTTTTTTTGTTGTTTTAAAAGATGCATTAATACTTGAACATTTTTAGATATTACCCAAAACATTTTATGTTTAAGTGATGCTAAACTAAGAAGTTGCGTTTTATTTTTTTTATTTGTTGTTTATATAGCAGCTAGGAGATGGTGGTTAGCCACCGCCACATATTTTATGTTGCTTTTAGGTTTTTTAGAATTATTTGTATTAAATTTATAGTATTATTTGCTTGCTTTTGAATGAGACTATTTTTCAATTATGAAAAGGAACTGAACTTATTTTTACTTACTTTTAGGTTTTATAAGGAGGGCTGCATTTTTACTAAAAGTTTTTAGAAGCTGGTAAAGCCATACCTTACACTGGAGTTTTATTTTTTGTGGATTAAAATTGTGATGGTTAAGCAGTGCTTTGTGTTTGGGTGTTGGGATTTATTTATATTTTGCAAGAATTTAAACATTATTATTTATGTAAATAATTTAATTTGTGAAATATGTATTTATTTGAGTTTATTTTTTTTATTTTAAGGAATATGATTTGTTTTTTTGTTTTTATAGGGCTGTTTTTGTGGCCCTTTGTTTTTAAATTTTGTTATTTGTGTTTGATGGCCTGATTAATTTTATACTGGATGATGGTTTTATTTTTTTGTAATTGTAAGAGCTAATGGAAATAATTATGATGGGTTATATTAGAGCTGCTTTTTATTATTTTGTATTAGGTAACTAGGATTAATTATTAGGCGCATTGGATGTTTAAACAGAATCTGAAAGGGTTGAATTTTTGTTTTTAGTTTATTACTGCGCAGATGGCAGCCAAAATTAGAGGCAGTTTATTTGGCCAGGGTTTTTTTTTACTATTTTTTGGAGCATTTCCTTAATAGTGTGATTCATGCACTCTACTTGGCCTGAGGCCAGTATGGTATACCAAGCTTTTGTTTAATATTTAAGGCTTGTATTATTGTTGTAAAAAATTTTTTTACAAAGGCATTTTTATTGTTAGAATTTATTATTTTGGGGGTGCCATATTTACATACAATTTTATTAACATTACCCTGGTACTATTATTTTTAGTAGGAAATGCCTTTACCCATCCTGAAAATGAATTATTACCAATAAATATTGGATTTTTAATTTTTGTTTGGCAATTTATTAATAAAATTAATTTGAACCTTGTGCCATGGCCCAGGCCTTTGTTGGTTCATTCTGGGTAGCTAATGCGGTGGACAAGCCTTGTCCTGAGCACACTGCACACAATTTTGCACCCATGTTTTAACATTTTTATATACTTTTATTTTGCTACTTGTTTCAACCTTTTTAAAGTGTTCTTTTTTTTTACTATTTTATGCATAAACTGATGGACTACATTAAAGGAACTTTTGTGGTGGGGGGTATTTTTTGGAACTTGTTTAGGGCGGTTTGTAGTGCCATTTGTTGGCTCAGATGTGTTAGCATAGACTTTTTTTTTTTTTAGTTTTGGTTATAACTGTTACGTTATGCTGTTGGGTTATTGTATTTACCCGATTTTAGATGGCTTTTATACCCATTCCTTTACTGTGTGCTTTTACATGTCACACCTTTAACTGTTTAGGGTTTTTTGTTACCCATTGGTAAATTAATTTTTATTTTTTTGAATATGCAGTATTTATTTGCTGCTTTTTACCATTTTTATACCAATTATATATTTAAAACTGTATTCTTTTTTTACACAAAAATTACTGTTAGCATAAATATACACGGGCCATGAGGAATTTTTGTATTGCCTTAAAACCTGATAAATTGAATGGAACTTGGCATGCTGAGCCGATTCATGGTCTAAACGTCCCTGAATTACTTTTTTTTTTTTTTAAGTTAAGGGCCGTGTATTTTACACTTTTTTTTTAATACTATCATTGCTCTTTTGTTAGTAAACCAGATGTGCTTTTCTTGACCCACAGTATTTAATTCTTTTAGTGGCAGTGCTTTTACCAAGGCAATTTTTTGCTTTAGAGTGACCTCTGGACATTTATGTTGATTCCCTTTTTTAATTAGCTTGGACACTGTTTTTGTGGTTACCCCTTTATTAACTAAAATAAGCATCCATTGGGCCATTTGGGTGTTTGAGACTTTACCTCCCTTTAATTTTTTTGATAAAATGTACTTGAAAGAAGTGTACTTGAAAGAAAACATAAAAACATCAGTGAACGTCTGCGGATGACCCACAGATTGGGGGATTAGTAAATAATGAAAAATGCTTTGTATTATTGACTTGTAATCTGGATTACATAGTAAACTGAGTGCAAGAAAACAATGTGTTTTAATACAGCTAAATGTAAAGTTATACATCCAGGATCAAAGAATGTAGGCCTTTTTTACAGGATGAAGGACTCTATCTGGGAAGTAATGTCTCTAAAGAGACTTGGAGAATCATCAGCTGGATAATCAGCAGCACATGAACTCCCAATGCGACATTGTGGCCAAAAGGGCTAAGGGGAACCTTGGATGTATAAACAGGGGTATCTTGAGTAAGAGTAGAGAGGTTATTTTACCTCTGTATTTGGCAGTGTGTAACCATCACTGGAACACTGCATCTAGTTCTGGTGTAGCAATACTGGACGGATGTTGATAAATTGGAGAGGGTTCAGAGAAGAGCCACAGGAATGATTAAAGGATTGGAAAACATGGCTTAGAAATTGGGTTCCTTGAGTCTATCTATTTAGCTTAACAAAAAAAAGCTTAAGGGATCCCTTGATCACGGGCTATAAATATGTGTATTGGGAGCAAAATTTGATAATGGGCTCTTTAGTGTAGCACACAAAGTTATAACAAGATCCAAAGGCTAAAAGCTGAAGATAGACAAATTCAGACTAGAAATAAAGTGCATTTTTTTAAAATAAGGATAATTAATCATTGGATCAACTTACCAAGGGTTCGCAAAAAGAAAAGGAGTACTTGTGGCACCTTAGAGACTAACCAATTTATTAGAGCATAAGCTTTCGTGAGCTACAGCTCACTTCATCTGATGCATCTGTAGCTCACGAAAGCTTATGCTCTAATAAATTGGTTAGTCTCTAAGGTGCCACAAGTACTCCTTTTCTTTTTGCGAATACAGACTAACACGGCTGTCACTCTGTTACCAAGGGTTGTAGTGGATTCCCCTTCACTGGGGATTTTGAAATCAAGACTGTATATTTTTCTACAAGATCTCCTCTAGTTCAAACAGGAATTAATTCAGGGAAGTTCTATGGCTTGTGTTATGCAGAAGAGCATACTAGATCTGGCATTAGAATCTATGAACCTTTAAAGAGAGAGGTGACTGCTTGAGATCTAGAAAGGGTGCACTCATAGTCCATGAGGGTTAGAGGTACTGTTCACTTGAAACAGTGACAAAAGGGTTTGGATGAAAGTGGGATCACGAGATTTCCAGAGTTAAGGCCCCTAACAAAAACCAAAAACATACAAACACCTCCTGCCAACAGCCTTTTAAAGCAGGGGGCTGTAGTTAAAGTACCTTTATTTGTCACAATTGATGCAATATCAAAAGGAGAGAGCTGATTTTAGGTAGGTAGGAAACAAACTATTTGGGGTTTTATACATCAAACCCAAACTATATCAGAATCCAGTGCTGTCTACACAGCTTTGATGTAACATGCTCTCTGTGAAGCACTGCTTATTAAGTAGGCAGAGACACTTAACACTAACAAGTTTTTGAATGATCTTAAGGTATAGCCAACCTCATTGTAGACATCTATATTGAAGATGGTAGAGAATGGATAATTGTAGCAAGGCCTGAAACCAAAAGGAAAGGTTACACTCTTCTCACCAGCACTGGATACCATGATTATCCCTACAGTGAACTCTACTTTGTATGGGAGTGGGAAAAGGAGATTGGGAAAGAGTGGTTTTAGCCACAGCTGCTCCAGGGACATACAGTAATAGTGGGTTTAATTTTACCCCAAAATTAGAAACTGGAATAACAAGCACACTTAAGTGCCATTTTTTCCAGTTGCTTCCCCTAATCTATAAATATTACTTCTGTCTGCTGTAGTTTAAACTTCAGCCAGTTTAACCATAGTGTGATGCGTGGATTGAGTAATATTCATCTGTAATAGCCAGGTTAGACGAGATACAGAGCTGGGTATCCTCAGCATACTGAAGAAATCACAGCCCACTCCACCATCTATATGCATTTCTATCACTACAGGATAAAGTGGAAACTCTTTCATTAACATGTTAAATGGCAAGGATGACAAGATATTATCCACAGCTGCACTCTGTCCACAGATCTATCTCAGCTCATGCTACTGCTAGCATCCACATTTCTCAGCAGCTACAGCCCCTGAAGTCTCTTTAAATGGAGGAAAAAGGGTTCCTGCTTTCCCTCAAATGAAGCAGTGTCAAAATCCAGAAAAGACACATGAAACAGACCAATGAAAATTTAGCCCTGCATCTTCAAGAATAGATCTTCCAAAAAGTTTGCCAAATACTAATAATGATGTTCCATTAATCTCTGAATTTATCACTTAGATATGAAAAGTCTGAGTAACCCGGTAGTGTCAAAAGAAACTTCCTCTTAAAGTCAGCACAAAACTACAAAGGGTTTACTGCAGAATTTGTATTAAAGGCTCTCTTGCTTTTCTGATCTACTTGGCACTACTTTTTTATTTCCACTGCAGAAGGGAAGTTTTTTAAACGTTTACCAACTGCTGCTAATTTAGAGCAGGTTCTATAGAAATGCACCAAATATTCTACAATATACTCTAAACAAGTTCACAGCTGGAAGTGTAGGACTTAATATTGTAAAAACAATTTTATTTCCAATTTGGAAAAGATGGGGAGGGGGGAATACACATGTTGGACTGGACCCACAAAGGGTATTTAGGCTCTGCATAACTTTAGGCACCCCACTGCCTAGTGAAATCCACTACCGCAAGCAGAGCTCAGGATCCCTATACAATCAGTATTGCCAACCTCAAATGTTCAAAAATCCGGCTCACCAAAAATCATGAGATATGATTTTAAAAATCAAAGATTATGTAAAAGTAATAGATCTGGTGTTTTTATTTGCCTTCTGCTTTTTGACCCTTTAGGGTGCACTAGGTCACATTTCGAAGCTTTCTCCACAGCCACAAGGACTAAAAAAAAAAAAAAACTTACTTTTTCTTTAAGAATGAAGGCTGAAATCATCACATATCCACTTAACTCCAGGAGCTGGGGCTTTAAGGAAAACAATAATTATCAGGAGACTCATGACAAAATCATGAGAGTTGGCAACACTGTACAATGCATGGGAAGAGTTAGACACCCGAGAATAGTATTCAGAGAAGCCAGTGATGGAGCTGCTAACCAGAGGACTACAAGTCCCATCATCTCTGTCCCCACTGCATATCCCCTTCCTCTGGCAAGGAAAGGCCCTGAACCAGGAAGTGGCCTGGCTCTGTTTGGATGCAGAGGCCTCAAGAATAGCCAGGAGCTGCAAGGAACCTGGAGGCAGAAAAGATTTCCTTAGGAACCATATGCAGAGCTGCGTACGGAGGGCTGTGAGTGCCAAATTTAAAAAGTTATTAAAGCTAATGTTAAAAAATTAAATACACAGGTTAAGAAAAGAGTATCTGTACATCTGGGGATAGTGCTTACATTATCCACAAATACAAAGTTTGTTTTAAAAGTCATAAGATACATATAGTGCATAATCAGCAATAACCCAAATTTAGGTGAATAAATTTAACAATACAGTTTAGATATTAACATCCAAGTATTTGGGTACATCACTCATGAAAAGTTGTACAGAGAGTTGGTTGTGGAAAGCAAAATATAACAATGAGTGAAGATTGTCCCTAAGTAATTGAGAATTTAGGGTAGGTTGTCCATTTAGAAAATACAATCCATCAGGGAAGTATTTCAGTTACTTTGCCGACTGCACTTCTCATCGGTATTACACTTGGGTGCAGGTCTGTGTGGGACATCTGGGGAAGTAGCAGTGACTGGAAAGGAAGCCCATGCAAAGGGGACCCAATGAGAGACACCAACTGAACCTAGCTTGGAAACCCACAAGCTCGTATTTGCTTGAATACAGACTGGACTGGACAGGACACCCAGGGACTAGGCTTGAAGAGCCCTAACTCTCAACTGGACTGCACTAGGGGCCCATACAGGAACTACTATTGTTCTCCCTGGTGTAGGGCTAGGCAGCCGAGATATTGAGCAGCATAGGGAGACTACTGAAATTCAGACAGGACCCCAAAGACTTTGTATGCCAGGAGCCTCTCCAGCCCCCTGGAAGCAACTTAAAGCCATTTTAGCCCACCCACTTCTTTGGCTGAGAGTTGTATGCTGTGCTGCTTGGGAACACAGCATAGAATCTCCCCCACCCTTAGTTAACATTCCTGGATTGCCATTGTTCCACTTCAGCAAAAAGTTCTACTTTAACAATGCCAGAAACTGACTATGGTCAATATTTTTTCTACTATTATTGCGGTCATAATGAAACACTTTCAAATACCATGAAGCAGCTGACTTAGATGTATTTTATAAAAGAACAGTAGTTTGATTCTTTAAAATCTTCAACAGGATAGCTAAAGAAAATCCCTTAATATCCAAATGCTTCACAGTAATGGAAAATTTGGATTTTTACTAACAATTAATGACTAATCTTCCATGAATGAGACAAAATTCACTTCCATTACATTAAAATATGCATTATAGAGATATCAGCTTTAGTTAATAAAGTCACTCTTCCATCAGTGCAGCAAAGCTTTTATTGCTTTTTTAATGAATCCAAACAAAATTTGTCATGAGATGCTCTCATTACCTTTTCCTCTTTAGAGGTCAGTGTTATATGAAGTACTAATACTAATATCTCAGCTGGCCAGCTATATTATCCAAATTAAGCTACTGAAAAATGATGGTTTCTTCTAGACTGATGGATGGCGCCTATCACCAAAGTTGGCACCACAATAGTTTCTTGTATATCTTAAAGAGAACATGTGTGACGTTATCAGCATTACTAATCTTTATCCACATCATCATGAATGTCCTTAGAGAAACAGCACTATACACATACTATCCCTTGCTCCATGTTTCAGCTTTACAGACTAGTTAGGAAGCTTTGTTGAAGAGGTGAACCTAATGCTGTTAAATATAAAGTAAGGGTAATGACATAATGTAAATTGCCGCTAACGGAAGTAAAAGGACAGTATAAATAACATGACTAAGTTAGTATCAAAAGAACAAGAATTTAATTTGGTCTGTAACTAGAAGGATGTCTGTTTCCAACACTATACAATGTGAAAAAAAAATGAATATATGACTAATTATCTACATGTATAAAAATATAAACATCCTATCAAACATTTGTTGTAAAGATACCATCTGACACACGAGACTGATAAAAGTATGGTACCTGTGCCTTCATTTCTAATTAAAAAAGAGTGCCTTTTTAAAAAAAAAAAAAAGTTCTCATTAAAAGTATCAGACTTGTATTTATTCACAGAACAGGCAAAGAGTGAGCAACAGTAATTAGAGAAATGTATACAATGCTCCATTAGCATGCCTCCACTTTAACCTGGAGAGGGACTACCTCTAAAGGCAACCACATCCACGCACTCCTTAGGCTCTCTGAGAGAGACAGTAAGAGTCAGTAACTTGTCCAGTGGAAGACTGCCCACTAGGAATTTGACTGCAATTACCAACTCAGTTTTTACATAGACTACAAATAAGTATGATAGCTATCAAACAGCTAATTACTTTAGGTCATCATCAATCTGAGTCCAAATTAGAACCAGAGACCTATAAGTGAAAGGCTCCATAGCTCACTACCAGTCACTGGTTAGTCTTTAATATCACAAACACAAAGATTAGAAAAAATGATTCATTTGAGTTGATTTTATTTACACCCATTCTTTTTTAAAATAATCATATGAGCTTTTGGGTCATCTGCTAGCTATTAAACAGACACTGATCAAAATACAGGTATCTTCATTTTAAGGGGGCATCTAGCCAACAGGAAGTTTAGTTATAATTCACATTCAAGCAAATAAGTGTAGACAAACTTAGTTCTACAATTATGTTGATATTCATACTTAGTTTTTCTCCATAGAAACAGGAATAAGAAATGGATCAAAACATTACCATATTATATACAGAGTAATATGCAAGTGTTCAGGCTAGATATACTTCATGAAATTTTGTAGCACTAAAATGAATAAAAAACTAAATGATTCGTGTAAAATGTTTATATAGTGTATATACACTAAATCTCAAATTCAATTTAATGGTCCTCCATTCATAACTCCTATGATGAATTTATTAAGCCATAGTATAAGGTTCTTAAAAAAAAAACTAGCTGGAGCTAATTTAAACACTTACTGAAAACCCATTTTATACAAAGTTTTAAAAAACATACTTCAGATAAAGTTACTTAACAGAAACTAGAAAAAGACAGTCATTGACTTAAGAATGACATTTTAAATACTTAGTAGCTGTGATCAATATCCTTTCACTTGTGGTATAGATAAAATATGCACAAATAAATCATCTTAGAATAAGGCATAGGACAACCAGCTTTCACTCTGTTTTCTGGTGCACTGGCCTCCCACTACTATCTTATTATTGCTCATCTAATTTGAAATGTATATTTCACTTTTAAAAATATTTCATTTTACAATTATCTACAACTGGACAATACCTGGTGCTCTCATGTATATTTTCAGCTTAATCACATGGATAAACTCTACCTTAATGTATAAAAAAACTAAAACTGCAAATTATTTTCAGTATTACTTTCATGCATGCCTTTAGTTAAGAGACTAGGTGGTGAAAAGAGAGAAAGCACTGAAACTCAAATTGATTAACATTGCTTAAATAAAAAGTTTTCATATTATCTGAAGCTATAGCTTTGTAAAAAGGAAATAAGGTTTAAAATTGAAATCCCAATGTGAAACTCTTTGGTTAGATTGTAAGTGCTAGTACTATCTCTAAATACAAGAGTCAGAACAACCAATTAAACTGCAGTTTTATCTTTGTAACTTCAAACTTTAATATGCACCATTAAAGTCCTTGAATGTTTAGGATGGTTAAAAAGGTGTAATTTTTTTTGTTGAAGCTTGAATAGATAACTCATGTTTTAAAATTCAAGAAGTATAAAGTGCTTTTATTCTCAGATCCTTAGCTGCTTATTAGAAAGGGAGGCTAAACCTTCATTCATTACAAAAGCTTGTGCTTATATAGTATGTTGTTCTTCCACGGAAAGCTATGGCTGCTTCCTCTGGAAGAGAAGCAGTTCTAAACTTGTTAGCTTATATAGACCAAGTTCAGCACTACTGTAAGGAGGGGTAACTCCCATTGAAGGAAGATATTGTTGCTCCTGTTTTTGCTGGGTCTGCGTTTAGTTCTGTACCTTATTTTGAGAAAGTACTTATTATGCCTAGGAAATGTTACTTAGAACTTAGCAGTGTGATTTCTCTGATAATACTGCTACAAAAAACTAAAAATCAGTATTTATTTTGTTAAGAAAGCCATTTGAGGAAGCATTTCAGTCAGCTTCAACAATTATATAGTGCTAAAGTGACAACACTGAAAGTAGCAATCAGGATTCACTTGTTTTTACTTGGATTTGTAAACTTGTATCACTTCAACATCTAAAAATCTCACTTTCATAGGAAACAGTCACTCTGTCTCCTCTCTGACCAGCCCGGTTTATGTCACACCAATCCACTTTAAAGGAGTTTAAGGAACGTGCAATGGATTTTTATGAAGTTCAACCGTATATGGTAACTTTGTGACACTAAGGATTTTACACCACCTATGAAAGTTATGATTCACAAGCACTGTAAGGTTTCAAGAAAAATTGTTGCTTTATATAATCCAGAGTACTTGGTTTGATAGTTGTCCTTGGCCATCAGCCTTCTTCACCAGTCAGCCATACTTGATCCAGTTCAAGAGTTTCTAAGTTCAGGGCTTTGGGGAAGGATAGAGGAGATGGAGTAAGAAGGGATAAGGAAGTAACTGGTCCTGGAGGATTAGTCATTCCCACCCCCAACAATCACACACTCTTCTTGGAGGAAAATCATGAGCAAGAGGGGTAACCCATCATCACAGATAGCTGTCCCACTCACCATATCATAGTTGGGTGGGCAGTTGTAAATCTGCCAGGTTGCCAAACAGGGGCAAGAAGGAGAAGTTAAAACGATGGGATGGGAGGAGAAGTTAAAACATGAGGATGGGATCTACCTCCGCCCCCGCATTCTCAGTGGGGTAGAGTGCCCAGTTTATGGAAAGAGAGTCCCTGGGAGTAAGGGAGAGGGAGCTCTCCTCACCGGCTGGGTCTGAGGGGTGGAGAGCGGACAGCCAGAGTTTTGAACATCTCCTGTGCGAAGGGTGAGGAGATGTCCGATTGTATAGACAGTCCCAATATTTGGGGCTTTTCCTTATATAGGCTCGAATGAGCCCCCCACTCCCCTCTGTTCCAATTTTTTCCACACTTGCTATCGGGTGGGGGAGGAGGGGCGGGCACGCAGCTGGGGGCATGGCGGGGGTGCAGGGGAGAGGTTGATGGGGGGGGGCGGGGAGGGCGCCGTGTGTGAGGGGCTGGGGACGCCCAGCCCCGCCGCGTCTGCCGGCTCAGTCCCTGCAGAACACGTACTCGGTGTAGCTGGTCCAGATCTTGTCGTCGGCGGGGCCGCCCTGCTCGGGGGCGAAGGCGCAGGTGCCGGTGGAGGAGCAGGCGGCCATGCGGAAGCCGGCCTCGGAGAGGCGGTCGAAGGCCTGCTCCAGGAAGTTGAACTTGAGGTAGTAGCGGGCGGTGTAGCGCTCGGGGGGCCGGTCGGGGTCGCGGCTCTCGTTCAGCGTCTCGCCGAACACCTCCTTGGCCAGCGCCGTCTTGCCGCACACGGTGATGCGCGCCACCCGCCGGAACTTGGCGTCGGCCTGCGCCTCCCGCCCGATGGTGTAGGAGCCGCGGTAGCCGATGGTGATGTAGCCCGAGCGCCGCCCCGCCCCGCCGTCCAGGGACTGCGACGGGGTGAGCAGCGGGCCGCCCGAGGGGCTGCGGCTGGAGGGGGGCGACGGGGCCGAGGCGGCGCCCCCTCCCTCGGGCGACTCCGCCTCCAGGGAGCCGAGCGGGGGCGGGGGCTCGTCGGGGCAGAGGGAGCCGTCGCGGTGGAGGGCGGCGGGGCGCGTCCCCCCGCCGGCCGCCCCCCGGCCCTGCGCCAGGCGGCGCGCCAGCTCCGGCAGCTGGAAGTACTCGGCCTCCCGCTGCAGGCGGCTGCGCTCGGGGAAGTGGTCGGGCAGCACCAGCTGCAGGTCCCGCAGGTAGTCCAGGATGTAGCGGAAGAGGAAGCCGTCGCGGTCGAGGAAGAAGCGGCCTTTGCTGTCCCGGGGCAGCTCGCCGGGCTGCTGCTGCGAGAACATGCGCCAGAGCAGCGAGTCCCGCACCGACACCACCGTGCCGCGCCGCGTCACATACACCTGCCCGCCCACGTTCAGCTCCACGATCTCCGGGAAGGCGGTCGAGCCCGCGGGCCCCGAGCCCGGCCCCGCCGCCGGGGACACGCCGCCCCCGTTCGGCAGCCCCCGGGCGCTGTCCGCCAGGGCCATCCCGGAGCGAGCCCGCGGCCGCCTCCTGCCCTTACGCCGGCGGGTGGCGGGGGTGCAGCCGCCTCTCCTCCCCCCGGCCCTGGGAAGAGCCGCCGCCGCCGCCGCTCGGCCCCTTTCGCTGTCCTCTGCTCCGCGCTGGCAGAGCCTCTCGCTGCGGGCGCGGGCAGCGTCTCCTCCGGCCCCTTCCCTCTCTGCGGGCGCGGGCTGAGCTGCCGCAGCGCCTCACGCCAAGCGCTGAAGGAGCCGCCGCCGCCGCCTCGCTTATGTCCCGCTTCCGTCCCCCCTGCCCGCTGGGCGAGCCTCCTGGGTCAGGCTGAGAGGCGAGTGCCCTGCGCGAGCAGCGGGGCTGTGTTTATGTAGAGCTGCTGCACCTCGCAGGAGGCGTGGGAGGGTGGCTGGGAGGCAGAGCTGAGCGCAGAGACTCTCAGACGGAGCGAAAGGGGGTGGATTTACACTGACGTACCCTCCCTTCCCCAATTACAAAGGAGACTCCAGAGCCCTTGTGTCCCTTTCCTAATCCACTGCAAAGCCGGGTTCCTTTTCCAAATGTGGCTCCGGCCTCTGAGATTCACTGCGGGAATGTCCGTACTTCGGATCATTTGCTCATCCATCTAAATAAACATCATCAGAGTAGTTAGCCGCTTACCTTACACAGCGCAGGCAGGAATCAGGATTTAATGGCTGGACAATGCTTTGGATATGTATAGCACAATGTAATGCAAAGTTTCTAAACGTTATGAATAAACTTCAAGCATTTATTTTGGATTGGTACTGCAAATAATGATTGCCACCAGTCAAAGCTGTTTCCATACACCCCTATACCCAATGCCTCTCATCTGCTCTTGATGAAGGACATCCCTCAGAGTCCAATTTAATCTCCTTTTCACACAATTGGTGTTCTCTCATTTTCATTGTTTTAATTGATTTACATCACAAATGCAGAATCGTGAAAATAAAAGTGTTAATGATGGTAAAGAAATTAATCCCGCATCGTTCAGGGAGCTTGCTGCACTAGTCTTTTTTAAGCTTTTGTCCAAACTTGTATCTCCCCCTTGGGCCCTGACAAGATGAGAAGTATGTTCCTCACCCATGCACCTTTTTTTTTTTTTTTTAAAGAAAATTTATTTCCAACATGGACATGTTTATCTCTATCTTAATGTATTTTTCTCTAGTCCAGTGCATTTCCCTGGAGTTAAAAGACTTGTCATTTGCATAATAAATGTCTATTGCTCTTTAAAATAGTGGCATCTGTGAAAACACTTACAGGTTTACCATCAGTGCTGAAGTAGGATGTAGTCCACAAGTAGTTCACCATGTTGTTCAACAAATAAATTCGTTGATAAGTTTCTGTATTTTGTCACATTGATCCTTAATGTCACACACACAAGTTCCAAGAAAGCCAATACTGAATTTCAGTACTGCAGCATGTTTGTTCTATTCATGAATGGTGGTCACGTACATACAGATACCAAAGTTGCCAGTCTTACCACACAGGGAACAGAATTTACAATCTTCTTCTCTAATACATAGAACTCTGCCACTTGAATGAATGAAGAATTTCCCTTGGCTGATAGCTGTGATGGGGAGGGAGGTAATCCTCATATGAGTCCTTGATTCAGTCAATAGAGAGTGAGACAATATCAAAATGATAAAACATTTGTGTAGGTCTGATATATTCCATCCTACAGAGGTAGAACCAATAAACCAGTACTTTAATTACAAGATGACACATGTAGGGCTGTGTGAACGTATGTGTTTTATCAGGTGATGTTATAGCTCTGATTTAATGTTGATTCATTTGATTAGGCTTTTGTACAAAACATGCATATATATTTTAAATGCATTGGTTAAAGTTTATGTTTTTGTTTTTCTTTTGATTGTAAATTACCTCCATTGAATTTCATACATATTGGTGTATGGCATGGGCATTGCAAGCAATAGCAGAGATAGTCACTGCTTCCAGCTTCTCAGCTTTTCTCCTCTGAGAGTGAAAGTGCTCTTTCTGACTTCCAGCAGAGAACAACTGAATAGGCATGAAAGTTTGAGGAGAGTTATAGCAGCAGGCAATACACTCTGTAGGTATCTACAGATGTAAACTTGTTTTGAGCAATCATAGGTTTGGAGGTCCAGGGGGAGGGGGGTGGGCATGGAGAAAGAAGAGACTTTAGAAAGGTTTAAGAAAAGAGAGTGTTTAGGGGGAGATTAGCTCAAAAGGGAGGCATTTTACAAAGGAAAAGAAAAACAGTTAAGAAACAGGTGGGTATATATAGAAAGAAGGATTAATGGAAAAACTGGCTGACAAGGAAAATGCCGAAATGACAGAGAATCAGAAAAGGTATTTTGGACTAAGAAAGAAATCAAGACTAGCTTGGCAAAACCATCACTTGAAGTGAACATTCTAGCTAATCTAGTCTGAAGAAAACTGAGACAGGAAATGTTGAGGAAAGAAAAAGTTGAACCAAGAAAACTTTTTTTAAAGGCAGTCTATTACTTTTTATTTGGTAAAAAGTTGGCTGCCAAAGGGTTGTTAAGCCACCAATAACTTTGCATTGTTGTGGGTAACAATGCAAAATGTTAAACTCATTTTATTTTAAAATAAAGAATTTGCTGTTGGTTTTTGGTCTGATAGCACTGTCATGGCAAGAGCAGGAAAAGAACCTTGAATTGAACTGATCTGCTACCCATGTAACTATAAAATGGTTTTGGCATTGTTTTTTATGAGGAAAAAAGATGATTTGTATTATTTATTGTACCTGTTTGCTGGTTAGGAAGGGGTTTTTCTTGAACTGTATTAGAACCATTTGACCCTGAGTATATATGTACACTAGATTTTCAGATTATGGTTAACTGGCAACCATTTTAGGGGATGGTTGATATTGGCTCTCCTTCTCTTAAACTAGTAACTTCCTACAACTGCACCCTGTGTTTTGAGGTGGCTTTCTACAGATTCCCACTCATTCATATTTCAAACTAATCTTCCCCAGTGTAAGCAATGTATTGAGAGCCTTGTGTTTGAACTGTGCATCCAGAAAGTGAGAATACATAATGCTGGCAAGGTCTATTATTTATAACAGAGCTTACAATAAAATATATAGATTTTCAAATATTTGAATCAGCATAAATGGGTGCTCAGTTTACCTTTCAATAAACTGTGGCTTTCTCCATGTTCAAGTGGGCTTTAAAATATGTTAACAAAAGCATATTGCAACCTATTTATTAGGTTAATAGGTCTAGAGCATAACTAATTTAGCAGTTGCACAAATTAATAAGTTGTATTGCTCCCTCACATGCAACCCCTTATAAATGTTCATTGTTTCCAAACCTAGCATCTGCTGGGAAGCAACATTTGACTGGTTCACTGTATCATTATATAGCACTGTTTTGAGTACATGGCACTGCACACTAAGGGACGGGAGTTGTGCCAAACAAATTTATCCAGATCCCTGCCACAGAAGGCTAACTATCTCTGGGTAACTCTGGGTAAATTACAGTAAAATGTACTATAAACCAGGACATATGCAGAGTGTGGTGTGGTATCTATAAAGTGAAGAAAGAGTCTTCTAAGGGGAAGCCTCTGCTAGTTCAGACTGTATCACAAAATATTGGCCCATGACACAAGTAGTGTTTGAAGCCTGTCTCGGTGAAATAGCGATCGTTTTATGTGATAAATGTGCCTCACATCATGATATCTAGAACTATAAACACAATTGTAAAGCAATGTCTGTTCAAAAATATTGTACTCTCTGTGTATTTTCCAAGTGGGATTGCTTTCAGTTGTTTTAATATATCCTGAAAAGAAAGGGACAGTAGCTATTTCAAGATTCTCTTCACTAGATCAAGCTGGTGAATCTTGGGTAGGAATGGAGTATCATCATTTTTCATCTCTTCTCTCCCACTTTGGTACATTTCCATGAAATGGAATTGGATTCCTCTTCAAATAAGCTATTTTAAAATGGATAACAAATACATCACATTGATATGGCAGATAAATATTCAGTCACTTGGTTGTACAACACTATTGTAATCTCAGTATTTTACACTCATTTAATTTTACGTAGGAGACACAATTAGAGTATTAGTAGCTATAACACTCAAAATGCTACATTTGGAACAAAATGTCTTATGAGGAAATATACATCATCATTTAAAAGAGCTAAATATGGAGTAATAGACAGCTTGGGTTCTGTAAAGATGAACAAATCTGTGAACTTCTTTAGTTGTATAGTGACCTGTCATTTCCAAATGAGTAACAGTGACTTGAAAGAAGACAGGCAAGTATTTTTGTTTGTTATTGTTAGCATCATATCAGGACTGTCTGTGCATGAATTCATGCTATTTTAATCTGTGTTCTAATAATTTTACTGATTACATTATAGGAAAGCTGTAACACTATGTCAAGTTTCAGAGTAACAGCCGTGTTAGTCTGTATTCGCAAAAAGAAAAGGAGGACTTGTGGCACCTTAGAGACTAACCAATTTATTAGAGCATAAGCTTTCGTGAGCTACAGCTCACTTCATCAGATGCATATCGTGGAAACTGCAGCAGACTTTATATATACACAGAGAATATGAAACATATGTCAAGTGATATTGATTAGCTGGGTTTTTTTAATCCTTGTATCAGAGTTTAGAAGGATGTTTCAGTCATGTTCCCCACCAACAGTAATCATTAATAAAAATCAGAAGTCTAATTATATTCAGATAGCACAGAGGAAACTGGGAATCAAGATTAGTTTTTCACTCAAAACATGATCTCTAAGGTGCCACAAGTACTCCTTTTCTTTTCACTCAAAACAGTCTTCTTCATAAAGCAGTTTCACCTATGATAGAGAAAGGGTAACACCTAGTGGTATGAGATTTAAGTTGCAGCCAAAATAGAAGTTGGCTCAAAGGCTCGAAACTGTTGACAACAGAACATCTACAGTAAAGAGAAAATTAAAACCTTTTTATCATAAGAATAGCTGTAAATTAGCTAGTGTAACTACATCCAGAGTTTTCCCCATTAGAATTGACAAAAAAAGAAACTTGACCCTCTGCTCCTATACCAATATGGATATTAGAGTCTAATGTTTCACAAATAAAGACGGGTTGCTTATGATTTTACTGATTTACATTACTTTAATTAGCGGATGGCACCTTTCAATATGCTTCAATTGCTTCTGAAGCAAAATATTTAACTTTTACTAACTACAGAAAATGCCACTAGATGAATAGGACTGTTTATTGAACTGAAGGCTTATCAAGTGTCACTATTTAAGCTTGACAATGCATGGTTAAAGAATGAAGTGGTGGGGGTGACAGTAAGGATTCCCTTATCTCCTGCAGTTCATTCAGTTCATTCATTTAACTGAAAACATGCACAGTTTAATTGCTAAAGCTTGGGGATTGTTAAAGTTTTGTATTTTGATGATTCTGACCGTATCTGTGCTCTTGAAATATTTGAAGTTCTGTAGGTTTGACTTTTACTGTCAAAAACACCCATTATCTTCAGTTGAATAGCACATTAACATCATTGGTAGTATTCACAGATGGCCATTAAGTAGACTGTTCATAAAATCTCTCACATGGGACCCAAGTGTTGGGTAGGTGGTGGCAAAAAAATTGAAGTATAAGTTATCTGAACCAGAAAAAAACAAAATAGATCACTTCCTACAAAACCCCTCCTAAACTGCTTTATATGGCTCCACAGCTAACATGAGAGTGTTTATTTCACAGGAGTAGTAGTGGAAGTTATCTGCAAATTTATTCTTTGCGCATCAATAAAGACTATTCTGAGAGCATTGGTCTTTATCTGATGGCATGTTGTTAAAAGGCCAGACATTATGAAAAAATATTTTACATAAGTCATGCATTGAACAGACCCCAAGTATTTTATCACAATTGACAATCACCTAGAACTTAATAGTGGTCTGGAGCTCTACCCTCCGTAGGTAGAGCTCCCACTGCCAGTGTGGGAGAGGAGATGTTACCTCTGGAACATCAGCTTCTCTCAGAACCCGATGAAGGGGGGGAGAGGGAAATCAGTCATCTGCAGGGTAGCACAGAGCACATCCAGCCCTTCTCTCAATCACTGTCCCATACAGACGCACCACATTTTGTGTGTGAATCTCTAGTCAGCAGTTAACACAGTTCAGAGTTGTATTAACTCCCTCTGAGTACTCTCAGTGACCACCAGACAGAATGGGCACTCAGTTTCCAGGCCCCAGTGAGATTTGCAAACTAGGCATTCCCTCATCTATCTTGCTTTTTGGGCCCAATCTAGCAGATGAGTGGTGAGGAGGCCCCCTTATAACCGTTAGCCCAGTGGTTACACCACACTCACCCTGGATGTGGGGGAGACGTCTACAGTTCAGTTGGGAGCAAGCCTGCCTCCATCCCTGAGCAGACAGACTTGTGCTAGAAGGGCTTGAGTTAGCGTACTAAAATAACAGTCCACGTGTTCCAGCTCTGAAGTTCAGGCTCTCAAGTGGGCTTGAGAGCCAGAGTCAGAACATCCACCTTGGTGTTTGTAGCACACATCTGTCTGCTGAGAGGCTCACTTCCAGCAGCAGTGTAGATACACTCTAACAATTCCGGTTTAATTCATTCCTCCACCTGAGGCAAGGAAGGGATTTGAACAGGGGTCTCCCACTGCTTATGCAAGTGCGCTAACCACCGGACTACAGAGTTACTCGTACTCTTGCTAGCGCAATGCATATTTATTTATGCACAGGTGAACAGTTTCAACAGAACAGACTGAGAAACCCAAACCGGGATATCCCACCAGTGAGGGCATTCACATCCCTTTTCCACTGCAGGCTGAGGGGGGGAACTAAACCCAAGTCTTCTATATTTACAGTGCTGTAAACACTGGGCTACAGTTGTTGCTGCTGCTATGGCATTTCTTACAAAAGAACATCTTAGGCCATGTCTGCACTACCCACCAGATTGGTGGGTAGTGATCGATCTATCGGGGATCGATTTATCACGTCTAGTGTAGACGCGATAAATCGATCCCCGATCGCTCTGCTGTGGACTCCGGAACTCCACCAGGGCAAGAGGCAGAAGCGGAGTCAACGGGGGAGCGGCGGCCGTCGATCCCGTGCCATGAGGACGCGAAGTAAGTGATTCTAAGTCAATGTAAGATACGTCGACTTCAGCTACGCTATTCTCGTAGCTGAAGTTGCGTATCTTAGATCGATCCCCCCTCTCCCCAGTGTAGACCAGACTTTAGATTCATAACTCCAGGAGAGGGTAAGATTACAAATCCCAAACAGAGTTAGGCCCCAATACATCTCATTTCCATTGGCTAGCTAGCACCTGCAGTTGATGACAAAATTAAGATCACTTGGACTATAATTATCTGATATGTGGGTTCACTCAGGCACATAAACTGTCTTAGCTGCACCTGTAAATAGTTGCAGGTGCAAAAAGGGAGGCCAGTTTGAGGCTGGTCTGAAAATCAAGCTATGTCTACACTACATCTTATGATAACTTATGTCGCTCAGGGTTGTGAATAAACCAGCCCTCTGAGTGACATAAGTTACACCAACATAAGTGCTCGTGTGCACAGTGCTACGTCAGTGGGAGAGCTTCTCCCAACAACATAGCTTCTGTTGTTCACAGAGCTGCTATTCACAGAGGAGGTCAGCATAGAGCGTCTTCACCAGATGCACGGCAGCAGCACAGCTGCCTCAGTACAGCTGCAGCGCTGTATGTGTAGACATGGCCTCGGACTCTTCATGCCTATATGTACGTGCACATACGCATGCCTGTGATATGTGCCACAAAATGATGTTTCACTGTATGTCACTGCTACAGCTTATTGTTAGCTTGAGGGTGTTCTGTTAAGGGAAAGGCTCTGTTTTATTTTAACTTTAAGATTTTTATGTAAATGCTGGACTAACAGCCCTGGAGAATAGAATCTTTTATTTAATGTCATTTTAAAGAAATTATGCTACAAGCACAAATAAAGCAAAAAGAGAAATCCATTTTTCTTAAGCCTTGAAACAGACTAGGGACATTATTAAGTCACACAGAGACAGGATGAGATTGCAGGATGGCTTCTGGTAAAAAGGAAGATTATCTAAAGGGCAGAGGCTGAAAATGAAGCCTGCAAGGCAAGTGACAAAAAGCTCAAGGGATAAGAAAAGAGCTTCTTGTCAGAGCCAGAAAAAGAAAAGTAAAAACAAAGCAGCTGAGAACAAATCTTGTTGGGGTGGAGGGAGGAGAAGGGAAGAAAAGAAACAAAACATATAAACTAGAAACATCAGCATAACTGTAGCGTGTAGGCTACACACTCTTTAAATAGTTAGCAAGCCCTCTAGTGGCTCTCATCATCTTCTATGTTTCAAAAGCTACCACAATCCTGCCAGAACAACAGTATATGTATGTAGAGGGGTCTTACATACTATATATAGTTAGCAAAGATAGTTATTTCAATTTCATTGTGCTCTTATGGCTGCTTCATATTACTTTTGTTGTATAAGAGCAATACACACAAACACATGACCTCTCTCCTTCACTCTTCATAGAATCATAGACTATCAGGGTTGGAAGGGACCTCAGCAGGTCATCTAGTTCAACCCCCTGCTCAAAGCAGGACCAATCCCCAATTTTTGCCCCATATCCCTAAATAGCCCCCTCAAGGATTGAGCTCACAACCCTGGGTTTAGCAGGCCAAAGCTCAAACCACTGAGCTATCCCTCCCCCCGTTCCTCTTTAAGGATCAACTTCTGCCCTTATATATGCATATGAAACTTCCCTTGACTTCAGTAGGAAGTGAATATGTATGTGGGGGTAGAATTTGGCTCACGGTCTTTGGATAGAAGTAACTGGTAGTGTTTGTTAGAACTTACTGTTCACTTTTATCAGACACTGTTAGACACAATACCACATCGCTTTTATAGTGCTAATAGCTTTCCGTCATTTAGAGTAAGCATATGCACTAACCTATTTATTTATCACTTAAGAATAAGTGATATAATAAGTGATAATAAGAATTCCCATAGAAGGGATGATGGAGGGGAAAGAGGAATGCTGTGTAATGGTTATCAGTTGTTAAAGTACACTAAGTAAGGGGTTCTCAAACTTCATTGCACCGCAACCCCCCTTCTGACAATAAAAATTACTATATGGCCCCAGGATGGGGGACCGAAGTCCACGCCCCACTGCCCTGAGTGGGGGCGTCAAAGCCAAAGCCCAAGGGCTTCAGCCCCTGGCAGGGGGCTTGTAGCCTAAGCCCCGGCACCCAGGGCTGAACCCCTCAGGCTCCAGCTTTGGCTTTGGCCCGGGGCCCAGCAAGTCTAAGCCAGCCCTCGCAACCCCATTAAAACAGGGTCAAGACCCACTTTGGGATCCTGAGACTGCTGCACTAGGTCAATTCTTAGGCCTACTGACCTTGTCTGTAGTAGTGCTGAGTAAGGTATGCCTCAGGCATCCAGAGTAGTAAGGAGCAAGAACGGCCACAGAAACAGGAATAGAGGACTCCCTAGAGTTAGATGTGAAGGGGAAGTCCTTTAGACAGCTATTCAAAGAAAAAATATATTTTAAAATGTTATTAATAGGAAGAGTCTTGAACTTTTAAAAGTGAATTCCCCAACGGGTTGGCTGTGTTTCAGTGATGTATAACTTGTATGTCAGTAATACGTTTGCAAAGCAATTTGAGATCCTTCAGGGTGGTATCATATATAGAAAATATTGTGACTGATTCTATAAACCACATTTGGTAGCAAAAAGAGCACTATATGGCCAGTTTCCCTAAGCTGAACAGGATTGTTTCTCTCTGTGTAACCCTTGTACCATACACTGAGCAAAGCCACAGGTTTGCCAGCATTGCACTTCTACAGAATAACATTTTGGCTCACTTACCCAAAGCTGGGTACTGGCAATAAGCATATTTAATATTTAAAACATATAGATCACACCAACTTAAATTAACACTCCTATTTAGTTCCTTTCAGGCACTTCTGTTTGTGTTCCTATCTTGGGTTTTCCTGCAGGATTTAAACTTTTATTGTACCGTTCAGTATTCAGCCTTTCTGTTGTCCCCAGACACCAACACTTGATGCTACAGATAGTGGCATGCCACTGTAATGAACCTGAGTTGAAATTTTCACAGTAACTAGGGGATTTGGCCATACAACTTCCTCTTAAATTAATGGGAGCTGTGTAGCTAAATCCACTAATCAGCTTTGGAAATCTGAACCTTTGATTGTGTAATGCAGAGATGCCATAGTTACTTAGAAAACTCATGCAGAGCATGAGAGCATAATTAATGAATTTCTACTCCTAAAGCATATGCTTCTGTCACTTGAGCTAAAGGATGGTCTTCTGCTTGTTAGTCTGTTAGTGGTCATATACTCCCTCAAGATATTCTACTGGAGAGTGAGAGAATAACATATTCCTAAACACATGAGAGAGCTTGATACATTCTCCCTACTAGTGCTGCACACACATGTTCAGTAATTTAACCAGCATAACTGGTGTGTTAACTTCCATCCCTCCCTCTCCATGCTGCAAGTCTGAATTTCATAGTCGCATTTCCTATTACCACTTCATCACATATTCAGTGGTTTCTGGGTTTTTTGTGGAGGTTGGATTTTTTTTTCATATGCATTTTGAGAGATGGGCAAGGCCTAGTCGTTTTAGCTATATTAAAAGAGTCACATTGTTAGGTTTTTTATTGTAGCTTTGACTAGCATGAAAAGTTACTAGTGTCACCCGATCATGGGGTATATGTACCCTGTGACATGTTGTCACCCCTGGGGTGCAGTTTGGGAGCCATGGGAACCACTGCTCCCCTTTAACCTTCCAGTTGGGCTAGCCTTTCCTACACTGCTCTGTTGGTGACTCACAGCCTTTCAAGGCCCTGTGGTCACCGAACACGACAGCTGGTGGCACCTCACACCCAAACTGAACTACCTGAGTGCCTTACTCAAAGACAGGCAGGAGACAATGACCAATTTCCAAGCTCCTCCACCCTGCACCCTTGCTGGAGTATAAACCCAAAATTGTACCATCTTGCACTGCACAGGGATCTGTAAGCTCACAAAGTTCACCCTCCCCTCGATGTGGGAAGGATATGCACAATACACTTGTGTTAACCAAGCTGAGATTTTTCCCCATACACTTCACTCAAAGGCACACTGGTTTAGATAAAGCAAAAACAAGTTTATTAACCACAAAAAGATAGATTTTAAGTGATTATAAATTATAGCAAACAGGTCAAAGCAGATTACCTAGTAAATAAACAAAAACGCAAACTAAGCCTAAAATACTAGAAAGATTGGATACGAATTAGCAATTTCTCACCCTGACTGATGATACAAGCAGGCTTGCAGATTCTTAAGGCACAAGCTGGACTTGCTTTGCAGCTTGGGCTCCTCACCCCCATTCCAAGTTCTTTTCTTTCAGAGCTTCTCTCAGGTGTTGAGTTGTGGGGGGAGTGAAGAACAGATGAGGTCACTCCCTGCCTTATATAACATTTTTTCCTCTGGCAGGAGACCTTTGTTCCAAACTTGGTTCCCAGACCAGTTTGTGGAAAAATACAGGTACCCAAACTGGAGTTCAGAGTCATATGGCCTGGTCACATGCCCTTGCAGAGTCATAGCTGCCATTACTTACAGGCCATCTGAAACGTTTACAGGAAGGCTAAGCTATTCCACAGCCCATTGTCTTTGTTGATGAGCCATTAGCACTGTCTGGCTTCTTCATTATTGTACCTGAAAGCCCAACACTGGTGTTTTCCAGAGAAAGCCCATTTGAAATACAGATCCATAGTCAATATTTATAATTTCAGATACAAAAATGATACATGCATACAAATAGGATAATCATATTCAGCAAATCATAACTTTTCCAATGATACCTTACATGACCCATCTTGTACAAAATGCTTCATAATTATACCATAATCATATCATACTAATATTACTATGACGAATATGGGGTGTAGTGTCACATACCCCATTCTGGCCCAGCAATCAAAAGGTTAACCCAGGCACTGCCAGCGCTGGCTGATTGGCAGCCTCACAGCAGCTCAGAGGATAAAAGGGCTGGGAAGTGGCGGGGTGGGGCAGCTACCAGAGAAGTGAGAAGGCTGGAGAAGGGAACGCCTGCCAGCAAGCTGCTGAAGAGCCACTCAGGGACAACACCCAAAAATGAGATGACAAGACCAACAGGCTGAAGAGCCTTCAGAAACCCAGGGGAGGGTAGGAAGGAGCTCTGGGCATAGCTGGAGTCAATGAACCCTTATCTAGCTTGAGGGCCCTGAGCTGGAACCCAGTGGAGTGCGTGGGCCTGGGTTCCCCTATCAACTCCTTGATGGACATAAGAGCAGAGAGGGTTTTCAGCCTGAGCATCAAAAATTAGACTTCAGAATAGCAGCCATGTTAATCTGTATCAACAAAAAGAACAGGAGTACTTGTGGCACCTTAGAGACTAACAAATTTATTTGAGCATAAGCTTTTGTGGGCTACAGTCCACTTCATCAGATGCAAAAAATTAGACTAACTGCCTTGCCAGGCTGAGTGAGCTCAGATTCCAGTCTCTATTCAAGCCTAAGTTAATTGTGTCCAATTTGCAAATGAATTCCAATTCAGCAGTCTCTCGCTGGAGTCTGGTTTTGAAGTTTTTCTGTTGTAATATCGCAACTTTCATGTCTGTAATCACGTGACCAGAGAGATTGAAGTACTCTCCAACTGGTTTATGAATGTTATAATGCTTGACATCTGATTTGTGTCCATTCTTTAGATAAGCTATTACCAGCAGGCGAGTGGGGTGGGGGGAGAGAACCTGGATTTGTGCTGGAAATGGCCCACCTTGATTATCATACACATTGTAAGTAGAGTGAAGGAGAGACTGCTGAATTGGAATTCATTTGCAAATTGGATACAATTAACTTAGGCTTGAATAGAGACTGGGAGTGGCTAAGTCATTATGCAAGGTAGCCTATTTCCCCTTGTTTTTTCCTACGCAACCCCCCCCCTCTCCGCCCCCTCCCCCTCACCCCTGTTCCTCAGACATTCTTGTTAAACCCTGGATTTGTGCTGGAAGTGGCCCACCTTGATTATCATACACATTGTAAGGAGAGTGATCACTTTAGATAAGCTATTACCAGCAGGAGAGTGGGGTGGGGGGAGAGAAAACCTTTGGAAGTGATAAACACCCGTTTTTCATGATCTGTGTGTATAAAAACATCCTCATTGCATTTTCCACTTTTATGCATCCGATGAAGTGAGCTGTAGCTTACGAAAGCTTAAGCTCAAATAAATTTGTTAGTCTCTAAGGTGCCACAAGTACTCCTTTTCTTTTTGCGAATACACACGAACAGGGCTGCTACTCTGAAACCTGTCATATGATCTTAGAGTGTAAACACTTTTCAGGCATTTTTCTGGTAATGGTTGAATCTACTGTGATGTCTGCCATGGGCAATGCTTTACAGATTTAAACTTGTTGTTCAGCTCTTAGATATATTATGGTAACAGATGCTATAGAAAACCCTTAAACAGATTCTCACTGCTAGTTCATCTACTATAACATGATCTTGATTTTCTTCTCTACTCTTCTTCCTTTCTGGAAAAATTACATTTTTCTGGTCCTGTCCATCAAATCTTCCTTTGGGAATAGTTTTAGCAGTATAAACCATGAACCTCAGTCCAGGGAGGTGCCGAGAATACTCAAATCCCATTGATGGGGTTGGAAGTGCACAGTTCCTTAAAGATTGTACACATTGCACCAACAAAAAATGTGAATGTCTAGGTGCATTTCTAAGTAACAAAATAAGAGACAGGGAGGTTGCCCATTTTACTTTTTGAAATGTGATAAGGGACTGTCCTGATGCAGAATTTGTCCCAGGATGTTTGGCAAAGGGCATAGTTGATATTTATTTTTAATCATTAAAGTCTGATAAGGGACTCCTACTGTCTGTGCTGGAGATTGTTTAACTTGCGATTCTCCTGGCAAGAGGGAGACCAATGCTTTTTGAGGACAGTAGGTGGCAGTGTTGTCTCTGTTCCCAAGTGTCAAAGCACTGAAGTATCACAGCTCAGAGAAGCCATTTCATGAAATATGCTAGATGGCTAAAGTTCCAGCAATCATAGGTGCTTCTGCCCACAAGCAGTGGAAAGATTCTTGCAAGCTTCTCTGGAGTAGCTGTCAACATACCCTCCAAATTCAGAATGAAACTATATAAATGCTTTTAACCAGCGATACCTGTGGTATGTTTTTGCTCCACTATGTAGTGTTTTTATTATTTGGACGAGAGCGATCCTTCAACTTTTAAAAATGGAAAATATTATAATGCTCTTATTAATTTTATTTTTAATTGTGCTTTCCTTTACTTAAAAAATGAGGACCTTGAACAGCATTAATCATGCTCGTTCCCCTCTCTGGCAGTTAGTTCCAAACTCGCATCCCTTGCCTTAAGGTGAAGATACCTCCTGGAGCCTTTGGGGAGGTAGGAATTCATTCAGGAATCAGTCCAACACACATCTGTTAACAACACATTTATCAGCATAGATTGAATCACAGCATCGTTAAAAGCAACAGAATTAAATAAGGAAGTTTATCCCTGCTGTAGAATTTTATAGAGTGGTTTTTAAAAAAAGTTTGGTTCTTTAAGAAGATAGTGATGGTTGATCCACAGAGTGCATATAAAAAAACATTGGCAATGGCACCTACTGAATGAAAAAACTGTGTTCCTGGCCAGTGAAAGCTGTGAGCGGCTGTATCTGAGGACGCTCAGGTAAACAAAGCATCTCGCGGCCTGACAGGGGCTTACCCTGAACAAGCTGAGAACCAAGTTTGGGAACCCCTGACCTAGACTGAACTCCTTCTAGGCTGACAGTATTACTATGCAACCAGCTACAGGAATGAAGCTTTAAGATCCCTGAAGTATATAGGTTCCAGAGTTCCAGAAGCCTGACACTGTACTTAACACAGCCCACTGGTATATTACAGGCTGCCTTAAGTCTACTCAAGTCAACAGCCTCTACATCTTTGTAGGTACTGCTCTACCTGATATATGCCAGGACATTGCTAGTAGAGTGGAGCACACAAGGCAATACACAAAACCCAAGACATCCGCTATATGATATAACCACTGTTCTATATTTGCCACAAATCTTGTACAAAGGTTGTCAAGTGAGGTGTCTGTGGAAAGGTTATGACTCGCTGAATATAATTCTGCTATTTGTATGCATGTATCATTTTTGTATTTGAAGTTATACGTATTGGCTCTATACCTGGATTTTCAAATGTTTGCTCCTGGCGTAATGCCCCCAAGGTGGTTAGCCAGCACATCTTGGAGGGACTAATCAAATTGAGTGGCCCATCAAAAAAAACATTTAACTGACAATGAACCACGGGAGATACCTGTTACACTTAATGGACTTTCCTGCTGTGACTAGGTGAAATGCATAGATATGTGACTCGTCCATTTGACTCCAACCACCATCTTGTTACTCTCCTTTTCCACAGTCAGAACAATAGGTTTCCCTCCACGTGGCAAAAGAGATAAAAGGCCATGGAAACTCCTCCATTTTGCCTCTATCCTGCTCCAGCCTTTTTCCTGATCAAGCCTCTGGACTATGAACTTATACTAATGGGAGCATTCTAACCAAGGGACTGAGGACCTTCCAATGTTTTGGAAGCAGCCAAAGACTTGATTGAAGCCAGCCGTTTATTCTATCACTGCTACAAGCCTGAACCAAGAACTTTGCAGTTACTGTATGTATTTGATTCCTTTAACCAATTCTAACTCTCACCTCTCTTTCTTCTTTTTTTTGAATAAACCTTTAGATTTTAGATACTAAAGGATTGGCAACAGCATGATTTTGGGGTAAGATCTGAGTTGTATATTGCCCTGGGTGTGTGGCTGGTCCTTTGGGATCAGGAGAACCTTTTATTTGATGAGACTGGTTGTAAAGAACCACTCACCTTTAAATCCAGTTTTTGGGGGGGTAATACAAGGACTGGAATACCTTGGAAACTGCTTTTATGACTTCTTGTTAGCCAGTGTGGTGAGACAGAAGTTTACTTTTGTTGTTGGCTTGGTATATCTTATGGAAAAATAACTGCTAGTTTTGGGGTGTAGCTGCCCTATTTCTCAGTGGTTTGTCCTGTTTGGTATTCTCAGTTGCGACCCACACAGACACGGTTACAGCAACAAATTTTCTTTTTCTCAAATTACTTGAATGTCCCTAGACAGACCACAATGTACAGTGCCTGCAACACTTTTATGATGTTAGGCTGTATATTGTACATGGAGTTGCTTCTGGCATCTCAAAAATGTTTATGTTCAATAAATGTTGTTGTCCTCGGTGTACCAGAACCTAGAGCACAGGTAAAAAGACTGACTTCAGCAATGTACCTACTATTGATACTAGTCAGTGTATTTCTTAAGACTAACAAGGAGTTAGGGCTTGATTCAAAGAGAGTTAGGCCTAATTAATATTAAGTATCTGCACCTTCTTTAGAGAAGATCAAGAAAAGGCCATATACATAGCTGAAATTGGGGAAGTAATTTATTATGATCAGGTGCAACAGTTTAACTCGGTGAGTAAGATTTTCACAGGGTTGGGTTGGAATTTCATGGAATTGTGGTGTCACCTTTTGTTGTCAGTCATACTGTTCCATAAACACTATTCAATGGGTTCTTTTGTTAGTCCAACAATGCACTCCTTGGCTCACCTCAAACACACCTTTGTTCCTAAGTGAGAACCAGGTGTCCAGTTCACGATATCCCGTCTTAAATCTGCTGAGATTATTGCTCAGTCCCCTTTGGGCAAGATGCTATGCACAGAATGTTACAGCCACATCTAGTTCCCGTCTGTTAATTAGCACTGGCTATCTCATAGTTAGTGCTAGTTGTAAATTTAAATCCTTTTTGAAAGTTCATCTCTTTATACATATGTACTATATCAAAAGAGGAAGGAGAAGAACATATCCTGGACTTACTGCACTGACCTGGGTAAACACTTACTGGTATAGGGCATAGTGATTCTGATATTTGTTTTGAAGAAGTTGGAAATGGGAACCTCAGATGTTGCAAGTAACTTGTATATTTTGTTTCAGTTGTCTTCAGTTTCGCAACTGAATGAGTAACAGAGCTACAAGTAGGGGAATTTTCCCTTCAGCATTTTACATGATTTCAAAAGTTAAACATATCAGGCTGTCCTTTGTGGTGTAATCAGTGCGGGTGCCTCTTTTGCTATTCCCTTCTGCGGTTTCTGCTTGAGTACGCTAACTCATCAGTTTCTCCCTGGTGCTACTGTGAAAATGGGAGGCCTGTTTGTGATATGAATTAAAGAATCAAAGGATTTTATAGCTGTAAGTTTGTTAACTATATACTAATACAACTAATTCAGATCAAAAAGAAAAGGAGTACTTGTGGCACCTTAGAGACTAACCAATTTATTTGAGTATGCTCAAATAAATTGGTTAGTCTCTAAGGTGCCACAAGTACTCCTTTTGTTTTTGCGAATACAGACTAACACGGCTGTTACTCTGAAACCTGTCAAATAATTCAGATCATTAACAGAGACTCTACATGAGGAGAAGGCCAAAGTGTGGCAACATTCCTACCCCTATACCATGGCTAAAATGTCCTAGCAAAGCCATTAAACATACCAACATGTAGCAACAGAGCATATATGCATTCGCTTCCATGTACTCCTGTTGTCACAACCAGTGAGCAGAGACAAGTACGTAGGTGCCTGGGGCAAAGCAAGATCAACTTGTGGATTTTATGTCAAAAGCATAAGATTCAGGGGCCAGATTCTGCCCTCTATTATCTACGTGCAACCCCAACCTGGAGTTGTGATCCATAAACTACTACCCAAGATCCATAAACCTGGAAATCCTGGGCGCCCCATCATCTCAGGCATTGGCACCCTGACAGCAGGCTTGTCTGGCTATGTAGACTCCCTCCTCAGGCCCTACGCTACCAGCACTCCCAGCTACCTTCGAGACACCACTGACTTCCTCAGGAAACTACAATCCATTGGTGATCTTCCTGATGACACCATCCTGGCCACTATGGATGTAGAAGCCCTCTACACCAAAATTCCACACAAAGATGGACTACAAGCCGTCAAGAACACTATCCCCGATAATGTCACAGCTAACCTGGTGGCTGAACTTTGTGATTTTGTCCTTACCCATAACTATTTTACATTTGGGGACAATGTATACCTTCAAATCAGCGGCACTGCTATGGGTACCCGCATGGCCCCACAGTATGCCAACATTTTTATGGCTGACTTAGAACAACGCTTCCTCAGTTCTCGTCCCCTAACGCCCCTACTCTACTTGCGCTATATTGATGACATCTTCATCATCTGGACCCATGGAAAAGAAGCCCTTGAGGAATTCCATCATGATTTCAACAATTTCCATCCCACCATCAACCTCAGCCTGGTCCAGTCCACACAAGAGATCCACTTCCTGGACACTACAGTGCTAATAAACGATGGTCACATAAACACCACCCTATACCGGAAACCTACTGACCGCTATGCCTACCTACATGCCTCCAGCTTTCACCCTGACCACACCACATGATCCATTGTCTACAGCCAAGCTCTGCGATACAACCGCATTTGCTCCAACCCCTCCGACAGAGACAAACACCTACAAGATCTCTATCAAGCATTCTTACAACTACAATACCCACCTGTGGAAGTGAAGAAACAAATTGATAGAGCCAGAAGAGTTCCCAGAAGTCACCTACTACAGGACAGGCCTAACAAAGAAAATAACAGAACACCACTAGCCGTCACCTTCAGCCCCCAACTAAAACCCCTCCAACGCATTATCAAGGATCTACAACCTATCCTGAAGGATGACCCAACACTCTCACAAATCTTGGGAGACAGGCCAGTCCTTGCCTACAGACAGCCCCCCAACCTGAAGCGAATACTCACCAGCAACCACATACCACACAACAGAACCACTAACCCAGGAACCTATCCTTGCAACAAAGCCCGTTGCCAACTGTGCCCACATATCTATTCAGGGGACACCATCACAGGGCCTAATAACATCAGCCACACTATCAAAGGCTCGTTCACCTGCATATCCACCAATGTGATATATGCCATCATGTGCCAGCAATGCCCCTCTGCCATGTACATTGGTCAAACTGGACAGTCTCTACGTAAAAGAATAAATGGACACAAATCAGATGTCAAGAATTATAACTTTCAAAAACCAGTCGGAGAACACTTCAATCTCTCTGGTCACTCGATTTCTGATCTCAAAGTGACTATCCTTCAACAAAAAAACTTCGAAAACAAACTCCAACGAGAGTCTGCTGAATTGGAATTAATTTGCAAATTGGATACAATTAACTTAGGCTTGAATAGAGACTGGAAATGGTTTAGTCATTATAAAAAGTAACCTATTTCCCCTTGTTTATTCCTTCCCCCCCCCCTCCCCACTGTTCCTCAGACGTTCTTGTTAGACCCTGGATTTGTGCTGGAAATGGCCCACCTTGATTATCATATACATTGTAAGGAGAGTGATCACTTTAGATAAGCTATTACCAACAGGAGAGTGGGTTTGTATGTGTGGAAAAGGGGGGGGGGAGGAGGAAACCTGGATTTGTGCTGGAAATGGCCCACCTTGATTATCATACACATTGTAAGGAGAGGGATCACTTTAGATAAGCTATTACCAGCAGGAGAGTAGGGTGGGAGGGAGAGAAAACCTTTTGTAGTGATAAACACCCATTTTTTCATGGTTTGTGTGTATAAAAACATCTTCTGTATTTTCCACAGTATGCATCCGATGAAGTGAGCTGTAGCTCACGAAAGCTTATGCTCAGATACATTGGTTAGTCTCTAAGGTGCCACAATTCTCCTTTTCTTTTTGCGAATACAGACTAACATGGCTGTTACTCTGAAACCTTCCCACTGACTGTATGTTTTGTAACTGTGAGCAGAGTTCAGCCCTAAGTCAGCAGTGGTAAAATGAAAAGTAAGGAGCTTAAGAAAAATATATGTCTGCAGGAGACAAGCAACAATGGGACATTGACAACCCAAAGCCTCTGTCTATAATTAGCATGCTCATATATATACCTGTCTCTGCTGTTGAAAGTTGAAACGAAACTAGTGCATTTTTGCCTTTCCAGTACGTTCACTTGGTAGCAATTTTCAACCAAAACTGCAGAACTGTTTCCTTTATGTCAGAGAAGAGGATTCCCTTATGTCAAAGAGGTGAGCCTTTGTCAGTCTGCAAGCAATTTACTTTTATAGAACTCAGTTCCACTTAAGGTTTAAAAGTCCATTTCACATAAATGGCTAAATCTGTTCCTGGTATAACTCCTCTAAAGTCATTTAGTCATAAAGTGTTGAATAATGTATCCTACAAGTGATCTTACAGAAGGAAGGTAAGTTATATCCAAAATCTGTGTGACTGGAGACCAGTGAAAAAGTTTATTCTGTGCCAGAGGGCCAGGACGAGGCTTATGCTCCACTTAAGTCCCATTTAAACCCTATTTTGAGAGCTTAAGTGGTGAGTAGGCCTTGTACGAGCCACTTGCACAGGGGAAAAAGTAGGGTTACACTTAGAGTTACACTCTACTCCATAGAGTTACACTTAGTATATACCCATAGGGAGGATTCTGTGCTGTGCCGCCTGGAGACACAGCACAGAAGATGCAGCTCACCAGGAAGGGGGGCAATGGTGGCTGACACTCTTGCACCATCCCAGTTTGGGGCTTTGTTCCCTAGCACAGTGGTGCACAAATGGGGGCATGCCCTTCGGCGATTGGGGGACAAGAGTCTCTTGGAGGGGGGTCATGAAGAAATTTCAGACTTTGGCCCTTTTAAAATACAAGAGTGATATTTGTATGTTTCACAGCACTTACTAGTGCCCCTTGCCACCCTTACTTCTGTGCTGCTGCCTTCAGAACTGGGCAGCTGGAGAACAGTGGCTGCTGGCCAGAGCATTCATGTTGTTTGCGGTGCAGGAAGATCATATTTTTTAATTCTCCTCCCATCCCTGTCCCACAATACCTGCTCCCACATTGTTTGTTGAAATTTTTATCGCGCTCTAACTATTATGGCAGCAGGTCCTGTGGGATCCCAGTCCCAGAGAAGACGGGCCTGTCAAATTCCATGAATGATAAGGGGGGCATGACTGGAAAAGTTTGCACACCACTGCCCTAGCATAAATGAGAACAGTCAGGAGTGGCTCTACTTTGTGGTCTTCTCCTCCCTGGACTATGGACTAGTCATCTGAGTTCAGTATGAAAAATTCCCCTCATGACCATGGCATGCCCTTGCACTGGAGTCATGAGGGGAACTGCACAGTGACTGCATTGGGGAAATTCTCCCCCATGTGGCTGTGCAGCTTTTATTGTTAGTCAACACCCTTTGTGCTGACACTGGGGCATAGAGGAGCCATAGTGGAAGCTAGAATTTCACTTAGATCAGAGACTATCCCAGATGGAAAGAATGAAAATGGGATAAAAGCATGGGGATTAAAAATGTCAAATGGAAAAGAAATAAAAGAATGACACACATTTAAGGTTAAATAACTTTTTATTTAATTCAAGCTCTTACATTTTATTGTATCTTCCTGGCAGGAAAGTGGGAATTGAAAGAAGAAGAAAAGTGTGGATTTTATCAATTTAGCCTTCATAACATCCCCTTCTTCAGTCTTCTGCCATCATGAATAGCTGACAGAATTTCTGTTACCATTTGGCTCGATAATTTTTGTCAATTTTTGAAAATGAGGATGGTCCAGTTAGATGAGGTAGGGTGATGTGATTTGCAAGGTCCAATGTTAGGACTGTAAGGAACCCTCACCATATTCAGTGGCCCATGGGAGGGTATGGATGACTGTGGTGTACGCTGGTGTGTTTAGCTGGTAACTGTTCTGACTTTATTTTAGTCTACAGAGGCAACTGTCATTTTGTAAGGCAGAAGTGATGCACTGCATTACAGAGGGGACATACATTGTTGTGACTTTACATGGATTCATTCTTTTGTTTTGTTGTTTCCCCTTTAGCCAAAAGAAAGTCATGTTGTTCTTTGTATACGGGAAAAAAAAGGCTGTCAATTAATCTCAGTAATCTCAAACAATTAACATAAAACAAATTAACTCAAAAAATTAATCATGATTAATCGCAGTTTTAATCACACTGTTAAACAGTACTAGAATATCAATTAAAATTTATTATAAATATTTTTGGATGTTTTTCTACATTTTCAAATATACCGATTTCAATTACAATAAAGAATACAAAGGGAACAGTGCTCACTTCATATTATTATTTTTTATTACAAAAATAATGTAATAAAGATAAACACTGTAATAAAGATAAACAAAAGAAATAGTATTTTAATTCACCTAATACAAGTACTCTAATGCAATCTCTTTATCATGAAAGTGAAACATACAAATGTAGATTTTTTTATATATATAACTGCACTCAAAAACAAAACAATGTAAAACGTTAGAGCCTACAAGTCCACTCAGTCCTACTTCTTGTTCAGCCAATTGCTAAGACAAACAAGTTGTTTACATTTACAGGAGATAATGCTGCCTGCTTCTTATTTACAATGTCACCTGAAAGTGAAAACAGATGTTCGCATGGCACTGTTGTAGCTGGCGTTGCAAGGTATTTATATGTCAGATATGCT
Organism: Lepidochelys kempii; assembly: GCF_965140285.1. Lineage (NCBI taxonomy): Eukaryota > Metazoa > Chordata > Testudines > Cheloniidae > Lepidochelys > Lepidochelys kempii. The sequence goes on from NC_136380.1 coordinate 81,290,083, forward strand.
AAACCTTCATATGCCCCTTCATGCTTCGACTTGTAGATTGCACTATATTTTGTTTATCTTTTTTTACAGTGGAAATATTTGTAATCAACAATAATATAAAGTGAGCACTCTACACTTTGTATTCTGTGTTGTAATTGAAATGAATACATTTGAAAATATAGAAAAACATCCAAAATATTTATAATAAATTTAAATTGGTATTCTATCATTGTTTATTGTGGCAATTAAAACTGTGATTAATTGCAATTAATTTTTAATCATTTGACAACCCTAAAAAAATTACTAACAAACTATATTCCTTCATCAAGCACACTGCTGTTACTTAGAAAAATGCAGTCCCAAATTTTCAACTGACCATGCACTTGATGCATAAGTTAGGACTCCAAGCAAAACTTGCTACACTTTTTTAAGAATATATTCATCAGTCCTACATGAATGAGCCCAGCAATTTGCATTCATATATATCAGTCAAGACTCCACTTTGAATTTCCTATACTCTTAATTGGTAGAAATAAGCGTTTCCTCTAAAAAATGGTGTCTGGTGTTCATTTTGTTCAGAAATTGTTTGTAACCATATTTGTTTCAATTAAGTGTCACCATCCAGTACTTTGTTGCTTTTTTTTTTAATGATTTCTGTAGTAATTTGTAATACTTTGTTATAGCTCAGCATGGTACATTTATAATGTAATAAAATGTCTCTTGGGGTATTCACTTTAATTACTTTAGAAATCCTTGTTAACTTGCAATGACACATCATATCAAGTACCCCACATAAAGCAAATTTTATTCCATTGTGGTTCAGATTTTCTGACTGCACTTGAAGCAAGGATGTCTGAAAACTTCTGCTTCGTAAACTGTAATAACACTGGACATTATAACAAATACTGCAGTAAATAAATGCTGCACAATCAAGTGGTGGATCCCCAATGGCTGGAAGTCATTGGACAAGATTTGCAGGAGGGTATGGTACCAGCAGCCATCATCTTTCACTAATATTGAACCAGCCAGTACAGCCTAGAAAGTCAGCAAGACTGGTAGGTTTGGCCAAGGCAGCCAAGAGATGTGTTTATTCAAGTCATCTTCTGAACAGCCTTGATTAGCAAGGACTCCTGTAGAATCTCGGAGCCCCCTACCCTGGTTGAACCTCTTAAGGGGGTGATGTCAGGAATGGTCTACCTAATACTTAGTCCTGCCTTAAATGCAGGGGACTGGACTAACGGACCTACTGAGGTCCTTCCAATCGTATACCTCTATGATTCTATGGAATGAACAATTCCTGCCCTTACCTGGGGGAGGAATCCATGTCTAGGGTGCAGCAGCCCACTTAGGTGCAAGGGGGTGACGCCTATCCCCACTGCACTCACTGTGACAACTCAGTCTAGAAAAGGGTAGTTTAAATGCACACAGCTGTTTTAATACAACATTCTGGTGGAGCTTCTAATTGCACAAAGCTCAAGTTACATAAGGTACAAAGACAGAGGAATATAGCAGGACAAAACATAACAGGATTATGTAAGTTATGACTGTGCCACACACAGGACCTGATTCTCCTCTCACATGTTTGACAGTAATGTAACTGCACTACTTTCAAGTTGAGTTACTCATGATTTATGCTGGTGGAAGTGAGATCTGGATAAGACCAACACACATTAACTGACATCTTCCATGGGCTCCAGATGTAAATTACCCCAATTTATACTCTTATGGCCATAAAACAAATGCCAATTTGCACATGACTTATGAACTTGCCCCACACAGTGCTGTAACCAGGAGTCTCAGCAATTTGTGGTGTGGAGGAAGTTAGTCAAGGAAGACTGGAGGTTATGAAAGGGGGAAATTTCTGGGTAGAGAAGGAAGGGGGTGGGTCAGGGTGACAAGTACAGAAGCCCAGAGCTGCTTATATAGAGACAAAGCTTCCTACTAGCTTACCCATTGCTGTTCCTTTCATATCTTCACTCCAGGGACCAGTTGTCATCCATTGCAACATGTGGGCAAAGGTATTGCTTTCTTTTTCTGCATTTTAAGTTTGTGTCTTCATTTTAACCTTTTGTATCTTTGCTGTACATTCTTCAGTAGGCTCCTGTGGGGCCTGTAGTTCATCTGCTTTAGGTTTCATATGTTCTTCAACAAAGAAAGAAAAGAAAAGAAAAGAAAAGAGGGAGAAAATCACACAGATTTGATACACAAAAGTGTATTCCTTCTTTGTTCCATCAATATATTAGCCAGAGTGAATCCTGTTATTCGGACACATGGATTTCTGAGAAGACAGTGGGTAAGGGGAGTAATCAGGGAGCTGTGGCTGTTGGGGGATTTTGCTCTGTTGGTGTATTGGGGAATTCTGCTCAACGGAATGATTTAATCATTGTGCTATAAATTAGACCCATCTTGGAAAACAAGGAACCCAAATCAGAACTATTTTTTGCAGCATTATATTTCACCTTTCCTTTTTAAAGTATTTTCAGTGACTTTAATTCTTGGGAAGGTACCAGGTTGACAGTCTGGTGAATGAAGTATGGTATTTATTCTCAAAACATCTGGTCCCCACAGACAGCAGCAATGGAAGCCGATCCACAACACCCTCACAATATCAGTCCTGTTCTGGAAAGAACACCTCGAGGGCTGAAAGGCTCTGTGCATTTTATCACTGGCCTTTTCTACTCAGACTGACCAACAGGGTCTCAATTCCTACCAGCTGTCATGGTGGTTTCTGTGATACAGACAATTGGCCTCCAAGATCTGGACTGATAATACCAAACTAGTTTCACATCTATCTGGTAGTTATAGCCCCCGTTGCCATAGTATTTGAGCACCTTGCCGTCTTTAATGCATTTATCCTTACAACACCCTTGTGAGGTAAGGAAGTGCTATTCATCCCTATTTTACAGATGGGGAACTGAAGCACAGAGAGACTAAGGCCCATTTTTTTAAAGGTATTGAGCTGTTGCTCTGCTTGGCATTACAAGGTCTAAGTGACTTAGAATTTACAACCCTGGCTGCAGTATAGACATACCCTAATTCAGGCAGCCATGTGTGCACTAGCTTCCATCAAGCCAGCACACTAAAAATAGCACTCTATCTGTGGCCGTGTGGACACCCAGGTATAGGAGGAACCATGGAGAGCATCTGTCCCTCCAATAAAGTGCATAATTTCAGAACTATTGATACCACTATGAAAAGTATACATCGTAATGTGAGAATTTCTGTCTGAAGTACTGTAATAGCATTGAGATGCTATTGACCCAGTGGCTCATGATGACCAGCTGCACCTCCATGCCAAGACTTCTTGTATCACCCAAGGTTCTATCCTCACCCCAATCCAAGTTAACATTGTGGGGAGATTGTGAGGTGTCACTGATTTCAGGCAACATAGAGGTGATGGGCTGGAAGCTCCACTCTGCTTATGCAGTGCAGTGCAAAGTGAACTTAGATAGCCCAGAGAAACCCTATGGAGAATTCTTGAGGTGTAGAGAGAATCTCCATCTGGTATAAAGCAGGCAGAGGGGGCTTTGCTGTCTCTTGCACAGGCTCTACCATCCACTAATGACACTTCCTCCATCAAAGCTGCATTGTCTGGCGTAAATGGAGGAGGGGCCATGTTGTGGGCAAGGAGAGGGTGTGTTGGGTGAGGGCTGGTAAGGTGTAGGTCAAAGGGGACGAAGGGGTCAGGTGAGGAGGTATGCTGGAGTGAGGTGCTGTTGTATCTGATTCTCTGTTACTCCCCCTGCAGCCTTAAGTTATGCCAGGGTTGGACAGAGCAAAATCAGGGAACTGACATCAGATCCCTGTCAGCTCTCACAGTCTATCCTGCACCTGAGCTTTACTTGGAATCAGGGGAGAACTGAACCCATTTCTGGGATGGGGAGGAGGGGATATTTTGAAGAGCCAGCCAACATCATAATCTCACCCTCAATTGAAAAGTCTGCCCTAAAGATGGCAAAATGGTACGCAGCCCTACGGACTCTCTGTTATTAGATGCACAAAGACCAACAAATAGTAGAAATTCCTCCTTCCATCTAAAACTAGCCAAGAAATTATGTCCTAGTTTGACAGATGCAGACTTGACCACAGTGATCTGTGCAATCACAACTGGTACTCTTAACCACTGTGAATGAAAGCAGGGGCCTCATCACTTCAAGGATTACATTTCTATTTCTTCTCCATAACTTCCCCACAATAAAACCCACCACGCAATAAAAATAATTAAAGGATATGAAAAGCACAAGGTGGATGAGGTAATATCTTTTATTTGACCAACTTCTGTTGGTGGAAGAGACAAGCTTTTGAACTCCACAGAGCTCTGCAAAACTTTCACAAACAGAAGTTGGTCTAATACCTCCCCCAACCTTTTCGCTTCCATACTGGGACATCCATACTTACAACAACACTGCAAAAATACATTGAAGTATGACAATGAGAGAAGGAAGCAAGAGTGGGTGTTGAAAGGAGATGGAGAAAGAGAAATAAACATATTCCCATATGCTTACTGGAAAAGAGGGGAAGTGAATCAAAACTCAGCTAACTTAAACCTTCGGTTGACTTTATGTAATTTGTGTAAATCAGTCATCTACAGAGTGATGGAAGCAATATAAATTATTGGTGAGTAAAGCCACAACATTAAAAGTCCCATATTTTAGACTTGAAAGAATAAAAGCAAAACAATTTAGTAGAAATAAAATGTTGGAGATTTTTAATGTTTTCTTTTAAATTAAGACCTCTATTTTTCCCCCAGACCGTCACTGAAAATTTTGCTAATGTTATCCATGGTTTGAATGCAAGCCACCTGACAGATCTAGTCATTCAGAGAAGCAAACGGATGATCCTGGATACTCTGGGAGTGGGATTGCTGGGTACCAGCACGGATGTCTTCCACAAAGTTACACAATACAGTAAAGTAAGATGCTTGAACTTCACATTATAGAAAAGTTGTAGCTAAAAGAAAATTGAGGAAAAAGTAAATTTAAGATATGAAGGAAAAATTCCCAGAGCTCTATTAGATGGTGGAATAGTTCCCTTGGAGGTAGAGAAGCTCCATTGCTTGAGTTACTTAAACTTATGCTGGACAAAGCACTAGAAAGTATGCTGTATGGTAAATCCCTGCAGACCAAGCAGGTCCTTTCTCTCACATCAAGCTCATGCTCAAATAAATTGGTTAGTCTCTAAGGTGCCACAAGTACTCCTTTTCTCTCACATCTGAGATTCTAGGAAAGATATTAGCAAAACAAACAATATTAAGAAGACAGTTCTACAATGTTATAATGCACAGGATACAAGAATGTTAAATACACAACATTGTTAAAGTAATTTCTACTATATAATATACTGCTATATAGAAACTTTGGCTCTGGTTCCCCTCCAATCTCCTGTCCTTTACACAAGGGAAACTCTTTGCACTTCAGTGGTGTTAGGATATAGATATTCAGGCCTGTCTGTAACAGCCTATACTCTAATAATTTAAGTGTATTCTTATCACTTGGCTAGTTAGAGGTATAAAAGAAAGAATCAAAATCACTGTCTGCCAGTGTAAGGTCCTTCTCTTACTGTGACAGACTGAGGCCCTGTTCTTAGGCTAAGGCCTTTGGCTAAGCAACAGAGGCAGCCATAAGCTAGGAAGCCACCGGTCACCTCCTCACATTCCAAACTAGTCACATTGAAATAAGGTGCTATTGGGCTGTTAGTAATACAATCCTGTCCTGATAGTGCCTATCACCTCCAGAGAAAGGGAAGTGCCTAGAAAATGTAAAAGGAAACTTAGTTTGATAGCATCCTGTCTGGCAAGAACTCACTTATCAATAGCTGGGATGTGAAATCCTCACTTCTGTATTGTTTTGTCATTATAGTTCCCACTTTGCTATTGTTTGTCTGTATAATCTCTGTCTGGTTCTGTGATTGTTCCTGTCTGCTGTATAATTAATTTTGCTGGGTGTAAGCTAATTAAGGTGTGGGATATAATTGGTTACATAATCATGTTACAATATGTTAGGATTGGTGAGTTAAATTTTAGGAAAATGATTGGTTAAGGTATAGCTAAGCAGAACTCAAGTTTTACTATATAGTCTGCAGTCAGTCAGGAAGTGGGTGTGGGGAGGAAATGGGAACAGGGAATGGGGGGGTGAATTGGAATCATGTTTTGCTAAAGGGGGAAATGGGAACAGGGAATGTGGGTGGGGAAATTGGAATCATGTTTAACTAAGGGCAGGAATGGGAACAGGGCCACAGGTAAGGCTCTGTGGTATCAGAGTTGGGAAGGGGGACACTAAGGAAGGAAACTGGAATCATGCTTGCTGGAAGTTCTCCCCAATAAACATCGAATTGTTTGCGCCTTTGGACTTTGGGTATTGTTGCTCTCTGTTCATGGGAGAAGGACCAGGGAAGTAAGTGGGTGAAGGAATAAGCCCCCTAACAAGTGGTATCACTCCTGGATAAATGAGAGGTTGTTTGGGCCCATTGTTTTATTTTAGAAAACCACGGTGGGTTGGGATTGTGTTCCAGAAGTCTGTATGCAGAGAGGATCCTCACAAGCTGACTGGGACTTAGCTGCCTCTCTGGCACTTTGTCCTTTCCTTGAATCCCATGGTGGCCTTTCTGGTGGTTCAGGGATCCATGTAGGGAGAGGGCCAGGGACATGATGGGCCAAGGGTGGTGTGGGTTGTCCAGAAGCAGGAGGCCATACATTGTTCACCCCAGCATCCAGGGAAGATTGCAAGGAAAAGCCTGAATCTCTCATTTTTTCCAGAGACTCTCTGCAAGGGGGGAATGTCTTTCAAGGGGATGGGGAAAGACCCTGGGAGTTGTGGCTGGTGGACCTTGATGGAGGAGATACCAATGACTAGAGATGCTATGGAGGCACAAAACTTACATACTGATGGCCTTGCCCTTCTGCTGATCCCCTGAGATCTACAGGGTAGAGGGGTGGGTCCCATGGTTTAGTTTGCAGAACAGCAAACTTTCTCACCACACCTCCTGACTGAACACGGTAGTGGAGTCACAATGAGGTGACGTTCTTGGGGCTTTCCTCTCCCATGAGAGGGTTCAAATTCAGTCCCAAAAAGTCAGATTCTGATGTTAGTTAGAGCAGCATGGATGCTGATTAACTACATTACTAAAACTAACTCCATTACCAAAATACGCTGTTACCTTCAAGGAAATTACTCTGCATGTACACTGGTGTTAGTGTGATCAGAATCTGGCCCTGTGTTTCTGCACCCTTTGGTTATTCTGATTACTCCACTGATTTAATCTCAACAGCTGGTAAAGATAATTGCTTTGTAAATAATGAAAACAGTAAGAGTGAGGCACAATGTATTGTCTTATGCTTGAGTTCAGTATTTTACATTAAATGATATCAAATTACTCCCAGATCTACCATTCAGATGCATCCAGCACGGTTTGGGGTCACTCGGATTTCAGACTTCCTCCTCTGTATGCAGCTTTTGTGAACGGAATAGCTGTAAGAAACATCTTCTCTCTCTATTCTACATCTGCTTTTATATGCTATATGCAGTGATATTTACATTTATTTTCACTACATTTGTTAATTTACTTCATCCTTATTATTAATAATAATAATATACAGCATTTTGAGTCAACATCTAGGCAAAACAGGAGCTTTTCTGGAGTTAGGACTGATGCCAGATTTACAGCCACTATAAAACTCCCCTAGACTGTCCTACCAATGTGCCTCAACTTTATTCCGGGGACCAATTTTTAAGGGTGAAATAGGATAGTTCATTGTCCATCTTATGACACTTGTATTGAAGTAGTATGTAGGGGCCATAATCAAAGGTGAGGGCCCCATTGTGTAAGGCACTGTACTTACATGTCACACAAAAAAATCTAGCTCCCACTGATTTCAATGTGACCCAGATTTCACACACAGCAGGCAATAATATAGAAAGACATACACACACACAGTATCATAGCAATCACAAATATATGCAAGAAAATATTCTAATCTTTAGTCACACATGTTGAGAAAAAACATACATTTTGTACTTGCTCCGTTTTATCAATAAAGTCATGATTTGGGCAGAAATTTAGCCCAAATTCAGACCCAATCTGAAGTCAATGGCATTCCACCCACTTACACCAGATTTGAATTAGACCTATTCTGAATTATGCAAAGCTAGTGAAGGTGCCAATCTGGGGAAATGGTATATTAGGAATGCCCAAACTAGTGTGACAATGAGGTCATAAGTCAAATCAGACCTCTCATTTCAAATGGAGGAAAAATTATTTTTGACATGACACTTAGCACCCCTAATGGTCTAGAAGGTATTCAAGTATGACAGTTAATACATTCAGAATGTCCAAATCCTATATATGATAATTCCTTCATTCATCATGGTCATAAGTCAAACACAAGACCGCGCTGAACATCAAAGGAAAATTGCTTTACCAGTAGCATAAGGCATAACCTTCAGCTCCCATTAGGACAGGATGTTTTCATAGCTGACCTCAAAACTATTCAGGGCAGGAACAGTGTCTACTTCTGTTTGTACAGCATGAAACACAACAAGGACCTGACAGGCTCTCTGTGTTACCATAATGATAGGTGACATTGTTAGTGAGCCCTGTATTTAGATTGTCTGATATATTCCATTATAAAAGATTCTTGCCACCTTTCTTGAGATGGGCTAACACATACTTCGTGTGCAGCAGGCCTTTGGAATGTGGCAAGGTAATAGTCTGTAAGCAAGAAAAGTGTCTTTTGTCCCTTTAATTCCATCCAGGTTTTGCAGAGATATAAACTGTTAAAAACATCCCTTCCCTGTGGGGCTCAAGTTCTGAAGGGAAAAATTTGGCAGCCTGCCAGAATAACAACTGAAGACACAAACATTCTAAAGTACAGGACTCATGATGCCGCTACAGTAGCAGAAACTGTACCTGGAAACACCTGTGAGCTGCCAGGGCAGCTGGAGTGGGGTTGAGGAACCAGCCCAGACTGCATTGGACCCCTCCCTCCCCACCCCAAATACTCCATGGATGCAGCACATGACCCCACAGGGCCAATGGCCATCCTAACTCTGGGATAACAGCCTTCTCCTGGTACCAGCTGTTACTCAAGAGGTAGAAATCTGTTGTGAGGGGCTGAAACCCCACTGATGATACAAGTTGGGGAGGTGGCTACGGTTACACATAACAGGTTTTTTTCACCTTTTCCTTTTCCCAGAACCTAGGCAATTACATAGAAAAAGCTACATTATTTAGAATGCAAAGCCAAGCACTCGTGAGCTAGGAGATGCCAGTTTACAGTTGCCCATGCCATTTTAATTCTAGCTCTTGTTCATAAACATGACACAGTCTTTTATTGCATGGTCACATACTATTCTCCTACAAGAACTCTGCCTCCTTTGGAGCACAGAATGGATGCTCAAAGGGGCAGAAATACGATTGGACAGGCAACTGTAAATCTGACATTTCCTAACTTTCTAGTGTTTTGAAACTGAAAACATTCTTTTCGTATGTAATATAAATATTACATAAATAATGTCTGCATTCATAAGCCTACTTCTGTTGTCACTTAGGGCTGGTCTACACTAGAAACATTTTACCAGCATAGCTATGTCAGTTAGGGTTGAGAGTTTTTATAGATATACCAGTATAAGCTCTAGTGTGCAGGCAGTTATATGTAGAGCCCTTGCTTTACGAATATAGCTAATTTCACTTCCTGAACCAAAATAAGCTATGCCAGTATAAGTAATTTTATACCAGTATAACTGTGCCCTCGCAAGGATTTTTTTTTCTGCTTAAATAATATCCATATATTTAAAACAGCAAAGCTTTCTAGAGTAGACAAGCTTTTAGAGTTACACTGCTTTAAAGCTGGTGAAACTGAGATCTGAATCAAGCCCCCTCTCCGCAAAGTATATACTATAATATTCTAATTTTTCATTATCATTTTTGTGCATACCTCAATAAAAAGAAAGCATAAGTAAAAATAAAGATTATCCTGAATGAAAATTAAATTCTTCAACGTTTATTTATATGTAGTTAAAATCTTTTCATTTGGGATTAGCTGATCTTGTCAAGGCAGACAATGAATCTCTGATTACAAATCGAGGCCTTTCTCTTTCCCATAAGGTTCACTCAATGGATTTTGATGATACATGGCATCCAGCCACACACCCATCTGGGGCTGTGCTTCCTGCTCTGTTTGCTCTATCAGAAGTCCTGCCTCAAAAGCAAAAATTCTCTGGCCTTGACATGCTCTTAGCTTTCAATGTAGGGATTGAAGTACAAGGAAGATTGATGCACTTTTCCAACGAAGCCAGCAATGTTCCAAAAAGGTATGTAAAGGATATTTGAAATATAGTATTTGGGTCGAATGGAGGTGCTATATTTATTCATTTTTTAATATAATTAAGATTAAGAGGTAAAAGCAATGCTCATTTCCAATCTCCAATTACTCTGTCAGAAACCTCTCCAGAACTGCCTTTTTGTGACACTTTTTTCAAAGTCTGAATAAATTAATTTCTTTCATAGCTAGAGACAATTGGTAACTATCATCTGTTCCACTTCAGGATTCAAAGTCATGAAAGTTGTACAGCTAATCTCATTTTCTATGTGGTTCTGTCCAGAATTTCAAAAACAAGAATTGAAGCCAATCTTTAAAAACAAAACAAAAAAACCATTCCATTGTAATTTTTGCCTTTTAGCATAATAAATGGCATTGTCTTTTTAGGGTGGGGGCACTGTTTGCTGTGCAGTCAGTGGGACATTTAAAAAGACTCTATTAGCCTTTATATTGATTCAAAATAGTGAAAAGAGAACAATGCTCAGGGGAAAAATCTCAGACTGTCAGTTTTAATCGGACATGGAAATGCATCTGATCAGATCTTAATATGCAAACAGAAGACCATCGGTTGCTCCCACAAATGAAGATTCACCTCTCCCAAGCACTAACCTTCGGCTCAGTATAATCCCAGAGCAAACAGGCTATAGACTGAAGATAGCCTCAAAGCAGTTCAGGAACAAAAAATCCCCTCCACCAGGATGTACGCTTTGCTGTTGCTACCACAGCCTTAGAGTTCTCTTGCTGCTTACTACATATGGAGTAGAGGAGTTAGTGATGTATCACAAAGGGCCACATTCACACAGGTACTTAGGTGTTGGCCCTATGCACTGGGCTATTGGTATTCTAGACATAGGTGGACACACTTTTTCGTGAGAGATCCGAGCCTGTAGGCATGTTCTGAGAATGCCTACAGGATTGGACCTCATTGGCAAGATTGGATAGAAGGACAGACCTGGTTTGAGAAGTCTGCTTCAGGGTCCTGGGGCCTCTGCTTGCACTAGGGCTCCATGCGGCTAATTAGCTGTTGGTGGTGTTAGCTGGCTTTTCACATGCCTGCCAGTGGAAATTCAGATGCCTGCAAGGTAAGTTGGCATTAGAGCAGAGTTTTTTTGAGAATTCCAGTGGTCCTTAATTTTGGTTATATGCTTAAAGAGGCAGCTAGCTACCTCAGTACCTTTGTGAATCTAGTCTAAAGCTATTAAGCCTGCCCTAAAGACTTTGTGCTCTTCCGCCTCACAACAGAACTGCACTCCTTCCACCGTGTTTGGAGGTTCTGAAGAGCTTTTTCTCTGCATTAGTAATAATAATATACAGCATTTTGGGTCAACATCTAGGCAAAACGGGAGCTTTTCTAGATTTAGGACTACCAGACTGGACCCTGAGCTTTTAAATATATGCTGATTTATGGTCTGATCCAACTCCCACTAATGTCAAAAAGAGTTGGATGAGGTGCTTACAGTGAGTTCTTTCCTAAAATTCATGTCTCTCTCTCTCTGAAATCTGGTAATGAAGAGCATTTTTTTTTTTTGTGTTTGTTTTCTCAGGTTTCATCCACCAACTGTGGTTGGTACCATGGGGAGTGCAGCAGCTACTGCTAAATTGTTAGCACTTGATCAGTTTAAATGTAAAGCAGCTTTGGCTGTTGCTGCTTCTTATGCAGGTGCCCCAATGGCTAATGCAGCAACACAAACCAAACCCCTCCACATTGGCAATGCAGCTAGGCATGGCCTGGAAGCAGCTTGCTTAGCATCACTGGGTCTTCAAGGAAACAAACAGATCTTGGACATGGAGTCAGGGTTGGGTGCCTTTTATACAGACTATACCCCCCGGTTTCTGCCAACTTTACAATCTTATTCCTGGCTCTTGGATCAACAAGACGTGGCCATCAAGCGCTTTCCTGCTCATCTTGGAACACACTGGGTGGCAGATGCAGTCTCTTCACTGAGGAAGCACCTTGTGGAGAGTGATGAGCCAGTCCCCATTAGTAGAATTAAGAAAATTGTTGTCAAAGTCCCAGATGTTAGATATGTGAACAGACCTTTCCCTAACTCTGAACACGAAGCCCGGCATTCTTTCCAGTTTGCTGCATGCACTGCTCTACTGGATGGTAGCATCTCTGTTCAGTCATTCAGTGAGCAGAACATTTCTAGGCCAGAGTTAAAGGAACTGCTCAGCAAAACCAAGCTAGAGCATCCTGCCGATAACAAGCCTAGCTTTGAGAACCTTTATTGTGAGGTGAATGTCACTCTTCAGGATGGCGAGGTGTTTTGTGAACACTGCGATACATTCTATGGACATTGGAGGAAACCTCTGAGTACAGATGATCTGAAGAAAAAGTTTCACTCCAATGCTTCCAGTGTGCTCTCAGTGGAAGCTACAGAAGGCATTATAGAGACTGTGGAGAATTTAGAAAAAGTAGAAGACTGTTCTGTGTTAAGTGCATTTCTAAAAGGGACACAGTCAACCAAAGTACTTTCAAAAATGTGCTTACCTTGAAAAATAATTGACATTTATTGACTTACATCCTCATAGCTACTCCTTTGCGCTTAAAATGAATCAGGAATCGAAAACTCCTATCATATTGCACTCCTGTAACATGAGCAGCATTTTAAGTCCAGTATTGCGGCTCTAGTTACAAAGATTGTGTTCTGCTGTAGCTGTGCCGTGCCACTGCCTGGAAGGAAGATCCTGTGCTGGCAGTGTCCCCCTTGATTATCCTTATACCATTACTAGAAGAGTGTTGGCTGCAGGCTCCACCAAGTACCACTGCTGCTGTCGGATTCCTGCTACCAAGTTCTCTGCTATGCTGGTGCCAGAAACAAAAGCCTCTTCCTAAATATCCTGCTTATATTAGAGGATTGGGTAGCGCAGACCTGAATTTTGGAGGGATAGGGCAGTCACTGCTTCTGGGAGGGAAGCAGTTGAAAGGTCAGGTAGAGAATAAGCAATTTATAGCTAATATATGTAAAAATTCTGTCTACGCTAAAAGAAAAACCCAAGGCACCAAAGTTGTAGTGCTTGGTATTCTCCAAGAAACATCCCAACTTCCCCATCAAACTTGGTCTTGTATAAGCTGGGTTGACAATCACACCAATGGTAAACAATACGATCCTTTCTGTTTCCACAGTTGGCTGCTCTAAAAACATAAGGACTCACTTTTGACAATCTGTTTCCTACCGTAGCTGAAAATTACACTTGTTCCAGTTGTGTGGCACTGGCTCTTTGTAACTCTGAGGTTGCCTTCACTATACCTTCCCTAACATCAGTCAAGTCACATCCTTCCAGCCACAATGTAGCTGACCAGACATGTTAAGGAATGTAGCCTTAGGATGCTTCCCTTGTTATTCACTGTCAGTACATAGGACTTGCATCGTTGACCCGAACTGTCTAACCTGTTGTTCCAGGAAAGTTTTAGAGGGGGTTTTCACTTTTAAAAGAACTCAATCAAGATTTAAATAATATTTTTAAATTAACATAACACTGCTGCTAACACATCCTTGCACATTTTACACTGAAGTCTATCAAATCAGATTTGTCTTTCTCCAGTACAGAAAGGTATATTTTAAGTCAGTAATTGTGACTATTGCAGGCAGATGGATATCTTAGTTCATGTGCTTAACGGAGCTTGTGCTTTACTGTAGAAGCCATGTGCACCATTTGTCTTCTGCTTTAAGGGACTAATTTTCTTATTTGAGGATCTACAAATAGGCATTTAGAGCCATATTTAGGCACCTGTAATAGCATTTGGGTCTAGATTGCTTATTTAGGTGCCTATGTTTTAAAATCAGGCTAGTTTAGGAGGAATGTTTGATATGCTGTTCACATCACTGTTATATCTTCAAAAGTTGTGGATGTTAATGTGTCTGGAGTGATACAACTTTTAAAAAGCTGTAACTATTTGTATAATTTTACTAAATATACTAAGACTTTCTGTGATGTTTCAATTTTGTACATGAGCTATTTGTTCATAGGGGCAGATCTCTTCCACCCCTCAGCCACTGTCATATCCAGGCTGCATGGATCACTCACAATGTTATGCCTTTTGGGATTAAGAAAAGCCTGTGTTTAAGTACATTTTGTTATGGTAGACGGAGGCCTTTCAGCATAACTACCACCACACTGGAATCCAATCACTTATTATACTGAAAGAATGATCAGCTTCTGTATCTACAGTCAGCTCAGCTAGATGAATGACTTCTACAGGGCAGCATACAAATGGTTGTTAGAGCGCACATCTCTAGTTACATAAGCCTGGATCCATAAAGGGACTTAGGCACTGCAACAGTGAGTGTTGTGGCACCTTTTAGGCACCTAGAAAAATCACAGGAACAACACTGTGATCCACAAAGCCTAAGGTGGGCACCTGGGCTCCCTGTACAATGAATCGAGGGAGAGAAGAACCTTAGAATGCAAGCCTTAAAAGCCAGCACACTAGGCTAAGCTAGGCAAGATGGCAACGAGAGGTATGACCTAAGCCCCTCCTCTCTCTGACGGAAGCCTCTATCTCTGCTTAGTAACCCACACACAGGAACATGTCTCCTGGAACAGGGTGGCTTTGGTGCCCAAGCAGTTTCTTGAAGGAATGAGAGAGGTGCCTGCTTTGCTGGAGGAGGCAGCAGAAGCATCTCCCACCTTATAATTCAGTGGTTAGAGTGCTTACCTGGTTCAATTGCCCCCTCTCTGCCATGGGGAGAAAGGATACCTGCGTTCAAATCCTACTTTCCAATAGAGTGCTCTAAGCATCTGAGGTGTAGGATATTCTGCTGGGGGGCTACTGTTACAGCTTCAGGGTAACTGCACCTGTGTGACCCCTCTGTCTCTGGAAGGGACCCACATAAGATTTCTAGCTCCCACCTCTCTCCAGCCTGGTCATGGTTTTAAAGCTACACAGCTCCCTATCTCATACCATGATGTCCCCAGCAAGCCACTCTGCTTAAGGGCCAGTGCGTGTGTGTTGCTTTCTCTCTGAGGGCTATGAACAGGTTACAAGTGATCACACTGCTCCTTCTAAGCAAGTACCTTTGTCCTTAAGGGAAAAGGATTACAGAGAAATTTATTAAACAAAAGAAGTTTCTATACACATGCTAAAAGCTTACTAGATGTTACCAATCTGTTTTATGGGTGCTTAAAAGGCCAAAAGCCTTCCAACCCTTCTGCAAAGATTGGGGCCCTTAGACAGAAGGTCCTGTCCATTTGCTGGATCAGCAAAAAGGTTCTGAGTCTGCCTAAGCACAGCCTTTTTAAGGAAAAAGCCCTTTCTTCAATTTCCTAGACTCTGGGAGCCTAGCTTGAACAAATATCGGTGAACTTCTACCAGGAGGTACTACCTTCTGGAGTGTCTATAATGTGAGTGATTCACCTTAATCTCCCCCTCCAACACACACACTCTCGGTCCCTGAGGGAGCTGCAGTGACTCTCCTCCCAGAGAGGAGAACACAAATAATCCCTGGCCCACAGTACTAAAATATACACCCCCGTTCCTCCCAAAGATACTGCATGTAGTTGCAACACCTGTCACAGGGCTCCTTCCATCTCTCTGTGAAGCCGTTCCTCTGTGGATAAATAATGAAGGTGTAATTGCAGCAGGGGGAATAGATCCTGGCTCTCCCATGGCCCAGCTGCATACCCCTACCTCCAGGCTACAGAGTTATTCTGTTGCTTCTTCTGTGGCCCAATGACTTTTCCACTGGATAAATAAGTAAAGTATTTATTCACAC
Source organism: Lepidochelys kempii (assembly GCF_965140285.1). Lineage (NCBI taxonomy): Eukaryota > Metazoa > Chordata > Testudines > Cheloniidae > Lepidochelys > Lepidochelys kempii. The sequence goes on from NC_136380.1 coordinate 81,306,094, forward strand.
AGGGGAAAAGTCACTGGTGCAGAGAGGGGTGGTTAGGGAACCCACATGGGAGGTGGGCAACCTAGAGTCCAGTCCCTCTTGTCCAATCACTCTTTCAATATTTATCCAAAACAGCTTTAACATGAGATTGAAGGAGATTCACATCAGAATAGCTCAGTGATTAGAGCACTCTCCTCTTTGACAGGAGACTCCTGTTCAAATACTTTCTTCCCGTCAGGCACAGGGGGAAATTGAACCTTTGTCTCCCCTATCCCAGGCAAGCATTTTAAGCACTGGGTTAAAACTTGTAAGGTGGGCACTACCATCTCCTCCTGTGAAAGGTGCTGATCTGGTAGGTGGCCTGTCAGCACACCTGCTGCCTTGGCCCTGCCCATGAGACGGGCATCACCTGCCTATCTTCCCCAATCAGTGGATTACTCGAGGGCTTAGGCTAGAGATAGGCATAGACACCAACTCTGAGTGCTCTGGCAGCTCCCCAACCTGCCCCAGCTCACCTCTGCCTCTGCTCTGCCTACTCCCAGAGCATGCTGCCACAGCCTGCTTCTCCCCCTCCCTCCCAGCGCTTGTGCCGCAAACCAGCTGTTTCCCACAGCAAGTGCTGGGGGGGGGGGGGGAGGAAGAACACGGCATGCTTGGGGAAGAGGTGTGCGCGAGCACCCACCAGTGTTGGCACCTGTGGAAGTAGGTGTCCAAACACCTAGTCAGTCAGTGTGCATACTCAGAGAATGAAACTTAGGTGCTAGAGGAGTTTAGGCACCGACAGGGTTTGACAGCAGTTTTGTGGATTTCAGCAGAGCCTAAACAGGAGACTGAGGCACTTAAGTATCTTTGTGGATTGGGGCCATGGAACCCAATCCCGTCAAGTTTTTAGTACCAACTCCTACTGAAGTTAATGGAAGTTAACAGTTCTTGAAGGATTGTGCCTATAAGAAATGCTGACTTCTGCCCCCACATCTTCAATGAAAACAGATGGTTGAGTTTTTATAATCCACTTGGTTAAGTAAGTCTTGCCATTGCAATTTGTGTGCAAATATCTGTAACTGAACTAATTCCTCCTAACTGAATCCTTCATTATTTCATTTAAAAACAGCAAAGATAATGTAATTTGACTATAAAAAGATGATTTTCAACAAAATAAGTTGTGTTAAATTTCAAACACACTATCAACACATGAAACTGGTTTGTCTAGCTCAGGGGTTCTCAAACTTCATTGCATGCCACCCACTTCCAACAAAAATTACTATATGACTCCAGGAGGAGGAACTGAGACCTGAGCCTGCCTGAGCCCCCTGTCCTGGGTGGGGGGCCCAAAGCCAAAGGGCTTCAGCCCCAGACAGGAGGCTTGTAATCTGAGTCCCACCACGCACGGTGGAAGCCCACTGGCTTTGGCCCCAGCCTTGGGAGGTGGGGCTTGGGCTTTGGCCCTGGGCCCCAGCTAGTCTAATGCCAGCCTTGGTGACCCCATTAAAATGGGGTCATGACCCACTTTGGAATCCTAGCCCACAGTTTGAGAACCACTGGTCTAACAGATATTAGAGTTAGGCTTGTTTAAAGAGTCACAGGAACATAAATTCCAGATTATTTCCGTGGTTTTGCTGTATTGATTTAATTCTTCTGCTGTCACATTTTATTACACTTGGGTATTACAAAAACCCATTTAGGCAAGAAGGATTCCTACCCAAGTCTCGGAATAAAACTGAAGAGATGCTGCCTATATTTCAAATAAAGGGAGAAAAAAAAGCTCACTAACTGCATAATTTTATTAATATAGTTAAGTACAGGTAAATGTTTTATATTTACTGGTAGTCATTTCATTGCCGGGGATAGCAGACATCAGAGTTCCCTCAGCTGAGTTTCAGGACTTCTGCCACCATTGTTCCTATTCCATCAAAGATTTCATGCAAAGGAGCTTTGCACATGAAAGCACAAGTAGTGACTATTTTGTTGGTGGCATCCACGTGGGATTCAGTTACATCTTTACAAATGTGCTTGCATCCAAGTTCTACTATAGCAGATGCAGTTTCAGCATCAGGAAACCTGTTAACATTAAACAGAAACATTGTAGCCATAAGATTTTGGCAATCCACTTCAGAGAGAGAGTTACAGAAATAGTCAAACCACTTCTAGCAGTGATGACTAAGGCTACGATTTAGTCACGGAGGTTGCAGAAGTCATGGAATCTGACTTCCAGCAACCTCTGTGACTTCAGCCTGCAGCAGCTGGAAGCTGCAGGCCTTGCACTGCCTGGGTGGGAGTGGGGGGCACAGGGAGCTGCAGGGTACCCCTGCTGCCTTTGGCAGCCCCCAGAGCTCCAAGCCACTGCAGGTATACCCTGCAGTCCATTTTGTCACAGATATTTTTAATAAAAGTCACAGACAGGTCACTACTTCCGTGAATTTTTCTTTCTTGCCCATGACTTGTCTGACTTTTACTAAAAATATCCATGACAAAAATCTTAGCCTTAGTGATGACATGAAGGGATCTCAGACAGCCAGATTTGAGATTTACAGAGACTTCAGCAAAGAAAAGTACTCCCTCCCCACACCCTATTTATCACTGATCTGATATCTTGCCAAATCAAGAGGTTTTGCCATCTACAGTACAAATCCATGACCTGGATAACTGCAAAACTAACAATCTTTTGATGAATTTATGAGGAGATGCCAATCATAACATTTGGCACTCAAAAATACATTCTCCTGAGGGGCCTGGAGGCAAGGTTAGGCTCTCAGCAACTTTAAATTGTCTTCTGGGCTCTTCTAGTCTAGAAGACCTTCCACCACATCTGCAGTGAACTGATTTTGTTCTAAGGAGAGGGGTGAAACAGCTGGTTTGCCTATCATCACTCTTGACTGAGTCTATAGAATTCCATTCAGATATCCTATCCGTAGTTAACATTACATGAAGCAGCGTTAACTTCTGCTAGGTTTCCTTCTCATCTGCTACCTGCCCATGCCTTCAAAACCATCCCACCAGAAAGGACAATTCCATTAAAACAATGAGTGTAAGGAGAATGTCCAAGGCATGACACTGGCCTAAGATTCTGTTAAGTTTATTTAGCGTTATCATTTGGACATCTGCCAGCAGCCAAGTTTAACATCCTGAAACATAGAACCACCATACCGAATCAGACCAATGGTCCATCTAATTCAGCAGTGGCCCAGTAGCAGATGCTTTAGGGAAGACAAGGACAACACAGGAATACCATGCTAAGATGGGAAGCTGCTGTCTTACCATAGGCATCTACTAACCTGATTGTGCTCTGAAGCATATATTACTTAGACAGAATTAAAAAAACCAGTGTAACAACTATGGATGTTGTTAGCACACAAGTACTGGACCAGTGTATTTCTTGGTTAGGGTAAATTATGATTCCCCCTCAAGTGCATAACAAACCAACCAGCCTCACACATTCAGCCCTCTTCCTCCAAAAGTGCATTTCTTATTGCTATTATGAAATGCACAGTGTAAAATAAGAAAGGGTGTGACTAGTGCATTCTCTGGGAAATGCTGCTATCATAAGCCTGTGATATTTTGTGCTCATAACAAAATAAAGCGTCTGTAACCCTGTCTTACCTTTCATCTACATTTTTATCATGGCCAACTGTGACTTCACAACCTGGGAAGACTTTAGCTGCCAGCACTGGGGATATACAGCACAAACCGATGGGTTTCTTAGCACTATGGAAAGCCTGAAGAGTGGACTTCACAAGCTCATTGACAGTACAGTTCTTTCCATCCACTGCCCAGGAACACAGATTCTTTGCTACACCAAATCCACCTTGGGGGGGGGGGGAGAGGGGGAAAAAAAAGGAATACTTTCACATTTAAGGCAGTCTGAAGAGCAATTAGTTATCTGCTACAGCACTAGAAGGACATTGTACCCTTTTTTTTTAGCCAAAGCAGAGTTTTTAATCATAGCCTATCTACATTTGTTGAAGTTCAGCCCACTAACCATTCAGCATGCAAACCGTGATGGATTTACAACATTAACAATAGAAATCCTGGATTGCCTAGGCAGCAGATGTGCAAGCATTCCCACACGTCCCAGCAAGGAGGCTCAACCCTCTTCAGGAGGTGAGAGAACAATTTAACCTTCAAACCCACCCAGCAGAGGCCTCTCCCCACTAGGTTTTACCACTTGATCTGCACCTACCAACACACAAGGAGGAACTAAAAACAAGAATGATGATACATTTAACTGAGAATTGGACAATACTTGTGTAGTTCATGAGTGTTGGGGAAAATCAAGCCTGCATTCAGCTGATAAATATGATTAAGCATTCTTGTTGTGGGCTAGGCTATTTTATGAGGCAGGAATCCTCTGTCCCAATCCCTGTTGGTTTTCTTTGGTACAAGCAGCATGAGTCTTCTAGACATTCCAGATGAAGAAAATGGAGATTGATAAAGCAAATATATTTTATCCTCTAGAGTAATTTCTTTTGCAAGTTTTAGTTCAAGATATAAACAATTATTAAAAATATGTTTCTTTTAACTCTGTTTGACCTTTACAGTTATTGAGATGTCTCACTTTAAGGACACTGCAGTACTAGGAGCTTTGGGCTGTCTCTCTTGTGAATTATAAAGCAAGTTGCAGTGCGTTTTGTTTTTTTTAATAGCATCTTTGGAGATGCGCTATAATAAGTGACTGCACTTAATCCTCATTTCTTGATAGAAACAGATTAAATTTTACTGCAATTTCATTTGCTGGATTTACACTAGTTTAAATGATCAAAAGTAATAAAAAAATTACCAAGTGTAATCATCCAATAATATTTGATTCCTTGTGTAATGCACACAACCACTGGCTTTCCTACAATAAATGATGATAGTGTTGAAAGAACTATTTTAAGGGACAATATTTTAATTTTTTGCTTTCAGCCTATTCCCATTACTCACTGTTTTGAATGTTGTTATCTCGGAAGTTCCAAAATAAGATTTTAATCTTAAAGTTTACACTGTTTCCCTTTGATGCTCATTCTTCCCAGCCCCCTCCACCAGGTTTCTAATGAAGCAATAACTTCATATGGAATTTGTTAACTTGCCTATGCACCTGCAGCAGTGATGATGTTACCAACTCACCACAGCCCTGGGAAATGGGTTTATTAATACAGTAGAAGCGGTTTTATCCTGCATGTTGAGGGAATGGGGGCTGCTAATAAGTGAAAAATGCTGGTTAATTAAGAGGGAGCGAGTCTGGGTGCAGGAGGGAGTGTGGGGCTGGGGTGCAAGCTCTGGGAGCGGGTTCAGGGGAACAGGTTGGGGTGCGGGGGGGTGTGCGGGATCCGTGGTGCACTCACCTATGCAGAGGTGTGGCAGACAGCCTGGTGCGCGGCCTCTGCCCACCGGCGCTGCCCCCGCAGCTCCTGTTGGCCCTGGCTCCCAACCAATGGGAGCTGCAGTGCTAGCACTTGAGGCGGGGCGGGGGCAGCGTGCAGAGCTGCCTGCAGTGTCTCCAACTGCAAGCAGCACCCTGTCCCAGCTGCTCCCAAGGAGCCACCCAGAGGTGAATGCCCCCTGGATCCAGCACCCCCTCCCATGCCCCAACCCGCTGCCCCAAGACCCCTCCTGCACTCAAACTTCCTCCCGGAGCCTGCACGCCACACCCCCTCCCGTGCCTCAACCCCCTGCTGGCCCTGCCCCAACCAGACCATAAACCGGAATTTCAATGAAGATCAGAAATGCTGGTTTATAGAGCTTTCTGCTTGGTGAAGTGCCAGATAAAACAGCTTTTACTATACTGTATTATACTGGTGCTCCCTCTACCAGCTCTACCACCGAAAACGCTATCAGGATTTAAAAATGAATGCTGCTAATGGCCAACTGAGGTGCTAGTACTTTAAGTTTTGTATACGTGATTCTGGAAAGCGACCTTGAGCAAGTCACAGGGTTGTTGGGCTTGGTTTTCCCACCTGTAAATGGAAATAATAATTACCCATATTTGTAAAGCATCTTAAGATCTATGAATGAAAGAAGTTATACATGTGCTAAGTGTTGCTATGTCAGCAGCAAAAAAAATGGAGCTATAATTTCAACAAAATGTCAGACAGGGAATGTTATCCAACTGGGAATCACACTCTGGCAACCATTTTAGAGTCACTAAAGTACAGCAAGTGTTGTATAATGGCAAGTTCCGTCATTGTTCTGCTCTTCCTCTGCGCTCTGTTCTTGTCTTGTAAACTCCCAATTCTCTACCTATGGACTCCTAGAGAGAATCATAGAATATCAGGGTTGGAAGGGACCCCAGAAGGTCATCTAGTCCAACCCCCTGCTCGAAGCAGGACCAATTCCCAGTTAAAATCATCCCAGCCAGGGCTTTGTCAAGCCTGACCTTAAAAACCTCTAAGGAAGGAGATTCTACCACCTCCCTAGGTAACGCATTCCAGTGTTTCACCACCCTCTTAGTGAAAAAGTTTTTCCTAATATCCAATCTAAACCTCCCCCACTGCAACTTGAGACCATTACTCCTCGTTCTGTCATCTGCTACCATTGAGAACAGTCGAGAGCCATCCTCTTTGGAACCCCCTTTCAGGTAGTTGAAAGCAGCTATCAAATCCCCCCTCATTCTTCTCTTCTGCAGGCTAAACAATCCCAGCTCCCTCAGCCTCTCCTCATAACTCATGTGTTCCAGTCCCCTAATCATTTTTGTTGCCCTTCGCTGGACTCTCTCCAATTTATCCACATCCTTCTTGAAGTGTGGGGCCCAAAACTGGGCACAGTACTCCAGATGAGGCCTCACCAATGTCGAATAGAGGGGAACGATCACGTCCCTCGATCTGCTCGCTATGCCCCTACTTATACATCCCAAAATGCCATTGGCCTTCTTGGCAACAAGGGCACACTGCTGACTCATATCCAGCTTCTCGTCCACTGTCACCCCTAGGTCCTTTTCCGCAGAACTGCTGCCTAGCCATTCGGTCCCTAGTCTGTAGCTGTGCATTGGGTTCTTCCGTCCTAAGTGCAGGACCCTGCACTTATCCTTATTGAACCTCATCAGATTTCTTTTGGCCCAATCCTCCAATTTGTCTAGGTCCCTCTGTATCCTATCCCTCCCCTCCAGCGTATCTACCACTCCTCCCAGTTTAGTATCATCCGCAAATTTGCTGAGAGTGCAATCCACACCATCCTCCAGATCATTTATGAAGATATTGAACAAAACCGGCCCCAGGACCGACCCTTGGGGTACTCCACTTGATACCGGCTGCCAACTAGACATGGAGCCATTGATCACTACCCGTTGAGCCCGACAATCTAGCCAGCTTTCTACCCACCTTATAGTGCATTCATCCAGCCCATACTTCCTTAACTTGCTGACAAGAAGGAACAATGTGACATGTATGCTAACATTAAATCCAGCATCCTGACACCTATACATTGGGATAACAATACTCACCTAACAAGGAGAGCTATATGGAGTAATTTTTATTCAGAAATATTTTGAGACCCTCTACAAAATCCATGTTTATAAGAAAGATTCTCAAGTTGGACAGGTCCAGAATGTCCTTTATTTAAAGGGATTTGTAAAAAATTAGCTACAGAAAGTTAAAATAGTTACTTGTAATTACAGTTTATGGGGGTGGGGCATTTTCTGTTTATTTTTAAAACAGAACTCACCTGGAAAAATGACTGCATCAAATTCACCAACTTTCAGTTCAGCCAGATCTTCAATGTTGCCTCTTGCTAGCCTGGCACTTTCAACCAACACATTTCTCTTCTCTTCTGTTGGACTTCCTCTGAAATGATCTACTACATGCATCTGCTCTATGTTTGGTGCAAATATCCTTACCTAAAATACAGATACAGAACAAAATAGGTTGTACATAGAAACAAATTAAGACTAGGAAAACACATTGTAGCTGCAGAGCTCCAGGGATCATATCAGTTCAACAACTTCACTAAAACTAGAGACACTTACCCAAGAACATTGGATTGGGAGATAGACGTGTCTGAGAATCGGACTACAAAAGCCAGCATGCTAGGTGGGGAAACACCTGAAATAACCAATGGGTGATGCCAAGGACAGGAGCTTTGGACCTTGTGTCCAAAGCCCTAACCCTTTCACAGAGAGTTAGGTACCTAACTCTGGGCTTCAGGGAGCAGGCTCTCTCTGTTTGCGATCCACAGTTGGGAACCCTTTCCCAGAGACAGGCTGCTTAGGTGCCTGCCTCACTCCACACCAAATCGCAGGAGGCAGAAGAGGTGGTCGTGGTGCCCAATTTATAACTTTTAACCCAGTGGTTAGAGCAGTCACCTGTCACTGGGCTCTATAGCTGAGTACCTGTGGATGGTCAATGTAAACAAAACTTCTTGCAGCCACCAGCAGATTACCCTGATGGGTGCGTGCCAAAGGTTGCCAACCCCTGTATTAGAGCAAACTTTAAAAAAAGTTTCTAGGAAGAGCAATTTTGTTGGCTGATTTTTTCTGCTTTTCTATTTCTGAAAATGTGCTTTCTACCTCACAATCAGTCATAGCTCACTGCCATGGGAATTGCATTTTCATCCAGCAACCTATCCTTTTGTTGAAAGATTAAAGAGGAAGAACAAAATGGTTTTAAAAGAAGAACACATTTCTTCAACAAGCCTTTAGAAGTCAGCATGAAAAACCATGAAGCCTCAAAAAAAGGGGTATGGTTGATATTTTTGCATAACTACTATGGAACATGCTTTTCACACTTCTATTTACACCTTTCGTTGGTTGCATTTATTGCATTTTGTACAAGCACAGGAAATATCTAATTTTTATCCATTAATAAATCTCAAATCTGTACCCATGTCCCTGATTGTGATGGGCTCCCAGGGCTGTTGTTTCCTAGGCCCAGCACCTCATTATCTGTTATGCACAACTGAGAGGGGGCCAGTCTCTGTTGTCTGAATACAGAGGTGGGGCCCAAGCACAAAATTTGAATCCAGGTTCAAACATCTCCCAATAAAACTGATTTAGCCCAAGACACAGGCTAGCAGCAAAATTTGGATCTGGATCTAGATCCAAAGTTGGGGGGGAAGAAGAGGGCAGGTATTTGGATCAGAGTTTTTAAAACCCGGGCCCACCTCTACTTTTCACGCTCTTTCTGACCCTGGGCTGGGGAGGGGGCCATGAGAGGAGGGGGCAGGGGGAAGAAGAGAGACCCCCTTTCGCCGCAAAAAGAAAAGGAGCACTAGTGGCACCTTAGAGACTAACCAACGTATTGGAGCATAAGCTTTCGTGAGCTACAGCGCACTAACACGGCTGCTACTCTGAAACCTGCCGCTGCAGCTCACCACAGCGCAGCGTCTGCGGCCTGCGGAGAAGGGTCCCCGTGCCAAAGACCCCAGCCAGCGGTTACTCTGGACTGAGACACGACGAGTCCCACGCGCGCTGCAGCAGCAGCTGCCCCAGGGCTCCCGCGGCGACCAGGCCCCGCCAAGGGGCGGCGGCCGTCCCGGCGTAGCGGCCCGCAGCACGGCCCCCCCGGCTCCGGGGCTGCTCCCGAGCCGGGGACCCGCCCCGTGCAGCGCGGCTCCGCTCTCACCTGCGCTCCGCCCCTGCTGAGGTGAACCAGGGCGGCCGAGGCCTCGTGCACCTCGCTGCCATCGAACACCCCGCAGCCGGCCAGCACCAGGGCCGCCCGCTTCCCCATGCCGCGCTCGCTCGCTCGGCTCGGCCAGGCCAGGCACCCGCTGCAGGACGCGTCGGGAACTGCGGGCACCGGAAGTTGGGGACTACACGCCCCGCGCTGCTGCCCAGCGGCCTTTGTATTAGGCACGACAGGGGCCGCCTCCAATCCGAGCCTCGGGGACGGGCAGGGAGCGGGGATTTGTTGATTTGGAGTCAAGACGATAGGAACGGACCAGCCATAATGTCCCTAAAGGGAATATGCCTGGAAAGTGCTTCAGCCGCTTCTGATTAATAACCACAGTATCGTCTGTATTCCTGAAGCACCTAGCAACGCCAAAGAGCAGAGCCCCATCGTGCCAGGTGCTGCGCAGAAAAGTAGCCAAGAAGCTCGTCCCCATCATCTACATGTCATGCAGTGCTCAACAGCTGGCCCTTAACAGTGTTATGGGCGCTGTAAGGTCTCTGTCTCTCATGCTACACAAACTGGTTTCCTGAGACAAATTATGAGTATCCCGCTGCAGTTGACGCTCAGTAAATATGCATAAACCAATTTTTCAAGGGGCTTCCACTTTTCCTCAACCCACAATCCATGTTCATATTATGGCCCTGATCCTGCAGAGATTTGTGCTCACACTGATTTCAAAGGGACTAAACTGTGCTTAAAATTAAGCATGTACAGGAAACTTTACAGGATTATGGTATATGTGCAAAACTTGGTCTTTCAAGTTAAAAATCAGGTACCTGAGTGCCTGATCTACCACAAAACAAATGGGTTTTGCATGTGAAAGTGTACTGAATAAATGGTAAACACATATGTAAGCATCTATTTGTCCTCTGTCTATTTTGCTGGGTATGCAACCACCGCAATAGTTTTTCTACAACAACCACCTCACATATGCTTTGGATTCATTTTATGAATCCGATGAAGTGAGCTGTAGCTCACAAAAGCTTATGCTCAAATAAATTGGTTAGTCTCTAAGGTGCCACAAGTACTCCTTTTCTTTTTGCGAATACAGACTAACACGGTTGCTACTCTGAAACCTGGCCATTGGTGTATGCACTGGGTTCCCCTTCATGCAAGGCATTTTCCCTGCAGGGAGAGGGGATGAGGCTGTGTGGTTTATTTCAGCAAAAACCTGCTGCTATCTGAGTAGGTTTGCCAAGACATCCCTGCCACCACAGGAAAGTCCTATTGCTGCGCTGGTTCAGACTGTTTGGCCTCTCAGTGGAATTCCCTAAGTGTGAGAAGATGGATGTGCTGGGCAGACACATTCTCTAACAGCACAGAAGTGGCATTTTCAATGATAGATCTGGTATATTAAAGAGCCGTGCTTAAACCAGACTAGAGAATACACCATTATCCAGCAGACCGACACAACCAGAAACCTAATCTGAACAAGTGATATTTTTTCCAGGTTATTCAGACAAGTTACCATTAGAGGGAGAAAATTATTCGGTTGATTATTTATTTCAATTGTTTCTAATGCTGCTTTGGGGACTGTCTCAACGGTGACTGTGCAGTTAGAAAATGTCTTAATTATCCTTATCATAAACATGATTTTGTACCTGGTGTAGACCAGGCCAAGTCATGTTTAAAAACATGTTACCTTGTTGTGGTTAACCTTAGGTGTTTTCGCAAAAAGAAATTGCCACAAGTACTCCTTTTTTTTTTGCGAATATAGACTAACACGGCTGTTACTCTGAAACCTTAGGGGTTTTAAATATAATTGCTCTTCCTTATCTACACTAGGTGGAGAGTCGATTTCACACCCAGTTAGTTAAGGTGCACTCTAACGGTGAAGCATTTTCCCATTAAGTGGATGGAATAGGCAAAGACATTCAATTTTTTCTTTCAGTCCCAGCAGTGCACCTGGTATAGGCACTTTTCCCAATTACATCCTACAGAGTCTCTCCATCAGCCCTGATCTTGGCACTTGCAAATGATAAATCAAAGATTCCTGTATCTTCCAAGTGGTTCGATAGTAAATGAAGTGTCTAGCCCATCCCACCCCATCTCATTTAGGGGGGAAGTAGGGGTGAAATCAAAATAGCAAGCAGTGCAGAATAGCAGGGACCAGGGTTGGCTGGTACCAGATTTTCCCTCCATTAAATAGCTAAAAATGCAAGCAGTCCCAGCAGGGATTCACATTGAAGGGTGCATATCAGCAAAGCAGCAGCAGCGGCACAGAGCCAAGGTGAGGCTGCAAAGCGACAGTGAGGATGGTTTCCTGGTTGGAAGAGGCCAGGAGACCAAACACACCTGCAGGCTTGCTCCGCCCCAGTATTTCCAGCTCCAGCTGCTTGTCTCGGGCTCCTAACTCACCCAGGGCCGCTCACAGGAGGCAGGCTCTGAATGGACGTGCGCGCAAGACCCAGCAGGCTTGGAAGAGCCACCCTCGGAGATGAGGCGATGCTGCACCTGGCGCGGATCACATGCAAACAGCTTGCTGACCCTGGTCGGCGCCACCCCTGGCCTACCGCCCCAGTCCAAGCCAGGCAGGCAAGTGTGAGTTAAGTGCTGGTCGGTGGCGGGGCGCTGTATGAACCAGCATTGGTGGTGCGGGAAAAAAAATAAAAAGCCAAAACCAAAAGACATGAGCCCCTCCAACTGACCCTGCAAGGGCCCCACAACTGTCCCTGCCAGACTCTCATGTGCCTCCTCCCAACTGCCCCAGCTACGGACCCCACCATGCGCCTCCACCCCAACTGCCCCTGCCAGGGCCCCAAGCGCCTCCACTCCACTGCCCCAGGCAGGGCCCCATGCACCCCCAACTGACCCCAGATCTCCACATGCATCTACTAGGGTTGCCAACTTTCTAAGGGCACAAAACTGAACACCCTAGTCCCGCCCCTTCCATAAGGCCACGCCCTATGCCCCGCCTTCTCCGAGACCCTGTCCCTCCCCCCTCGCTCACTACATTCCCCCTCCCTCCCTGGCTTGCTCTCCCCCATCCTCACTCACTTTCACTGGGCTGGGGCAGGGGGTTAAGGTGGGGGAGGGCTCTCACTGAGGGTGCAGGCTCCAGGGTGGGGCCACAAAGGAGGGGTTCGGGGTGTTGGGGGGGCTCTGGGCTGGGGAGGGTGAAGGCTCCATCTTGAGGTGCAGGTTCTGGGGTGGAGCCAGGGATGAGGGGTTTGGGGCGCCGGAGGGGGCTCCAGGCTGGGAGGTGGGGAAGAAAGAGGGACCCAGGCAGAGCTGAGCTTTTAGTAAAATATAAATAAATAAGAAAAGCGGCGCCCGGCCGGCGCGGGCTGCAGCTACAGTGCAACCAGCCCCCCGCCGGCTGGTGCGCCGCCCCCCCAGACTGGATGCCCAAAGGCGGACCAAGAAGTTGGCCGCGGGCACGGTGCCACCCCCGCTGCAAGGGCCCGGGGCGAAGGCCTCGCAGGCGGCCAGCTGCGACCGGCGCTCAGTCTGCTCCCTCCCCGCCCCCTTGCTTGGTGAGCCAGCCCCGGGGCAGAGGCGAGCAGAGGCCGGCGGGGGAAGGAGGAGGAGGAGGAAGCCGAAAGCGAAAGGAAAACGGAGGCCGCATAATCCCCCCGCCCTTGCCAGGGCTGAGTCACGGAGCCCATGTGACGGGCGGACTCGAGTCCGCTGCCTCGTCCCCACCCGGGGCAGCTTCAGGCGTCCGGACCAGCGGCCGGGGCCTGCGGGAAGGGGCCGCGCCGAGAGATGAGGGCTGATGGCCACCGGGAGCTGCTGCTGCTGCTGCTCGTGGCTGGGATGCCTGCCCGCTTTGCAGGATCCCAGCCCCAGCAGCAGCGCAAGTGGCCTGTGCCTTACAGGTGAGTTGGTGGGCTGCTCAAGGAGCAAGGCTGACTCACTGTGTGTGTATACACACACACACACACACACACAGAGTCAGGCAGCCGAAATCACTCCCACTTTGGGGTTTGTTTTAGACGCTTAATTCAGAGCCTCTTTGCCTCTCCTCTTTGGGTGAGTGTGTGTAAACCAGACATCATTGTAAAGCTTCCTTGTTCAGGGACTCACAGGGTTAAAAAGGCCTACGTTGAGTGTCCGCCTGCAGCGCTATAGGCACGCTTCCTATTTAGTTGGAAATGACCCCTGGATTTGATTGCAGAAGTGGCTAATCAGAGGTATACACCCAGGAAGAGTCTCTGTTCATCCAGGTAGCTCTTTTTGAAATCAAAGGGCTGATTTGTATCAGTAGGGACTATCCAAGTGAGTAACAGTTTGCAAGTTGCAGTTTTGGTCAAAGCCTTAAAAAACTTTAAGAATGGCCATACTGGGTCAGACCAATGGTCCATGTAGCCCAGTATCCTGTGCTCTGACAGTGGCGTCAGCTGCTTCAGAGGAAATGTATCATTGGTCTGATCCAGTGTGGCCATTCTTATGTACAGCACATTATAAATCAAGCCATCTCTGAACTGTTTAAGCATAGAAACTGCAACTACTTACTTCCCTTCTTCTGCCTGCAAAAGATAGAGTCTTAAACCAATACAAAAAACCAGGGACAGTCTCTGAAAACAGGTTTCATAACTCCAGAAAGTCATTGTGCTTCACTGGTTTGACTTAGCAAAAAGTTTTGTGAAATATTGTGTAACTAATTAAGATGGCTTTTTTGGTTTTTGCTTTTCAAAATTCCAGTCCAGATTGAGGAAGTGTGTAATGGGTCAAGAGCAAGCCTGAAAATTGCAGAGTGCTGAAAAATGTTGAGGTCACCATTGATTTCTTTTCTGCAATGATTTTCTTTCTTCTAAGGGTGTTTTTTAAGTGCCCTAAAAATTGGAACTTCTGTGTCAGGACTCGAACCATTTTAGTCATTTTTTTTCTAGTTCTAGTACATTAGTAAATCTAGTTTGCCAAAGGACTGTTTAAGTGAGACCTCTGCTTTTTTCTGATACCTGTTTTAGTTTGGTAGACTCCATCCTCCCATTTCATTATTGTACATAATAAGGTGTTAATAGTGATATAGTTAAAGCACCTGGCATGCTTTCCATTTAAAACTCAGATTTCCAGAGAGACTATAAATCTGTACTAACGATTCCCTACTGGCAGCAATTGACTCCTTTAAAAAAAAAAATTAAAGTTTGGGACTTACTTCTTTTTTAAGTCATTCAGAGTAATTCCTTGTTTGTCAGTAGCATCTCATCAAATTCTCAATTTATGAGTAAGAGGATAGGTCCTGTAGACTTGACCTGGAATCTGAAAATCAACCTGTGTTCTTTCTAGCTGGTGGATCTTGGCCACAAACAGTAATAAGTGCCCCAATTTTCAGTGATACTTATAATTTAATTCTCATTGTAGTAAGTAGGAGCTGCAGCTGCCTGAGGCCTCAGAAAATCAGGTCAAAATATTTTGTAATTGGAACTTAGTTAAAAATTGTTATTGATGCATGAACCAATATAGATTCCTGCTCACTGTTCTATGGCTGTATGGAATCTTCAGTGCTAACAGAAGTTAATTGTGCCATAGGATTTTTTTTCTTTAATTTAAATTAAAATTTAAATATTCAGTGTTATAAAGTAGGGAAGGACTTGTGGGAGGGGGTAGAGAGGGGTGTAAATTATTACATCTAGTGAGTGTATGAGGGATAGGGGGGCAGCAGGTTTGTAGAAATTTTGGTGGTGCCCAGAAACAACCCCCCCCTTCCCCCCGCAAACTCCACACACACACCAGCCTAAGGCTCTGGGAGGGAGTTTGGGTGGGGGAGGGGGTCTGGGGTTCAGGTGATTGGGGTACACGAGGGGGTGGGGATGCAGGCTCTGAGAGGGAGTTTGGGGTGCAGAAGGGGTGAGAGGTCAGGCTCTGGGAGGGAGTTTGGTGGGGGACGGGGATTGGGGTGCAGGCTCTGGGCTGGGGCAGGGGATTGGGGGGCAGGGTGCAGGCTCTGGAAGGGAATTTGGGTGCAGAAGGGGTGAGAGGTCGAGCTCTGGGAGGGAGTTTGGGTGGGGGAGGGGATCTGGAGTGCAGGCTCTGGGAACGAGTTTGGGTGCTGGGTGCAGGCTCTGGGCAGGGGTGCGGGAGCAGGTGGGTGTGCAGGCTCTGGGAGGGAGTTTGGGGACAAAAGTAGGTGTAGGGGAGGGGTGGGAGTGCAAGAGGGAGTTAGGGGGGAGGAGGTGCGGGGTGCAGGATGGGGGGGAGGGGTGCAGGCTCTGGGAGGGAGTTTGGGGACAAAAGTAGGTGCAGGGGAGGGGTGGGAGTGCAAGAGGGAGTTAGGGGGGAGGGGGTGCGGGGTGAGGGGTGCAGGCTCTGGGAGGGAGTTTGGGGGCGAGAGGAGGTGCGGGGGTGGGGATGCAGGAGGAAATTTGGGGGCCGAAGGGTGTGTTTGCAGAGGGGGTGTGAGTGCAGGTTCTGGAAGTGGATGGGGGGGTTCGATGCTTACCTGGGGCACCCCCTCCGACAGCGGCTCCTAGGCGGGGCAGGCCGGGGGGGGTCTCCTCATGCTGCTGTCTCCAGGCACCGCCCCTGCAGCTTCCCATTGGCCACAGGGGTGTTTGGGGCGGGGGCAGCGCGCAGCAGCACAACCCCCTCACACGGGCCGCAAGGACCTGCCAGCAGCCACGTGGAACTAGCATGCAGATAGCCGCTTAGCCCCGCTGCCCTGCTGGGTGGCGGCGGGAGCCCGCGGGCTATTTTATAATCGCCTGGGGGTGGCAGGTGGGGCCGGAGGAAACGTGGGGGGAGTGTGTGTGGTGGGGAGGTGGGAAACTTTGCTGGAGCTGGGCCCCTGGGACAGGAATATTCCTGGTGCACTGGCCCATAGAACTCGCTGCCCATGGGGGCAGTGTATTCCCAGTATCAAAGACTGATTACTGAATGCTAGAAAGGAAACAAAACACATAGTAACTGAGGGATTGTTCCTCCATCCACTGAAGTCCGTGGTGGGGTTGCCATTGACTTCAGTGGGTGCAGAATTAGGCGCTATGACTTCAAACTTGTTGAAACAAAACCAACCCTTATAAAGCATATAGGAGCCTGATCATCTCATATCTTTATTGGAGAACTTTTGCAGTGGAGAAATCATGGTTTTATGTTCTATATTGATAGTACTATACAAGTAGAGTCTGGTTTTCAGTTATCGTGAAAACAAGGTATGATTACCTAGAATGAGGTTTAATGGGAGAGCTGAAAATCTCTGGAGGATATGAGTGGATTTCATATTCTTAGGCCTTCTTTATATGGGGGAAATTAACTGGTATCAGTATTCCAGAATAGCTGTTGTGGTATAATTTAGCTGTTCCCAAATAACTCTCTTTTGTCGACACTGTTTCAGAATAAAACTGATCTCATTTCTGAATAATTACTCCACATTGTGAGGAGAATAATTATTTTGGAGTAAAGTCAATTTTTATTCCAGAATAGTGTCTACAGGGTGCTATTCTGGAATACCTATTCCAGAATAGCTATTTCCTGTGTAGAAAAGCCCTTAGGACCAAATTTTGAGACACATCTTAAACCAACCTCTAATCTTGTGACCACAGTGTAGTGTGTGCAAGTTACTTGCAAGTGCAAGTAATTACAGTGCAATTAACATTGTTTCCCACATTAGACATCTAAATGTTATTATTTGCACATATTGAAGACGCTATTTTAAGCCTCAGTCCTACAAACATGCACCTGAGTAATCCTATGAACTCATTTGTGTACGTGTTTTCAGGATTGAGGTATTATGACTTTTAAAGGTGCTGCACACCCATAGCTCCCATTGACTTTAAGGGGAGCCCCAGGTACTCAGAACTTCTAAAAATCAGGCCATTAGAGGCTGTTTTGGAAAGTGGCTCTTAAAATAAGTGTCTTTGTGGCTTCCTACCTTTCCTCTGAAGCTACACTGAGAGTTTTCCATGCTTTTGTTTTTAAACGTAGGCGTTTTGATTACCGTCCAAAAACAGATCCCTATTGTCAAGCTCGTTACACTTTCTGTCCTACTGGCTGTCTCATTCCAGTAATGAAGGATGAGGATGTCATTGAAGTCTATCGATTACAGGCTCCAGTGTGGGAATTCAAATATGGGGATCTGCTTGGACATTTGGTAAGGTGATGTTTTCATTTAACAAAAATTTGTAGTTGCAAATCAGTTAAATTCAGCAGCAAATGTCAACAATAGGACTTCATTCATTGTACTATTTCAGCACAGTTGTGTGGAGTATTGAAGGCTATGGGCTAGAAAACCACTAACCTTGAAACGAATTATGGGAGTAATTCAAGACAGATTAGGAAAAGAACATGATGTGGTATTTTTGCCCTTACATACCAAGCATTGGAAATGTATTGTGTGTGCATTAACTTGTATTTATTTGCATTTTTACATTGACTTTAACATCACTTACAAAGAACACCTTTGAGTTGATCCTTTATGACAAAATGTCTGGCTAGTGTGTAGGAAAGATCTTGTTAATCTTATACATCTACAGCTTTGTTTTGTTTTTTTTAAATGAAGAAGTAAGATCTCACAGTAAACAAAGTCTGATTTGAATTAAATTTTGTATGAACATGGATATCTGTCTGATCTGGAAAACCAGACTGCAGTCTTCCCTGTGGATCACTCACTGACAGTGTTGCCAACTCTTTTGACTTTTATAACAACTCTTACAATATATGGTGTTTCTCTTAAAGCCACAGCTCCTGGAATCATGTGAATGCAACAGAATCTCAGCTGCTTTTTTTAAAAGTAAGTTTCTAGCCCTCATGGTTGCAGAGGGACGCTTAAATAGGCGGACTCTAGAGAGTAAAAAATGAAAAGGCAAATAAGCTGAATCCAACGCTTATTGTTAACAGCATGAATTTTAAGGTAATTCCATGATTTTGGGGGCCTGACTCATGATTTTTGAATGCTTGTAGTTGGCAACACTGAGGTTTTCAAATGCTTTACATTACTTTGTACAGGATTGGGTCCACAAAAGGAGCTTCGTTTGTTGATCCTTGGCCCACAATTTGGGGTGGGGGGGATATGCAAAGGTAAGAGGGAGTTTGATGCCTAACTACGATTGAATATCTAACTCATAATTACCACTACTACAGGCTGCAAATGGAAGTAGGTGCAGGATACAGACAAGTATGATGTGAATCAATGTTTGTGTAATTTAGTGTGGTACATCCCATTACAGTACCCTGTTTTCTAAACTACTGTACAGTAGGTAAGTAATGCAAAGTGAAGTTGCCACTACCAGACCATTTTTCTTTGTGTTCATGATCTTTCCTCAGAATATTATGCATGATGCTGTTGGCTTCAAGAGCTCTCTAACTGGCAAAAACTACACAATGGAATGGTATGAACTCTTCCAGCTTGGAAACTGCACATTTCCGCATCTCCGGCCTGACAGGGATGCACCATTCTGGTGTAATCAGGGAGCTGCTTGCTTTTATGAAGGAATAGATGATGTACACTGGAAGGAAAATGGGACCTTGGTTCTGGTGACTACTATATCAGGTAGATTTTGGAATCCTGTGGTGACACTAATATCATGTCAGACAATATCTTTCCACTCACTTTTTGTGAGTCATTTGCAATGCACAGTGACTGAAGTTGTTAATTTGAAATTGAAATATTAGTTTTCTAATTTTCTGAATATAGGAAGTGATATGGTAATACTGTTCTTTGAACAACCCATGCTAAAAAGATGCTGTTAAGTGAGAATTGCTTGCTATGTCACATGAGCACCTCTGTCGGAATAATGCAGTCTTTTGAGTGTAAAAATAGCAAAACAGCGGAACCATTCTGGCCTCTTTTCATACACTTGTGTTGGAACACAACCTCCTGCTGTCAAGTGGCAGATGAATTTTAAAATGGAAAAATTGAGAGAATTGTGTTGTGTTCTATTTATCGGTTTGAGAGCACAACAGGAAATGCTCTCAAGAACAGCTACAGTCACTCGTCTCTTTTTTCCAACTGCTGTATCATAAAGCTGCAAATAGGCCTATTACTGCTACTGGGATTATCTATCTCATATTGCAGGACAAGTGGTGTATTTATTATACTTAGTCTTTTTGTATAGCTTATCAAAATAGCTTCTTGGTTCAATCTACATTATAGGCTCATCATGGCCCCTTAATGTGAAACTGAAATGCTAGAATAAAATAATACTCTCCTTAACAGATACTGAACAAATTGCATGAAAAGCTCATACAAGAATCTGCTGCCTTTTAAATAAAATGTATAGAAGTGTTCCGTATGTTCACCTAGCCTGCTAAGCCTCTGGCACACTCTACAGCAGAGGTGGGCAAACTAAGGCCCGTGGGCCACATCCAGCCGCAGGACCATTCTGCCCGGCCCCCGAGCTCCTGGCCCGGGAGGCTCACCCCCGGCCCACCTTCCGCTGTCCCCCCTCCCCTACAGCCTCGGCTCACTGCGCTGCCAAGCACAATGTTCTGGGCAGCAGGGCTGCAGAGCCCGTCCAGACCCCTCTGCTCTGTGCTGCGCGGTACGTGGCTGGCTCCAGCTGAGCGGCGTGGCTGCCTGTCCTGGTGCAGCCGCATCGCCAGCCAGTGGTGCTCCAGGCAGCGCGGTAAGGGGGCGGCAGGGGGTTTGAATAGAGGGCAGGGGAGGTCAGGGGCCGGGGGTGTGGATAGGGGTCGGGGATGTCAGAGGGCAGGGAACGGGGGTAGAATGGGGGCAGAGGTTCCAGGGGCAGTCAGGGAGAAGGGGTGGTTGGATGGGGCAGGGGTCCTGGGGGAGCAGTCAGGAAGGAGAGGGGGGGTTGGATGGGGTGGCGGGGGGCAGTTAGGGGTGGGGCGGTTTGGGGGCGGTCAGGGGACAGAGAGCAGGGTGGGTGGATGGGGCAAGGGTTGTCAGGGAATGCGGGGGTTGGATGGGCAGGATTCTCGGGGGGCCATCAGGGGGCGAGAAGCGGGGGGCGTCGGATAGGGGGCGGGAGCCAGGCCCTCCATACAATTTCTGAAACCCGATGCGGTCCTCAGGCCAAAACGTTTGCCCGCCCCTGCTCTACAGGCTGCTTTTCTTTCTAAGCAGCAAAAATCCGATTAAAACTATGGACTTATGTGCTTCAAATGCTAACGTAATGTATTATTCTACCTAAGTTCCCTTCCATTTTCATCAGCTTGGCATCTCAACCTTTGAGTCTGCAGATTCCATTTGACTGATGCTGCTAAGAAATAAAAAGCAGCCCATATAAAGTGACAGAGCCTTAACTAACTAACTACATGGGTCTCCTCCATATTATTCATACATCCACACCGGTTCTTTCAGATTTGTTGGTAGCCTCTGGTACTGTTGATCATAATGTATTTTTGAACTTTCCTGTGGGTCCTAGCGGGAGTGGTTAGAATATTATTTGTGAGGTACTTTCCTTTTGGGGAGATGCTATGTGCAGTTTTGGCAGGTTGCTCATTTTTCCAAGGGCCTTTTGTGAAGGTAATCCTTGACTCCATTCCATTTTCCCTGTTCTCTGGCACATACGTGAATCTGCTTGGGGAGAAAGTCAGATGGTTTGGGTTGTAGTGCTGCAGCACATTGATGACACTCATACATCTTTTACCTGAATCTCTATTCCTGTGTGTCTCGTATAATCATATATACATGTGCTAATTTGGTGTACATAGGAATTGCCAGACAGCATCAGGTCCATGGTCCATCTACTCCAGTTTCCTATCTGTAACAATGGTCAGCAACAGGTGCTTCATATGCAGATGCAAAAAACCTACAGTAGGCAGATGTGGGATAATCTCTTTCTCCTCCCCCCCCCACCCCTCCCAGTGGCCTCCTACTTCTTAATTAGAGATTGGCTTAAGCCCCGAAGCATGAGGTTTTATATCCTTTCCAAAAATGTTTAACGTTGATTGTTATAACACTGGATATTCTTGTTGTTCTTGTAAATACCTAATCCCTCTTTTAATTCTTGTTAAATGCTCCCTCTTGGTGACATCCTGTGGCAATGAGTTCCATAGTCTAATTATTCATTGTATGAAAAAGTATTTCTTTTCATCAGTTGTGAATTTGGCTGTATACTGAGCAGTGGTTTTTCATTAATCTGTCTACGTTGATGCCGAGGTTTCTTTCCTGAGTTGACACAGTTAACTAAGAATCATATAAAGTGTACAGGCAGTTCAATTTTCCCCCCCTCCAACATGCATTACTTTGGATGTACCAACACTGAACTTCATCTGCAGATGTGCTGTCCATTTATTTAGCTTGGTCCATCACAGTCATCTCTGGATGTGACTATCCTAAATAACTCTATAATATCTCCAAATTTTGCTACCTCACTACTTGCATCCTTTCCAGATTGTTAATGTATTAAACATCACTGGACCTAGCACAGAATCTTGAGGCACCCCACTGTTCACCTTGTGCCATGATGAAAATTGACCATTTCTACTTCTTGTTTCTGTATGCTAACCAGTTTTGATCCAGGACACTAATTTGTTTCTCACCGCAGGGCTACTTAGCTTCTTTAGTAGCTTCTTGTTAGGGACCTTGTTGAAGGGGAGTTGTTTCTCTTTTGCCCGGTACTTTATTGACCTATTCAAAGAATTTTAAGAGATTATTGAGACAACTTCCCTCTGCAGAAACCTTGTGGTTAGGCCTCATCATATCATGATCTTCCAGGTGTTTTATTATTTGGGTTTTAATTATCGTTTCAATCAAGTACAGCTGTTAGGTTTACTGGTGTGTAATTCCCTGGATCAGCCTTGGAGCCTTCTTATAACATAGATATCACCTTTCTGTCCAAAGTATACCGGCTGTTTTTAATGATTGTGTATTTTTGGTAGCCAGTGTGCCACTTCATACTTAAGTTTCTTCAGCACTCTTGGACGTACACTAGGCCTGGTGACTAGATGCTTTTTAAATTATCAGTTTGCTCCATCAACTTGTCTTCTGACACCTCAATGTCTGGTGGTACCTCATGTGTATTACCAGAAGAGAGCAGATCTGAGGTAACTATCTCCCTGACGTCCTTTATGGTGATGACTGAGGCAAAGGAATCATTTGTTCTCTCAGCAGTATCCTTATTATCCTCCTTAATTGCTCCCTTTCACTCCTCTGATGCAACAGACCACCAGTTTTTTGCAGGCTTCTGATTTCTAATAGACTTACAAAATTTCATAGTTTGTTTTTATACCTTTTTAGCTGTTTGCTTTTCAAAATCCATGTTACCCCCCCTAATTTCCATTTTACATATTGCTTGCTGTAATTTATGTGTGTTTATTGGTTTCATTGGGATTATATTTCCAAATCTGGAAAGATCTGTTTGGTTCAAATAACCTCTCTAACCTGGCCATTTAGCCAGACTGGTTGCCTTTTTGCTTTCCTTATGCCTTTTTGTTCAGAGGTATACATGCCTTCTGAGACTTTGCTATTATTTCCTTATGCCACATCTAAGGATTTAACTGCCTTTACTTTTGACTTTAGGGCATTTTTGACTAGTCTCCTTTTTATTGAAATATTCCTTTCTAAAGTTTAGTGTAATTTATGTTGTTTTTTGGTACCTGACTTCCCCATAGGATGTTGAATCTAATTGTCTTGTGATCATTACTACTTAGTGCAGGGGACCGCAAACTACGGACCATGGGACAGATCCAGCTCGTCAGGGCTTTAAATCTGGCCTGTGGGATTGCCAGCCCCTCGCTGCACCACGGCTAAGGCAGGGTCCCTGCCTGCTCTGGCCCATGCTGCTTCCAGAAGCAGCCGACACCACGTCCCTGTGGCCCCTAGGGGAGCAGAGGGCTCTGTGCTCTGCCCTCGCCTGCAGGCACTGCCCCCCCCGCACCGCCCCTCAGCTCTCATTGGCCAGGAATGGGGAACTATGGCCAATGGGAGCTTCAGGGGTAGTACCTACAGGTGAGGGCAGCGTGTGGCGGAGCTGGCTGCCCCACCCCACCCCCAGGAGCTGGCCACTTCTGGGAGTATATTTTAATTGTCAAAATAACACAGAAACGCAACAACAATATAATCACACCATTTTCAATTATTTTGGTAATTTTATTTCAAAATACTTGTGGGAAAATAATTGAAAATGATGTGGATATATTGTTGTTGCGTTTCTGTGTTATTTTGACAATTAAAATATGCAGAACTTTGCAGATTTTTAAATTTTTGGTGCAGAATTCCCTTGAGCACTAGGGGTCTGTGTGGCGCAATCTGGGTGCAGGCAGCTCGGTGTGGGGTTCTGGATGCAGGGGGAATGGGACTCTGCAGGGGAGTCTAGATGAAGGTGGTTAGGGCTCAGTGTGCGTGTGTGTGTGCGCGGGGGGGAGGATGTGTGGGGGTCAGGGTGCAGCTGTTCAGTGGGATGGGGGTCTGGGTGTGGGGGATCCTGATGCAGGGAGTGAGGCTTGGCCGGGTAGGGATTTGAGGGTCTCAGTCGGGGGTTCCAGGTGCAGGGGGTTCCTGATGCAGAGGGGGCTTGGTGTGGGGAGGGTGTCACTGTACAGGGAGCTGTGCTCCCTGTCCGCCCAGTCCCCGTGCATCTAGACGACCCCCCCTCCCCCTGCACAGAGACACCCCCACACACCCCCATGGTGCAGAACTTCCTGTAGCCAGGGGAAGTTTCTGGGGCTTGATCTGACCCAGCCCCGGCTGCTCTATGCAGGGAAGGGGGAACTCCATCTCAATCCTCCTCTTCCTCCCCCACCCCACCCAGCTGAGACTAGAATATTAGGGTTGGAAGAGATCTCAGGAGGTCATCTAGTCCTATCCCCTGCTCAAAGCAGGACCAACACCAACTAAATCATCCCAGCCAGGGCTTTGTCAAGCCAGGCCGTAGAGGTTTTTAAGGATGGGGATTCTACCATCTCCCTGGCCTAGGTAACATCCCTGGGCGGCCAGCGCATCCCCAGATCCCACTTCCACCAGTGATTTACCTCTCTCTCTGGCTGCCCTAACAGAAGCATCTGAGCTGCCAAGCTGCCAGGGAGGGTGAGTGAGTACTGATGCAGCTTCTCTTTACTTCCCCTCAGAAACCATTTTCTGCAAGGAAGCAAAGGAATCTGTGGGGAGGTTTTGGACCTACTACCTTGGGACCCAATGCTGCAAAAACTAAGCAAATCAGCACTACCAAGAGTCTGCAGTTTTGGGCTCCTAATACCACAGCATTTCTTGTGCAATTGTGGTTTACTGGCATTCTCACTGTGATAGGAGAATGCTCTGGAAATCACTTTCTTCATTGCTCTGAAGATGGAGTGTGTTGACCTTCAGAAAATACGGCATGGCACTTTTACTCCCTCAGACCTTAACTTCGTAAGAAATGTGTGTGGGTTGGATTTCTTCAGTGGGTAGGTTTGAACGTGTTTTGGGTAGCTTGTGCCAGTTTTGGTGATTTACATTTTGTAATAATTGAAAATCACTTTAAAGAGTCAGAGTTGTTAGTAAGGGCATATGTTTTGAAACATTAAAAAAGTAAAAAAGATAATTTAAATTGCATGCCCAGTTCGTGCATAATCTTTTGTTTGTTTGTGGCCAGTGTTTTTTATTTAACAATAAAAATCCCAGTCTTGTGAAGAGAGGGAAACGCCATCCCACGATATACACTGCGGCACACCCCAAGAATGTGAAGTGTAATTAAAATTCTTCTCTGTGCGGCATACAGTGACAGGGTGGCTGTTAATACAGGATTTATGACTTGCTTTATTATGAACCTGAATCATAGGAAGTTCCAAAAATTCAACTAACTGTGATAAAAGAATAGGATTGTTGTTGCTATTGTTGTTTGTATTGTAGTTATGGCCCAGGACCCCCTTGCGCTAGGTGCTGTACAAACACAGGAAAAAGACAGTTCCTGCCCCAAAGAGCTTCTAATCTAAGTACAAAACAGGTGGAGACAGACAGACAGGGGAGTACAAGGAAACAATGAGACAAAATTGGTTAGTATATTAGGCAGTGGTCTTAGCAAACCGTTGCCAAGTGTTTTGTCGGCTTTGGGGCAAAAGTGTTTTTTTTTTAAAGGAGGGATTTGAAGGAGAACAATTAAGTGGCTTTTCGGATGTGTATGGGGAGCCCCTCTGAAGCAGTGAGGGGCAGCATGGGAGAAAGCACAGGTGCTTATTTGAAAATTTGACAAGTGAGTGATGGATGCTGGCATCATGGGCCAGTTGGAGGTAAGTGAATGAGAGATGGATAGGCAGAGTAGGGATAGACAGTTAAAGGCTTTACAAGTGAAGATAAGCAGCTTAGATTTGATGCAATAGCGAAAGGGGATGCAGTGGAGGGATGGAAGAGAGAGGTGATGTGGTCAAAGCAACAGGCTAGGAAAAGGGTATTCGCAAGAGCATTCTGAATGGATATGAGAAGGGCAAGACTGCAGCGGCAGCCGATTTAGCACAGTAGCGAAGACAAGCCCTTAGAGTTGTGTAAGGCATGTGGCTTTGTACCACATGACATTTTGATTAAAAACTAGAATGATCTAAAATTAACATGGCACACATTAAATTGATTAAAAACTGTATAATTGATAGGTCTCAAAATGTAATTGTAAATAGAAAATTGTCATCGAGTGGGTGTGTTTCCAGTGGGATCCCACAAGGATCGATTCATGGCCCTACACTAATATTTTTGTCAATGACCTGGAAGAAAACATAAAATCATCACTTATAAAGTTTGTAGATGACACAGAAATAGTGGGAGTGATAAATAATGAAGACAGGTCACTGATTCAGACTGATCTGAATTGCTTAGTAAAGTGTGTGCAAGCAAAGTATTTTAATATGGATAAATGTAAATGTATACATCTAGGAACAAAGAATGTAGGCCATATGTACATGATGGGGGACTATATCCTAGGAAGCGGTGACACTGAAAAAGCTTTTGGGGTCATGGTGGATAAACAGCTGAATGTGAGCTCTCATTGTGATGCTGTGGCCAAAAGAGCTAATGCAATCCTGAAATGCATAAACAGCGGAACCTCTGGTTTATAACCCTATATTTTACCTCTGTCAATAGCCCTGTATTCTATCTCAGTATTTGACACTGGTGTGATCACTACTGGAATATTGTATCCAGCTCTGGCACCCACAATTCAAGGATGTCAACAAATTGGAGAGTTCAGAGAAGAGACATGAGAATGATTAAAGGATTAGAACACATGCCTGATAGTAATAGACTCAAAAAGGTCAATCTGTTTAGCTTAACAAAGAGAAGGTTAAGGGATGACTTGAGTACAGCCTATTAATATCTACACAGGGAATAAATATTTAATAAAGGGCTCTTCAGTCTAGCAGAGAAAGGTATAACATAATCCAATGGCTGGAAGTTTAAGCTAGACAAATTCAGACTGGAAATAAGGTGTAAATTTTTAACAGTGAGAGTAATTAATTAGGCTAAGATTTTGTTACGGATATTTTTAGTAAAACTCACAGACTGGTCAGGGGCAATAAATTAAAATTCACGGAAGCCCATGATCTGTCCCTGACTGTTACTAAAAATATTCCATGATAAAATGGGCACAGGCTGGGCAGCTGCAGGGTGGCTGGGAGCTCTGGGACCCCACCACCTGTGGGGCAGAGAGCTACAGGGTCTCCCTGCCCCCTCCCCAGCAGCGGGGAACTCCGGGGTCCCCGTCACCCTCAGCAGCTGGGACCTGCAAGGTACCGCCGCAGCCTGTGGCGGCCGGGAGCTGCGGGGTACCCCCACCGCCCATGGCGGCTCAAAGCTTGGGGACCCGCTGCCTCAGGTGGCGGGGGTACCTCACGGCTCCCCGCCGCTGGGGGAGGTGGCAGGACTCTTCAGCTCCTAGCTCCCGAGGCTGAAGTCACAGAGGTCTTTGGAAGTCACGGATTCCGTGAATTCTGCGATCTCCATGACGAAATCATAGCCTTAATAATTAACCATTGGAACAATTTACCAAGGGTTGTGGTGGATTCTCCAGCACTGACCATTTTTAAATGACGTTTGGATTTTTTCTAAAAGGCATGCTCATTGTGAAGTATTTTGGGGAAGTTCATAATGGTCCCTTCTAGCTTTGTAATCTATTAATTGTATGCATTTGTCAGTATTGTTTTCCATAATGCTTATGGACATATCCTATTTTTATTTTTTACAGGAACAATGTTTAACCAAATGGGAAAATGGGTACAATGTGACAACGAAACTGGCATATACTATGAGACCTGGACAGTTCGAGCAAGTCCTGACAAGCATGCGGTAGTGTGGTTTGAATCTTATGAATGCTCGAAATTTATATTAAGAACATACCAGAAGTTGGCCGATTTAGGGGCTGTATTTAATAAGATACAAACAAATTACACCAGCATTACTTTGTTTACTGGAGAACCCATTTATTTGGGGAATGAAACATCTATTTTTGGACCTCTAGGAAACAAGACGGTGGCTGCAGCCATAAGAGATTTCTACTATCTATTCAAACCTCATCAGTCTGTTGAGGAGTTCTTCTTGAATGTCTTAAAAATAGTAGATCAGGTTGTCTTGAACCACCAGTTTTACCTCTTTTACAACTTAGAATACTGGCTTTTACCTATGAAGTCCCCTTACATCAAAATAACTTATGAAGAGATCCCTTTACCTAATGAAGACTATATGAAGGTTGGTTTGTAATTATTTCATTAGTACCAAAAATGCCCTTTCTCCCAGATGTTCCTAAGGATGTTGATGTTATATTGGTACGATTACTGCAGAAATGGCAGCTCCTTATACTGTATCTGCAGTGAGAAGGCTTTTTTGAATGTAGGTTCTATGTATATTCATTGACTCTTCACCCAAGGAAGGGCAGAACAAAGAGTCCCCTGCTTGCTAGCTGCATTACAGCCCCGGAATTCTCAAGGGGTTTGGACCTGTCATTGGCCACATGATTGCCAATCATCTGCTTCTTCTTAAGGATGGGAATCTGCAGGAGCTGGTTACCAGCAGACACAGGGGCTTGCTAGCTTGACTCCATCAAAAATGTACCTTATACCCATTGGAACAGTGTATATTTCATATTTGAAAGGATGGAACTGGGACCAGTTGTCCTGGAACATGATGAAGTCAGCAGACACGGAAATGGGTTGAGAGCTGTTAGTAGATTACAGCTGTCATGCTGATGACTCCTTTGTTAGAAGGTGGTGGTGGTGATGTGCAAAGTCTGACTCTGGTTCTAGGGAGTTAGCGTCTGAACACTTTGCTGTTGGTAATCTGCTGAGGTGATGGGTATTGATGAAAGAGGAATAATCACATCTAATTTGAGCTTGCAGTCTGTTTGTGTAGTACTAGGATTTTATGGTTGTATTTTGTATAATTTAGAATGAAGGATAAAGTGTGTATTAAATGTATTGATGTATGATATGATTTGACCATATTCTGCCAGCCATCTTTCTGAAAGCAGAAAGGAATGGCCTAGTGTGCCATTGGTAAAGATGCATCAGCCAGAATCTTGTGTCTGAAGCTGATTTCAAGGCAGTAATAGACCTTTAGGGTCACCACTTTGTTGTAGGTTTAAAATTAGCATTTTGAAATAAGTAAAATAATGCAATGATTGTTTTGTGCTGCATTGCAATTTGATGTTCCTGTTCAAATGTTCTGTGTAAATCATTCCAGTTTTGTGTGTGAATGAGGAATGTGTGTTTTAGAAGATAAGTATGAAGGCCATCACCGGACCAGATGTTCTAGGGAAGAACCAAGAACAGAGATAAAGGCGCCAGGAGATTGCAACATGTCCCTATTGAGATGTCAGAGGAGAGCAGATTGACGACTCTAAAGATGAAGCAGGCACCTATCAATCAGGACAAGATAGCTGTGATCAAAATCAGCATGGGGTAACTTCCTGAGAGACAGATAAAGGATGAGAAGAACAATTTAAGAAAACAAGCACTCGTCAAATGGCGATTGATTACAGCATGACAGTGCAAAATTCATTGGTCCCAATGAAGAAAGATCACTATATAAACAGGGTGCTTTGTCATGAAACTTTGGGTTCGTCCTGCCACGACTTCCCCGGAGGATCGTGTTGCGACCAAGAGAACCCGGCTCCTCCGTACCTGTGATCAGCCCAGCTGGCCACTAGGTTGCTCCGGACTCTGAACTGGTAACTATAACATCGACTTGTGCGTGTGATTGAATGCATATGCTAATTGTTGTATTGCCAATAAGCGCGGCATATTGCATTTTCCCCTGGAAAAGATCCTGTGTGTTTCTTATAAGCATGACATTTGGAACTAGTGACTGGTTACAGAAGCAACATCAAAACTTGTAAATTTGTTAATAAAGATTAAAATATTTGGTCTAATAACAGTTGGTAGCATTATTCCTTTCATGTAAATGAACACTCTACTCTGGAATATGCTAACATAGCAGTGGTGGTAGAGCTACCAGGGTACGATTATAAGGGCCCATGTTAGACCTGTATTATACAGCCCCTTCTCCCTCTGACAGCTCCCCCCTCTGTCTGCTACAATTACTACATTTTCCCCTAACATTCAGTATAGTTTACATTGTAGAAGACCTAGCAAATTTAAGGCATCAATCAGTGAAATGCATTACCGAACTTGCCAAATAAAAACTAGAGACTAATAGCTAGAACTTTTGGCCAAAGGAGGA
Organism: Lepidochelys kempii; assembly: GCF_965140285.1. Classification (NCBI taxonomy): domain Eukaryota; kingdom Metazoa; phylum Chordata; order Testudines; family Cheloniidae; genus Lepidochelys; species Lepidochelys kempii. The sequence continues at coordinate 81,336,136 of NC_136380.1, forward strand.
GGTTGCAAGCCTCAGGTAGTTGATGTTTGGTACATGGAAGCCCTGCATCTTTTCTTCTTCTTTTTGGGCATGTTGATTCCAAAGTAGCTGCTTCACTCAGTATCTGCCACTGCCTCCAACAATAGTACAGTTATCTTGATGATTCTGCTCTAAGGACTAGCAAATAAAAATTAGTGTTGCCAATTATGTTCAATAGATTCTAGCATGGATAGGAGCAATTTCATTTTAGAGCTATTGTCTAAAGCAGAAGTGGGCAAACTATGTCCTTCGGGCCACATCCAGCCCGTGGGACCCTCCAGCCCGGCCCCTGAGCTCCTGGCCCGGGAGGCTAGTCCCAGTCTCTCCCATGCTGTTTCCCCTCCCCCGCAGCCATGCCCCAAGCCGTGGGCGCAGTGCTCTGGGCGGCCAGGCAGTGCAGTTGCAGAGCTGCAGCCTGACTCGGTGCTCTGGGCGGCATGGCTGTAGCGCCGCCAGCCACCAGCGCCCCAGGCAGCGCGGTCAGGGGACAGGGGGGTTGGATAGATGGCAGGGGAGTTCAGAGGTGTGGTTGGGGGTGTGGATAGGGGTTGGGGCAGTCAGAGGGCAGGGAACAGGGGGGTTGGATGGGGCAGAGGTCGCAGGGGGGCACTCAGGAATGAGGGGGGGATTGGATGAGGCGGCAGGGGGCAGTTGGCGGCGGGTCTGGGGAGCAGGGAGTGTTACTATGGGGAGGAACAGTGGACATCTCTCCTCACTTCCCCTGGAGCAGCAGCTCTGGCTGCTGCATTGCTTACCAGCCTATAGGAGCCTCAAGTAGGACAGCTTGACTGGCCCTGCCTGAGCTTAAGGGAGCTTCTAGCAAAGGATGGCTTCCTTCTGTATGGAGCTTCCCGGGAGAGATTAAGAACCAACAACCAGTTATAGATGACTCCCACATTATCCACCCCTGCCTTTCGTCTCCTTTGATCTTTCAGTCTGACTTTAAATTTGTCTCCTTTGTTTAGGCCTTAGGGGTGATTAGCACTAATTTCAGCAATATAGGAACAGAGTATAACAATATAGTTGTCAGACTAGTGGTCCACCTCATCCAGTATTCTGTCACTTTAAAGGCTAGTCCCAAATGTTTCAGAGACACCCTGGCAGGCACCTATAGAATAAGCAGCTTCCTGGAAAATTCGTTCTCACCCCTGAGAGGCCTAAATTGTGAGGGTTTAATATCCTTGACAAAACAGTTGCATTTACTGTAACTAACTACTCTGCATATTCCTGTGAGCCACATAAATCCTGACCCTTTGATCCACTGAGGCTCTTGGGCTCACTGAAATCCTGTGTCCAACAAGCAGTGTTGCATCAATGCAAAACCCTATTGTAGATAAAGGCTAAGATTTAAAAAAAATTGGGAGCCTAAACATAGGCTTCTAAACAACAAATATGATTTTCAGCCAGACTAAGCAGAGTGTTCCTCCCCTGCATATCAATTAAACAAAAGCCAACAACATACTTGGCCAAGGAAAGCTTGAAATGTGGGGTAAACTCTGCCAGTGAAGATCATGGGTTTGTTCTAGTAAGAAGTAGTAGCAGCACCAGTTATTGAAATTAGGGCTAGATAAGACCTTACTAATGTTTAGTGAAATGAATCTTTAGAGAATACTTTCTTCTTTTTGTAGACAAACGCCAAGAATTTACCAGTTTGAAACTCTACTCTTGCCTCCCTCCCTGCCTTTCATTAAGTATGGTTTGAGCAGGTTAGGCTGGCAACATGAAAATTGCAGTGCCTTACCTGAAAATTTCCCTTGGAGTAATGAGGGCCACAGATCTATGATGTTGAGGATCTCTGCTTTATGCAGCTTTGGAGGAACATCTTACCGTTCAGTCACTGGCAGGGCAAAATCTGCCAGCTGAGACGTTTCCACAGCCTAGACAATATCTAAGCACTCTGTATCAGGCCATGTCTGCACTACAAACTTTGATTGATACAAGTTACATTGGTGGACAGCTGCCAAAGTTAGCATAGCGCTTGTTGGTGTGCATGCTTGGGTCAGCACAGCATGTACTTACCAGGAGTGCTTGTGTTGATGCAAAGTGTGATGCACCATGGGTAGGTAGCCCAGTGTGTCACATGCCACCATTTGGCAAAATGCCTTGTGGGAAATTTTCACATCTGGTGGGGTTAGATCTCTGGGAGCTGGTGGTCAAGTTTCCAGCATGCAACTTTCACCATCCCATAATGTTATCCAAAACCCATAATTTTCATGCCATTTTAAAAAATTCCACAAACCTGAGGAGCACCTTTCTGGCAGCCATCCACAACAGCACGCCCCCCAGCTTTGCACTAGTCGCAGGTGTGTTGCAAATACAGGCTGCACAGCCCTCCTGTACTGGCAGACCTGCAGAAAGGACCATTACAGGGATATAACAATTTCTTCAAGGAAAGATTGCTAAGGGACATAGTGAAAAACAATTCAAGGTGGTTGTTGGCATACATGTAGTAGTTGTGGATGATGGAGCACTGCATCTGGACCCAAGAAATGAGCACTGACTTGTGGGATTGTATCATAATGCAGGTTTGGGACAATGAGCAGTGGCTGCAGATGTTCCTGCTGCTGTGGCCTGAGCAATCCCAAGTCCTGCAGCGAAGGGACATTCAAATCAGAGCTGCACGCTGGTAGATGAGAAGTGCAGGGCGATCGCACTCTGGAAGCTTTTAACGCTGGCTTGCTACCCATCAGTGGGCTATGATTTGAATTGGAAAATCCAATGCACAGCTGTAGGGCCATCAATCATCTCCTGTTACACAGCAAGGTGGTTCCTGAACTGCAGTGGGTTGATAGGTGGCGTGGACATCCCTATTTTGGCACCAACCCTTCTTGCAACAGAGTACATCAACAGAAAGGACTCCTTTTCTGTGGTTATGCAAACATTTATGGATCACTGGGGATGCTTCAGTGATATCAATATGGGCTTGTCACGGAAGGTGCATGATGCTCACAGCTTTAAGAACACATAACTGTTCAGACATTCTTTCCCAACTGGCAGATTACTATTGGTGATAATGAAAGGCCAATAACTCTGGGAGCCCCACCCTACCCTTTGTGCTCCTGGCTCATGGCCACCATGACAGCACCAAAGAAAGAGTCAACTACTGCCTCAGTGGGTGCAGTCTGACTGGGCTTTTGGTAGACTGAAGGGACCCTGGCAGTGTTTACACACTAGATTGGATCTCAGTGAGAAAAATATCCCACTGGTTAGAGCTGCCTCTTGTTGCTTGCATAATAGCTGTGAGACAAAGGGTATGACTAAGCAGCAAAGAAAAACCGTGGCTGGCCTGTGCCAGCCAACTCGCATTGGGGCTGCAGGGCTGTTTCATTGCTGTAGTCTGGGCCTCAGCTCAGCCACCGAACTCTATACAGCTCTGAAACAGCTCCACAGTCTGAGCCCTGTGAGCCTGAGTTGGCTACGCAGGCCAGCCCCAGGTGTGTTGCTGCTGTGTAGCCCCAAAGGGACAGAAGCTGCCACTGGCGTGGGCAGTAGTTACACAGTGACTGTCCACTGAGTTTGAGCCGCCAGACACAAGGGTCATTACAAGAGCTCAACAAAGTAGTTGAGGAAGGCTTTGAAAGAACACTTCAGTGGGCAGCCACAGTAGTGTTCTATGTGGAATTGTTCTCTGTGTCTGAAGCTTTTGCTACTGCTAGGAATTGTGTAGGGCTTGCTGTACATTTATAAATATGATTTTTTTTTAACCTATGGGCTCTGTGGTGCTCTACCGTTACAAGTAGTGGGTGCTTTGACTAGTACTATGCATTATACCATGTGTTGTGAACGGATATTTTATTTTTAAAAACTACAAATGTATCGATTTGATAAAAACAAATTGCAAAAAATAGGTTTACTGCAATGGTTCCACTCAAACTTTTCACATAGGGGCATGTCCTACCATGGAGGAAGAAACAAGGAAGCTATCCCTATACATTTTTGAGAAAGAATTGCAAAGTAGCTCTGTGAAAGTTTCATCAAGAGCTCTCAAGAGAATACGAGGATGTCCCGCTGTGCATAAATAAAGTACTTCACATGGCCACCCTCACCAAATGTGACAGGGGAAGTGAAATGCAGATAACTCTACCCCTGTTTGTTGAACAAGTAAAACACTGAAAAGTCAATTTGTGTGTCATGGCAGCTTGGGGATGAGCTGGGCACCATCTTTAAATTTAAACATTGTAAGGGAAAATATATGCACACACTTCCCCTTCAGCAGGCTCATCGGTGTTCGGCTAGTCAGACGAGCTAGACTGCGGTGGGACTTGAACTGATCATGGCTCCTAATATGGCTGGACCACCCCCCCTCGCCCAGGTGTGTCTCCCGCTCACTGACCATGGCAAGGATCTCTGGCTTGGGCTCCTGCAAGATGTCCATAGTGTTTTATGGGGTGTTTTTAGGGTCTCTAGTGTGCAGCTCTTTGTAGACACAAAGTCCGCAGCTCAGCACCAGAGTGCTTGATGGACTTCCTGCCCTCGCCACATGCCTGCCACAATTCCTTTGTTTTCATGGGGCACTGCTGCTGCTCCCGAGTATGCCTTTTCCTGCATCCCCTATGCAATCTTTTTGCAGATGTCCACATTTCTATGGCTGGCCTGGCAGACTTCTCCCTCCAGGTCCAGGAAAGCTGAGAGCGCCTGTCTACTCCAGGCAGGAATGTGTCAAGCTGGTGTGGTTGGTGAGAGAGTTGCACACAAGGGAGAACTGATGGGTGTACTTGCCAAAACAGGCAATCAGGAAAAGGCACTTCAAAAATACTGGGTTTTAAAAGAGGGGCAAGGGGGTCATTTTGGTTCTCTGTGACCCAGGGAGTTTACAACTGTGATGTGAGCAAGCAGTGTTACAGGGAATGGGCCAGTATGCATCAACTGCTGTTAGAGTCAATACAGGTTGTGCAGTATATACATTCACAGTGTGTTGACTTCCATAGGTCAAGCACAGCAGCATGCTGTTCAGAAAGGTGGTGTTACTGCATCACCATAACAGGCGGCTTATGTCAGCAGGAGACAAATTTATGTCTAGAAACATGTACCAATAGGGCTACACAAGGTGACTTATATTGACCTACTTTGTTGTGTAAACCAAGCCTTAGTAATGAAAGTGAACATTAAGACTAACAGACCAATCCTTCTAAAGAGCATGGAATATAATGAAACAAACTGAGTGCCAGTAACTCATCTCATATCTTTCCCCCACAGAATAGCCTATTCAGCATAGGGTAGATCTCTATTTCAAGAACCTAAATTTTTAATAAGAAATATATAAAATTTTCATGAGGCCCAGAATTCCATGCCATTGGGATTTTCATACTAGTATGTTCCCGAAGGGGGACACTGCTATGTACAATGGTGAAATAGGGTAGTTAGCAGGATGCTGTACCGGGGAGCACCCATCTACCAAGGGCAGCATCAGAAAATGATTGGCTGAGCAGGTGACTACTTTGTATGAGAGAGTTTTTTCTGCCCATGACATTACAATAACTGAGCGGGTGAGCTCTTACTCTGAAAGATGGAAGTGTGTTTTTTGACTTGTATATCTCTGAGATAATTACTACTACAAATGGAAGCTTGAAGGCTTCTCTGTTCAATACCAGATGATGAACGCTTTGATCTTTCCATGCTATACAGTAAATATATCCACCTAAACTATCCTGGAAATGTTAAGGAAAGGTGTGTGGCCTAACCCAGTATTTCTCACCCTTTTTGATACCAGGGACCAGCTTCCTACCTTCCTAAACTGCATCAGGGAAATCTCAGGGACCAGCTCTGTTCCTCAGCCAGTCGTTGAGAACACTGGCCAACCCACACTCCCTCAAAAGGCACACTTCAGTGCTAGCTCTGCTCAGGATGCACAGCTGTGAACCCTCTTTAAGCACCAAAGGCCTTTCTTCTCACAAAAAAGCCCAAGGAAGTGTTGCTCCCTTATAGCCTTTAGGTCAGCAGTGAGAGCACCTACCTCATGTGGGTTCAAATCCCCCTCTGGAAGACATGGAGCAGGAATTTGAACTTGCATCTCCCATGTCTCAGGGAAGTGCCCCAAGCCCTGGACTATGGGAAATTCTAGCATGTGTCTCCCACATCAGAACCCTAACCCTTTAGCTCTTTCTGGCCTAATGACTATTTAATTTATATAGAAGTAGAATGGTTTCATAGCTTAGTAGTTGGGGGGAGGGGGTGGAGATGGGGGTTTAAAGCCCTGCTCCACATCAGCCAGCAGGATCTGAGGCTAGGCCTCTCACAGAACAGGTACTCATCTAGCAAGACAGTTTGTCTACCTCTTTCTTCACAGCCTTCTCCCCCATGCTGCACTCCATGAATATGAGTTGACCTACATTCCTGGAGCATGGAAGTAGACTACACCTCCCCTGTCAGGGACTCACATGTGTGGTCTATCTCCAAAGCTACGCAGAGCAGGAACCCAATGAACCTCATTACAAATAAGGAATGATCCTGTGACTTACTCAGAACTCTCAGAGATTGCCAAAGACTGACATCTGATTTGCCTCTGAATGGAAGGGGACAAAAAAAATAAGACAAAGTACAGTATCAGCCTGCTCACAAATTGAAGATTTTAGACCACAAAATCTCCTCAGGCTAGCTGGTACCATCATGTAGAAGCCTAGCTGCTTCCATTACATGATAGAGACAGTGTTGCTGTCTACTATTCCTCCCCTGTAAAGCAGTTCTGAGTTGAGCTTACCCCTGCAGAGTCAAGCAGAAGTGAAAAGTAATTGTTTTTCTACTAAAACCCACAAGGAAAGAAAATGGAGCTCGTCAAACGAAATTCCATCAAACGATCCTAGAATATAACAAGGGTACAGGAAAAGGAGATACAAAAGCCTTTGACTTCCTGTCCCCAGTAATCAAGAGGCAAGCATCATCAGCTTCTGCAGTAGACAAACAGCATATTAAAATTTTTGCTATACTATGAGAATGAAAGTTAGTCTGTTCTATTTACTAGTTGACCTAAATTACTGCTTGAACTACTTCAGTTTTCCAAAAACTTGTTAGCAAAGCACTCTAATTTTAGAAGACAGTAGCATTAGTAACACTCTTGGTCATCTAGACCATTGAGAGACTCTGATTGGTTTACTGAAATACAGTCCAAAAATGACCAAAACTTTGCTTCATGAACTAGACCTATCGAAAATACAAAGAGGGCAAATTTAATGCTGTTAATTCCAGTGAAGTAAATGGAGTTGATGGATTTAGCTAATATGTCCAAAACATTCAATAAGCCGTTTTCTCAGCAGGAGTTACAGATCATATTGATATGACAACGTAAGAGACATTTTAGTGTTACTACAAATCAACCCAGATTACTTAATATGCTAGCATTTGAGTATATGCTGAAAGTTCAGTTTGAAGTTATATTCAACTTGTTTGTAAATTTAACAAATGTTTGAAGCATTTAAGTCAACTCCTACAAAATGTAAAAGTATTCACATACTCTTTGAAAGTAGCAGAAAATGAGCCCCAATATTGCTTAAACCAGATTATAAACATCTTCTATATAAAATCAACAGTGACATACCCAGTGGACTTCATGGGAGACAAGCCCTATTCCCTTTGAGGGAGGGTGTTTTTTGTTTTTAAATGAGTGGATGTTTCAGGGTTGTTTTGGCTGGGTGTGTTTTTGGGGTAGAAGTGTAGGTAAATATGCGAGTTTCATTCTTAAGGGGGGGGGGGGGGGGAGACCATTTTGAAAATGAAAGTTTTAGTGAAGACAACCAGACTGATGTGCCTGATCCTCTCTAAACATCTGAGCCACATCTGGCTCCCTGAAACTGAGAATGCTTTGTCACCACTTTGACTGGGGGCTGAACATTTTCAATCTAAGGTGGAAGGCCTTGTCTACTTCAAAATGTTTCCCTTTTCTGACCAACATTGCTTTAAAGGTTGATACTATTACAATACTATTCATCATTTTTATATCAATACTGTTTGTTTTTGATTGAGATAGGACATCACCTGGAGTAGTTTCTGTATGTATTGTTTTACCCACTTTCATTTAAACAAAAACCACCTTTATTTCACATTTCTCTTTATAATTGCATAGGATGAAAAATTAACTCAGCTTGGGGGCAATTAACTTTTAATTATACTTATAGCGCCTCCCTCTACTTGCATCTTTTCTCCTCAGGATCCAATAGTCAACAGCATCTATGAAGCATAATGATGGCACTCAAATGGATGAAATTCCTAGTGATGAGCAACAATTTGAGGTGACGGGGGTGTAAATTAACTGCTTTACTTTCCGCACACAGGTATTCTGAGCCAATGCAATAAGTAGTGGCCAATACTGCTTACCATAGTCATACAATATCAGCGGGATTTGGCCGCTGATATTGCTTGAAGTAATCACTGGTAATTTTTCCCTAGAAAAATCTTGTAATGGCATTATAGTATCACCACTCAGCCTGTGACCATTTGAAGTACCAGTGTCAAAGACCATTTACAAAAATAAAGGCAAAGAAATATCATGTATTAAAACACCAAACTTAACATTTTTCTTTTACAAAGACTAAGTATATTGACACCTTTGTACAGATAAAATATAGCACTAAAATTGCTTTTAACAAATTCTAATACAAAAAAAATCGCCTACTCAATAGTATGATTCTTAATGACAAACCTCTACAAAAACATATAGCTTTACTGTTAAGATGTCAGTCCACTGAGTAATGCTTGCTCAAAAACATTATAAAGTTAAATATGCCCATATTATAAATTTTACAGTTTATCCTCAAACTATACATTTGGAGCACAATGAACATTAGAAGTAAACAAAATCTACTTAATTTATTACAAGAACTGTAGAACCCAAAAATGGAAAGCATGCCACCAGCAAAGTTCACTGTAGGCTAACATTTTCTTTGATCAAAACAATTTATAAACCATACTTTTGTGAAATTGTACATCTAATTTCTGCATATTGCTCTATTTCACACAGGTTTGATTCTCTGAGTTTTAAATATGAAATGATCTGAAACTAGCTGAAATAAAGGAATACAAAAAATGGATAGCTATCAAACATCACTTTATATAAATTGCTATTCAGAAATGTTTATATATGGTTTAGGCAGTTTAGTTACAAAGCCATTTTTCTCTTAAATTTGTAAGCAGTTAATGGGTCTTCCAAGATGGTTTTTTTGGTCAAATGGCTCGTTAGACTCCTTTTAAAATTCAGTGTTCACTCTGCTCTGTTATCTTTACTTAAACAGCCATTATTACATTCAACATTTCTCTGCATATTTTTAACTTCCACTTACCTAGAAATACATGCAGTATTCCAGATAAAACCAGTCTTGCAGCATTTGATTAACTTTTGAGAAAAGCCTGTCAATTTCAACCAGTCAAAAATATAGTGTATCTACAATTTCTTCCAGAATGCTTCCGCTTTCTGAGCTATAATTAATATTTTAAAACAAGTTTAGAAATGACCCTGAAGACCCTAAAATGTCAAGTTTACATTAAAAAATGCATAGAGGAAAAAAAGCTTTTGGTAACCCTCATTATTAAATCTATAAAATATATCCTGTGCAAATTACTAATCAGAAATTAAATGAGTAGCAAATTTAATATTTTTAAAGTGTCTAAACAATATTTCTGTTGCCTTACCTCTTAATTTACTACTATGTAATGTATGAGTTTCATAGCCTACTAAATGCTCCATGTAATCTTAAAATTCTGTATTTCAGGCAGTTCATATCATTTAAACACTAGGTAACTGCTATAGTCTGCAGTAAAAGCATTCAATCTCATCTCCCTTTGTAAGTCAATACAAATCAGTCATGTTCACTATTAATATTTATATCAAAGTAACAGGGATAAAATATTGTAATTCATAGCTAATATTTTGCTACCACAACTTTTAAATATGTCTATCTTTTCAAATTTTATTATTTACATAAATTTAGAGTCACTGTCAATGGCAAAGTGAGAAAACCTAAAACAGACTAATTTTATTAGGATGAAAGGTTTCTGGAATATCCAGATTTAAGCATAGAAAATGTGGATTTCAGAAATTAGTGCTAAATAGGACATCCATTTACTAATCGAAGTAGTGACATTACAATAAAAATAATATTAAATAAGCTTGTGATAAGTTGCAATATGGTATTCTCAAATTTAAGGTGCTATTTCACATGCTGTGAAGTCTTTAAGGACTTTACCATGTGGGCATCATGTCTGGGAACCAGACTCTACCAAGATGCTTTGACACTTCCCAATGAATCTGCTCCAAGCTGTACTTCTGATCAGGAATCAAGACTTCCTCCATTATAGACAGCTGAGAGAGGCGGCCACCACACATCTTCACGAACTCCACAAAGGCACTGCACGAGACTTCGCATTCCCCTAGGCCAATAGCTGACAGATTCTTACAGTGTTCTGCAATACGAATAAGCTCTTCATCTAGTGGCCGTAATCCATTGGCACACACAACCAGTTCAACTAATCGAGGACATGTCATTCCAACACGACCAAGTACATCTTTGCTTACTGACCTCCCAAAGTAAAGGTGGGTGACAGGGGTTTCATAACGAAAGAATGGGTCAAACTCCTCTTCATATAAGAAAAAGTATATGACTAAGTTTACTTTGGGAGAATGCTTGATGAAAGCATCCCAGCTGCTCTTCTGAATTGTGTGGAAGTGAGTCTGTCCAGGATTCTCACTGACTACATCAATGCGCAAATGTTCTAATCTGACGTGTTTCTCAGAAGACAAAGCAAGCAGAAGCTCATCACTCAAGAGATGGTAGTTCAATGCCAACTCACGTAAACCATGACAGTGGTCAGCCACACAAAGGATACCTTGAAAAGAACATTGAAGTGTTAACATTTGTTTTCATGGAAAATGTCTTATAAATCAAAGCGAGTTTTCTTGAATTTAACCTCAAACAAAAATTAGCTTTTGCATGTCAAACAGAAGCAGGAGTTCTGAAGTGCAAAATCCAGAGTAACCTAGAATATCTATATTATGAGTTACAGACACTGAAATAAAATTATCTTTGATAGGATGCTGATAAGCATCCTTGTGAATAATTCATTAATCTCAAACTCCTGCCTTAAGACCTTTTCATGACTGTACTATAATGTATTCTCTGTACATACACAGTTAGGCATATATGCACTAATGACTGAACATTTGTTTTCTTTTACACTTGCAAATCATTCTTTCCTACACCAAGTCGTATGTTTTGTTGTAGCATGCAATTTCGGTGTCCAAAGCATTCATATTATGCACTGACGTTTGTTCTATGAAGTGTAAAAATTTCAAGTATAAGAAAAAGGTACAGTGAGAACAGATGGATTATCAAGAATAAAGGTCGTCCACAGCTGCATAACATGTGCTCTGAAGTGACTACTGCACTTCTCCCTGGCCTGACATTTCAAGTAGTAACACATTTCTACATGGAGTTTGACTTTGTCCTGCCAAATTGCTGTATGTTGGAGGAGGAAGCACTGAGGTCAATGTACTCACCCCTAAGGCCCTCAGTGGAGGTGGGGGGAAAAGAAAGAATCTTTCCAGGTAGACAGATGTTAACCAGGAAAGAATTTTAAAGACATCAACATGACAGTAGAAAAACAATTCTCCCTATTAGTTTACAGTTGTCAGCCAGGTAACAGGAGCTTGTTAGCTGAAGAATCATAGAATCGTAGAATATCAGGGTTGGAAAGGACCTCAGGAGATCATCTAGTCCAACCCCCTGCTCAAAGCAGGACTGAACCCCAGTTAAATCATCCCAGCCAGGGCTTTCCTTTCACCTCCAGCAATCACTGTGTGTTTTGGGACAGTTTCCTAAACAAAAACAATGGAAATATGGAGCTCACAACCAGCTTTAGAAAAACAATTAGGAGACACGAAGTCTGCTTTCTGCAAGATTTGGGGTGAGAGTATCAAGTTCCTAGTGAAGAGTTAGATGTCTTACATGGGAAGGGAAAAAAAAAAAAATCACCTAACAACCTGTTTCACACTCTGTCCACTAAGGACATTACTACAGCCCTTCCAAGCCTGAATAAGTGTAGCAGTGTAGAAAGGAGGGAACTGAAAACTGGAGCCAGCAACTTCCAGAGTGGCTGTTTTACTGTGGAGTTTTTTAGTGGGTTTTTTTTGGCCCTGCAGAGTGCTCACTTCTTCCTGTAACGCAGCCACGTTGCCTAGTGGTTAAGTAGCATGCAGACAGTGCCAATAAAAAAAAACAAACAAACAAAAAAACACACAACATCTTTACCACCACCCCATGATATATGAGATGTTCCCTATATTTTGTATTTGCAGTCTCATTCTATGGTAAATTTAAACTAAAAAAACCCCAACCCTTTCCAACTGTAGTAAACTCCTACTATATACAGCCTTCTGGGTTTTGCATGCTGCAGAATTCAGCCTAAAATTTAGGCTGGGTATGGTCCAATTTTGTTTATCTACAGAAAACAAACAAACATTTGATTCGGAACTGAAAATTTTAGCTGAAAAATTAAGCTACAACTTTGAAATAACTGAATATATATATATCTGTCAAACTCTACTTACTCAAAACATTGATCTTAAAAATGTAATGATTTCTTCAACAAAACTACAAACACTTAAGTGTTTTCTACCTCAGGATCAGAAATATTAAATGTAAACCAGTTTTCATTATATCAATAATATTCTCTAATCTGTCACTTTAATGCTGCATTTAGTGTATACCAGTTAAATTCATTTCAATGTCTTACCATTGAATTCTTTGTTGTATAACTAAAGTGTTTTTCTATTTAATTTCTTGTAAAAAATAATGCAAATATGAACATTGTCTTTATTCTCAAAATTAATTTTAAGATTAAACTTGAGTGAAATTCTTCAACTTCATAAAGATTGGAGTACAAAGTAACAAACCCAAAATCTTAAATTACATCATAATCTGGGATTCAGTAATTTACACACTGAAATAGAGGGGTCAGAGATGCCCTCTTCCCCAGTAACCCTATGGAAAAACTAAAGTGATACATACAGAGATACTGCAAGACTTGGGAGTAAGAATTGTTCATGGTAACATTACAAATGTTCATATTTTTGTTAAAAAGGAAACTGTTTCCTAAAACAGCACTCAGTGAAATGTAATCCTTTCTGAAGTATTATTTTTGAAAGGAAAATATGAAGATCATAATAAAAACCTCTAGATGACTGGTAACTATGATGGTCAGGTGCCTCACTGTAATTCAAACAATATAAACTGCAGAACTCAACCAAAGAGCTGTGACTGGTGCCTCCATAATAAATCAGAGAGAAAGGAATGTCCAGTGGCTAGAGCACTAGCCTGCAATGTAGGATTCCTATTCCTCCACAAACATCCTATGACTCTAGGCAAGTCACTTAGGATTGAATGCTCAAAAGGATTTAGGCACTGTGAATTGTGAACAACGCTCTTGTTGCCGAAAAGGCTAACGGCATTTGGGGCTGTACAAGTAGGATCATTGCCAGCAGATCGAGGGATGTGATCATTCCCCTCTATTCAGCACTGGTGAGGCCTCATCTGGAGTACAGTGTCCAGTTTTGGGCCCCACACTATAAAAAGGATGTGGAGAAATTGGAAAGAGTCCAGCAGAGGGCAACAAAAATGATTAGGGGACTGGAGCACATGACTTATGAGGAGAAGCTGAGGGAACTGGGATTGTTTAGTCTGTGGAAGAGAAGAATGAGGGGGGATATGATAGCTGCTTTCAACTACCTGAAAGAGGGTCCAAAGAGGATGGATCTAGACTGTTCTCAGTGGTAGCAGATGACAGAACAAGGAGTAATGGTCTCAAATTGCAGTGGGGGAGGTTTAGGTTGGATATTAGGAAAAGCTTTTTCACTAGGAGGTGGTGAAGCACTGGAAGGGGTTACCTAGGGAGGTGGTGGATTCTCCTTCCTTAGAGGTTTTTAAGGTCAGGCTTGACAAAGCCCTGGCTGGGATGATTTAGTTGGGGATTGGTCCTGCTTTGAGCAGGGGGTTGGACTAGATGACCTCCTGAGGTCCCTTTCAATCCTATTATTCTATGAATTCAAGTTTTTCAACAGTTTATAGCAATCTGGTAAGTGGATCACTTCCATGCAAAAAAACAAAAAAAAACCCAAACACCCCAACCAATCACACAAAAAAGTGGTAAGCCAGAGTACTCAAAATTTCCTTATTTTCTTCCAGATATTCTTGCTTCTATTGTAGTTTCCTTGCTTTGGAGCTCAAACATAACATGAAGCCAACTGTTTACATGCTAGCTTATTTCCAGTCTGTTCCACTCTCTGTTCTCTCTAGCCAGGCACACCAGACCTCAGCTGAGTGCTTTTCCCAGTTGCTTAGCACAGTCCATTGTTTTGTCACTATTTCATTCTGCTCCATTCTACCACCTCACAAAAGGGCAACAGTAGTTTTGCTCTATTTCTTAAAAATGCCATTTTCCACCTAAAAATCTTTACATTTAAACCAGGCCATTAGAATATAAACAAACAGAAGATGATTTTCTATGTTCATGAAAGCAAAGTATTGTCAAATACCAACTATTACAAACTTTACTGTGCTTAAGCAGTAAACCGGGGGGAGGGGGAGGAAAGAGAAGAAAAACAGTTATTTTAGTGCTATGATATAGTGTACAAGTCAAGGTCTTCTTGAAAGTAATTGTGATTAAAAATTTTTAAAGATACTAGCACTCCACAGATTTCTCCATGTTAAAACATTATATACCCTTATTTGTGCAAAGCTACACATCCAAATACCACCAAGTAAATTTATTAGATTGAGACTTCTGGTCATTCTGGGTGGACTATCCTGTTTTCCTTACATCTTTAGTAAGCATTGTGCTGCTAAATTTTATATGTAATTATTAAAATTACTGTTTCATTCAGGCTTTTACATTATATGTATCACCCTGGTGTCCAACTACCTTCCAAAGATAAATTAAAGAAAATGAATAGCATGTCATGTTTGGTTCCTGCTATTTTCTTTTCCTCTGGGAAAATGTATCTGTCATTTTTAAACAGATGTGCTGTTATTTGTGAAAGCAAGCTCAAATCATGCATTGTTTTTGGAACAGAAAGTAGTGAAATTTAAGGTAGTTCTTAGTTCCTGCAGGAGAAAGTTCTACAGTCTTGAAGCAGCTTGAGAATGCTCTGTCTACTACACAAACTAGCTTCACCTTTGCAGCAGACCCTTCTGTGTTAGAGAAGTAGAACTGTCAGTGACAGAAGATGTGTTGTACAGCCCAGGTCCTTCACCCCTTTGATGTTGGGTGTCTATTTTCTTGTTTTCAATTCAAGTACAGTAACTCCTCGTTTAACATTGTAGTTATGTTCCTGAAAAATGCTACTTTAAGCAAACCAATGTTAAGTGAATCCAATTTCCCCATAAGAATCAATGTAAATAGGTTCCAGGGAAATGTTTTTCACCAGACAAAAGACTATACAATAAGTTTTAAAACAATCAATTTAATACTGTACTCAGCAACAGCGATTGTGAAGCTTGGTTGAGGTGGTGAAGTCAGAGGGTGGGATATTTCCCAGGGAATGCCTTACTGCTAAATGATGAACTAGCACTCAGCCGAGCCCTCAAGGGTTATCCCATTGTTGTTAATGTAGCCTCACACTCTACAAGGCAGCATGAATGGAGGGAGGGGAGACAGCATGGCAGAGAGAGACAGAGACATACACCCTGTGAGAGAGATGTGCCTTGCCCCTTTGAGTAAGCTGACTCCACTCAAAAGGTACATTGCCTTTTAAAGTAGATTAGCAAGTTGAGACAGCAACTGCTGCCAGCAAGCTTCCTCAGTCCTTAGCCCTGTAGTGTCATCCCCCCTGTGGAGATAAGGTTCAGGAGATGGGGTACAGGAGCAGGACACCCTGACATTAGCATCCCTGTTCCCATCGCCTCTGCACAGCAAGCAGGAGGCTCCAGGGAGCAGCTCCAAGGCAGAGGGCAGGAGCAGCACACAGCTGTGGGGGGAGGGACAGGTGAGCTGCCCGGCAATTGACAAAATTAATCATTTTGTCATCAATCAAAAATTAAGCTGCTGGGCAGCTGCCACACAGGGAACTTAGGGCCACAGGCACCAAATTCCACTGTTCCCAGTGGGTGCTCAACCCCATCCCCGGCTCTGCCCTTGCCCCACCCCCATTCCACCCCTTCCCCCAAGTCCCCGCCCCTTCTCCACCTCCTCCCCTGAGCACACCACATCCCTGATCCTCCCCGGTCCCTCCTGGAAAGTCCTAATCACCGCCAAACAGCTGTTTGGTGGTGGGAAGTGCTGGGAGGTGAAGTGGGGGTGAGAGGAGCTTGTCTGCCAGTGGGTGCAGAGCACCCACTAATTTTTCCCCCATGGATGCTCCAGCCTTGGAGCACCCACAGAGTCGGTGCCCATGGATAGGGAGGCTGCCGGTCCACCCTAGTTCCAAGCCCCAACCAGCTAGCTCCAACGGGCTGCTCTTTCTGCAAGCAGCGGACAAAGCAGGCGGCTGCCAAACAACATTATAAGGGAGCATTACGCAACTTTAAACGAGCATGTTCTCCAGTTGATCAGCAATGTAACAACAAAACAACGTTAACCAGGACAACTTTAAGTGAAGAGTTACTGTAAAGGATAAAATTGCTCTTTCAGAACAAGGAAATGAGACACTCCATTATCCATGGCACTCCATAATTCAAGTCATAGTCATAATGAACTGCTCTGGAGAAACTCACATTCTGAAATACCTGAGAATGTATTCTACTTCCAGTGAAGCACAAGAGAGTTGTCAACCTATTTTAAGTCATCAAATTGGATTGAGACTTCTAAAAGATTCCTCCATGTCCCCCCCACAATCAATCACCCTCCAGAGTGGAGCTGATTTAAATCAACAAGTAGAAAACCTTGATTTAAATCACTGGTTTTAATTTTGTGTATTTATACTTGTTATTTTCCTAAATAAAAGTTTATTCTCATTAGTTGGTAGCCATTAAAACATGCTGATTTGCAACTATATAAAACTTAATCAAAAAGTACCAAATTTATTGTAATCAGGAGGATCACTATAGCTATGCACATTTATTTCAGCAATTATATAGCATATATAGATTCTTAATTTTTTCCTTATGTTAGAAAATGGTGAATGATCCACTTACTAGAGGATTAACTTTTTATTTGTACCATGCTCTATTTGGATGGAAATTGGAATTTTATTTAAAAAATGCACTAAAACAGCATTTTAAATTTGTATTGGTTAAATGAAACTACTTTTTATGTGATTGATACACAAAGAAAAAAGTTAAATGCAAAATATTTTTGATAAACATTTATTAAACAAAGGATGCATCATCTGTAGTGAATGAACTGAACTGATTGTTTCTGGTTACCATGTCCTTTAAGATTTTAGAATTAGTCAATCTCACACCTTATTTTTATTCTTAGACTGGAAAAGGAAAAGAAAAAGAAGTTTTCTTGTTTTTTCAGCTCCTAATAGGGTTATTAACTTTGAATGAACTAGTCACTGAACTGAACAAACTGGAGTAAACAAATATTTGTTCTGCACTTGTGGAAGAGGATACTGCTGTCAAAAGATGGTTTAGCACTTCAACACACTCTTTAAAACTTTAGCAGCAAACAGATACTGCTTATTTTTTAAAAAAAAATTAAAATCAATTTTCATTCGTCCTGCCCCCCCCCGCTCAAAATTATTTGTCCATGATGGTCAAATACTATGTTTCATAGGCATACAGTTTTGATATTCTTATGAAACAAAGACAGTGGAACAAGTATTAAAATGTCAGAGGCTGTAAATACTAGCTAAAAGACCCACCAATTTTTCAGAAGATTTCTGGATAGTTCACACTGTGCAAGAAAATAAAAGAAAAAGAAAAGAAAAAAAATTTTTTTAAACACACACACACACACACACACAGAGTAGCTCACCTGCAGGAGAAACATAAGGACAACTGCTCATTTTTAACAGCTTAAGCGTATCACTGTTGTTAGCCACTAGTACTTTGAGGGATGGATCATCTACTGGCGTATCATCTATTTTAAGTGAAGAGAGGGATTTGGAGTTTACAAACACCACTGTCAGTGCAGAGATAAAATGTGACTGCAGAAGGGAAAAAACAGTAACAGTGAAACAGGGATGTGAAACATTCCAAATATATTTTCAAAACTAATGTTTCCTTACATCTTCACATATAGATAGCCTAAAGGAAGCTGTAGCATCTATCGCAATATTTAACATTACTGCATCCATTTTATTTCAACTAGACAGTAAAACATTTGATCAAGTGTGCTTTTTTTTTAAATCAAGTATTTAGTTTTTTTGTTATAAATCCTTGTCTATGAATGGTCATTGATAATATTCAACATTAAAAAGAACTGGGCCAAAAAAATGAAGTGCTGTAAAATTCAAAATATCCTATACAAGTGCACAAACCTAAAAGTAAGCTCTGAAGATTACTTGCAAAGTGCACTTCCAAGGCAACATCCTCCAGACTCAGACATGAAGGAAAACTCCAATATATAAAATCTGTTCTAAACACTTTATCTACATACAAAGACTAAGTTTAGCAAAAATGCAAGTCTGAAATTTAATCAGAATTATTAAAAGAAGAAGATACCAGAGTTTAAGACCAGAAGGGAACACTAGGTCATATAGTCTGACCTCCTGTGCACCACAGGTCACCCGTATAATTGTGAAGGCAGTCTTCCAAATGTGTAAAAAAAGAGTAAACCTGTTTTGTAACTGTTCTTTGAAATGTGTTTCACAAATCCATTCCACTTCAGGTGTGTGTGCACCCAGTGTACCGGAGCCAGATATGTTCTTCCCATAGCAGTACCCACTGAGGCAGCACATGCACCCTTGACACACTTATGCTGCCAGCCAATGGTCTAAAGGGGTGGATTTGGTCCTTGTCAGTTCCTTCTTATTGGATAAGAGATTGATAAGATAAGAGGGGGAAAGGAGGGTGGGTCATGGAATGGACGTGTGCAACACATCTTGAAGTACGTTAGTAACTGTTTTTGATTCTTAAAGGGATTTTCCACTGAGTCAAACAATTCAGCCCAGAAAAGGGTTTCAGAGTCTACCTGAACAATGACTGTGAAACTACACGTCTGAATTTGGCATCATCCCTTTAATGATGACAGCATAATGTTTTGTGAGAGCATGTATACGTCACCAGGTTGCAGCTTTACAGATTTACCCTATTGATATGACTCAAATGCAGCTGAAGCCTCTTGAGCTCTTGTAGAGTGTGCTAAAACTGCTCAGCATAGGGACTTTGGCAATGTCATAGCATATGCAAATAGAAGATGAAATCCTAAAGGAAGGCCCTTCATCCTGTCAGCAAAGGAAACAGCTAAGGAGATCTCCTAAAGAGGTAGGTTTTGTCTAAACAGAAAGCTAACACTTTAACATCCAAAGTATGCAGTGTCTCTTCCTCCTTATGGGAATGTAGCTTTGGAAAAAAGGAAAGCAAATAGATAGCTTAATTAAGGGGCAAGTCAGTTAAGTTTAGTCAGGAATTTACAGTGAGGGTGTAAACAGTCCTTGTCCTTAGAAAAAATGCTGCATTTGAGGGTGGTGGCAGCAACCAACACGTTCAACTCCTTTATCCTCCCAGCTGAGGAAACAGCTACCAACAACAATGGCTTCCATTAGAGTTGCCAGCACCAAATTAAATCCCAGAGAAGTGAGAGCTCTGCGACATGAGAATTAGCCTTTCCAAACCTTTAAAAAAAAAAAAAAAAAAAAGAATCAGAGTTAGAAAAAAAACAAAAAACAAAACAGACCATCCTCCTCCAGAGGACAGAATGCATGGCTGCCAGGTGAACTTTCAACGAACAGAGAGGCCATCTCCTTTTAGGTAAACAGACCAGAATACCCTGGATGGAAGAATGCAAAAGTTAAATAAATGCTGAGACCACACTGAAAAATGCTTCCACTTCATCAGTTAAGTATCTAGTGGACTGTTTTCTGGTATTTAAAGGATGTTTTGAACCCAGACAAAACTCTGCTTCCTGAGATATTAACCACTGAGCATCCATGCTCTCAGGTATGGAATGGATAGATTGGGATGCAACATCCAACTTTGACTTTGAGATATTAATTCAGATTCCTGAGGTATTATCATTTTCTTGACAGAAGCGTTCAATACGTCTGAGGACTAATGTTGACAAAGGCAGCCTGGCACTATGAAGCTCATGTGGACATGATCCTGTCTGAGCTTCTATAGCACCTTTGGAATCAGGGGGTAGGCATACAGTAGCTTGCTCCTCCAAGACAAAAGGAAAGCATCTGTCATGGAGCTAACACTTGTTTCAGAGTGGGACACAAACAGGTGGCACTTTCTGGTCAGTCAAGTGGTGAAGAGATCTAACTCTGGTAACCTCATCCCAACAGTATGAAAGATGAATGTGACGATATCCGGTCTGAGACCATTTGGGATTTTTGCTGAAAGAAAGATCAGCTGAGAACTGTCTGGCAGATCTGCACACCTGGGAGGTAGGAGGCTTTGAATATTAATGCATTGCCAATACAAAAAGTCCCACAGATCCACAGCTTCTTGGCAAAGGCAATCTGACCTGGCACCACGCTGTCTGTTCAAACAGAATATTGCAACTGTATTGTCTGTGAGGACTTAAACTGCACTTCTTTTGATGTGCTAGAGGAAAGCCTAACACCAAGTGAATTACCCACAATTCCCAGACACTTATGTGTAGAGAAAGATTTTGGTCTGCTCACAAGTCCTGAATCTGTGGAGGTCCTCCATATGTGCTTCCCAACCAAGATGAAGCAACCGTAAATAAAGTCACTGAGGGTAGAGATGGGGAGAAGGGGACTCCTGTATATACATTGGCAGGATCCATCCTCCAGTCTGGGGAGAATATAAAATCCTTGCAGGTACATGAGTCAGGATGTGCAGTGGATGATGAGAGAGTATAAACAAACTTCAGACACCACTGCAGCTTCCTGAGGTAAAGTCTGGCATGCTAAGTCATGGACATGCACGATGCTAGGTGTCCTAAAAGTCTTCATCAATTTCTTACCTTTGTGCAAGGATAGGCCTTGAGGTCCATGCAGAGATTCAGAATTTTTTGGAATCTGAGCTGAGACAGGTGCCTTTGACACTGTACAGTGAGCACAACTCCTAGGAATTCTATTTTCTGAACAGGATCAAGAACTGACTTGTCCTTGTTGATTAACAGGCCCAAGGAATGAAAGAGAGAACCCTGACCAAACTGATCTCCATTCATTTTTGGAGTGACCCTGGATCCGCCAATCATCCAGATACAGGAACACTTCTGCTTTTCTGAGAAAAATGTACTACCACCATGCACTTTATGAAGACTTCTTGGGGTTCAGACAGGTCAAATGGAGGACTTCAAATTGATAAGGGTCCATGGCCACAAGTCTTAAACTACCTGTGGTTCTGATGGATAGCCATGTGGAAGTAAACAGCCTTCCAGTTGAGGGCAGTGTATGAATTGCCAGGATCTAGGGAAGGAATGATGGAGCCAGAATGACCATACAAATATTTTCTGTTCTTTAAAGTATTTGTTTAGGTTTTGCAGGTCCAGAATAGGTCTGAGTCTGCCTTTTGACTTCGAACCAGAAGATAATTGGAATAAAAACCCTTCCCCCTTTAAGGAGGAGGAACCTCTTCTGTGACTCCCAGGTGTTTAAGAGATTGTACCTCTTGTATAAGAGTAGCCTCATAAAAATGGACCCTGAAGAGAGATGGGGAAGGTAAGTAGGAAGGAGGGAAAGAAAAACTGCAGGGTGTATCCTAGTTCCACGGTGCTTAGAATCCAGCGATCAGTTGTAATATGGGTCTGAGCATCTAAGAAGTGGGATTCCCAACAGGTTAAGATAGATGCACAGCCGGGGCCATTTTCCCTGAAAACAACATAGGGCCTGAATTCTGTGCTGCATCTCTGGAGGAAACACAAATGCCATAACTCTAGCTGCAGAGTTGGCCCCAATTAGAGGTGGAATTTCCTCATTTATTAGAAGAGCCTCTTCAGATGGCCCTGCCGTATTCAAGATGTCCACTGATCTAGGCAAACTCCCCTGAATCATTTTGATTTGAATATCAAGAGAGCTAGCTACTCTAACAAGTCTTAAGATTTATAATCATCTTGGACAAGAGGATGCCTCCAACACTGTCACCTCATATGGAGGCAGGGAGGACATGTTCATGGAAGACTGAATCTGGACCTCTTGGATATGAATGCGAAGCTGATGGGACAAAATCCTGGTGAGGGACCTCTGAATTTCAACTGGTATTGAGACTGGTACCAGGACCATGGTTCATCTTGTCTGGTGACCTCCAGTGTTGCCACTGAGATAAGCTGTCAGCTGAGGAAACTGGCATAGAACATGATGTGGGTGGCATCACTCATGGGTTATAGAAAGGCAACTTATGTGGCATAGGATCCCAATTAAGACTGTTCCATGGTTCCTTCTCTTTAGATCTGCTTCTGTACCCGTATGGGTACTGAAACCTCGATTTTCCTGATGAGGGCAAAGGAATGTAAGGCCTCTTGTTGCAGAATTAGGTACTCCCAGGAAAACATGGAGTAGTCTGATGGCCAAGGCTGTGCGATACTGCTTGGTGCTGGTAATTAGGATCTCTGATTTGATGTAGTCAGTACACTGTTTAATTTGTGATGGCACTGCATGGCCAGGGGAGGTCTGTTAAAGCCTTGACTGCTATCAGTCCTGAGGGCTAACGCTCAATAGCCAGAGTGGAATGGGATGCCCCAATTGACACAGGCTGGACCAAAGCTTGTGAGGTGACTAGTACTGATAAATTTACAACCTGGACAATCAGAGTCCAGTATTGCGAGGCAGAGAGTCTCTGGAGTTGTGGTATTGAGAGGCATCCTTGGTTTGACACCCCTGTACTGAAGAAGCATGAACATTCATAGGAGCCAATCTTGATGGCACCAAGGTAGTTGCTGGAGTCAGTGACTATGGCTGACAGAAGGCAGTGGTATGTGGTGTTGGGGAGTGCCAAGCCAAGGCTGGAACTGTACCCCCAGTACCCTCCCTCCTGCTCAAGGATGCCACCTGAGACCCTAGAGCTCCTAAGAGGAGGAGACCTTCCAGCTTTTAAAGATCAGCGGTCATCTAATTTCTTATGGGCACCAAAGAATGGGAACAGTGTCTCCCTCTCAGAAATTTTTCTAGGAGAAGAGAGGGCATAGTCTTCAGGAGCACTCGTAGATGGGGTAGTGAGTGTATCAATGGCGGGGCTCAGAGGAAGGATGCAAGACAGCCTCCATTAGGATGTGGTAAAGGCTTACCTCTGTCCTTTTTAGCATGGGGCTTGAAATCTCTACAAAGTTGGCACCGATCACGAACATTGCCCTCACCCAGACACTTCAGGCACAGAGAATGAGTATCACTAACCAACTTTGGACTTCCTGCTTTCAGCACAGGGCTTAAAACCTGGGGACTGAAGCATACCCCAGTACCAAGTGTTTGCACCTTATCTCGTAAGAAGAGATCTGACACTAAGTCCAAAGACAGGAAACAAAAACTATACAATAAGCTATGAGTACTACTATACTAACAAATATAAATTAGCTATTCTCAAAGAGAAACTGGTGCACACAAGCACAGGCAGTCCAATTAATGATCATGGGCAGTTAAAAGGAACTGAGGGAGTTTGGGGTGGCTACACGCCATTATACTGCAGCTGGTAGCACAATGGTGTTGAGGGCACATGTGCTGCTCTGACAGGTACAGCTATGTGAAAAACATCTCCAGCTCCAGTGCACCATATGCACACAGACTTGAAGTGTAATGGACAAGTGCAATCACTTGAAGAACCAAGTATAATTCAAAGAGTGCTGTATTCCTAAATCTGCAGACAGACAGCTCCAGTACCTTTGTTTCTCAAGCAGGAGAATGAAAACTGACTTGTCTTCTCAGTTTTCACTGCTGCTATTGAGAACCCTGTGAGCAGCTGTGAAGAAAAACAAGATTCAGATCACTTTTAGTATGCTGCTGCAACACCACAACCAGACAGTAATGCTGTTCACTGAAGAGGAAGACCTACCCGACACTGAGGAAGGATAGGGAGGTGGATTCTGGCCCAGTGCAGCTTACCTTGAGTGGCTCTGGGGTGGCAGCGGCGCGCAGTGCAGCTAAGGCAGACTCCCTTAGTGGCCAGCATGTCCGGCAGTGGCTCCTGGGGGCGGGGTGGGGCAGCCGGCTCCGCCACACGTTGCCCTCGCCTGTAGGTACCAGCCCCGAAGCTCCCATTGGTTGCGGTTCCCCGTTCCTGGTCAATGGGAGCTGCGGGGGGCAGTGCCTGGTGGCGAGGGCAGCGCACAGAGTCCTCTGCCCTCCCCACCCCCAGGGACTGCAGGGATGTGGTGCTAGTTGCTTCCAGGAGTGGCGTGGGGCCAGAGCAGGCAGGGAGCTTGCCTTAGCCCTGCTGCACCATGAGGCTGGCAATCCCACGGGCTGGATCCGGCCTGCAGGCCATACTTTGCCCTCCCCTGGTCTATAAGCATCCTTATGGATGGGGAGATTTCCGGTAGTGGAAGCTCTTTAATCTAGCAGAGGCACAACAAAATCCAATAGCTGGAAAGTGAAGCTAGACCAAGTCCCACTAGAAATAAGAGGCAAAATTTTAACAGTGATGGCTATTAATCATTGGAACAGCTTACTTAGGGATGCAATGGACTCTCCATTGCTTCAAGTTAGGACATGAAAATCAGATACATTTCTAAAAATTATGTTCTAGCTCAACCAGAAAAGTTATTGGCTTGATGCAGGAATTACTGGGTGAAATTTTATGTCCTGTATCATGCAGATGGTCAGACTAGATGATCAGAATGCTCTTTGCTGGTCTTAGATTTATTTTATATACAGACTGTGATGCTCTCTCTCTCTCTCGTGTGCACACGCACACACACACACACACACACACACACACACACATGTATGCAATATCCTAAGCATAGTCCCTCCAGATTCTTGACTAGGACTATGTTACTAGAGAATATTGCACAGATTTTTACACTGAAGCCAACGTATGTTGGGGAAATATTTGGGAAGTTAAACAAGTACTGTAAACACCCACATGATGCAGATACAATCAATAAAGTTCTAGTCAAATTTAAGTACTAGTCTCAGTGCTTGCATTTTAAGAGCTCCCAGGAGCAGATGAAGCCACAGAGAACCTACTGCTTTAAAATCTATATACTTTAAGTTATATCAGTATCATACTTACCACTACAGTCTTTCAATAAATAAATTAAACATGCACAAGCTACCTTAGGTAAATCCATGAAGCTTGGTCGAGCGGTTGAAATTAGTCCAAGTGTTTTTAAAGAGCAATTCACAAGTTGTGATAAAATATCACAAGCTGCTTCTGCTGATTCCTTGCTGCTGTCCACCTTAAATGGAAACAAACCATTTATTAGTCCAGGAAAACAACACATCAAGCCAATGAACTTTGCAATAAAGAGTTCAAAAAGAACAGCTTTCCTTTAACTGCAGTTCTACTTTGAAAAGTGTAAAAATCTCAGCGTAGGGTCCCATGTGTGTCTTACTAATTCTACACTGAACGTTCTCAATTTCTTAAAAAAAGTGCTTATCAACAGTTCAGTCAAAGAATCAAAGGACTGGAAGGGACCTCGAGAGGTCATCTAGTCCAGTCCCCTGCACTTATTGCAGGACTAAGTATTATCTAGACCATCCCGGACAGGTGGTTGTCTAACCTGCTCTTAAAAATCTCCAATGATGGAGATTCCACAACCTCCCTAGGCAATTTATTCCAGTGCTTAACCACCCTGATAGTTAGTAAGTTTTCCCTAATGCCCAACCTAAACCTCCCTTGCTGCAAGTTAAACCCATTGCTTCTTGTCCTATCCTCAGAGGTTAAGAGGAACAATTTTTTGCCCTCCTCCTTGTAACAACCTTTTGTTACTTGTACTTGAAAACTTATGTCCCCTCTCAGTCTTCTCTTTTCCAATCTTCCCTCAGAGATCATGTTTTCTAGACTTTTAATCATTTTTGCTGCTCTTCTCTGGACTTTTTCCAATTTGTCCACATCTTTCCTGAAATGTGGCACCCAGAACTGGACAATACTCCAGTTGAGGTCTAATCAGCGCTGAGTAGAGTGGAAGAACTACTTCTCGTGTCTTTCTTACAACACTCCTGCTAATACAAAAAAAAGCGAACATCATTCTGGGATGTAACAGTGTTACACTGTTGACTCATTTAGTTTGTGGTCCACTATGACCCCCAGATCCCTTTCCCAGGTAGTCACTTCCCATTTTGTGTGCGCGCGCAACTGATGGTTCCTTCCTAAGTGGACTTTGCATTTATCCTTATTGAATTTCATCCTATTTACTTCAGATCATTCCTCCAGTTTGTCCAGATCATTTTGAATTATAATCCTATGCTCCAAAGCACTTGATACAAAGCTGGAAGGGGTTGCATCTGCAAATTTTATAAAAAAGTGTATTCTCTATGCCATTATCTAAATCACTGATGAAGATATTGAACAGAACTGGGCTCAGAACTGATCCCTGTGGGACCCCACTCATTATGCCCTTCCAGCATGACTGTGAACCACTGATCATCAGTTAAAAATTACATATGAAGTTAGTCAATACAATAAAGCACCTCAGCCAGTCTATTCCTCTTACAAAAATCCAACCTGCATCAAGTAATAAACAAGCCAATATCCATACAGCCTCAAATCCTATCCCATTTCCTTTATATTCTCCTCCTCACTGAAAGTCCTAAAAACAGATGTGCCTGACAGCATGTCACAAAGTCCAACAGATCTGGGCTATTTCAGATCCAGGGATCAGAGCCACAGAAAAGGGAAAAGAATTACAAATCTGAAGGTGCGCTTCATTGTGAATATCCCACTGGTAGGTCTCTCCCATGATTACAAAAGGAAAGAGTCAGTCTGATCACCTCTCCTGATCTCATCTGTGGGAATGCTGCTTTGGGAGAAAGGCTTCCTTTCAATTGGGCAGATATCAGGATCAGTTAGGACCTTGCAGGATGAAATCCAAACACCTAAATTCTACTTGAAAGTCAGCTAGCAAGCAGTGTGGATAACAGCGGGGTCAAATCCTCCTGCCAACACCACTATTCAGTAAGTGGCTTATATTGCAGTGGTTTCAAATTTTTTTTCTGGGGACCCAGTTGAAGAAAACTGTCGATGCCTGTGACCCAACGGAGCTGGGGCAAAGAGGTTGGGGGAGCTGGAGGGGGCTCTGGGTTTGGGGGGCTCATGGCTGTTGCGGGGGTTGGGGTGTGGGAGGAGGTCAGGGCTCTGGGCTGAGGATGAGGGGTTTGGGGTGCAGTGGATTGAGGTGCGGGGTTGGGGTGCAGTGGATTGAGGTGCGGGGTTGGGGTACAGACTTACCTCTGGCGGCTCCCAGTCAGCAGCGCAGAAGCGGGCTTCCCACCTGTCCCGACACCTTGGACCACGCTGCGCCAGAAGTGGCCAGCAGCAGGTCTGGCTCCTAGGTGGAGGCGTGCAAGCGGTTCCGTGCGGCTCTCGCCCAAAGGCGCCACTAGCCAATGGGAGTGCGGAGCCAGTGCTTGGGGTGGGGGCAGTATGTGGAGCCCCATGGTCCCCCTGCTTAGAAGCCAGACCTGCTGCTAGCTGCTTCTGTGGCACAGCACGGTGTCTGAACAGGGAGGCACTATCCTGCCTTAGCTGGGCAGCACCGCCAATGGGACTTTTAACATCCTGGTTAGCATTGCTGACCAGAGTGACTCAGTGCCTTACGTGCCACGACCCAGTACTGGATCGCGACCCAAACTTTGAAAAAAAATGCTGTTATATTGTAAGACCAACCTAGAGAACACTACAGTAATCTTACTTCCAAGTTTCAGAGTAACAGCTGTGTTAGTCTGTATTCGCAAAAAGAAAAGGAGTACTTGTGGCACCTTAGAGACTAACCAATTTATTTGAGCATAAGCTTTTGTGAGCTACAGCTCACTTCATCGGATGCATACACGATGAAGTGAGCTGTAGCTCACAAAAGCTTATGCTCAAATAAATTGGTTAGTCTCTAAGGTGCCACAAGTACTCCTTTTCTTTTTACTTCCAAGTGACAGACATAATATCAAGAACAGCATGTGAAAGAAGAGTGGCTCCTCTGGTCAAGTGTAGATGGAAAAAAGCTCTCCTGGCCAAAACTGCTACTTGATCATCTAAATGCAGCTGCTGTTCTCACCAAATTCTTAAATTAAGAACTTGAAAAAAAAAACAAAAAAAAACCCACAATGGGCACACATCCTCAAATTAAGCAAGCTGATAAGACTCTAGCTATAGCTTCCATTTTTCTCCCCCAACCTATCCACATCAGTATCTTGTCTGGATTAGTCCCATTTTGTTCTTATGTACGCCATCGGACTCAGTCCCCTTCATCTGAGATCAAGCAAGATAGAGACAATGTTGAGTATAAACACTAACCCATACCTCAGCCTCTGAACAGCCCCCCCCCATTTAAAAAAAGGGGTAACAAGATAAACTGTGGCACCTCTCATGAGAGGACCCTTGTCAAGGTTCTTTCCCCACTCTGAACTCTAGGGTACAGATGTGGGGACCTGCATGAAAACCTCCTAAGCTTACTTTTACCAGCTTAGGGTAAAACTTCCCCAAGGTACAAACTATTTTTACGCTTTGCCCTTGGACTTCTACTGCCACCACCAAATGTTTATCTGGGTTTATTTTTATTAGGAAAGCATTGTTTGGAAACGTCTTTCCCCCCAAAATCCTCCCAACCCTTGCACCCCACTTCCTGGGGAAGGTTTGGTAAAAATCCTCATCAATTTGCATAGGTGACCACAGACCCAAACCCTTGGATCTTAACAATGAAAAAGCATTCAGTTTCTGAAAAGAAGGATTTTAATAGAAGTAAAAAGAAAAAAAGAATCACCTCTGTAAAATCAGGATGGTAAATACCTTACAGGGTAGTTAAATTCAAAACAGAGAATCCCTCTAGGCAAAACCTTAAGTTACAAAAAGACACACAGACAGGAATATCCATTCTATTCAGCACAGCTTAATTTCTCAGCCATTTAAAGAAATCATAATCCAACGCATATCTAGCTAGATTACTTACTAAGTTCTAAGACTCCATTCCTGTGCTGTCCCCGGCAAAAGCATCACACACAGACAGACACAGACCCTTTGTTTTTTTCCCTCCTCCGAGCTTTTGAAAGTATCTTGTCTCTTCATTGGTCATTTTGGTCAGATGCCAGAGAGGTTATCCTAGCTTTTTAACCCTTTCCAGGTGAAAGCATTTTTCCTCTGGCCAGGAGGGATTTTAAAGGTGTTTACCCTTCCCTTTATATTTATGACAACCCTCATACATTTACCCAAGACAACTACCTGGGACCTCTCAGCCGTGAAGGAACCAAGCCAAACAAGCGCTGACCTATCCATCCCAGTATGTTGCCTGAGCTAAGTCAACTCCACTCACCAAGCAACATTATCAAAGAAGAACATATGTCTGCTGATGTAATTACATTATAGCAAGGAGAATAGAGAATCATGGAAATATACAGCTGGAAAGGACAATTCATTTAGTCTACCCGCCTCAGTTGAGGCAGAATCAAGTACACCTAGATCGTTCCAGACAAATGTTTGTCTAAACTGTTCTTAAAAACTTCCAGAGACAGAGATTTCACCCCATGTCACCGGTTGCAATGCTTTACTATTCTTTTAGTTGGAAAGCATTTCCTAACACCCAGCCTAAATCTCCCTTACTGCACCCTAAACTGATTACTCCTTGTTCTACCCCTGGAGAATAGGGAAAACAATTGATTACCACCCTCTTTATACAATTACTTTTTATTATTTGAGGATTGTTTCCATGTTCGCACCCTAAGCCTTCTCTTGCCTTAAAATGTCCAGGTCTCTAAACTTGTTAAGAAAACATCTGAAGACTTCTTAGTTTTGGACTCTTCAGTTTGTTCACTTTTCTTACACTGTGATATTGAAAACTGGACATAGTACTCCATCTGAATCCTCAATAGTGCCAAACAGAGTGGGAACAATTGCCTCCTGTGTCTTACATACAACACCTGTTAATACATCTGTCATAAATATAAAGGGAAGGGTAAACCCCTTTGAAATCCCTCCTGGCCAGGGGAAAGCTCCTCTCACCTGTAAAGGGTTAAGAAGCTAAAGGTAACCTCGCTGGCACCTGACCAAAATGACCAATGAGGAGACAAGATACTTTCAAAAGCTGGGAGGAGGGAGAGAAACAAAGGGTTTGGGGGTCTGTCTGTAGTCGTCTTGGCCGGGGACAGAACAGGAATGGAGTCTTAGAACTTTTAGTAAGTAATCTAGCTAGGTATGTGTTAGATTATGATTTCTTTAAATGGCTGAGAAAAGAATTGTGCTGAATAGAATAACTATTTCTGTCTGTGTATCTTTTTTGTAACTTAAGGTTTTGCCTAGAGGGGTTCTCTATGTTTTTGAAGCTAATTACCCTGTAAGATATATACCATCCTGATTTTACTGGGGGGATTTCTTTATTTCTATTTACTTCTATTTTTTATTAAAAGTCTTCTTGTAAAACACTGAATGCTTTTTCATTGTTCTCAGATCCAAGGGTTTGGGTCTGTGGTCACCTAGGCAAATTGGTGAGGCTTTTTATCCAACATTTCCCAGGAAAGGGGGGGTGCAAGTGTTGGGAGGATTGTTCATTGTTCTTAAGATCCAAGGGTCTGGATCTGTAGTCGCCTAAGCAAATTGGTGAGGCTTTTTACCAAACCTTGTCCAGGAAGTGGGGTGCAAGGTTTTGGGAAGTATTTTGGGGGGAAGGACGCGTCCAAACAGCTCTTCCCCAGTAACCAGTATTAGTTTGGTGGTGGTAGCGGCCATTCCAAGGATAACGGGGGTAATATTTTGTACCTTGGGGAAGTTTTGACCTAAGCTGGTAAAGATAAGCTTAGGAGGTTTTTCATGCAGGTCCCCACATCTGTACCCTAGAGTTCAGAGTGGGGGAGGAACCTTGACATGGTGGCGCAGTGGTGGGATTAACCTGAAATCATTTTGAGATCCAGTTGAGATTTTTTGAACTAGAAATACAGATTTTAAAAAGGAATTTTTAGGAAGTCCAGAAGGCAGCTTTGAAACTGAAAGCAGCTTGGTTTCTCTCTGCTTTGTGGCCAAGCAGAGACAAAAGGGGATTATCTTGTGAATTGCAGGTTTTCTTTGCCTGGAGGCACGGTACTTAACTCCTGCAGGGAAATTCACAGTCTTCCAACCCAGAGGTTTTTTTTTTTTTTCTTCCTAAAAGTAAATAGGGGGTGTGTGCTCTACCCATTTGCCTGGAGACAAAAGTGGCAGGGTTTTTTTTTTAGGATTTTGATTTTTTTTTGTTTTACAAGGAGCACAGGTTTGAAAAGAAATTTTTTTCTTCTTTGGGCTGGGTAAGCAGGTTTCCAAGTAGTTGGAGGTTTTTTGCTTTAATTTGGGCCCAGAGCAGAGACAAGGGAATTGTCTTTTTCTGTAGGCTGACAATCACTATCAGAGAATAGGTATTCTATTCCAGCACAGCAAAATTTTACAGCCAAGTTTTGTTTGTTTATTTCTAAACCTCGGGTGTAAAGTTAGTTAAAAACAGAGAGGTTAGAATGGCCAAATCCTCAGCTCGACTACAGCTGGAATTAGCCAAATTTCAGGCTGAGGAAAAACAAAGGGAACATGAAAGACAGATAGAACTCATGCAGCTGAAGAAGGAACAAGAAAGGGAGGCAGAACAACACCAAGAGGCTGCCCACAAGAGGGAAATGGAGGCAAGGAAGCATGTGGAGGAGGAGAGGGAAAAAGAGAGGAAGCATGTGGAGGAGATGGAGAGGATAAAGGCCCAGCAGAATATACCAACAAACCCTAGCAATCCTTCTCCAGGTACCACTTCCCATCCCAGAAAGTTCCCCACCTACAAGGCAGGTGATGATACTGAGGCCTTCTTAGAAAACTTCGAAAGGGCCTGCCTTGGGTACAACATCTCTACTGACCAATACATGGTAGAGCTGAGGCCGCAGCTCAGTGGACCCTTAGCTGAGGTGGCAGCTGAAATGCCTAAAGAACACATGAACAAGTATGAACTGTTTAAATCCAAGGCGAGAGTCAGAATGGGGATAACACCCGAGCAGTCTCGTCGGAGGTTCAGAGCCCTAAGGTGGAAACCAGACATGTCATTTACCCGACATGCCTACCACATTGTAAAACATTGGGATGCCTGGATATCAGGAGCAAGTGTTGAATCTCCAGTAAATTTGCCCTTCCTAATGCAAATGGAACAATTCTTAGAGGGTGTTCCTGAGGAAATAGAAAGATACATCCTAGATGGGAAACCCAAAACTGTAATTGAGGCAGGAGAGATTGGAGCCAGATGGGTGGAGGTGGCAGAGAAGAAGAAAACTGGTTGCAGTTGGAGCGGAGACCAGAAGGGACCACCCCAGACCACACCCTATTACCGGGGGCCGCCCAAAGCCCCACCTACCTCCCAAAGAACCCTCCAGACCCCTTATCGTCCCACCACCCCGTTCTCCAGCAACCCTCCTCGCCCCAGTGACCCGTCAGCTGGACGATGTTTTAAGTGTAACGAGCTGGGGCATGTAAAGGCCAACTGCCCAAGAACCCCAACAGATTACAGTTCATTGCACCGGAATCACACCAGAGGTCCACAGGCCCAGATACCTCCCAGATACCCTTGGAGCGGAGGGAAACTGTGAGTGTGGGTGGGAGGAAGGTCACCGCGTGGAGGGACACCGGAGCACAAGTGTCAGCTATCCATGCTTCCTTAGTGGACCCCAATTTAATCAACCCAGAGATCCAAGTGACGATTCAACCCTTCAAGTCCAACTCTTTCAATTTGCCTACAGCCAAGTTGCCTGTCCAGTACAAGGGCTGGTCAGGAATGTGGACTTTTGCAGTCTATGATGATTATCCCATCCCCATGCTGTTGGGGGAAGACTTGGCCAATCATGTGAAGCAGGCCAAGAGGGTGGGAATGGTCACCCGCAACCAGGCTAAACAAGCCGTGAGGCCTAGCTCTGTTCCGGAAACTTCTATCAGGACCCAGTCAGAGGTGATGGACCTGGACCCCAGGCCAATGTCTGCAACAGCAGTAGTGGATCCAGTCCCAGAAACCCAGACGGAACCAGTCCCAGAACCGGAACCAGCCGAACAACCAACACCAGACCCCGTGTCAGCACTGAATCCAGTACTTGCAACCTCAACACCAGAGGGCCCCACCGAACCTGAACTGGCAGCAGCCGATAACCCTACACAAGAGGCTCAGCCGGAGCCTGAATCCCAACATAGTACACCAGCGGAGAGCGGTTCACAGTCAACAGAAACAGCTCCATCCCCTATATCGCTTCCAGAGGGACCAAGCCTAGGTCCACAATCCCATGAGGAACTGATGTCTCCAGCATCAAGGGAACAGTTCCAGACCGAACAGGAAGCAGATGAAAGCCTCCAGAGAGCTTGGACGGCGGCACGGAGCAACCCACCGCCTCTCAGCTCTTCTAATCGATCCAGGTTTGTTGTAGAAAGAGGACTTTTATACAAGGAAACTCTTTCTGGGGGACACCAGGAAGACTGGCATCCTCAGAGACAGTTGGTAGTTCCAACTAAATACCGGGCCAAGCTCTTGAGCTTAGCCCATGATCACCCTAGTGGCCATGCTGGGGTGAACAGGACCAAAGACCGTTTGGGGGGGTCATTCCACTGGGAGGGAATGGGCAAGGATGTTTCTACCTATGTCCAGTCTTGTGAGGTGTGCCAAAGAGTGGGAAAACCCCAAGACCAGGTCAAAGCTCCTCTCCAGCCACTCCCCATCATTGAAGTTCCATTTCAGCGAGTAGCTGTGGATATTCTGGGTCCTTTTCCGAAAAAGACACCCAGAGGAAAGCAGTACATACTGACTTTCATGGATTTTGCCACCCGATGGCCGGAAGCAGTAGCTCTAAGCAACACCAGGGCTAAAAGTGTGTGCCAGGCACTAGCAGACATTTTTGCCAGGGTAGGTTGGCCCTCCGACATCCTCACAGATGCAGGGACTAATTTCCTGGCAGGAACTATGGAAAACCTTTGGGAAGCTCATGGGGTAAATCACTTGGTTGCCACTCCTTACCATCATCAAACAAATGGCATGGTGGAGAAGTTTAATGGAACTTTGGGGGCCATGATACGTAAATTCGTAAATGAGCACTCCAATGATTGGGACCTAGTATTGCAGCAGTTGCTCTTTGCCTACAGAGCTGTACCACATCCCAGTTTAGGGTTTTCCCCATTTGAACTTGTATATGGCCGTGAGGTTAAGGGGCCATTGCAGTTGGTGAAGCAGCAATGGGAGGGATTTACACCTTCTCCAGGAACTAACATTCTGGACTTTGTAACCAACCTACAAACCACCCTCCGAACCTCTTTAGCCCTTGCTAGAGAAAACTTACAGGATGCTCAAAAAGAGCAAAAAGCCTGGTATGATAAACATGCCAGAGAGCGTTCCTTCAAAGTAGGAGACCAGGTCATGGTCTTAAAGGCGCTCCAGGCCCATAAAATGGAAGCATCGTGGGAAGGGCCATTCGTGGTCCAGGAGCGCCTGGGAGCTGTTAATTATCTCATAGCATTCCCCACCTCCAACCGAAAGCCTAAGGTGTATCATATTAATTCTCTAAAGCCCTTTTATTCCAGAGAATTAAAGGTTTGTCAGTTTACAGCCCAGGGAGGAGACGACGCTGAGTGGCCTGAAGGTGTCTACTACGAAGGGAAATGTGCTGGTGGTGTGGAAGAGGTGAACCTCTCCATGACCCTTGGGCGTATGCAGCGACAGCAGATCCAGGAGCTGTGCACTAGCTACGCGCCAACGTTCTCAGCCACCCCAGGACTGACTGAACGGGCATACCACTCCATTGACACAGGTAATGCTCACCCAATTAGGGTCCAACCTTACCGGGTGTCTCCTCAAGCTAAAACTGCTATAGAACGGGAGATCCAGGATATGTTACAGATGGGTGTAATCCGCCCCTCTGAAAGTGCATGGGCATCTCCAGTGGTTCTAGTTCCCAAACCAGATGGGGAAATACGTTTTTGCGTGGACTACCGTAAGCTAAATGCTGTAACTCGCCCAGACAACTATCCCATGCCACGCACAGATGAACTATTAGAGAAACTGGAAAGGGCCCAGTTCATCTCTACCTTGGACTTAACCAAGGGGTACTGGCAGGTACCGCTAGATGAATCTGCCAAGGAAAGGTCAGCCTTCATCACACATCTCGGGCTGTATGAATTTAATGTACTCCCTTTCGGGCTGCGAAATGCACCCGCCACTTTCCAAAGACTTGTAGATGGTCTCCTAGCGGGATTAGGAGAATATGCAGTCGCCTACCTTGACGATGTGGCTATATTTTCGGATTCCTGGGCAGACCACCTGGAACATCTACAAAAAGTCCTTGAGCGCATAAGGGAGGCAGGACTAACTGTTAAGGCTAAGAAGTGTCAAATAGGCCTAAACAGAGTGACTTACCTTGGACACCAGGTGGGTCAAGGAACTATCAGCCCCCTACAGGCCAAAGTGGATGCTATCCAAAAGTGGCCTGTCCCAAAGTCAAAGAAACAGGTTCAATCCTTCTTAGGCTTGGCCGGTTATTACAGACGATTTGTACCGCACTACAGCCAAATCGCTGCCCCACTGACAGACCTAACCAAAAAGAAACAGCCAAATGCTGTTCAGTGGACCGGAAAGTGTCAGAAGGCCTTTAACAAGCTTAAAGCGACACTCATGTCTGACCCTGTACTAAGGGCCCCAGACTTTGACAAACCGTTCCTAGTAACCACAGATGCATCCGAGCGTGGTGTGGGAGCAGTTTTAATGCAGAAAGGACCTGATCAAGAATTCCACCCTGTAGTGTTTCTCAGCAAAAAACTGTCTGAGAGGGAAAGCAACTGGTCAGTCACTGAAAAAGAATGTTATGCCATTGTCTACGCTCTGGAAAAGCTACGCCCATATGTTTGGGGACGGCGTTTCCACCTGCAAACCGACCATGCTGCACTAAAGTGGCTTCACACCGTCAAAGAAACTAACAAAAAACTTCTTCGGTGGAGTTTAGCTCTCCAAGATTTTGATTTCGACATCCAACACATCTCAGGAGCTTCTAACAAAGTGGCTGATGCACTCTCCCGTGAAAGTTTCCCAGAATCAACTGGTTAAAATCGTCCTTGAGATGTGGAAAATATTGTTAGTCTTTATGTACTTGGTAGTATATTTAGAGATGCATGTGTCTTATTAACTCTGTTTTCCTAGAGCTCCAGGAAGAAATCCCAGCCAGTGTTTCACCCTAGCTGAGATTTGGGGGGCGTGTCATAAATATAAAGGGAAGGGTAAACCCCTTTGAAATCCCTCCTGGCCAGGGGAAAGCTCCTCTCACCTGTAAAGGGTTAAGAAGCTAAAGGTAACCTCGCTGGCACCTGACCAAAATGACCAATGAGGAGACAAGATACTTTCAAAAGCTGGGAGGAGGGAGAGAAACAAAGGGTTTGGGGGTCTGTCTGTAGTCGTCTTGGCCGGGGACAGAACAGGAATGGAGTCTTAGAACTTTTAGTAAGTAATCTAGCTAGGTATGTGTTAGATTATGATTTCTTTAAATGGCTGAGAAAAGAATTGTGCTGAATAGAATAACTATTTCTGTCTGTGTATCTTTTTTGTAACTTAAGGTTTTGCCTAGAGGGGTTCTCTATGTTTTTGAAGCTAATTACCCTGTAAGATATATACCATCCTGATTTTACTGGGGGGATTTCTTTATTTCTATTTACTTCTATTTTTTATTAAAAGTCTTCTTGTAAAACACTGAATGCTTTTTCATTGTTCTCAGATCCAAGGGTTTGGGTCTGTGGTCACCTATGCAAATTGGTGAGGCTTTTTATCCAACATTTCCCAGGAAAGGGGGGGTGCAAGTGTTGGGAGGATTGTTCATTGTTCTTAAGATCCAAGGGTCTGGATCTGTAGTCGCCTAAGCAAATTGGTGAGGCTTTTTACCAAACCTTGTCCAGGAAGTGGGGTGCAAGGTTTTGGGAAGTATTTTGGGGGGAAGGACGCGTCCAAACAGCTCTTCCCCAGTAACCAGTATTAGTTTGGTGGTGGTAGCGGCCATTCCAAGGATAACGGGGGTAATATTTTGTACCTTGGGGAAGTTTTGACCTAAGCTGGTAAAGATAAGCTTAGGAGGTTTTTCATGCAGGTCCCCACATCTGTACCCTAGAGTTCAGAGTGGGGGAGGAACCTTGACAACATCTCAGAATTAAACTAGGTTTTTTGGCATGATTTGTTCTTGACAAATCCATGTTGGCTATTCCCTATCACTTTATTAGGTTTTATTTTTGAGCAAAGATGGTCAACAGATGTAACAAGTATGTCTATCTTTATTTGCATACTGGGCCAACCACCTACATGGCAGCTTACAAAAGTACATTAAAACAAGTTAAAAGGCAGTCCTTGCCCTAAAGAGCTTGCAATTTAAAACTGACTAGAAAAACATACAAAAACACAGAAAGAAGAGGAGGGTTCCCACTCATTAAGCCTCTCCACCAATACAAAGAGAAGAGATGCAAAACCATTAACCCTCTCCCTTAATAAACAAAGATTTCAGATACAGGCTACGTCTACACTACATAGTTCAGTTGACTTAATTAAACTGGACAATCATCCACCACTGTAATTAAACAGCTTTTGTATGTCCACACAATGCTCCTTGTGATGGCAGAGCGCATCCACCATTGGTGCTCTTGCATCGAGAGAGCTACCAACAGCACCCTGCTATCTCATTGTACAATTCACCACCATCTGCCGCTGGGTGCTCTGGGAAGGGATCACAGTGTCTCATAGGGGCAGGCTCACCAGCCCATGATGCAGTTTTCTCCATCCCATCATTCCATGGGTTTCCGACTATGTTTTGCACTGTTTTTCAACAGCCCCAGTAAATTGCGTGCTGCTATCTGAAAGCATGGATCCTGCACAGCTCTATCTTGTGATGAGCGTCATGAACACAACAACTGATTCTGCATTATTTCAGGAGCTGCAAATTTGATGACGATGACACAGTGGCGTCTGCCTTGCTGCGAGCAATGGAAAGAAACAATTCAAGATTGCTGTTGGCATTCAAGGAGCAGATGCACATGGTGGACCACTGGTATGGAGCTTGGAAAATAAGAACCGAGTGGTGGGACTGCATCGTAATACAAGTATGGGATGACGAGCAGTGGCTGCAGAACTTTCAGATGCACAAAACTACCTTCCTGCTTATGCTAAACAATCTGTTCCCAGGCCCGAGCAATTCCAGGTCCCAGGGCAGAACAGTCAATTGGCCCTCACACACGCACAAGCTGCACCAGAGCTGATGCAGTCTGCCTGACATTTGGGTGGTGCTGTGCCTGCGCTGGCTGGTGCCGAATGAGCTGCCAGCTGAGCTGCTGGGCTCGCTCTTCCAGCATGGCCAGGGCTTCCACGTGCCTGCCTGCTAGGGTTGCCAACTGTCTAATTGCATAAATCCAAAGTCCCTTGCCCTGCCCTTTCCCTGAGACCACGCCCCTGTTCCACCCCTTCTCACTCCATCCCCCCTCCCTCCATCACTTGGTCTTCCACACCTTCACTCACTTTCACCAGGCTGGGGGGGTGAAGACTCTAGGAGGGGTGCGTGGGAAGGGGTGCAGGCTCTGGGAAGCGGTGAATGAGGGGGTTATAGGGTCAGTGCTTACCTCGGGCGGCTCTCAAAAGAGACCAGCACACCCCTCTGGCAGTAGCCCCAGGGGGTCTCCATAAGCCACTGCCCGCAGGCACCGCCCCTGCAGCTCCCATTGGCCGCAGTTCCCGGCTAATGGGAGCTGCGGAGTCAGCACTCGGGTGGGAGCAGCGCTCAGAGACCCCCTGCTCCCCTGGGGCCGTAGGGCCGTTCCGGCCGCTTCTAGGAGCAGCGCGGAGTGAGGGCAGGCAGGAAAGCTGCCTTAGCTCTGCTGCGCTGCCGGGAGCCCCCAGGCCCTTTTAAATTGCCCCTTTTGCCCCCCACCCCTGTCGGCAGGCCTGTCTGTTCCACCTTGTACAGTATTTAGCTGTGACACTCTGAGGGCATGTCTACACTACTAACTTAAGTCGACAACTTATGTTAGGTCAACTTACAGCCAACATAGTAATTACGTTGGTGGCTGATGTCCACACTACCCTCCTTCTGCTGGTGATGTGCATCCTCACTAGGAGTGCTTCCACCGACTGAAGAGGGGTGGAGGGGGCTGAGAGTCCAGGAGCAGTGAGCAGCCGCCCGGAGAGAGATGGGACACCCAGGCTCTAGTTATCCAGCTTTCTGGTCAATTTCCACAGCTCCAGCATGGAGCAAGACAGCTTACAGCTAATGTAAGTAATGCAGTGTCTACACA
Source organism: Lepidochelys kempii (assembly GCF_965140285.1). NCBI lineage: Eukaryota > Metazoa > Chordata > Testudines > Cheloniidae > Lepidochelys > Lepidochelys kempii. The sequence continues at coordinate 81,375,564 of NC_136380.1, forward strand.
GACAGACACTGCGCCCTCACTACACCGACACAAGCCCTATACCTCTCATGGAGGTGGAGTTATTACATCAATGTAGTGGCGCACTTACATCAGTGGGACAAGGCTATAGTGTGTACACTGACATAACTGAGTTGACATAAGTTGCCTTATATTGACCTAGCGGTGTAGTGTAGACCAGGCCTGAGTATGTTTCCCTGACCTGAAGAAGAGCTCTGTGTAAACTTGAAAGCTTGTATCTTTCACCAACAGAAGTTAGTCCAATACACAATATTGCCTCACCTACTTTGTATCTCTAATGAAAGTGAAACTAATTCTATTTCTTCATCTTCTAACAGGAGTTTACTCTATAGCTAGTAGATAGCTACCCTATCTGCTTCAGCACTGAAAACTCCTACTCCTGGAAAGTCTTCAGATGCACATTAAATTGGTATTAAAAGGTTTTTCGATTGAATGTCCCAGGCCTAGAAAAAAAACCAAAACACAGCTAAGTTTGTTAGAGGTATTTATGTCAACAATACACCATTTCATTCACCATTAAATGCTTGCATTTTTTCCATAAGTTGCATCCAATTTACGAAGTATCACGTTGGAAACAAGGAAGTCTTCTGAATGCTGAAGTGGATGAAATGAAAAAGAGTTGGTGTTGTTATTGCACAAATTCCTCACGTGTCTCTATTGCTTACTAGATGGAGAAATATTCATGATAAAGGTGTCACTAACTTCCTGGTAACAACTCCACAACCTGATTCCAATGCACAACTGAGCATCACCACATGACTCAGCCCAATGTATTGCTGACCAGTTTAAAAATATAAGCAATTAATTGAGTCAATGGAAAGTTATTTTGGTTGTGACAGACAACATGGCTAAGAAAGGTGCTTGAGCATTTTTGCTAAATCAATATCTACTTGTGTTACGGATGTGCTGCCCATACAATGCAGCTCTTCACAGGCGATTGTTGAGATGTAACAAGTTTCTTATCACTTATGTAAAAGTGAACGGCATTTTCAAGTTTTTCAAAAACTGGTATCAGCAGCCATTTTTCAGCATCATTTAATACTGCACTCATTTTTGTCCACACTGAGTAAGCCTGGCCGACTCAATGGACATCTTAATTAAATGTTTCAAAGGCCTCCAAATATTCAAGAAGGCTCTTCACGCAGTTGCTGTTGAAGGAGCGGCTCAGTGTTGCCCAAAAGTAATTTGCACTGACATTCTTCATGACAATGTTTTTTGAAAACAAAATTCATTTCACTGCTTGAACCTGTAGCTCAGTCCTTTCAGAGTACGGAAAATGATAGTTCTACTCTGTTTTGATACCAAGAACAAGTTCCTGAACGTGAAAAAAAAATATATCTGCAAAAATTCTGAATGCTGTCCACTTACAAAAGTGGAAGAAAAATAGACAGATAAAATATCATGGGGGAGGGGGAAATCAAATGATCAGTCCTGCATATGTTGCTGCCTACCTTCTTGATGCTTCCAGGACCAAGACCTTTCTGATGATGAATCTGATCCAGCTTGTAACCTCAGAGTGGCTGTTGCAAATTTTAAACATACAAACAAATAACTCTGATGGATCTAGAAAGTTATAAAACAAGAAGCCTATTCAGTTGTAGAACAATATGGAGTACAATCCCAGCAGTTGAATCAAAATAATTTGCCTCATCATAGTAGAAAGGGCCGAGTCCTCCCTGTACTCTAGCTACAATGGGAGAAAATTTTAACACTTCCATGTACTACTGCATGTGCATAACAAAAGAGCGGTTAGTTTGGAGAATCATCCATTCAAAACCCAGAAGCAGACAAAAGTTCTCCGCTGCGGGGAAACTGGTGACTGTATCACAAGAAGAAAATGGCACATGTGGAGTCAACTCAATATTCATCAGATGAAGAGGAAGGAGACTGATGAATTTGATAATGACAGGAATACAGATGAAGCAGTGGGAGCCAATAAAGAAAATAGAAGCAAGATGCTTGAAGAATTGGCCTGCTCCTTACCTAGCATAAGTACATTTACAAAATTTTATAGTTGCTGTCTTTGTTTTGTTTCATTTCATTTTTCCTCTTTTGTATCTGTTCAGTAAGACTAATATTCACATGAAAATGCTAATGCAATATTGCAACAGGTAATTATTCCTGAATTTTTTTAGAGCTTGATTTCACTGTTTTGCATTTTTCTGATTTAAAATAACTCAATTAAGTAACTTTTTTTGGTAATTAGGCTTAAATATTTAAGGCTACATCCATTGGAGACCACAAAGTCTTACTCCTTTTTGTTACTGTTCAAATAAGGTAGTGCTTTAAAATATCTGATCAGAATGTTTGATTGACCAATTGACTAAATTATTGCCCAACCCATTTTTAGTCAACGAAAAATGAGCAAGTACACACAGAAGCAGTTCTGTTGAAAAGAAGGTACTATTTTTATCATGTCACTTTTTGGACTAGCACTACACTTAAAGTTACTGTATGTAACTTGCTTGCATATCGACATGGGGATGTATTGGTTATTGCAAGTCTGTCCTGTATGGGATGCAGCTGCTCCATGAAGAGTGATGTGAGACATGGTGCATCCAAAAGGCAGAGTGAGAGGGAAACGGAATAAGGTACTTCTATACAGAGACTATGGTCTTGGATAAAGAGAAGCAGGTACTTCTCACTGGCCCAGGTAGCTTCCAGCCATACAGCTGGACACAAATCACCTGCCAGTTGCCACAGTAGAAGTTTAGATTTAAAAAAAAAAGTGAGTTGGTAGAAGGGTTCTAAGCAGAAAGAAATCAATTTAGAAGGGGGGAAGTGAAGGGACTCCAGGCCATGTTGTGCTTTCTCTGGTTCCCCTGTTTAAATTACCCTTAAAATAGACTTATGAAGTGAAGGCAGGGATAGGGGTTGACAGGTCCAACTAGGTGATCATTTCTTGTTAAATTTATGGGTATTTTTTATTACTGCTTTTTCTTTACATTTTTATAAAACAAAATTGGGAACCCAAGTGAGTTGAATGCAGATTAGTTCACTATTAGTTCAAATATTTGAAGGTGAAAAGAATACTAACAGCAAATCTGGTTTAAGACAGTAGTGAAAGAGAGTTGAGATCTTAATCTGTATTTCTAAACATTAACAACCACCTCCACCGTTTAGCTTAAATGGATACAGTCCATTTGAAACCCCACGTTTTTGTCTGAAGATTTTGTACCTTCTAAAGTTAAAGTTAGAGAGAAAAATAACTACTTTATTTTTGCTGATAGTTAACTGCACTTCCTGTGAGGATGCTAATGCCCAATACACGACTCTCAGAAGAACTCCTGTATATGGTCTGGGAAAGTAACCATAAAACCAGATAGCACAGCAGCATGTAAACAGAGGGAAGGGAGAAGAAGAGAGAGGCCTGAATATTTTTTGGTAGTGTTATTCAGTTCAATACAATAACCTTGTAAAAATAGCTAGAGAAGCAAAAAAAGCTCATTAGATTTTTATCGGAATATTTTAATAAAATGAGCATGTGCTATTTAAAGGTTGTATATCACATACAATACTTTTTAAAAATTAGTCAATTTCAAGAAATTTGAGCCAATGTCCCTTTAACTCAGCATGACTGCTTGGCGACCTCTAAATCGGAGACGCCTAGAATAGATATAGCCAGGGGTTGCCAGACAAGATTGACACACAACAGAAAACTAAACAGGAATTGCCTACTTTTGTATTAATTTTTTTTCTTAAGTCTGTTGAAAATGCAACTACTCCAATCACCAGTTGTCTAGTTTTCCAACTAATCTCACATTTTTGTTTTTTGGAACATCACTTAGATGACCCTTCTGCATTCACTGTTTGACTAATAGTGGTCTTTACCTCAGGCACAGCCACACACACAGTCCAACAGGTACAGTGCGTGTGGCTAACTAGTCTTCCTTAAGTCTCCTTAGCCTTATTTAGAAGGAATGCAGGCAGGCAAGAAAAACAGCATCTCCCAAGGATTCAGAGCTTGGGCTCTCAAGAGGTAAAATCATCGTAATCTGGGAATACATTAGTGGCGCAAGTTAAAACACTGGCCTTTGCTTTTCCACATTTACATTAGACTCAAATTCAAGTGGCTATTAATTGCCATTTTGGTGATGAACTACAGAACAAATATGTAGTGATAAATTTGTTATATAGGCTAGAACAGGGATACATAGCCAAAGATTGAGCAAGTTTCCTCCTTGTACTCTGCCAATACATCACAATTTTGACTTGGAACTGTGCTACGTTGCAATTCATATACCACAGCAGAAACTGCAAATATTGAACTGAGCCGAGTTGGGTGTTTTGATCTAGACTGGGGTAGTAACCAAAACATCCAAATTTACTCAGTGCTAAGTTTTTAATTTAATTTGTGTGGACAGAAGGAAAGGAGGGGGAACAAACTACACACAAACACATCCAGATGCCCTTTTGAATAGGATTGGGAAAGAGAAATATGCCAAAATTTTAGGCAAAAGATTTGAGTTTCTTGTGGCTACCAATCCAGCTAGTCTTCTGGGTAGAAAGTATGTCCATCCTAAGACTAAAGGCTGCACTCTTAGGCCACATCTACACTAGCAAGCTTACAGCAGCACAGCTGTACTGCTGCAGCTGCGCCACTGTGAGATCGCTCATTTAGCTGCTCTATGCCAACAGGAGAGAGCTCTCCCACTGACATAATAAAAACAGCTAACATTGCTCAGGGAGGTATGTTGGTGGGAGAAGCTCTCTCATCGACATAGCACTGTTCACACCAGCACTTCTGTTGGTGTAACTTATGGTGCTCACCAGGGTGTTTTTTCACACCCTGAAAAACATAAGTCACACCAACAAAAGTCATAGCGTAGACATAACCTATAGTGGCACTGCTGTAATGCTGCCATGTATACACTCACTATAGCAACTGCAGGGGATTCTCCCATAGCTGTAGTTAATCCACCTCCCCGAGAACGGTAGCTAGTACGATGGAAGAATTCTTCTGTTGACCCAGTGGAGTTTTGGTCAGCATTGCTATGTCTCAGGGAGGTGGACTTTGCACACTTCTCAGACTTAGCCATGATAATATAAGGTTTCAGTGTCAACTAGCTCTAAGTAATTCTTCTGTTTTTGATTCACCTCTCCCATTTCTAGGTCTTCCCCTTCCTTTTATATTTCATTCTTGACACCTTTTCTGCCAGTCTTTCCCACTCATTTTTGCATTTTACCACCACATCACCTATTTCAGTCTCTTCCTTTTTCCACTCTCATTTTCCCTTCTGTTTCAGCCACCCTTCTTTTCACGCTCTCTCTCATATGCTTCTTCCTTTCCCTGTTCATCTAGTCAGCCACCTCAACAGGTCAATATCTCTGCTACTGTTCACAGCACTTCCTGCTTCGGATAGGTCCCAGAAGAAACACTATGTGCAGGAACCCAAGTGTGATTGTCTGTGGCTGCAGGCCAGACAATAAAGGGGGAAAATGAGAAAAAGATATATATTCTGAAAAATCCACTAGCCACGCCTTGCCAATTCTCCACACCAAATAAACCTCCTCCCTGTAATACCACTACACCTTTCATTTGAAAAGTCAGTATGTACTTTGTTATTAATCCCTTTCCACTCATTAAGTTCCTCTGTTCTACAAGGAAACATTCTGAAGAAAGGAGATACATAAAAATCACAACTACCCATATCACTTTATACTGACAATACTCATGATTAGGATGGTCTTTTAACTTTGCACTTACAGGCTTTTAAAATGGAAGCTGTTTTTCTAAGTGAATTAGGAAACGTCATTATGTTAAAATGCTTTGTTCACTTAATCAATAATGCTACTTTTTTTCCAATTATTGCTTCTTGGATAAGTGAAATCTCTTACAACTCATACTATCAAGACTGTGAAAGCTATCTTGGAGTATTCAAGAAATACTATTTTGTTATCTTCAGCCATGTCATACACAAATAAAAAGGAGTTTTAAGAATTGTTTAAATTTAATAGAACTGCAATAAACTTGTTCAATTTCAAACCTTATTTGAAATGCAAATCAATTTTTTTAATTACTCATTTTCAAACATAAGAATGTAAAAGATGTTACCTTGAAGCTAACATACTGCAGATGATTGGAATGCCTTTTAATAATTTGATTGATAAGCTCAGGATGCGTAGCCCTCAAATAAGATGTAGCTGGTTGATTCAGTTCAAACTCAAAACATCTCCAGAGATCAGGCATATGAAACACCTGATTCCATCTTCGGCAGACTTGGGATGCATGAGCACGATCAAGAAGAGGTAAGTACTGAAACACCTGCAGAATAATGTCTGGAAGGAGGTTACCCCAATCAGGACTCAGAGAGATCTCAGTGGATTCTTCATCTGTAATCTTCTGTTTCTTAGATTCTCCTCCAATCTCCTCCTCTGATGAACTATTGTTGGCCTCACTATTTTTCCTTCCTCGTTTCATTCTATCAAAATAAGAAAAATGTATTACTCTCCATACCTCCACAGAATACAGAGACATTAAGTACTTACAGCACAAAGGGGTCCTGGTCCCAGGCACCATGGAAATACACATCACAGGATAGAATTTTCACAAGAGAAGTTTCCTCTTGCTACATCAACGTCAAGTCAAAACTGAAAAATGCGGAAAATGCTATGGTGAAACGGAATTTTTTTCAAAATAGGAGCTATCAACCCTGTGACAGCTTATTTCTATGCTACCTAATGGTGTTTCTTTCGTAAGTCTGGAAGAGAAGTCATCTTGGATATTATCTTAACATATGAAAGCATTGTACCTTCCACAGTTACAAGTAAAATTTAAGATTAATGAAACCAAAAGATTAGAGAAAAAACTCTTTTCAGATTGTTTAATTTCACTATTTTGTGAATGGTCAGTTGCACTTCCCGTCTCACTACTGCGCGAAGACATTATGTGTGCACTCTTCCCCAGACCCTATAAGAGACACTTTATCCTTGCTATTACACATCCCCTCCCAAATCAATGAGTCTCAATCCTGACTTGACCATCACATTTTAGGGTGAAAAAAATAGTTTTGGTTCCAGGTCCATTCAATTGGCACCTTCTTTGCTGAGACTACGAAGGTGCCAATTAGTGCTAACTTCTAAACAGCTACATTTCATGAATATTAGTGAAGTTTAATTCTTGGGCTAAACATCTAGATGAGCACCACAGTTTACATTCTAATTAGATATTCAAAATGTTATTCTATTAAGTTGAATAGATGTGATATGGCAAACAGGTACCCAATTCTCAACAGTATGCATTTCTTTTAAAACATGGTGTTCTGCAAGTTCTACCTTGCTTTGCCTATTATGGGGGGAAATAATAAATTAAGAAAATAAGTTATGGACAGGGATAAAATTTAGGGTCAGATTTTGTAAGCCCATTTTAAAATGAAGATAACATTTAGGATGTTTTTAGAGTTACAGATGTCAGCTTCGAAACCAAAATTAAAACAGTTTGTGCCCATTAATCCTTTACTTTTACTTTAGTGCTCTGATGTATTAAGATAGAATAATGAAATTTAAAAAAAAAGAAAAAAAAACAAGAATTTGTCAAATGTCAAGTCCTGACTTCAGCAGTTTTTCAAAGACTCAGAACATGAGATCACAATAAATTGACATGGCCTGTATAATATCTCATTCCCAGTCCTCCAAATACTGGGGCAGTCCTACAGGAAAACCCCCCAAACCCCAAACTTTCTGTAAAAAGACAGACATCTTCAGTCAGAAAATGACTATTCAGGTACTATGGTTAAGGTCAATAATATATTGTCAGTTTGAAGCTTGGAAAGTTACTTGTGCAATTCCCAACAAGCTTTCATTTGCTAAATGTTTCAGCGAACTGCATTATAAAAAAAGCATTATAGCTGACAAAAAAAAGTGAAACATTTATCACAGATATAGTTGCTAGATAGCACAAAAGGATGCATAAAGTAAAATATGGTAAGGAATATTCATTGCTCCCTTAACTACATTTCCTAGCTATTCTCCCCTCCCCATCACAACCATATTGTTCACAAAGTTATTTTTGAGCATGAGTCAAAGTAACAGAGAGAAAGCATGGTCAGACGCTCTGTTTGTAACACGAAATAATCAAATTTGAACATATACTGACAAGTTGCGTTTCCATGTCCTTATCCTTTCAATATCCCTGTTCTATCCCAGAATTGGCAGCATTCACAACACAAGCTTATTTTGATAATGCACTACTGTAAACACATTCTCATGCACTTATTTAATTTATCCACAATGATCCATAAACTCATGAACATAAGCGTGCAGAAAGTCATTACTACTGTGCTGCAATAGGCTATTCATCTGAAATTTCTGACCAAGCTGCAGATGGCTTTCTATTTGTATAGAGGAAGCAAAGGGCCCAGCATAGTAATGAATAATGTATTTGCCAGTTTTTGCTCCTCTATGGATTGGGTGCCTTCTGCAACTGTATAGGCAGGTTAATTAAAATTCAGGTCCAATCAAGGTTAGATTAACTGCCACAGAAGCATCACACGGTCAACAGGGCATTTCTACTAGATTGCCTGAAGTGTGTCTATATAGAGAATGTGATGGATTACCAATCTGCTCAGTAGAAGGGCCGATAGAGAACCAAAGCACTATTTTCCAGTCACAAGTGTACCCTTGAATCTATATGGTGATCTTTAGTGGGATTCTGCCTGTTCCTAGAGAAGGGCAACAAAGGTGTGACAAGATTATGACTATCAACAAATGGCTTAGGCAGTGGTGCTATAAGAAGGGCTTTGGGATGTATGGCCACTGGGAGGCATTCATGGACAGAGGACAGTTCTCTCAGGATGGACTTCATCTGAGTAGGGAAGGAAATAGACTTCTAGGATGGAGGCTGGCACAACTGATTAAGAAACCTTTAAACTAGGAATCTGGGGAAGATGGTTGGGAGATGTCCAGGTAATCTCCACACCGCATTTTAGCATAGAGAGGGAAGAAAACGAATTAAGAAAGGATACAACCGTGGGTAGGAGAATGTATATAAGGAGGAAGAAAAGGAGTACTTGTGGCACCTTGGAGACTAACCAATTTATTTGAGCATAAGCTTTTGTGAGCTACAGCTCACTAACATGGCTGTTACTCTGAAACCTATAAGGAAGAAGGGCAGTGTGGATACCAGTCTAATAGGTTATACTGGCTGTAGAATGACCGTGCCTAATAGGGTACAGAATGTGAGCGAGGCCAAACAGCAAAAATTAAGATGTTTGTACACCGATGCGAGGAGCCTAGGTAACAAAATGGAGGAACTAGAGCTACTGGTGCAGGAAGTGAAACCAGATATTATAGGGATAACAGAAACATGGTGGAATAGTCGTCATGACTGGGCTACAGGTATTGAAGGGCATGTGCTGTTTAGGAAAGACCGAAATAAAGGTAAAGGTGGTGGAGTAGCATTGTATATCAATGATGAGGTAGAATGTAAAGAAATAAGAAGCAATGGAATGGATAAGAGAGTCTGTCTGGGCAAAAGTTACAATGGGGAAGAAAACTATTAGAGCCTCCACTGGGATAGTGCTTGGGGTGTGCTATAGACCGCCGGGATCTAATTTGGATATGGACAGAGCCCTTTTTAATCTTTTTAATAAAGTAAATACTAATGGAAACTGTGTGATCATGGGAGACTTTAACTTCCCAGATATAGACTGGAGGACGAGTGCTAGTCATAATAGGGCTCAGATTTTCCTAGATGCGATAGCTGATGGATTCCTTCATCAAGTAGTTGCTGAACCAACTAGAGGGGATGCCATTTTAGATTTGGTTTTGGTGAGTAGTGAGGACCTCATAGAAGAAATGGTTGTAGGGAACAATCTTGGTTCAAGTGATCATGAGCTAATTCAGTTCAAACTGAACAGAAGGATTAACAAATATAAATCTGCAACTAGGGTTTATGATTTCAAAAGGGCTGACTTTCAAAAATTAAGGAAATTAGTTAAGGAAGTGGATTGGACTGAAGAATTTATGGATCTAAAAGGCAGAGGAAGCCTGGGATTACTTTAAATCAAAGCTGCAGAAGCTATCGGAAGCCTGCATCCCAAGAAAGGGGAAAAAATTCATAGGGAGGAGTTGTAGACCAAGCATCTCAGAGAGGTGATTAAGAAAAAGCAGAAAGTGTACAGGGAGTGTAAGATGGGAGAGATCAGCAAGGAAAGCTACATTATTGAGGTCAGAACATGTAGAGATAAAGTGAGACAGGCTAAAAGTCAAGTAGAGTTGGACCAATAGTAAAAGGTTCTATAGCCGTATAAATAAGAAGGACCACTAAACACTGAGGATGGAGTGGAGGTCAAGGATAATCTACGCATGGCCCAATATCTAAACAAATCTTTAGCCTTATTAAAGACTGAGGCAAAGTAGGATCTTAGGGATAATGGTAGCATGACAAATGGGAATGAGGATATGGAGGTAGATATTACCATATCTGAGGTAGAAGCGAAACTCAAACAGTTTAATGGGACTAACTCAGGGGGCCCAGATAATCTTCATCCAAGAATATTAAAGGAATTGGCACATGAAATTGCAAGCCCATTAGCAAGAATTTTTAATGAATCTGTAAACTCAGGGGTTGTACCGTATGATTGGAGAATTGCTAACACAGTTCCTATTTTTAAGAAAGGGAAAAAAAAGTGATCCGGGTAACTATAGGCCTGTTAGTTTGACATCTGTAGTATGCAAGGTTTTGGAAAAATTTTTTGAAGGTGAAAGTAGTTAAGGACATTGAAGTCAATGGTAAATGGGACAAAGTACAACATGGTTTTACAAAAGGTAGATCGTGCCAAACCAACCTGATCTCCTTCTTTGAGAAGGAAACAGATTTTTTAGACAAAGGAAATGCAGTGTATCTAATTTACCTAGATTTCAGTAAGGCATTTGATACCATGCCACATGGGGAATTATTAGCTAAATTGGAAAAGATGGGGATCAATATGAAAACTGAAAGGTGGATAAGGAATTTGTTAACAGGGAGACTACAGCGGGTCCTACTGAAAGGTAAACTCTCAGGCTGGAGGAAGGTTACCAATGGAGTTCCTCAGGGATCAGTTTTGGGACCAATCTTTTTATTACTGACCTCGGCACAAAAAGTGGGAGTGTGCTAATAAAGTTTGCTGATGGTACAAAGCTGGGAGGTATTGCCAATTTAGAGAAGGACAGGGATACCCTACAGGAGGATCTGGATGACCTTGTAAACTGGAGTAATAGGATGAAATTTAATAGTGAGAAGTGTAAGGTCATGCATTTAGGGATTAATAACAAGAATTTTAGTTATAAGCTGGGGACACATCAATTAGAAGTAACGGAGGAGGAGAAGGGCCTTGGGAGTACTGGTTGATCATAGGATGACTATGAGCCGCCAATGTGATATGGCCGTGAAAAAAACTAATGCGGTCTTGGGATGCATCAGGCGAGGTATTTCCAGTAGGGATAAGGAGATTTTAGTACCGTTATACAAGGCATTGGTGAGACCTCACCTGGAATACTGTGTGTAGTTCTGGTCTCCCATGTTTAAGAAGGATGAATTCAAACTGGAACAGGTACAGAGAAGGGCTACTAGGATGATCCGAGGAATGGAAAATCAGTCTTATGAAAGGAGACTCAAGGAGCTTGGCTTGTTTAGCCTAACTAAAAGAAGGTTGAGGGGAGATATGATTGCTCTCTATAAATATATCAGAGGGATAAATACCAGAGAGGGAGAGGAATTATTTAAGCTCAGTACCAATGTGGACACAAGAACAAATGGATATAAACTGGTCATTGGGAAGTTTAGACTTGAAGTTAGATGAAGGTTTCTAACCATCAGAGGAGTGAAGTTTTGGAATAGCCTTCCAAGGGAAGCAGTGGGGGCAAAAGACCTATCTGGCTTTAAGATTAAACTCGATAAGTTTATGGAGGAGATGGTATGATGGGATAACATGATGTTGGTAATTAATTGATCTTTAATTATTCATAGTAAATAGGCCCAATGGCCAGTGATGGGATGTTAGATGGGGTGGGATCTGAGTTATCCAGGAAAGAATTTTCTGTAGTATCTGGCAGGTGAATCTTGCCCATATGCTCAGGGTTTAGCTGATCGCCATATTTGGGGTTGGGAAGGAATTTTCCTCCAGGGCAGATTGGAAGAGGCCCTGGAGGTTTTTCGCCTTCCTCTGAAGCATAGGGCACAGGTCACTTGCTGGAAGATTCTCTGCTCCTTGAAGTGTTTAAACCACGATTTGAGAACTTCAATAGCTCAGACATAGGTGAGAGGTTTATCGCAGGAGTGGGTGGGTGAGATTCCGTGTCCTGCGTTGTGCAGGAGGTCGGACTAGATGATCATAATGATCCCTTCTGACCTTAGTATTTATGAATCTATTTGCCACAGACAGCAGTGGCGAAAAGAAACAAAATTAAATTCTGAAAACGCTCAATTACTGAAATCTATGGTGCACACAGAACTGAACATAGACAGTAATCCTGATTAGACTTCAAAAGTACTATATTATGGAACTTTTTGCACTTGAGCATACAGTTCATTAAAAGCATATTTTTTGCAACAGAATGTAGGAACAGATATAATTTTTATTTTATACATGATTAAGATATCAGGATTTTTTTTAAAGTGTAGGCTGCAATATTGAGACCAGTTCCATCAATAAATTTTTTTAAAAAAGTTTAAGTATCATTTGTCCACAGAAAAGATCCAAAGTGGATGCCATTAAGGAAAACGAGGCCATTCGTCCTGCAGACCAAATTTAAGAAAAAAATAAATTCAGTCAGGTAATTAACCAAACTTGGCCTTGTGTTTCTGAAATACCAAACATTCCACCATACTGAATCCTGAAACAATTACAGACAACAGCAAACAGTGAAAGGCAACACTGGACACAGCAGACAACATTTTCACGATGAAAAAAAAAATCACAACATGGGTGTCATCATTTGAGCAGACATTAACAGATGAACATTTTCCATATGCTTAAAGTACCAAACAAACCCTATTAATAATACTCTCCAGCTTGCCTAGGACACAATATGTTACTGACAAGTTCTTTCCAAATCATAGCCTGTAATGAACTTGGCTGAAAAAGATATACAGTGTAAAACCAGTCATAACAAAGTGTCACTATAGAAGAGATTTAGCTTCACTTAATACTTTTCTGCTTATCTGATTCATCAAGATATTTTCTCAAGAGATTTCTCAATACAGATTAGTTTATTTGGTACCTGCGATTTTCCCAGATGCCAAGTCTGGGCATATGCTACAATAACTTGCTTGCAATGCAAATCACACTCCAAAGCAATTAGGCAGTTCAGTCATTAATTCAGATGAGAAATAAAGCAGATGTTGTTTAACGTTCAAGTTTTGAGTGTTGAGAAAGGCACAGACACAATAGAAGCCGACCAATGATAGTCAACGTTTTAATGCAAGCCTACTTCCTTCACATGAACAAACCGAACAGATGCTGAGCGGGCTTGTTGTGCCTGCGTTTGGGATGAAGCATTAAGAGTGCGTGGAAGAGAAACAGAACAAGGGCTGGTGGTCTGGGGCCGCGACAAGCAGTCATTAGAGCACCTACAACTACAGCTAGGGAAGTTTACTGCTGTTCTTCAACAGGAAGCAACATCAGTGCACGGGATGCTTTGCAAATAAGCAGCCCTGCCCCAGCTCGCTTACAACAATTAACCTGGCGCCACAATTATTACTTGGAAAATACTCCCCCTCCGCCGCCCCAACGGCGCTTCTAGCCGGGCTGGCCGTCCCCCAGGTGCCCGTGTGCATCACCGGGATGCGCGTGTTAGGTACGGCCAAGCGCCCCCCGGCTCGGATAACCCCCCGGCTGCAGGCAGCACGGACGGACGGACGGACAGCGAGCCCCGGGAGGGGGCGGGCCGCCCGAGCTGCGCCGCGCCAAGCACTGGGTCTCCGCTCTGTGCGGACTCACGCTGCCCGGCCCCGCGGAGACGAGGGACCTGCCAGCACCGGGGTCTGGCTCTGGGCAGCTGGGAGAAAAGACAGCTCCATCACTCCTCCTCCCATCGCCGGCCCGTCAGCCTCTCCCCTCAGGGCCCCAGCCCCTCACCTGGCGGCGGCGGCGGCTCCCTGCTGCGCTTCACGCTAACCTGGGCCCAGGCCACACTGGCGCCTCCGCTCCCGCCGCATCAGCGGCTCTGGCAAGCAGCGTCCCGCCTCCCACCAGCCAAACAAGCTTCCCGCGGTGGCTCCGGCTCCGTCCTTTCGCTCCCTCCGCCCCCTTGTTTATTTCACGGCGGCGGAAGCTGCCCCGCACAGCACCCAAAATGGCGGCGGCTTGGCCCGGGAGCCTCGCGCGGCCTCGCGAGCGCGCCCGGCAACAAGCTCCGCCCCTGGGGGTGCGCTGTGGTGGGCGGGCGCGAGTCACCCCTTTCAACGGCCCTCGGCGAGCCGTTGGCCGGCTCGACTTCGCTGTGGCCGCCAGCCTGGGGACGGGAACTCCTTCCACTCCGCAGTCCCTCGGCAGAGGAGGCCGGCTTGGCCGGGGGCTGAGCTGTGGCCTCCCCTGTGACGACCCCGTGGGGTTTATAACCAAACCACCCCTCCAGGCCGCCGGAAGCCATGAGTTGGGCCTGGGAGCCGCGGGGGATCTCGCTCTCGCTCTTGTTATTTGAACCGCCTCTCCTGGGTGTTGATGGCAGCGTCACCCACAGAAGCTACCGGACGGGAGCGGGCGGAGCGCCGGAGCAGCAAGGGCGCGCCGCCGCTGGGCGCCGTTCAGGAGCGTGTGCTGCCCTGCGGCTGCCGGAGTGGTGGTGGTGGTGGTGGTGATGACAGACAAAGTCACGTTTCGTTTTGTCTTACCACTGGGCAGGGGACCAACCGTAAAAAGGCAGGATGGTCCAGCTTAAAACTAAACAAGTGGTCTGCTGCCGGTGCCTGCCCCCTGAGGCGCGTTTTGACTCTTGCCGCAGGAGTTCTCCTACCTGGCCCCCGCATCTCGCTGGCCAGCAATTGACTCTGCCTTGAACCCCCAAATTAAGCACTATTATCAGTAGTCCTGTAGTGCCACTGAGGAGGCCCAGTCATAGATGAAGACTGCATTGTGCTAGGTGCTGTACAAACAGAACAAAGTCACAGGCCCTGCCTCAAAGAGCTTACAGTCCAAGATGAGAAAACAGATGCATGCAGGCAGATAGGTGAGCATAAGAAAACAGTAAAAGAGTACTGGTGAGAGGGCCTGGTTACACCAGCCAATCCTGCCCCCTTCTACCACCATGCCCCTCCTGGGACTTTCACCCTACCAGTACCAGGCTGGGGGAAGGGTTTAGGAGCTGTCCTGTTGGTTATGAGTCGGGGAGAAGGGAACAGTTACCCTGAGCTGCTGGGCTCTTCCTGCTTGATCTAGAAAAAGGGGTAAACTGAGAAGGCAAAGTTTGTTGATGATACAAAATTAAGATAGTTAAGTCTAAAGCACACTATGAAAAGTTATAAAGGGATCTCACAAACAGGGTGAGTGGGCAAAAAAATGGCAGCTGAAGTTCAATGTTGATAAATGCAGAGTAATACATATAATGTATATGGAAATACAATATAATTCCATATAATATACATGGAAAATATAATGCCGACTATACTTAAAAAGTGATGGGGTCTAAATGAGCTGTTACCACTCAAGAAAGAGATCTTGGAGTCACTGTGGATAGTTCTCTGAAAACATCTGCTCACTGTGCAGCAGCAGTCAAAAAGCTAAAAGAATGTTCGGAAGCATTGGGAATACTTGAATACTGCATGCTGTTCTGGTCACCCCATCTAAAAAAAATGGAAATGGAAAAGGTTCAGAACAAAAATTATTAAGGGTATAGAGTAGCTTATATAAGAGGAGAGAGAACAAAAATTGGGACTATTCAGCTTGGAACAGAGACAGCCAAGGGAGGATATGATAATAGCAGTCTATAAAATCATGAATGGTGTGGAGAAAGTGAATAAGGAAGTGTTATTTACCCCTTCACATAGTACAAGAACCAAGGGTCACGCAATGAAATTAGGCAGCAGGTTTAAAGCAAACAAAAGGAAGCACTTTGTCATACAGTGCACCGTCAATCTATGGACCTCATTGCCAGCGGATGTTGTGAAGGCCAAAATTATAACTGGATTAAAAAAAGAATTAGATAAATTCATTAGTGGCTATTAGCCAAGGTGGTCAGTGATGCAACTCCATGCACTAGATGTCCCTATACCTCTGACTGACAGATGCTGAAACTGGATGACGGGAATGTATCACTTGATGATTGCCTTGTTTTATTCATTCCTTGTGAAGCATCTGTTGTTGGCTACTGACAAAAGACAGGATGCGTGGCTAGATGAACCACTGGTCTGACTCATTCTGGCTGTTGTGTTCATTCCATTCCCGCAAGAATGATGTTGACTCCTGAGGGTGAAGCGCTCTGTCCACCTCCTTCATAGGCTTGGCAGGCTGGTCAGTTGAGGGTATCTCTACACTGCAGTGTAAGACCTGGGTTACTGGGATTTGAGTTCATGAACCCTGGGTTTGAAAGCCCAGGGCTTGCGTGTCCACACTCATTGGTGACCCTAGGTTAAGAATTTTTTAGCTTGGGTCCCCCAGTGTAACCCCTTTTGCCTTGGCTGATGGAACCGTATCCTGATCTCAGAGAGCTTGGCAAAAGAAGATTTAATTGCACTCTCAGCAGGTGTAGAATGGTGATTGAATGTGAGTTTGGCAGATTGAAATCCTTCTGGCGTTGTCTACAAACCTGTTTGGATTCCACTGTCATCAATACTGTCTGCATTTTTGTGACTTGCTGTGCCCTTTGCAATCTTTGTGAAGCCAAAGATGAGCCCTTTACCACTGAATGGACCTATGACAGTAATGGATTGCTGAATTGGTATACTCAATGAGAACTGCACCTATCACATCTGGGGCAGGATGCACCCGAACAACAGAAATCAGGGGTGCTCTGTGCTCCCATGTTGTGAACATGGATGGACCAATGGAAGATGGAGAATAATACTTTTATGAAAGTTTTTCTACAGCATTGTTTACAGTAAATGAGGTGCTATCACATAATGAAATGGGGATAGGGGATGGGCTGTACTGTCAACGTACAGAGTGAGTTGGGAGAGGTATTGATTGTCCTGAATTTTTATTTTGTATGACATGACAATGTAATGTGTGGGGAAACAGTGCATTTACATTATTGATTAATGTACATATATATTTTGAGAAATTGTGTTTAGATGCAACGTATCTGTTGTGCCTTACCCCATGTTTATCTTTATTATTCAGAATTCACGTTATAAGATGTGATGTATTGATGACAAACTTTCTTAATAAAATAAAAAAGCCTTTATTTGAATTACAAAAATAACAGTATTAGAGCATTGCCAGGCAGAACCAGCTGTCACTATAGCACAGAAACAATTGTAATACACCAACACCACAAAGAGTAATAAAACAAAGAGCACAAACCAAACATTAAATAGTGCCACCACAAAAATCCCTTAATTTTGCATGTCCCCTAACATGTTCTCCTTTCTTTTTATTCAGCGATTATCATGCACTTGGCACTGCTGCACTGCACAAGTGTGGAGGTGTGCAGTGGGGTGGCAGACTGCAAGAGGAAAGGGGCATGCATGGGGATGGAAGTATTCAGGAGGGGAAGGGGTTACCATAGGGGTGCAAGTAAACTGGGGTAGACTTGCCGTGTCCAGCTGCTGCTAAATTGCAGTTGTATGAGCCGCCCAACTATAGAATTGTCGAACATGTTCCTGTTATGTGGTGCATGTTACTGTGGAGGAGAATCAGGCCATGGTGCAGATGCAGCAGAAGCCTGCGCTAATGGCCATTAGCAAAAGCAGCCATTCAAACAAGGCTTTCTGCTGTGCTCGGTCCTCCTCTGTATACCAACGTTCCTGTTCTAGGAACTACAATGCAAGTGTCTGATCTAATGCTACAGTTCTGTTCTGGAGCTCTGCACCCTGCATGTGCCTTTCCGATTGCTTCTCCACTTGCTGTGAATCCTCTCGATGTTGCATGCACTTGTTGGCTTTGTCCAGTTTTTCAAGTATAAGTTCATGATGGAAAAACTTCTTCTTGGACCAGTCAGTTATGATACTGAGACCCAAGGTTCAGCTGGAACTTGTGCAAACTGCCAAGGTACAATAGCCTGTGACGGTCCCTGCAAGCTGACATGAAACAGAAAATTAGTGTCTCAGTACTTATCAAATAATTCAGTGCATGAGCACAAAAAAAAAAAAGCTTTGTGGAATTTCAAGGACAAAAAAATTATACTTTGTAAAATTGAACATCAGTATATTGTGAGAACGCTTCAGATTGTCGAAGCTCTAGGGACGCAGCTGGATTAATTGCAGTGAAAAGAATATATGGAGAATGGTAAGTCAAAAGTCACAATTTTGTTTAAAAATTACAGACTGCTTTTGGGAAAGGGAGGTGACTGCAGCATAGTACACAAGCCTTCTCTATCCTTTCAGACGTTCCACTTTTTAGAGAACATAACAATTCTTGTGGTTCTTGCATGGCAAAGAGATTTTATTCCAAGCTTCCAGTGGCAAGTGTGCATCCCACTGAAGTATTCAAATTTATGGTGACTGAACAGCTCATGTATGAGTGGAGTGGGCTGGTCAGTTCCTGAGGTGGCACTGGAAAATATGCTGTTCCCTGACATGTGATACCTATCTGGGAAAAGTTTATGGCTATCAACACCCAGGATTAGGGCTTCATTCATTAGGAAATCAACAGGATGCTCTTTTACCATCTGCATGGATTACTGCCTCCCCATGGCTTGTGATACAGCCTTTTATTGACTGTATGCAAGTACACATGCTACTATGAACTTGGAAAGAACTGCACAGCAAACCTCCATCCCAGCACATTTCTGAACTGCATACACCTCCCCAGCCTTATTTCAGACAAATGATTTTGTACCCATGTACTACCTGGACTACATTTAGCTTAAATAGACCACACTTGTAAATGGACTACATGTCAACTTCCCTCCCAGACAGCTCACTGTTTACGGCCAGCTTGTTACACCATTGTGTTAGTGCAGAGCAGCATGCTAACAGAAAAGGCAATATAAGGTTCTTATTTTTAACATCCTGGCACATTTTAGGAAGACTGTGGGAGTTTCGAGTAAAACTTAATTTTTAAATGCTTGTTTCACTGTTTGTGCTTCCTGGTCTCCATTTTTAATTCCATGTGAGGTGGGGATGGGGGGGGGTCACTAAGACACTGCCATACAATCCACCATTAGTGGATACCCTCTGCTGCCAGTGACTAGTAATAACTTTTGCATTGGTTCATAATCTGGAAACCGCTTCTGTTCCGACATTAATAAAAACAATTATGGAGCCAGAATCTTGCAAGGCTCTAGGGGGCATTCCATCACTTCAATTTCCGCTCCTGGTTCTGTGGCAGACTGCTCCTTGAGTAAAGGGGAGCATCAAAAAGTTCCTCTAAGTAGGGACCCAGGCTGTACTGGAGCTGCTTCAGTGGCAAGACCTCAGGACCGGGACCACTTCCAGTACCAGAGTCACTTTGCTACCCTGATCCAGCATTTTCTGGCTCCCCGCTGGTCCTAAACTGGATTCTGGGGTCAGAAGGCTGCCAGCCCAGTTGATCAGGCCATTGGGAAGCACTGTTGGCTCCATGCTCAGTGCAGTACCCTGCAACTGGTCAAATTCCTCAGAAAAGGAGAAGGGTGACTGCGAGATCCCAGAGGCATGGTTCTCATCCCTGGCTTTTTGGTAGTTGATCATGAGCCACTTAATCCTCTCCCTGCACTGGTCATGGGTCCAGAGAATTCCCAATACTGCCATTTTCTTCAGTATTTCCTGGTACACTTAGTCATTCCTGGTACTCTTACTAAAAATCAAACTTTTTGCTCACCTCACACCAGAGATTCACCAAAATTTGGCTGTGATCCTGTGACCAGGAAGCAGCGCATTTTGCAAAGAATTTCTTCTGGTCAGTAGCCATTGTAAACACAGGAGAAGATTCACTGTGTTTGCAGCTCAGCGGTCAGAATAAAATGGAAGGGTTAAACGCTAATCTACTGTACTTGAACAAGGGGAGCTGCTTCCATTTTCTGGAAGTTGACGGGCTACTCTTGGGATAGAATGGACAGAGAACACCAGGCCATGAGTTTGTGGGATAGTGCTGGTAGATTGTCAGGGCCCAAGTCTGGGGGCCCAGGCCTGAGCTGTGTCCCCAGTGCAAAATGAAGGCATTTGGGCCAAGTTCCAATGGGACCTGGGGTCAAATCCACCCACTCTGTGGGCTGCTGGGGCCAAGGCCAAGTCAGACAGAATTGTGTGTAGATGGAAGGGGGGGAGGGGTTGGGTTAAAGCTTGACTGAGCCCAGGCTTACACTGCAGTGTAGCTATAACATGACAGATCAGATAATCTCAATTGACTACCTATTTGCCTACAGTCAAATATAGTCAAATATTCCAGCACGCATGCCCTGATGTAGGTGGTGGCCGATCTTTCTGATCGCTTTGTGGTGCCATCTGTTAGGAATTCTACTTAAATGGTCACTGTCATAAATATAAAGGGAAGGCTAACCACCTTTAAATCCCTCCTGGCCAGAGGAAAAATCCTTTCACCTGTAAAGGGTTAAGAAGCTAAGATAACCTCGCTGGTACCTGACCAAAATGACCAATGAGGAGACGAGATACTTTCAAAGCTGGGGGGAAAGGGTCCTCTCTGTCTGTGTGATGCTTTTGCTGGGACCAGAGCAGGAATGCAGGTCAGAACTCCTGTAAAGAGTTAGTAAGCAATCTAGTTAGATATGCGTTAGATTCTGTTTTGTTTAAATGGCTGATAAAATAAGTTGTGCTGAATGGAATGTATATTCCTGTTTTTGTGTCTTTTTGTAACTTAAGGTTTTGCCTAGAGGGATTCTGTATGTTTGGAATTTGATTACCCTGTAAGGTATTTACCATCCTGATTTTACAGAGGTGATTCTTTTACTTTTTCTTTAATTAAAATTCTTCTTTTAAGAACCTGATTGCTTTTTTCATTGTTCTTAAGATCTCAGGGTTTGGGTCTGTGTTCACCTGTACAAATTGGTGAGGATTCTTATCAAGCCCTCCCCAGGAAAGGGGGTGTAGGGCTTGGGGGGATATTTTGGGGGAAGACGTCTCCAAGTGGGCTCTTTCCCTGATCTTTGTTTAAACGCTTGGTGATGGCAGCTTTTAACCTAAGCTGGTAAGAATAAGCTTAGGGGGTCTTTCATGCAGGTCCCTACATCTGTACCATAGAGTTCAGAGTGGAGAAGGAACCTTGACAGTCACTCACTTTATTACTGTGACCTAACAGCACCCCAGTACGAGAGGACAAGGGGCTTCTGGTGTGTAACCATGAGCCTCAGTTGCCCTGACCAGCTCAAGTACCCCAATTCACTGTTGTTATCATCTGTATCTTCAAAGGTATCATATGTGAACTGGCAACGTGCTGATCATTAATATTACTGCATGGTGTATGTACAGGTGACATGAAAAAATGTGCTGAAAACATGTTCTTAAAAGGTGTTTGGCAGGCAGGGTTTAAATCGCCCTATCCTAGATAAAGGAATGTGATTCCACCTGCTTGAACGTGTCTCCAGTATAAATTAAGCAAGAAGAGACAATGAAATTACATTAACGTGCAAGGTAGACAACACCATCTGGGAAACCTGTGCGGGGGAGGGCCACTTAACACTCTCTACAAGGGATGGAAGCAGCAGCTCCAGAAAACCTTCCTATCTCCTGAAGCAAGGTTATTGAACTTTGGTAGATGTAAGCGGAGAGAGGAGAGAGAGCGAGAGAGAGAGAGAGCCATTTTGACATCCTTCAAGTGAGGGGACAGAAACCAACTGCTTTGGGTTCTGGGTGTTGGACCCTGGCTAAAGACTGTGGTGAGAAATCTACTTGAACAAAAGACTGTAGTTTGCTAAGTGAGGTTTTACTATTAGAAAGATATTTTTACTTTTGTTTAGTTGTAACCATTTGTATCCCATTTACTCTAAAGTAGAACTTCAGAGTTATGGACACCTTGGGAATGGAGATTGTGCGTAACTGAATTGTTCCATAATTCTGAACAAGACGTTATGGACTTCAGCCAGGGAGGGTGTGGGGGAGTGCTGGGGCTGCAGCAATGGGGGTCAAGGCTCTGGGCAGGGGGCAGGGTTTCTGCCCTGCGGGAGCACCAGGGCTCAGGGCTTTAGACCTGAGGGCACTGAGGCTTCAGCCCTGCAACTCTGTTCCCAGCTTCTGACGTGTGGGCGGCACCAGGGCTCCCGATGGCTCCACTCCTGGTTTCAGCAGGGGGCTCGGGAGCTCCGGGCTTTAACTATGGGGGGGGGGGAGCACTGGGGCTGAAACTGGCACTCCCCTTGCAGCTAAAGCCCTGAGCCCCAGCGCCCCCTGCAGGGCTGAAGCCCCAAGCCCCAGCACACACACCCCAGGTTCTAAAGTTCTGAGCCACGTTGCTCCCGAGGGTCAGAACCCGCCCCATCAGAAGGCCTGCCCCCCCATCTGCAGCTACAGCCCCAACACCTCCCACCCCCGTGGCTGAAGCCCTGAGACACAGGGCTAAAGCTCCCAGGCAATACAGTATTTGCTGTTTTGTTTTTTTGTCACCACTCCTGCCTGATTGATTACTTCTGAGTCCATACGGTATCCAGTTAACCCAGGGGTGGCCAACCTGTGGCTCCGGAGCCTCGTGTGGCTCTTCAGAGGTTAATATGCGGCTCCTTGCATAGGCAATGACTCTGAGGCTGGAGCTACAGATGCTAACTTTCCAATGTGCTGTGGGATGCTCACTGCTCAACCCCCTGCTCTGTCCCAGGTCCTGCCACCACTCCACCCCTTCCCCCAAGCCTGCCATGCTCTCGCTCCTCCCCCCTCCCCACCAGAGCCTCCTGCGCACTACAAAACAGCTGACTGCGGGAGGCATGGGGAGGTAGGGGGAGGCGCTGATTGGCGGGGCTGCCGGTGGGCAGGAGGCACTCAGGGCTGGGTTGAGGTAGTGGGGGAGGGGGGCTGCTGACATATTACTGTGGCTCTTTGGCAATGTTCATTGGTAAATTCTGGCTCCTCCTCAGGCTCAAGTTGGCCACCCCTGAGTTAACCGATAAGTCCGTAACTTTGATGTTTGTCTCTTTGAGGGTCTACTGTACTTGGTATCACTTAAATAGAATCATAGGACTGGAGGGGACTTCAAGAGGTCCTCTAGTCCAGTCCCCTGTATTCATGGCAGGACTAAGTATTATCTAGACCATCCCTGACAGGTGTTTGTCTTACCTGTTCTTAAAAATCTGCCGTGATGGAGAGTCCATAACCTCCTTAGGCAATTTATTCCAGTGCTTAACTACCCTGACAGGAAGTTTTTCCTAATGTGAAACCTAAACTGTCCTTGCTGCAATTTAAGCCCATTGCTTCTTGTCCTATCCTCAGAGGTTAAGGAGAACAATTTACTGCTCTCCTCCTTGTAACCTTTTATGTACTTGAAAACTTATGTCCCCTCTCAGTCTTCTCTTTTCCAGACTAAACAAACCCAATTTTTTTCAATCTTCCCTCAGAGAAGATTGAAAAGGTTTTCTAGACCTTTAATTTCGGGCTGTCAAACAATTCATCATGATTAATTGTGAGATTAAAAAAAATTGTGATTAATCACAGTTTGAATCACACTGTTAAACAATAATAGAATACCATTTATTTAAATATTTTGGGGTGTTTTCTACGTTTACAAATATATTGATTTCAAATACAACACAGAGTACAAAGTGTACAGTGCTCACTTTATATTACTATTTTTATTACAAATATTTGCACTGTCAAAAAGATAAAATAGTATTTTTCAGTTCAACTCATACAAGTACTGTAGTGCAATCTCTTTATTGTGAAAGTGCAACTTATAAATGTAGAATTTTTTTTTAACATAGCTGCACTCCAGTTAAATCGAGTTAATTTGTTATCAGTTAATCGCTTAAGTTTAACTGCAGTTGACAGCCCCACTTTAATAATTCTTATTGCTCTTCTCTGGATTTTTTCCAGTTTGTCCACATCTTTCCTAAAATGTGGCACCCAGAACTGGGCACAATACTCCAGTTGAGGCCATATCAGTGCAGAGTAGAGTGGAAGAATCACTTCTTGCGTCTTGCTTATAACAGTCCTGCTAATACATCCCAGAATGATATTCATGTTCTTTGCAACAGTGTTACACTGTTGACTCATATTTAGGTTGTGATCCACTATGATCCCCAGGTCCCTTTCCACAGTACTCCTTCCTAGGCAGTCATTTCCCATTTTGTATGTGTGCAGCTGATTGTTCCTTCCTAAGTGGAATACTTTGCATTTGTCCTTATTCAGTTTCATCCTATTTACTTCAGACCATTTCTCCAATTTGTCCTGATCATTTGGAATTTTAATCCTATCCTTCAAAGCACTTGCAACCCCTCCCAGCTTGGTATCGTACGCAAATCTTATAAGTGTACTCCCTAGGCCATTATCTAAATCACTGAAGGTATTGAACAGAACTGGACCCAGAACTGAGCTCTCAGAACTGAGCTCTCA
Organism: Lepidochelys kempii; assembly: GCF_965140285.1. Classification (NCBI taxonomy): domain Eukaryota; kingdom Metazoa; phylum Chordata; order Testudines; family Cheloniidae; genus Lepidochelys; species Lepidochelys kempii. The sequence continues at coordinate 81,400,132 of NC_136380.1, forward strand.
GCCTCCCACTCAATATGCCCTTCCAGCTTGACTGTCAAACACTGATAATTACTCTCTGGGAATGGTTTTCCAACCAATTATGCACCCACCTTATAGTAGCTCTAGCTAGGGTGTAGTTCCCTAGTTTGTTTATGAGACGGTCATGCAAGACAGTAACAAAAGCCTTACTAAAGTCAAGAAATATCACATTGACCACTTCCCCCCAACCACAAGGCTTGTTACCCTGTCAAAGAAAGCTACTAGGTTGATTTGATATGATTTGTTCTTGACAAATCCATGCTGACTGTTACTTATCACCTTATTCATCTTCTAGGTGTTTGCAAATTGATAGTTTAATTTTTTGCCCCATTATCTTTCTGGGTACTAAAGTTAAGCTGACTGGACTAATTCCCCGGATTGTTCTTATTCCCCTCTTTTATAGATTGGCACTATATTTGCCCTTTTCTGGTCCTCTGGAATCTCTCCTGTCTTCCATGACTTTCGAAGATAATCGCTAATGGCTCGGATATCTCCTCAGTCAGCTCCTTGGGTATTCTAGGGTGTATTTCATCATACCCTAGTGACTTGAAGATATCTAACTTGTCTAAATAATTTTTAACTTGGTCTTTCCCTATTTTAGTCTCTACCTACCGCATTGTCACTGGCATTCACTATGTTAAACATCCCCTCACTACTAATCTGTTCTTTGTTAATAAACTTAATCTTGTTTTATTATACAACCACCTCAGCCTAGTGTTTCAAACAGAAAAGATGTCAGGTCTTGAATGCTGGTCTACATTGCTCTTAGGCACTAGCAAGTTCCAACTTGCCACCCAGTGACCGCCTAACAGTTGCCAGAATAGAAGCTGAACCCTGACAGAGGACGCTAGTCCTGGAATCCAATTGGCAGAACAACAGGGGGTCCTGACTGGTTCACAGTTGCTATATAAACCTAGCACAAGAAGAGGAAGTTGTCCATGCAACTGGGTCCTCCCTGTTTAAGACTGTTTCCCCTGCAATATCTGCTCCTGAACTCCTGGTAACTTGGCCCTGTCTGCCTCCCGACACCTGTTTCTCGGTTTGCCCTCTGGCCTATCTTGGATTCTGATCTCCTGAACTCTGGCCAGGCTAGACTCTCAGCTCCTGCTTGGACCATAGGTCAGACTGCTCACAACCTGGTCATGACAGTGTGAAATCCTATGGACTAACAGGCTGGGGTTGCATATTGGCTCTTTAAAGGAGCAGCAAATTTGATAATGTTTTGTGAGTGTTCCAGTGATAGGGACTGGACGCTACAAAGGGAGACGGTTTTGGGGAAACTCAAGGCTGGAAGGACTCTTGGTGGCATTGTGCAAGAGGTAACCAGGCTGGCTATTGTGCAGTGAGCATGCTGCTGGTATTAGGGCTCCTAGCCACATCTGCACAGCATAAGAAGCACCCAGGGTTATAAGCCAGGCAGTGACTTGACCCCTTACTGATCTATGTTGAACCACAAAGTGTTACAATTACATGTTATTGCCACCTGTTGGAAAAAGGTGAATTAACTAAAAGCCGAGCAGCTTGATTGTCTGGAATCTTCTAAAACAAACATTCTATGTCTCTGTATCTTTATTTGCCAGCATACATGGCAGCTTACAAAGAACACAAGTTAAAAAGACAGTCCCTGTCTCAAAGAGTTTATAATCTAAACTGACTAGATAAACATACAAAAATTAACTGAGAAGGGAGTGCGGGAGAGAAGGATCCACAGTCATTAAACAGCCTCCCCTAGCACATCAAGGAAAGAGGCACAGCCATTGAGCAGCTTGAAGAGTTGGCCTGTTGTCTATCTAGCATAAGTGGATTTAAAACTGTCTTTTTTTCTTGTATTTTTGCTACATTTGTTTTTATTTAATTGAAATTTTCTTTTATAACTGCTCGGTCTTGAATAATGTTCATTTAAATGTTAACCTAACGTTGCCAAAAAAGTGATGTTATTCTTTCCTTTTTTAGAACTTCAATTCATTGTTTCACATTTTTCTGAGATAAAATAAGTCAGTTCAGTAATGTGTTTTTTGTAATTAATTAGGCATAAGTATGTCTAAGGCTAAGCTCATCAGAGACCATAAAGTGTTATTTTTTGTCATTGTTTCGACTGTTCTAATAAATTGGTGCTTTAAAATGTTTGACCAATATTTGACTGGTCAATTGACCAGTGATTTTTGGACTGGTGAAACTCCAATGCTATTCCTGCAGCAGCTTTACTTGGTTCCTTTTCCCTGAGAGACAGGGCAATGAAAAAGGCAACCAATCAGAGGGGGCTTTACCCTCAGGCCGGATAGAAATTTGGAAATGGGCTGGAACTTCTGGTGCCATTGCAGGCTGGCTGCAGCTCCAGCTGAAAGCTGGTGATCCAAGAAAAAGATCATAAGAGTTGGCAACAGTGTTTACCCCTTGCAGTAGCTCCTACAGGCAGTGGATACAGAGTCAGCCCTCAGAGGCCTTAATCAGCCATGATGTTGATAACTGCATAGCAATTTACATACATGCCATTATCAGGCTGCAGAATCAACAATCATTGACCTGAATTACAGCAATTCATTCCTCAACTATCATGGCCATTGTAGACATCACTGTGTCACTTTTCAGCTGAGTCCCACTTTACATACACTGAAGAACACAGGAACACCTTGTTTCTTTTTTTTTAAATGAAAGTTCCAATTCTTGAGCACAAGATGCAGTGGGGTCAGGGGAAGTGGCCAGCTCTCAGAGCACCGCATGCCTGCCCAATTTGAAGCCAACACATTCGCCCACCACCCTCTCCTCATTCACGTCCCTGGGGGGAAAAAATCACTTCTTCCACAGTGATCATAAGAAAAGAGTTTATTACAGTTGGGGTAAGGGGAAGGAATAAGGAAAAATTGCCTCTGTTTTCCACTACTGAGTTTCCTTGGGCAATCCTCTTATTTGCACAATAAGCTCTTTCAGACAGGAAGGTATTTTTGTGTCTGTATTGTACAGAGCACTTTTAGTACTAATAAAATATACTATATTTTAATACCAGGAACTAGACTTCAGTTAAAGCCACGAAAGCAAGAAAAAACTAACACGTACACATTTAAAAAGAAAAGTAAAAGCCTGAGATATTTTTAAAGGCTCATAAATTGTCAGTGGTATTTCTTTTCCTTGGGTACAATAATTGTTGCCATATTAATAGCTAAGATAGTGAAGATAAAAGCTTTTATACGGTTCCTTTCATATAAAGACAAGTACCATATTATTATTCAGCTTATGTTTTGTGAGACTGTAGTAGCTCATAGGAATGATTGACATTTACTGTAGCATCCCAGTTTTTAAAATGAAGGTTACTTATTTGTAACTAAGATTCTTTGAGTGTCCTCTGCGTATTCCCACTCCTGGGATATGTGCCAAATGGTGCCACTGAATGGTGGAACTTTCTGTAAGCAGTGCCTCTTAGAATGTTAGTGCTGGTGCATGCACATGCCCCCTTCTGTCCCCTCCCCATAGTGTTGTAACATGTTCTGAAAGCACAAAAGGAGATTTAGCAACATCTGCTGCCTCAGTTCCTTCCATCACTAATGCAGAGTATTGAACAATTAGGTCTCCACAGAAGAGGGGAAGGAGGACAGGGTATATGAATATGCAGAGTCTATTGCAAAGAACCCTCACTACCCTCATGAAGTAACCTTCATTTCTGTTTGAGTGTCCTCTGCGTAGTCCCACTGTTGGGGTAGTTTGGTCAGGAGTATATTGTAAACGGATAGTGAGACAAGGTGTCTTAATTAAAAGGGGATTGAAGAACAGCCCTGCCAAATTGCACATCAGACCTACCAGTTACATGCATAATGTTTAGTAAAAGTATGAATTGAGCTCCATGTGGCTGCATTACAAATTTCAATTAATGGAACACAATTGCACAGGTAGAATGTGTTTTAATAAAACTAGTAGAAGAATGTGAAACATTCTTTTAACTCCCTTCTGTGCACTGTCTGACCCCCATCTAGATAAAGTTTGAGCAGGAACAGTTTTTCCTTTACAGTTATCCACCTAGGAAATTAATCATTTGTAAGGCCCTGAACTCTTCAGTTGTATCTAAGTAGTAAGATCAAACTCTTTTAGCATCCAAACAATGTAACTTTGATTCATTCTTATGAGGGTGAGGTTTTGGAATGAATACTGGCAGGTTAATACACTGAAAAATCAGAAATTATTTTCGGTAAACATTTTGCGTATGGCCATGCTACTTTAGCTTTATAAAAAACTGTAACTGGAGGTTCTTCCATCAAGGCATACAATACAATAATTCTTCTAGGTGATGTAACTGCTATAATGTATTAATGGAAATGTGAAATAAAGAACAAGCTGATAAATGTTCAAATGGTGGACACATGAGTTACATTAACATTAAACTTAAGTCCCATGGAAAAATAGGGTCTCTTACGGGACTTCTTACTCTTAATAGACCTTTTAAAAACTTTTGGACAATATAATGAGAAAATATAGATTTTTCCATCCACAGGATTGTGAAAAGCCGCTACTGCAGTTAAATGCAGTCTAAAGGTATGTCTATACTTACAGCAGTGTGTAGAGTACAGATACTGCATGCCTTGTAGCAAGGGTATAAATAGCAGTGTAGATGCTGGTGTGGCACGGGTTAAGTGAGCAGAGTGCCCTACATGCCTGAAGCCCCCAAGGGTATAAAACCCTACATGGGCTCTCTACATATCTACATTGCTATTTTTAGCAGTGTAGTGTTCCACTGCCTCCCTGTTGCAGAGGGAGCTGCTGGGGCCTTTACTTGTGCCTCTCCGCTGCTGGAGCCTTTCTTTGTGGTGTGTAGCTACAGACCACTGTGATAAGTGTGAATGCACCCTATTATTTCACTGTGGTGTGTAACTACATGTGTAGTGCCATTCTGGACGCCACTGTCAGTGTAGACGTAACTTAAGGGATGGAATGGATAATCCCTTATTCTTTAGGGAAAGCAAATACACTGAATAGGTGCCGATACTGGAAAAAAAACCTTATCTGGTACCCGTAGTAGAAATCCCTTCCATTTTAGATCAGAATGTTTTCTAGTAGGTTGCTTCCTAGAACTAAGCAGTACATGCTGCACCTCAAGAGAAAGCTCTCAAAATTTGTCAGAGTTCTACCGCCCAGACAGTGAGATGTAGTGACGGAGAGTACACTCTCCTTCCGTTATGGTAGGAGATCCAGTGACACAGGTAAGTGTTTGAATCTCCCTTTGGAGAGGAGAAACAAATCTGTGTACCATTGCTGTCTCAGCCATGCTGGAGCAAAGAGTATTATTTTGTCTGAGATCTGTCTGATCTTTTCTACCACCTTCAATGTTAATGGAAAATGCAGAAAAGCATACATCAGCTCTGTCACCCGATGGATGAAAAACACATCTGTCAATGACTTGAGTGTCTGTCCCTGCTCTTGAACTCAAGTGAAGGCATTTGCTAATGACGCTGATTGTTAAGAGATTGTTGAGGTGGAAATCCTCAAAGATTGACGATGTCCCAAATCACGGATTTCTTCAAAGACCATTTGTGAATTTGAGAAAAATCTCTACTGATTTGGTCTGCCACTTGGTTGAGAGATCCTGCTGCATGCAATACAATCAGATACATTTTGTGACATATACACCAATCACATAGTTTCATTGTTTCTCAATGAAGTTGTGATGAACAGGCTGCTCCTTGTTTGTTTACATAATATGTTGCCAATGTTTGTAGTGACTTGACCTGCACAGTCTTGAATTTGAGGGAGAAAGGATTTGAGTGCTAAACAGCATGTAATTCCAAAATTGATGTGAAGTTGCATTTCTTGCAGATTCCAGAGACCCCTTGTTAATAATTTGTTGAGATGTACCTCCCTCAACCTGTCTTGGAAGTGTCTGTTGTAATTATTACTGAAGGAAGCAGAGGTTTATCGTCACTCCTTTCACCATCACAGAAGAGTAGAGTATTCAAAAGTTTCCTTGGAATTATAAGCATCATGTTGTGCATTGTGGGCCTGACATTCCTTGAAACCCATGTTGCTTCGAGGTCTCACTCTGAGTCTTGTGTAAGGTGCAACATATATTGCTGATGCCATATGATACAGAAGGATGAGGAAGAACAGTACTGCTTGTGTTGGTTACTAGAATAAGCATTGTGTGTTGGATTTCAGTTTCAAAATTTTTCCTCTGGGAGATAAGCTTTTGCTACTCTGGAATCAAGAACTGCTCCTATGAATTGTTTGCATTGGACAGAATATGGATTTTTTTTCTTGTTAATCAGAAAATCTACTTTTTGGAATAGAGAACATGTGAAGAGAATGACCTTGTTCTACCCATCTTTGGAATCGGCTTTCAGAAGCCAGTCGTCGAGTTATGGGAATGATTGAACTGAGAATCAATATCCTGAAGTGAACTTCATGACGTAGTCGTTTAGTTTTCTCAGCTCTAGGATTGGTTGGAAACTTCCATCTCTTTTTGGAACCAGAAAAGAATGGATATAAAAACCTTAATGCCGGAGATCTTCTCCTGTTGCTCCCTGTAGTAGTAGAGAATGGATTTCTGCTCTCTGAAACCTCTCATGATTAAGTACTTGGCTCTGACAGTTTTTTTGGAACTGTAGAGATTGAATGATCTGATGGTAGAGAGTCCTTAAGGTTTGAATCCTTGGTGAATTTTCCAATTCAAATGAGAAACTACTGATTGGTGGTCTTTCCCGCATCAAAAGATTCTTCATCTTGGCCTCTTTTTCCTTGGATCCCATAGATCTCAGTCATAGATTGCCCATTGTTCATAACTGTTTTGGACAAGGGCATAGTTTTTCTCTGACCCAGTTCCAGAAGTTTAGCTACAGATAATAACTAATAATAACAGTAAAACTATGTTAGACTAATACTAAGTAATAAACTAGCTAAAAATTTTCAAGAACAAGGGACTTACAGATTCCCTGTATTTGAAGGATTACATCCATTAAGATCAGCTGTTCAAAGGAACTGAGGTGGCAGCCATTGCTGTGCCCCCTTTTACAGGCTTGCCCTCAGAACGTGCTAGAATGCTGAGGGGAGAGCTTGTGCACATGCACCATCACTAACATTCTAACAGGCACTGCTTACAGAAGGTCCCACTGGTCAGCGCCTAGTCTAAGAGTGGGAATATGCAGAGGGCACGGGAAGAAGAGCTGAAACCTGTCATTAAAACACCAATGCAAAAAATTCTAAAAAGTGACTTTGTAAAAATGACTGTATCTGTGTTCATTTTCTATCAATGAGTCCTAATGGAAACAGTTTACAAGTAAAAAGATGGTTTCCTAATTCCTACAAACGCAACCTGGAATCTGACAGTTACACTAGTCTTTTGTTGCTCACACATCATCAACAGTAAAGGTTCTGCAACTGGAATTTAGTCAATGTTGTTGACGCTATGAGCTGGAATGAAAAAACGGTTACCTACCTTTCATAACTGTTGTTCTTCGAGATGTGTTGCTCACGTCCATTCCATTTGAGGTGTGTGTGCGTCCACGTGCACAGGTTGTGAGAGACTTTTGCCTTAGGGTCGGCTGTGGCGCCACCTTGAGTGCCGACTCGTGCATCAGCACATCAGGCGCCGCCAGCCCTACGCCCTCTCAGTTTCTTCTTGCTGGTAACTCCGACAGAGGGGCAGGAGGGCGGGTAACGGAATGGACGTGAGCAACACATCTTGAAGAACAACACTCATGAAAGGTAGGTAACCGTTTTTTCTTCTTGAAGTGCTTGCTCATGTTGATTCCGTTCTAGGTGACTTGCAAGCAGTATCCCTGGCAGTGGGCTCGAAGTTCACAGATGTGCAGCCTGTAACACCATTCTACCAAAGCTAGCATCGTCTCGAGCTTGCTGGGTAAGCGCATAGTGTGAACTATGTGTGGATGACCACGTGGCGGCCATATAGATAGCTGAAATTGGCACATAGGCCAGGAAGGCCACTACCGAGGCTTGTGCTCTGGTTGAGTCGACAGTTACTAAATAGCTGGCGGAGGCACCTTTGCCTGATCATTGCAAAGTTGGATGCAGGCAGTGATCCAAGTGTTCCTCCTTAGACTTATGAGGCTTTGGGAAGAAGACTGGCAAGAATATCTCCTGGCTCATGTGAAACTGCGAAACCACCTTGGGCAGGAAAAATGGATGTAGCCGCAGCTGGACATTGTCCTTGAAGAACACCGTATAGGTGGCTCTGATGTAAGTTCCCTAATCTCAGAGACTCTTCAGGCAGAAGTTATTGTCACCAGGAATGACACCTTCCTGGAGAGCAGAAGGAGGGAGCAGGATGCCATGGGCTCAAAAGGGGCTTTCATGAGCCACGTGAGCATCAGATTTAGGTCCCACGGAGGGACTGGGTCTCAGACTTGGGGGTAGAGCTGCTCCAGACCTTTTAAGAACCGGACCGTCATGTTATGAGCGAAGACTGACCTGCCCTGGAATGGAGGATGGAAGGCTGATAAAGCGGCCAAGTGGACTTTAATTGATCAAAGGGACAAACTCTGGAGCTTGAGATTCATAAGGTAGTCCAGGATCAACTGCAGAAAGGCCTGCTCAGGCCTAACCCTTTGCTCTGAGGCCTAGCACATGAATCGTTTTCATTTGGCCAGTGGAGGGCTTTCTACTGGCCAGTAGGACCTGCTGGACTTGGGCCAAGCACTCCTGCTCTTCGGCAGTTAACCATGCAGCAACCAAGCTGTGAGGTGCTGTGCTGCCAGATTTGGGTGCAGGAGCCTGCCATGATTCTGTGACAGGAGATCCAGCCAGAGGGGCAGCTGCAGCGGGGTTGTCACTGAGAGGTCCATCAGGTCGAACCAGTATTGGTGAGGCCAAGTCAGAACTATCAGGATAACCTTGGCATGGTCTTGCTTGATCTTCATGAGGACTCTGTGAAGGAACAGCACCAGTGGGAAAGCGTAAATCAGAGCCCCCAACCATGGAAGTAGGAAGGCGCCTGAAAAGGAGCCCCGTCAACCCCCCTAAAGGATCAGAACTGGTGACACGTCCTCTTTCTGACGAGTCATGAACAAGTCCACCTGGGGAGACCCCCACTTTTGGAAGTTCTGATCGACCACAGCAGAGTGGAGGGACCACTCTTGGAAATATGAGAACGTTCTGCTGAGGTGATTTGCCAACACATTCCTGGTTCTGGGGAGATGCGCTGCCATGATATGAATGGCGTGCTGCACAAAAAAGTCCCAGAGTCAGAGGGCTTCCTGGAAGAGGGCTGATGACCTGGCTCCACCTTGACTTGTTAATATAAAACATCATGGTGGTGTTGTCCGTCAGGACTTGAACCACTTTGCCTTGTAACTGGGACTGAAAAGCCTGGCAGGCCAGGCGAACCGCCCTGAGTTCCCTGACATTTATGTGGAGGGGCCAGTCGCCCCCCAACCAGCAGTCCTGTGTACTGAGATTACCCAGGTGGGCTCCCCAGCCCAGGTCCAAGACATCGGACACCAGAGTTAGTGATAGGGCCGGGGCTGCGAAGGGGACTCCCTGCAACACCGATGCGGGGTCCAGCCACCACCAGCAATGATCGGATGTGGTCCAGCACCTTGACTACCAGGTCCAGGTCATGCCTGTTGGGGATTGTAGACTGATGCCAACAATGACTACAGTGGCCGGAAGTGAAGCCGGGCATGACAGACCATATAAGTACAGGCAGCCATGTGGCCTAGCAGCCTTAGGCAAGTGCAGGCAGTGGTGAGTAGGTGGCCCCTCACATGGGAGATTACGTCCAACATGGCTCGGAAATAGGTCTCCGGAAGGAATGCCCTGGCCCACGTGGAATCGAAAACCGCCCTGATGAACTCTTTTTTTCACTAGCAGGGCCAGGTTGCGGCATGTGGACTGCACCAGATCGAGGCTGCCTTGGATGAGCCAATTGTCGAGATAAGGATAAACCTGGATTCCGCAACACCTCAGGTAAGTGACTACTGGAGTCAGACATTTTGTAAATACCCACGTGACAAAGGAGAGGCCAAAGGGAAGAACCGTGAACTGGAAATGGCACTGTCCCGCCATAAAACGGAGGAACCGTCTGTGTCCTTGGCAGATAGAGATATGGAAATAAGCATCTTTCAAGTCGAGAGCGGTGTACCAGTCTCCCGGATCCAGGAAGGGGATAATAGAGGCCAGGGATACCATGCAAAACTTTAACTTCTTGAGGTACTTGTTGAGCCATCCAAGGTCCAGAATGGAGTGTAGGCCCTCTTTTGCTTTTGGGATCAGGAAATAGCGGGAAGTAGAAACCTTTCCCCCTTATTTCCTGAGGGACCTACTCCACCGCCTCCAGTTGTAGGAGGCTGTCCACCTCTGGAATGAGGAATTGTTCATGAGAAGGGTCCCTTAAGAGGGATGGGGAAAGGAGGGATGAGAGGGTAGGATGGCCGAAAACTGAAGTGTGTAGCCCAGCGACACAATCTCTAGCACCCAATGGACCGAGGTGACTCTTGACCAGGCCGAACAGGTAGGGATGGAGATGGTTCAGGTAAAGATGGGGCAGATCCGGGGAGGTGACTGGGGCATCGCTCTTGAGCATACCCTCAAAACACCCACTTCTGGCCTCCGTGGTGTTTCACCGGGCCAGGTTGCGCAGGTGAATGGGAGGAGGAAGGGCAGGGGTGACTGAACCCACTGTCCTTTCTCCTCGTACATCCCTGCCAAGGCCTTGGTGGTGTGGGGCGGCTAGCATTCCTTCCTTGCTGACTGAGGTGTATGCATCCCCAGGGAGTGGAAGGTGGCCCGAGTGTCCTTCAGACCGTGCAGCCTCACATCCGTCTGTTCAGGGCTGGCCTTTGGGGTGGGTTGTATGGGCCCCCGCCAAGGGCGGCCCACCGGAGGAGGCTCTGTGCGCAGGGTTTGGATTCCCACCTGACCTGTGGCCGAGGCCAATTGGACTGACGGAGGTGCATGGCAGGCAGGCAAGCAGCAGCGTAGGGAAGGGGGAGAGACATGAGCTACAGGGGGCAGTTGGACAACCAGCTGTTGGAGCCAGATGACTCCTCGGGAGCAAGGGTGCACAGTGCATGGGTTAGGGGGGAAGGGAGGGTGGCAGTAATGACTAAGAAGGTTGCTCTGCTACATCGATAAGAAAAGCAACCAGCAGGTTGACAAATTTAGACCACAATGACCTAGGGTAGGCTAAAAAGAAAAGGACTACTGGCACCAGGGGCTATATTTCAGGATGCTCCAGAGGAATCAGTAAGAACACAAAAAGCAATGGTATAATGAAGGACTGGATTAGTTTACATTTAAGGGAGCCACGAGAACAGAAGGGTTAATTGGCATCAGCAGGTTGGGAGTGTAGGCCAGACCACTGTGTTGACTCACTGAGAGAAAGCTAGTAGAAGGAATGAGAAAAGGGTGGAAAAGTGTGGGCAGCCAGGCAGATGGTAGCCTGGGATGCCCCAGCCGACCCAGCACCCCCTCAGTTCCTTCTTGTTTGTTACTCCAACAGAAGGGAAGGAGGGCGGGTTTGAAATGGATATGAGCAACACATCTCGAAGAACAAGTTACAAAGGTGAGTAACGGTCTTTTCTTCTTCGAGTGCTTGCTCATATCGATTCCAATTAGGTGACTCCCAAGCCTTACCTAGGTGGTGGGGTCGGAGTAAGATGTCACGGTGTGCAGAACTGCTGAGCCAAATGCCGCATCATCCCTTGACTGCTAGACAATCCAATCGCATAGTGGGTAGCAAAGGTATGCGCTGATGACCAAGTTGCTGCTCTACATATCTCCTGTATGGGTATATGAGCCAGGAAAGCGGAAGACGAAGCTTGAGCCCGAGTGGAGTGGGCAGTAAGGTGCGTAGTTGGGACATCAGTCAAGTCATAGCACGCACGGATGCATGATGTGATCCAGGATGAGATGCGCTGGGAGGAGACCGGAAGGCCTTTCATCTGGTCTGCCACAGCTATGAACAGCTGGGTTGTCTTCCTAAAAGGTTTTGTTTGTTCAATGTAAAAGGCGAGGGCCCTACGAATGTCTAGGGAGTGCAGCTGTTGGTCCTGTCAAGAAGCATGCGGCTTCGGATAGAAGACGGAGGAAGATGTCTTGGTTGACATGGAAGGCAGACACCACCTTAGGAAGGAAGGCAGGGTGTGGTGGCAGCTGTACCTTGTCCTTATGGAACACCGTAGACGGTGGTTCCGACGTGAAGGCTCTAAGCTCGGACATGCCTCACTGAGGTGATAGCTACAAGGAAGGCTGTCTTTCAGGAAAGGTACAGGAGCGAGCAGGTGGCCATTAGCTCCAACGGGGCACCCATGAGTCTGGATAGACCAGGTTGAGGTCCCACATAGGGGCTGGATGCCGAATTTGCGGGTACAGGTGTTCCAATCCCTCAAAGAACCTGCTGACCATGGGATTGGAGAAGACCAAGCACCCATTGTCGCCCAGGTGTACTTTGATGGATGAAACTGCCAGGCCCTGCTGTTTCAAGGACAAGAGGTAGTCCAAGATGGCAGGTACTGACGCCTGCAGGGGGGCAGTATTGCTCGGGGCGCACCAGCAGAAAATACGCTTCCACTTGGCTAAATATGTGGACCTGGTATTACAGACGTTCAGTTCCACAAGTTTTTGATTTTTGTCTTGATAAAGCCTGGGACAAATTTTGCAAACTCCAAATTTTTCATGGGACAGAAATTCTGTTTCCTGGCCAGCTTTATTAATAACACTTGTTACCACAGTTAACCGTGTTTTACCCTTGCTAGCAGCCTAGGATGACATTTCTTCCTTTAGCCAGTTTGGCAGGTTGTTTTTTTGCAGTGTAAGCAGCCTCCCAACCATACCCCACTAACAATGACTGTTATAAGTTTGTTCCATGGGGCCATGTCACGGATCTGTGTGTGGAGTGCATCACTTCACATGCTGCTGCACCACCTCTGTTCGTGCCCTGGCAGGCACTCTGTATTCACTGCTGTTGCACTTGTTTTATAAGTAGGATTGAGAGGAAAAAAAATCCTCCGGCAATAGATTTTCAATCACTTACATTGGTGGAAGCAAGGCTGTACACTGACATAATAAGGTCAACATAAACTTCCTTACGTCGACTTAACTCTGTAGTGTAGACCAAGCCTTAGTTACAATGACCCTGGACTGATTATTGGACTTATTTTTTGTTGCCATTTTTGCTAGCAAATCCCCTGCAGAGGAGGAGGATTCTAGTGGAGCTTTCTAAATACATAAATGACCATTATGAAAATTTTGATGAAGTAGCGGTTCAGTGAAAAAAGCACATAAAACAAATGATTCAGCTATACACTGTATTTTGTAAGTCTCTACTCATTTTAGGCTGGGCAGCATACATTATGCCAAGCAGCAAGCATAAATAGCAGGGTCAAAAAAGTAAACAGTGATTAGAGTGCATATAACTCACCTGCTTTATTGTCTGGCAGTTTCATAGGATCCAATTGTAACTGAAGTAGTTACAGCCACCAGCAGTAAAAAACAACAAAATATGCTTTTTGACAGTGAATTCTTATCCATTGATCTATTGACTATTCTCTTCCATCGGCAAACAGAATTAAACCTAAGTCTATTTCTAATGCTCATTACTGGAAGAAACATACACCAATCTAATCTTGCTTAATACTGTATGGTGAAGTAAAGAAATTTGTAGAGGGCTTTGCAGAATGTTGTTGCTTATTTTTTGTCTTAGTGTATCCATGATTTTTTATCTAAGATTGAATGTTAAAAGTTATATACAAATAAATTGCTGTTCATTGCCAGTCATCCATTCCTTCTTCTCTTCCTTTTCCCAGTTCTCCCATGTTGTCTAAATTCTTCAAGGATCTCTGCCTTCTCTCCCACTTCCTTTTGCACTGGGTCTGTGCTGCTTGATTCTTGATGCCATGATCACTGTGTCAACACCATGGCCATTGCTCAACTTCCTCCAAACTGTTGTTTCTACTGTTTCTGTGCCTTAGAGTGATGCTCTCTGTTGATCTGCTCAAGGGCTTCAGGTACATCAGGGAGCTGTGTCTCCCTACTTCATGTTGTATCTTTTCAGTCTTTTCCCCAGATTTCAGACACTGGAATACACTTGTTTGCTTGTTTTAGATTCAGCCACAAGACCAATTGCTCGCAGCCTGACCACTTCAGATTGTGATTTTATCGGAACTCAAAACTAAACAAGGTAGTCTGATCAGAACCAGGATGTGTGATCTCTAGGGAAACCCCAGGGTGCTACTGTTTAGAGCACAATGGGGACTTTCTGCCCATGGTAAAGCACAGGATTGCAAGTCAGAAGACCTAGGTTCTCTTCCCATCTTTTTCACAGACTGAGAGACTTCAAGCAACTCACTTAGGCTTTGGTCCCTCAGTTTCCTCATTTATAATATGAGGAAAAGTAAAATTCATGTACCTCAGGACAGGAGTAGTGTGAAATTTAATTCATTAATATTTTTAAAGTGTTTTGGAGACCCGCAGGTGGAAAGCACTTGACAAATGCAGGTACATCATTTAGTAAGTGACACTCTTACCTGAGTCATTACTGAACCAATACTTTCACACAGTGTTTTCTAGATAGGATTAGCAAATGAGCATTGAAGTGACTCCATCTGTTATTTGTCAATCAACTTGTCTAGTACCTGAAGATTATTAGATTTAAGGGGCTTTTATGATCTGAATGCATTTAGCAAGCAAAGCTAAAAAGACATTTAAAATGCATAGTATCACCTACAAAAAATCTAGAAATTATTAATAATTTAGCTTTACCTGCAGTTATTTAGATTTTACTGAACACAGAAAGCAAAGACATTATGTACTAGAAAATGCAACATGTAGCAAGTATTCATCAGTGTAGATTAGGTGACAGTTAGAAACCGCCATAATAAAGCTACCTCAATTTACAGATGAAGTTTTCTCTTCATCTAATCAATAAAAAACTCCTTTTTTATTGGGAGTGATATTAAAACAATCTATTTCCAAAGGACTTACTTGTTCCTCTCCTTAATTATGTCTGTGCTTTGCCAGTCAAGATCTACAATAAAGCTGTGCTGCTTCTTTAAAAATGTTGATAACCACCATACCGTGGGCCTAAATCGATCATCATACTTTATTTTGCCCACTCGTGTGGTCCTTCACATTGCTGTTAAAACACAGTCTGTGATGAGAGTTAACAAGTATGTCAGTAAAACAGGTCTATGTGATTAGCAGTCTAAATTTTGAAAAGATCCAATTATTTTTTACAACAGCTTTTCTATTCATTGTTTGTAATACATTTCTGAAAGCTTGAGAACATGAGGAGGTCAAAAAGGGCTGCAGAGTTCCTGGCATCTAGGGGACTTGAGCCAATGTTAGCAATGTGGGATAGTCTGATGTGGCGGGGTATCATGCTGAGAAAGGTGGATCAGCACTTGACTCTTGGTGCTGGTCCCAGCTTTGGTGCTTGAAACACCTGAGAAGGTGGTCCCAACTGCTTTTCCTCATCTACCTGTTGAAACCAACCAGATTTCACTGGCCCATTAGAGCAGAGACCAACTGCCCTGAGATGGTAGGCACCTCTGTAGTATAGGTCAGTGCTGCACATTTGGACCAGGTTCTGGATCATGAGGGAAGGTCCTCTTGCTCAAAGCCTGAAGCCAAATTCATGCATTGTTCAGCTGGTGAAAATAGTCAGGCGGCTGTCGGTATCACATCAGGTCTGTCTGAAGAAGGATCAGCAGGTTGGGAATATGCTGGAGATATGGCCTTTCCCAAGGCAGAAAAGTTACTTTGTGTGACCCTCCACACTGCGCCTCAGTCTGTCACATGGGCAGAATTTTAACCCTAAAGATTTTACCTCAGCCATACAGTGGGAAAGCAGTCCTTGTGCTAATCAGTCATCTGACAGGTCAAAATCTATCTAAAAACTGCCAAAAGGACAACTCTCCCGCCCGCAACCACTATGAGAATTATTAATTTTCTAATTTTCTAACATTTTAAAAATAAGTTGCTGTGGACACTGCTGAATTGTGAGACACTCCCACAGGCACTAAGAAGGAACAGGTGCAGTTGGTGCGGCATTCCCTTATCTGCCCACAGGTAGGGAAGCTGAGAGGATGCATGTACAGCCCCAATGGACAGCACTGACCAAACTTATTTGGACTCATGGCTTGAGTCCATACATACTAGAAAAGGGTATCTGCAGAGCTTTAAAATTAAAAGAAAATACTCACCAATTAAAAATTAGTCTTCCAGGATATTACCATGAAGCCTTCAGGAACTGCTTATCGACCTGTTCATCAATTCAAATATAATACTTCATGTGAAGTCTAATAAGATTACCCACTTTTCTTAAAGGATGTTCAAGCAAACTTTTTCTATCTAATAAGTAGTGACCAACAGTTTACTAGCTGGTTTTGAATTTTCTTCTTTAAAAAACAAATACATTTTATTTGTGAAATGAAATGATTTGGTTTTGAGCCATTCTAAAATAAAGTCTTACACATTCATTAGACTTTCACTGTATAAAAATGTACAGTGGTTTTATTGACATGTACATTCCATTATGTTTACAGCTGCAAGATATGAGGCACACTCAGTATTGCACTTCATTAAAATTTCAGGCTCAAACATAACCCAGAAGTTTAAATGAAACTGCTGTTGTAATTCAGTAATTCTTATACAGGACAAACATTGATATTCTTTATATACAGCGTGATACTTGTTACATTTATGCCTTCCTAACACAAATTTTTTTAACAGTCTAGGAAATAAACGAGAATATTCCTCTTTCCCCCCCCACCCATGATGCAGTTACAATTGTACAGGATTACAAAAAGTCAGTATACAATAATCCGTTTTTTCTTTCTTCATCTGAAAACCAGCATCATTCATAGTCCACAGACACAGAGATCCTTTAATAGCAATTATTTATTTGTAAATGTCCAATGCTTCATAGCCAATGACTGTAATGGCCACATGCAAACATCTCACAATTTTTGATGTCTTGGTTCAAAAAATGTCAATTTCTCACAGCATGGTACATGGTATTTGGCATCCTTCTTGCACTGTAAATTGTTCCTTTTACCTGGGTTATGAAATGGTCCCATCCTCATCCTGACTGGACTTTATATTCTGTTTAGGACACTTGTGGGATGAGGACAACTGTTTTGCTCTGGTAAAAAAAATTCTAGTCTAAAAAGTGTGAGCATTTCTGCAAACCCCACATCCCAGAGCAAATTCCTCACCAGTGGGTGGATGAACAACATGAAGTGGACACTCTGTTCCTTCAAGTTGTTTGCCTTTGGGACCTGCAATCAGTGTAAAGGGAAAAAGTCATTTTCAAAACTTCCAAATCTTATTTAAATAAAACTGTACAAGTATTGAAAAACACAGTACTAAATAGAGAAATCAGTTTGTTTGAATTTACAGGACACCAATAAAAAAGATTTGGGAAAAATGCAGTGGGTATAGGAAAAAGTAGTAACGGGACACTTTCACATGACCAGCTTCTATCAGGCATTTAAAAATTAGAACTTTTACAGGATGAAAAGTGAGTAATTGTGAGCAGGTTTCAGAGTAACAGCTGTGTTAGTCTGTATTCGCAAAAAGAAAAGGAGTACTTGTGGCACCTTAGAGACTAACCAATTTATTAGAGCATAAGCTTTCGTGAGCTACAGCTCACTTCATCAGATGCATATCGTGGAAACTGCAGCAGACTTTATATATACAGAGAGAATATGAACCAATACCTCCTCCCACCCCACTGTCCTGCTGGTAATAGCTTATCTAAAGTGATCATCAGGTGGGCCATTTCCAGCACAAATCCAGGTTTTCTCACCCTCCACCCCCCCCACAAAAATTCACTCTCCTGCTGGTGATAGCCCATCCAAAGTGACAACTCTTTACACAATGTGCATGACAATCAAGTTGGGCTATTTCCTGCACAAATCCAGGTTTTCTCACATCCCCCCCACCCCCATACACACACAAACTCACTCTCCTGCTGGTAATAGCTCATCCAAACTGACTCTTCAAGTTTAAATCCAAGTTAAACCAGAACATCGGGGTGGGGGGGGGGGTAGGAAAAAACAAGAGGAAACAGGCTACCCTGCATAATGACTCAGCCACTCCACTCCACTCTATTTAAGCCTAAATTAATAGTATCCAATTTGCAAATGAATTCCAATTCAGCAGTTTCTCGCTGGAGTCTGGATTTGAAGTTTTTTTGTTTTAAGATAGCGACCTTCATGTCTGTGATTGCGTGACCAGAGAGATTGAAGTGTTCTCCGACTGGTTTATGAATGTTATAATTCTTGACATCTGATTTGTGTCCATTTATTCTTTTACATAGAGACTGTCCAGTTTGACCAATGTACATGGCAGAGGGGCATTGCTGGCACATGATGGCATATATCACATTGGTGGATGTGCAGGTGAACGAGCCTCTGATAGTGTGGCTGATGTTGTTAGGCCCTGTGATGGTGTCCCCTGAATAGATATGTGGGCACAATTGGCAACGGGCTTTGTTGCAAGGATAAGTTCCTGGGTTAGTGGTTCTGTTGTGTGGTATGTGGTTGTTGGTGAGTATTTGCTTCAGGTTGCGGGGCTGTCTGTAGGCAAGGACTGGCCTGTCTCCCAAGATTTGTGAGTGTGTTGGGTCATCCTTTAGGATAGGTTGTAGATCCTTAATAATGCGTTGGAGGGGTTTTAGTTGGGGGCTGAAGGTGACGGCTAGTGGCGTTCTGTTATTTTCTTTGTTAGGCCTGTCCTGTAGTAGGTAACTTCTGGGAACTCTTCTGGCTCTATCAATCTGTTTCTTTACTTCTGCAGGTGGGTATTGTAGTTGTAAGAAAGCTTGACAGAGATCTTGTAGGTGTTTGTCTCTGTCTGAGGGGTTGGAGCAAATGCGGTTGTATCGCAGAGCTTGGCTGTAGACGATGGATCGTGTGGTGTGGTCAGGGTGAAAGCTGGAGGCATGCAGGTAGGAATAGCGGTCAGTAGGTTTCCGGTATAGGGTGGTGTTTATGTGACCATTGTTTATTAGCACTGTAGTGTCCAGGAAGTGGATCTCTTGTGTGGACTGGACCAGGCTGAGGTTGGTGGTGGGATGGAAATTGTTGAAATCATGGTGGAATTCCTCAAGGGCTTCTTTTCCATGGGTCCAGATGATGAAGATGTCATCAATATAGCGCAAGTAGAGTAGGGGCTTTAGGGGACGAGAGCTGAGGAAGCGTTGTTCTAAATCAGCCATAAAAATGTTGGCATACTGTGGGGCCATGCGGGTACCCATAGCAGTGCCGCTGATCTGAAGGTATACATTGTCCCCAAACGTGAAGTAGTTATGGGTAAGGACAAAGTCACAAAGTTCAGCCACCAGGTTAGCCGTGACATTATCAGGGATAGTGTTCCTGACGGCTTGTAGTCCATCTTTGTGTGGAATGTTGGTGTAGAGGGCTTCTACATCCATAGTGGCCAGGATGGTGTTATCAGGAAGATCACCGATGGATTGAAGTTTCCTCAGGAAGTCAGTGGTGTCTCGAAGGTAGCTGGGAGTGCTGGTAGCGTAGGGCCTGAGGAGGGAGTCTACATAGCCAGACAATCCTGCTGTCAGGGTGCCAATGCCTGAGATGATGGGGCGCCCAGGATTTCCAGGTTTATGGATCTTGGGTAGTAGATAGAATATCCCAGGTCGGGGTTCCAGGGGTGTGTCTGTGCGGATTTGATCTTGTGCTTTTTCAGGAAGTTTCTTGAGTAAATTTGTGCAGGAAATAGCCCAACTTGATTGTCATGCACATTGTGTAAAGAGTTGTCACTTTGGATGGGCTATCACCAGCAGGAGAGTGAATTTGTGTGGGGGGGTGGAGGGTGAGAAAACCTGGATTTGTGCTGGAAATGGCCCACCTGATGATCACTTTAGATAAGCTATTACCAGCAGGACAGTGGGGTGGGAGGAGGTATTGGTTCATATTCTCTCTGTATATATAAAGTCTGCTGCAGTTTCCACGATATGCATCTGATGAAGTGAGCTGTAGCTCACGAAAGCTTATGCTCTAATAAATTGGTTAGTCTCTAAGGTGCCACAAGTACTCCTTTTCTAATTGTGAGCAGTTTGACTAAGCCTAACAAAAAGGGCCAGAACTGTTGGCTTCTACAAGATTTACAACTTCAGGTAAAGGATTAAACACAAATTTGAAGAAAAACCCCAGACTATTAGACTACTATCTAGTCATATTAAACCAAATTAATTATGGAAAATTTACAGTCAAAATTTTATTGAAAGAAAATTAAAATTTCTTTAAATGGATCTTTAATACAGTGAAAAAAGTTTCAGCCCAATATGAAACAAGAACCTGTACATCTGAATAACATATACTTGTTAAACGAAATTTCACCTGAAGAACAATTCAGGAGTTAGGCCAACAATTACTTCTCTGGTGTATAAGTGAAACATTAAGCAATGTAGTAAAAGTATATATTGCCTTTTCTCCTCAAATTATCTAAGTAATCTTCTAACACTACATTAAAACAATATGTGAAAGCTATAAGGAGCACATGAAACATAATATTAAAATTCACAATTCTGGTGAGACCATCAGATCAGTGGCACACAATGATGCCAGGAACTAAGGGATTAGCACAGTTCACAGAGCTTTCCTTTATAGTTGCAGGATAAGTATTCAGGTCTGGCTACACCATTTCATGTTTGGAAGTTTGTTTATTTTATCTCTTTGGTCCACGTGGTAGCATGCAACTCCAGTAGTGTGTGGAGGCAATTTGCTGAAGACAGGAAGTTTCAAAGTATCTAATGATGTATTGTTTTTACTGTGATAATAGCATTGCCCATTTTGGAAACCAATATTTCCAGAAAGAAATGAATCACAGAACAAAATAATCCATCCTTTGAAGATTATCTAAAATGCTGAACTTAAGACGTCACATGATTAATTTTGCTATATTTCTAAAAATTAGCAAGCTCAATTGTAATAGAATAACTGTCTGACTAAATAATTTTCTGGTCATTTAGATTGCTAAAACTGTTCTGTAAAAAACATTACCTGCAGGACAATGTGGAAGTTCTTCTTTAGTGATGCTTGTCATTCTTTGGAAATCATCGTGGCAAGCATTGCAAAAATGCGTTGTCCCAAAGCAGAAAAACACAGCTACTGAGCAGCAGTACCGACATTTGTACTCTAAGAAATCTGTACCATGTTTGGGACACATCTGCATAGAAAGAAAACAAAAAAGTGCTGTTAACATTAGAAACCAAACTGTAACATTTAAGCAACATATTTACACATTTGAAACATCTGTCAAAAATTGAACAAATATGTATATTTTACTACAAATAAATCTAATTGCTGTATAGCTCAGATAACTGTATTTAAAAATCTTTAAAAGAAAACAAGTTCAAAACTAGTCTGCTTACCTGTGCCCTTGAAACATCAGAGCATGCACCACAAATAAGCTCTCTTGGATCATAATCATCTCCTTGTCCAGCCTCAGCATCACAACGAGCTTCACCACCAAAGTATGCCTAAATGGGGGACACAAATGACTGAAGATTAAAACTGAAGAGATTGGGGACAAACAGTTTATATTCCTGTTACCAAATTCATACGCATGGAGAAGATGATAAAGGCTGTTAGTACAATCTCTTTATGATGTTCTATACGTTTAAACCTTTAAAAAATAATCTTTTCCCCCCATGACCGTCAAAATGGCCCAAAATTATCCAGCAATCCAACATATGCCATACACATGTCTTTAATATGTGCAAAAGACTGCAGGGTTTGGATCATGGGATGATTTTTTTGGCCATCTATGAGTGCATATCAAGAAGGTGGGGGCAGGGTTGGTGCTGCTGAGGTGATGCTGAAGCTGAAGGGAAGCTTCTCCCTCCCTTCTACTTTTCCACCTGCCAGCACAGTACTCCGATTCAGGGGAGGGGAAAATCCTGCCCCAATGGGTTGTGAAGCTGGCTTGAAGTGCCACTCCCTCTGCCTTGAGCCAAGTCCTAAATGGGCAAGATAGCAGAGAAACTGCTCTCCAATTGGGTGGAGAGCAGCAGAGTGGGCAAAGGCAGCAGAAGTGAGGAGTAGGGAATGAACTGCTCCTTCCTTCCCATGCTCTGGGTCCTGGTGGCCAAGGCATTTTGCTGCTCTGAGTTTTTGGTTTTATGGCACAAGGCACACTGGGCAGCCATAAAACACACACTAAGTAGGGCTGCGTACTCTGTGGAATTTCCTCATATACTTAAGCGTTTTCAGACACTGCTATGGATTCGTGGGTGGAAACCCCATCTTATTAGCTGCCCTTTCCCCATTTCCCAACCTCCAGGGGAAAGACAGCTAATCAGAGCTACTGGATATACAGAATTATAGGGCTCTTAACACAGCAGCTGCTTCCTGCTATCTCTGCACTGCCTGAAATGCACCCTCTTCCTGCCTAGGGGGATGATATTTCCCCCCAGTTTCCCCCCCCCCCCAAAAAAAAAATCTGGAAAGAGATAAGGAAAGGAGTCTCCAGGCCACTATCCAGGAAGGAAAACCCTTTTGGAACCCCAACCCTGCAGACCAGAGAGAGGAGACTTCTAAAGGGTGTGCTCAGGTGTTAAACGTTAGGCATTTGAGTGAGGGAGGGTTCAGGAATTAAATAAAATCACAGGTGTCGGTAGCCTGAGGTTAACTAAATGACAGATCGGGGGTGAATACTAAAATACTGAAGTGGAGTCAATACAGAGGGGATGCATGTGTGGGAGAGAGTTCAGAATGAAATATGAGTGTGTACAGCATGTTGGAAAGAAAGCATGATGTGTAATGGGAGCAGAAGTGATCGAGGGAGGGGGAGAGGCAGAAGAAGAAAATACCTTTATTGGGAGGGGAGCCAAAAGCTAAATTGGTTGAGAGTCGCAATAGGGGAGTAAGCATTGATTAACTATGGGAGATGGGAACAGAACGGAACAGGGTGGATGGCCAGAGGAGTTTTCTAACAAAATAGGATGTCCACATTTTTTTGAGATGGCACCATCCTCTGTTCATATAAGGTGTCTGATTTCTGAACCACTCTCTCTCTCTACTGTCGGTTTCACAGGGCCAGCGGTGTGTCTTTTTCTATGTTCTTTTTTAGTGCTTTTTGGATTTTACAGTGCAGTGCAGCTCTTCCAATTTTCATACACCATACACAAAGAAGTGACTTTTTGGCAACATTACATCAATTTCATCTGAGAAAGTGCTAGCGGTCATACCTTTTTGCATTTGTAGCAAACATAATAAGCATATCTGTTCATTGCATAGCTAGCTGGGTCATTATAAAATCTAACGCCAGGTGTTGTGATGGCCTCACTCTTGTGCAATCCTTCATACTCCAACCTCATTAGAGCTTTCCTCCTCACGTCGTCATAGAGTTCTTTGATTGGATCAAGCAAGTCCTTTAATACTGTATGATTAATTTTGTTCTAAAATAAAGAACAATTGATAAGAAACTTGGAACACTAATACTTTCATTATAACAACAGAAGTATTTATTTATATCGTGATAGTGCCAAAAGGCTCCATTGTGCTGGATGCTGATCAATCATAGAAAAGAATACGGAATATATATTTCAAGGAGGGATGCCTACACTAGATGCTTATTCTTTTCAGCTAATGCACTCATGGTAAACAGGAATACCCTTTTACGCTCAAATTTTTGAAACTCAGATCCGTAAGCTTGAGGGCTGGTCTAGCTTACGTTGGGCTGTAGCAGCCACAGGGGACTAAAAAACACAGCAGAGGATCAGCGCAGCATAGGAGTACCCAAGTCATACACCATTTCTCTATCCATGCTCCCTTTTCCCTTCTTCATCAGCAACAAGGAGGGTGTATGACATAAGAGCCCCTATATTGGATCCATGCCACTGGAAGATCACCCTGTCACAAGCTCCTATCATGACTGCCAATATAGAAGTCCAGCACGGTGGAGTTGCTAAAGGCCGATCAATTCAACGTACTTATATTCTAATATGCCCTCTTTTCTGGCCGTGACGGCAATCTCCCTCTTTTAGTAGAGAATGTAAAGGGAGCTTTTGGCAGCTTCATAAAGATGACTGAGTCCTATGCACATGTGGTATTGAAAGACATGTTAAAAAGGCATCTTGCTAATGGTGGAGCTACCCCAGTCCTGCTGTTTGAGATAATTTAGGCTAAACTGAGGGAAGCATGGAGTGTAGAGACTTAAAGTCTTCACTTATTTTGCAGTGCTACATTGAATCCAACTCTTGAATTATTACAAATTTTAAGTATATTATACAAACATCTAAGTATATAAAAATAATTAAAAAGGACTACAATTCTACATTATTTTCACTTTTTATGAGAAACCATGTTTGTAGGCATATTATGCAAGGAAATTTTAAAAAAGGACCCTCCCATACCCACAATTTACAGTTTTTTCCTTTCAGCTTCATTGGAAAGGCTGGGTTATTCATCTTGTAGTAACTTGAGTTCCTTGAGATGTGTAGTGCAGGGGATCTCCAGTTGTGCATGTGCTCCCGGCAGAGCAGAGATTTTCCCTGAGCAATGTCTGTCTGGTCTACACATGTGCCCCTGCTCTCCTCGTTCTCATACTCTGCACTGAGTGGATAAAGGGACTGCTGGACCACCACCATTTTAATTTCTTCTCTGCTGCCAATTCCCAGTAGGGGGATATCAGACAGAGGGTAAGGAGCATGAATAGTGCACTACACACAGGGACAACGCCCCTAAAAGGAGTCAAGTTACTAGAAAGTGAGTAATGCATCCTCCTCCTTCGAATCATTGTCCCTATGTGTAATGCACTTCAGATGATTCAGAAGCAATACCTCTATTGAGGAGGTGGGTGTCTGGAGTCCTGTGACACAACGACTGCAGAAATGCCCTGCCCAAAGAGGCATCAGAAGCAGCTGCTTACACCCGTGCAGTGTCTAGCCATTGTGTGTACAGAGCTCCAAGTTGCTGCTTTGCAGATGTCAGAAGCGGGACATCTGTAAGGAAAGCTGCCACTGTTGTCTGAGCTCTCATTATGTGTGATCTCACACTTCCTTCAAGAGGAACAATGTTCAGTTCATAGCAGAGTAGGATGCACCCAGAGATTCATTTGGACAGCCTCGGGGGGAGGGGAAAGAGGAGGGGAAGAGAATGGCCTCTTGTTCATTTGTTCTGCAAATGATATAAAGAGTCTCGGAAACTTTTTAAATGATTTTGTCCTCTAGATAAAAAGTAAGAGCCCTACATATGTCCAGTGAGTGCCACATTTCTTCCATGCTAGAGTGAGGATTAGGGATACTTTGGTTGATAAAGTCAGACACCAACTTCAAGACAAGTTTTGGATGTAGTCTCATGTATACCTCTTTCTTGTGGAAAACTGTGTAAGGATGATCAGCCTTGAGTGTCCCTAGCTCTCTAACCCTTTTGGCCAACATGATAGCAGTCAAGAACGCTACTTTCACAGAGACATAGAAGAGAGCAGCCTGCCGTACACTCAAACAGTGAGTTTGTTAGCATTGATAAAACCAGGTTCAAGTCTCAGGCTCGTACAGGTTTTGCCACTGGAGGGAACACTCTAATCAGACCCTTTAGGAAACAGGATATGACTGGGTAAGACAATACAGAGTAGGTATCTGGCAGATGAAATTTGCTGGTGACTGGCAGGTGTATCCTGAGAGAAGTAAGAGATAGTTGTGTGGATTTTAAGGTAAAGAGCTACGTCCAGCACATCCGGAATCTTTGCTCATAAAGGGGAAATTCCTTTTTCTTTGCAACAAAACATAAACCTGTTCCACTTAGTCTCATACCATTTCCCAGTAGAATCCTTTCTACAACTCATAGAATCATAGAATATCAGGGTTGGAAGGGACCCCAGAAGGTCATCTAGTCCAACCCCCTGCTCAAAGCAGGACCAATTCCCAGTTAAATCATCCCAGCCAGGGCTTTGTCAAGCCTGACCTTAAAAACCTCTAAGGAAGGAGATTCTACCACCTCCCTAGGCAACGCATTCCAGTGTTTCACCACCCTCTTAGTGAAAAAGTTTTTCCTAATATCCAATCTAAACCTCCCCCACTGCAACTGTTCAGGATGGCCTGGACTTCAGTTGAGCAGAACTATTCTAATTCTGACATCCACCTAAATAGCAAGCCCTATCGTGAAATATGGCTGGGTTGGAGTGTTAAGTCCTTCCCTCAGCCAGCGTTAAGAGGTGTCACATCAGAGTAACAGATATAGACAATTGTAATAGAATGGGGTACCAGACCTGGCAGGTGCTATAGGAATGGTTTGCGCCATGTCTGCTCTGATTTTCCTCAATACCAATGGAAATAAGGGAACGGGGGGGGAGGTAAAACTCAGGACTCCCGGCCACTGTATGAGAGGAGCACACCCCACACAGCTTTGTATGGAGGTCATCATCCTCTGGAACTGGTGCAGTTCTGACTCATGTTGAGTGGAGAAATGTCTGCTTAGGGAGTCCACCAGGGTGTTTTGGATTCCTGGCAAATGGACTGCAGTCAGAGTAATCTGCATGGAAATGCACCAGTTCCAGAGGGTGATGGCCTCCACGCAAAGCTGTGAGGAGTGTGCTCCTTCCTGCTTGCTGATGGAACAGACTGCCATCATGTTGTCTGATAACACCTGGATTGACTGGAATTGCTCACAGGACAGCCTGCTTGCTCTCAGTTCATACACTCTGATGACAGCATAGATTCCTGAGGAAACTGTGCCCTAGAAGGGTTTGTGGCACTTGATGCAGCTTTTAAAGGCTGGGAATCCTTGGTATACTCTCCCCCTAGCTGGAGAACTAGGATTGGGAGGGGGAAAGAGGGGAGAGTTGAGAAATCTCTGCCCATCCCAGATGGAGGATTCCAAGAATTAAGGAACCAAACCCCTAAAAACTATAATATATTTCAACTTTTTACAGAGAAGCTGAAGAAGTTAGAACAAATACTGAAGCTCTGTCCTAGACCATGAACAGTAAGAGTGAATTAAACTGGTGGTGGTCCAATATGCCCTATTTATTCCTTTGATGCGGAGTAGAAGGAGATGTGGGGCACATACCTGAGGGACACTGCTAGGGAAAAATCTCTGCTCCTGGGTGCATGTGCAACCTGAAGGGCAGTACAGAGAGGGACAAGCACTCAAAGAAGAACTGAGGGCTTGTCTACACAGGTGCTTAGTGCACGGCTAACTAGGATGTGAGCAAACAGCTCACTAGCCTGCTGTGCACTAAAACTGGCCATGTGGGCCCTGCTGCCGTGTACTAAAAATTCCATAGTGTGCTTTGGCATACAGCTGTTTGAAATGGAAGTATGTCAAAGCACACTACAGAACTTCAGGTGTACAGCAGTAGGATTTATACCGTCACTTAGCGTGTGGCAAGCTAGTGCATTGTAGATTTACCGCCTGCTGCATACTAAGTCTCTGCATAGACAAGCTCTGGGAATGAAAATAAGCAATATCTAATGTCCATCATAAGTAACATTAAAGTAAGCACTCGTAGATACTCTGTGCTACATATAGTAAACACATCATCCTTACCTTGCAAATAGGACAAGACATAAACCCAAAAGTTATCCTGGGCCCAAGCCACCTGTTTTCTAGTACTCGACGACAGCACTGCAAGTGGAATACATGACTGCAGTCCAACTTTAAGAAAAAAGAAAGATGTCTGAGTAACAACTGTACTGTAAATTCAAAAGTTTCAATAGCTACTGTAATGAGACACCATTATATTTGAGTTTTTGATTTTAACTAACAGAGGTGTCAAATTGCAAATTCATTTATTAATTTAAAATCTTAACATCAGAAAAGCCTTTCCACCCATGAAAAGAAAGAATATTAATGGCCTTTAAAATCAGTTACAAAACAAACTTTTGCATAACACTAACCACTGGACATATGAAATCATCAAAAGTGACCAAGTTAGCATACTAACTACAGTAAAATCTTGAGACATAAATGTACACTATCTACAAGATCTATGCATATGCCCTTTTTTTGAATATGCTACAAGTTACATGTATAAGAAATGGGAACAATTTTAATATGATCTGTCCCTTGCATACAAAGAGTGGTACATAAGGAAGAAAAGGGTGGTGATTTAAAACTCTTAAAAATACTTCTATGTGAGGTGGATTTTCAGTTACAAACACAATGCTCAAAATAGAGGAAATGTACACATCGAATGATCCTATCTGCATTCTCAAACAGTAGAGAGAGCAGTAGTGCTAGACACACAATGTGATCCTCTGCTCACTGACAGTACGTACTCTGAAACCTTTAAAAATGCATCCCTTCAAAAGAAATTGTAAACTCTTAAAAATTTAACAAAGTTGTATAGAATTCATTTATTAAATAGCAAAGGCAAACCTGGATAGCTGGTGCTGCTGAAAGTGCTTCAGTAAAACAAATCATGCACATGTCATCAGCATCTTGTTTAAGAGTTGTGGCGTTCTTATCACAACCATGCAGGCACGGCAAACAGTGCTCTTCATTCTTAACACCTCCACATGGATGACCACAAGGATGAGTCTTGCTACAAGCTATCTTAGCATACTCCTATTAAAAAGGAATTCTTAAATTAACATTTTTTCTAATCAAAGAACCATTTTGTACACTGTAATATACTTATTCTGTTGCTTCTTGAAGTAGTCTTACTACTTGCAATGAAAACTCAGGTTAGGGAGCAGTGACAGTAATTGTCTAAGTATAATACAGACATCAGTATAGTTAGGAATACATTTTGAGTTCTAGGACTTTGAAGTGAAACAGATGTTTTAATTTGCTTTTGCTATGTGACACCTAAATAGCAGAACCCTAATGAAACTTTATTTTAAGAAAAAATATTTTTGATCAGACGCATTACAGAACCTGAAACTGTTTTTCTCTGTTCTTCCGGTGTACATATTTTGTGCATTTGTTAGCAGTTTTTATATGGTTAGATTCACGGCTTACCCTGTGTAATCAGTCACTTTCCCGTTCACAGTAACAGAGGTGAGAAGAAACATTTAAAAAAATAAGAAAAATGGGAACAGAAGACCACACAAATTGGCAGGGAGAGTAAGTATTATTCACAATTCAAAATTATTTGGATGACAGGACCTAAAATTTAGCTTTTATCTTGTATGGCTGGTTGTAGACTCAACTATATATTAATATTTCATCTTCATGAGATAAAGTGAGGTTTGTATACATACCTGGCAATCTGCATCAGAACAGACACTGCCTACTGCTGATAACTCTGTTCCACTCCTACAACCACAGAAACGACATGCTTCAGAACTGCTGGTGGTTGGTTTACCTACACCCACAAAACAAACAAAAAAATCAGAATTTACCAAAATGAAGTGTTTATCAACCAACACACTAATAATAGCCTTAACTATCTCATGAAACAAGCAGGAAAAAAGTAAATACTAAGGAAATTAAATGAATCTAGACTAAATTGCTTCATGCATGGGCTAGCAGAACTCTATGCTCATGGGATTTTCGCCAGTAACCACAGAATCACATCTCTAAAGACCACTAAACACAACACAAGGATATGAAAAATACTGCAAATTTTTGGCAGAAAAAGCTTACAGAAATACATTAATATTGTTATTTATGTGATAATAGCTAAAAAAAAGTGTACCAGCCACCTTATATACATGTAAAAAAGATGGTTTCTTGTCTTGACGACTTTACAATTTAAGACAAATTACAGCCAAAGTGGAGAGAGGAAATCTTTGTTTTTTTTAAAAATTACCTGATGTGAACATTTTATTTACTTCATCTCATGCCTAGCTAGAACTGCCTTGATTACAAAAATTATTAATCCTAGTTTAATTCACTCTTATTTGGAATTTCAACTCATTTATTTTCTTTCTTACATTACTAGATGTTTTGTATTCTTATGAAATGCATATCAAGATATTTCCCCTTCACAAGGGGAGTTTGTCAAGTATTTGTCACGTCAATTACATGAGAAAGAAAGCAGGAAATCTTCCAAGTTCTGCTTAATTTATAAATATTTGCATTCCCAAAGCTTAAACTAAGATATTGGGAACTACATTTTACAAGCAATATCAGTTTCATCTCTAAAGATCACCAAACATAATGAAAGGAGCAGCATTCCTTAAGGAGGGAAGGGGGAAATGGAAAAACATGATATATATTTTTTTCTTTGTTTTACTAAATCTAATGAAAGATAAAGTACTTCTAATTCTTGGGAGCCCCCGCTCCAACCTCATGCTATCAAAGTTAAAACTGAGCTGTTCAGCGTATCACTCAAGGGTAAGATAATAGACCAGGGGTCGGCAACCTTTCAGAAGTCTTCATTGATTCACTCTAATTTAAGTTTTTGCATGCCAGTAATACATTTTAACATTTTTAGAAGGTCTCTTTCTATAAGTCTTTAATATATAACTAAACTATTGTTGAATGTAAAATAAATAAGGTTTTTAAAATGTTTAAAAAGCTTCATTTAAAATTAAATTAAAATGCAGAGTCCCCCGGACCGGTGGCCAGCACCCGGGCAGTGTGAGTGAAACTGAAAAATCAGCTCGCGTGCCACCTTTGGCACACATGCCATAGGTTGCCTACCCCTGTAATAGAGCATCTTTCCTATTAATTTGTGACCATAAGAGGAGTATTTGGAAGCAGGCAGGCATACAGTTGGCTTCTCTTATTATTATAGTGTTGCACAGAGGCCAACATATCTGAACATTCTGAGCACTGTGAAAAGGGTTGTAATTAAGGGCTATGGGATGGCTGTATTTTTACCACCCAAATGCTCTGTAGATATAACACAATACTTGGAATGTAATGACTATCCAAATGCCAAGCTGGACACTGTCCATAGCTAAACATTGTTGTGGTCTTTTCTTTCTAGTAGTAGTCATCACAATACTATGTCTAAAGATACTTTAGAAGTGTTTATATTTTAGGGCAATGGAAAAAGTTTGTTTTTGGAGAAATTGGCATTTACATCGTTCAAGGGTATTGAAACTATTATTTATATAATTTTTTCTAAGTACCCAGTTCAATTTTGTTCTTGATAGATTAGGTTCTTTTCTATATGGTGTGCCCACCTTCTTCAAAAGAAAATAAAAGCATTTTATAAATCATTCAAATGTAAGTACAGGTGACAATTATTTACGGGCTACTGCTCTCAATTTGTAGTACTCCCTTTGATGGAAGTGGGAGTTGCACGAGTGGATAAAGAGTGGTAGTATCAACTCAAGAATGCCACATTTAAAAACTTCTAGCATTTCAAAGAGCTAAATATCCAGTTATTATTATTATTTTTTACTTTACTGTAGCACCTAGGAGCCCTAATCTTGATCCCATTGTGTCAGGCACTGTACATAAACAGAACAAAAACATAGCCCTAAAGAGCTTACAACATTTCTGAACTCAAGCATCCACTTGGTGTTGCAAAGCAGCACCATCATGCTACCGCCAAGGCAATAAGTAATTTGCCAGGATTCAGTGTTTTCTGTTAAATAATACAAATAATAAAGCATTAATGTAAAGATTCAGAGAGTCACATTTCTAGAAACTGATCTTTTGGAGAAGCTTAAAAAAAAGTAATCAGGATGAGTAAGGAACAAGAAATATCTGATTTTTACCTGTCTGTTCTCTAAACTCCACCATAGCCTTCATAGTTTTAGAGTCTGCTAGTGCCATGAGCCAGAAAAGTTTGGTCCTACCACAGCCTTCATGAAGATCAACTTTGATAGCTTCTTCCTCTTCTTTGAATACCTATCAGTTTAACCATATGGGTATTAAATAGTACTCTTACAAAAAGCTGAGTCAGTAACCAATTATAAGAAACTTTAGTTTTGATATCACCTGTAAGTTTACATTTTTTGTTGCAGTACTCATGGTGTTTTGGAGTCTGTATTGCAAGTTTTAAAAATACGACTTTTATACATTCTGTAATTTGTATGCATGCAAAGAGTGGGATGATATGATGATTTGGAACACACTCTGAAGGGTAAAAGCTGGATTGGCCAAAGAGTCAACAAAGAAAACAAGAATACTGAAAAGCAATGCAGCTATGCTAAGAACCAGAATGATGTGAAGACTCTCAGTGAAAGCTTTAAACTTCAGGAAGACTTAAATTACCCTACAACCTCTTGTGTAAAGTAAAATTGTTTACATCTAAAAATATCAGCGTAGGTTCATAAAAGGTAGGCTCTAGTATGGCAAAAAATATGTTGAAAACTGTTCTGTCTTAAGGTTTCTTATAATGTCCATCACTGTAGTAACTAAACACTTCCCAGGTAAATTACAGTTAGATAGCGAGATCCCAAAAGGACTTCATGCAGTCTTCTGGTTTTCTGCCTTTCTTGGTTAGGAAGGCTCTGCTTGAATTGATTTTACATATTCTATTGTAATGAAAGTGAGAGAGGCTTCCTGTGTGTATATATAAGATCTCTCGCTATCACAGAATACATATTGTTCTTGTTTGCAACAGAAGTAGAAAAATGTTATTTTTGAGTACAGAATTTTTTTTAACTTTTGCCTTTTTGTTAAAAAAAGTATTCCCATGTTTGCCCTATTCACCATGACCATCTGTAACCTACTAAAATTGACCATGACAAATTATTATTTGTTAAAACTGACTATGAGAGTGTTATAAAGTAAATATTTCAAAATAATCCCTGCCTTAAGAGTCTCCAGTCTAGAACAAAAGTAAACCGTAGGCACAGATTTAAAAATATTTTGGTTTTCCAGTTGTGGGGGCTCATGGAAAAAAAAGCCAAAATTTCCAAATCCAGGTGGTCCAAAATTAGGTTCTTAAATCCATAGTTAAGTAAATAAATTAAAGTGAGCAACTCTACTTCCATTATACTTCAGTGGGACTCTAAAGATCAGGACACTTTTATTAGTGCCAAAACAAGAGTTTAGGAACCAAATTCTGAAAATGCTGGAATGTGTCTTGGAGAAGGATATGCAGAAGATGGTGAAAATGACTGGGAGGTTGTTTCTTTCATTCGGAAGGCACGAAAAACAGCAGTGGGTGAATGAAAAATGAGGTGTTGAGCTGCCAACATAAACAGAGAGAAGGGAGAGAGGTGGAACACGAAAGATCTTAGATCCACAATGTAGAGGCCAGAGTGCAGTTCTTCAGGGATTTGAAGATGAGAATTAGAAATTTAAACATGAATTTAGATGTAACGTGGTCTGACTGGCAGGCATTTTGGACGAATTGGAAGAGAAGCAATATGGCATCAAG
Organism: Lepidochelys kempii; assembly: GCF_965140285.1. NCBI lineage: Eukaryota > Metazoa > Chordata > Testudines > Cheloniidae > Lepidochelys > Lepidochelys kempii. The sequence continues at coordinate 81,433,288 of NC_136380.1, forward strand.
GAGGCCAGGAGGTAGTGATTAGTTGCCATGGAAGGAGCTGACATGGGTACAGAAAGTAGGGTTAATTTTTGAAATGAAGATAGATATGACATGATTTATTGACACCATAGGTATGTGGAGAGAAGGAAAAGGAATCAAAGGTGACATCAACATTGCAAGCCTGAAAAACAGGAAGAAGGTGATGTCAACAGCAGTGGGAAAAGGAGATCAAAGGGAGGGAACAGAAAGAAAAAGAAGGAACAATATTTTGGCCATGTGAAACGTGAACTGGCCAGGCAAGATAAGTCAGACAGATATGCAGAAGATCAGGGGATACAATGAGAACAATTTTTTTTTAAGGTTGTCGGTGAAGCAGTATGAATATTACAGCACACTTGTATCTGAAGAAAAGGTGCTTGAAAGAAGGGGATGAGGGCAGAGGAAATGGTGTTCACAAATCAGGATGGGATGGAGAGATTTGTGGTGAACAGGTGAGTAGCCTTTGAGTGAGTAACGGGGTAAAGAAAAAAAGGAAATAGGGTAAGGGGCATGGAAATGAGGAATGGGGGAAAAAAGGGAGCTATAACAAACTCATGAAAAGTATGTAAGGCCCTAAATTGAGAGGGAAAGAATTGAGGAGGAGAAAGGGCTTAAAGAGGGTGTCAAAGAGGGAAAACGATTGTGTTCATAGATATGGACACCATGTGAAAGGAGAAGTAAAGATAACATTTCTGAGGGAGTAATGGATGGATTTTTAGTTAAGGAAGTCTGAATTCAATGATGTTAGAATAGGAAAGAAGGAAACAGATGGGGATTATGAGCCAGGGTTGAGGGATTAGGGGCTGACATTACAGTCCTATTCATAAGAACATTCTTTAAGGACAAGAAAATCAAGTAGAATCAAATGCGAAATTAAATGCAAAGTTATCCATTCCTTTCAGAAAGCACAGAGAACAGTTTGCAGATCTATTGCTCACTGCCACTAACGGTTTTCTAATCTAATTTATCAATGGAACAATCCCCGCACCCAAGAAAAGCTACTGAAATGCACACTACTTGGTGAGTTTTATTTACTCTACCTGTCTCTGATGAGTTTTCGTTCGCCGATGGAGATGAAGGAATCTGTCGCAGTCTGTACACAAATTCCCACAGGCATTACATAAAATGATTGCAGCGGTTTCACCATCATCATGGTTATCGCACATTGGCTGAATAAAGAAGAAAAATAGTGGAATAATTCCCTATACATTAGATCTGCTTCCCTCAACTCCCCTCTCCCTGTGGGCTTCCCAAAAAAGGAAAATTAAAACAGGACAATTTGAACTTGTTTTAGACTATAAATTGTCAGCTTTGAAATGATCAATATCTAAGAACAGTTATGTCTGGCAGAAATGTAAGAAACAAATGTACAATAATGCCTCTAAACCCAGATTTGCTTTGTTTTATGAAAATTAGCTCATATTCATCACTAAAATGTCTGGGAATCTGTTTTCAAAAAGTGAGACAAAAGTCTTGCTGTGCTAACTGACATGTTACTCAAATTTTGGGAGCATGCTACACTTGATAGAAAAAAATTATGGAAACTGATGAGGGGGAACCCTCAAAGATCCATCAAAATGGCAAGATATCTACCTTTAACTCCCCTGATATGATATGTTGTCTTTTCTGTCAAGATAAATAATCAAGGTGGAGGTTATGCCACAGTACAGTGTGAACAAATTCCATGGCAACAAACCCTAAATTCCACTGTAACATTAATTTATTCTACAGCTATAACACACTATCCACTTCCATCTCTACTGCAACACAAACACATCCTCCTTCCAGCTAGGTATGCAAGGGAGTGGGGAACTTGAAACAGGCTTCAGCAGCTCTTCTCCCTGACTGCTGCACTAGTTCTTCATTGCCTAGCTCACAAGCCTACTCTTCTGACTTCCCCTACTTCCTAGCTGCTAGATGGATTCCAGCTCTGGCTCCCCACGCCCTGTTGTCTGTCTCCATTGAACAATGCAAATAGCCTGCACTGTAATCCAGTTAACTTCCCCTTGGGGGAAAACAGGGGTGAAGAGACAACTGCAGTCAGGTTCTGGGAAGGCAGAAAGCAATCCTTTTTTGTGTCCTTGAACAAAATGTTTGTGCAGTGTCCACATTAACATTTAACCTTACAAATACCCTTAAATGACGACCAGTTAATCCCTCCTGCTGAAGCTGTTCCATTTTGTATAATATACTTAAATAGTCATTAGAACAAGGACTTGAACTTGGGCCTCCCACATGAGTGTCCTAATCACCAGGCTATAGGGTCATTCTCACACCTCTCTGACTCCCAGTAACTATTCAGATATTTTATACAAAGTGGAACAGCTTTAACAGGACAGAAAGAAACCCACCTTAGATTACCCTATTCCCCAGTGGTTAGGGCACTAATCTGGGAGTGGGGAATTCAATTCCTGCTCCATTATCTATTTAATTATTTATACAAAGTGGAACAGCTTCAACAGAAGATACTAAGAGAGACCCCCACAGAATACACTGAGCTGAAAGTTATAAGGGGGAACACCATCACTTCTCCCTCCTTCTCTTTTGTGACTCTGGCCCTTAAAAATGCACAGAAACAAAAATGTTTCAGGTTGAACAAAACATTCTGTTCAACCTGAAATGGACATTTTCCCCACTTTTTTGATTGGCCAAACATTCGAAGAAGTTCAGATGTGGCTCAACCCAGCAAACTGAAATATCATTCACTCAGCTCTAACAATACGTCGTGATTATTACCAGCAAAGAGTAGGTCAAGGGTAGGTGTCTTCACCAACATCCTCGCCAGTGAAGACTGGTGCAAAAAAATCTTTTAATGTTTTAGCAATGTCCTTATCCTCCTTAATTGCTCCCTTTAATCATTGGTGGGCCAATCGAACCACCAGTTCTCTTGAAGGCTTTTCTATTTCTGATCTATTTAAAGAATGTATTTGTTTTTCAACTTTTGCTATTTGATCTTACATATTGGCTGCCATATTATATGTTCCTTTTTACTGGATATATCCGTGGGTTGGATTTCCCTTTTTCTGAGCATTGTCTGGCTAGTATAACCTCTTGAGGAAATCTGAGAATGTTTGTTCTACATATCATGTGCTACTGTAATCTTTGTCATTGTTACTGCTTGTTTGAAAAGTAAATTCAATACAATCCAAGTTTAAAAGAGAAAAAAAATTCTTGAATTCAAAGTCTTACCATCTGTTTTTGCTGTCCATCCTTTCCCATCCATCTTCCAGAAGACAGTCTATCTACATGGTCCTGATCAAGCACACACAGGGATGCTAGGGCTAACCAGAGCTGTTGAAAGAGAGGGTTGTATTATAGAAATATTCCAGGTAGACACAAAAGACTAAAATAAATGCAATTCTCATGGTTAGGAATAAACACAATTTTCAACTGCCTTCTTTTCAGGTCAAGCCACTTAGTATGGATTCTTCTAACACACCACATAAAGAAGAGAGTCAGGGACGTGAATAAAAGTTACTGACTTTTAGGTGCAAATCTCGGGACTAACCCATCTCTCTCCAGTTTCCCTGCCTTAAAATTATATTAACATATTAGTTAACTATACAACTGAGAGGCAGAGAAGGAAAACCACTCATAGTAGGTTGTAGAGAAACATGATAGATAAAGCACAACTACTGCCAAACTGAACAAGCGTTGTCAATACACTTAAGGAATAATACAGAAATAAATACAGAATGTCAGTATACACTGCTGATAAAGAATACCAATAGAAAAAACAAGCTAAAGTTACAGCAGGAATTCACAGAACAGCTGGGTGGTCTGTGTGAATTGTCCTAACCAAGAGAAATACCATTTGCTGATAAAAAGTTGTTTTCTATGACTGATTCGAGTTACTTCACACCTTAATGTATCTAAGTGGCAGCCCCAAAAGTTAGCGAGGGTGTCAAACAGGCAGAATGCTCTGAGAATTCTGGGCTCCTAACACTGTTTGCTTTGTTCACCTGAATCTTACATGTAATTTTGTGTAATAGGGCTGGAGATGGCAAATGTGGGATGACCTTTCATTTGGAGATAAAATGGCATCTTTCAGACTGCTGGTGAATCACTTATCAAGATTCCTGGGAAACAGCATTGCCCTAATGAGGTTCATTTTTTAATCCACTGCATTTTACTTTTGGAGCCAGGAACTATAACTTTGCTTTATCATCTTTCAATTTACAGATTTTATTGAGCTCTTGCCAGGAGAAGAAATCTGCTGTTTGGAGCTACTCTAAGTCCTGACTGACGTATGAGGGTGATGGCATTATCTTTTCCATGATAGGGAACTAGGACCCAGTGACATTCAAAATGCAGAGAACAGATGAGGACGGAGATGGAAAAGGGAATTAGCTTAACATTTTAAAATAGACCTTGATGGCAAAATACCTGCAGCTGCTGGGTACCTCCCTCTTCACACAATTATTCTATGAGGAGGAGTAGAAATGCCAGCCACTACAGCCAAAAATATTTGACTAGGGCTCTGAGACCAATCCTCAACTGAGAGCACTAAATCCTCCCTCCACTGTTTAGTCAAAAAGTCTAAAATACTTTTGGCACATGAACTAAGATGATGACGCTACCTCAACCCTGAAAGGTGGGGCTGGAAGAAGTTTTAAAAGATGTCACTTAGCAGTACTTACTACTTAATCTAACTTTTTTATTTTTAAGTGAGAGGAGCAATCCTGGAAGCCACATCATGGGGCCAGGTTTCAATAGAAGATTTTAATTTTATTTATTTTTAAAATGAAAGAGGACTATGGGAAGAAGAAAAGGCTCAGAAACATAGTATGTCCCAGGGTGAAGTTAAACAAAGACAAAGCTTGGTTTATCTCTTCCAGAGGCCTTTTGCTGCTGAGTAGTGCTCTTCACAGCCTAAAAATATGGAGATTTGTGGCCTATGAATATTAGGAACCTGAGATCAACATAAAATAATAGTTTGGAGTGTTGAAAGCCCAAGGGACAGAGTAAGTGAATTTCCTCTATCCAAGAGTAGCATTTTTTCTGCTGAAAGTCTCACAAACCAAGCTTCTGAGATTAGTTTAACTGAAGGCAAACATTTCTAGAAAGGAAAAATGAAAGGAAGATGGTAACTCTTGTTCATTCTGTGGAGGATGCTTAGAGCTGCTCCAAGAAAATTCTTCAATTTGACGAATGTGTTATATTTCTTTCATACAGAAGAAAATTGAAATATGTGGACTATCTTGAATCAGAATACACAAAGATTACCCAAGAAGATATATGGAAAATCCTTTGAGGACTAAAACGTTGAATATTTTTACTACCAACAGTTTCACAAAATATTATTTTATGTAAATTATTTTAACATATCTGGTGTTGATAATAAAAGAAAATTATCTTCATATTCTGTATAAATATTTGGCATGCATTTTACATATTTACCATTTTATGTATTAAACACTTCCTAAGAAGTGTATTAAATACATCTGTGTTCATTTACACAGTTTTTAAAACAACAAAAAATAGTAACACTAAATTGAAAATGTCAGCATATGAGACCACCACCCTTTCGCCAAAAGGACATACTTTCCTCATCAGATAAAAAGTCTGAATTAACAGAGGCCTTGCAATGTGCCCTGAAATAAACAAATGTAGGTGCTCTCAGACCAGTGAGTTTTTTAGGGCTCTCTGCATCCAGTTCCGGACATACAATTCTAGATACTGTCAAATGAGAGGGCCTTGACTAGATATCACAGTATGGCTTTGAAGATTTAACACGTAAAAGATTCTTTCCTTCCCTCTGTTTGTGAAATCCTCTTGGTGTCTTCCTGGTTCAGCAATATCTCAGTGTGCATCATTTGGTGACATAAAATATCATGGATTACCATGAGACTCAAGTATTTATAATGTTGCAATCTTCAGTGAACCAGAACCAGAATATTTCAGAGTTGGAAAAAAAAAAATTTAAAAAGGGTTTTGCACATCTATTTAACTTTATTACATATCTAACTTCTTGGGCTTACAAATCTCGGAGGCAAATGCATTCCTATGAAAGAAATTTTAAATATTAGGCATTTTCAACATCATGTAAAATTTACCAAGTTCTCTTCCAACCAGAAATTTTTAAATTATTATTTTCCTTGAACAATGGGAAATATTTCTACACTTAGCAAATAGACCTTTGTATGTTTATTTTTCACTGCATGAATGCCAAGTGGAATAGTATTATTCCTCACACCGTAGGAACACACACAACTTAAAAATTAAATATTACGTGCTCTATGATTTCATACGAAATATGAAATATCATTTGCTGATATTATTGGGTTTTTGAGGTCTTCTATCCATGTTGCAGAGAAAATACAGAATCTTCAACTTTGTTCAATGCAGATAAATAAATGGAGAAACTCATTTAAAACTGTATTTAAAATTTAAGTTTAAATGTTCATTGTTACTGATCTTTTAAAAAAGTTTTGCTGTTTACCTTTATTAAAAACTGTACATACGTTAGTGTGACATAAACCATACTGTTTGCACATAATTAGTTATAAATTAGAGCTTCAAAACGGAGGTACACAGTACCTCAAAACTGTTACATACAAAATAATACACATGTAAAGGCTCTGCCAACCACCACCTTGTACAGAGTAGGCAGGATACATATCACAGGACATATCCCCAGCATAACATACAGAGCAGGACTTAGCAATTGTAATTTCTGTTCCCTGTATGCAAAATTTACTACTGTGAGGACACATGGAACCAAACATTATGCTAACCTGTGGGAGTGCCATTAGATAGGATGTTGCTGTTATGAAATGTGTGCAACAAACTGACAAAGTCCTTACCCTGGTTGTTGCAATGCATCGCACTGGTGATCTGTATTCATCTTCCATTTTGGTCAGAGCAATGATGGTTTCAGCAATAGCATTTTTTGTCACACGGGACCAAGCTTCAGACAGGTGACCCTGTTAAAGAGGGAACTGTAGATAACTTTTCTAAAACTCATTAACATATTACTATTTTCCTCATTAAAGTATCAAATAGAAATGAAACTGCAATTAAACTCAACAGGAAACTAGAAATAAGGGAATTTAAAGTACAGTGGTCACAGTTAAAAAGTCAGCATTCTCCAGCAAATGCAACTCAGTTACCAGTTATTTCTTTTTCTAAGCATACAGAAAAATGGTTAGTCTCAGATACCTATGTGGTAATTATTGGTAAATGCCAACTTTGGCCTTGTCTACACTTGCTGAGCATGTAGGGTACATGTAGCTCCATGCTGCAGTGAAAGGTGTTCAAACGCACATGGCAGTGAAAGGTTCCGGCAGAGGGAGGCAGAGGGGAAAGGCTCCCGCAGTGGCAAGGCTGCTGGAGCCTTTCCCTGCTTCCGGAGTGTTTCATTATGGTGGGGAAAGGCTCTGGCAGTCAGAGACTACGTGGCCAAAAACAGCAGTGTAGACATGAGAAGTACTGCTTGGGCTTGTAGAAAGCTGTGTATGGTATGTGCCCTAGGGTTCAGGCATATAAGACATTCTACTCCACCCACCTAAAGAGTAGCTTAGTGTCTACAATATTTATTCCTGAGCTAGCTGGGCGTGCAGTGTCTGTATTCTACACATCACCACAAATGTAGACCTACTCTTCGTGTAGTGCCTCCGCAGATTAAGTTCCTAAGGGTATCAGTGACATGAACTAAGAATCATCTAGAAAGCATGACAACTGGGGGAAGAGTGGATAACCCTCACTGATCTAAGAACTTGCTTTGGGAACATAGAAGGAACTGCGATAACATTCCATCTTAGCAATAAGAGAAAGGGAAAATATAATAGGAATACTTACCAGAGGGAAGGGAGGAAAATGTAGGATGCAGCAGCCAGTGTCAAATGATCACCTTAGGGCTGACTGCTGCTTTACTTGTCACTCATCCCTAACGTTAACTATTTTCACTGACAGATTCATCCTCTTGATCAAACATATAATGCCACAAAACATTCCTGTAACTCACACTGTACTGCACTCTCAACTCCGACCTCATAATTTCATTAGAAACATGTAACAACATGAATTTAAAGAGTAAACCATGTGAACAGCACAAACACACGTGCATTTGCAGAGACTGGAGTTCAATGTTTGCATTACAGTGCAAGTTCAGTTTTAGGGACAACCCTCCAAGCCTGTCCCTTGAGGGCTGGGCAAAGGGCAACTTGTTTCAAGAGTCCAAGAAAGAGCAGGCCCCTCACACACAGCTCCCTCTCTGTCCAGCACAGCTGAAGGTGACAGACAGAGGAAGTGTATATATGAAAGTAATACATAAAACCACAATTATAAATACTCTTCAAAACTGTGTGTCCCATATATAGGTGAAAGTAAAACAGCTGTGTCCTGTTACTAACATTTTAAAAATTGAAAATAATATTGATGTATAAAGTTATTTCATCAATGTTCTCAGATGTAATGTAGACATTTACAAATCCAGTGGCTTAAAACTGATGTACTTACCTTTCATTAACAGGGAAATGATGCATTTTTGTAAAATATAGTAGCTAACACACATTCTTCCCATCCTTAGGTACCCATTAACTAATAAAACAAATTCCATGCATTTCTATATTATAATTTATGTGCTGGAGGGGTCTGAAAAAGGGTGAAAATCTGCCTTGAAACAAATAGATTTTTGAGCTATCCTTAGGAAATAAAATAGTAATTCCACTAACCTCCTAAGCTCCGTTTTCAATACACCAGAAATGCGAATACATCAAACTTCCTCATCTGTAATTTACATTTCTTATTTCTCTCTAAACACCACAGACTGACCAGATAATTTGAACTATTTGTACAGTCAAAATGAAATCTGTAATGTAATCTTAACTATGGATCTGTAATCAGCTCAACTTCAATAAAAGGATTGACCTTATTCAGGAAAGTTCCATCAGTGACTAAACTGGTGTAGAGAAAAATGCTAAAAGTGATAAAGATTAATTCCCAATATTTTAAGGAAGTCAGATGACTAAAAGATATCCCCAGTTCTAGACGGAAGCCTGTCTGAAATACAACCCACACCTTGATGTGCAGGTGGCGGAGTCCCCCTTGGTGCCCTGGAGGTTGGTCTTGGCTGGCACTACCAGAATTGGAGAACTCCTGGACTACGAATGCAAGGATTGGGTAGATCCCATCATGCTTGGGCTGTCCCACCCCATGTGTCCCGTCTCGTGCTCCAGGAGGTGAGGGCAGCCTTCCCTTCTGCTTCTTTTGCTTTCCTCAAGCAGATCCTGTGGGAGGGTGCTCCCTGTCTACCTCCCCTCCATGTCCTCTGGAAGTTGTTATGAGGCCTCTGCCCAGCGAGCCTCCCTGGCCTCCCCTGACATGCCACGTGAGCTGGCTGCAAGGTATCCAGCTGGTCCACCTCTGAATCACACCCAAAAACATCTGTATGTGCTCATGTTGAATCTCAAGGGTCTGGAATGGATCATGACTCCGAGTCCTGACCCCGAGATTCACAGGAAGAACCAAATGCACCCAGCATAGAGGAGTTCTTATTATTTTTCTTCTCCCTCAGCAAAAATGGTGACACCCTCTTCTAACATATGGAGTCATTTCCACAGTGAAAGACAGACAAAAAAGGATCTGTATTTTGCAAGTACTGCTAAATGAAATATGCATTTCCAAATGCTATCAGAATGACCAAATGCATCATTGTATGTATGAAATGTCCTGCAAACATTAAAAAATCTTTCTTGAGTAGAAATGAAGTTAAAAAAAATGAGTCTGAGACAAAAGACACTGAAAGTAGTTGCACTTGCAACAAACATTCTCGATCCTGAAGTCCTCCTCCTGTGACAACATAATCTGGAAGTCTTGTACATTCAAGTCTGCCTCTTCAGTCATCAGGAACACAACAGATATTTCAACCTACTTGTGACGTTATAGATAATTTCTGCAACCACTGTTATATATTTGCAACAAATCTTGAACAAGGATTGTCAAGTAAGGTGTCTGTGAAAAGGTTATGATTTGCTGAATATGATTATGCTATTTGTATGCATGTATCATTTTTGTATTTGAAGCTATGAGTATAAGCTCTATACCTAGATTTCAAATGTTTGCTCCTGGGGTAACGCCCACAAAGTATTTAGCCTGCACATCTTGGAAGGTCTATTCAAATTGAGTGGCCCATCAAAAGAACATTTAATTCACAATGGAAGATGCCCTTCTATACTGAATGGACTTTCCTGTGAATGTGCTGTTTGAGGCTTAAGCAGTGGCTTATATTGTGTCTAGGCAGAATCATGCATGGACATGTGACTTTCCCATGTGACTCCAAACACTATCTTGTCACCTGTGACTTTCCACTAGCTGTGCTGAGGGCTTTGTTTGAAACAATGGGTTTCTCTCCACATGGCAGAAGCTATAAAAGGCCCTGGAAACACCTCCATTTTGCCTCTTTCCTGCTCAAACCTCTGGACCATGGACTTATACTAATGGGAGAAGTCTAACCCAGGGACTGAGGTCCTTCCAATGATTTGGAAGCAACCAGAGACTTGACTCAAGCCAGCGGTTTATTCCATCACTGATACAAGCCTGAACCAAGAACTTTGCAATTATTGTATGTATTTGATTTCTTTAACCAATTTTTAACTTTTACCTTTCTTTCTTTTTATAAATAAACCTTTAGATTTTAGATACTAAAGGATTGGCAACAGCATGATTTTTGGGTAAGATCTGAGTTGTATATTGACCTTGGTGTGTGGCTGGTCCTTTGGGATCAGAAGAACCTTTAATTGATTAAACTGGTTTTAAAGAACCACTCATCTCTACGTCTAGTGTTTTTGGTGGTGATACAAGGACTGGAATGCCTAAGGAAACTGCTGTTCTGACTTCTTGTTAGCAAGTGTGGTGAGACAGAAGTTTACTTTTGTTGCTGGTTTGGTATGTCTCATGGGAGAATAAGCTCCAGTTTTGGGGTGTACCTGCCCTATTTCTCAGCAGTTTGTCCTGAATTTGGTATTCTCAGTTGTGATCCACGGAGGCCTGGTTACACTACTATATCCAAAAGATTCCCAACAATAACTTCATTTATAGACAAGATGATACCTGAATAGCAACACAAAGTTGATCAAGCTCTCACAAGAGCCAAAAACGCTTCTGGTATTCCATTATAAATCACTGAAAACAGTTGTTGGCAGGCAGCATTTAAACTATTAGGACCATCATACCAGTCACCCAGCAGACATTCTTTGAGCAAGCCTTTTCTATAGTCAGAAGTCATAGATGTAATACACAGTTTGCCAAAGTAATAAGGAACTGGAAATAGGGTCTTACAGTGCGAAGTGTTGGGCAACCTTAGCAATAGGTGGCTCTACCACCTTTGCCTAAAACAATTACATACAAATATATAAAAACAATAATACATTGGCAAAGTCAAACATTCAAAAACTAAAAATTCAATAATTAAACTTGCCAGAGACACTTTAGAGGTGCTGTGCAACTAACAACTTCCTCTGAGTTCAAATGGAATTGTGAATGCTCAGCACTCCTGAAAACTCAGGTTCTAGGTGTCTCACATTGGCCAGCTAACAAATGAGGAACAAAGTGAGCCGCTACTTCTGAAATTTTTGTCTAAGTGACTTATTCAACAATATACAGAAAATCTGGGCAAAGCCAGAGACAGAACCCAATTCTCACTGGTCCCAGTTCAATGCCTTAACCTAAAGGCCGTCTATTCTCTTCCTGAGACCTGTACCTCATTCACAGTGCATTGAATGAAGCAGGGTTCCTCAGGAAAAACACAATACATGAACTGTTCAGTGATCAGAACTGTTTCAACATCAAAGTAACACTCAGAGCATGGAAACTTACTGCTGCCATGTCCTTAATCAGCTTAATAATGATTTCTGAAATCTGTGTAGGAGTTGAGCCCTTCATCCACCAATGGCTTTCACCTCGGCGAATATAGCTGCAAAAGATAATAAATAAGATAAATGAAATTAATAAAGGCAATGTCTTAGTATATTTCAAACGTAATCAAAGGAACATTACAGTTATTTAGTACCCTGCTTTTTACATCATCAACATAGTAACACTTTATGTCAAATTAAATAGTTCTAATAGTAGGGTAAAAGTATTTATTTTCAGATTATAAAAAGGAGAGATAAAGAGTGTATTTTACTTTAAAATCTCTGGCTTTTGTCTGTCTTTAACTTGACAAAAATATAGCTTCTACCAACCTGGAATTGAAAATCATTGGAAGTGTAACTGTAGTAACTCCTTTGCCTGCAGCAGTGCCAGCAGTTCCAGTTATAGTGGTTCCTTTGGCTTTTAGCTGTACAGTGAGTGCTTTGGCAATGCACCCCAGGAACATGTCCAAGATACCCAGCTTATTCCAATCTCCTTTTTCTGTTGAGTGAATAATATCACTTATGTCTGCTGGTGGCAGAGACTTCACACCTATGATACTAGCCAAGCGACTAGGGGTCACCTCTGGCAAAACACGTCTTAATAATGATGTGACCTAAGGAGGAGAACCAAAGCAACACAAAATTAAAGGAGACAGCTGAATTTTAAAGCCATATTCAAAAGCACCTTTTACTTATTTATAAGTTATTTTGGTACGTCATTTTCATAAGAACAGTTAATCTACTTTTTAACTTCTAAATCATCTTTCTCAGAAATGTTGTAATGTTTGTACCATACTTTGTAAATTGTAATGTGCTACATAAATTTCAAGCATAATTATTATTAACGCAGTTACTTATAGGAAAATTGCAATAAAAAGGAGTATCCAAGTACCTTATGCAAATGCAACGAAAAGCTGCTATATTGAAAATCTGATTACTTACACTGGAATACAGAATGCAACACAGCATATAAATTCATAATTAAGGCTTGAGACTTTCAAAAGCTCTCTGTGGTATACTAAGAATACTTACTAACAGGAAGGTAGGGAGATGTAAGAAGCAATAGCCAGGCACTAAATGGTCATTTTAGGTCTGACTGATGCCACTCCCAGTCTCTATTCAAACACAAGTTAATGGTATCTAGTTTGCATATTAATTCAAGCTCAGCAGTTTCTCGTTGGATTCTGTTTTTGAAGCTTTTCTGTTGCAAAATTGCCACCTTTAAACTGTTACTGAGTGGCCAGAGAGGTTGAAGTGTTCTCCTACTGGTTTTTGAATGTTATGATTCCTGATGTCAGGAGTGGGAGTGGCTGGGTCATTACACATATTGAATCTATTTCCCCATGTTAAGTATCCTCACACCTCCTTGTAACTGTCTAAATCAGCCATCTTGATTATCACTACAAAAGTTTTTTTTCTCCAGTTTTTTTCTCCTGCTGATAATAGCTCATCTTAATTAATTAGCCTCTTACTCTACTTTTTCATGTTCTCTGTACTTATGTATATATCTATATATATCTTCTTACTATATGTTCCATTCTATGCATCCGATGAAGTGGGCTGTAGCCCACGAAAGCTTATGCTCAAATAAATTTGTTAGTCTCTAAGGTGCCACAAGTACTCTTATTATAGTTGGTTTAAATTTGCTCCATTTAAGTATTGAGCAGATACAGAACTGCTATTACAGGAACTCAAAGGAAAGAAACCTAATTGCAATTTTTGGTTGCAGTTAACATCAACATTTTTCAGTAGAGGTCATTCAGCTGCCACAATTTTACTAAACAAGATTTCTCCCTGCCCCAATAACTTACCTTTCATTAATTTTGTAAATCTCTTGCCTTTGGAAAACATTCAAACCTAGACAAACTTCTACTATCAATAGTGAAATAAATTTCCCTATTCTAATACAATACTGGTTTGCCTGGTTAAAATAAAAACCACAATGAAATTAAAAAAAAAAAAAAACCACAACACTAGGTTATAACTTTAATGTTAAGTTGGCTACACTGCTTACAGGAAATATTACTCTGTTTCTATTTTAATATACTTCTGTTTATGTTGTTAAATGTAAAGATAAAGTACAAAGGATTTGCAATGTGACCAGGTTAAAATTACTTTTGGAAACTTAACTCCTCCATTTCCTGATTTTCAAATTTTAAGCTATAAACTGTACAGCCTTAACATTGCACTGACCTAGTTTTGTGTTTTTAATTTATTTTGAAACAGAAAAAATAAAATATTGTGCTTTATATTAGATGCTAAATTGTGCTTAATATTAGATGCCAATTAATTTTTTATCTCAGAAGTTAATAGGAGTACTATTTCTGGCTGAAGATAGTTTCTGCAAGGGTAGGTTAAGTGGGCAACACACATTTGTTTACACATGAGGGTATCATCTTCGCAGAAACAGGTTATTTTATTTTAAATAAAAGCTTGTAACATGCAGTATGATGTATTACATAGTGTAGCAAAACAGAGAATAGACTCCAAAAACACCAGTATCCACGTTTTCTCCTATTGCTTATGACCAGGTAACTTTTTTTTTTGCTTGTATTTCAATGACACAATAAAATAAAATTAACATTAAATCACATACATTGTTCCAGCAGCAGCCACGTTATTGGGGGGTTGGGCAGAAAGAAAGGGTAGTGATGATATAAAGGGAGCAGCAATTCAGTAAGCTCTGCTAAAATTGTACAAATATTCAGAAGCGACCAGCCAATCTCTTATTCCCCTCCAAACCTAGCTATGACTATGACGGGGTGTACCAACCCTGAACTGGAGAGGTGAGGGTTAACAAACTGCCCTGGACCCAAGAGGCCATGCCCACTCACCCCTGCTGGGCAAACTCCCAATGGAGGGAATATTCAAAAGGGAGCAGCGCAACTCAGTTTAGGCTGACTGAGGAGGAGAGCAGCTGCAGCAACCTCCTGCCGGGAAGCTGCCAGGACTCCAAGCTGCCAGGGTTGAGCCTCCTAGCTGCGCCATGGGAAGCCAGTTGTCCATGGGAACTGAAGGGGACCACTTGCTGTTGTCAGTGGAGAAAACTCCAGAGACAAATCAGAGAGAACACAAGAATCACCCCGTGTCCAACCTGATGACTACATTAGAGGGACTGGAATAAAGGTAGGAAGGGACCCAGGGAACACGCTTGGGGGTATCAGGACTTGAATGCTGTGTCAGGGTACACTGTTTCAAAGGGCTCAGGGTTGGAACCTGGTTGAGTAGGGTGGGCCAGGTTCTCCTACCCACCCCATACTTGCTATTGGGCCCTGTGATATTGCCACCAGGCATAGCAGCCTTTGGACTCTTGTCAGTGTGTGCCATTACTGTGTAATATTGCCACTAGTACAAGTGGCCCTTGGACTCTCTCCAGTAGGCGATTCTACCCTGTGATAATGCCACTAGGCAAAGTGACCTTTGGACTCTGACCATTAGCGTTATATCCTGGAGTGTCTCCATTAGGCAGTGCTGTTGGCCTGGAGCACTCAACCAGTCCCCAGCAATGACGCTGTTCTTCATTAAGAGCTGCTTGCATACAGAATTTCAGTTTTCAAATTTCAATAATTTTTGCTGTAGCTATGTCTAAAGAAGTATGGTTCTAAGATTTTAAAGAAAAATTTCTGCTTCCTGTATTTTAATAATTTTGTAATACTGCCGTGTGATAGCATTCTTTGTAAGTAACAACAAGCAACTCAAACAGCTATTTTTTAAATGGATTTCACTTGTTTTACATTCACTAACAGGACCAGATAAAGGTATAGGCACTAAGAAACTACAGACGTGTAATAATTTCAGAATCAGAGCTTTTATGTTTTCTTTTTAGTTAAGCTTCTAGCACTGATGATTTTGAGGAAAAGCTTGAAAAAGTGACAAGTGCAACTTGCGTCTGCCTGAATCTGCAAACAATGTGAAAGAATTGGCTCAGAGTGGTATGAATTCCTCTATAAATATCAATGGGGTGTTAATTCCAACACTCACTGCTTCTTGACAACACTGTCCAAACAAAGTTGTGTTTGTGGCAGGAAAAGTGCCACTATCTCAGCCAGCCCTCTACCCACCTGAGCAGGTACACTCAGACACATGCGGGGTTCCCCTACTGGCACCTCTGCCAATCTAGGAGAAAGAGGTGATGTCTGCTACCACTCATTTTATCCATGAGGGGAAGAGGGACCCCACTATCACTTCTGTAGCAGAAAAAAGGAGCCCCATGCTGCTGCCCCAGCCGCTCTAGAAGAGGGCAGGGTGCTGTCTGTCACTAGCAGTCCCAGTTGGGGGAGGAGGTTGATGCCACAGGATCACTTCATGAGGGCAGAGCAAAGGGGGTGCAGCTGAGGGCACTCCCTCTAATGATAGGTGTAGGTCCCCAGATTGTCTTAAACCAGTTTTGCTCACAGTTTAAAGGTTGTGTTGAATTGATGATTGTTAGAACTGCCTATTAGTTTGTGGACTTTCTTTACATAATATTGCACTTTTCTTCATGTTATTTGCACATATTTCCTGTGTGTCTTTTCTTGGTAAGATACTATCTTTGCAACGTATCTGAAAAAAAATGATGAATGGAGAAAATAATTCTTTTCATATTAAAAGGGCTATTGAGCTGTATTAATCTGTATTGCAAATATTTTTGTATTTAAAACAAGTGATTCTCCCTCTCCTCTATGGGCCTGTCACATAATAATGCAAAGAGACCATTAGATCCCTGTGCTAATCTGGAGAGAATGTCCATTGGTGTAAATTTTGTACAAGGCAGTTCACATTGCCATAAAAGGCTCGCATCGCAAACCTTTTGAGATGAGATGGGTGGGGATGCAGAGTGAGATCCTGAGCAGCAATACTGTCCACAGACAGCTGGGACTATATACTGAGTGGCCAACAGATGTCATAGTTCTGATTGCAAAACCAGATTCTACTATAATCCCTGTTTTCAAATGCTCATAACTTTTTGAATCATTTTCTATTCAGGCTAACTGTCCTCCATATGTAGTCACACTACAAAAGTATGCTTTTATTTTATTTGAGACTATTTCATATCTCATATTTGAGGACATTTTGAATTTGACAGTGAAAATTATACACACATATTTTGTTTAATAAAAATCAGAAATGAGGCAAACAACTAAATTGAATAAAAATCAATTCGCATACACTCTGTACTGTCAAGCCCGTTATGATCTAATTTTTAGCACTGGATTATTTTGCTGGAAGTACTTCAAGAAATAAGGAGTAGTTAGCACACTCACCTGTCTCTGTACCCTGGGAGAGGCAGTATGCAGTAGTGAAAAGAGATCCTGGAGTAGAGTCAGCTGCTGAGCCAGATATTGACGACCTACATTGGAACCACTCAGTGCCAGAACCATGGACAGCAGCTCAAAGCAATAAGCATCAGAAGAGGCATCTTCATCATTAGGCTGAGAGTTGGCATTCTCCTTGCTAGAGATTGCATGCTCCCATTCCTCACGTACGCGGGTTGCTTCCATTCGGATGGCCTGGACTATATGAGCACATACCTAACCAAACAAATGCCCCACACACAGTAGCTTAGTAAGAACTAAAAAAAAAAAAAAAAGGCAAAAACACCTTCAAGACTGCAATGGTAAACCAAAAAAGCCCATAAAATATTGCTGATTTTTTCTATTACTCCCCATTATAAATGCAAATTAAGGCTAAAGATGTACCTATAATACTGAATTTGCTGGACTCTGTGAGTTTGTGGCAATATCACTTAACTATGTTTTTCTTTAAAATCCAGGAAAACACCCAACTAGAAGTCAAAAAGATACATATACCTTCCCAAAAGAGAATACTTCCTTAAAACCACTTTATAATCTCTTTTCTAACCACATATTTAAGAAATCTTAGAGACAATAAAAAACCTTTATTGTTATGTATACATACACATTATTAAATGCATATAATTTACCCAATAATGTGTTAAAAAAGTAAACATATTTAAAAGATTTTAAAGCTTGTAAGGCTTGGCTTTTCAAAGGTGCAAAAGGGAAACAGGCACCTAAATCTTGTTGAAATTAAATGGGAGATGGGCACTTAGTTCCTCTCTAATCTTACTATGTGAAAGGAGAATTTAGTTAAATAAAAAATCTTAAGAAATTTCTTAAAGTTACCTCAGATGCACAGTAGCCAATTTTCTATGTTTGAGTAAAAAAAAATAAAATAAAAAACAGATGAAGCTAAACAAAACCCCAGATCCAAACATCTGAAGACATTGTGGATGGGGTAGTTTCAGAGCCCAAACCCTGATCTCCTTGCTCGTTCCTGTCCATAATCTAAGAAATCTAAACTTTTATTTGGTGGCATGGAAAGGGAAAATGTGTTTTAAATAAGTACCCAAAATTGGCAGCTGAGACTCATCTGAAAATTGAACGAGGTATGACAGCATTAACTATTAGTAGTAAACACAAGACAACTTGTATTCCACTTAACTATAAATTTAAATGAAGGTTCACAGGATAAAATTTTATTTTTAGTTACAGTTCACTGCTAAATTTTAAAGCCAAATTATAAATCTTTAAAGATGTAATTTATAAGGGAAACAGAGCCTTAGGTATGGCAAATACTATTAAGGATGAAAAATACTCAAGTAAAAAAATGTCAAACAACAAAAAGATTTATAATTATGCTCTTTTCCAGTAGCTACAATTTAAGATAAACATTTAACACCTCAAGAACTGTATTACACAAACCTGTTTTTGTAAATTTGTCAGTTTGCTCCTGCTGAATATGATTCCAACCATGTGCTCTTTCAGATCTGCATCTGAAGTTGCCTTTATAAGAAGCAGAAATAACATTAGATTAAGACTTTCTAAAGTATTTTCACACCAATGAATGTGGAATGTCAATCTATTCTATGCTAAAAGTGAACAGATTTTTGTAACATACTGATGTATAGCATAATGTTATGTAGCCAAGATAAATCAATTAGGAAAACTGACACAGGTCAGCTGTGCTTCTTTCCTTCCTGGTATATAAGTAAAATATAAAAGGTCAGAGTACAGATACGCAGATACATCTCCAGCAAGCTCAGACAAATGAAATTCTGTCTTCTAAGACCTACCCTTATGAATTCAACTTAATACTGATCATCAATGATTAAGTCTTTAGAAACTAACGTAACACGGACCAGTTTTACGATCTTTACGTATTTTAAATTAAATGTCTCCAGAAGGAGAAACTCAACAATGAAAATAAAAATAAAATTCCATGATTTATAATACGTAAAGGCAACAAAAATCAGACAATGTATTTTTCAGGATCTACCATAAATCATCTGCAGTTAATTTAGCACTTGTGAAATGTGCTGAACTGACAACACTGGAAACAGAAGTCCTGCCTTGCCACTGGGCCTTAACCCCGTTCTGGATGAACTACTTTAAGGAGTCATAAAAAATAACTTGCTCACTGGACTAAAAGCAAATCTTTTCAAGTGGGCCTAGGCCACTTAAAAAGCATCCAATGAAAACTATACTTTTAAGTTACTAGGAACTGGGACAGCTTTAAACCAGCAATATGGTAATGAAAGATTCCAAATGCTATTACCAGTCACGAGCCCATCACTTTCTATTAGTTTTAAATTCTAATATGATTGAACTTTGCCATGATCAATAATACATAATTCCACAATTTTCATGATTTTTAAAATATATCTATTTTTAAACAGATTTTACTATGACAATGGAAGGATGGATGAGTGAGCAGGGGTCCTGTGGAATAAATAGCAAGTGATCATGCAATTAAAGTCTATGTAATAATGCATATGCACGAGGGGACAAAATTATGGTTGCACAGGTGACCTTAACTCTGGCATTTCTCTCTTTGGAATTTCCTAGACTTTTTCAAAAAGCAATAAAGACAGAACCAAATTTTCTCATATGCAACTGTAATAGACCTCCTGTCATTTATCTTCAGCAGTGTTTGAACCTTGGACCTTCTACACTTCACCACAAAACTCTACCACTTCAGCAAAAGGACTAACTATAACATCTGGCAGCATGAATAAGCCATTACCATCTGCACACCAGCCATTAGGAAGAGGATGCATAGCACCCTGAAACAGAGGGTTACACATGCATGAGTAGTCTTTTTTAAGAAAGCACAGAATTTGGCAAAATCTTAACAGATTTTTCTTAATCCTTCTGATAGACAGTGTGGTGCAGTGGATGAGACTTGGTGTGATGGAGTGTCTACCACAACCAAGGCCTAAGAAGGAAGAAAGAGCCAATTAACCCTTTGCTAGGCTGCACCTAAAGAAGAGCCAGGGCTGATAAGGCCTTATGACTGATGAAGCCCAGCTGGGGCTGGAGCTGGGACAGGCACACAGAGAGAAGTTGGTGGTAAGAGGGGGCTGCAGGAAGGAACTTACAGGCACTCCCTAGAGAGGAGGGGGGGGGGGGATGGCAACAACAAGGGCGGAGTTCTAGCAGGAAGTAAGCCCTGAGATCCTTGGAATACAGACTCCTGCAAGAACCTGAGAGGGGTGAAACAGCCACAGGGATCAGAGGAAGCTCCACTGATAACCCAGAGTGGGGGCAGAGCTAGAGAAGAAAGGTAGGAAGGAGGCGAGGGAAACGGAAACAGTGTCTGGGACTGTGAAGACCATGCGTGCTAAACATAGGGTCCCTGGAGTAGTAGATGGGTCCGGATTCCCCTACCAGCCCCTGGGAAAGTGGCAGAATGAGGACAGTAGACAACATGACTGCCTCAGACAGTTTGTCCACTAGGACTTTGATACCCCAGAAAGGAAGAGCTATGATGACCTAGTCAGAGGGATCACCCTGAGTCATGAAGAGGGAGAGAGAGAGATCACATGGTGAGCAACTGAAAGAGGGGGCATCAGACTCATTGACAACTATTCCCCAAATGACACACAAGAAGGTGCCGCAGCAGTGAGCAGAGAACCCAGTGACACTTGGGTACGCCATATTGGAGAGCAGGGAAGAAATCCTTACCCCACTGTATCCAATGAATTTTTTGTGATGAATTCAGTAAGGAGAAGATTTCATCCCTTGGTTCTATTCCCAGCTTGTAGAGTCTCTCAGTGGACCATGAGACCTTGTTCAATAATTAGGGCACAAAATTATTAACACCAGTTCATAGAAGGGAATGGATCTAAAACTCTTCTCCAAATTCCCAGCCCAGCACACCTGCTCATAAACAAAAGGCTATTTTGTTTGAGGAGAAAGGGGAGGAGCAATGGAGGCAGCAGTCATGTGGTGCATCCTATCAGGAGATTTAGCTCTGTATAGCATTCTCAAATGAGACACTGGGGAAGATAGTATAGATTGACTGTTGAGAAATTTTACCAGCAAGACTCAAGACAGCTCTATTGTACACAATGCAGACAGCAAATTGTGATTTTTTGACAGCTGCTCTTAGCCAAATTATTTTCATGGGGCAACAAGTGCTTCCTCAACTCCAGAATGATCCCCATTCCAAATTCCTGTGCAAACCAATGTGATTTAGTGTTTAAATAAAACAAGAAACAATGTATAACAGCAAGAGGGAGTGCCAGCATCTCCTACAATAAATAAGTAATTAGCTCTGAGTAGTTACAGACAAAATTCAGAGACTTGATTCTTCCGCTTACTGTGACAGATGTCTGACTTCCATAACTGTTAGTATGATTTGTACTAGTGATACTCAGACCTCAGTGGTTCAGGAACCAAATTAGCAGTCGTCATTACTCAAAAGAGCCACAGCGTGAATTCATTTCATTTACACACTCTCTATGTATAGTATATTATATTATTCTCACAACAAATTGACTGACAGAGTATTCTACAACTAGTTAACAACATAGTAAAAGCATCCTGATTGATTAATAATTAAATCACACAGTTTTTTAATATCATGTGCTGCAAAGAGCCACAGGAGACACATTAAAGAGCCACTTGCAGCTCCCGAGCCTGTCTGAGTATCACTGATTTGTACCATTATTACAAAGACTCTTTAATGAAAACCTATAGCCACAATTATAATCTAGTCATCAAAAGTATTAATCACACAAAAATCCCTCTAATTATGTTTTTTTTAAAAATAGACCATGGCAGCAGTATAATATTGCTGGGATGTAAAGAATATCTGAGTAAGAGGATCTATTATGATATGAGTAAAATCAAAATAGACTGAAAAAACATCTTGGACAACTTATTTCAGTAAAATAATAATTGTAAAACATAAATAATACATTGTGTACTTTTTCTTCTCCTTCCGGGGAAGACAGCAGTGTTTTTTCTTCTTGTTCTGGGGTTGGCTCAGCATCTCCAGAGATGAGTTTTCCAAATACCTGTGAGAAGTTACAACAAAGGTTAAACAAAAGTTCAAAACTAGGCTCATATGGACATAAAACTTTTCGAGCTGATAAAATAAGGAGGGTTATACAGTCACTCTTTGTAGTTTAAAACAGATTAACATTGCTTAGTTTTGTGGACCATGTATCAGATTTTCTGATTGCTGGCAACAATATAGTAAAGAGGAGTCTGCACTGGCAGTCAGCATCAGAGAAATTTCAGCCGCTAACATTCGATTACAATATGTCACCATTTTAAAAAGCCTGTCATTCTACATTTAAAATGTCTAGCTTGCTCTCCAATATCTGTGATAATATCCATCACCAACACACACAATGGTTATTCAAAATGTCTGAATTTATATTATTTATATTCCATTAGCACCGAAAGGCCCTGATCAGGATCTTTATGCTATGTACTGTCTGAACACAAATAAAGACAATCTCTCGCCTGAAAAGTTTATAGTCTAAAATGACAAGATAAACAAGAAAGAGATACAGCATATTTTTTAAATGAGGTAGCGGGTGTGGACAAAAGGAAGGAACGAGGAAAAAACATGGGAGAGGAATATAAAGTAGTATGTTGTTGGTAGTGTAAAGAAATGAGGTTTTGCAGGACAGTGGATTGTTTAAACCAAAGAAAGGCAAAAGAAACAAATCAACTGTAAATCAGTACAATGGAAAAGCTCCAGAAGGAAATTTACTTCATCAGCATGTTTAATCACTGTATGAAGTAGTAATTCAAGTTCTTTTCTACCATAGCTATCTACCACTCTATCACCACCCCCCACACAGAAAAAAAAAAATAGCCTTCTTCTTTTTAAAAAGAATGAGTAAATAAATCTCAGCAGCTTTCATGTTCTCCAGTGATTCACCATATGAGATAGTTGCAATGTCCTACCTGGGATGTAATAAGGCGGAATACTCGCAGTGTCTCAGCTTCACAGTTTCTTTGCTGAGCTACACTTGCTGAGATCTGGCCTGCAATTTTAATGCTTTCCCCATCTTTCCATCCTAGTACTTTCACTTGTCGAACTCTTAGTGTGTTCTCTGGGCCCTTCAATTCAATTTTGATGATGTGATTATCTCCACCAGGAAGTTCACTTGTTACCCAACCAATGTGTCTTGAATCCAAATCAACCTGATGAACGGGAATACAAAGATATGACTTTGAAACACAGTATCAGGCTAACTGAGTCACTTACTCCTGGTGAGTTATTGGTACAAATTATCCAGCATACAGTGTAGAAACCAATTATAGCTTAGGTGACACACAAATGTCTGTTCTGAACAACATAAGATTACAAATCTTTTTTTTACTATAAAACTACCAATCTTCACAGGTTAAGATTTCAAAGTCTCAAATTATAAATAAAAAAAGACACGTAACTATTCATTTTCTTCTCACTTTTAAAGCCCAGTTTAAAAAAATCAGTAAAAAGTCATTTTTGTTGGTTATCCAGTTGTACCAGAGTCTATTTCATGCTCTCAGCAGCAATTTATAAACGTGTAAATCACTTTGATGTAAAGTTCTTTCACTTTCTGTAAGAAAAGTAGTTGTCTAAAATATAAAACATGGTTAAAAGCACTTAATTTTTCAAATTCTGTGTCAGACAAAAAAAAAAAATAGAAATACAGGTTGAAATCCTGACCCTACTGAAGTCAGTGGCTAATATCCCATTTACTTTTTAATGGAGCCAAGATTTCATCTCAAGTGTGTTTTTTTTAAATCACAGAAAACAGTATTTAGGTTCCATTTAAAACAAGATTCAAAGTTCTCTGGAGAAAAAAGTTAATGAAAAGCAATAATTATTATACTGTTTGGATAAGTCATCCACAAAAAGAAACTAACCTGACAGTAATTATAATTCTTTGAGATGTGTAGAGTGAATAACCGTTTCTTCTTCTGAGTGCTTATCCATATATGTATTCACTGTGTCTATCAAGCAGGGATCTAGATTGTAGGAGGTAAGTGCTAGGAGTCTATCTACATAGTGATTGTGGGACAACCCTGTAGAATTTAGCATCCCATTTGGATGTCTCCAAAAGAGAGTAGTGCTGGGAAAATGTATGTATTGAGGACCAGGTAACTGCCCTACACATGTTCTAAATAGGGGCATGACTCAAGAAAGCAACTGTTTTTGCCTCTGCACCAGTCAAGTGCGCTGTTGCCTGGGCCCTAGTTAAATGAGCTGTGACCACTATAGGTGAGGTAACGTCCCACTTTACTCAGCACTAATGATACCTCAGCTGGAATACAGTGTCCAATTCAGGGTGCCATACTGCAGGAAAGATGTGGACAAACTGGAGAGAGTCCAGAGAGGAACAAAAATAATAAAAGGTTTAGAAAATCTAACCTGTGATGAAATGCTAAAAAACTGGGCATGTTTAGTTTTGAGAAAGACTGAGAGGGGACCCTGAAGGAAGGACAAGTAGTAATAGGCTTAATCTGAAGCAAGGAAGATTTAGGTTAGATATGAGGTAAACTTTTCTAACTATAAGGGTAGTTAAGCTCTGGAATAGGTTTCCAAGGGAGGCTGTGGAATGGAGGTTTTTAAGTACAGGTTGGACAAATACCTGTCAGGGATGGTCTAGATTTACTGGGTCTTACCTCAAATAAAGGGAAGTTGGACTTGATAACTTCTCGAGGTTCTTTCCAGCCCTACATTTCTGTGGCTCTATGATTCTATATGGCCAATAATGGTCATACTAAAAACACGTTTAGCAAGAAAAGGGTTCTAGATGTTGTTTACAAATGTGGAGGGATGAACTGACAGTGATGCCAATAAGGAGAGAGTAGCACATCCTGGCACACAACACATCAAGGACACTATTGCCCATTAGCTTATAAAACAAAAAGTAGGAGCCTTAAAAGATAGAAAGTGTCTGATCTTCCACTTAGTTCAAGACTCAAAAAGAAGTTGCCGGTGCTTAAACAACTAGTAGGATCAAGGTAACAACGCCAATTTACCATTTTTTTCTTCGAAGCTACAGTAAACAATATAAGGCAGACATAATATGATCATGACTGCTCAAAAACAGTGTGGAAACATACTGTGGTATTCTGAAGAAACTACAAGCGATAGAGAATTCCTGCTAGGAGTTTGTTTCCACAGGAGGGAATTACAGTAATCAAGTTTCATGGTCCTGACAGCTGTTGCAAAATCACCATAGATTAATAGAGGAGCAGATTGTGCAAATTGCACAATTAAACCCCCCACCCCCGTACAATGTCTAACACAAAGCTTTCTATGGAAAGGGCATTACTCAAAAGTGATGACAATATCTTAACAAGAAAGGATGGTCTCGTGGTATGAAGTTTAAAGCAAACTGGCTTGCAACTGACTTCCTATGAGACTCTGACAAGCCATGAAATCTCATTAGGGTTCAATTTTTCTGTATGTAAAAAAGTAATTAACTTCCCAGGGTGTTGTGAGGCTTTATTTGTTAAACAGTTGTGAAGCATTTTGAGATTTATGGTAACACGTGTAAACTACTTCCTCAGATGGGCTGTGTGGTATACATACAAAGGATTATTATTTTTATCATTAACAAGACCTGTTATTTTTACATGAAGCAACATTTGTAATCAGTTACCTGCTTTATTCTGCAAAGATCTTCTACTGCTTTACCAGTCAAGAAAGTAATTGAAGTCACTTTGTTCTGCAACAGACAAGCAAAATCAAAAAGACAAATAAAAACCTCCACAATTAATTCTGAAGGTGAGTAGCATTAGGGTAATTTCTTCCATATTAACATTATGGAGTGCCTTTTCAGAGAGACAGAATTAATGGAGTTAAAACACAAGGTATCTGTATGTCTAAGGCAACCTAAAATTCTCATTACATACAAAAGTAGAAACAAGAAAGTGTATAAATAAAAAAAAATGAAAGTGATTTTATATCGAAAACTTAGGACAATGAAGAATTGCAGAAAAGTTCCATTTAAATCTGCAACCTCTTCTTTTTGCATCACTATGTGCACTTGAAATGAGGACATATACGAAACACTGCAATTACAGATCTACCAGTATGGTTACATACTACATGCAAACACCCTGTGTACTCCATGGCAATGCTGCTGGATTCTGGGGAACTCCATACACCAGACTAGAGCTACCTTCTATGCTTCCACAGACACAACATTCTGAAGATTCATAGCAGGCTGCGCAGCAGGGACAGAAGGATGGTGAAGAAATTTGGCAGCATGTGACCACCAGAAGAAGAAAGGGGAGAGTCCATGTACAAGCAACGCAGATACAGGTAAGCAACCATTTTCATGTTCTCTCCTCAGGTACTAATGTGGAGAGTGGACTAGATGATACATCTGAGGGAAGGGAACAGAAGGAGACTCCACTGATTGGAAGGCATGAGATGCACTGTCCAGGGGATGGGGGTTACACGACCACCGCTCCCAAGAGAAGAAGGTGGGTGGTGTTGGTCGGGGACTCTCTCCTCAGGGGTACTGAGTCATCTATCTGCCGCCCCGACCGGAAAAACCGAGAAGTCTGCTGCTTGCCAGGAGCTAGGATTCACGATGTGACGGAGAGACTGCCGAGACTCATCAAGCCCTCGGATCGCTACCCCTTCCTGCTTTTCCACGTGAGTACCAATGATACTGCCAAAAATGACATTGAACATATCACTGCAGACTACGTGGCTCTGGGAAGAAGGATAAAAGAGTTTGAGGCGCAAGTGGTGTTCTCATCCATCCTCCCCGTGGAAGGAAAAGGCCTGGGTAGAGACCGTCAAATTGTGGAAGTCAATGAACGGCTATGCAGGTGGTGTCGGAGAGAAGGCTTTGGATTCTTTGACCACAGGATGGTGTTCCAAGAAGGAGGAGTGCTAGGCAGAGACGCTCCACCTAACGAAGAGAGGGAAGATCACCTTCGCAAGCAGGCTAGCTAGCCTAGTGAGGAGGGCTTTAAACTAGGTTCACCGGGGGGAGGAGAACAAAGTCCTGAGGTAAGTGGGGACGTGGGATACCAGGAGGAAGCATGAGCAGGAAAGCACGAGAGGGGAGGGCTCCTGCCTCATACTGAGAAAGAGGGACGATCAGCGAGTTATCTCAAGTGCCTATACACAAATGCAAGAAGCCTGGGAAACAAGCAGGGAGAACTGGAAGTCCTGGCATAGTCAACAAATTATGATGTGACTGGAATAACAGAGACTTGGTGGGATAACTCACATGACTGGAGTACTGTCATGGATGGATATAAACTGTTCAGGAAGGACAGGCAGGGCAGAAAAGGTGGGGGAGTTGCATTGTATCTAAGAGAGCAGTATGACTGCTCAGAGCTCCAGTATGAAACTGCAGAAAAACCTGAGAGTCTCTGGATTAAGTTTAGAAGTGTGAGCAACAAGGGTGATGTCGTGGTGGGAGTCTGCTATAGACCACCAGACCAGGGGGATGAGGTGGACAACGCTTTCTTCCAGCAACTGACAGAAGTTACTAGATCGCACAACCTGGTTCTCATGGGAGACTTCAATCACCCTGATATCTGCTGGGAGAGCAATACAGAGGTGCACAGACAATCCAGGAAATTTTTGGAAGTGTAGGGGACAATTTCCTGGTGCAAGTGCTGGAGGAACTAACTAGGGGCAGAGCTCTTCTTGACCTGCTGATCACAAACCAGGAAGAATTAGTAGGGGAAGCAAAAGTGGATGGGAACCTGGGAGGCAGTGACGATGAAATAGTCAAGTTCAGGATCCTGACACAAGGAAGAAAGGAGAGCAGCTGAATACTGACCCTGGACTTCAGAAAAGCAGACTTTGACTCCCTCAGGGAACTAATGGGCAGGATCCCCTGGGAGAACAACATGAGAGGGAAAGAAGTCCAGGAGAGCTGGCTGTATTTTAAAGAATCCTTATTGAGGTTACAGCAACAAACCATCCCGATGTGTAGAAAGATTAGTAAATATGGCAGGCGACCAGCTTGACTTACCAGTGAAATCCTTGCTGATCTTAAACACAAAAAAAAGCTTACAAGAAGTGGAAGATTGGAAAAATGATCAGGGAGGAATATAAAAATATTGCTCAGGCATGCAGGAGTGAAATCAGGAAGGCCAAATCACACTTGGAGTTGCAGCTAGCAAGAGATGTTAAGAGTAACAAGAAGGGTTTCTTCAGGTATGTTAGCAACAAGCAGAAAGTCAAGGATAGTGTGGGCCCCTTACTGAATGAGGGAGGCACCCTAGTAACAGAGGATGTGGAAAAAGCTAATGTACTCAATGCTTTTTTTGCCTCTGTCTTCACAAACAAGTTCAGCTCCCAGACTACTGCATTGGGCAGCACAGCATGGGGAGGAGGTGACCAGCCCTCTGTGGAGAAAGAAGTGGTTTGGGACTATTTAGAAAAGCTGGACGAGCACAGGTCCATGGGGCTGGATGTGCTGCATGGGAGAGTGCTAAAGGAGTTGGCGGATGTGATTGCAGAGCCATTGGCCATTATCTTTGAAAACTCATGGCGATCAGGGTAGGTCCTGGACGGCTGGAAAAAAGCTAACGTAGTGCCCATCTTTAAAAAAGGGAAGAAGCAGGATCTGGGGAACTACCAGCCAGTCAGCCTCACCTCAGTCCCTGGAAAAAATCAAGGAGCAGGTCCTCAAGAAATCAATTCTGAAGCACTTAGAGGAGAGGAAAGTGATCAGGAACAGTCAGCATGGATTCACCGAGGGCAAGTCATGCCTGACTAATCTAATTGCCTTCTGTGACGAGATAACTGGCTCTGTGGATGAGGGGAAAGCAGTGGACGTGTTATTCCTTGACTTTAGCAAAGCTTTTGACATGATCTCCCACAGTATTCTTGCCAGCAAGTTAAAGAAGTATGGGCTGGATGAATGGACTATAAGGTGGAGAGAAAGCTGGCTAGACTGTCAGGCTCAACGAGTAGTGATCAATGGCTCCATGTCTAGTTGGCAGCTGGTATAAAGCGGAGTGCCCCAAGGGTTGGTCCTGGGGCCGGTTTTGTTCAATATCTTCATTAATGATCTGGAGGATGGCATGGATTGCACCCTCAGCAAGTTTGCAGATGACTCTAAACTGGGGGGAGAGGTAGATATGCTGGAGGATAGGGATAGGATACAAAGGGCCCAGACAAATTAGAGGATTGGGCCAAAAGAAATCTGATGAGTTTCAACAAGGACAAGTGCAGAGTCCTGCACTTAGGATGGAAGAATCCCATACACTGCTACAGACTAGGGACTGAATGGCTAGGCAGCAGGTCTGCGGAAAAGGACCTAGGGGTTACAGTGGAAGAGAAGCTGGATATGAGTCAGCAGTGTGCCCTCATTGCCAAGAAGGCCAATGGCATTTTGGGCTGCATAAGCAGGGGTACTGCCAGCAGATCGAGAGACATGATCGTTCCCCTCTATTTGACATTGGTGAGGCCTCATCTGGAGTGCTGTGTCCAGTTTTGGGCCCCACACTACAAGAAGGATGTGGAAAAATTAGAAAGCGTCCAGTGGAGGGCAACAAAAATGATTAGGGGACTGGAACACATGACTTATGAGGAGAGGCTGAGGGAACTGGGATTGTTTAGTCTGCAGAAGAGAAGAATGAGGGGGGATTTGATAGCTGCTTTCAACTACCTGAGAGGTGGTTCCAAAGAGGATGGATCTAGACTGTTCTCAGTGGTAGCAGATGACAGAACAAGGAGTAATGGTCTCAAGTTGCAGTGGGGGAGGTTTAGGTTGGATATTAGGAAAAACTTTTTCCACTAGGAAGGTGATGAAGCACTGGAATGAGTTACCTAGGGAGGTGGTGGAATCTCCTTCCTTTGAAGTTTTTAAGATCAGGCTTGACAAAGCCCTGGCTGGGATGATTTAGTTGGGGATTGGTCCTGCTTTGAGCAGGGGGCTGGACCAGATGACCTCCTGAGGTCCCTTCCAACCCTGATATTCTATGATTCTATACCACAGCAGCTTCAGATCTACTAAAAAGTTGAGGCTTTAAATTCAATAAATCAGTGCAGTACTCCTTGTATCGTTTAATTTTATATTAAGTCCAATGTATTTTACACAGCCCCTAAATTTAAACATTCAGTGTGTTACAAATAATGTGTCAGTTTTCAGGAGAAAAAGTAGAAATTGTGGCAATAGGACAGGAGACAGTCATGATCTTCTGGTACTTGGGGAGGCAAAGGATGCCATTTGGGATTGTAGGAACAAACTCTCCAAGTGGATGTTTTTTCAAAAAACAGTTAGCAGGAAAACAGTTAATAATATGGATATTTAAATTCTAATAATTAGGTTTCAAGAGGTAACAACCCACTGAGAATGAGGCTTACTTTACATTCTGTTTATGTTTGGAAGCTTTTCTTCATAACCAAAAAAAGTAGAAACTTAATGTCTCAAAATGAGATTTAGATTCTGGAGTAGAATTCTGAACCAAACAGGATGGCAAAAGTGGTGGGGAGGAAGACACCAATAAAATCTGTGACTGAATAATACACAAGGCCCTGGCTATGCACTTTTAGTGAAGACAGACAATTTTTTTCTTACCCCAAGATCTCGTGAGTTGTCTACATGAACAGAGACATAGCGAGCATTGATTCCTTTGACACAATTAATTGTGATGTTCTTAGTTTTATTTTTGTCTTCATCTCCTGACTCCCAGAAGGTTTCTGTAGACCCATCTGTCAAACTGCCAATCATGGCAGGTCGGCTTGATGTTTTGATGTCAACAATGCTGGTTAGGTCTTTTAGGCAAATTACTATACACAGTTCCTGTATCAAAAAGATGATTCAAAACCTCAGAAATTTTACAGAAATGAAGCCCAAGTAAAAAAATGTCTAACACACTTTTTAAAGGAATACTTATTAAGATGAATATACTCTCTAAATTAAAAGAAGAAACCTGTCATAATGAGTAAGTTACATGATCAAAGCTCCTGGTTTATTGAGCTCCAGCCACCAGAGGAAATACCATTGAGAACAGTTTCAGTTGCTAAAAAGTGTATTAAGAATAGGAAACAATACTCAGCTTATTTTCTCCTACTCAATTCCCATACCCTCTCTTTACTGTACTTTCCTTTGTAGGTGCTCATTAAAAAGCAGCAATGTGTGCCTTCAAAAGAACAAAAGGAGAGAGAAGAAATGTGAGGAAGAAGGGACCGTGAATAAGTGGAGGTAGGAAAGAGAACATGAGTTTTAAAGGCAATTTTTGAATGAATTTAAATTCAAACATAAAAGGCCCACCTGCTCCTGACCCTAGCAACCAGTAACAAAGTAGGAATGGGCACTACTCCAAAATACCCATTTGAATGAGGTTCAGGTTGAGGGGTAATATTTGAATTTTTAAATCTAAACATCATCCATAAAGGCCCTGATCACGATAGATATTTGTTACTGAAATATTTAAATAAATGGCAATTGTTATTAATACATTTATATGTAATAAAGTATGATTGCTGAAAACTAGAACAGCTTGATTATAGTGCTGAAGGTTATCTACTAATTCATTTTGGTCTACACCTTGTGATATTTACTGATTTAAAACTTGCCTGACTCATGGTTTCAAAGCCAGATTGTATACTGATACTAAAGCTCTCCTCACTATCTCCATCATCAGATTTGGACAAAATGTTGTTAATATGATGAAAGACATTGCTCTGATGCAGGAACTGGTGGTCAGACTGTTTGAATTTGAGGCTCCAACATCTGAAAACATTAAAAATAAGTTTATTAAAAGACGTTTTCAATATTAGTGCACTCTTACAAGCACCATTAGTATTTACCATATATACTCGTTCATAAGCCGAATATTTCTGGCAAAAAAGCGACACATCAAAGAGTGGGGGTTGGCTTATAAATGGGTCTACACCAAAATTTGATGATTTTAAACTCTATGAAATCATTGAATTGAATATCTATACATTGTCGTTTTGTTTGCCTGGAGCGTCTGTAGGCATGGAGCCTCTCAGCTCCCTGTGTCCGCAGTTCGCTGTTCCCAGCCAATGGGAGCTGTGGCCTCCCGCAGCTCCCATTGGCTGGGAACAGCGAACTGCGGACACAGGGAGCTGAGAGGCTCCATGCCTGAAGATGCTCCAGGTAAACAAAACGTCCCAACACACCAGCGGCTTACCCTCAAGGGCTAGGAGCCAAAGTTTGCCAATCCCCGAAATATACGGTCGGCTATGAAAGGGTCAGACAGTTTTTATTATTTTTACCTATCCATCTTTGGGGGTTGGCTTATAAAAGAATGGGCTAATGAATGAGTATGTACGGTACATTATTTTAATTATTGCATAATTTTAAAAATTTAAGCTTTATAAACGTTTTGAAAGGAAACATCAGGATCAGAAACATATTGTGTATCATTCTGAAGAAGGCAAGAAGAAATATTTGTTAGCAATGTGAAAAGTCTAAAGCAGGAATATTTGTTATAGTCACACGAGAGTTGAATTCAATAATAATTATTCCATATATTCCTTTATGGTAGCTATAATAGCAAAATGAAGAATACGGAAAATTTGGGGAATAGCCAAATGACAGATTTTTCAAACAAAAGGTATTTAAGCTATATACGGCTTATGCATGTACATTAAAGAACACAGTGATCTAATTATTTTTACACTAAAAGTAATGGACATGGTACAAAACTTAAAATCAAATACATTTTTCTCTATAAACCCTTTGTTTATGCCAGGGTTAAATAAATATATTTTTTCTCATTTTTAAAATAGCATACCAGGCACTTCAGACTTCTAAAATACATTGCAAAATCTTCTAATGAGTTAGTTTACAATGCTTGGATGTGTTGGGCCTTTCAGAGTTTTCCCCTATTTTGTACCTACCTTAGGGCCATTTGTTGCAATGAACTACCACTGGGGAGAGACATCATAAGATCAGAGATGGTCTGAAGCAGACGATGGAAAGTGTGGGGCAATGGATGAGCTGCTTCACCAGCGATCACTATATCTGACAGTGGATGTTCACATACTCTTGTGTCTTTCTCCTAAGATTCAAAGGAAATATGTTACACTGGCTCTGCTATTAAGTGGCTTTCAGAAAATAAATATATATAGACAGACAAAAACAACATTAAAACAGTTCAGGTTAAGAGTTTATACAAATAATTTAGAATAAAATATATTCTAGGGATGTTGTGACTATTCCCAAACGAATTGTTATAAACTGCCGGAAAGACAGAGATAAAGTTAACATTAAAAGAAATCTAAAGAGGTTAAAATACAGAAACGCACAATTAGGATTGACACCATGTAATATAAGCATTTTACAGTTTGTGGTCCCGCATTAGTTTAAACTGATATTTTGAAGTCCCATTAACTTTTTTCTTTCCATCCTCCCAGTGTCCCTACCAAGCAGAGTGAAGGTAGTTTGGGTGCCTAAATCTGCAATGCTATACCTTAACATACTTCATTTCTTTTTTAAACTTAACTCTGAATTTCCTGGGTTTATTAAAAAAACTTGTTTTTTTACAGCATTTTTAAAATTTATTTTATCTTAAAATTACTGAAACATATTCGCAAAAAGAAAAGGAGTACTTGTGGCACCTTAGAAACTAACCAATTTATTTGAGCATAAGCTTTCGTGAGCTACAGCTCACTTCATAGTATGCATCCGATGAAGTGAGCTATAGCTCACGAAAGCTTATGCTCAAATAAATTGGTTAGTCTCTAAGGTGTCACAAGTACTCCTTTTCTTTTTGAAAATACAGACTAACACGGCTGTTACTCTGAAACCTGAAACATATTCTTAACCTTCTTACCAACTTAATGTAGTTTTTGTCTGGGAATTTCCCAGGCTTTTTTTAAAATCGAAAATTTCATACATGAACACGAACAAGAAACTGAAAAGAGAATGTTACCACATGATATTTCTAATTATTTTAAAATATGAAATATCAACCTTAATTTTTTTGGAAAAATTAAACAGGTTATGGCCCAATTCATCAGTATGTACCAGCTGTTCTATGCCACTCTGGAGCAGTAAAAAGCGGAAGCCCACTGGTCCATTAAGCCGTGTTTGCAGCTGCTTTTTTTCCCCCCTCATCTGAGTAGCACAAACCAGCTGGAGTGTACACCCCAATTTCTCCCCTCCTTGTCTTCCAAACCACCCCTGCCTCTTGTACCTCTTTACAAACCCTTCAACACATCATCCTAATCTACCTCCTACTTCCCATCCCGCATATTGACATGAAGCATAGGCTCCTGAAGAGACAAAATCCCTTGCTTTACCGGCCACTCCGTGTATACTCTACAACCTAAGAAGGATGTGCCTGGGGTTATAGTCTTTGTTGGAAGTGGGGAGTTGAACTACATCTCCCCCTCCCCAGTCCCTTTCACTTTTCCCCTGTCCTACTACCATAAGGGAGGCTAAGACATTTTGAGAAACCATGACTAGCATTGTCAATACTGTGCTTGTCCAGAATATGAACAGTCCACAACTAGGCTTTCAGACACCTGAGATGAATCCTGGCAAATAACCCACAAGTGCCAGGCAGGACTGTACGGACATCCTGGAGCCCATTTGGATTTTCTGTATGAGTCCACTAATGGAGAGGATGTAACCGTCTGGTAAGCAATGTAACATTATTCAGTCTCGCCTTGCCCTGATAGACTCTATTGACTGTGTGGGTTCCAGGGTGGATTTCTCCAGGTTCACTCTGAGACTCAACCTCTCAAACAGATGCAGAAGCATGGTGGTTTCTTCTTGTATTTCCTGGTAAGATCATAGCTTTAGGAGTTAGGTACATAAGGGTAAACCATCCCTCCTTGATAGCGAAAGCGAGCTGCAGCCATCACCAATATCTTGGTGAACACTCTTGGTGCCATCAAGAGTCCAAAAAGGAGAAATCTGTACTGGTTATTTTGTTGGCCATCCACAAATCTTGGGAATCTCCTGTGTGCTGGATGTATGTCCACATGAAAAACAGGTACTCTGAGATTGAGGGCCATGAACCAATTGTCTGGATCCAGAGACAGGACAATTGACCATAGGGTCACCATTCTGAACTTTAGGTGGCAGATGAAACTTTTCACCTCTGTGAGGTCCAGAATGAGTCTCCATCCCCTTGTCTTCTTGGAGTCAAGTACGTACTGCAAGTAAAAAGGAGTACTTGTGGCACCTTAGAGACGAACAAATTTATTTGAGCATAAGCTTTCATGAGCTACAGCACAGCTCACAAAAGCTTATGCTCAAATAAATTTGTTCGTCTCTAAGGTGCCACAAGTACTCCTTTTCTTTTTGCGGATACAGACTAACATGGCTGCTACTCTGAAACCTACCTCAAGTAGAATCTCTTTCCCCTTGTTGCTAGAGATACTAGTTGTATCATTCCTAGTTTGTGTGGTGTTTCCCGGTCCTCTTCCAGGGGGGTTTGAAGTGATTATGCCACCCTCTTAAGCAAGACCTGGAAGGCCTTAGAATCATCAGGGCACAGGTGGAGAAGCTGGAATCACTGCCTTGTCTGGGGAAGAGGAGAAAAAGGTCACCAGTTAAGAATCCTCCTGTTTGTGTTGTTTGTCTTCCTCATGCTGCTGAAATTATGCCTCTTGGTAAGGCTGAGGAAGCTCTTCTCTCCTCTGGGAGCTCTGGATCTCCTTGGGTTCCTTATCTCATGAGGTGACTATATCGGCCAGTAGTTTCATGGATATCCTGGGCCCCAATGCTGTCATTGCAGAATTTCATAACCCCATGGCATAGGTCTGGGTGCCAGAAGCTATACGGAGGGTATTCTCTCATGTGAGAATAGTGAGATACCATGGAGACTCCCAATGTTCTGTCCAGCCTGAGACTCCTTAAGGGACCCTAGGGGGCGAAGTCCGGGAGTAGGTGTGTCCAATAGCTCTTTTCTGTCTCTGAAGATTTGGAATCTGGATTCAGCGGGGGAGCCCTTAAGACTGGAGGAGGCAGTGATGATCTGTCTCTTCTCATTGACGGTACTGGTCCGGCTTGACCCCTACTTGTAGACAGGGACAAAGAGAGGTACTGCAGGGATACCAATACTGGCTGAAGTCCTGGTTCTAGGTGTTGAGGTCTTCAAAGAAGTGGTGATGCCACTTTCAGGAGCACTAAAAGGTAGCTTGCAGCCAAGAACTAAGCCTGAGTCAATGGAGTCATGTCCCTGGCTCAGGCCACATAGGATCCAGTGGCGCTGATGTGCGTTACAGTGCTGAAGAAGCAGTCCGAATACTGTAGGGTGCTGCTGTTTTGCCCTGTGAGGAAGTCCCAGTGTGCTTCTTCCCAGTACCGGTTGGTCCTGTTATGGACCAGGAAGCTCCCAATGACTTGGTATGGGACAGGGACTTCTGCCTCTTTGTAGAGGGCTTGGACAGGAAACCTTCCCTCTTGGCTTTGTGGGAGCAGTTGCCTCCCCCTGCCCCTTCCACTCTGACTCTCTCAGGGGTGCTGGTTTTGGAGCTGCCAGGGAACAAAGAGGAGTCACTGCTACCTTCTTCAGGCCAACAGACAGGAGGGTCTTCCCCATCAGAGACTGATCCCACCTTCATAGCCTCCTCCATGATGAACTTACAGAGTCAAAACTCCCCAGAATGCTTAGTTCTACTTGGGAATGACCTGCAGATACTGCACCTGGAAGGGATGTGGGTTTTCCCCAAGCAGTACAGACAGAGGTTGTGAAAGTCTGTGACTGAGAAGGGTTTGTGGCACTTTACGCAACTTTTTAAACATACTCTGGTCCTGTAACCACTGGAAGGCTGAGGCTGAAGGGTGGGGGTGGTACAGCAATGGCTCGCTCCCCACCCTGCAGAGGAGTTCCAAAAACAGACAGATACTACTAGGGAAAAATCTTTGGTCCCAGGTATATGGAGTGCATGCACAACCTGAAGTGCACCACACATAGGGACAATCACTCAAATTAGTAGTAGTTTAGTTTTTTAATTACTGGGTAAGGTTCCCCCACAAAAAGAGGAAGTTTGGGATTTTTTCCAGGTTGCTTTTTCCAGTTACATAACCACACCTTCTCCCCTTCCTGGATGGGCACATAATTCCCCTATTTCCTGGCATTTAAGTCTGGCATGCTCGCTTCCGACTCATCTGTTTCTCCATCTTCTGGAATGCTGTCCCCACATCACTCATATACGACTCTGTCATGTCACCCACCTATGTAGATGCAGGGGACCTTGCGAGTTGATTCTTGCTGCCTGAACATCAAGTCACAGGGACGCATGGGTTTGCTGAGTCCAAAAATAATCTCATCAGGAGAGTAATAGATAGCTGAGTGCTGGCCAGCATTATATGTAAAGATGACTTTGTATTCCAGTTTTGCTGGACTTCACTGACAGATGCTAAGCATGGAACCAGTGGTGTGGTTTACTCTCTCCACTTCTACATCACTCGCAGAGTGGGGGACATTGGGCCTCACATTGGTTATCTGGAGTTGTCAGCAAACCTTGTGCAATAACCATGGTTCAAATTTCTTCCCCAATCACTACAGATACAGCTTGGTGGTCTGATCTGCAATACTACATGTTTCATCAATGCAGCTGTAACTGTTTCAACCCTTTATGCTCTAGTAGTTGTGCCGCCACATACTTTGAGAGGGTGTCAGACCAGCAAATACTGATTTACAGCTGGTATTTCTGGTAGTGAGCCTTTCAAGTCAATATATGTGAACTCAAAACATGGGAGGAGCATCTGGTAGAAGCGGAAAGGATTCTAAAACTTTTTAAGGAGTCAGGATTTAAATGGGGTTTGTGGAAACAAAGAGTCATCTAAGTACATGAGGAGGTCTTCAGTTCTCAAAACTTGGGTTAGGTCATTTACTACCCTCTGAAACATCCTGGTGCATTAATAAGTAATTGAGACAATCCATAGTGTGTCACAAAGGCATTTTTTTCTGGATTATCAGGTGCCACTTTAATCTGATGGAATCCAAATACCAAATCAAAACTACTAAAATATTTTGCTCCTGACATTTTATCCAGGGAGTCTGCTATGTGGGAGTAGCTATCTTGAAATGTTGTGAATTAAGTTTCTTGTAGTCAACATATCTTCAGGCCTCCTTTGGGCTTTTTCACAGTTATAGTTGGAGATACCCAAGATGATGTAGATTGTGCAATCAGGCTATCATGCAGCATATGATGTAGCTTCTCTTCCACTGCTAATATACCAGGGGAATCAGATATTGGAGCTGCGTCGCAGGAACGCTCCCTCACTTAAGAACAATCCGAGGCAGTACCTGATCACATCTCTCAAGATCTTCATTATTCTTGGAGAACACACTAGCATACCATAAGAGCTGCTGTTCTAATCACTTCTTTTTGTCACCTTCTCTGGCAGCATCTCTCAAGTCAACACATAGCTCTTTTACATCTTTTAGTCTCTACCCCATGAGAGGTTTTTAGATATCAGCCATTGTATACTGTCTCCAAGGTCTGATTTTTCACTAGCTGCACTTCCTAGTCAGTGACATTAACTGCTCCTACCCAGAACTCACCCTTTGGTCCAGCTCAATACAGAGATCTGCTAAACAGCAATCCTGCCTGGATATTTGTAGCTTCACACTCTCCTTCAGGTTCACTACAGCAGTCCTTTATCTTTATGGGCATTACTGCATGATGACCTGGCTTCACCACAACTTTATTCCAAGCCATCACAGGGAGCAGTTCTTCTCTGTCACTCTGTAGGCCTGGCAGAGCCAACTTTAAGCCTCCAAGAGTTGCCCCCCCCAACTCCCCTGGGTCCGCACTTCCTCTTACTCCCAGATCAGATACAGAAATGTAATATACAATACTACAACCTAACAGTAAGAGAGATACAGCACCATTTATTGGTAGAGGCTATTTGCACTGATCATTACACTACCTGAAATCTGTTACTTTAAAACAGTAGTGTTTTTCATCACAAGATCACACCATTAAAGAGAAGAAATATAATTCAAATACAAGTCAAGGCCATATACATTAGCTTAATTTAAAATAATTTCATTATCAAGCTTTGCAAAAAACCCTGGAACACACTTAACTACAAAGTTGAAAAACTGTTGCCAATTACTCGCCTGCCAGAAAATTACTCATCCCAGTCAAGTGGGTGAGGAGAGTTTTGCAAGACTACTTCATTATAGCAAAAAGAATAGTTGCCTCTATAGGAGAGGTGGTATAACTGAACGACATAAATTATGCCAGCATAACCTGTGGTTTACACAAGCCCTAAGAATAATGGAGTTTCTTAGAGAAAATTTCCCTCAGTTTTCTGGTAAGCAATCTAAGCATAGTTTTCAGTTACTGTACTTGTCAAAAACAGCATTTTCTATTATAGAGAATGTTTTAAACAGTTTAAGTGCAAATCAATGTACTAAAACAAAACTACAATGGATCAGCAGAATATCATTCAGCAGTCATGAAAAGCGAATTAAATTTAAGGGTGATCAACAAAAACAAATACTGCATAGATATGTTCTTGAAAAAAGTGAACTAAAATTTCCCATTCCATAGTTAAGATTTTGTTTCTCACTAAAAGTTACACAATATACAAGATTAATCTTTGTTTTCACTTTTACACATTCAGAAAATATTTTTAAACTACTTGTACAGTCATACCCACAATTTCCATAATATACTTTATGAGTAGCATGTTAAAATCTCACATACTTGCTCTGCATTTTCTTTATTTGCTTTGTTCTCCTCATCCTCGTCTTCCTCAGGTTCCATAGGGGCAGGAGTCAGTGAAGCCACAAAATGCCATAAAATATCATGAAGAGAAGTTGTTTGAATGACATTACAGAGAAGCCAGTTAAAAGCCTAAAACAAATGTAGGTAGTTATAATTTAGGTAAGGAAAGTTGGAGATATGGATATAGAGTTCAACAAAAAGATTTATTTTAAACATGTCACAGGAGATGCACTAGTATTTTGAAAAGTTATCAAAAACACTGTTGCACAAGCCCTTTTATTAAGCTATAAACTATTTCTTACAATGATGTAAATATATCATAGGGAATACACCACACTGATGGCTCATACACACAGACAGTGTGCAGCAAGCTGAGGGGCAACTCTACAGTGCTCTAGCCTGTCACACACGAATTGATCATGTGGAGATCATGTGGACTCTGTTACAGAACAGCAGTTTAAAACAAAGCTTGAAAAAAAAAAAGTCGCTTAGATACATTTAAAGATTAAAGAAACACTGCTGACCATCCAAACTAGCACATTTACAGTTAACATTTCTATTTTTATATTTCTGATTTTGCAGATATTATGGCTACTTAGACTTGTTTTAAAACTTGCTGGAAGTCTCAATTTGGGATTAGTAAAAGAGCATTCTCTTTTTTGTATTAGTATTTAATTTAATATAAAAATTTGTTTCAAAACTTCTCTGGAAGAAGGATAAGTAACTGATATGTCATTTTTATTACAATTAGATCCATTAATGCGTTCATACCTCCATAGCAAAGACTCGGCAAGCAGATTTCCGTAAGGCTTGTTTCATTGCTATTTCAAGTCCTTCCAGATCATGGTGCTGGATTACAAATGCCAGAACTGGCCACTGGAAATTTCTCTCTCCTTTAGAAAGAGAGCTGTGGGCGGAGATTAACCGAGAAAGTTCAGGAGATGGATGTCTCAGGAGAGAGGATCCCACTTCTATTTAAAAGTATAAAAATATATATATATATTAGATTCTTTGTGTAATTGTTTTTACTGCAGCTATAAAAATCGAAGTACTAGTTTGCTATTATTTATAAAATAGTATTTTTTCCTTGTAGAACAATATAATACAATCCCTGAAGTGAAAAAATTGTGCTTCACTTCAGGGTAAGCAGACACTAAAAATCACAAGAATACTTCCTGAGTTTTAAAACCAAGCAGAAAACTCCCAGGAATTTATTTCAGACCTGAATAAATTCCTGAACCACTCTTAACGCTCTGCATATTTCTCATAACTTACATGCGGTTAATGTTTGACAAGCTATTAGTATTTGGAACTGAGTGAATAATGGATTTTTTGGTTCACCGTCAATTCCAAAGTATCAAAAAATGTTTAATTTCAGATTGAAACGAAAACAACATTTTGAAAGCTTTTCAGTGAATTGAAAAAGTTTTGAACTGGGTCAAACCAAAACATTTCATTTTGACCAACCCGGAATTTTTCATTTCAAAAGCAAAGGAGGACTAGATTCACAAAGTAACCAGAGACTGAGAAGGAGGAGGTTTCTTTCACCCTTTGTCTGATGCGGAAAAGGGACTTTTCACTGAAAAAAGTCTGCCCAGCTCTATTAATTACATACATTTATCACAAATGGTAATTTTTTTCCCTACAGTCTTTCACTGAGGAACTGTAATCCTATTGTCCTTAAACTCCATTTACTTTTTTTAAACTAAAAATAGATATTTTAGAAAAGTGGAAATACTTTTTCTGCTTTAAGATGTCTATTTTTTACCTGCGTCGCCACTGTTGACTCTTCGTCTGGGAATGGCCTTAACCCGTGCAGGTAAAATCGAGTGCTGTTTGTCGTATTCTGATGCAACAACTGAGTATGATCTTTGAAAGACTGTGCGCTTTGCCAGGTCTGTATCTGTTATTGGACTGGTCTCCAAACTTCAAAGAAATCAGTGAGGTCATAAAAACTTTTTTTTTAAGTTTCAGTGATGACATAACTCAGACAAAATTCAGAACTACAGTATTATCATTAAAAAACTACGCTTTAAAGACTGGAAATGAAGCAGACTAGAAAGCAGCATACATTTGGTTAATGGCAATACTACCGATGTATGAAAATTTACCTTATGCAACGTAACAGTAATAACTAGATGAACTCATATACTTGTTCATATAGTATGGCCAAAGAGAAATTCTTGCAAATTCTTTCAACATATACGTGTATCTTGTATTTCTTAAAATATATAATTGTGATGTAACAAGTTAAACCCTGACTATCCAAGTATTTCATGGCGGGAGGGGCAAGGAGAGGCATCCAAAGTATTCAGATGACTGAGTTTCAGATACACAAATGTATGATGTAGACACAGATTTATAAACTCCATGGGCCTCCTACATGAAATTTAAAAGTTTGTTTAGTGGGGGAAATAACGTTTCCCAGCCAGTTCTGATCTGCTGTTGCCAAGCCCCTGGAATGTTTCACTCCCTACTTTGTGTGAACTTCGTATGGTCTGCAGAAGAGCTCCCGCTTCCCAATCTTCCCACAGGGCATGGGAGAGCCCCACTGCCCCAAGTCTCAATAGGGGCAAGGTGGCTACACCAAGATAATCCTGTTAGAGCAGAGATTTGAGATCTATTGACCAGATACCTCATTATCTTTACAGAAAGTGGTCATGTTTAAATATTGGCATTCAATAAATTTGTTTTTATATGTCAAGTTCGATGACATAGAAATAAATAAATAAAATTTTTGTGGCTGATTATGTCCTCCTAATATATGAAATATCCCAGATTTTGTTTCCATTTGTTTGCTTTAGTGCCAAAGTTCAGACTTGCAGCAATTCTGTGTTAAAATAAAATAATATGAATTAGTTTAAAGCTTTGAACAGAATTGGAGCTGGTGTTCGAAAAGGTATGAGAGAATGTTCTCTTTCTGTAAAGAAGTACGATTTCTGGTAGCCTATAAGCGAAAAACGTATACAAGTTATGGCTATAATTCAAGCGTTGAGCTGACTTGGTACTTTGGCTACCTATTGCAGCAACAAGTCCCATTACCCTTGTGTTCACTTCAGTGCTGTGCTGTGCTAGTATGTTAGCTAACAGTTATCAAGAACTACACTGGCATACCTTGGTGGCATGGATTTCATGTTACTCTCTGGTTCCTCAAAGACATTAGGACATGCATCAGGAGTGACTGATATGTATGGTGCAGGTACTGAAGTTGAACGCAGATATCTCATCTCATCTTGGAAGAGGTTGTCATCTTGATAGACAACAAAGTTTTCATGATGATGCCTGCATTAAAGTAGATATTTAAACTAATGATGATGATGATTTGTATTATCACAGTGCTTAAGAAACCTATTGGACCAGAACCCCATTGTGCTGGGCATTGTACAAACCCAGAAAAAAAAGAGTTCAAAACCAACCGACCCTTTCCAGGCCAATTAGCTAGCAATTATTGTCACTTACCATGTCTGTACATCTACCGCATTTGAGCCTAACCTGGTTGTGGCCTTTAGGAACTGAAGCAATGTAAATGTTAATATGGTGCTGAAGGATGTGGATTTGTTTATCATTTGCTAATGTTTCGCAAACAGCAGGGCTTCTCAAGATGATGTTACTTATTGCAGAACCAAATTTCCTCATTTCATCCTGAACCATTTTAGAGCTCATGAACATTATATACTAAATTGAAATATACTGGGAAATACAAAGAGGCACATGCTTATATGCTCTGAATTGAGTGAAGGTTTGAGGGGACTATGTATATTAGGCTCAAGTCATAATGTGAGTCTTATTATGGAGTTCTGCTACCAAGTTCTTAAATCACTGAAATTTAAGTTTTAAGAATTATTAATCAAGCATCCAAAAGTGTGTTAGGGTACCTCCCAAATTCAATAGCTCTGATCCCTGGAGCAAATGCAATCTAAACAGACATGAAAATACCATGAAAGATGGAGAGAAAGTCAGGGGACAAGATGATAAAGAAGCATGAGACTGCTTCCAGAGAGCAGCACATTTTTATATATACATTTTAGTTTAGTACATAAAATACACATTTTATTTTTATTCAAACATG
This sequence comes from Lepidochelys kempii, assembly GCF_965140285.1. NCBI lineage: Eukaryota > Metazoa > Chordata > Testudines > Cheloniidae > Lepidochelys > Lepidochelys kempii. Next base: position 81,477,130 of record NC_136380.1, read on the forward strand.
AATAAATATATTTATGAACTCATGAGTAGCTTTCATTACCTTGCTAAAGTCTGCAGATAGAGGCATGGCATTTTAATGGGAAAGTCCTCAGAAATTCCTTCTTTAACACTGGGAAGCTGCGACTGGAATGGTTTTGCAGGATGATAGCACAAAATACTGGGCTCAGCAGCACTGCTCAGGGACAGCAAAAACAGAGCATTGGCTTTAATCACTTGATGAGCTTCCATGGTTGGCAAGGCACGAGGAGTCTTAACTTGCATTGGTTTTCTCCTGTATTGTTTAACCTAGAATACAAAAATGTTACATGTTCACATCACTATTTTATTACAAGAAAGGATTAGATTTAGAAATGGGTATTTTTAGTAAAAGTCATGGACAGGTCACAGGCAATAAACAAAAATTCATGGCTTTTACTATAAATACCCATGATGACAATCTCTGCTCCTAGGGCCCTGCTGATCTGGGGGGCCCCTACTCAAGTATGTGTGGGGGGCTGACTGCCCTCAGCAGCACGCTGCTCCAAGGCCCCCAGAGACCGCTCTCCCCAGGGACTGCTGTTACGTGTTGATTATTCAGTAGTTGGTGGCTCGTTGTCTTGCTGCATCCTCTGTTCATTTGGGTCAGTTTCAATCAGTTCATTAACGACCTGATCATTCCACCCAGACCCCCATGTGACACACACGCACACACTTTCTGTCTCCAGCACTGTTTTGGGAGCAGCGTTAACCATTTTGCACCCACTTAGCCCTGGTCTACACTATGAGTTTAGGTCAAATTTAGCAGCGTTAGATCGATTTAACCCTGTACCCGTCCACACGACGAAGCCATTTTTGTTGACTTAAAGGGCTCTTAAAATCTATTTCTGTACACCTCCCCAACAAGGGGATTAGTGCTGAAATTGGTAACGCCGGGTCAAATTTGGGGTAGTGTGGACACATTTTGATGGTATTGACCTCCGGAGCTATCCCAGCGTGCTCCCTTGTGACTGCGCTGGACAGCACTCTCAACTCAGATGCACTAGCCAGGTAGACACGAAAAGCTCCAGGGACTTTTGAATTTCATTTCCTGTTTGCGCAGCGTGGCACAGGTGACCATGCAGAGCTCATCAGCAGAGGTGACCGTGGAGTCCCAGAATTGCAAAAGAGCTCCAGCATGGACCGAACAGGAGATACTGGATCTGATCGCTGTATGGGGAGATGAATCTGTACTATCAGAACTCCGTTCCAAAAGACGAAATGCCAAAATATTTGAAAAAATCTACAAGGGCATGAAGGACAGAGGCTATAACAGGGACCCGCAGCAGTGCCATGTGAAAATGAAGGAGCTCAGGCAAGCCAACCAAAAAACCAAAGAGGCAAACGGCCGCTCCGGGTCAGAGCCCCACACATACCGCTTCTATGATGAGCTGCATGCAATTCTAGGGGGTGCCCCTACCACTATCCCACCCCGTATGTAGACTCCTGCAAGGGGGGAGTCTCTCACAACAGAGATGAGGATTTAAGGGACGAAGAAGACGACGAAGAAGAAACCGTTCTCCCCGACATCCAGGAACTGTTTAACACTCTGGACCCAATACCCTCCCAACCCGGGTTCCCGGAACTTGAAGGCGGAGAAGGCACCTCTGGTAAGTGTACCTTTGTAAATATAATACATGGTTTAAAAGCAAGTGTGTTTAATGATTAATTTGCCCCGAAGACTTGGGATGCATTCGCGGCCAGTACAGCTACTGGAAAAGTCTGTTAACATGTCTGAGGATGGAGCGGAAATCCTCCAGGGACATCTCAGTGAAGGTCTCCTGGATGTACTCCCAAAGCCTTTGCAAAAGGTTTCTGGGGAGGGCAGCCTTATTCCGTTCTCCATGGTAGGACACTTTACCACGCCAGGCCAGTAGCATGTAGTCTGGAATCATTGCATAAAAAAGCATGGCAGCGTATGGTACCAGTGTTTGCTGGCATTCAAGCAACATCCATTCTTTCTCTCTCTGTGTTAGCCTCAGGAGAGTGATATCATTCATGGTCACCTGGTTGAAATAGGGGAATTTTATTAAGGGGACATTCAGAGGTGACCATTCCTGCTGGACTGTTTGCCTGTGGCTGAAAATAAATCATCCCTGCTGTCAGCCACACGGTGGGGGGAGGGGTGAAGCGATCATCCCAGAGAATTGGGTGTGTGTGGAGGTTTAGTTGGGTTCGTGCTGCACGTTCCCCCGAAAATCGCAGCCCCTTCTTTTAACTAGCCAACCCATTTTAAATGGCCAACCCAACGGGTGCTTGGTATGGGAAATGAGGGCGCTGCTGTTTGAAACCATTCCCACATGTTATGAAGGTTAAAGAAGCCAAAAGACTGTGGCTTACCATGGCTGCCTGCAAGCCGAATTCTGTTGCCTGGTCCTGCGTGTGTTATCTCTCACACCAAACTGGCAGGTCCTCAATATAAGAGGCAAAATGTACCGAAAGCACATGTACTATGTAATGTTAACAGCTTGGTTCACCCCAAAAGAGTCTACCCATTGTTCTCTAAAATGTGTATTTTTAAATACTGTTCTCCCATTTTTTCCTTCTGCAGCTGCAAATATTTCAAAGCTCCCCTTATCATCTCTGTCCCAGAGGCTAGTGCAGATAAGAAGAAGAAAAAAATTGGACTCGCGATGAAATGTTCTCTGAGCTCATGCAGTCCTCCCACACTGAAAGAACTCAGCAAAATGCGTGGAGGCAAACAATGTCACAGTCCAGGAAAGCACAAAATGAACGCGAGCACAGGAGGGACGCGCGAGAGCAGGCAGCGGCGGGAGCAAGAGGAGAGGTGGTGGCAGCGTGATGAGAGGAAGCAGGATGCAATGCTGAGGCTACTGGAGGAACAAACGGATATGCTCCGGCATATGGCTGAGCTGCAAAAAAGGCAGCAGGAGCACAGACCGCCGCTGCAGCTTCCCCAAGTTCCATTGCCTCCTCACGCAAACACCCAAGAATGCCGGGGGGTGTCCTCCAGGCACCCAACCGCTCCACCCCAGAGGACTGCCCAAGCAACAGAAGACTGGCATTCAATAAGTTTTGAAGTGCAGTGTGGCCCTATCCTTCCCTCCTCCACCATCCCTCCTGGTGCTTCCCTCCTCCCACACCCCTCCTGGGCTACCTTGGCAGTTATCCCCCTATTTGTGTGATGAATTAATAAAGAATGCATGAATTTGAAACAACAATGACTTTATTGCCTCTGCAAGTGGTGATTGAAGGGGGAGTACGGTTGGCTTACAGGGAAGTAGAGTGAACCAAGGGGGTGGGTTTTCATCAAGGAGAAACAAACAGAACTTCACACCGTAGCCTGGCCAGTCATGAAACTGGTTTTCAAAGCTTCTCTGATGCGCAGCTCGCACTGCTGTGCTCTTCTAATGACCGTGCTGTCTGGCTGCGCATAATCAACAGCCAGGCGATTTGCCTCAACCTCCCACCCCGCCATAAACGTCTCTCCCTTACTCTCACAGATATTGTGGAGCACACAGCAAGCAGTAAACGCTTTTGAACGTCCAAATGCATATTCTACCACCACTCTGCACTTGCTCAGCCTATAGTTGAACAGCTCCTGACGACTGTACAGGGTGCCTGTGTATGGCTTCATGAGGTAAGGGGTAGACTGTGTCCCCAAGGATAACCCTTAAGGGGTAGGCTGTGTCCCCAAGGATAACTATAGGCATTTCAACATCCCCAATGGTTATTTTCTGGTCTGGAAAGTAAGTCCCTTGCTGCAGCTGTTCAGACAGACCAGAGTTCCAGAAGATGCGAGCGTCATGAACCTTTCCCGGCCATCCCACGTTGATGTTGGTGAAATGTCCCTTGTGATCCACCAGTGCTTGCAGCACCATTGAAAAGTACCCCTTTCGGTTTATGTACTGGCTGCCAAGGTGGTCCGGTCCCAAGATAGGGATATGCGTTCCATCTATAGCCCCACCACAGTTAGGGAATCCCACTGCAGCAAAGCCATCCACTATGACCTGCACATTTCCCAGAGTCACTACGCTTGATAGCAGCAGCTCAGTGACTGCGTTGGCTACTTGGATCACAGCAGCTCCCACACTAGATTTGCCCACTCCAACTTGATTCCCGACTGACCGGTAGCTGTCTGATGTTGCAAGGTTCCAGAGGGCTATCGCCACTCGTTTATGAACTGTGAGAGCTGCTCTCATTTTGGTATTCTTGTGCTTCAGGGCAGGGGAAAGCAAGTCACAAAGTTCCATGAAAGTGCCCTGACGCATGAGAAAGTTTCACAGCCACTGGGAATCACCCCAGACCTGCAACACTACATGGTCCCACCAGTCTGTGCTTGTTTCCTGGGCCCAGAATCGGCATTCACGTCATGAGCCTGCCCCATTGCCACCAGGATGTCCAAATTACGGGGGCCCGTACTTTGAGAGAAGTCTGTGTCCATGTCCTCATCCCTCTTGTCACTGTGCTGCTGTTGCCTTCTTGCCTGCCTGTGCAGGTTCTGGTTCTGAACATACTGCAGGATAATGTGTGAGGTGTTTACAATGCTCATAATTGCTGCGGTGATCTGAGCGGGCTCCATGCTTGCCGTGGTATGGCGTCTGCAGGAGAGCAGAGTTGCGTGGAAGCGGTGGCTGACGATGGATGCCACGAGAATAGATATTTATAGAGAACGACGAGAGGACCTGTGAGGTCGATTCATGAGAGCAGAGCTGCAGCGGAAGCAGTGGTTGGATGATCAGTTTTGCAGACCTATTGCACCGTCTGCTGCCAGCAGCACCAGGACACAACAGTGGCGGTGTCGGTGAGCTGAGCTGATGGGGCTGCACGCTTGCCGTGGTATGGCGAAACAAGAGCAGGACAGCAGAGTTGCAGAGGAAGTGGTGGATGATGATGGTCATATAGAGGACCTGCGAAGTGGATTCATGGCACCAGGAGAGCAGAAGAGCAGAGTTGCAGCGGAAGTGGTGGTTCGATGATTATGGTTAGCAGTCCTACTGCACCATCTGCTGAAAGCAGTAGGGCGTCCGCACGGAAAAATGGTGCAAAACGATTGTCTGCTTTTGCTTTCATGGAGGGAGGGGCGACTGACGACATGTACCCAAAACCATCCGCGACAATGTTTTTGCCCCATCAGGTATTGGGAGCTGAACCCAGAATTCCAATGGGCGGTAGAGACTGCGGGAACTGTAGCATAGCTACACACAGTGCAACACTCCGAAAGCCAATGCTAGCCACGGTACTGTGGACGCACTCTGCCGACTTAATGTACTTAGTGGGGACACACACAATCGACTGTATAAAATCGCTTCCTAAAAAATCGACTTCTATAAATTCGACCTAATTCCATAGCATAGACATACCCTTAGTAGCTATGCAACACAGAGGGAAACTGACACATGCTTAGGATTCATAAAAATGTTACAGAAAATTCCCACTTTGACACACATGTTCACATAACAATTTTTCCATAGGGCTCCTGCCTTGTTCAGTGCATAGCATAGACCATGCTTTGGGAATGAATAAGAGTTGTGTAGCAAAGGACACCGTTGTTTCTGTAAGACCCCTTTCCTCATTCATTCAAGAAATTGGAAGGCTTGTAATGAATGAAGCAGAGGATACAAGAAGAGAAAAGATGGTTTCAAGGCTAAGGCAGTTAAATGCCCTGGAGAACTGAATTCTATCCCTGTTTCTGTCACAGAGTTCCTTTGTGATGCTAGGCAAGTCACTTAAACCAAACTTTTCACAGGTGGCCACTTAACATGCTCATTTTCTGGGTTCCCAATGTGAGGCCCTCCGGTCTGATTTGCAGAGTGCACTCTCAGCTGCAACTAGTCAATGTGAACTATGTATTGAAGATATTAAGGCTATATAATTCTAAGTAGTCTGAAAAATTAGACTTTATGCATACCAAACTGGGCATCCCAAATTAGTGGTCACTTTTGATTATAAAATCTCTGTCCCCCAATTCCAAACCACTCGCATCAGTAAACTTAATTCTGGCATTTCTTACGTGTGAGTGCTTGACTTTGAAACCTTAACATTCTTTGAATGTAATTTTTTGTTAGCAATTTTATTCACATCGCACTTAAATGACAAAACACAGAGGAGGGTTACAAACGAAACAAAAACGATACATCAGACAAGGCTAGGGAAAAAGTTTCCTTTCCTATTAATATTCTTTCTTCAAGATTTTCTATATCAGGCCGTATACTTCGATTATAGACCTTACAAACCACCCGATGAAGAACAAGAATTTAAATAATGCAATATCTTCCCATATAAGGGTCTAGCTATCTAAGCTTGCAGTTGAATATTTCAGAAGCAGTACCAAGTAGGAACCTAACCAATTCATCAATAACCATTAAAAAAATGTTAAACATAGTTTCAGTTTGTCAGTGACTCTGTATCAAAGTTCTTAACAATGAGTTAGGCACTCATATCTTACAAGGAGGTGGATGGGACTGGTATAAAAAGGCTTTAATGAAGGAAAATTAACAGATAAGGATAATTTCCCCCCCTTTTTGATCTTCTATGACAGATAATATGCTTGGGATCTTCCAAAGCATCTGAAAAGCCAGTCTTCTTCGGTCTTGTACACTCAATAGCAAAGTCATGACTACCAACTGTACTGGATGTCACATGAATTAAGGATCTTGCATGCACAGGTTCAGAATAAACAGGAGCCTGAATGGGGGTGGACATGGACATGTTCACCAGTTCCAGGGTCTTCTCAGTCAGTTTGGAGTTATAAGAAAAAAAGCTCCTCTTGATTTGGAAGACCTTCTACAGGACTATGCTGATCATGGGCTGGGGTGGGAGGGGAATATCCATTTGGCTGATGTCTACTGACATTCAAGAAAATTTGTTCTGCCTGCTCCTGTTTTCTAGAACCTGAAGTATTTTTTTCCTGGGTATAATGAGATTTCATTCTCCTGATTCCTAGAATCATAGGATATTAGGGTTGGAAGAGACCTCAGGAGGTCATCAAGTCCAATCCCCTGCTCAAAGCAGGACCAACACCAACTAAATCATCCCAGCCAAGGCTTTGTCAAGCCAGGCCTTAAAAACCTTTAAGGATGGAGATTCCACCACCCTCCAAGTGAAATAGTGTTCCCTAATATCCAAGCTAGACCTCCCCCATTCCAACTTAAGACCATTACTTCTTGTTCTGTCATCTGCCACCACTAAGAATAGCCTAGCTCCATCCTCTTTGGAACCCCCCTTCAGGGAGTTGAAGGCTGCTATCAAATCCCCTCTAACTCTTCTTTTCTGCAGACTAAATAACCCCAGTTCCCTCAGCCTCTCCTCTTAAGTCATGTGCCCCAGCCCCCTAATCATTTTTGTTGCCCTCCGCTGGAGTCTCTCCAATTTGTCCACATCCCTTCTGTAGTGGGGGTACCAAAACTGGCCACAATACTCTAGGTGTGGCCTCACCAGTGCTGAATAGAGGGGAATAATCACTCCCTTCGATCTGCTGGCAATGCTCCTACTAATACAGCCCAATATGCTGTTGGCCTTCTTGGCAATGAGGGCACACTGCTGACTCATATCCAGTTTCTCATCCACTGTAATCCCCAGCTCCTTTTCTGCAGAACTGCTGCTTAGCCAGTCTGTCCCCAGCCTGTAGCGGTGCATGGGATTCTTCTGTCCTAAGTGCAGGACTCTGCACTTGTCCTTGTTGAACCTCATCAGATTTCTTTTGGCCCAATCCTCTAATTTATCTAGGTCCCTTTGTATCCTATCCCTACCCTCCAGCGTACCTACCTCTCCCCCCAGTTTAGAGTCATCTGCAAACTTGCTGAGGGTGCAATCCACGCCATCCTCCAGATCACTGACACAGATGTTGAACAAAACCAGCCCCAGGACCGACCCCTGGGGCACTCCGCTTGATACCGGCTGCCAAACAGACATCAAGCCGTTGATCACTACCTGTTGAGCCTGACAATATAGCCAGTTTTCTACCCACCTTATAGTCCATTTATCCAATCCATACTTTTTTATCTTGCGGGCAAGAATACTGTGGGAGACCGTATCAAAACCTTTGCTAAAGTCAAGGAATAACAAGTCCATTGCTTTCCCCATATCCACAGAGCCAGTTATCTCATCATAGAAGGCAATTAGATTAGTCAGGCATGACTTGCCCTTGTTGAATCCATGCTGACTGTTCCTGATCACTTTCCTCTCCTCTAAGTGCTTCAGGATTGATGCTTTGAGGACCTGCTCCATGATTTTGCCAGGGACTGAAGTGAGGCTGACTGGCCTATAGTTCCCTGGGTTCTCTTTCTTCCCTTTTTAAAATATGGGCACTATATTTGCCTTTTTCCAATTGTCCAGGACCTCCCCCAATTGCCACAATTTTTCAAAGATAATGGCCAATGGCTCTACAATCACATCAACCAACTCCCTCAGCACCTTTGGATGCATTAGATCTGGACCCATGGACTTCTGTACGTCCAGCTTTTCTAAATAGCCTTTAACCTGTTCTTTCACCACTGAGGGCTGGTCACCTCCTCCCCGTACTGTGATACCCAGTGCAGCAGTCTGGGAGATGACCATGTCTGTGAAGATCAAGGCAAAAAAAAAGCATTGAGTATGTCAGCTTTTTCCACATCATCTGTCACTATGTTGCCTCCCCCATTCAGTAAGGTCCCACATTTTCTGTGACCCTCTTCTTGTTGCGAACATACCTGTAGAAACCCTTCTTGTTACCCTTCACATCCCTTGCCAGCTGCAACTCCAGTTGTGCCTTGGCCTTCCTAATTACACCCCTGCATGCTCTAGCAATATTTTTATACACCTCCCTAGTCATCTGTCCAAATTTCCACTTCTTGTAAGCTTCCTTTTTGAGTTTAAGCTCACCGAAGATTTCACTGTTAAGCCAAGTTGATCGCCTGCCATATTTGCTATTCTTTCTGCACTCTGGGATGGTTTGTTCCTGCGCCCTTAACAAGGTTTCTTTAAAATACAGCCAGCTCTCCTGGACTCCTTGCCCCCCATATTAGCTTCCCAGGGGATCCTGCCCATCAGTTCCCGAAGGGAGTCTAAGTCTGCTTTTCTGAAGTCCAGGGTCTGTACTTTGCTACTCTCCTTTCTTCCTTTTGTGAGGATCCTGAACTCAACCATCTCACGGTCACTGCTGCCTAGGTTGCCACCCACTTCTACTTCTCCTGCCAATTCTTCCCTGTTTGTAAGCAGCAGATCAAGAGGAGCACGACCCCAGTCAGTTGCTCCAGCACTTGTACCAGAAAGTTGTCTCCAACACTCTCCAAAAACTTCCTGATTGTCTGTGCATTGCTGTATTGCTCTTCCAGCAGATGTCAGGATGATTAAAGTCTCCCATTAGAACCAGGGCCTGTGATCTGGAAACTTCAGTTAGCTGTCCGAAGAAATCTCGTCTACTTCATCCTTCTGATCCGGTGATCTATAGCACATGCCCACCACAACATTACCCTGTTGCTCTTGCCTCTAAACTTAACTGCATTCTACTCATTCAGTCAGGTGTGCTGGTTCTCATCCTCAGACTGTGATTGCCAACTGACTGGTAGGGTTCTTTTTGGCTTAAGCCATCAACAGGTCTGTTTCTCTGAACATATCTTGACTTTTTGTGTGTCTCTGGTGACAGATGTATATTACAGATCGTGGCAATGTCCAACTGAATTTTTATGGATGAATATATTAGCTTTCTCTGGAAGCGTAACATAGTGAGATCCTCACAATCTTGCACTCTAGCTTGTTTATGGAAGACTTCTTTTGAATCAGTGATGAACACTGCAGCAATGTTAAAAAAAAAATTCCACCCCAGAGGATGGTTTATTGAAATCTTCCTCAGTTAGCTATTAACTCCATGAGTCTTGAAGATATTTGCAGGCTCTTTGAGGTTCTCTCTTCACTCCACTTCCGATAACAGGAAGACACGTTAAAGAGAGTGCAAGGTAGAAGCATATTCAGGGCACTAAATTGAAGCTCACTGCCATTGACCCTAGCACCTGCTGGCAGTTCTATACTGTGCTCTTTGAGTGATGAATTAAAAGTTCTGATGTGGATCTGCAGCTTACTCATAGAGTCCTACACAAGAAATGCCCATTTAGTATTGTGAATTCTTCAGATACATGAGGTTTTGTGTGGGACTGAAGGAGCTCTTCTTGTTTATCACTAACCCCTGCCTTCCCAAATAAGCCTTACTGTCTTTCACTGATGCATTGGCTGAAGCTTCTGAACCAGCTCAGAGCAGCCAGTTGCTCAGATATAGGCTATAGGGTACAGCTTGGTCCAGGACAGCAAATCACAGTTATTTCTAGTGAGACTGCAACATTGGCATATGGCAGGGACATATCCTCGAGATTCAATGAGCATAAGAATTTGCCTTAGAATCACCTAAAACAATTATTCAAGGAGGAGACTATCTGCTTAAATTGACATTTAACCAACTGTACAATGACAGCATGTTATTTGCCAGATAATGACTTATTCAAAGACATTTGCATACATTGCTTGCAAGATATTAGTTTCTATATTCAAATATGTTAGCATAAAACTAAACTAATTTACAAATTTGAATCTGAAAATAAGTAAATACACTATAAAATAATTTGGATTAATAACAGCTAATCAGTTATGACTTCTCCTCCTTCCCCCACAAGGAATAAATTGGATCTTAAGTACAAAACCAGAAGTGTTCATTTTTTTTTTTAATCACAGTACATTAAAATACTTTTAATACAAGCAAACATTTCATGACATTGAAATATCCTGAAATTCTAAAATTATCAAGATATACCTGAACTATTAATACTAATACTGGAGAAACAAATAAATATACCTTCTCTCTTGCTGCTGCTTGCTTTTCACGGAGGTATTTTTCTCTGCATCGATCACAAACCAGATACCAAGTGCTTCCTCCTATACCACCATCACCACAATTACCAGCCCATCCTCCACAGAAGTGTCCAATGCTATTATAACCTTGACCACCTGCATACCGGCCACAACCTTGAAATAATGAAGACAAGATCCATAAATAATAACTTTACTTTTAGGAATAACAATTAATGCTTCTTTTCCTATCTGTAAAATAGGAAGGAGAAGACTCATTTTCTTTCAGTTAGCTTGGTTTTATTCTCTCTGCATTCCTTGAAAGCTATATTCTGAAAGAAAATGGGTGGTGTCCAATGCTTGGAAAGTTTTTGCTTTTTAAAGTCTGTTGATGAGAACAGCTTTTTAAAAGCTTGAGAATTACATTCTTTATTACTTATTTATATTACAGTAGTGCCCAAAAGTCAAGGGACTGTGCAGACACACTGGAAGACAGTCCCCGATCCCAAAGGCTCATAAATCTGAAAATAAGAAATGTCATGCAACCTTCATGATAGGTGGTGCTACCACCCTGCTGATAACTTCGTCCCTCTTCAAATTTGCAAATACATTTTTAAGCTTTGTTTCTTTTTGTGTTCAAAGGGTATCAGTCATATTCAGGGAAGTGCATGGAATGTATGCTAACTGCTGCACAGCTAAAAGAGGGAGCACAAATTTCAACTGGATTCTATATTTTTGCTTCCCGCAGCTCCCATTGGCCGGGAACAGTGAATTGCGGTCAGTGGGAGCTGCGGAGGGCCATGCCTGCAGACAATCAACGTAAACAAAATATCTTGCGGCCTGCCAGTGGATTACCCTGATGGGCCGCGTGCCGACGGTTGCAGACTTCTGCTTTAAAATAAACATCTAAGGAATTCTAAACAACAAAAATCCAACCCTAGATGTAATAAAACTTTAAGGTTGAAAAATTAAGCTCTTAAAAGTTAGGAAATTTCAGAAAATAAAGGGACATTTTCAACTTTAAAAAAATTACTTTTCTGTGTGAAAATTATGTACATACTATAGCTACTGGAGAACCCAAGATTACTGTAACTGAAGCAAGTTAGCAAAAAAACAGTATTTTCAGTTTGTTGACTTTGTGTAGTGCATGTGTCTTTGCGTATGGCCAGTTTCTCCCTTCGTGAGAAGGCACTTATAAAAATGAAGGAAAAATCTGTATTTTCAAGAAAAGGATTTCTTTTAAAGTTCAGAATGTATTATTTAAAGGGTGTTCTATCAGAAACTAAATTTTTTTTTAAAATGCCCATGCTGCTTTTTGTAGAGTCCTAGTTTGAAATAGCATGCACATGTAAAGATGTGTAGGTGATTCCCTTGGTGATCATAGTGAATGAAACAGGACGTCTAGGGAGTCCTCTCTCCTTCAGACACATCTTAGGATAGAAGCATGTTTACTATGAAGTCAAGTAAGCCAGGCATGCATGTGTGACATAGCCTTCCTTCACTTACAAGGCGCAGTTTTCAAACCCCTGTAACCTGTTCCAATGAAAAGTTTCATCGGAGCACTCCAGGATACTTCACACAGACAACTATTTCTCTGTCAAATTTCAACCTTCTACCCACCCTCTCCCCACAACCGCATTTTAGAACAAGTGCTGCTTGACAAAAACAACAAAAATAGTGGCAAAAGTAAACATTCCCCCCCACTTTTCCTCCCATTTGCAAGAGGCTGAACAGTTTTTGCTCAAAGTTGCCAAGAATCTTCACTCTTGTCCAGAGAACAGGTCTGAAAAATTTTAGTCTAAAGTTTCAGAAAGTTATCAGTGACTGAAAACATGGAGTTATAATGGCAATGTTTTGCAACCTAGAGCTCCTACTAAAGTTAGGCTTTTATTTTTTATCTCCTCTCATTTTCCCTACATAGTCACAAAACTAAGATTTTAGATTAAAAATTGTGTTTCCAAATAGGTACTGTAAATTCAGCTTTTTAACTGCTTTTAGATCCTGATTCAGCAAGGCTCTTAAATATACCTGTAACTTTAAACATGAGTGGTTAAAACTACATGCATGCTTAATCCCTTGCTGAATCAAGGTCTTCAATTTCTTTATTCTTTTAATTAAAACAATTCCCACTATGGCTAAGGAGGCCTGATTTACTTTCATAACAATAATGACTGTCAAAATACAAATTATGTAAAAATAAACTTTGATTGAGGACTGAGTTATGGGGGGGAAAAAAAGTCTTACCTGGATGAGCTTGTCTCATGTGGTAAGTCACTGGATATGGATGGGATTCTCCACATAGTTCACAGATGGTATCTTTCTCAGGTCCTCCCACTGCAAGCTGGGCCATCTCACCAAAAAGATTTCCCCTTGGTCTAGCCTCAGCTTTTTCTTTTTTCTTTTTTTCCTTTTTGGTTTTCTTGTTATCTTTGTCGCTTTCTTTCTTCTTTAATACTGCACAGGAACCAGGACTTGGGAAAATCATATTCTGGGATGCTGCTTTGATAGTTGCTAAAGAAATATCTTCCCAGAAAGCTACCAAATGCTGCAGTGTTAAGGGAAGAGGAGATTTAGATTTCATAGTATAATGACTAGTTGTTTCAAAAGAGGTAATTTCAGTTTTTCCATCCTCACATTTCTCATGCAGAGGTGGTTCTTTAAGCATAGACAGGACCTTGTTTTTGTTGATGCTGCCCATTTTAGATATGTCTGGACCATGAGGTGCAATGTTAAACATATTAAGAGCAGATGATATTTCCAATGAGTGTCTATTTTTCAACTTGGTTTCTTTTTCCTCTGTAGGTTGTTGATTAAGACTGTTTCTTATTGGTGCATGCTCTTTGGTAAGCTCTGGATTAAACTTCAAAAAAGATGAACAAGCCATAGCATCATGGACTATTCCTTCATGCCACAGGAACGAAGCAAAGACAGCTCTGGCACATTCTGCAACAGATGGCGACATTGCTTGCTTGGCTGGCTCTATGGATTTGGATCCATCTCCTTTGAAAAGTAAGCCAGATTTTTCCTTTTTGGGTCTTGTGTGCCTACTAGCACACTTACGGCTTACTTTTGGAGAAGCTCTCATATCTTGCTCATCTTTCAGTGGTGCTTTTCCTATGCTAAAATGAATTTTATTAGAACTATCATCCACAATTTTGAATTCTGTGCTATCTTCACATGTGCTATCTGTAATGCTATTTGTCTTTAAAGTACTTGAAGTGCAAACTTCAACAACTTCACTGTGAAGGTTTTCTTGTACAACGTGAGGGGAAGGAGCTCTATTTTCAGTTTCAGTCACAGGTTTTGCATCTTTTGATAGAATTTTTGGTTTGGGTGAAGTGGACCGTCCCCTTAATGGCTCTGTTAGCGGTACTTTCTTTTTGCGAAGTGTGTCTGGATCTAGTGTGTAAGAGTCTGATTTGGATCGTTCCCGAGGAGGATCAAGCTTTGTTTTTACAGGGACTGAGGCTTTTTGAGGTAGAGTCTTATCGTGCGGAGATGATGATCGTGGTGAACTAGCACCAGAAGTGCTGGATCTTCCTGCTGTGAGTGGCTTTGGTGAGGAAGACCGTGTTCCTGGTCCTGGAGATTCAGCTCTTAGACCAGAAGTTGTCCTCCCATCAGATTTTAGTGTCTGCAAAGTGTTATGGTTTGGAGATAATGATCTGCTATGAGAATCTGACCTCAACTTTGCAGCATCTGATTTCAACATAAGAGACTCACTGGCAGATAAGCCTTCTGTATTCCTTGTTTTTTTCTGGTCAGCAACAGTTCTGATCACACGTCCATCAGGTTTGGGTGACTTGCTCTCAGCCCTGTGTTTTGATATATCCGATTTTCCTGCTGGAGAAACTGGTCTAGCAGTGGCTGTGAAATTCACTCTGTCACCTGTATGGTACATTTTATAGTGAAATTATTACTACATTTTATAACTGATACCCATTACAATACAAATTAAAAGACACAGAATTGAACACAAAAATAGAATTCAACCAGGTGCTTCTGTTAACATCCCAAAGTGTCAACAGAGCTGATAAAAAGGATTTTTTTGCAATTATAATGCAACCACTGATTACTTGAAACTCCTTTGCAAAGGGTGCACAAATATATACATGAGCATGCTTTTAAAACATGCACAAGAAAGTATTTAATAGAAAATGCACTTCTTGTGAAATTACCTAGAGAGCAAAAGCACTACTATACCGTATGGAGAATTTGAGTTCACAACCTCCACTAACAACCAATAAGGGAAAGTAATTTGTTTACTTGGAAGCTAGAATACAAAACATTATTAGCTAAGTTTACCATAGCTAAGCTTATCAAAGTCACAACAAAATTATTATTTATTAGTTTTACATATGTTAGACTGACTACAACTATGGAACTTGCAGGATGGTCTCTTGGCTACTTATTTATTTTTCTTCTATGCTTAAAGGACAAAAAGGACATATAGAAAGTAATTGAAACTACACAAGTAAATTAGGATAAGAAGCATGTTCCAGATATGTTGCAAAAAAGTCAGGCTCAAGTTGGAGGTTGCCATATTATTAAGGTCAGTTGAGAATAAATACATGTGACAACTCGTCTACTAATTCATCTTTTTTGTTTTGATGCAGACAGTGTAATTGGTTATATTTACTCCAATTCATTGCCAATCCATTATCTGATTGGCAATCTGATTATCTATGTAATTGCTTTTTATAAATGTATGTAAAAATACATGTCTACAAGGCTGAATAGTGTAGATCACAAGAAGAAAGTAATTTGTCCATATATTGTTTTCTATGAATGGATGTAGTGAGTCTATTTTACAGGATGGCATTTATAAACAATGCTGGCAAGCTACTGAGTAATCATGAATAAATAAATCTAGAATACCTCCTCTTTCCTTGGCCTTATACAGCAATTCCCTTGCTCATGTGATTAATCCCACTGATTTCAATGATCGCAACACTTGTGATGTACAGGGTAACACAATTACTTCCACAAATGTGTCACCATTTTGAACTCAACCAGCACAAAAATGGAATAGTTAATTAATACTGTATTAAATGTTAGTCTATAAATAAACTAATGAAAAAATAAGTAACATGAAAATGAATCTCTCCCTGTCCTCCAAAATTTCACTAGTTTGTTGTCTAAATATTCATACATGTATGACAGTAGTCTGGTTTATAGTATCTTAACTGGTTGTAAACTAACACTCCATCTTCAACATACAAGTTATGAAACAATTACAATTAAATAAGCAACAGTGAGTTGTTCTATTATATGAACACTCATACATATCAAACTTTAACATTCATTTTGAAAAAGTGTTTTATCAAGTGAATGGAATGAAAATGAACGGAAGGAGAAAAACCATTTTCTAATGTAAAATTTGAACAACCTGTCTGTGTTTGCATGCATACCCACCCTTTAGTTTGTGAGACAGAGATGAAATAGCAGAGGCAGGCCCAGCTACATCACTACTTTTGTAAATGCGCTCACGAGAAGCAAGGCAGCGGGATGGAGTTTCTATAGTGGAAAACAGTGGCACAGAAGCAGCATAGATTCAATGGAAAAGATTAGCAAAGATAAAAACAAGCAAAACAAGCATTTCAAATGATGTGTCTCTACTCTGCTAAATATATTGTATTTCACTGCTAAAATACATTCTCCTAAACATGTCTTATATGAGAATGGTATTTAATTTTGAAACATTTTTTCAAAAGGTTTACATAATTTTTTTAAAGAGTAAAAATGAAATGTTTTAGGATTTAAACATGCATTTTGAAAAACTGATAACCAAGTATTTGTGGGACAGACAGCAGGGTTTATAGTTTATTATAAAAACAAAGGATGATACAATAATAATAACTATCTTAATTGTGTTTCAATTTGAGATTTTTATAATTATAAATTTACACGCATGATTTAGAATTGTAATATGGCATTTTTGTGTAGCAATAATTAAACTGTTCTTAACTGAAACTAAAGAGAATATGTGGGAGATTCACCTTTGAAAATTCCAATTACAAAAATAAAATAAGTTACATTTTTAAAGGCAGTTTTCAGTGCTTTTATTGGAATTATTTTTCCTTTTATCTATGCAAAAAAAATATTATAACTCAACTCAGTAATGGTGATTTTTTCGTATAACCTAACATGCATAATATGAACTTTTTAACTGATCAGTATTACAGAATGACATGACTAGGATTATATGAGATTCTAATAATTAATTATGGATTGAAAATTTTATCCATATATAATCTATTTATAAAAACAGAAGAGGAGTTTGGCAGGTCAACTCCCACACTTCTATAGGAAAGATCCTTTATTAATAATGCTTTCAAAATTGTGAAGGGCAAGAATTATGCCTTTAAAAACAATGGGCCAGATGCATTCATGGTATAACTCCATGCTTAACTTCACTGAAGTTACATCAAGGATGAATTTTGCTCCACTGAGTCAAAGTAGCCTGAACTATCTAACATAAAGCCACAAAACCAAGGAAATATTTCCATACATACTAAGTGTGCCATAATTTAAAAAAAAGTATATCATAACAAAACTCTAGACTTGTAAAATGTAAGTGACATGGAAATGTTAGCATGGAATTTTAGCCTTAACTCTAGATCTGTCTTGCTGTAAAATTCAATTTTTAAGCTTAACTCCTAGCTTTTTCCTTTAGTAAAATTAAATCGAATAGTTATTGTAATAATGGTCTTTAGAGATTTAATTTGCATATGCAGTAGAAAATAGCATGCTTTAGAAAAGGTTTTTTGCAGAAGCTCAAGAGGCAAGTGTATTTGAGGAACTGTGGTATCAACCCATGTATTTCATAAAAGATTTGTTGCCTGTGTCTCTAGTGTTCTATTTACTGAAGCATACAAAAAGGTGAAGTATCTCCCGACCTAAGTTTTAAGGGTAGTTGTTGTAGTGGGTAAGAAAGATGGAGTTCACATACACTTTGAACACTTGAAACAACAATCCCATTCTTCAAGACAGAATATTAAAACGTAAATGATTACATTCACCTTCTCAATCAAACATTAGCATAAACTTGAGATTAGTGAATGGATGCCCCCACCATTAAGCTTATTATTTCTTATTTGAAAACTATTTTTCCAGGATATAACAGAGATGCCAGATCTTGGGTACACTGACAGTTTATTTTACAAAGATAAAATAAACACTAATTAAAAAAACACACTAGGAAAAAAGCATACATGTATGCTTAGAAACAAACTTTTTACAGTAATGGATATCAAAATAAAGAAGGATTAACAAAGATTAGAGGAACAGAATGGTAAGTAAAAATTAAAAATTTTAATTTGATATGTAAGCATCATGCTTTTCTTACTATAACATGATTTTCTGTTCCTAACACGTGTGTCTGTATTGGTAACTTTCCTAAGATCTTTTCATCCTATATATTTACAATTTCTGTATTTACTTTTCATTAAGATTTAGAGATTGTCAGTTTGTGCTGCCCCTAAATCAGTGCAGGAAGGAAATTGCAGCTCAAAGAGTCAATATCCATCCCAGTCTCCCTGTTGCCTTTGGGAAGGGAATAAAGTGCAACTCATCTATACCTGTCACAGCATATGCTCCAAGACACACTGGCGTAACGACGCATCCAGGCATATTGGGGGTTGAAGTCAAGCATGATGGTGGGAGATAGTGACTCTGAACAAGCAGCAGAGGTATGGTTCTCCCCCACATGGGGTGTCTTATGCCCCTTTTATTCCCTTACACCAGACCAGAATGGAGAACAGGCCACAATATGACTGCATATTCTGAAATATTATAAGGAGTACTTGTGGCACCTTAGAGAAAAACAAATTTATTTGAGCATAAGCTTTCGTGAGCTACAGTTCACTTCATCGGACGCATTCAGTGGAAAATACAGTGGGGAGATTTATATACATAGAGAACATGAAACAATGGGTGTTACCATACACACTGTAATCAGAGTGATCACTTAAGATGAGCTATTACCAGCAGGAGAGCGGGGGTGGGGGGCTACTCTGAAACCTGAAATATTATAATATATTTATATTTCTATAGATCCCGAAAGAACAAATGCAGTGGTAGTAGAACAAGGAGCCTTTTCTTCACTAATTTATGATTAAAAATATACTGAATTTTACAAATACCTGAATATACAAATATTAAAAAAAGGAGAGAATTAGTCTCCGACAGCAGTTGTAATGGGATTAATCTCAACAAAGGAAAGCTGAGGTGTAGTACCAGTGGGAAAAATATCTATTACCCCAGGGTAATAGTGGGAGCTAGATCATTCAAGCTTTTTAAATCTGGACAATGAACTTGAATATATTCAAGAAGGCTGCACAAAATGACCTAATAGTTCTTAATCAACTGTAACATCTCAGTAAATTATTGTTCAAACTGTTAAGATATATCCAAAATCAAGCTTAATGCAATTTATACCCTTCTTCCAAACTTTATACCATGATTCATCCAGAGATGTTTTGGAATTTACAAAATTTGCCACAGAGAAAATAAGCTTCACATCCAGATATCCTAGAATAATAAACATGTAAAAGCCCAATGCCACATTTACTGTTCCCCACAAAAATATCTGATGCGTCAACAATATTTGATAGCTAATACATGCCACAGTTCCAGATCTTGGAAAACAGTTTGTGAATTTCCCTCACTGGGGCATATTCAAGCCTTTTAAAATATTTTAAGTTCTCTAGGAAAGGGACCATTTCTTATTTGTACTGTGAGCTACCTAGCACTAAGGGTGTATGTGATAATAATAATAATAATAATGCAGCTGCCTCTGATGCAGAAAAGAGTCAAAGTTTCATAGTTGTAGTCATCCCATATCTATTTCCATTATACCCACTTCTAATTCCTCTTCAAATTTCCTCTATGAAGTAGTATTTTTGATTAAAAATACTCCAGCATAGACGTTAATTTTTTTCTGTGATGGAGAGAACATGCTTGGATAGTCCAGTTTACAAAATATCCTTTTAAAAAAAAACAACAACCACCTAAGCCTAGCTGGGTCCATTACATTAGTGAGCTCATTTCTTCCAACCAAAGACTCTATGGTCTCGTCTGACTGGCTACTTCCTCCAACCCCTGTCACCCATCTCTTCACTTCAGTGTCACTTCACATTCTGCCTGTCCTCTCCATATGTCACATTCTCTTAATATTTTCTCTGCACTCTTCCTTCCTTATCCCATCTGCGTTCATTAATCCCCTTCTGCCTTCCTTCTTTCACCACCTATTTAGTTTGGGATTTTCAAAGGAGCCTAAGTTTTATTATTAAATATTTATTATTATGCTAGCACACAGAGGTCCCAATTTGAATTAGGACTGAGATTACAGTGTGCTGTACAGTCAGAAAAGAGATGATCACTGTGCTGAAGAGCTTACAGTCTATAGATACAAACAGACAAAAGATGAGGATACAATATACACGCAAATGAAACTGGTGAAGAATTAATACAACTTTCTTAGTTACATGTACATCCTGTTAAAAAAATACAATACAGGTAAGAAGGAATGGAGAAGAAAAGGAAAAGAAGAGTAGTCACAGCTTGTCACCTGTCTACCCATGATCACCAGGCTGGGTTCTGTAGACATGGTGACAGAGGTGAGTCTTAAGGAGGGATTTGAAGGAGTATAGGGTAAAGTTTGTTTGGATTTTATCAGGGAGTTTTTCCTATGCTTAGGGGCAGAATGCAGCGAAAGCATGGAGTGTTTACAGGAGAAGTTGACTGATGGGCAGTAAAGGTTGGAAATACTGGTGAAACAAAGGTAGGGATCAACATTATGATACGTTACTAGATCAGGTAGCAGAAGCTTTGACTAAGTAATGAAAAGATAAAGACAAGAAGTTTGCATTTGATGTAGAGTTGAAGGGGAAGCCAGTGGAGAGACTCAAAAAGAGCATTCACATAATCAGAACAATGAGCCAAGATGATTTTAGCAGTAACAATCTGAAAAGCCTAGATGGGACCAAGGCTGCAATAGTAAAGGCCAAAAATGAAGAGGCCGTTGTAGTAAAGATGTGAACTATGAATACTTGGATAAGAATTTTGGCTATGTAACCAAAGAGGAATGGCTGGATTGTTGCAACTCCAGCTAGTAGGTGCAGAAGCATCCAAAGCAAGGACTGCTGCACTGGGAAGGGAGACGGTAAAAGGGGGCACAGCCAAGGTCACCCCTTCCCCTCCAGCAACTCTTTGGATCCAAAACCATGCTGGTGAGTTCACCCCGCACTCTAGGGACATATGGACTTGGGTTGTGCCTCCCTCCCACTTTGTGGGCTTGGGAGATAACTGCAAAGAGGAGCCATCCAGTAGCAACAGCAGCAGCCAAACCAGGAATCTTTGCTTCTGTGCAAGGGAAGTTAGAGTGCAAAAGGGAGGAGAAATTTGAGGACTGATAGGAAATTCAAATACACACTCCAGCTTCTCTGTGCTCCTCTGGCAATGCAAAGCAACTGCAAAAAAAGAGCTTAACTGGACAGTATGCTCTGATTGCTTTGTGCTACTCCAAAGTAATACCATGCAATAATTGTATGATTAAGGCACGTCTTCATTTGTGGTCCCAGATTAGGTTGGAATGATTTCTGAAGACATTACATTTCCCCCCCTTCATTGTGTCCCTATAGGGCAGAGTTATGGTTGTTTGGGTGCCATACCTGTGCATTATCCCCAGCAATTAGTCCTTTGTGTCCCTCTCCACACTTTTAAGAAATGCTGATTAAGTGTATGGTAAAGCATGTGGACTCCAACACACTCTAATTCAATACTCTTAATTGTTTATGGTAGTGCCCACAATGTTCTAGATATAAGGTGTACCTGATTTAAGGTTCTAGATTTAAGGTGAGCTTAAAAGTGCCTCAGGAGCGAGTACACTGATGCAGGTTGTGTGCTGGTGTGATGGCAAGGTTGCTGTTTGTGTGGTTAGGGGACAAGGACCATGTGAGGTGTTGCAGGGAAAATGTTTGCCATGATTCCAAGTTCAGCTATTTCTAAACTCCATCAGGGACCATGTAGAGTTTATATTATCCATTAGAGAGTTTCTAGAGTTCAAGCTACATAGGAGACCCTGTACAACCTAAAAGATTATTAAGAGAGTGTGCCATAACTCATTGTGTGTGCAGGTGTGACAGAAAAAACTATTCTTGTGCAAGGGAGAAGAAAGAATGTTGGAGTGCATGAAAGGAAATCAGTTTGGGAATACCGACAGTCCCCTAGTAGTGCCAGAACACAGAGATCTTAGTAAATCAGTAATGAACAACATGAAAACTAAACATATACAAAATTAAAAATTGAGGAAGAAGAGCAAGTATGAGTAGATGTGTGGAAGCCCCAAAACACTTACACATAATAGTAAATTAAATTAAAAACCATCCAGGATTAATGCAATGTTTAGGGCCATGAAAATCTAAAAGTTTAACATGGTAGCAACCTTACCTGTCACACCACAAGTTTTTATAGCATATGTTAAAAAATAGATATATAAAGCTTTACATTTTAATAGGAAAAAGACTACAAAATACTGCATAACATGCAGTGTTACCAATGGGAACAAAACAAACTTGGCGTTTTGAATGTACTGATTTTTCTATGCTTGATTTCTCAACATTAACACTGTTAACTATGGTTTGGGGCAGAATTTATGCATGAATTTTTACCAAGAGGAAAAACCACACCACCACAAAAACACGTCTTTTCAACCTGTACCTATATTAGAGTACAGTTCTGGGTTAATTCTAATGTTTCTTTCTCCTCACCCATCCAAACACTGGATCTCAAATTGCATAGGCTCTCATATACCTACCCGTAACTCAGCATGCAAGTATCCTGAATCTAAGATATTCTGCATATGGAATTTACAAGCTTTGCCACCACAGCAAAGCACCCTTAAAAAGAGTGAATGAACACATTCTAATCCATATGGACAAAACTCAAGATTTTAAACTAAGTATAAAACCATGGAAGCTTGCATTTAAACATCACTGATATCTACAGAAAAATAAGTCAGAAGATTCTAGCAGCTTCAGCTGTTTTTAAATGATTAAGACACAGATTCTTTTTGATGTCTAACTCTCCCTGAATATAATTATTGATTTCAATTTTGTGATGCATTACTGCAGGAAGTGCTTACTGGCTAGAGCATAAGACTTAGAAGCAGAACTCCTGGATTCACTGTACCTAGATTTACAACTGATGTGGCTGTGAAACCCTAGGAAGCATCTCTTAACGAATCTTATTTGTAAAATGGTTTTGATATTTAACATAGAGGAGTTGTGAGGCTTAATTATCTGTAAGGAATTTTGAATCCTTGGATGAAAATACACATGCAAACACACAGTTATTACTCATTCTGAATACATGGATTTTGGCGGTTTCAAATAGAAAGAGATGGAAAGAGAGAGAGAGTTTCCATGAGAATAATCAAAGGCACAGAGCTGGTGGACACCATGTTTCATAATGAAATTAGGTGATAAATATTTATTGCATTGTATACTACAATATCTTGATGAGAGTGAGAGTCATTTTAGCCCTAACACAGGTTGGCTAGAACATATCCTATATTGGCGTTGTAGACTGGGATTTTTTAAAGACTAAGCAAGTTAGATTTTAATAGGATTTCTCTGTCTCAATCTGTCAGGATTCTAAAAATCTCAAATGTGTTATTTAATTCTGGATGTTAAACTGAAAACCCAGTTCTCTGAAAAAATGACAATTTGATATCTTAATGGACACAGTTGCGCTAACAAAAAAGTTATTAATTAAATTGTTGACAGAAGAAATGCTTAATTTCAAAAGCTTTAAATTTCTTGTAAAATAAATGAGATATTTTCCTTGAGTCTTGAATGAATGACTATATGAATGTAGCTTTAAAAGCTGCCAGACAGTATACTGAGACAGACCTTTAGGTGAACTGAGTGCAAACAAATCAATACACGCTTCCAAAAACTGAGGAAGTTCTCAAGTGAGAAAATTACTTGCATACAATTCTTAATTTCTGAAGGTAACTTTTATAATATATCCAAGTCTTTTCTGTTTCACTCACCACTGGTGCATCTTGTCTTAAATTAGACTGTACACTCCTCTTTGGGGGAGGGGCCATGTCTTCCTATGTATCTGTGCATCTTGCAGAATAGGGATCCAAACCCAACTGTGGACTCTGGACTCCATCAGATTAAATAATACAAAATCAGGGCAACTGAGCAAAATGGTTTGAAGGGTTGCACTAAACTGGGACTCCAAATCAGGCACTAAAACTTTAGGGAAGCTCTCTCTTTGCTGCTGCTTTGGGAAATTGTGGTACATGTGACTGGTCTATCAGTGGCCACTCCACCAGCCAGGACAGGATTCATCGTAAAATCGAAGTGTAAACCCATAAGGTGCTAAAGGAACTGAAAGATCAACTGTATAGATTACCATTTAGCCCACTCCACTTATCTGTATCAGTTGGTTAAGTAGATCTTTTAAAAAGGATCCAGTTGAGCAGCAAGTAAGGAACTGATGACTTTTTTTAGAATAGACACTCGTCTCATTCTGTTCAACAATCACAGTGCTAGATTCAAGTTTAATTTGATTGCTGTGGTTGACTGTTCCTTGAGGAAGCAGGTCTAGTTATGTTAAAGGGCAAGTCATTTACAGTATGAGATGGAAGCACCAATGTGTCTGATGCAGATGGAACCAGAAAGACCCTGGCTCTCCCACCTTGACTCTTTGGAAGTGTTATGGAAGATAAGATATATAGCAGATCCTCTGACCTGTCCAATTATAGAGCATCTGATGTCCCTGTTCTCTGGCCTTTTCTCCTAGAACACTTCCGCCTTGTGGTTGTCTGCCATTCCAGGCACGATGAAGGGAGAATGTTATTCAGCAGACGGTTGCAAGGACACTTCAACTACATAAGGAAAGTCTCTTATGATTTAACTAGGTGTCATTTAGCATGCTCTAAGTGCATCACTTCAACGGATATCACACCTTCCTCTGCCCATTAGAACAGAAGTACTGCCACCTCATTAAATCCTTGGATGTCTTTTTGGCACATTGCCTGTTGATGTAGGCCACTGTGGTGATGACGACATCACAAGGATATACTGATCCTCCAGCAAGGACTGTGGTTGTAGAAGGTCAACTGGATCACTTGAAATTCAAGTAAGTTTAAAGAGCATTATTTTTCTTCACTGATGGCAATCTTTTGGCCTATTGTAAAGCAGAATCTACCTTCCACTCAATGCTGGTATTGGTTGTTAGTTCTCTTTTTTTATCTGATTGAATAATTCCTGGGAAGTACATCAGTGTAGGAAGTCCTAAATTTTCTCAACACCTAGCAATACTCTGCCATTCTGGTTGTGTGTTTTGCACATTTGGAGAGGCTGATATATGAGGAGGGATCTTATTTATCATCTTGCCCACAACAGCAATTTAACATGACTAGCTACAATGCTAACGAGACTTTGTAATTCCTTAAGGCTATAAATGTCTGTTGTCTCTTGTATCTGCTGTCAGAGATGTGATGTCTTCTGACCCGTTTATGATCACTCCCCATATGGAAAAGATAGCTAAGAGACAATTTATTATTTTGGATGTTCATGAAAGACCTATTTTCTGCAGGGCTCTCAGTGTGGTTTCCATGGTCTGTAGCTGCCAAGGTTCCTTCCCCACTCTGAACTCTAGGGTACAGATGAGGGGACCTGCATGAAAACCCCCCTAAGCTTATTTTTACCAGCTTACGTTAAAACTTTCCCAAGGTACAAACTATTTTACCTTTTGTCCCTGGACTTTATTGCTGCCAACACCAACCGCCTAACAAATATAACCAGGAAAGAGCCCACTTGGAAACGTCTTTCCCCCCAAGCCCTACACCCACTTTCCTGGGGAAGGCTCGATAAAAATCCTCACCAATTTGCATAGGTGAACACAGACCCAGACCCTTGGATCTTAAGAACAAGGAATAAGCAATCAGGTTCTTAAAAGAAGAATTTTAATTAAAGAAAAAGTAAAAGAATCACTTCTGTACAATCAGAATGGTAAATACCTTACAGAGTAATCAGATTCAAAACATACAGAATCCTTCTAGGCTAAATCTTAAGTTACAAAAAGACACAAAAACAGGAATATCCATTCCATTCAGCACAACTTATTTTATCAGCCATTTAAACAAAACAGAATCTAACGCATACCTAACTAGATTGCTTACTGACTTTTTTCAGGAGTTCTGACCTGCATTCCTGCTCTGGTCCCGGCAAAAGCAACACACACAGACAGAGAGAACCCTTTGTTCCCCCCTTCCAGCTTTGAAAGTATCTCGTCTCCTCATTGGTCATTTTGGTCAGGTGCCAGCGAGGTTATCTTTAGCTTCTTAACCCTTTACATTTAAATCAGGTGGTTAGCCTTCCCTTTATATTTATGACAGTAGCGTACTACAGAAATCCACATCCTGAATGTGGATGCCACCTTAGAACAGATATAAAGGTATTCCTTTGCTATTAAGATTAGCAATAACTGTGCCCAGGACTTTGGTAAATATTCACAAGATGGTCATGAGGCTGCACAGGAGAGCTTTAAATTGATATTAGGAGAGGTGCAAACATCGGGAATTATCTGTATGTATCTAAGTGGTTTCTTCAGGTTTGCCTTTAAGATCAGTGGAGGGGAGACAATCCTGCCAGTAGAATGGACCTTCTGTGTTGAGGAGAACTGCACCTGGAATCATCTGCATCTTTTGTGCACTTGAAGGTCTTAAGGACCAGTGGTATCATAGAATCATAGAATATCAGGGTTGGAAGGGACCTCAGGAGGTCATCTAGTCTAACACCCTGCTCAAAGCAGGATCAATCCCCAACTAAATCATCACAGCCAGGTCTTTGTCAAGCCTGACCTTAAAAACTTCAAAGGAAGGAGATTCCACCACTTCCCTAGGTAATGCATCCCAGTGCTTCACCACCCTCCTAGTGAAAAAGTTTTTCCTAATATCCAACCTAAACCTCCCCCACTGCAACTTGAGAACTCTACTCCTCGTTCTGTCATCTGCTACCACTGAGAACAGTCTAGATCCACCCTCTTTGGAACCCCCTTTCAGGCAGTTGAAAGCAGCTATCAAATCCCCCCTCATTCTTCTCTTCCGCAGACTAAACAATCCCAGTTCCCTCAGCCTTTTCTCATAAGTCGTGTGTTCCAGTCCCCTAATCATTTTTGTTGTCCTCTGCTGGATGCTTTCCAATTTTTCCACATCCTTCTTGTAGTGTGGGGCCCAAAACTGGACACAGCACTCCAGATGAGACCTCACCAATGTCGAATAGAGGGGGACGATCACGTCCCTCGATCTGCTGGCTATGCCCCTACATATACATCCCAAAATGCCATTGGCCTTCTTGGCAACAAGGGCACACTGCTGACTCATATCCAGCTTCTCTTCCACTGTAACCCCTAGGTCCTTTTCCGCAGAACTGCTCCCTAGCCATTCGGTCCCTAGTCTGTAGTGGTGCATTGGATTCTTCCGTCCTAAGTGCAGGACCCTGCACTGGTCCTTGTTGAACCTCATCAGATTTCTTTTGGCCCAATCCTCTAATTTGTCTAGGGCCCTCTGTATCCTATCCCTACCCTCCAGCGTATTTACCTCTCCCCCCAGTTTAGTATCATCTGCAAACTTGCTGAGGGTGCAATCCACACCATCCTCCAGATCATTAATGAAGATATTGAACAAAACCAGCCTCAGGACTGACCCTTGGGGCACTCCGCTTGATACCGGCTGCCAACTAGACATGGAGCCATTGATCACTACTCGTTGAGCCCGACAATTTAGCCAGCTTTCTATCCACCTTATAGTCCATTCATCCAGCCCATACATCTTTAACTTGCTGGCAAGAATACTGTGGGAGACAGTGTCATAAGCTTTGCTAAAGTCAAGGAATAACAAGTCCATTGCTTTCCCCATATCCACAGAGCCAGTTATCTCATCATAGAAGGCAATTAGATTAGTCAGGCATGACTTGCCCTTGTTGAATCCATGCTGACTGTTCCTGATCACTTTCCTCTCCTCTAAGTGCTTCAGGATTGATGCTTTGAGGACCTGCTCCATGATTTTGCCAGGGACTGAAGTGAGGCTGACTGGCCTGCAGTTTCCCAGATCCTCCTCCTTCCCTTTTTTAAAGATGGGCACTACATTAGCCTTTTTCCAGTTGTCTGGGATCTTCCCCGATTGTCATGAGTTTTCAAAGATGATGGCCAATGGCTCTGCAATCACATCCGCCAACTCCTTTAGCACTCTCAGGTGCAGTGCATCCGGCCCCATGGACTTGTGCTAGTCCAGCTTTTTTAAATAGTCCCAAACCACTTCTTTCTCCACTGAGGGCTGGTCACCTTCTCCCCATGCTGTGCTGCCCAGTGCAGTAGTCTAGGAGCTGACCTTGTTCGTGAAGACAGAGGCAAAAAAAGCATTGAGTACATTAGCTTTTTCCACATCCTCTGCCACTAGGTTGCTTCCCTTATTCAGTGCCTCCACACTTTCCTTGACTTTCTTCTTGTTGCTAACATACCTGAAGAAACCCTTCTTGTTACTCTTAACATCTCTTGCTAGCTGCAACTCCAAGTGTGATTTGGCCTTCCTGATTTCAGTCCTGCATGCCTGAGCAATATTTTTATATTCCTCCCTGGTCATCTGTCCAGTCTTCCACTTCTTCTGAGCTTGTTTTTTGTGTTTAAGATCAGCAAGGATTTCACTGTTAAACCAAGCTGGTCGCCTGCCATATTTACTAATCTTTCTACACATCGGGATGGTTTGTCGCTGTAACCTCAATAAGGATTCTTTAAAATACAGCCAGCTCTCCTGGACTCCTTTCCCCCTCATGTTATTCTCCCAGGGGATCCTGCCCATTAGTTCCCTGAGGTTGTCAAAGCCTGCTTTTCTGAAGTCCAGGGTTCGTATTCTGCTGCTCTCCTTTCTTCCTTGTGTCAGGATCCTGAACTTGACCATCTCATGGTCACTGCCTCCCAGGTTCCCATCCACTTTTGCTTAACCTACAAATTCTTCCCGGTTTGTGAGCAGCAGGTCAAGAAGAGCTCTGCCCCTAGTTGGTTCCTCCAGCACTTGCACCAGGAAATTGTCCCCTACGCTTTCCAAAAACTTCCTGGATTGTCTGTGCACCTCTGTATTGCTCTCTCAGCAGATATCAGGGTGATTGAAGTCTCCCATGAGAACTAGGGCCTGCAATCTAGTAACTTCCATACCAGTATCCTCATTACTCCAAATTTATTTCAACAACATATTATTCTGTATGTCTTGTCCAGTATCTGAAATATTTTTGCTATTTATGACTGAACTATGTGATTTCCCAGGAATTTCTCCAGCTCAACTGAATTCCCTCTTGATGAGCACACAAAGGATCATTTGCCTATATAGAAAGATCTCCTAAATTATGCTGAAATGAGAAGACTCCACCAATAAGAAGGGATTCTCAATCTATCCCTAGTAGCCAATGTGATGGCTTGGACCTGAAGGAAGGGTAAACAGGGTCGTGGTGGGACTTTCAACCCCTGAAACTCCTATTTCCACACCTCTCACTGTTGATTTCCTAGTCTACTGATTTTGGAATATCCTCAGGAAAGAAAGGAACTTTGATACATACTGAACTATCTTAACTCTCCTCTACTGCTAAAGTGGAAAGAAGGGCATGACAGCTTTTACTTTTCAAAATTGTGTGTCACACCACTTTGTGCAGGCTAGTGCTATCAGATTCTCTTCTTGTTGGTCTGCTTTACAGATAGAGACAGATATTTCCTTGTGACGGTATTGGATGCCATCTATGAGGATTATCTTTTTTAATCAATACTGGTTCCTGTTATGAAGGATAATGCAATTGTAATTTTGTTAACAATCCCTAGACTCATTTGATCTTAAGTGGGAGCAGTGTTTTTTTCCCCTGTATAATGCTAAGGACGTTTGAACAAACGAATAGGCTTCACTGTAGTTTCAAAGTACTGATAGAAGCCTGCCCTGCGGGGGTGCCTCTGAATGTTCAGATGCTGACAAATCCTATTCCTCTAGTGAGAAGCAATCTGAAATGTTTGGTTTAACTTTTGAGGTTTTTTCCTCTTTACACTGTTTATAGTATTTTGATATACAAGATTTCCTGTATATCATGGTGACTGAGAAGGGAGACATTCTCTCAGACATTCTTTTTGATTTCTTGAGGATGGTTTTGGTGTTCTTTTATGCAGTTGCTGGTCCAAAGTGCCGCTGGCATAGCCTCACTACGCTTTATGGGGATTTGTGGGGGCCAGTGTAGTAAAGGTGAAGGCAGCCCAATTTCCCATTATGATCAGTCAAAATTTTCAAATTGGGAAGAACCACTGTGAGAACAAGGTGGTTCAGAGATAACTGCACTATAAATATTTAAGTAGATTAAAGAAAATACTGACTCCTATACCCACTAGAGAAGAGGATTCCTTGATAGACATACTTCATAAGTCTTCCGTCTTGCAGTCTGCCATCTTGAAGCTATTGTCCTGTGTTCGCAGAGAAAGGGACAATACTTTACTGGGTGTGAATAATGGTGGACAGAAGGGGAAAGAAGTAGAAGACAGTTTATTAGAAAAGTGGCGAGTTAAAGTAGTAAAGAAAATTTGGAGAGAGGGGAAATAGGACAATCCCACTTGGGAATTAAGAAGTTTGTCTGACATGGAAATGGGATCCCTTTTCTGCCATGTAGTGGCAAGCACACACAGCAGAAAGATGGTGACAGGCATGAAGTTCATAGAAATGCACAGGTCTAGCTGCTTCCTGTCTAGTCAATAGAGGAGTCTTGACATAACAAGGTGGATCAGAAGACATGGCCCATTCAAAGAAGAAAAGAGTATGACAGCTGAAATATCATCCCAGAACTATGGGGGATGATATAATTTGAAAAAGAAACAGTAGATACTCTACCCACCCTTATTCAGAGATAACTGGAATATTAGATGATCTCATTAGAAAAGGGTCAATGGATAATTTTTAAATGCAATTTGACAAATGTGTTAAAAAAGCAAACCACCACCCTAGTGGTCTTTTTTTTTTTTAAAGAAAAGTTTAAATTTCTTTCCACTGATTGGGGGATGGGAGGAAAAAAAGAGTCATGGTAGAAATGAAGAGTGACAAAAATGAAGAGATGATTGTGGTCTAGCTCCCCATGATGAAAGATGTGACGGGGAAAAAAAAAAGGCAACTTACTCAGGAAAACGTAATCCAATAGAAAATTCAACCTTTCTAAAAAGTGTTTTTAAGTAACAGTTTGTATAGACAGACAGTTTTAGAATGATGCCCCAAGTCCTCCAATTCACTGTGTCACTGTGGCAGTCCAGTGACTTCAACAGGGCTTTATGCTGATGCAGCAGTGCACCTGTTTGCAGAGACTCACAGGATTCAGGCAATAGAAATCACCCTTATTTTAAAATAATGTGATTTAATTTACCATACACGGGGACAGACTAATTAAAGAAAGGTATGTATCAGTAAGACAGAAGGGAGGCTCATTTCCATTAAAGAAAAATATTTTCAAAATGATAGAGAAAAGTTTTATTCAATTACAAAATTGCCAATTTTATAGTTAAATTCCTCCCTGATATTGGATGGCTCAGAGGATGTCTAAATGGCTTAGTATTTCACTTCCAGGTCATTCTTTTGACTCTGGTATAATCAAAAAGTTATTGTTCTTGAAGGCTTTTTGGTGAAGGGTTTGTGAAATGAACTGGAGAGCTCAGTCTAGTTCTCACTGTATAAGTATACATATTACAGACCACTATCACAATTCACATTCTTGATTTATTCTCAGTGAGGACGCCAATGAATGAAGAGGCAGAGACTGAACTGACTGAAATGGTTTCTACAAGAAAATAATAAGGCACCTCTGAAGGACAGTGTGTGTGGGAGGCTTGTATTACTGCTACCTGTACTATACTTGTTCTGTGGATAAAGAGAAATACCTCTCCAGCGTGATCAAATCTGCCATTCTTAATGACCTCTAACTTGAGAAAAAGTTTAACAGTTTCTTCTTCATCCCATCAGCAGTTAATGTTTAACAACTTTTTGGTGCCAATGGTCACGAGCACGCCAGTGGCTACCTATGCTAGACAGAAATGCTTTTCTTATTAATGTTTCTAATTATTGAATTAAGTTGTCCCAATTCCAAGTTTCAAGTGTGTTAACGAAAAATTATGACAATGTAAGGAATGTAGGAGGCAACAAACATTTTAAAATAGAAAACTGAAATATTTATCTACTGTTTATCTATCTGTAATCAAAATTTCTTTAAATGTTACAGGAATTACAATATTTTGCATTGTATGCAATATTGACCTTAATTATTATCCTACCGCAATACACTATATTAGAAACACACTTTCGTAAGTATACTACCTACACTGCAGAACATATATACAAATCAATACAGTAATTTTAATACTGAAATAAAAATAGCACAAGTATGCTTCTCTGGGAGCATTAACTCATGTTTCTGAATAATAAAAAATTAATTCAAAAGAATAAAACTAGACAGATGCACTGATGGATGATTAGTAGCTGGTAAGCAACTAAGACTTATAGCAATGACAAAGCTTCAGAAATGGACTGATGAGGCAGGTAAGGCTGACAGACTTACTCTGAAGCTGAGGCTGCTGGAAGGAAAGGGGCTGTCCGAACACAAATGGACTGTGGACTAGGGAAGAGGGAGGTTTTGCAGCTTGATCAAAGATGGAAGAAGCTGGGAGATTAGGCCGTGACTGAATGGAATTCAGTATGGTACTCAGTTGGTCACCTGTAGTGGGCAAAACAGTCAAAACTACAACCTGTTATTTTTCATCCTCCACAAAGGCAGAGTAAATGCTTCTGAATGAAGTTTAGATGAAGATAATTGATAAAGACCGCACTAATCTCTGACATAATTCGTTTTGATTCCAAAACTCTAAGATACGGCACAAACTTTTACACAATTGGAGAAAAAATCCCTTAGAACTATAAAACACACATGGCTAAATGTAGAGGCCTCACCCCATGAATGGTGATGCAAATACTGAAAAATATGAACAAGGTTTGTAAGAATCATGACTTCTTTACCCTTGTTATTTAAAACATAGAATCACAGAATATCAGGGTTGGAAGGGACTCATTGGAAGGGATGCATTCCAAAATGCATCTCAAATCACCTATATCTTGCTAAAAACAAACAAAAGCAGCCAAACAAAAAAATCAGCTACCATTCACAGAAATACACACAAGTGCAAACAAAACTCTCAGATGAGTATCGCCAGATGGGAGGGTTAAGATAATAAAAGGGTTAAGATAAAATATAATTAAGCATTGGCAGGCATATTTTGTGTGTGTGTGAGAGACAAGTTTAGGAAAGTACTTGCTTGCTTTTAAAACTTAAAAGAACACTGTCAAGGCATTTTTCACAGCTAAAAAATGCTCCCCACTATTTACAACCATGTTTTGATTTTAAACTGAAATTTGTTTCCTTAAGAAAACTCTGTGTGCACATTGGATTGGCTGTTGGAGGGTATCTTAGGAAAGTTGTGATTTTTTTTTTTTTTTTGAAGAAAGCCTTTGTTTGGAAAAAGGAAAAGAAAGAATTAGATGTATGTTGCAAACATAAGGTGCATACAATAAAAAAGGTAGGTTAAATCATTTAAGGTCAAATCTTGAGATGTTAGCAGCAATAATTTTGGCCCCTATTATCTACCATACCCTAACAGTGTTCCTTTATTTAAATACAGTTTCTGACATCCCATATCACTTTTGACAGTACTATAGAAGCACTAGTGGAAAAATAATTTTAACAAACTGGAAACAAATGAACAACTCACTTTAAAACTGAAGTTTTTTAGATTTTTAAAATAAATTCTCTAATTTTTTAAAGGGAGAAAAAGACTAGAGAATCTAATGATTCCTACAAGATCCAACACCACCAAAATTAAATATTTTCCTTATTTTCTCTCTCTTTTTAATACTATATTTTTGTTTTAAAAATGAGAAATCAAAATTACTATGAAAGAAGAGCTGGAACTGAAGCACCTATATCTAAACAATCATCTGTGTAACCATTTTTATTTCAGTGTTACAACAATATGGCACTCAAAAACCTTAAGAATCACTACTTCTGCAACTACTACCCCATCCCACACTACAC
This sequence comes from Lepidochelys kempii, assembly GCF_965140285.1. Taxonomy (NCBI): domain Eukaryota; kingdom Metazoa; phylum Chordata; order Testudines; family Cheloniidae; genus Lepidochelys; species Lepidochelys kempii. The sequence continues at coordinate 81,511,085 of NC_136380.1, forward strand.
TAAAGACAACTGACAAGTTTAGTGCAGAATTCACAAATTCAAAATGCCCATCTTCAGAACAATGAATTCTAGGTCAAGAGTTGTATTATACTTTTTCTGTATATATAAATATCAACAAAAGAAAGTTAGGTCAACTAGTAATTTTTGTAAAAAATAAAACTACTCCCTCCATGTCTGCTTCGGGGAAAAAAAATACTATTTAAAAATGTGTACATTTTTAGAATGCCAAAGAAACTCTTTAGAAATAAGATCCATTATCTTTGTTTGGCACATATTTTCAACGAATGAGAAGGTTACTCACCTTGTGCAGTAACTGAGGTTCTTCATGAGATGGCTGTCCCTGTGGGTGCTCCACTGTAGGTGCTTTGGCACCCTGTGTTTGTAATTGGAGATTTGCAGTAGCAGTGCCCAGTTGGTCGGCACACGTGCCATAGCCGTCTTGTGCTGCTCCAAGCAGTTATATAGCTGTGTGCAGCTAACCGTCCCCCAGTTCCTTCTCCACCTCAGAGAATCGGCATGAAACTCCGAAGTGGAGGGGAGGAGGGAAGGCAGTGGAGCACCCACAGGGGACAACCATCTAGAAAAACCTCTGTTACTGCACAAGGTGAGTAACGTTCTCTTCTTCTTCTTCAAGGAGTGTCCCTGTGGGTGCTTCACTTTAGGTGTCTATTGAGCAGGGGCTGTCAGTGGAGAGAAGGGGCTTTGAAGTTGGTCTGTTGATGATGAATAGTCCAAACTAAGCATTTGCTGTTGACTGTTGTTCTAGAGCATAGTGTTTAGCGAAAGTATGGGCTGATGACCAGGTAGCAGCTTTGCAAATGTCAATGATAGGTACTGAGAAAGGCTACAGATGCTGGTAACCATCTGTTGGAATGTATGCAAACTCCCGATGGGGGTTGCAGATAGTTGTTTTGGTAGCACAAATATACATCCAGATATCCATTTGAATAGCCTCTGTTTTGAGATGATTTGGCTCCTTGAGCATTCTTTTATGGAAACGAATAATCTAAGTGATTTTCTAAATGCTTTTGTTCTTTCTATGTAGAAAGCTAATGCTCTGTGAACATCTAGCGTCTGGAGTGAGGCCTTCCTCCCGTCAGCACGTGGCTTCGGGCAAAATACAGTTACGTAAATAGGCTGATTTAAATGAAAAGGGGAGGTGACCTTGGGTATGAATTTAGGGTGCGGTCGTAGGATTACTTTATCCTTACAGAATGTTGTATAAAGTGGGTGTGCCATTAGGACACCTAATTCTCCCATTGTCTTGTGGACATGAGGGCAATGAGAAAAGCCACCTTCATTGAGAAGTGCAACAAGGAGTAAGTTGCAAGGGGTTCAAACGGTTTTCCCATGAGACTGCATTAAATAAGGCTGAAGTCCCACATGGGTGTAGGGTTTCTTAGTGTGGTATAAGTTTTCTTTATGCCTTTAAGGAAGCGTTTAATCATCAGGTGAGCAAATATGGTGACTGTCTATCTTGTCATGGAATGAGGTGATGGCAGCTGAGTGTACTCTGATGGAGCATGTGGAGAGCCCCAATTTTTTAAGGCCCAGTATGTAGTCAAGGATTCTTGGCAGTAGGGCTGACTGTGGACAGATCTGTTTGTCCTGGCACCAAGTGCAGAATCGTTTCCATTTATGGATATGTCTTTCTTGTACTTAGTCTCTGACTGTTCAGTAGTATATCTTTCACTTCTTCAGAACAGTCCTTCTCAACCCGTCAGCCATGGAGTAACAGGCCTTGAGATGCAGTACTGCAAGGTTGGGGAGACAGACGTGTCCCACATCTTGTGATAGGTGAGGTATTAAGGGAAGGTCTTGAGGCAGTTTCACTGTCATCTGATGCCGGTATGGGAACTACGTTTGTCTGGGCCATGTGGGTGCAACGGGAATGACCCTGGATTTGTCCTGCCTGATCTTGTGAAAGACTCGGCTTAAGAATGGAGTTGGGGGAAACGCAAATGAGTGGTGCCTCCCATTTTAGGGGGAGATCATCGCCTAGGGAGTGGTGTCCCAATCCGGTCTGGGAGCAATATTGTGAACACTTGGCATTCTGGCATTGCAAATAGATCTATGGTGGGGAACCCTCTCAGTTTGAATATAGTTTTGAGAATTCTGGGATCCATTTCCCACCTGTGGGTTTGTGAAAAATCCCTGCTTAGTTGATCTGCAGTCGTATTCTGACATCTCGGCAGATAGGATGCTGATATCTCTATGTGGTTGGTGCTGGACCAATTCCAGAGATGTACTGCCTCTGTACATAGGGGGTATGATCTTGCTCCCCCTTGGCAATTTATATAGAACATGCATGCTATATTGTCCTTACGGATCTTGATGGCATTGTTCTTGATTAAAGAGAGAAAGTGCTCGCATGCATTTCAGACAGCCCTTAGCTCCAATAAATTTATGTGCAGGTTGGACTCCACTGGGGACCAGCAGCCTTGGATCGTATTGTCGTGAAGATGTGCCCCCCAACCAACTAGGGAAGCATCTGTTGTGATTATCATGGTTGGAGCTTTTTACTAGAAAGGGACTCCTGAGCAGACATTGTATAGTTGTGACCACCATGTAAGTGAGTCTTTTACCCTGCATGGCATTGTGAGGCACCTGTCGATAGAGTGTCTGTGCGGTATATACGCTGCTCGAAGCTAGGCCTGTAAGCATCTCATGTGGAGTCTGGCATATTTTACAACAAATGTTGTTGCCAAAATGTGCCCCAAGAGTTGGAAGCATGTTCTGGCAGATGCCTGTGGGCTGTTCATCACCATTGAAATTAGGTTGACTAGAGTGAGGAAGCATTGTTGGGGTAACACTGCTATTGCTGAGACACAATCAAGGTAGGCCCCTATGAATTCCAACTTTTGGACAGGAACCAGTTTGGATTTTTGAACATTTATTTGCAACCCTAGTCCGTGAACCAGGTTATCAGTCTGCGTGGCGTTTATTGCTCCTTGCTGCGTTGGTGCCCTTATCAGGCTATCGTCTAAGTTTGGAAATATCATCACTCCTTGTCTGCGGAGGTGAGCTGGAACGACAGCAAGAACCTTGAAAAAAAAAACTCTTGGGGCAGTGGACAGGCCGAAGGTTAGTACTCTGTATTGGAAATGCTGTTTCCCTAGGGTGAATCTCAGGAATCCTCTGTGTCACAAGTGAATGGTAATATGACAATAAGTGTCCTGGAGGTTGAGGGCTGACAGTCAATCTCCTTTCTCTAATGCCAGAATTATTGTGGTTAGAGTCACCATTTTGAAACGTTGCGTTCTCACAAATTCACTACGTTTTTGTAAAATCAGGATGGGTCTCCACCTGCCATTTTTTTTCTGAGTTAGAAAGTAACGGGAATAAAAACCTCTCCCTGTGTGTGGATAGTACGGGTTCCACGGCACCTAATGGTATGAAGTGATTTATTTACTATTCTAACAGGTGCTCATGAGAAGGGTCCCTGAAGAGGGATGGGGAAGGAGGGATGGTTAGGTGGGCTAGAAATAAAGGGGATGGAGTAGCCCTTCTGGATAATCTCTAGAACCCATATGATCTGCTGTGATGGTGTTCCAGACTGCGTAGCATGGTGACAGTTTCCGAATGGGCGGGGGGCCGTATCTCATTCAGAAATCAGAGTGTGGAGGTCTCGTGCCCTCAACTATACATTCAAAATGATTGTCTGGAGGTGGATGGTTGAGATGTCGAAGATTCATCTTGGTTCTGCCAACTTCTGTTTTGTTTTTGTTTACACTGTTGATTGTACTGTCTTTGTGACTGGGAGTATAGTGTAGACTGGAATCTCTGGATGTAAAACATGCTCTGTTTCTTTTTATTTGCAGATATTTCTATTTTATATGCCCAAGGTATTTAAGGTTGCCCTTGAGTCCTTTAAGGTGTGAGGAAAATCATCGTTTTTTGTCAGCGAATAATTCTTGCCCTTCAAAGGGTAAGTCCTCAACAGTTGTTGGACCTCCCTTGGGAAACCAGAAAGATGGAGCCAGGAGGTACAGCACATGACCACGGAGGTAGTGATAGACCATGGTACAGTGTCTGCAGAGTCAAGAGAGGCCTGTAGGGCCATCCTAGCAATGAGAGACCCTTCAGAAATGTTTGCCTTGTATTGCTTTTTCTGTCCTCAGGTAAACATTCAATAAATTCTGACATTTTCACAAACAGATTGTGTGTGTATTTTGCCAGTAGGGCTGCATAATTGGCTATGCGGAACTGGAGTGTGGCAGAGTAGACGACTTTCTGTTTGAAGAGGTCTAGCCTTTTCCAGTCTGTATGGACTGGTGTTGTTTTCCCCTTTGGTTGACTGCATCTACCACGAGAGAGTTTGGTGCGGGATGGGTGAATAAAAATTCAGCTCCTTTTGCTGGCATGTAATACTTTTTGTCAGACCTCTTAGATGAGGGAGAGGCTGTAGCAGGTGTCTGCCAAATTATTTTTGCAGGCTCCATGATATCATTAATTGGCAGGGCTCTCTTTGCTACTGGGGATGCCTAGAGTATGTCCGTGAGCTTGTGTTGGGTCTCTGGTAGTTTTGAGAGCAAAATGTCCAGGGATTCAGCTAACCTTTTGAAGAGGTCTTGAAAAGATTTGAAATCATCCCCCATAGACTGTGTGTGTGTGTGTGGGGCGGGGGCGTGGTGGCATCATCATTTCATCCAGTGACGAAGATGAGATGTGAGTGGGCGGCAGAGTGTCACCTTCAGCTGTGTCCCCAGGCTCCTCAGTCTCTTCCTCTTGTGTCTGTGAGGGTGCTGGGACAGTTGGTGAAGGGGCCCGTGTTGCTCTGGACCTAGGTGGGTTAGGGGGCCTGAGGTTTGGGGCTCTATACATTGCCCACGGATCCCAGTATGGCCAATTGGGTGGGAATGGTATAGGGGACAGTGCCCATGGTTGACCATACCAGCCCTGCATGTCTGTAGATGTTTGTGATAAGGTCCATGTTTAGGTGAGGAGTGGCAAGGAGCGTATATTACTGCTTCATCCTCATCATTGGAGATAGGAGGGGCTGATCCACAGGGAGTGGTTACTAGGCTTGGTCCCAGTCTAGATGGGGTACCGTTGGTATCAGTAGAGGAGATTCCCGCTGCGAGGTTTGACTTTGCTGCATGCAACTCCATTAGAGCTTGCCCACATAAGATGTTAGCTCCTAGGGAAGTCTTGGTACCAGGTGTTCCTGGTGTCTTGCGGTCTGACACTCTCGGTGCTGTCAGTACTGGGGCATCTTTTTCATTTGTAGATCGCTTTCTTTTAGACAATTCTCGGAGTGGGGGTGACTGGCTGCTTTTTTGGTAGCCTTTCTAGGAGCAGGCTCCTTAGCAGCCATTGCTGAAGCAGATCCCGTCAGACGCTGCTGCTGACGACCGCTGGTCAGGAGGCATCCTGGATTCGGGGTATGAGGCTGGTCTCAGGGATTTCTCCATCATAAGGAGTTTCAACTGGAGATCCCTGGCCTTCTTTGTCCAGGCTGTCAGTTTTCTACAGTGTGGACAGTTTTGGGTATTGCATGTCTCGCCAAAGCAACACTGTGAGTAGCTGTCAAAAACTGGTATGGAGAGTTTGCAAGTCAGACAGTGTTTAAAGCCAGGTGAGCTGGGCATTCCTGAAAGAGAAAGTCCTCTAGAGAAAGAACAGGGATAAACCCTGCTTTTATTTCTTTCCTCTTTCTTTTTAAGGTAATAGCTGAGTACCTGCCGAGGACGCAGGAGTAAAAGAAAGAAGGAACATATATATATTTTAGAAGAAAAGATAAAGTAAAATATAAAATATAAAGGGCAACGGGATAGGGTACTTAATGACAACTAAACTATCACTATTGGGAACAACTATGAACTATTAAGCTTATCTGAGGTAAGAGAGGGTACTGCTGTTGCTCCGACTCAAGCCAAAGGTGGTAGAGAAGGAACTGGGGGATGGTTGGCTGTGCACCACTATGTAATAGCTCGGAGTGACACAAGATGGCTATGGCATATGCGCAGCCCAACCAGACACTGTTACTAAAAATTTCTGATTACAAGCACAGGGCTTCAAGACACCTAAAGTGGAGCACCCACAGGCATACTCCTTGAAGGAGGAGATTTATTATGTCCTTAGCTGACAGTTGGGGATATTAGACTAGCTATTCTTTCTGGGTCATTATTGTTTTTCTGATAGCTGATATATCAAGTACTTTGCTATAACAAATCGTGCTAACAAGCCTCACTCTCTCCTATACGTAAACAACTTTGTGAAAGTCAGTCTTTTTTCTCAGCCCATTTTTATAAGTATGTTTTATCTCTTAAAAACGTCAAGAGTAAAACATTTTAGATGTTACATTCAGTATGACATATGAATTGGGTACATTTAAAAAATCCATTAGTGCATTCATCTTTTTGTCCTGGAATATCTAAACTGGCCAGGTCTGTACCACATAGTTTGCTGAAGGGTAAACAAAGCACATGTGTCTCTTTTGACAATCGGTGGATTGGAGGATGCAATGAGATTTATGACATTTTTGTCATCTATAAACTTATTTTTTCCAATTAATATATAACTCTAATCTGTCACTGATTGTTTCTTGTGGTTGAAGAACATACGCTTTTCAAGTGTGTGATACAACATTTGGGATGTAAGGCTCATCCATTCCATTTATCTTCAGAAGAGTACTTTTAAATTGTAGGAAAGAAAGGTTACTCATCTATAACTGGAGTTTTGAATAGCTTACCAGTACAGAACTAAACTCTGGGTACATCTACACGCTAACCCTGAAGGCCTCTGGAAAGTGGACGATTGTGGGACCACACAGACTCATCAAGACATGATAGGGTTCAGGTTGAGATTATATAAAAATACATGACTCACACACACTTATTTTTTCCATCCCTTGGAATTCAATACAAACTCTATAGAACTGGGATGTATGGTAGAACATGTGGTCTGTTCTGACAAGATAATTGAACTCCAGTTAATGGAAGTAACCTTTCTGCTCCTTCAAGTACAGTAATTATAGATTCTCCACTCTTGGGAAAGGCACAAGCGGTACAAGATAGATAAGGAGGTAAATGAAGATACCTATTTAAACAATAAGAAAAGGAGTATTTGTGGCACCTTAGAGACTAACAAATTTATTGGACCAAATTTATTTGTGAGCTGTAGCTCACTTGAAAGCTTATGCTCAAATAAATTTGTTAGTCTCTAAGGTGCCACAGGTACTCCTTTTCTTTTTGCGAATACAGACTAACATGGCTGCTACTCTGAAACCTATTTAAACAATGATTACAGAACTTGCTCACCCAAACTATGCATTAGATTTTGAAGCTAAATAAAAAGACTAATGTGGCATAAAAGGTTTGGAAGCTAGTAACAGAATGAAGATCTAACTTTTCCACAGCTGGAATAATCCAGTGGCATGCCATAGAAACCAGTATGGAGCTAGACAAATGAACCACAACACCTTCACAAATACTCTTGACCTTAGCAAGTTTCTCTTCAGGATTTTATTCATTCTGACAAACCATGAGAGGAAACTTCCTTTCTCTTAATCTTATCACAGAAAATCACTGTTAATGTTTTATTCTTATAAAACAATTCCTGTGCTCACTAGTAATCTGTAATACTGCCCCACAAACTGAGCATCTCTTGCATTTGTGTGCTTCTGGTCTGAGTCACCATTTTGAAATGAGGATGGCTAGGCTGGGGAAAAAAAGAGTACTTCACAGAATGATCTCACAGGGGAAATTACTACACCATGGGCTAAATAATACAGAAAACCTCAGAAAAAGACTTAGTAGTAAAGAAAATAATTACTTCTTACACTGTAAACTGTAAACAGAAGTAAAAACAAAAAAGAGGGAAAAAACTATTGCTCCCAGTGAAGGCAGAACTTCTAGTGGGAAGTGGCGTGGGCAAAGCTTAGTTTTCTAACTATCAAAATGCATGAATTTTCTCTAATCTTCATCCAGAAAAAGGGATCCCATTAGGGATGGATTAAGTTATGATAAAGAATAGACAAACTTCATTCACATATTAAAATTATGTAAATCCTGTATTTCAATGTTCCTTAAAATTATATGAACAGTGAAAAATAGTTAATTCAGAAAGTTTAGATAAAGCCCTCTTCTGTCCTCCCTTTAAAAAAAAAAAAATTCTAATTACTAAAAGCCTCTTCAAGACCAAAACCAAGTTACCCTACTCTTGAAGTGTGCCCATGGTTCTAGTTAGTGTTAAATGGAAGTTTCACCCTCCACCCCAAAAGCAAGTGTCACCAAGACCAGTGGTTCTCAACCTTTTGGGGCTCAGGCCTTATTTGTATATATTTATGGCCTGTTGCAATCCAGTAAATAGTCTGGAGGCTTTGGAGCAGAGATGTAACTAGGCATTTTGGCGCCCGGGATGAGCAAGTGTATTTGTGCCCCATACCAGAGGTGACAAGGGGGGTGAAGGGAGGAGGACTGCAGAGTCACCCCACAATTTTTTGGTTGTGTCTCCCCCAACCAAGACAGATTGGATGACCAGCTAAGGTGAGTCTACAGGTGGAGGTCGCGCTCCCTCCCTGAGCTCCACCCCATGGGGCTGGCCCGAGCCACTCCCCGTTGCCTGGGTCTGGCCTGAGCCTTGTGGCATCACCAGCCTGAGCCACCCCTGTGGCTTTGCGTCAAGGGCAGCTTCCCCACTTGCCCCACCCTGGTTATGGCCCTGCCCTGGGGTAGTTTTAGTTGGATCGTGCCCGGTACACTCCCCTCCCCCCTGCCCACAGGTGTGGCTCCTGCCACTCCTGTGCTGAGGGGCTAGCTGGGCTTGGCTCTCTGCTCTGTGAATTGCAACCTCTGGAGTTGCAGCACCACTCAGGTTTGGCCCAAATTTGTGAGAGTGGGACTGTGACCTGGTTCATGGGAGTGCAGTGCCACTCACTCAAATTTGGCCTCCCCGGATTCCCATCAGGATAGCTGGGCCAAACCTGAGTGGCACTGGGACCCTAGAGGTTGCAATGCCTGGAGCAGAGAGGCGAGCCTAGCCAGCCCTGTGGGACAGGAGCCACAGGAACTGCCACGAGACAAAATGTTCTGGTGACCCAATATAAGGTTGAGAAACTCACGAATTGAGAAACCCTGACCTAGACCACAGAAACAGAAGATTAGAACAGCAAAGCTCCACGTTTCAGTGATATTCCTCAAGAACACGTGACTACGCAAAAGAACTTCCAGTTCACTTAGCCTTCTGCATATAAGTAATGAGTGAACAAAAGTTTGATGCAGATACCAGGTGATTTGCCCTATGTTATTACTGTTCAAACTTGAAGCTGCATTTCTTCTTGTTTTATATGTTGCTGTGATTTATTGTACGATATCATCTGGATTAAGCTATTTGGTTCCTATATTTATCAACCTAAGCAAAAGTATATGTAGGTTTTTAGAGTTAACAAAGCAATACTCCAATTTAACAACTACTAGCATTATACTCCATATTAATATTCTACTTTAATGTGAGATTTCCAAGCCTATAATCTAGACAGAGCAGTTTCATGCTATTATAAAAATGCTTAGTAGTATAACTAACTATAATCAAAACATCAAACCTAATCTTCCACCCAGTCATCAAATGTAAAAGCACTTTTTAAAAATTAAGCTTATTTTAAGCAGATAGCCAGAATCCTCATGGTTTTCTTGAAAATTTTCCAACCTAACGATTTTGAAGCCTAATTTGAACAATACTGGATGTTATCACTCTTTCTGGCTCAATGAGTAAGAAATTGTAATTCTTGTATTACAATTCTGTGGCTAACTTGACAGGAATTTACAGGACATTAACTTATCAATGAAGCTATTCAATAGTGCAATTAAAGGGACCAACATAAAACTCCAGTAAGTCTAAAAGTATTCCCTTTACATCTATGTAAAGCAGAAATTTACACAAGTTACAATATTACTAACTGCATAAAATACAGCAGAAATGCCATTGCAATTGTCAGCAACTCTTTTCACCATAATGATGGATGGTTTTGTGGGGGCACATCTGTTGGTGTTGCAAATGGCACTGATGTCTACTCAAGTCATGGAAAATGAGTAGCAAAAAATGCACAGGCTAAAGTTTGAAAACAATGTTTTACAAAATAGTTGTAGCTATAAACTTACCTTTGTTATTTGCAAGGCCATAATCAAATCCTTGTCCATTGCTACAAGCAGATCCCTTACTGAAAGCTTGTATTGAAAAAGGGCTTGGAGGAGGAGTCTGAGCATTTTGCTCTAGCAGAACTTGCTCTGTAAAACAAGCCACCACTTCAGAGTTAGTATTTCTTTTATCACTGATTTGCAGAGGAAAGATGAGTCACAAGACAAAATAGTGAAAGCTTTTAATGTTATTTTTCTGTTAGGCCCCCAAATATACACCATAAGTGTAAAATCACTCATGTCACAAGCTAGCTTATACACTACTGAAAATGGGCACCAGCCTTAAGCTGAATATTCAGGAATGTAATGAAATACAGTTGTTCATTATGCTTTACTTAACATTTTTAACAGACTGATGGAGCTGTGAAGCAATTATTGTAGAGGAGAAAATACTCAGCTGGCTCATCATCATCTCCTTCAACAACCAGTACTCTTACCCCTGTTCTGGAGAGTCAGTAATGACAAACTATTATTTTAGTTAAAACATATTAAATTCAAATTTATTGGTTTGCAAATATGTCTACACTTTTTGGGGCAGAGACTGTCCATGCTCAAACATCTGTAAGCTGAGGCACTGTAGGAACTAGCACAAACAAATAATCATTGAAAGTACATAATTATTGTTGATACACTAATATGCATAATGGTATGTATCAGCCATTCTTTTGCACAAACAGGTAAGACATCTACTGTCTGCAATAGCTGTATTTTGGAAAACCTGACTTATTGAGGAAGGGAGGAGGATCAAATTATTTCCCATTAGCTAGATAAAAAATTCCCCTCAGTCATTTGCATGTCTCACCATCATTTAATGCATCTCATTCATTTTAAATTGTAGGTGTCAGGAATTAAAAATATTTTAAATGTTATGTTAATATAGCAGTTTCTGATTACTAAATTATAAAACAGATGGTAAATGAGTTTCCTGTTGCTTTAATTGGTATCTTCTGGCTGCTAACACATCTAACAGTGCTACATTTTAGTAAGATGTCTCAAAAAGTCAATTTTAATTAAAAATGTTAACTATAATTGGTGCTTGTCATCACGTAAATTTCCAGAATACTGAACTGAGCAAAATGAATATAACAAAAACTAAAAGCTGTGTGGACATGTATGACAACCATACACAACGCAAGACATAACACTAAATAAAAATGTAGTAGCAAAATCAAAAGCAGCCACATAATTTTAGCTCAGTTAAAAAAGAAGAAAAATATCAGCCAAATGAAAAATATGCAGTTGTTAGGAGAAAATGTACTGCTCTTTTAAAAACATATAGAGATGAAATGTTAAAACATGAAAAAGTGTCTTTTGAAGACAAAAAGAACCTCAAAAGAAAAACATTTTTCCTACCTGTCAATTGATCTTCTTTGAATTCTTCTGAATCAGTCTGGTACTGTAGGATTTACCTCCTCCCCTGTCCCTACTCCCCCCAAAACAAACACCAAGAAAACCCAACCCTGACAATTCCCTTGCGCAATTATTTTCAGTCATATTTGGATTAATAGATTTTAAGGTTCCAAGGGACCATCAAGACCATCTAATACAACATCCTGCATATTGCAGGCCATAGAACCTTACCCACCTACTCCTGTAATAGACCCCTAACCTTTGTTTGAGTTACTGAAGTCCTCAAATCATGGTTTAAAGACTTCAAGTTACAGAGAATCCACCATTTACACTAATTTAAACCTGCAAGTGACCCATGCTGCAAAGGAAGGGGAAAAACCCCTGCCAACCTGACTCAGGGGAAAAATCCTTCCTGACCCAAAATATAGCAATCAGTTAGACCCTGAGCATATGGGCAAGAAAGCAACAGTCAGTTTCTGGTGGATAACATCTGAACAGGAAGCAAAACATCATCCCACACCCTTAAATTCATGTGTTCTAGACCCAACATCACAGACTATATGAGAGTATCGGACCGATAGAGAAAAAATTAAAGAAACTAAATTTAGAGGTAGAAAAGTTTTCCTAAAGGCTTCACTCCTCTGCATAAATTCAGGACTGACAAAGAGCAAAAGAAATAAACAAGTGAATTATTTGCAAAAAGAAAAGGAGTACTTGTGGCACCTTAGAGACTAACCAATTTATTTGAGCATGAGCTTTCGTGAGCTACAACTCACTTCATCGGATGCTCATGCTCAAATAAATTGGTTAGTCTCTAAGGTGCCACAAGTACTCCTTTTCTTTTTGCAAATACAGACTAACACGGCTGTTACTCTGAAACCTGTCATTATGCAAGGGAATTATTGTTGATATAATCATCTAGTGCTGAGATTCAAGGAGTTCAATACATTTAGTTTAACAAAGAGAAGATTAAAGTGTGACTTGATCACAGTTTATAACTACCTACATGGGGAACAAGTATTTGATAATCAGCTCTTCAATCTAACAGACAAAGGTAGAATAAGATCTAGCAGCTGAAAATTGAAGCTAGACAAATTCAGACTGGGAAAAAAAATGGTGTATGTTTTTAACAATGAGGGTAATTAACCATAGGAAAAATTTACTTGGGCTGTGGTGGATTCTCCATTATTGGCAATTTTTAAATCAAGATTAGATTTTTTTTTCTAACAGGTATGCTCAAATTAAAACAAATTATTTTGGGAAGTTCAGTGGTCTGTATTATGCAGGAGGCCAGACTAAATCATCACAGCAGTCACTTCTGATGAGAAATGCTATGGAGAACACAAGACACAAATCAGCTCTGCCCCCATATCTTTACTCCCAGCATCAACTTTTGAAAGACAAAAGCAGCATCCCTGGACTATAAGAGGGGTCCTGGCTGAGAAATCCAGCCAGACTGCTGTAAGCATAAGCTGAGAGAAACCTTTTTGCTTCAAATTCGCTTAGCTTGTTAAGTTAGGTATTAGACCTAAAATAGGCCTGTGAAACTGTTTTGCCTTCAGGATCAGGAAGTATCAGCCCCCTCCCACACCCTGAACTCCTCATTTCTGGCCCCACTCCAGAGCCCGCACACCCAGCAGGAGCCCTCACCCCCTTCTGCACCCCAGCCCTTAGTTTTGTGAGCGTTCATGGCCCGCCATACAATTTCCATATCCAGATGTGGCTAGCACATCATCTGTGGCTTTCCCGTAGAGAATATCACCTTAATTGGTACCCTGACTGCTGAATTTGATGGAATTGCCCAGTATGGAGGTGAAGGTGCTGGGTGCCAGTGCCGGGCGAGTCTCTTGAACCATTGGTGATGGTGGCACTGAGAAGTTTAACAACTCTCTTGCAGCCTCAAACATCTCAGGAGTAGAAATGACCAAGACGACACTCTGGTACCAGGGCATTCGACCAGCAAAGGTGCTTCGGGAACTGGTCACAACAGGCCCATGCCGTGCTCTGAAGCCAACCAACTCCTCTGTTTAGAGGTGTGCTCTGGGGTATGTTTCTTCTTTGAATGTCCTCCCAAGTCAATTTCAGCAGCATATATTTTAATCTGCCCCCCCCCCCTTTTTTGAATGGGGCTTTAAGCCCTTACAAATGCTGCATTTGTCACTCATTTGGACCTCCTTCAAGCACTTAAGACAACAGGGGTGAGGGTAACTATTAGGTGTTGCCTTACCACAAGAATGGCAGGGCTTGAAACCTGGAGTGTGCTGCATATCTGTGGTACTGGGGTGGGTACCCAGCCTAGCTGCCAAAAGCACACAAAAGAACATTTATTTTAAATTAACCAACCAAACTCTAAACTACACATAACTGGCAGTATTTATATATTTTGACTAAAGATAGCTAGGACACTAGGACACTGGGGTGGAGGAGAGAGAGAAGGGTGTCAAGGCAGCTTGATCCTTTATGCCTGCATGTGGTGCACAAGGCAGCAGGGCACTCATGCTGCCCTGACTAGTGCCACTAAGGGAAAAACTCAATTGTGCAGTGGAACACACGAACGCCTGCAGTGGAATGCACACGTGCAATCAGTCAAACAACAGTTGTTAAATATTTTCTATCTTTACTGTTCAAGGTGTGCCTTTATTTGCTCACTACACATTACACACCTCCCCACAGAATTAGGCAGTATACCTATATACCTATACCGCAGCATAAAGTTTGTTTTCTGCACATCATAATGAAATAAGACAAGGTTACTTCGGAATGTCCACAGATGAGAAAGGACATCACAGGATAGCAGAATAAATGGAAAAAGGATTACACAGAAGTTAAAAGACCTATAAGATCAAGGCTACTTTCATGCAAATGTGAGATAAAATTCTCTAAAGGAGCTTGTAGCAGATATTACATTTCTATCACATTTAAATCTAAGTACAGCGGTCAAAAACAGTCCAGTTGACTCCTTAGATCCAAAGAAAGCCCCAGTACTACTACTTTAAGGATAGTGTCCTCGAAACGGAGGGAAAAAACTCCGATTTTAAGCAGATGTTAGCGGTAGTGTGCTTGGATCCTAAATTAGGTTAAATAAATAGCACATTAAAGATCTATTTTGGTTGAGGTACATACAAAAACACATCATCCTGAGAAAATATCCCACTCTACTCTCTAACTGATCATAGAGGTAATTAAGCTAGTATTTTCACAGAAAGTGACACGGATAATGAAAAATATTGTTCTAGCCAAGAGGAAAAGCTCAGAGAGCTCTGTCAAAATCTACAGAACTTGCTCAAAATATGCTGGTTGTAATGATCTAAAACGTGATTGTATGTACTGCATTTTCTGGAAATCATTTTGCCATTCCTAATTTAACATTCACCACTCCTTTATTATAATAGGAAAAACAGGAAGCACTGAGCAAAAGAACATTAGGTTACCAACTACAGATTTCTTCTCATTTCATATATGGTGTTCAAAATTTGTTGGCAGTTTTTAGTAGGGTACTTTTGTCGCCCCAATCCAATGGTTGGGATTATATGTTAAACTCAAAATAAAAAAAATTAAGATGCAGTACAAATTCATTCAGTCCTTTTTTGTTTTCAGGTGGAGACAAAAGTAGACTGTAGAAAGTTGCCTTAGGAAGTACAGGATTAGTTGTCTGAAAACTGAATCACCATAAACAGAAGAAAGGACAACACTCTACTTCAAATTTTATATAGAAGAATGACTCCAAACACTTACAAAAATGTCACGTTTGCAAAATCTAAATGTCTGATGACTACTGCAAATTTAATTTTGAAAAAAGTTTGACTTCATATTTTCTCCAATTGGGTTATTTTATAAGTTATTGTTTTACATCTTTTCAAAAACTCAGTTCTTTCTTAAAACTTCCCCTCCCCCCACTTTACTTTGGCAAACACTTTAAGTAGTTAATTTAAAAAAAAAAAAAAAAAGACAACTTGCCATCTTCGTGCCGCAGATACTGGTTTCCACCTCTGTCTCTAGCTAAGGACCAGGCCTCGCCTTCATCACTCTCACAGAACTCTACCATGCTGTTCTTATCCATTTGCACCCATGTACCTTCAGAATTAGTCACCTGGTACACACACATAAAAAAGCAGTTTATTCACTTTTCAAATAATCCAGTGCTCAGATCCAGCAACATGCTTCAGTATTTGAAACAATATGCTCATTTCCATCATGATATTACAAAAAACATTGTTTCTGAAATTAAGGCCACAGCCTGAGGTATAACAAAAACCAATTCCATGTATGGCAAGTTTAAAATTATAAATACTTTCACAATATTAGGCCAGTTTATGTTTAGAAAAAAAAGTTCAATATTTGACCAACCACACAAACCCAAATAAGCTCTTAGAAGGTGTTATCCAACAACCTCCATGCTTTTTTGGCACCTGAAACACCAAAATAAGTTATAATGTCTAGTTATATATGAAATATTTGTAAATTTGCTAATTATGCTCCTGATGTTGTTTGAGAAAAATAGCATGACACACTACATCCTCAAGCCCATCTCAATAGGAAAATACCAAAGCATGATGACAAGTACAATAATAATTGAATAAATACAGTGAAATAGGATAATTTTTGAACTGATCACAGCCCTGGAAATGATTCCTCCAACAAGGTAAATTCACTTTGATACATATGATCAGTAAGTGAAACAGATAATCTTATTTTGCAATGAATCAACCATACTGTAACAAATATATAAATAACTGTAGGTAACTGTGGTATCAGAAAATTCATGTTTAATGTAACTCCAATTAATTAACACTTTTCTACAAAGCAAAACACATAACTGAATTAGTATTTATAATATAAATCAAGTTCAAATGTTAACATTTAATCACCAGGGTTGGAAAAGCAAACCTTGTGTAGGGGAAGATGCTTTTGTTGCGTTTACTACTGATATAAACTGGTATCTATGAAGACATGAACTGAAGCTACAAGGATCCATACCTCGCCTACTGCCTTGACTTTGTTTCCCAGAACTAACATTCCAATTGGGATACCTCTAAGGTTAGGGCAGCTTCTGATGTTGTGACCTGAAGGGCCAGTCTTCACTACCTTGTACACTCCAGGTCCACCTCGAAGGAATGGCATATCCTGCTCTTGCATCACTGCTTCCTGTGTGCAGCGCGAATTTGTGTCTTTGAAAAAGTCATCAGTATTAGACCTAGGCTCCTGAAAAATTTAAAGAAGCAAAAGAAAAACAGAATAGAACCTGTTAATAATGCCTTTGCACTTTTTAGATTAGAAACACCTCTTCCCTGAGTCTGGAACAGTTAACTTCTTAACCTAGAAAGAGAAAAAAAAACTGGTCATAATGCCAGTTGAATTGTAAGTTTCCTTTCCAGCTGACTGTTTTAGCTTGCAGAGGTACACACAACTCAACTACTGCTGTATTTGAAATGAACAGGCACTTCAGTGGAAAATGAATTGTTTAAATTTGGGCCACTAAATATACAGATATTTTCATATGTGCAGTTTGACATAAAATTATTTTCACCACCATTTTCATGAAGTACTTTGTGTTTAGTACTGTCATTTATCAGCACAGAGAATCCAAACACGCGATTGAATATGTTGCAAATATAACAGGTAAAAGTAACCAGTGATTGATCTAGGCATGTGTAAAGGAGACATATATGCTAGCTGGTTTCCAATTTAAATGTGCTCCTTTCTCTGAACTCAATTTCAGGAATATATTGTAAACACTGAATAAAGGTAAAATTATTATTACTAAGGCCAAGTGGAGCAGTAACCCCATGTTTCTTGTATGCACATATAAAATACTAGTGTGTATTTATTATTATATTTTTATTGTGACAATTGGAGTAGCATAGCAGACTTATTTTGCTTAGAACTAAGCAAGGATGAAGGACAAACCCAGGCCTGATCTGATGTTATACTTCTGAGGTATGATGACTCCATACGTTTAGAGTTCTTAGGCAACTCTCCAACCTGCACTGTAAATGAGGAATACTGGCATGGCTCTTCCACTGGCTGTAATTTAATAAAATTTCCAGTATACATGAAGATAATGGGGAGGAACACTCATACACACTTTATATCACAAAGAAACAAATATGTAGCAGTAGCAATGGCTGATGTACCTTAAAAACAAGATGTGTGACCTGCATACAAAGTCCATTTGCAAGTGTGGTTAATTTCTTTATTAAAATCAAAATTTTTGCACTGTTCCGTTTTCAGCTCTATTTGGTGTTGATTCCTGTGTATTGTGCCCAGAATGTTATAACACCCCTCCCAAATGTTATAATAGCTTTCCCAAGAAAAAATACTGCAACTGAGCCATTATACAGTATAAAGTTGTTCTGCAAAGAAGGGAATTTTCACTTCAAGTTGTGGGATTTTCTAAAGTAAATTGTTTCAAGGGGAAAAAAGTCTAATGTTCTACAGCAACTCTATATATCTACAGAGCAGCAAAGCAGTTCAGTGTTGTTGTGGGGGAAAAAAACAGTGAAAAAGTATATTTTTAAGTTGCTGAACAAATATGTGTAATTATTGAGAATAGTTTCCATTAAAAAATTTCTATGGAAACTACTGCCTAAAAAGCAGCAATAGCCTTCCAGATCATTTACAAAAGCATCTGAGAGATATTTAAAACACTTAGTCATATATAATACAACTGGATATTTTTCTAGGAATTATGGAAATTTTGAAATAGATTAGTAAAGAAGTTAGTGTAGTGTTCATCAGCACAGGTATTTTTAGTAAAAGTCATGGACAGGTCGCGGGCAGTAAACAAAAATTCATGACCCATTATCTGTCCATGAATTTTACTATATACCCTTAACTAAAACTTGGGCCAGAGGTGCTCTGCGGGGGGTGGCCTAGCACGCCAGGGGTGCTGGGCGGGGTGGCCCGGGACCTCCTCTGGTGCTGTGTGTGTGTGGGGTGCCAGGCGGTGGTGCACAGCCCAGGACCCCACTGATATGGGGTGGGAGGGGGATGTTGGGGTTGGCGGAGCAGACTCTGGGCAGCCCCTGAGCCAGCCACACTGACCGCTGCAGAAGTCACAGAGGTCACAAAATCTGTGTTTTCCGTGACCTCCGTGACAGACACAAAGCCTTATTCATCAGCTGTGTTTATTAATATTTTTGAGCTGACCCAGTTCATAAGGAGCCTATTATGTTCAATTTACTGATTTTTGCAATGGAGTAGGGTGTATAGCACTGAAAACAGGGAAAGAAAAGTTTAGCAGTATACCTTGTCTATAAACATAAGTGATTGGAAGGTTCTCTTTTTAATGTTAAATGGCCAACAATTCTCGTGAATATTGTAATTAGGATGTACTATATTTAAAAGAAAATTGTTATTTTTGTGTTGCTGGAGGTTCAGTAACGATCATTAGCATTTTGAACTAATAATTTTTCAATCTAGAGTACAGTGAGATTAAAGGAGTAGATACACAATTCTACAGTATGGTATTTACATATCTAGCATTTCCTGCAAAAATACATCAGAATACAGCAGACTTCAAAAGGTTATCTAATATAAATATATTTATTAATGTAAAACATCAGGATATAATGTTACTGTTCTTTACAGTTAACTCACCTGGGGGGGGGAAGCTTTAGAAGTCCATGAAAAAAAGTCCAAATCCCTGACTCCTTGGCTAGCATTAAAGACATTCTGAGCAACAAAGTTTAAAAAAAGACAAATATCAACAAGGAAATGGGAACAAGAGAACATTGGAAGAAGATGCTAGAGACACTGTAATTCAAATTGCCTGCATTCTAACATCAATATTAAAATAAATTGACTTTGAAAAATGAAGTCATTTGAGTCCATTGCTCACCATTGCAAATCATCTGTTAAACAAAAACAGATTCATATGTCAAAAGCTCTAAACGGATGTAGTGTGTCATGCCATTTACTGAAATAAGAGCCAGACATCTGTTAAAGCTTGAGACTTGTGCAAGACAAACCCCACACTCCTGTCACAGTGAAACAATATATGTTCCACTGCAAGCCAGATTTGTTTTATGACAAGAGAGTCTGCTGCTGTCTAAAGATTATTTAAGCAAATTAATGTGGCATGGTTGAATGTGGACTTTCAGCCACTCAATTCATAACAGGAAAGATATATAAAGTATTAAGCTGTCTTCAAAAAAGTTGGAAAACAAATTATTGCCATGCAGTACCACCCCACTAGAATGCACACCTAAAATTTGCATACAAAAATAGCACCCTGTCCCCACTATACCAGAAGAAAAACTAAAATAGAGTGTGATAGGAGGGATTATCATTAAGAATTTGGTATATACAAGATATATATAAGAATTTGTACAAAATATACATTTACTGGTACATTATAAAATAAAATAAAAGAAATGCATTGTAAAATAAATGAATGAGTTTTAGCAAGCTGCAATTGCTGTCCATTCAGTGGGAATCAGTGAGGTTCTACTGTACACTTTAAATAAAAGTTTCACAATGCAGCTAGGAAAATATTCATAAAACAACCTGTTCTCACATTAAAATACAAACTTTATTTCTTTCCACTTCAAAGAAACTCTCCCTGCTCCTGTCATACACAAGCAAAATTTCATCTCTATTTAAAGCAGCGTGTTAATTAACTATCATCAAATTGAATCTATTCTGCAGCATCTCTTTGGAACAGCAACACTTATCTAGACTAACAGAACATGCTTATTATTAAAATCATGTTTCCTAGGCCTATTTTGACAAGGAAATTAAATAAAATCCTTGAACAGCAGTCATATTACAGTTTAACAATGGTATACAGGAGCGGTAATGAACTGTCTTAGATAAAAAATAAAGTCATACAGAAAGCTTCTGACAAGTTTTTCCATACATTGCTTTTCCAAGGTTGTACATGTTAAAAAAAAAAGTAAGAAAAGAAAAAACTAAAATAAACCATCTCAAACACAGATCAAGTTTTACTAACACGAAAAATTTGCAATTTTAAAAACTTGAACAGAACAGTACTAATTCTGACAAGTTTTTTAGAATAACATTATACCCATGTAATGCTTGAATAGGCATAATATTTATACACAAACAAGGTGGCCGATATCCGTCCTGTTAAGGTAGAAAGCTGAAATATAGACATAGACATTTGGCATAAACCTAAGAGAACTATTAAAGCCTATATCTGTCTGATCAGTTTATTTAATTCAATTTATATTAACAGATGGAATGTCTAATTTTTCCATTTATTCTCAATGTCTATTCTTAACAGAGAAATGCAGACTTTCTGTACATAAAACATCATCAAAAATGATTTTTCTGGTGCTCTCTTTCAAAGTTGCATATTATTTTTGTGTTATAAAGCTCTATGTGAAAGCAATGAACATGAAATTATCAGCAGGAAAAAAAGCAATATAATGGCTGTGCAACAATGAATATACCGAACTAGTATTTCTCTTTTGTTTTACTTTTAGAACCTTAAAACATCATGTTTTCTTGGCTTACAATTTGCCGAATGCCAGTTTACAGGAATGTACATGCATGTGTATGTTGGTTTAAAAACTCCTAATAAAATTCTGCCAGATTGAAAACAATGTTTCCATGTTGAAGAAGAAAAAATTAGATTGACAGACCTGCAAATGTGTCACATATTAGCCCTTATGCTGCCATCTGTAGACTCTCAATTCCTATTTTTTAATTTGCAAACCAATTTTGAAAAAAAAAAAATCTCATTCCTTACACACAATTTTTTCATTAAGATTTGAAAATATTTTAAATGCAAATTACTTAAAGAACAACATATTTTAGCAGAGAATTTGGGGAGAGTTTAACCATTTTAATTCATTCGAATTTTCTGAAGCACAGTGTTACAATCATCTTTCTATCTTAGAGTGTTCTTTTACTCTGAAAACAACTCTAAAATGACATACTGGGAATCAATTTTTAATGTGCTTCAACGATTTCATACCAAATTCCCTCAGATTACAAGATACTCCCCTCCCACCCCCACTAAACTCAGCCAACTAAACCTGTGATCTGGAATTTATATCTGATTCTTTTCTTTTTATGCCCTGTCACTACAATAAAGGTTCAGAAGGCCAAATTCTTCCTGCAGGCACACCTGTACGAACCTATTTGCTTGCAATGGGCACAAGTGTAACAGAGCAATGTCTGCCTTGCAGAAGAGTTTTTCTCCTTAATGAATGAAATTTGAAATTAAGTAATTGAGAGATACACAAACACAGAATACCATTTTTACAGTATCACTCTTTAGAGCATAACCACACTTCAAAATTATATTAATCTAGTTTCTCACAAGAGAAACCTAAATTTCTCCCCATTACATATTGATCAATGGTTCATATACCTTTTTGTTATTAGTAATACTTTGTATTTATATAGCATCCTCTATAAGAGGGCCTCCAAATCCTTTCTGTACATAATGAACTAAACTTCACAACACTATACGAATTAGGTATTAGAACCATTTTACAATGAGAAAACCGATGTATAGGGAGATTAAGTAATTTGTCGAAAACCACAATCCACTTGGGCCAGAGCGAGGAATAGAACCATGGCCGCATGAATTCCAGATTCTTTGCTTTAACTACTTCTGCCCCTAAACTGAATCTTTTAATTGAAATGAGCAACATAATAGTGTCACCAATTAAAATACTGTTCTTCAACCAAATGTGTTGCTGTTTCTAGTCCAAACCCCATTTTCAATGTTTTGAAGATATATGAAAATTCTCTCCAACTGAAATTTGGCATAAATAAATCTTAGCCCAGAATGAGTTGTCTTTTAATCATCAAAACCCATTAATTACATTTTTACAATATAATACCCGTACAAATTTAAAAAACTTTACAGAACTTTTTTTTAATCTCTATAATTTTAAAATAGCATTTTAAAAAATGAAATTTCACAAGTCAGTATCCCACAGCATGCAGTAGTTCATTTAGATATTATTGTATGGCATGAGTAGCCCTGAACAAGAAATGCTAAAATCAGTCAAATCATGGGAGTTAAAGTCTAATCCATGTCTTCTATTTGCTTGTTAACAGAGTTAAACCCTAGGGCGGGGATGAATTTGCACTCTAAGCAGGGAATGAGGACTTTGTCTTAGAGCACACAGGAAAGCAATCTTTTCACATATACAGTTACATCATCTATAAATTCAATGAAAAAATATATCCAATATTAGGACAAAGAATTTAAACATAAAAGTAAGAATTTCAAATGTAAAGGTTCACCCAGCATCAACATGGCTATACTGCATCTACAATATGCAGTACAGAATTAACGCTCCACTAAATAGGTACCCAGTTTTGAGAGATCCTTTTGTAGCTCTTCGCAGTCTGCCTGGGACTTAACTATCTTGAGTAGTTTTGTATCATCTGCAAATTTTGCTACCTCACTGTTTACCTATTTTTCCAGATCATTTATGAATATGTTGAATAGGACTGGTTCCAGTACAGACTCCCAAGGGACACCACTATTTACCCCTCTCCATTCTAAAAACTGATCCTTTATACCTAACCTTTGTTTCCTATCTTTTAACCAGTTGCCAGGCCAAGAGAGTGCCTTCCCTTTTATCCCATGACAGCTTAGGCTTTCTGAAAATCTAAGCACACTATATCCATTGGATCCCCCTTGTCCACATGGTTGTTGACCCCCTCAAACAATTCTATAGTAGCTTGGTGAGACATGATTTCCCTTTAAAAAAAACAAACCCATGTTGACTCTTCCCCAACAAATTATGTTTGTGTGTCTGACAATTTTGTTCTTTACTATCGTTTCAACCAGTTTGCCTGGTACTGAAGTCAGATTTACCAGCCTGTAATTGCCGGGATCACCTCTGGAGCCCTTTTTAAAATTGGCATCACATTAGCTATCCTCCAGTCATTTGGTACAGAAGCTGATTTAAATGATAGATGATTTAATTGTATTTTTACACTTTATTTTCCAGAGTTTATGCTCCTTTTTCTTTTCCTCACTAGGATTTAACTTCCACTTTTTATATAGGCATCAAAGATATTTTGTGGACTGCCCTGTTGCTTTTTGTCTTGCCTTTTTAATGTAGTTGTGTTTTCTAGTGCTTTCTCCAAAAATTAGCCTTTTCCCCTTGTCTTCATTAATTGAGCCTAGCTGCATATTGGCTGGAATTTTGTCACCATCCCCAATCGGCCCTTTTTAAAGTTTGATGCTCTCCTTGTCAGGTTAGCTAGACGATGTCCAAAGTTGCTCTTTCTAGTATTTGATAGATGGAGCCCATCCCAGTATGGGAGCCCTCTTTCCTGGAACATGAGCTTGTTGTGAAGCCAAAGCCCTCTCGCCGTTTACTTCCATGATTCGACGGTCCCCAACACAGGCCTTTTCCTTCAACAGGGAGGATGGACGAGAACACCACTTAGACCCCAAACTCTCTTATCCTTCTTCCCAGAGCCACGAAGTCTGCAGTGACCCACTCTAGGTCATTCTTGGTAGTATCGTTGCTGCCCAAGTGAATAAGTAGGAAAGGGTGGTGGTCTGAGGGCTTGATGAGTCTCAGCAGACACTGTGTCACATGATCAGTGCAGACATGGTGGAGAAGATAGGAGTAGATAGGCTCTAGTAGTTAGAGAGTCTAGAGCAGTGGTTCTCAAAGCTGGTCCGCTGCTTGTTCAGGGAAAGCCCCTGGGGGGCCGAGCCGGTTTACCTGCCATGTCTGCAGGTTCCGCTGATCGCGGCTCCCACTGGCCACGGTTCGCCGCTCCATGCCATGCAGGAAGGGCAGCCAGCACATCTCTTGGCCCATGCGGCTTCCTGCAGTTCCCATTGGCCTGTAGTGTCGAACCGCGGCCAGTCGGAGCCATGATCGGCTGAATCTGCCGACATGGCAGGTAAACAAACCGGCCCGGCCTGCCAGGGGCTTTCCCTGAACAAGCGGAAGACCGGCTTTGAGAACCACTGGTCTAGAGTATCTCCAAATGAAATCTATTTGCTGAAGGTATGGATTTTCCAAGGTTGGTGCATAGGCCCAGAGACTGAAACAGGGCTAGGACCTTCTTGGCTGCCAACTGTTGTGCGGTGGCCCTTGAGGAGCCAATTGTTCAGACAGAGAAAGATTGCTATAGCCCTTCAATGCAAGTGAGCCATGACTAACAAGAGGATCTTTGTAAAGGTGCCACAGAGAGGTTGAAGGGAAGGAACCAATACTGATAATGTTCTGTACCTATGCTAAAGCACAGAAAGTATTTATAGGAAGGGTGCATAGCAACAGGAAAATACGTGTCTTGAAGATCAAGGGCAACAAACAAATTGCTCTAATTTTGGGGTGGGATTACTGAAGTTAGAGTCACCATCCTGAAATGCTGTGAAACAATGTATGTGTTCAGGTTTCTGCGGTCCAAGACTAGCCTTCAGTCACTGTTTCTTTTGGGGACTTTATTCTGACAAATGTTGGGAGAACTAGCTCTGTTGTATCCAGACAGGAGGGAATGGACTCCTGCTTTAAGAGACCCTCTGAGAGTGGTCCCTGCAGAGGGAGGAGGAGGAGAGTTGGGGAAAGAGTAGAGATCTCCCTACCTGTGACTTCCTTTTGACAACCTAGACAAGTGTCACAAACACCCCCTTCCTGCGGAACTGCTGATCAAACCCACCATCCCACCCCATCTCTCTTCGGGCACCACTATCCACTTTATTTCTTGGGAACTTATCACAGACATGAGAATCCTAAAGATGGTATCCACAAGACTAAAATCGACTGCATAGGGAAGTGGTGGTGGCGGTGGTATCAACACCTCATCATAGGAGGCGGCGGACTTGTGTGATGGAAATGTCTCTTCCATTGGTAGCTGTTGTTCCTCCTATACTACTTGTGTTAGGGAGACATGATCCCAGTGGCTGCACTTGTGGTGCCAGTGGTGGTTATGGCACCGACAGGTATTCCAAAAATGGCCTCTTCCAGTCCCCATAACAGGCTCAGAAATTCCAATAGCATCATAGTGCTGCCAGGTAAGGGAAGGGTCCCTGGGGTATTCATGTTTGGAATGCCTGGGGCATCTTCTGGGTTCTAATGAGTCCCCCTTGGGGTACACTTCAAGAGGCATAGGGTGGTAAGGTAGTGAGTTAAAGCTTAACAAAATTTCGGAGTCCAAAGGCAAGACTCCTAGGTATTGGTGCTGAGGCCAGTAACGGAGGCCAAGAAGGTGCTAGACAAACTGAAGGACGGATAGGTACTGGAAGGTTGGCTCCTGCTGTCAGGTGTGAAGGGTTGATGACTGACAGTGTAGCAGTACCGGAGGGAAGTGTCTCTCGGTAGCCCTTAAGGGAGGACTCTGGGTCCCTGGAGATGAACTGATTCTCATGAGAGAGGAATCTTGAGGATGTGAGAGGGCTATGGTAGTGGATAGTTGGAACTGGGAGTGGTACCGGATCCCTTGGCGGGGACAATAACCAAGCTGGCATCGAAGATGGTACCAAAGTGGCCATCAAAGCCATATCTCCGTGCTCTGAATGCATACAACCCAAAAAGGATAGTGCTGGAGAGGGAGCAGAGGTTCAATAAGAACTCCAAGAGAATGTCAATACGAGTGCCTTAGGCCTTTTCAAGCCTTTCATTTTAGCACAGTCTCAATACCACAGACAATACTGAGGATGGTACCTCCTGGTGCTTCTTACTCGCAGACTTACTGGGGTGGATCATCATCACAGGTGGTACTGATGCCTTGGTATTGGGATTTGTTGAAATCTTAGTGGCATCTATTATTGGACATGAGGTTTCTCTGCAGTAGGTTCTAAGGGGTGACTTACTCCTTCCTCTGGGCTTGCTTTCAGGGGAATGAGGCTCTCTTTTCTTACAGTGTTTTGTCTGAGGCAGCGTTGGTCATCTGTACAATCTGAGAGAATGAGGCCAAAGTAGGGGGAATTGGGGAACATTCCAACATCACTCTTCTTTCTTTGAGAAATCTGCTTTTAAACCTCATGCCAAACTTGCACATGGATGGGAACTGTGAATGTTTGAGACACCAGTGACAGCTGGAGTGCCTGTTGCTCCAGGGGAAGCATCTAAAGCAGGTCCAGAAAGGTTTGAATCCTGGTGCCTTTGGCATATCCCCGAAGTTAGGCCACTGACCAAAGTGGCTGAGGAATCTGTCCTAGCTGAACATTAGGGGGAGGAGTGGCAACACACGCCACCCCCCCAAGCCAAAACTATATCCAAGTAAAAACTAAATACTAACGTAAAATAAAAGGCAAGAGAAGAAGCTTCTAGGAAACAGTGGACACCACAGTTGCTTCATCTCAATCTGCAGGCAATTGAGAAGGAACAGAAGTGGCACAGGTCCTCTACTCTAAGACGACAGTGTGTTTCTTAATGCAATAGGTTTTCTACCCAGATACTTCCATTGATAGGATTTCTATTGGGAAAGATCCCAAAATAAAAGTGTTATTCTGTCAACATATGATTTTACTGGCAAGAAGGAAAAATCTAAAGGTTTTGGTTTCATGATGTAACTGATGTATGCATTTAGATACTATGACACAACAGAAGGCACTGTCTACTTTCAAGTTCTAGTGCTTGTGATTTTCTTCTAAAAGCCACACATCTACATTTTGCTTATTGCTATTATAAATTCATTAACATGATCTCCCCCACCCCCCGTCTCAAACTCTTGGAAAATCTTTTGATGGCATAAATTGCTGGCTAATGTGAAGACTCAACTGTGAAATCCACAAAGAGATTGACCAATGAAAAATTAGTAGAACCTAAAGAGTTCAACATTCCAACAGTCTAAAATTTTTACTCCCAGTAACACCACCATTTCACCTGAGATGGTTTATCATCAATTGTACTGCATTGCCATAAAGTGGGTGTGATAATATTCCGAAAAAGACTAAAAGTACCCAAACATGAAACGAAAAACTCCTCCCCATCTATAAAACAAATAAATATTAAGCTAATGTATGCAAATCACAGCATCAATGGGCAGTGTTATGAATAATTAAGTTTTAGACTAAAATAAAAAACAACTGGCGCAGACCACATACTCTCCAATATGACTGATCCTCATTGCACAATTATAGTCATGGTCCCTGCTTTGTTATTTCTTTCTTTTCTTTTTTTTTTTTTTTGGGGGGGGGGAAGGAATGTTCAGCATAAAGGGCCTTAACCTTTCTACACTCCACCCTCATTACACAGTAGCCCTGAAGAATTCAAACAAATATAAGGCAATATGTAGTACAATGTGGTTTACCTCAGGACTGAACAGTTGCAGCCTTAATTAAAGAAAACCTTGTAATGAGGACAGAGTGTACTGCTAGTAATCTTCAAAGGCACCTTTTACTTACATCAACAGGGACCAGAAGGCTCTTGCCAAGATGCTGGTTAAAGGAGAGGCACCAGGCTTCAGTGTAACCATTCATGTTAGGAACATACTTCTTTATTGTTTCATCATTCAGTCTCAGCCATACTCCATCATCATTGTGGATCTATGGGAAACAAGCAACAAAAACGAGCCATGCCTTCCTGCAACTAATACATAGCTAGCAAAGACTAAAAGATTTCAGACCAGGCAGAAAATTGTAACATTAGAGATAAGCTCTTTGCTATTGAGGTAGGAGACATGGAAAGATAGGGAATAGTGTTGAGAAATTTAAAGCAGCAAAGAATGCCAAAGCAGTACGAAGAATAAGTTTTAAGAAGCTAAGTTATGAAAGTCACTTGTACCAGGCACTGAAAGTAAAAAGAAACACCAGAAAAATTCATTAAGAATTAAAGCCAGGCCTTTCCTAATAAAAATTGCTTCTCCCCACCTTTCACTTTTATGTTTCATCAGCACCACTTTGGCTTTTATAACTTCAATTAAATATGAAGTTACATTATAAGGAAAATACATGCACAATTACTCACAATGTTATGATCTTTCACAAATGTAAATGAAAGATTCATTAAAATACTTTCTACAACTTCAAAATTTTAATGTAGTGTTTAATATATAG
Organism: Lepidochelys kempii; assembly: GCF_965140285.1. NCBI lineage: Eukaryota > Metazoa > Chordata > Testudines > Cheloniidae > Lepidochelys > Lepidochelys kempii. The sequence goes on from NC_136380.1 coordinate 81,539,528, forward strand.
ATTAAATGTTAGAACAGCCAATCCCTAGAGATACCATACCAAATGTTTAACATAATGAGCTTTTACTATTACTACTCCTCTTCTTCAGGCTGTAGTCTTAAAGTTTGTTGTAGGTAAAAAAAGTAAATAAAAATATGTAAAATGACATCTTAAAAAAACTGAACTGATGTAAAATACAAAAATCTAAATATTTGATGTACATTTGTTTAATTACAGATAAGGCAAAGTCTATACATGAAAATTAGACCATTTATTTACATCTTCACCCCTTTTATTTAAACAGCAGTTTCTTATGAATTACCTCGTCAATAAAAGTGATGGATCCATTGACTTTCACTATGCCTATTTGCTCACTCTGAAGGGAAGGGTGGCTACGGATACGAAGCCCTGCACTGTCCTTGGCCACAAATTTGCGAACCTAAGAAAGGCAAAGGCAGACAGTAAGGCAGAAAAAAACTGAAAGAGAATGCTCAAGAGTATACAGAAATAGGTTCAACAGATTCTGAAATGTTACAGTGATGAGATGGCAGTCTCAAGAGTTTGTTGCTAGTTTCCCAAGGCTGCTGTATAAAGCTTCCACTTTTATTTATGACCAATACAAAAATCTTATAGCAAAACTATACTCAACTAAAAAAATTATAATATGAACATAAGAACATCAGACATTTCTGTGAAATACTATCTTCACATTTTATTTTATTTCTTTAAAGTTTCAATGTTAGGGTTTTTTTTTTTTTTAACAGGTCCATAAACCGTAATAACTGTACAGCCCAAGATCACTAGTTTCTATTTGGTGGAGCATCTCAACATTACAGCTTTGGAGAAATATTGTTTCTAATTGATATCTGTCAAAATTTGCCTAAATAATGTTTCAAACACCAATCTAAAGCCAGTAGCCATCCCTCATTGTACCTGCGTCGTAACCATCCAGTTGTTTATCCCTTCCTCATAGCAAGTTTACATCAGGCCCTCCTTATTGCTGTTTTGATTTCATAGAATCATAGAATATCAGGGTTGGAAGGGACCCCTGAAGGTCATCTAGTCCAACCCCCTGCTCGAAGCAGGACCAATTCCCAGTTAAATCATCCCAGCCAGGGCTTTGTCAAGCCTGACCTTAAAAACCTCTAAGGAAGGAGATTTGCAATAGTCCCTATTCCACGCAAATCTTCTTACTGCCATTCTTCTCCCATCCTACCCCACTATCAGATTTGTGCTCTATGCTGGGTGAATTTAAGCTCTTGAAGATTAGTGGTTTAAGATATACATACAGTCTAAGGAATATGTGTTCTTCCTCACTCTTGCAATCTATATTTTAAAACTAAGTTTTCCAGCATCAACAGTTTTCATGTAAAAACTGACAATACTGTAACACAAAATCTTTTACGGACCCTTTGAATCATGTTAAGAAAAAAAGTATTCAAGATAAGATATTTAAACCTTCTGAAGTGCATTAATCTTCTTTTTAAAAGAAACAATATTAAGTTCCTAAAAGAATTTGTAACGCTTTTTGCAAACATTTTCATTTGAAAAAATCCTTTTAGAAAATAGTAATAAATTAAAGCAAAATATGATCCTTACATCTTTTCTGTACATCTATTCACTTCAAGACACTATATTTAGCATTATGTTCATACTAGCAATCCTCTCCCTCAAGCGATCTAGAGAAAGATCTCTCTTCCAGCTGGCAGCACAAAGGCCAAACTACACTACCAGCTAAATTGGCACTGTCAATTTGCAGCGGTGTCAATTTAGCGAGTCTGGGGAATACATGCTAAGTCAATGGGAGATGCTCTCCCGTCGACATAGCACAGTGTAGACACTACTGTAAATTGACCTAAATTACGTCAACTTCAGTTACTTAATTTACGTAACTGAACTAGTGCGACTTAGATCAACTTACAGCATTAGTGTAGAACAGCCCTAAGACCTGCATTCAGAACAGCTGCTTCTGTACGCTTCAGGTATATTATTTATAAGCCTCCTGACCACTGGGGTATTTAGCCACCTTCTTCCCCTTTGGGTGAAAGGGAAAAAAAAGAAATATGGATTTCCTAAACAATTCTGTCCTATTTATGTAGATATTTTTATTATCTTTCACACATCTATGTTATAAAAATGTATACTTATGATGAATAGAAGGAAGTACTCATTCCAGCGGAAAGTAGCATCTGGTCTGCACATATTTTCGAATTCTCATAACACCATTCATCTTTATAAAATGCAGAGTGTTAATTCACTACTGACAGCGTCCCCAACTTGTTGCCAATGCTATGGGAAGTAGGACTGCTGTATTAGCACCCAAAAAGTGAAGGAGTGCAACGATTCAAATGGGGGATGGATAAAATCTTGGAATTACAGATTTTAGTTCCAGGGAGACACAATCTATGATGAATTTAACACTATGGCTCAGAGATATGCAGATGACTAAGGAGAGGTTGTTTTCCCTGCAGCAGCCGATTATCAAATTCAGGATTTCTTACTGTAGTTAGGAGTAGATGAGATTTAGAACTGTTGACAGACTGAAGAAACAACAATATACTACAGATTAGAAGGCTCCACTGTTCAGCAATGACCTCCTCTTTGCCCATGATGCCAGCTACAATGCTCTGTTAGTCTCCTCCTTTTCCCACTCTGCCCCTTATGTACTGAATGTCCTCTATATCAACCAGTAGTTAAGCCAGAGCTCTTCTCTTAATTTAAAAGTTATTTCTGACCAGTCACTTCTACCATGGAGCCCACAAGAAGTGAACTAAATAAAATATTCCAATAATCCCTTCCTCCCTCCATCCAAAAAATCCTCAAATTATTCCTTCCTTTAATGCCTTGTCTACACTATGGGGGCAAGTCAACCTAAGTTAGCAACTCCAGCGATGTGATTAACGTAGCTGGAGTCGACATAGCTTAGGTCGACTTACTCTGGTGTCTACACCGTGCTGGATCGATGGGAGACACTCTCCTGTCGACTTAACTTATGCTTCTCATTCTGGTGAAGTACCAGAGTGGATGGAAGAGTGATCTGCGATCTATTTAGTGGGTCTTCAACAGCCCCTCTAAATCAACCCCCAGTGCATCGATCACCACAGCATCGATACCCGCTAGGTGTAGATATGCCCTGAGATTCCAAGTGGATCCCACCATCTGTCTGTTTCCATTGTATCGTCTCCATTTTGTGCCTAGTACAGTGTCAGGAACATTGTCTATCCATTGAGTTTTGTTCCCTATTGATTCCAAGCCATATCCCACGTATGACAGTTTTTGTTTGTTTTGTAAAAAGGTGAAAAATATTTTGACGTTTTGTCCAAAACAGCTCTATGTTTCCTAAGCCAAAGAGGCTTATATGCTCATGAAAAACAGGTCTGGACCGCAAATCGATCCCTATCTACAAGTATGTTCTGATCATCAAGTTTAACGGTCCTCAAATGAATATCTGGACTATTTTTGGAGAACCATGGCCTCCTACTCAAGTGTGCGGCAAGGAATATCATTTTTTTATATGACCTTTGGAAATAAATGAGTTCGGGGGGGAGAAACAGCAGTTGAGGTGTTTACACCTGTCACAGTGTACCAACTGCCAGAGCCCTGCTGTTACTCATTCTAGATAAGCATTTCCCTGACTTCCCTGTTTGGGGCTGATACAAACAGGTCTACCTGAGGTTCCTGCAGCATGGATAATATCCAGTAGAAGGTCTTATTGTTCAGGCTACAATTCCCTTTAACTCATGGGCTCCCTTTAGGTGTGCCACAGTTAGCATAAGTAGTTTTTCTGCTGATGAGGAGAATATCCTTGCTTCCCATATTAGAGACTGGCTTCTTACTCTTTTCTGGTAGCCTACATGAGTGCACAACCTTCAAAATATGCTACTGTACCAGTTTGGCTGCCCTCAGATCCAGTTAGTTACTGATACTGCTGATACTGTTCTTCTCATGGTTGTGCCAAACATACTGAAACAGGATCCACAGGTTGCATCTGTCCTTATGGATTCCGTTGATGGAATGTAGTGTGGAATTTCTTGCCTATTCAATTACTCTGATCACCACCACAATCATAGAAAAGAGGTATTTGTTCTGAGTATCCAGATAGTTTAGGACTGGATGAAACTGACACAACCTTCACTAACGAAGATTTGGAACAGAAATCTAGACCTTCCATTTTAAATACTAGAATAGGAAAAATGAATTCAGAATCATGTTCTGCCACCCATGTTTCAAACTCTTTGGGGCTCAGGTACATTTAGGATTAGTCATGTTGGCTAAGAAATTGGAAGATTCCAAAGCTTTTCTGTAAAATATTTTATTTTAATCTTTTCTGGTTCCAGTTCTTTACTGTTAATTAGACCAAGCAAGATATCCACTGAGAATGGAATGTTTTGTCCAAAATAGCTCTAGATTTCCTAAGCCAGAAAGGGTGATATGCTCATGAAAAACAAGTCTGGACTGCGAATCAGTCCCTATACAGAAGGGATGCATCTCTTTACTACTGCCAGCACCCTGTAATCTGTCAATTCCTTCTGCAACCTCCTGCAGTCATTTTTGCAAGTTTTATTCCTTTCTAAAGAAACCCTTGACTCAGTCTAATAAGACGCAAGTGTCTTTCTCCAGCTGAAATGAAGTAATTAAATTCTCCCAGTGGCAGGGTCATGAAGACTGATAAAAGGGTCTGCATTTGCAACTAATGACATTTCATGCACTTGTTGAATGCTTGGCAAACCATTACTTTGGTCAGACTGCCCAATATCTTTAGAACCATGAAAAAGATGGAGGACACCTCAAAACAAAATGCTAAAATGAAGATGTATAAAGGCTTCTCTCTGTGGCACATAAAATGTGAAGAGGAGCACATCTGTAAATTTCTGGGGCTGTCTTGGTGGCTTTCAGTTCTGCAGAATCTGTCTCATCGGATCCAAGATGAAGTCCAGAGCAAGTTCTTTGGATATTAGTTTGAGCAACCATTTGTCAACAATGATCCATGACAACAGCAAATCTCATTCCCTACCCCATTGGGTATCTAGAACAGTTGCTTTTTTCCGCTCACTCCTCTCTCTCTGAATTGCTTATCTTCAGTGCACTTCACAACATGACAGATGCTGGAATTTCTTTAGCTAGATTGGTACCACAAGTATAACATTACACCAGAAATAATGGAATACTTAAAGAGTTCATGGATGTAATGGTGAGAAAGATAAGTAGAGAATCATGGTAGGCAGGTGAAGTGACAGTGAAGAGACTGAGGGAAGGAGGACAAGAAGTAGCAAACAACCAATCAGCAAAGGAGAAAAAACATTTGAGTAAAAGCTGTAGAGCAGTTTGATGACATCTGTGGATATAGGTTCCTGCTGAAACTGCTTCTGCAGATGCACTGGACGGCTCACATCTCTGGCAAGTTCCAACCTGAAGTTATCTTTTTCCCGAGCTCACAAGACTGAGGTTGTGTGTGTGTGTGGAGGGGGGCGGTGGGAAGGGGAGAAGGGCGCGGAGGGTCAGGTTTACATTTCCAAATCTTATGTGAGTTCATGTAGAGAGTTGGCCAGTAAGGGAAAGTTAAAAATTACAGATAGGGTAAGTTTAAAAAAAGGGCTGGAAAAGGGTTTGGGGAAGAAATAATTTAGAGGAGAAAGAAGAGAGAAAATGTGAGAGGAGGCAGAGAACACAATTCAGGGAGAGGGAAACAGACAAATGTAAGATTTTATTCCCAGTGACAGAGAAGAGAGGATTACTAAAAAATAAATGTGGAAGTCTCTTTAAATTGTTTTGTCCCTCTCATAAATCATAGTGCTGAATAAAAGAAATTACCATTCCTTTGGTAAACCGTTTCAGTGCTGTGTAATGATAGGTGTGGAGTCACCAAGGATCTGCATGCTTGGGTGTCAAACCACATGAAAGCCAGTAACCGCACGATTTTGCAATTTGAGGAAAAGAGGTTAACTAGAAACTAGTTGAAACTCCCCTTCTTTTGTGTGCGCGCAGGCATCCGGTACATAAAGGTAATTTGCAAATATTCTAGTTTAGAATTACCATTTTAACCCACCAAAATGTACAAAGAATCCAAGTATTTTGGATTCTTAGTTCTCCAAACCTTGTTTGGTTGAGGTTCTACTTTTGGTTTGACAAGTTGTGTTCCAGGTGGTATCATCCCTTTTGGAGGGTCTTTTACTTTCACTTCTAATCCAGCATCTGTAAACAAACAAGAGTTAAAAATGAAAAAGTTAAACAAAGAAAAAAGACCATTTTAAGGGGATAGATTTCCACAAGAGATTAATTATCCATCGTTATTGGCATGGTTAGGTACTATACTATTAAATGTTATCTTGTTCAGTCAACATAAAATTACAACTGAAGGTCCAATGCAGCATAGATTGCCTCAGGACATGAATACGTAGTATGCTCAATTGGCTAAAATAAACCAGCTGAAATTTATTTTATTCCTTGGCTGGAAAAAAAGGATGGGGGGGGGGAATGTTTCTCAGAACTAAAGTTAACAGACATAGTATATCTGGCAATCCCACACTGTGGATTGGTCCTTCCCTATGTAGTTCAGAGATGAATTCAGCAGGGCCCACCTCCTTTCATAACTACCAGACCAGCGAAAGCCTGCCAAAACTGGCTATCCTGAAGTTGTACTAATATTAAAAACAAGTGTACTAAGACACTACAAATATAATTATCTACAAGCAAGGAAAGATCATTTAAATTTGCAACCTGTCACAGGATGACTAATTCTTTTAAGAAGTAATAGGTCCAGGCCCAGCTATGATTCCCTCTGTTCTCCTCCCCAGGTGGGGAAAATTATCAGATACAGGACAGGCAGGTCATGTGGCTAAATCAAGATGGAGATAAGAGAGAAGCCTCTAGAGACTGAGAGCCTTAGAGGGAGGAGAGAGGGTAGACAGCTTGGAAAGGAGAATATTTGTCTACAAGGACAGTCCCTGTAGGAAGTCTTTGGGCTGCTGAACCAAGAGGAGATCTGTGAAACAGGGCTAGAACCTGATTACTGATAGGCCAGGGTAAGCTGGCCTTAAATCACAGTGTAGGCCCCCAGACGGATGTGGGACACCTGAACCAAGGAGAAGAGCCTTTGCCCAAGTTACAGCACAGGCCCCCCAAAAGAAGAAGAATTTGGAACTGAAGGGAAAAGTAATAGAATATTTGAGTACTTAAGTATTCTGGACTGTGAACATGAAGGCCACGCTTTTAAGAATCTATTAATATGAGGATCTTCTGAGAGGAATTATTTGGGTTGCAGCCCAACACAGGGCTCTCACAGACACCTTGTGCAGAGGCCAGCACCCAGACTACACTGCAGAAACTGGAGTAACTGGTAAATATCAGATTTCTGATGGTTAATCTCTTTATATTAGGTAGTTATCTGGCCCACATTATGTCAGTACCCAGCCCGGGCAAGCCAATGATCCAACCAGCAAATTTGGTGATAAATTCTGGTGAAGTGCCACCTGCGGCATGTTGTGCATATGCTAAGACGACTCAAGAATCTGAATGCATCACAATTTTGAATGTCTTTATCCTCATCACTCCTGAGAGTTAGAGAAGTATTATCATACCTATTATAGAAATGGGCAGCTGAGGCACAGAGAGACTAAGTAAACTGCCCAAAATCACACAGGAAAATCCACTGATTCCCAGGTAATTCACCAGGCCATTCTTCCTCTCTCATACCAGTACTTAAAATGGATCTATACACTGCAAGAAACTAACATGGTTGATTTTTTCTTCAAGGTTTGGAAAGTACTTACTACTTTCTCCAAATATCCTTTACATCTTAGTACTGATCTTTCTCATCAATAATCTGCCAAATTCAGTTTTGGATGGATTTGGATGTATTATAGGTCCTTGATTTATGAGAGTGGTTCTCAACCAGGGGTACGTGTACCCCTGGGGATACACAGAAGTCTCCTATATCTCAACTCATCTAGATATTTGCTTACTTTTACAACAGGTTACATAAAAAGCATTGGCGAAGTTAGTAAAAACAAATTTCATATGAGTTCTTTTATATTGCTCTATATATGCAGAAATGTAAGTACAATATTTATATTCAAATTGATTTATTTTATAATTATATGGTAAAAATGAGAAAGTAAGCAATTTTTCAGTAATAGGGTGTTGTAACACTTTTGTATTTTTATGTCTGATTTTGTAAGCCAGTCTGTTTTTAAGTGAGGTGAAACTTGGGGGTACGCAAGACAAATCATATTCCTCAAAGGGATACGGTAGTCTGGAAAGATTGAGAGCCACTGGTTTAGGACATCTGGGCTTTACCAGGACCCATGTTCTTATTTTGATTAGATTTTAAAACCACTGCCTTGTTGGTCAGCTTGGTACAGTTAGTATTACTGAAAATCGCTGAGATTTATTTGTTGCGATAATCTTGATAGCAGTAGATTAAAGGAAATGGATACAGAAACATTATATTATTCCTGGATTAGCATGTCCGGACTCAAGGGACCTGAATTCTGAGTTCCCAGAGTAGAATTTCTTACTCTTTGTTGAGAATATGACAGAGCTCTATCTGATACTTCCATGGCATACATTATCTCGTCATATACATGCTCTTCTTGGTATACAGTAGCATTCCCAAGTGAACTGAAGACTGAGGACCCCAGGCAACTCTTCTTGTAAACTAGGTTATTGTGGCTGATCTCAGTAATAGTTTTATTGTGATCTTAGTGGGCAGTTCATGGACCTTGCTTTAATTAAGGAGAGAATACGTCTGGTTCAGAACAGTGCTAGCAGGGTCATCAGCACTTTCATGAAAACTCTGGAGGTAGAGAAGAACACAAACTAAAGTATCTTGTATTGATAACACATCATATTTAGATAGGCTTCATTCAGTCTCCTGATATGAACTCCTTTAAGCAAAATTATTGTCACTAAGACATCCAATGAGGACATGTGAAATTTCATGTGTTTCACATGTTTATTAGGAAATTCAAGAATAGAGCATTCTTGTGATGTGGAACAACTTGGAGGACCAGGAGTCATTTTGATTACCTGCTACTGATTTACCTCCTTGTAGTTCTGATATATCTCCTTGATATATCTCCCTACCTCAAAGCAGAGAGACAGAAGCTCGCTAGCACTCTGGTGCCCAACCACCAGTCTGAGGTCTCCATTCTAGAAGAGGAGCAAGAGCCCATAGCTCCTTAGCGGGTCTTGTAATTTGTTTAGTTCTGCATGGCCTTGCTTGAGTTGGGATAGACACAGAAGAACCTACGAAAGCTCACTTCTGCCTCTTCCATATCCGTGTCTCTTTTTCTGCTTCAGGGAAGGAAAAGGAAAATATGAATAGCTTAGGAGACCACTCTCCAGTTCAGCTGGTAGTGCTTTAGTCATGTGAGGAAGAAGGAAGAAAAGTAGTAGTGAGGGAAAAAACTGAGTGGGGTAGAAAGGCTTGTGATCCCAAGATAAGTTTTAAAATGGCAAAAAGCTCAGGGAATTACTCTAAGGGGTTGTTTCTAATATGGAGGCACAACATTTTGGTGGGCTATCAGTGACCCTGCTAGGTTCAACTGTGAATTCCTGTCTCTCCAAAGGCCCATACACCGTGAGGAATTGGCCAGGCTTGCTTTGGCTTAAGAGAATAGTTGCTGACTGTATGAACTATTGCTAAGGTCTTCACTAATGGGAGACACACTGTTCTCAGAACTCATATAACCTGCATTTCTTTTAAAGTGTAATTGAGAATTTTTAAGAAAAGAGACCAGTTTGGAATCTCAAATCAGCAAAAGAATCTCTTTAAACAGACTTAAAAAATACTAATTACATTTTAAAATGAGATCATGTACATACTAAGTCTCCATAATTGCGTATATCTTCAATGAATCAATTTGCTGATTCCCATTCTTATCAAATTCAAGCCTCTCCTCATTTTCATGGTTTTCCATAATGTCATCTGTGTTTACATTTCTATACTTATCTTCTCCTACAACTCCTTCTCTCTTTTCTGCCTGTTTCCTTCACCCAGTCCCATTTCCACACTTTTTTGCTATACTTTTGAGCCTGAAATAACATATTCATGATTATACACCAACCAACTTCTCTCCCCATAAACAGACTACTAAATTCACCTATTTTGAGAAGTATTCAGGTTCTAATGGCTAAGGCTCTTTTTTTCCCCCCCTTGAAAATGTACCACTTCCAAAAAAAATTGAACAAAACATCAAGTTTAATAGGGCAGCATGAAATTTAGACACATTTTAACAAGCAGGATCAATCTAACAGTGCTTTATCAAGTTCTAGAAGTGTTTCAGTTCATACTTGTAGAAACAGGGCATTTCTATTCTCATTTTAGTTTGTTGGTTCACTTTTAAAATCTTCAAGCATTAAAACACAACCAATTTTAATAAAAAAAACTTCTAAAAAGTTCTACAATAGATATTTCATTCAGTTGTAGTATGCTGTATAGAACTGATACTCTAAATACTAATGTAGGAAGTATTGGAAGGTTATTTTACACTGCTTTAAAGAGTTTTGCAATTGGCTGTCTGATAAAAACAACCATTCTGCTCCATGCAGTCAGGCAACTCCTAGGGACAACTCACTTTGGTGTTTTTCAAGTTCCATGCTTCTAGTACAGTAGCAAAAACCAGTCATATGCAAGATGAGCATTCACTTGGTCTATCTCAGATAAGCATTTACAATGATGCTTAATGGGTGCACAATACATTTCCTTCTTAATGTTGTGCTTGATATTTTGTGACAAGTTTACATGGTGACATGCAGATCTCTTAAGAAAAAAATGTTGTGGTTGAAATGTTCTGCATGATGGAAACAGCAAAAAAAAAGTTCAACCCGTGATTATACCAAGAGAAGCCAGATGTTTTATCATAAATACCTACCATTCACAAGCCTAGACATATTAATATGAATCCAGCAGAGTTAACACTGGTAGTAATGAAAAACTTGCAAATTTTATCTAATATAGACAACATTGCCTTCAAATTCTGTAGTATTCCCATGTAGACTTCCCAATACTTTAACTACAAGACATACCTTGAATACTATTATAATTTTTATTGCATTATCTAAGACAATTGGAAAGTACTTTTTAAACTACTACCAACAGGTGTGTGTCCAGGTACATTAGAAATCAAAAGTTTTGAGTGGCATATTACCATATGTAAACGTTCCCACTGAATAAAGAAAACTTTGTTTTATCTTGTTGCTTACTATTTTGCAACCATAAAGCAGGTTGCAGCAGACTCAAGACATTTCTTCTCACACACTACTAGTCACTAAATGTAGCTTTTACGATAATCTGGAATACTACAGGTAATGCAGCACATATATCCAGAGACGAATATTTCACTCTTATACTTCAGATATGGAAATATGCTAAATTTCCAGATACAGCCACTTTTTTTGGTTTTCCTCAACATTTATGCTCCATGTACCGTAACTCACACTGTTGTTCTCTAGAGCCAGTGAAGTAGCCAAGGGTTTGCAGGTCATGAAGGAAACTAAGCCATTCAGAAGTGGGGGCAAAATTAAAAACTTCAAATATTTGAAAGAATTGAGACTTGCCCCCACACCCAACTTTCCACAGATGAAACAAGAGTATTTGTAAGGAGCGTTGAGATCCCTGGTTTCTTAAGATTTTCCCCGCTCCTACACTTCTGTCAGATCCCCCTCAAGTAGCTTAAACAAGAAACTTTCCTTATACGCAAGACCACTGAGAGCAACATGAAAAAGAGGAAAAAAGAAAGCAAGAAAACCAGGCCTTCTCTCCGAGAAAAAACAGTATTACTCGTAGTATTCAGATCTGTGGAATCAACGTCAAAGAACTCAGGAGCACAGCAGATGACCACCTCCTGCACATTCACAACTACTCTCACATTTCTCAAGCGAGTGTCTGAGGGTTTTCATTGCACATGTGCAGGAAGTGAAACTGGTAAAAGTGAATCTCCTTTTCCCAGGTTTTTTGTTTTTCATGGCAGTCAATGTCATGTTTTCCATAAAATGAGGGATCTCAGTGAAAATATTAGTTTAACACAGGGTTACACTACTACTCTCTTCTGTCTTGTTTGTTCCATGCATCTTCACTTGAGCTTCAGACTGTAAACCCTTTAGGTCAGTGATCTGATTGGTAGTGACCTATTACTATCTAGTGCCCTGTAAATTTACAACACTAAATAAATAATTAAATTACCTACTATGATCCAAATTCTGATTCTCTTCTCTTTTTCCCTGCAACAGTTAATCTCAAACACCTGTAAGGAGTGCTTTAGAAAGGTTTATGAGGTCATTAACTTTTGCAGTGAAAAAAGAATCCTGAGCACTAGTTGTCTTCAGTAAAATCTACACAGATATTCTACTACTGAAATGAAAGCTTAATTTAAGAAAAAATATTTAAAGGTAAATTGAAACAGTATTTGAAAAGAGTTCCAAACAGTTGGTTTAAGCTCCTTATGAAGGTACACTTTTGTCAGTCATGTCTTTACTTTCAGCTTTTTGATAACAATATGCGGGGGGGAGGGGGGAGCGGGGAGGAAGACATAGGAAAACTGGATAGAATGATCTTGGATCCCCCAAAGCAGTGTGCTAATTTTCATGGACATGTTACCTACAGAAATCTTCGCATACCATTGTGGATACATACATGTTAAGCACTTGTGGTTATTATATAAGATTAATGAAAATTAGATACCTATTTCAATGCCATCTATAGTAACATGAATGGTGTAAAGACCAACAGCTCCTGGGGTCCAATTTGCACAGTAAGTACCATCATTATTGACTCGGATCAACATGTTTTCACTGGGTCTAGACAAAAACAAAATAGACACTGAAACAATTAACCGAATGTTAACTTATTGAAAAGCTGCTGAAGCATTCTATTTAGAAGCCATTCCGCTGATTTATTTTCTGCCTTTTTTCCCTCCATATGCTCCCAAACTACACTGTCTTTTGTGGTCTACCAGGGACACTTCTATGGAAACAGGATCTTTGATCCACAGGAATTCATCTAATCAAGCCACTTATGCTTTTCAAGTTGTTTATTATGAAATCATAACCTTCTAGAGTAATTGAATGTGATATCATATTCAGAAAGTGAATTTAGGTGAGGAATATGCAATTGGAGCAAATAAACTAAGTATAAAAGATTGATTTTATGGAACCGTCCCAGTAACTTTAAGAAAAATGTGCTAGATTTTCACTGTTTTCCCTTACGCAGAATATTTTTCAGAGTGTTGAAGCCTCAACAGTTCTTTAAACAGAAATTACAATAACTCTGCTGGAACAATAAGCCTATTCACATAAAGTTCTGATATTAACATGATTTTTAAAAAGTTGATATATTTACTTTTAATTCCAGTCAATGTGTAACTCTCTCCAAGACGGTTTTTTACCTTTTAGGTGTTGGTGAGGCAAAGCGTAATTCTTCAAATGAATAGTTTTCATATACCTGCAAAGCAGAGAATTAAAAAAACGTTCAGCTAAAACAAAATCAAAACTCAGTCAATGCTATTATACTAATACTGTAAATTTTTTTAAATCAGTACAAAACAATTTCTCAAAACATGTTACTCTAATTGCTCATATAAGTGTAGAATAGGGAACCAGAAATTGATACAAAGTGTACACAAAAATACACATTTTTAAAGTGACCTTTTTAGATGAGAACGGTAATTATTGCTCATGCAAGGTGCTGATTAACAGTGCTTGAGGCAGGGAGGGAAGAGTAAAAGTATGCCCAGTTTCCACATTGCTAATGCACCTGACCCCAATTCTGAAGGGACCACACTCAAGGGGTAAAAAGGCCGCTAATCCTCTATCCACAATCCATTCTTGATTCCCCTGCTAAATCTGCCAGCAAGGGTTTGAATGAGTGGCATTTATATGAGGTGGACACCTGTCAACTAGGATCTAGAATGTGTATGAAGGCTCATTTCTTCTCTTGAAGAGTGAGGGCTAGGATAAAACCACAAGTAGCTGTATCTCTTGGTTGACATCAAATTTTGAGGAAACCTTAGGAAGAAAGCAAGATTGTAGATGTAGTGTCATTTTGTCATGCTAGAATACCACGTACAGAGGGACAGCCATCAAGGCTTCAAGCTCCCCCACTCAGTCCTACTTCTTGTTCAGCCAATCGCGGAGACAAACAAGTTCGTTTACATTTACGGGAGATAACGCTGCCCACTTCTTATTTACAGTGTCACCTGAAAATGAGAACAGGCATTCACTTGGCATTTTTGTAGCCAGTGTTGCAAGGTATTTACATACAAGATATGCTAAACATTTGTAAAACCCTTCGTGCTTCAGCCACCATTCCAGAGGACATGCTTCCATGCTGATGATGGGTTCTGCTCAATAACAATACAAAGCAGTGCGGACTGACGCATGTTCATTTTCATCATCATGAGTCAGATGCCACTAACGGAAGGCTGATTTCCCTTTTTCGTGGTTTGGGTTCTTAAATTTCTGCATTGGAGTGTTGCTTTTTTAAGACTCTGACAGCATGTACCATACCTCGTCCCTTTCAGCTTTTGGAAGGCACTTCAGATTCTTAAACCTTGGGTCGAGTGTTGTAGTTACCTTTATAAATCTCACATTGGTACCTTCTTTGCATTTTGTCAAATCTGCAGTGAAAGAGTTCTTAAATCGAATAACGTGCTGGCTCATCATCCGAGACTGCCATAACATGAAATATATGGCAGAATGCAGGTAAAACCACAGAGCAGGAGACATACAATTCTCCCCACAAGGAGTTCAGTCACAAATTTAACTAACACTTTCTTTAAAGCGCATTATCAGCATGGAAGCATTTCCTCTGTAATGGTGGCCGAAGTCCGAAGGGGCACACAATTGTTTAACATACCTGGCACGTAAATACCTTGCAACACTGACTATAAAAGTGCCTTGTGAATGCCTGTTCTCACTTTCAGGTGGCATTGTAAATAGGAAGCAGGCAGCATTATCTCCCGTAAATGTAAACAAATTTGTTTGTCTTAGCGATTGGCTGAACAAGTAGCAGCACTGAGTGGACTTGTTGGCTCTAAAGTTTTACACTGCTTTGTTTTTGAGTACAGTTATGTAACAATAAAAAAATCTACATTTGTAAGTTGAACTTTCACAATAAAGAGACTGAACTATAGTACTTGTATGAGGTAAACTGAAAAATACTATTTCTTTTGTTTATCTTTTTTATAGTGCGAATATTTGTACAAAAATGATCATACAAAATGAGCACTGTTCACTTTGTGTTCTGTGTTGTAACTGAAATCAATATACAGTACAGACCCGTTTACACATGAATCCGCTTAAAGCGCGGTTGCGCCATGCCTTCCAGTGCTACCTATTTAACACGCGAGACTCGTTAACACGCGGTACAGGAACTTGCTATGTAGCGCTACAGATTTCCTCACTAACTTACTGACAGAAATAGACAGGAAGTGCAGAGCAGAAATTTGTTGTACGTCTTTACTGATATTGGTAAAGACGCATCGCGCACGCTTAGTCATTGTCACGCTAGAGAGATATATAATATACAGTAGTAATATAGTAATATATATACTACATTAGAAAATTTTAACCTTAGGCCTAATATAATGGCAGAGCGCAAGCATCAGCATTCCTACACTGTAGAAGGAAAGCTAGCTGCAATAGATCAAGTAAATAGCAGAGAAACCCAGGCCAAAGTTTCAAAAGATATTGGGATTGCCAAATCTACTCTCCGAGGATGGCTAAAAAACAAATCTAAACTGAATGGCTCGGTACAAAATATCGATTCTGATGTGGGGTTTAAGCGAAAATGTGTGCGCTATTCAGCAAAACCCACAATAGACAAAGCCATGCGCACGTCGTTTGCTCAGAAAAGGCTGAAAGGAATGCCACTAAGTGGGCCAATTCTTCAAGCCCAAGCGACAAAATTTGGACATTTAACAGGGGATGAATCATTCCAAGCCAGCAAGGGGTTTATAAGTCATTTTAAAAAGCGTCATGGCGTAGCGCAGGTATTGATTTCTGGAGAAAGCCAATCAGCTGATAAATCGGCTGCGAATGCGTTTCATCTGCAGCGAATGACAGACTTCATAAGAAAAAAAAAAAGTGAGCCAGAAAGAGGAGAAAATAATGGCTTTTTTTTCTAAGTGAATCATAGACACTTTTTCCAGCATGGCCTTCTTAACCCACGGTCCGTTAACACGCGGTCATGATGGCTTGACTCCCGACATCTGCGTTTAAACGGGTCTGTACTGTATATGAAAATTTAGAAAAACATCTAAAAATATTTATAATACATTTCAGTTGGTATTCTATTATTGTTTAACAGTGCGATTAAAACTGCGATTAATCATGAATCATTTTTTAAATCAAGTTAATTTGTTTTGAGTTAATCGCTTGAGTTAACTGCGATTAACTGACAGCCCTACTTACAATGCAAGCATAAAACATGCGACAACAAGGTGAATACAAGCAGGCAGACGGGGGAGCACAAGGAATCACTGAGACAATATTGGTCAGCATGACAGGCAATGGTGCCAACTGTCTAACCACTGTCAATTTTTTTGTAGGTATCATGGCAAAGAAGAGTTTTATGGAGGGATTTGATGGAAAACAAATAGTTAGCTTTGCAGATGTTTATGGGAAGCTCCTCCCAAGCGTGAGGGGCTGTATGGGAAAAAACACAAAGGTGCTTATTTGAAAATTTAACATGTGGATGATGAAGACTGGCATCAGAAGCCAATTGGAGACAGGAGTTGAAATGTTGATCGCATATGAGAGATGGTAGGTAGGGTGGAGACAGGCCATGAAAGGGCTGGAAAGTGAAGATAAGTAGCTATGCTGGAAGTTTCCATGGCAAAACCCTAGAATCTGAGACTTCCCGATCTCTTTATGTCTGAGGAATTTGATGAGGAATTACATAAATTATGTGAAGTAGCAGGATGACAGCTCTTCTAGCCAGTGCCAATAATACTGTCCAGTGCCATGCTTCCTCCTCCTTTTCAGGAAAGCCAAAAGAGGGTAATGAAGCCTAAGTGTGAGGCTGGTAAATAAGGTGCTAGCTCTGGCCAATTCTGTAGGCATCAACTGAGCACTGACAAATTCATACCTGGAAAGCACACCAGCTCACTTATATGTCAATATTATTCAAGACAGGTGTTAGTCTTATAAGGAGGTGTTTAGACCAGTGGTTCTAAACCTATTACCATTGGGGGCCACATATGCAGCTTTGTGTGTGTTGTGTGGGCAGCATCCACACAATATATATATACCTCATGTATGGCCCTGAGGATATCACATGGGCTGCAACTGTGTGCTGATTGGGCTGCACCCAGTATACCAGCCACGAGTTGACAACAACTGGTTCAGATTATAAAATGCTTGTAAGTTGCTGTATGTATTAATCTTACTTGTAATTTCTATATTCCATGCTACAAGGTAAAACAAAAGTTTGTTTTATAATTGTAAAAATGCCTGTTCTGAATTTGTGAACTCAGATGGGAAGTGTCTCCCCTGCCCATCCAGGAGGACTACCAAAATTAAGTGGGCCATTGTAGGACAAAAGCTTTGTTGATTGCCCTATTCACCCATCAAAAGTATTTGCAGGAGGCCTTGTCCCATTGGTTTGAATGCTGGAAGAGGGAAATAAAGATAGTTCACATTAAAGTTTTTCATCTCTTTGCTGTTGGACTGTTATAAGGGCTGGAACTAAGAAACAAAAAGCAGAGATCTGCAAGGTCAACCAGGGTTAGCCCTGAAAAGACATTCAATGCTGACTGAATACTATATTTCTGTCGCCTTTTGGAACCATACGCTGAACTCATTTGTGCATATATGTTGCCTGCTTTAACCTGTAAATAATTCTCATTTCTTCTTTCTAGTCAATAATCCTTAATTAGTTTACTATAGGATTGGCTACAAGAATGGTCTTTGGTGTCAGATCAACTGGGTGACTGGCCTCTTGGAACTGGGAGCAACCTGAATGTTTTGTAATTTTGGGGATAAGTGACCATTTATTTCTATGACCAGCTTGCCTGGGTGGCAAAACAGACTGCAGTGCCCAAGGGGATTGCCCTGTGACTCCATGGTAAAGTCTGTTACAGTGATGGTTCAACAAGAACAAGTGCAGAGTCCTGCACTTAGGATGGAAGAATCCCATGCACCACTACAGACTAGGGACCAAATGGCTAGGCAGCAGTTCAGCAGAAAAGGACCTAGGGTTACAGTGGACGAAAAGCTGGATATGAGTCAACAGTGTGCCCTTGTTGCCAAGAAGGCCAATGGCATTTTGGGATGTACACGTAGGGGCACTGCCAGCAGATCGAGGGACGTGATCGTTCCCCTCTATTCGACATTGGTGAGGCCTCATCTGGAGTACTGTGTCCAGTTTTGGGCCCCACACTACAAGAAGGATGTGGAAAAATTGGAAAGAGTCCAGTGGAGGGCAACAAAAATGATTAGGGGACTGGAACACATGAGTTATGAGGAGAGGCTGAGGGAACTGCGGAAGAGTTAGTCTGCGGAAGAGAAGAATGAGGGGGGATTTGATAGCTGCTTTCAACTACCTGAAAGGGGGTTCCAAAGAGGAGGGATCTAGACTGTTCTCAGTGGTAGCTGATGACAGAACAAGGAGTAATGGTCTCAAGTTGCAGTGGGGGAGGTTTAGGTTGGATATTAGGAAAAATTTTTTCACAAGGAGGGTGATGAAGCACTGGAATGCGTTACCTAGGGAGGTGGTGGAATCTCCTTCCTTAGAAGTTTTTAAGGTCAGGTTTGACAAAGCCCTGGCTGGGATGATTTAGTTGGGGATTGGTCCTGCTTTGAGCAGGGGGTTGGACTAGATGACCTCCTGAGGTCCCTTCCAACCCGGATATTCTATGATTCTATGATCCAGGAGTTCATATTTGTTACTGGTTTGGTGAAATCTAATGAAAGAATATACTACCAGAAAGAATATACTGCCCTGTTTTTGACAGTCTGGAATAGGCACTCAGTCATAAACCACTCCAGACAGCGTGATACTAAAAATAAGATGTCCCTGATGGAACTGAAAGACTGAAGCAAAGGAACTTCTAAACTGATGACATTCTTCTAAAAATATTGCTCTTTAAATTCCACCATTGCCAAGAAAACCTTGGAATGCATGGGAGGGTTTTTTTTGTTAGTTTGTCTGAAAGAATGTCCTGAAAACTAAAGTTGGCCTCTGCTCCACAGGAGTCAGATACTTAGCAGGCAAGCCCAATTTCCTTGGAATGTAGGTAGGACTGGAAATATACATGTTCTGTTTTTAAGAAAATGAATCTGAAAGACGAGGTGGCTTCAAGGCTTCTTACAAAAGGAAAACCTTCATACAGATCTCTGACCTTATGAGCTTTAGACATAAAGGCCACAAATACAGTCCACCTTACCAAGGAGTGTCCTCCTTCAAGAATGCAGCAGCACTGAGCACTTTAGACTAGAGCTGGGTGGGAAACTGTTTTCTGTCTCCTCAATATCTTCAAGAAGTTGAAATTTTTTCCTATTTTAACATCAAAATCTTGTAAAATATTTACAAACCGAAAAACTGATTTTTTGGGGGTCAAGTGAAATGTTTTCTTTCAATTTTTACCTTTTCTTCCTTTCTTCCCCAGTCTAACTAGCTCAAATTTCTAAACAAAGTTCTTTCAAACAAACAAAAAACAAACAAACAAAAACAGCATTTTCCATTAAGAAAATGTCAAAACAAAAATGTTTAGATCATTTCAAAGCTTTTTTCTTGACTTTTTTGAGCCAGGAATTTGGTCAAATCCAACCCTGTTTCTTAAACACTTTTGGTTTAAACAAATTCACATTTTTTGATGACAAGTGATTTGTCAAAATATTCCTGACCAGCTCTGCTTTGGTTCACAGAAGACAACTTAAGGTCACTCCACAAAATTTTCTAAATCATTTTGATTTTTGTAAAAAAGCAAAAATCTCTAGAAAGATCAAGTATATGTAATTTTATAAATCCAAATACCCCAAAATAGAGAGTTATAATGAATAAAATGAGATTTGCAGATCTTTGTATTCACTTGTATATAGTCCTTTTGTTTTTTCACATGGAGAATGGTATAACTGTCATTGCTTAAACGACAATAATTTACCTTCATCATTGTAATAGCAATGTAGCGAGCTTCTTTCACTATCATAGGTTCATATGAAGCATCAAGTTTTGGTGAAGGGTGTCCTCCAAAAGTCATATCAGTGCCAGAGGAAGTGGGTGCTGCAGGACTGCCTGGTATCCGTTGGAGTTTTTTCAGTTGTTCTTGTTGCAAAGATGTTTTTTTCTGTGAAACAGGAATAGCCTTGACCTCCACCTGCCAAAATGCAATAAGAGGTGAAAAGATGATTAAAAATTTCTATTTGTTTTGTCCCTCATTTCCATTTTCATATTATTTTTAAACTACTTACAATCTCACCCCTACATTCCCACTACCACTTTCCTGAAATGCCTTTATTTCCTCCTCTACAAATTCTACATCTCTTATTGAGTAACTCTTCCACTCTGCGTAGTAATGGTTGGAGCAACCTCTTCAGCAACCCCACTTGGGTCTAAAAGCCTCTCACCCCAACAAGGTCTCAGCCCCACCTCACCTCACTCCAGGTACCTGAATTTCTGACAAGTACTATTTGCTATGCAACTTTCAGATGAAGAGTAAACAAATAATCTGGAAGATGAGTTGATTTTTTAGTATTTAAGCTCTAAAACAATTGAGTCCAAACCAGCACTGATTATAGTGCCATTAATCTGAATTTGAATATGTTAAATGGGAGTTTGGCTTGAATGGGGAGTGTTGAATAAATGGATACCCATGGACACCTGCAGTCAAGTTAATTTAAAACATCAGTGATTTTAATACGCTCAGGTAAGGAAATCACAATGAAATTAAAAATCCAGAAATTACTTTGGCAGTAGGGATCAACATTTCCTTTTCCTGATCACTGGTCTAGGACCACTGCTTTCAGACAAGTTTCCTAAAGTGTTTTTAAGACTCACTTCCAGGAGTCTACAACCACAAACTATAGATTGATCTGACAGATAAAAACTTTCATCTGTGCCATCGAGTTATGCACATGGCTAATCTGAATCTCATGTGGTGTTACTGTTGTGGCCTTACCTTCCCATCATCCATCTATCTTTACTTTATGATACCCTCAGTTATCATATCACATAGGTTTAGATTGTAAACTCTTCAGTAAAGACCCCATGTATTTCCTGTTTCTTTCTGAGCCATGCTGTTTCTGTTCTGTACCTAGAACAATTTGGGGATTCAGTAAATAAAAGTCCTGAAAACATTTGTACTAGTCCAAAGTGATACTGGGATGTTAAAATGTAGATGAAACCTGACTTCAATTTTTTTTGTTAATTTTGAATCTCTCTGAATAATTCTATTGCAATTACGTAAACGTTAATATTTGCACAATTTCTCTAGCTCCCTTGCACAGGAATTCTGGGAAAAAATTGGGTTCCAACTGCTGCTGTCACAAGCAGTTTTGTATGCCAGGATTTATAGATGCTGGAAAGGGCAATTATTAATTGGATGGTGGGAAAAATCCATGTAAACAAAGTGGCCCGTTTTGAACAGTTGACAAGAAGGTGTGAGTATCAGCTTCTCATTAGAGTCTGTTTTTGAAATTTTTTTATTGAAGAATTGCCACTTTTAAGTCTGTTATTGAGTGTCCAGAGAGACTGAAGTGTTCTCCTACTGGTTTTTGAATGTTATAATTCCTGATGTCAGATTTTTGTCCATTTATTCTTTTGTGTAGAGACTGTCCAATTTGGCCAATGTACATGGCAGAGGGGCATTGCTGGCACATACCACATTGGTAGATGTGCAGGTAAACGAGCCCCTGATGGTGTGGCTGACATGGTTAGGTCCTAGGATGGTGTCCCTTGAATAGATATGTGGACAGAGTTGGCACCGGGATTTGTTGCAGGGTTTGGTTCCTGGGTTAGTAGTTCTGTTGTGTGGTGTGTAGTTGCTGGTGAGTATTTGCTTCATGTTGGGAGGGTGTCTGTAAGCAAGGACTGGCCTGTCTCCCAAGATCTGAGAGAGTGAGGGATCGTCCTTCAGGATAGGTTGTAGATCCTTGATGGAGAGGTTTTAGTTGGGAGCTGTAGGTGACGGATAGTGGCATTCTGTTACTTTCTTTGTTGGGCCTGTCCTGTAGTAGGTGACTTCAGGGTACCCTTCTGGCTCCGTCAATCTGTTTCTTCACTTTAACGACTCCAATGAGAAACTGCAGAACTGGAATTAATTTGCAAACTGGACACCATCAAATTAGGCCTGAATAAAGACTGGGAGTGAATGGGTCACTACAAAAAACTAAATTTCCTCCTGCTGATACTCACACCTTGTCAACTGTTTGAAATGGGCCACCTTGTTTACACTGCCTCATTAGCACTACAAAAGTGATTTCCACCCCTTATCAACTGTTGAGAATAGCCCACTTCCACCTTAATTGAATTGGCTCGTTAGCACTGACCCCCCACTTGGTAAGGCAATTCCCATCTTTTCATATGCTGTGTATTTATACCACCTGACTGTATGTTCCACTCCATGCATCTGATGAAGTGGGTTTTAGCCCACAAAAGCTTATGCCCAAATAAATGTATTAGTCTCTAAGGTGCCACAAGGTCCTCATTGTTTTTGGGGATACAGACTAACACGGCTACCACTCTGAAACCTGAGCGACTATATAGGTTCTCTAACTACGGGATCCTCTATTTAAAGTGTGGGTCTACTTTCAGAAAGCAACTCTAAAAATGGCATGCTCATAACTTGCTGATTTTATATGACATGTATTCACTTTACATGTAAAATACTATTTTAAGAACATAAATACATAAGAATGGCAATCATGAAGTGATTCATCCCATCTTTCAGTCTCAGCATCAAGCAGTCAGAGGCTTAGGGATATCTGGAGCATAGGACTGCATCCCTGCCCATCTTGGCTAATAGCTATTCATGGACCTATCCTCCATGAATTTATCTAATTCTTTTTTGAATCCAGTTATAGTTTTGGCCTTCACAAAATCCCTGGCAACGAGTCTCACAGGTTGAATGTTCATTATGTTAAGAAGTATTTCTTTTGTTTGTTTTAAACCTGCTGCCTATTAATTTCATTTGATGACCCCTAGTTCTTGTGTTATGTAGAGGGGTAAATAACACTTCTGGAGTCACTTTCTCCACACCAGTCATGATTTTATAGACCTCAATCATATCCCCCCTTAATCGTCTCTTTTCCAAGCAGAACAATCACTCTTTTTAATCTCTCCTCAGACGTAAACTAGTCCATGCCCTTAATCATTTTTGTTGTTCTTCTCTCTATCTTTTCCATTTCCAATATATCTTCTTTTAGATGGGGAGACCAGAGCTGCACACCAGTATTCAAGATGTGGGCATACCAAGATTGATATACTGGCATTATGATATTTACTGTCATCTTATCTATTCCTTTCCTAATGGTTTCTAGCATTTTGCCAGCTTTTTAGACTGTCACTATACACTGAGTGGATATTTTCAGAAAACTACCTACAGTGACTCCAAAATCTTTTTCTTGAATGGTAACAGCTAATTTAGCCATGACCATTTTGTATGTATAGTTGGGATTACGTTTTCCAATGTATGTTACTTTGCATTGATCAACATTGAATTTCATCTGCCATTTTGTTGCCCAGTTTTGAGAGATCCCTTTGCAACACTTTACAGGCAGCTTTGGACTTACCTATTTTGAGTAATTTTGTATCATCTGCAGATTTTGCCACCTCACTGTTTATCCCTTTTTCCAAATCATGTACGAGTATGTTGAACAGCACTGGTTCCAGTACCAATTCCTTTGGAACACTGCTATCTACCTCCCATTCTGAAAACTGATAATGTATTCTTACCTGTTTCCTGTCTTTTGAAAGAACTTCCCTCTTATCCCATGACTGCTTATTTTGCTTAAGAGCCTTTGGTGAGGGACCTTGTCAAAGGCTAACTTCCTAACTTGCATGCTGAAAGTTGGTTCTTTTCTTCTTACACATCACCACCAATAATAAAGATCATGCAGGCCAAATTAGGTCCTTAGCCATACCTGCATAAATCCATTATAGACTAGAATGATTTAATCTGGATAAAATGGGGTTGAGCAAGCGCAATTAACCGCATAATCTAGACATAGTGGTGTTGCACCAATGTAAGAAAGTCCCACAGACTACCCAAATTTCAGAATGCCACTTTCTGCACTAATCAAGAATCTTGTGTGTGATATCAACCAAAAATGCTGACAAATTTACTGCAGGATGAAAACAGCCAAGAGTTCTAGTTCATACACAATTACCTTCATACTGGGAACGTGAACAATATCTCCATACTGGTCTTTTGTTTGCACGGTAATAGTAGTTGGCCAACCACATCGTATGTCATCCTTGTTTAGGATTAAAGATGTCTTCTGAGGATCAGCATATGAATCTGGCTGAAGCCATCTAGAACAGAGCAAAGTTAAAAAATATTTAACATAACATTAGAATGTTTTGTACTACCTTCTAATCATAAGACAAATACAGAGACCTAACAAAAAGCCTCTAGTCATACTTGTAATTAAGGAGCAAAAACAGAGTCAAGTCTGAAGTAATTAAATATTTTTCATAATGACCGTATTAATAAAAACCCAAGGCCCAAATTAACAAGGCCTTTCTAATATACAGATACCAATAAAGGGCACAGTTATAAAAATGTATTACTACAGGATAAGCAAGAGGGCTAAAACATGTAGTTTTCAAATTCCAGTAATTTGAAACATAAATAAAACCATGATCCTAAGCAAAACAATACCTAGAAATGGTTTAAGTTCTATATTTTGCTACCGTGGTTAAAAATGAAAATAATGCAATAATAGGCTCATTCATACAGCGCACAAATCACCTTGCAAGCCGTCCACCACTAGACCCTGGTACACAGACTATGAAATCATCCAAAAATGACTGTTCGTTGCTTTGCATCTGAAGTGGAAGGTTTCCTTCAAGAGCTTCTAAGATGGTTGGTGAGTGAGACAGTGCCAAACCTTTTCCAAGAATGCCTGAGTGAGATTTACACACCTTTAAAAAAAAAAAAAAAAGATTTTCAGCTAAACAAATCTCTTACATGTTGATGTTTTCAATTATGTGACAACACTGGTAAAAACAGATTTTTGGGGTAGGATTCCACTTCACCTGGAAAGCAGGACACCATCTCCATACTCTCAATGACAGTACAGTGATCATGGAAAATGTCTTCTCCTTTGCACACAAGGAGGAAGGCCTTCTCCTAACAGAAACAGGGGCTGCAGCAGTGCCAGTGTGGACCCAGGGCTTGCAGCAGAGTCAGTCACCAGGCAACCTAACTAGTACAGCTGGCCTGCAGTGGGGCTACCTAATTGGCTACTCCGCCTGACTGGTTGGTTGAGTCTGAAGACTGATTCCAACCCAGAAGTAGCAGCAGTCCAGCATTTGCCTATAGCTGTGACAGTTCCTGTGCCTACTTATTCCCAGCCTTGGACCCAGTTTGCCTCACTGCAAGTAACCCGGTTCTGACCCTGGGCTCTGGTTCCTGACTACAGCTCTAACCCTTGGCTTTAACACCTGGCCACTGACTCCAGATCTGATCCTGGGCTCCAATTCCTGGCTACTGATTGCTGCTGTAGCCACCAGATCTTATTCCTCCTCTAAACACAGGGCACAACTGGGCTTGTCACTGATGCCTCCTCTGCTATCTTCTGTTCTATAAGGGAAATCTTGATGGTTTGTGTCATCTCAAAAGATAAACCCGCTTCAGGGCCTGGGGGAGAAGTGCTGAGAGGAGGAAAAAAAAAAAAAGAGGTAGACTTAACCCTCCCGGTAGAAGAGTCCTCTTCACTTCCAGGAGAATACTGTAAGTAGCTCTTCTACTTGCTTCAGTGAAAATGTCCCAAAACAAATTAAGTAAGGGGCTCGAGATACAGCCAATGGAGAAGAATCCATCTTAAGGAACTTATTTTTGATGGGATACAATATAAAAAATCCCTTCTAGGGGGAAGAGAGAAGCTGGATAGGCCAGGGAATTGCCCTGTATCCAATGTCCCACCTCATAAGGTGGCTCACCTCCTCCCATCTGAATTCCTTGTCCTTTAACTGCTCTCTTCCTTCCTCCCATATGGAGGAGTGTGTAAGAAAGATGAGAGTCTGAAGAGTGCAAGAATACTCCCCTTCGTGCGAGTGACTAAGGAGCTCAGAGCAGTGGAGTACCAGAGTACTGTTGCACACCATTCACCAGCACTGTGCTAATACAGGCTACCTCTGTCCTTCTTTAGTGGCCCATACAATGGAGGACTGAAAAAAAAATGCTGCAGCCAAGGCATGGTGTCATGATCCTGGGGGTCATCGTACTCCAAACCTCCACCCAATGGCTTACGGGCATCAGCTAGAACTGGAACTCCCTGAAGCTCAGCTCAGATAGAAGGTTCCAACTGGTGAAACACTGGAGCTCCTGAATGGCCGGCTCACCCTACTTAAGTTGGAAGGAGGACGTAGTCTTCCATACAACTGGGCTCCACCCTCCTTTGGCATGCTCACCCAGTGCTACCCGCACCCGTCTCCTGACCCTGACCTCCTGGTTTCCTGATTAAACATGATTCTTGGTATCTGACTCTTGCTTCCTGACCTTTGATTCTGAACCCCAGCTTGCATGAGCACCCGGTCCCCAGTCCTACGCTAACCACTAGGCTTGGCCATCTACATCCCAGCACTGAAGGGCATGACTTGTTCTTCCTGAACTGTTTCTTCTCCTCTAGGTTTTCCCCTATTTTACCATCCTGGTGGCTGAAGAAGATTCAAGGCCCCCTAAATGGTGCAAATCTATGGCACTAGTTACTTCTCCGCTGTAAACCTGGAAGCAACGGGGGCATCTGCCTGCAAAAAACTCAGAAGGGAGGGAGATGATCATTTATCCTGATTTGCCATCAGCTGTTAGCTACACAGAAGGTAAGCACACAACTCAGCCACCTGTGTGAGTTAGTCACACCAACACTACTCAAAGAAAAATAATTTTATATCAAAAATATTATATTTAATAAAAATATAAGTAAGTCACAGCTCCATTTTGCAATATTTATGTTTGAATATATGTTCTGAAAACTTTACTATAATGAGTGCTTAATGTAAATATTAAACAGATAATAAACACTTCCATAAAATCCTTTTAGCTTTCTTCTAAATACTATCGCACAAGTAGTGGGATGCCCTCCTTTTGTCCATATTCTCATATCTCCCCCACCCCCACGGAAAACATTCCAATCAATGAGTGTGCCCCACAAGATAATTTACTTCCATATAATATGACAATTTAAATCAATTGGTAATAAATACTGCTTCTCTTTATGAAAATGAGACCCCAGTTCTAACAAGTAAATAGAAGCATGGCTCCATGTAAGACACTATGGTTATGTCCACACTGCAATTAAACACCCATGGCTGGCTTGTGCAAGTGGACTTGGACTCACAGGGTTTAGGCTATTGGGCTGTTTAATTGCAGTGTAAACATTCAGGCTCAGGCTAGAGCCCAGGCTCTGGGACTTGACAAGGTGGGAGGGTCCCAGGGTCCAGCTTTCAGCCTGAGCCTGAACACCTACAATGCAGTTAAACAGCTTCATTGCCCGAGTCCCACAAGCCCAAGCTGACTGACACGGGCCAGTCATGGGTGTTTAATTGCAGCGTACATATACCCAAAATAAACCAATAGGGGACAATGGACCTATCTAATGGCTGTCAAATGATAATTTGGGCTCATTATTGACCTATGTTGTGTTCAAATGTAAACCTTAAAAGGCTTTGTATCCCACTTATAGGTCAAATTCCTTCATCCCATCCCTGTCTTTCAGTAAGACTATATTTCATTTCAGACTACCTCCCTCTTAATACAGAGAACTAACCATCAGAAATAAGATAATACAAAAGAATCACTATGCTAAGTCAATCAGCTATTAAGAACTACCAAAGGATGACTTTAGTAAAGCTTTTGATATGGTCTTGCACGACATTCCCATAAACAAATGAGGGAAAAGCAACCTAGATGGAGATACTATCAGGTGTGTGCATAACTGGTTGGAAAACCGTTCCCAGAGAATAGATATCAGTGGTTCACAGTCATGCTGGAAGGGCATAATGAGTGGGGTCCTACAAGGATCAGTTCTCGGTCCGGTTCTGTTCAATATCTTCATCAATGATTTAGATGATGGCATAGAGAGTACACTTACAAAGTTTGCGGAAGATAAAACACTAGGAGGGGTTGCAAGTGCTTTGGAGGATAGGATTATAATTCAAAATGAT
The DNA here is from genome assembly GCF_965140285.1 of Lepidochelys kempii. Taxonomy (NCBI): domain Eukaryota; kingdom Metazoa; phylum Chordata; order Testudines; family Cheloniidae; genus Lepidochelys; species Lepidochelys kempii. Next base: position 81,567,831 of record NC_136380.1, read on the forward strand.
CTGGACAAACTGGAGAAATGATCTGAAGTAAATAGGATAAAACTGAGTAAATACAAATGCAAAGTATTCCACTTAGGAAGAAACAATCAGTTGCACACATACAAAATGGGAAAAGACTACCTAGGAAGGAGTACTGTGGAAAGGGATCTGGGGGACATAGTGGAACACAAGCTAAATATGAGTCAACAGTGTAACACCGTTGCAAAAAAAGCGAACATCATTCTGGGATGTATAAGCAGGAGTGTTTTAATCAAGACATGAGAAGTAATTCTTCCACTCTACTCCATGCTGATTAGGCCTCAAATGGAGTATTATGTCCAGTTCTGGGCACCACATTTCAGGAACGATGTGGACAAATTGGAGAAAGTCCAGAGCAGAGCAACAAAAACAATTAAAGGTCTAGAAAACATGATCTATGAGGGAAGATTGAAAAAAAATGGGTTTGTTTAGTCTGGAAAAGAGAAGACCGAGATGGGACATGATGATAGTTTTCAAATACATAAAAGATTGTTACAAGGAGGAGGGAGAAAAATTGTTGTTCTTAGCTTCTGAGGATAGGACGAGAAGCAATGGGCTTAAATTGCAGCAAGGGAGGTTTAAGGCTGGACATTAAGAAAAACTTCCTAGCTGTCACAGTGGTTGTCATAAATATAAAGGGAAGGGTAACCACCTTTCTGTATACAGTGCTATAAAATCCCTCCTGGCCAGAGGCAAAATCCTTTCACCTGTAAAGGGTTAAGAAGCTAAGGTAACCCTGTTGGCACATGACCCAAAATGGCCAATGAGGGGACAAGATTCTTTCTAATCTGGAGGGGGTCGGGGGGAACAAAGGGTTTGGTCTGTCTGTGTGTTGCTTTTGCCAGGAACAGATCAGGAATGCAACCTCACAACTCCTGTTAAGTTAGTAAGTAATCTAGCTAGACATGCGTTAGATTTCCATTTGTTTAATGGCTGGTAAAATAAGCTGTGCTGGATGGAATGTATATTCCTGTTTTTGTGTCTTTTTGTAACTTAAGGTTTCACCTAGAGGGATTCTCTATGTTTTGAATCTTTTTACCCTGTAAAGCATTTACCATCCTGATTTTACAGAGGTGATTCTTTTACCTTTTCTTTAATTAAAATTCTTCTTTTAAAAACCTGATTGATTTTTCACTGTTCTTAAGATCCAAGGGTTTGGGTCTATGTTCACCTGTACAAATTGGTGAGGATTCTTATCAAGCCCTCCCCAGAAAAGGGGGTGTAGGGCTTGGGGGGATATTTTGGGGGAAGATGTTTCCAAGCGGGCTCTTTCCCTGTTCTTTGTTTAAACGCTTGGTGGTGGCAGCATAAGGTTCAAGGACAAGGCAAAAAAGTTTGTACCTTGGGGAAGAATAAGCTTAGGGGGTCTTTCATGCAGGTCCCCACATCTGTACCCTAGAGTTCAGAGTGGGGAAGGAACCTTGACAGCAGTTAAGCACTGGAATAAATTGCCAAGGAAGGTTGCAGAATCTCAATCATTCAATATTTTTAAGAGCAGGTTAGACAAACGTCTGTCAGGGATGGTCTAGATCATACTTAGTCCTGCCATGAGTGCAGGGGACTGGACTAGATGACCTCTCGAGGTCCCTTCCAGTCCTATGATTCTATGATGACAAGATGTATGCCTTCCTACTCTTCCTCCACCAAGAGGCAATTTCTCCAAAATATCAGTCTTGGAAGAATTCACTTTCAAAAATGACTAGTCTTTTTGGGTGCTTAATGAGACAACTTGAAAGAGCATATTTTTCAAAGGCCGAGTGCTTAGCATATATTTTTGAAAAATCAGACCCTTCTGAGATGTCAAGTTGGGCACATACAATTCAGACACACAAACATCACTATTCACTTTTGAAAATCTTATCCAGAGCTCTTAATATCCACCCAATCATGTTTATACCAGTAAATAATGAACTACTATGACCCAGTAGCTTGATTTAAGAGCCTTTTCATTGAAGGTTTCAAAAGCAGTTTTACTGTGTTTACTAATAATGGGTTAGCTTCCTTCATACTGCCAAGATCTTCCAAACAGGTTTCTTCTCTGGCAATCAGCAAAAAGAAAGTGACAATGGAAGTTAGCACCAAAATGTCTTACGATGTTAAAAGCAAAGCTATACCTGCAACGCAGCCTCTTCAAGAATTTCAAGATCTTCTTCAAATTCATTAGCTGTTGTACAAATAAACAGAAATGCATATACGGTTAATATAAACAAAGATAAATCTACATACTTTCAGTATTTTAAATTTGGTTCTAATTCCATTTAGCAATGCATTTTATATTAACCTTGTTATGAACCTAAAAAACTTTCCTCATTTTGCTCAGCCCAGCCATGTGAAAATGTTCGAAGGTTACACAGCACTTCTTAATGAACAGATAAAATATTATTTTCATGCAATACTGTAAACATGCAGTATGGTATAATTCAGTGTACAAACAAATATGACACTAATTTATATAAAGAAAAAATTATTCTTATATCTTTAAATATATTTTCTCCAAAACAGTATGTCTGGCAATTCTGTGCACATGGATAGGTGGTCTACCTTCCAGTGATTTTGGAGGCAGTTAGAGCTGACTTCCAGATGGCAGTAGTTAGGACCCATCCACCAAATGCTCCTCAGAGGAGCTTATACAAATAACTGTTTTAAAAAAACATAATAATGCTAGCCAATTATTAATTATTTTGTAAAAATTAAATCCAAATGTGTTCAATGTAACTGTATTCCATACTTCTTTCTCAGACACAGTTCTAAACTTTGATTCCAGGGTGGCCAGAATTCACAATCATGCTGTTTTAGAGAAAATAAATTTACAGGGAAGGAAAACATTTTTCTACTCTTTCCAAAACATGTCAGACAATTCTGCACACACAGGATGTAATCACTAGTGAGATAAGAGAGGAACAGAAAAAGAAGGACTCAAGTTCTAATGCATTAAAAATGTCCACAGATGTAGACACCTGTATCAGAAGCTAAATCCACTCAACGTAATCAAATAATGAATAACGTTCATTCAATATACTGATCCAGGCAATTGTAGCAGTTTGGTATGATACTTGCTTTTTTATTTTCTTTAATTAGTGCAGGTGCTGTGTCTGTAGAGGATATCATCATTAATCTTGTGGAGTGCACCTTCTTGATACCTGCTGCAAGAGCTTAATATAGTGGTGGGAAACCTGCGGCCCGTCAGGGTAATCCACGGGTGGGCCACGAGACTGTTTGCTTACATTGACCGTCCACAGGCACGGCTGCCCGCAGCTCCCATTGGCTGGGAATGGCGAACCGCGGCCACTGGAAGCTGTGGGCGGCCATGCCTGTGGACAATCAATGTAAACAAACTGTCTCGCAGGCCGCCAGCAGATTACCCTGACAGGCTGTGTGCGGCCCATAGGCCGCAAGTTGCCCACCACTGTCCTTATAGTGCTTCTTGTATGCTTTAGATATGCAAATGAAAAGTGACCTGCAAAAAGGGTCATTAGCCACTTTCTCCTTGTGTGAAAAAGCACAAAAGAGAAATGTGGATTTCTTACATATTTAAGAGTTGATGTATGTTTTAATTAACTGTCCTTCTCACTTCTGTGCAGTGCTATTATTTTTACTTCAGCTACATGACATTGGACAAAAGAGTGCTATCTTCAGGGCCTTGTTGAATGTAGATGTGACCTTAATCAGGAAGTATTCTGAAATCTTCTAAACCATCCTGTCCGTGAAATGTACCGTATTGGTCCACTACTGATAGTCAAAACTCAGACATCCTAATTCCCCCAATTCTGCCATCTTTCTACATATATCTATCTATCTTTCATCACCATAGTCTTACAGTCATAAATGGATTTTATTCTCACAGCCCTGCTGAGGAGGTAGGGAAGTACTATGACAATTTTTTACATGGGAAATTGAGGCATAAAGTAGATGAAATTACTTGCCCAAGATCACACAGGACACCTGTGAATGGCCAGGAATTGTACCTAAGGTCTATTGAGTCCCATTCCAGTGTCTTATACACTAGACTTTCCCTTCCATCCCACCTTGGACACTATGGTTGTTACCTTAACAGTTAAAAAAGCAGAAGGATGGGGAGGGCAATGGTTTAAAGAGAGTACTACTGAGATCCTGCAATTCCAGATTTTTCTTCTGTTGTAGACACTTATCTCAGCGGATTTAAACATTATTGTTGCATGTTTTCAAAATGCAGATATTGCTAAGGAAATGTGTTAGTATTCCTGTGCTCACCATACGTTACTGAATAAAGGAAAACCTAGAGATGAGGGATTTAAAAAAAACCAAACCAACAACAATTTCACAAATGGTTGCCTAAAATAAGCATCCTAAATCCATACTTAGACATCTGAACAAATGGCCAAATTAAAAAAAAAAAAAAAAAAAAGACTTTGCTCTCTGGCCTATTCCCCTAAAAAGGGAAACTCTCTAATTGCTTAACTTTTGCAGGGAAGAGGAAGACGTGACCCATCCTTCTCTCAGTTCTCTCATTTTCATATTTATATATGGCAAATTAGGAAAAAAAACAAAAACCCCACAACTCAAGGCAGGTTCTTGTCATCAGGGATAAAGGGAATAAAATTATTGTTGTAATTTTTACTTGTAGGAGGCACTCAGAATAGAGAAATGGGAGCCACATAAGAAATTAGATAAAGATAGTTCAGATATCAAGGCCCTAACAGTGGGAAAACAGAATAATTTTGGCAACAAGTTTTTTCCCCAGTGACAACTTGTTCAGAGCTTGTCTTCACTACCGGGGTAATTTGATCTAAGTTTCACTATACTACAGCTATGTCAATAACGTAGCTGGATTCGAAGTAGCTTGGGTCAACTTACCCCAGTGTCTTCACTGTGCTGAGTCGACGGGAAACTCTCTCCGGTCGACTTACCTTAATCTTCTCGGGGAGATGGAGTACTGGGGTCGACCAGAGAGTGCTCTGCCGTCGATTTAGCAGATCTTCGATTGCAGCAACAGCAATCTCCCCGGTAGTGAAGACAAGCCCTCGGGCACCTATCACTTTCCTGGATAGAGGATTTTTTTATGCAGCAGGGGCTCAAACCTACTGATAAATTGTCCTGCAGGAACTGTAACAAACTACAGATTGAAGGGTTATGGCAATTCATTTCCTATTCCATAGGCCAATACTGAGTCCAAGTTGTATTCTCAAATATACTATTGATACATTAAAAAAAGACAGTTACTTCTGGTGTTCTTCAAGATGTATTGCTCATGTCTATTCCACAACAGGTGTGTGTGCTCGCCACATGCACCGGTGCCGGAAGTCTTTCCCCTAGCAGTACCCGTATGGGGGGAGCACCCCCTGAAACCCCTGGAGTGGCGCCTGCCTGGTGCGGTATAAGGGGACCTGCGCGCTCCCCCCACCCTCAGTTCCTTCTTGCCAGACAACTCCAACAGAGGGGAAGGAGGGCGGGGTGTGGAATAGACGTGTGGAATAGACATGAGGTAACTGTCTTTTCTTCTTCGAGCGATTGCTCATGTGTATTCCACAACAGGTGATTTCACGCTATATCTGTTGGAGGAAGGTAGGAGTTCACAAGTTCCCAGGATGGAGGACAACCCTGCCAAACCCGGCGTTATCCCTGGTTTGGGGAATGATCACATAGTGCGAGATGAACGTGTGAACCGAAGACCATGTGGTGGCCCTCCAAATGTCCTGAATGGGGACATGGGCCACGAAGGCAGCCAATGAGGCCTGCGCCCGAATCGAGTGTGCCCTCACAATGGGTGGCGGGGGGACACCCACCAGCTCATAACAGGAACGGATGCACAAAGTGATCCAATTGGAAAACCGCTGAGTGGACATCGGCTGGCCCCTCGTGCGCTCAGCCGAGGTGATGAACAGCTGCGAGGACTTTCTGAATGGCTTGGTCCACTCGAGGTAGAAAGCCAGAGCCCGCCGCACATCAAGCATGTGAAGACAGCACTCCACACTGGACGCGTGAGGCTTGGGGCAGAAGACTGGTAAAAAATGTCCTGACCCATGTGGTAGGCGGACACCAGCTTTGGGAGGAACGTGGGGTGTGGGCGGAGCCGGACCTTGTCCTTATGAAAGACCGTGTATGGTGGCTCGGAGGTCAGAGCCCTGAGTTCCGAGACTCGCCTGGCAGAAGTGTTTGCAACCAGGAAGGCCACCTTCCACGAGAGGTGAGACCAGGAGCACGTGGCCAGTGGTTCAAACGGGGGCCCCGTGAGACGAGCCAACACCAGGTTTAGGTCCCACTGAAGGACCGAGGGTCTAGAATGCGGAAAAAGATGGTCCAAACCATTAAGGAACCAGCCAGTCATAGCATGGGAAAATATTGTGTGCCCTTGCACCGGCGGATGGAGGGCCGATATGGCTGCCAGGCGCACCTTTACTGATGGGGGCGCCAGACCCTGGGCCCCCAGGTGGAGGAGATAATCAAGGATAAACTGGATCGGGGCAGCCACAGGGGAGACACCCTGGTCCGCCACCCACCTAGAAACCCGGGACCACTTCACCAAATAAGCACAGCGAGTGGAGGGCTGTCTACTTTCGAGGAGGATGTGCTGAACCTGTTCTGAGCACGTCCTTTCCTCTCCACCTAACCACTGAGCAGTCACACCGCAAGGTTGGGATGGAGGTGGCGGCCCTGGTCCTGAGAGAGCAGGTCCGGGCGGAGCAGCAACGGCCATCGCAGAGCTACTGTCAGGCCCGTGAGGGTCCCGTACCAATGCTGCCTGGGCCACGCGGGGGCAGTCAGGAGAACCCAGACCTTGTCCGTCTTTATCTTCTCCAGGACCCTGCTGATTAGAGGGAATGGGGGAAAGGCATAGAGAAGCCAGCCTGACCAGGACAGGATAAAGGCATCGGAGATAGCGCCCCTCCCCAAGCCTCCCCTGGAGCAGAACCGGGGGCATCGCTGGTTCTGCCAAGTTACGAATAGGTCCACTTGGGGAGTTTCCCACCTTCGGAAGAGCCTGTGGGCCACTTCCAGGTGGAGGGACCACCGTGTTGCAAGCAAAAGTCCCTGCTTAAGCGATCCGCCCTCTCATTCTGGGCAGCCGGTAGGTGGAAGGCCTTCAGGTGGATGTTGTGGGCTATACAGCAGTCCCATAGCCTGAGGGCTTCATGGCAGAGGATAAGGCCTCGCCTTGCCTGTTGATATAGAACATGAGGCAGTGTTGTCCCTGAGGACCCTGAATACCTTGCCCTCCAGGTGCGAGCAGAAGGCCATACATGCCAGCCGCACTGCTCTAAGCTCCTTTACATTTATACCTAGCGTCAGGTCTTGAGCCAACCACAGGCTTTGGCTCTGAAAGTTCCCCACACAGGTCCCCCAACCCAGGTCCGACGCATTGGACACCAGCTCCAACGACAGGGCCCTGTCCCTGAACGGGACCCCTTGGAGCATGTTGTTTGGGGCGGACCACCACCGTGGAGATCTTGTCCATCCTGTCTGGGGCCTGGGAGAACTTCGAGGCCAACCAGAGCTGGAGAGGCCACATCCTGAGTCTGGCGTGATGGACCACGTACGTGCAAGCCGACACGTGACCCAAGAGCTGCAGGCAAACCCTGGCTATTGTCACCGGGAACCTTTCAGGGTCTCGAATCTGTCTGATGGGAGAGGCGCCCTGGCCAACGCTATGTCCGGGAGCGCCCCGATAAACTCCATGCGTTGGACTGGGACTAACGTGGACCTGATGTTGTTTACCAACAGGCCTAAGGTGGTGCATGTGGTCAGGAGGAGAGCCACATGATCCCTCACCTGCAACAGGGAGGTGCCCTTGACAAGCCAATCGTCCAGAAAGGGAAATATCTGGACCACTTGCCGTCTGAGGTAGGCCGCTACCACCAACATGCATTTTGTAATCACCCTGGGGGCAGTGGACAGACCAAACAGGAGGATCGTTACTTGGTAGTGATTCTGTCCCACCATGAAACAGAGGAAGCACCTGTGCCCCTCAAATACGTTGATGTGAAAGTACACGTCCTGTAGATCGAGAGCAACGTACCAGTCCCCGGGATCCAGGGAGGAGATGATGGAAGCCAGGGAAACCATGCGGAACTTGAGTTTCACCATGTACTGGTTCAGACCTCGCAGGTCCAGGATGGACCTGAGCCCCACCTTGGCCTTTGGGATAAGGAAATAACGGGAGTAATACCCCTTGCCCATGAACTCCTCGGGCACCACCTCTATCGCTCCTAGTCCTAGGAGCCACCCCACCTCCTGCTTGAGCAGAGCTTCGTGTGAGGAGTCCCCGAAGAGGGACAGGGGCGGGGGGTGGTTGGGCGGCGAGAAAGTAAACTGGAGGGTGTAACCCCAGAAGATGGTGTTGAGGACCCATTGGTCTGAAGTTAGCCGCAGCCATTCCGGGAGGAAAGCACACAACCGGTTGGAGAAGGGAAGCTTTATTGGGGGTAGATCCCTGATGAGGACTGGTGGGATGCCCCCAAGTGTCCCGTCAAAAGTGCCTTTTCCCCGCCTGCTTGCCCTTGGAGGACCCAGGCTGGGGGGCAGGCCGAGACTGCCGCTGAGGGCGTCTTTTAATAGTCCCGCTGCTTCTTATGGGCAGCCTCATACTTTGGGAGGGCGATCTGGGCGGGAGTCTGCTGCGGCTTGAACTTAGGTTTTGCAGGAGCCAGGAGATAGAAGCCCAGAGTCTGGAGGGTCATGTGGGAGTGTTTCATGCCATGCAGCCTTGTATCTGTTTCCGCCGCAAACAGAGCTTTCCCGTCAAACGGGAGATCCTGTATGGAAGACCACACCTTGCTGGACAGCCCAGAGAGCAGGAGCCATGACGCCCGTCTCATGGACACCACAGAGGCCATGGATTGTGCGGCTGTGTCCACAGCATCCAAGACTGTCTGCAGGGGCGCCCTAGCAGCCGCTGCCCCTTCCTCCACTAGCGCCTTGAACGCCTTCCTATTTTGGGCAGGGAGCCCCACAGATTGAATTTGTACCTGCCCAGGAGAGCTTGATGGTTTGCCACTCATAACTGGAAGCTCGAAGACTAATAAATTTTCCTTCTGAAAAAGTCCAGTCTCTGAGCGTCTTTGTTCTTTGGGGTCGGGACTGGCTGACCCTGCTGTTCCCTGTGGTTGACCGACTCGACCACCAGGGAATTGGACGCTGAGTGGGTATACAAGTACTCACGCTCCTTAGTGGGTACAAAGTACTTGCGTTCCTTCTTAGAGATGGGGCCAATGAGGCCGATGTTTGCCACAGGGCATTTGAAACCTTAGCCACTCCTTCATGGAGAGGCAAGGCCACCCTACCCGGTGCCGACAGGGACAGCACGTTAAACAGGGAATCTGGGGGCCTTGAGATGGAGGCTTGCTGCCACCATCTTTAAGAGTTCTTGATGGGCCCTGAACTCCTCCTGTGGGGCAGAGCCACAATCACCTCCTCTGGGCAGGGTGAGAAGGCTGGTGTGGTGCTCTAGGTATCAGCTGGCACTGGAGGATCCACCACCTGGTCGGACTCTAGGCACAGTGCCGAGGACGTATGTCCCACCGACTCCTTTCTTGGGGATCTGGGGAGGGAGGCTTCCGAAGCTCCAGCCACTGAGCGAGCTCCCACCGGGGGCTGCGCCGGAGACCACGGTGCCCACTGGTACCATTGGGCTGGCAAAGACACTTGGTGCCACTGCACGTGCTGTGGCACCGGCGGGGCTGGCTGTTTGGGTTGGCTGGCCCATCAAATGACAGCTACGAATGGAGGCTGAGCTGGCATAAGATCTGCTACTGTTTCTGGACCGGGAGAAGTGGCGGTGCTGGGATCTACGACGGCCCCAGGACCGCGATCTCAATGTGGAGGATTGGTATTGATGGTAACAGCTGCTCCGCGAACGGCCTCGATGGGCAGACCCATGACAGTGAGACACCGGTGATCGATGCCCGGGGCTGCAATGTCTTGGCTGAGACTTGGAGCGGGAGTCTGAGCGGGAAAGGTGTCGACTGTGCCGTAACCAACTGCAGTACCTCCTCCGAGACGAGGATCATTGGCGACGCCTGCCGTGTTCCTGTCGATATTCACTCCTTGTGGACAAGTGGTGCCAAGAGTCCTGGCCAGACGGAACCCAGCCAGACAGTCTTGTCGGTGTCGAGGGCGATCCACATGGACTCTGCCCCAAACGGTCGCTGGGTGGTGAATGGCATTGGGAATGTTCCCTCAACCGAGACCGGTACCGGGCCGGAGGTGACTGTGGAGATCCCAGTGGTGGCTTGCCTCTGGAGCATGGGGTTGACATCGGTGGCACTCTGGGCACCGGCATGGACATAATGTCTTGGGCCGCCTGGAGGGCTTCAGGCGTGGATGGCATCCGGACATCCAGAGAGGCCTGTTCCGAAGGGGCTGGGCTACTCTGCTGAATGAGAGTCGAAGGCCTGGGGCCCAGTGGGGATCGAGGACTGCCCAATATGGGCCTAGCCTCTGTCTCAGACTTCCCTCAGTGCTGCTGCAAAGAGGGAGTCTTTCTGGCCCTCTTGGCGTGCCCGGTATTCGGAGAGTGGCGCTGACTGATTGATGGCACCGGAGGGTCGCTGCGTACCGACGCCGCGGTGCAGGGTACTGGTTCGGAGTGGCATGCCGGAGTCGGGGTCAGCATCAACTACATCAGGATGGCCCACAGCCTAATGTCCCTTTCTCTTTTGGTCCGAGGCTTAAATGACTTGCAAATCTTGCACCTTTCGCTGATATGGGTTTCTCCCAAACAGCACAAACAGTCTATGTGCGGGTCACGTCTTAGCATAGAACGCCTGCAAGAGCCGCATGACTTAAACCCCGGGGCACGAGGCATGCCCCGTCCCGGGCTCACTGACTAACTAAACAGCTAACTAACTACAGATACTCACACTGAACGAACAAACAGTTCTGGGGACAAGCTACAGCAAAGCTGGAGCAGAGTAATTCCGACGCACCTTCACTGGCGGCAAGAAGGAACTGAGGGTGGGGGGAGTGCGTAGCTCCCCTTATACCGTGCCAGGCAGTCGCCACTCCAGGGGTCAGGCGCTCCCCACCTACGGGTACTGCTAGGGGAAAGACTTCTGGCACTGGTGCACGTGGCGAGCACGCACACCTATTCTGGAATACACATGAGCAATCACTCCAAGAAGAAACAAGAAGCAGACAATTGTTAGTCAAAATTTTCCTTGGAGCAAATGTGAACACACATACAAAAGTAGCTGGGGTCACATACACCTCACTGCATCATCCATTGCCAGAGTTCCACTGTCTCTCCTTCCAGACCAGCATTAATTTGCCTTCCTGTTTGGGACTGACACAAACAGGTCCATGCTGAGCTCTAGTAGTGAATCATCCAGTGGAAGGTCATATTGTTCACACTATTTTCCCCTTGACTTGTGGACTGTCTTTAGCTACACCATCTTTAGTGACCAGAAGTGAATGGAATGGAATTTCTTTCATATTCAGTTGATCTGATGACCAACAGTGTAAAGAAAAAAAACCCATGAACTCAGATGATCCAGGACTGGATCCCAATCATCAAGAATGAACCACGATCCTTAGGTGAAACTTTACCTAGAAACATAGTTCTATTCATGGGATCACAATTCCTTTAAATTAATAGCCAGGATCGGATGGAATTAGCTTCTGTAGAATTTGATTTGGTTAATCTGAGAATTTATCAAATCTCTCAATTCAGAAAAATTGATGTTTGTGTCACTGTACACTCCTAAAAGGAGTGCTTATACTGCTCTTCTTAATGTTGATCACAAAACTGTTTTGGTTCAGGCAGCAACTAGCTTGCATTCTGGATCACCCATTCTAATGCATTCCGATTACATCATCTAAACTATTACTTTTGTGAATCCCCGGGTTCTTCTAAAGGGAGTTTTCAACACAATCACGTAGATCAGTAAATATTCTTAGGTGTTTACACAACACAAGGCTGGACCTTTCAGTGGTGATGGCTCAGGCTATAACTGAATCAGAGGTATTTTCTGTATCCTAATTTGAATGGAACATGAACAATCATCTACTCCAAGTCAATTGAACAGGTGAAGTCCCTCCCAGAGGCAGAACAGTGAAAGGAGAACTTTGACTGGTAATCTGAGAGTTCAACTACTTGTTGAGTGCCTTAAGATCCATTACTCATTAAATTGCTTAATTCTTTGTGACCAAACAGAGAAGAGGACATTCCAAAGAAAGTTAAGAAGAGTGAACAGGCTGGATGGCTCTTAACTTCAATAAAGATGTTTAGGAGGAAGAGTGTCTTCACATTTCTGGGGATATCCTGCTGTTGTGGACTGAAGGAATGATATTAGTGGTTCAAGAAACACTCCAAAAACAACTTTTGGAAATGTAATAATCCAATTACATCCTCCTTAAAACCGTGAGAGGCAGCCACCAAATAGGAGAACTTGTACTCAGATTTACAAGCCATTTATTTTGTGGTCTGCAATTAGAGAGGTATAAGGCTTGTATTTTTATTTTGCCTTTCTGAATATATCTTCTGCTTTAGGATCTGAGTTTGACAGCCTTGGTCTTTCTGAGTGACTAGACTGCTGCTGATTCTCCTGAAATTGATTATCTTCTGTGAACTTGGCTGAAGCTAAAAGTTTATGTAGGGTGTCAGTTATCCAGATTTGTAGATATAGGTACCTTCACATCACTTTGTTAGCTATGGAACTAAAGGAATATTTGAACAAGTCCATGGACTTGTCTGTGATAAATGCTACAGCTAGTTGAGAGACAGGAACCTGTATTTGTGGGAAGTAACTTCCCTGAACTCCATAAACCAAGTAACAACCACCCTGACAAATCATGCTCATGTTAAGGTGACATGAAGAGATGCCAATGACAACCTGTAGTTCTGTCTCAAGGTCACGTCTATCTTCTTGTCTGGTTTTCCTAAACAAGAATTCTCCTCTCCTGCATGATTATGTTATACTTTTTGTGGACTTTCATTGCTGCATCTAATGAGGCATTTCAAAATGTTATTCCCCCTTATTTGCTACCATAGTATTTAGTAGGTTTCCCATTTTCTTCTTTAAACTCTGAGTAAACTATAGCCTGCAAGTAGCTACATATCATCTCTCTCAGTTTCAAGGCCAAGAGCCTTGATCACCTTTAAAATGGTCTCAAATTATTTGGGGACAGGGTTAAGGTGCTTGCTTGCTCCTTTTTGAGTGAGCCTTTTTCTTAGGCTACTGTTTTGCTCTTTTTATAGATTAGTCAGTCTTGGCCTCTCAACAGAATCAAGTGGAACTGCAGAGCTAGACTGCAAGCAGTCATACCTATTTGTTGTCTTTCTAACCTAATCAGTAGTACCAACTTAGGACAGGTGGGAGCATCAGTACAGATGACAGGTGAACATCTAGATGTTTTAATTACATTATTATGGAAGTACTTATTTAAATTTGGGACTCTCTAAGTCAAGACAGTTAATTATGACTTCTGGTTTTGAAGTTCACATCCAGTTGTTTTTGCTGAAGCTGCCGTCATTCTCACAGGCAGTTACCTACCTGCTTGCTTCAGGCAAAAGGTTTTCTATAAGAATGGTACATTTCTTACCTGATAATTTCCTTTTTGATAGCAGCTTCTCCCACAATTCTGACACGTATGAGCTATTCCCTTCCTATCTATAGTTTGTGAGGGCAGTTCAAAGCTGTAGCAGAGCCCACACTAGCCATGCCCCCCTCTCCAGCCTTCTGCCAGATAATTCATTCCAAAGCTGTGTAAAAACTGGCAGAGTATGACTAGTAAGGATAATTTCAGTGCCAACCTATAAAAAATAGACTATGTCCTACAGGCATTACTAACAAAATTAAATTATGTCCCCTTCACCAGGAAGCCATCAAGGGAATGCAGAATTCTGGGAGATACTCCTAGCAGACAGGAAATTATCCGGTAAGAAATTTGGCATTCTGAGGCTGAGCATCTCCCACAATTCTGATATGCATGGGAAGCAGCGAGCAGTGAACATAAGTAGAGAGGGATAAGAAAAACAGAAGAGATAAGGAAGACCTCCCAGAGTTAATTGTCTAAAATGCCAGAGCTATTACTGGGCCATCCCCTGCAGCACTTTCCTGCCAAAGGAGACCTCTGTAGAGGACACAAAATCCACTTTATAGTATCTAAAAAAAGGTATTAACCAATGCACACATTGCTGTCCTGCAGATCTTAGGAGTGGAAGCACAAGCTCTTTCTGCTTGAAAAGTCACCATAGATCATTGTGGAGTGTGCCCAGATGCAATCTGGAACACACATGCCTGATGCCTTATATGCTTTTACATTGCATAACTTGACCCATCTAGTAATGATAGCTTGAATAGCTTAAGCCCTTGGTACTTCAGATAAAAGGAGGGAAAGAAGGAGCCTGATCTTTTTGTCTATTAAGTACACTTGACAGGTATCTTTAGAGCTCTTCAAACATCTAAACTGTTCCACAGCTTTCCTGTCAGGTGATACGGCTTTGGATAGAATGAAGAAAAGACTCTCTCCTAGCAAGCATCGAAAGATGAATTCATCTTAGGCAGCAACAGCGTTGGGACTCTTAGCACCACCTTGCCATAATGAAACACATGCATGGACAAAGCTGCCAATTCAGAAACATGTAGTAGATGTGATGCTGACCAGAAAGCAGGTTTCGATGGATCGGTAGAATAGAGATACCGATATCAGTGGCTCAAAAGATTGCGTAGTTAGGACTTTTAACACCAATGGTAGGTCCCATTTAGGAAAGATTGGTCAACTGCAGCTTTAGCTAGTCTGGCTGTTCTAAGAAATATGTATTCCTGACAGTGTTCTGTCAAGGAACAAGAGGATCCTGTGAATAGGACACTACTTTTAGCTGACACCTGGCACACTATGAGGCTGGGCTGAAGTCTCTTGTCAATGCTTTACTGAAGAAAGTTCAGGGTAACCAGGTGTAACAAATATATAATAATTCAGTAAGGTTTATCCAAGTCTAATATCTTTGAGGTCCATTCTGTTAAAAATGCAATTGTTTGTGTTATTGTGAAACTGTATGTAACCCCTCTAAGAGGAGGGGTATGCTAATGTAATTCCTCCAGTTATAAGCTCTTTGAACCTTCACCCTAGGGAAGGGACACATTATTTTGCTAATTACCTAGTCACAGTCTCTTCATAGGCTCAAACTGGATTCTCTAGAGAAAAGAAGACAGAGAAAGGAAGTTGGGATAAATACACGAGTTAAACTGAGTCAGAGCTTTTGTTCTGATTCAGAAAATAGACAGGACCTCTAGTCCACAAAAGGCCACAATCGCTGGGGAAAGGACTTCGGCCTACTGGGGCCCCATAAGACTGGATTCTGATTCTGAGCAAAGAGAATGAGGAACTTGAAACCAAAGAAAAACCTCTGGGGTGTGGTTTCGAGTGGCTGCTCCTGCCAGAGCCCATGTTGTAAGGGGTAATCTTCAGTAAGCTTATTAGCCTGCATGTAGGTAGGTTCTTTTTTGTTTTTAAAATGTTGTCTCTGTAGTGCTTTCACCTTAAGAATAAAATATGCTTTCTTAGAAAAAAATCTGTGTTGTTACTTATAACTGTTGGCAATTACATTGTTATTAGTTTCTGAAAAGAATGTAAACAGGACTGCTTAGGCAGACTGACTTTTGCTGGGAATAACACAGTGAAAGCAGGGAACTGGTCAGCTGGAAATAACCCTGCCAAGAAGGAGAGAGATGCAGGTCTCCACCCAAGAAAGGCAAGAGCCTGAAGTGTGAGAGTGAGTGTCCTTGCTAGACCCATGAGGATCCTTGGGATTTTTGTGTTCTTGATACCACAAGCAAAACATAGTTCAAATAATGAAGTAGGCCTTTAGTACTGAAGTTCTCCTGGAGGAAAGTAGTGGTCCAATCACCTTGGAGCACAGTCCTTGCATGACTAATATATCCCTCTCAATAGACAGGTGACCAGATGTAGACAGTCAGGCTCTGGATAGAGGAGTGGGCCTTGATAAAAGGATGCTTGATCTCACTGGTTGCTGCAGTGGTGACTCCAGTTGCAGTTCTATCAGACCAGGAAACCATGGGCTCCTTGGCCAGTGCAGAGCTACCACTATCACTTTTGCTTTTTCTCCCCTTGTCTTCTGGATCACATTTCCTAGAAGTAGAAAAAGGGCAAGAATGCATATAGCAGGCCTTATGGGAATCTGTGCAAAAGAGCCTCAATCCCCAGATTTGGAGTCTGCTTCCCCCAGGAAGTACTTCAGCTGCTTTCTGTTCTTGCAACTGGCAAATAGGTCGATGCTAGATCAATCTTCTGCAGAATCAGAAAGACGACTTCACAGTCTAGGCAGCATTCTTAATCATTGACTGCATCTGCTGAATGAGTCTGCCTTTTGTTTCAGCTCTTCTTTTATATGTGTATTGTTCTTATGGAAGGTAGAGTATTCTCTACCCATTTCATTATCTCCATTCACTTCTTCTCTCCAGTAATGCTCCTTGATGGTTGATGTAAGCCACAGTGGTCACATAGTCCAGCTGGACCAGAACATGCTTGCCCTGTAGGTAGTTCTGGAACCTCCGTGGAGAGCTCCAACAGGCTGGTGTTCTGGTTCCTTTCCCCAGGGTTCCAGGTGCCTTGCACTGTCCTGTGCTCCAAATCCTATCAGGTTGGCATCAGTTGTGAGTTCCTATGGATCTGGAAGGCATACGGGAAGACCCTCCGAGGACAATCTGAGAGAGTTCAGCACCTGAACTCCAGCACCGATACCTGATCCTCCAAGGGTTCCATACTTCCAAGAGAAAGGATTGGAGGCACCTGATATTGGACCCTGCCCATGAATAATTCCTATTTATGAAACCAGAAGGACTAGTAGCTGTAGACACTGAACTATGGTCAGAATTGCACACTTTACAAACACGGATATCAGTCAGATTCTGGATCCTGTGGAATCTGTACAGTGATGGCTAGATCTTTGCCATGGAAGTATATTTCCACTCCCAGGTGAACTACTTTCGTGGAGGGAATCAAGGAGCTCTTCTTAGTGTTTATCATAAATCCATGTGCTTGAAGCAAATCCAGTGTTTGGATTGTGGCACTCCTTGCTGATGTTTTGGTCAAAGCTCTGACCAAGAAGTCATCTAAGAATGGATAAAGGTGAGTGCACTGAGATCTGAGTCTATTATTACCACCAGCATCTTGGTAAAGAGCCTTGGGCCTGAAAAAAGGATGAAAGGAAGTGCTTGATACTGGTGGTGAGCCATGCTGTAAGTAAGTCTTGGCAATCCGTGGTGGAATGGTCATATGGGAATGTGGAGATATGCATCTGCTAGCTCCATATAAGCAAGGAAGTCCCCTTGGGACACGGATGCTCCCACTGAAGCTACAGTCTCCATCGGGAATCTTATTTTCTTCATCCATTTGTTGACTCACCCGAGATCCAGAATGGGTCTAACTTCCCCTCCCCTCCCACTCATGCACGCTTCTGGACAAGGAAGAAAATGGAGTATGGTCTCAATCTTTCTTTTGTAGGAACTCTTTTTATTGCTCTTATATGCAGGAGATGTGAAATTTCATTTAACACCAGCTCATATTTGATGGAGTCACTTCAAGGTAGAGGGTGGAATGGAGTGGGGCCTTTAGTTTGAGGGAGTATCTGTGACTCTCTACCTCTTTCACCCCCTTGTCTGTCATTGATCAAGACCATTCTTCTGGAGAAATGGAAAATTCTGCTTCCTAGATTCAGGTCTCAGTAGAGGCACATTTATTTGTTGTCACAGTGGACTCAGAGGTGGTGGTTCCATCTCTGGATTTTCCACCCAGACCTCATTTCCAGGGTTTTCTCCTCATATAACTGTCGTCTTTCCTCTGGTACTTTTGTGAGAAGGATAGACAAAAGCAGGGTTTTTCGTCTGTCCTTAGAGCACGGCGGAGAGGGTCCATTTCAGTTTGGCAGCACTTTCTGCCATTATTTTGTCTAGTTTCGTTCCCCACAGAAGAGAGAGCCTGTGAATTTAGATGAGCAGATAATCTATTTGGAATGAGCATCAGCCTTCTAGGGGTGAAGCCATATGTGACATCTAGCTGCTGAGCTTTCACCTTTCTGTCAGTTGGCTCTTTGGGAAAGACATCCCATTCAAGCAGGTTTATCGTATCTTTTGCTAGAAATGCTATTGCAGCACTTATCTTTGGTATATCCGTCACAGCACTTTTTGGCTCTTGCAGCTTGTGATGTCTAAACGCATGCCTGCGTATGCATCTACCTTTATAGGGATTTCCTATAACTCTCTGATCACATCCTACAAGGATGGGCGAATCAGGACTGCTGTCCCAGGCGGGGATTTAAAAAGCTTGTCCTCTAGCACCTGCTCAAGTTGGACATGGAATATGGATGCAACCTTTTTGCACAATTTCAAACATAGCAGGAGGAAAAACAAAAACAAAAACAAAAACAACCCTTGTTGCATTTTCTTCACATCCTGATCAGGGCCTGAATGACAGCTCCCTTTCCGCAGTAGAGGAGGTGATGTCTGAGTAAGAGGATGAATACCTCTTAGGTCATTCATATCTTTTCTTTAGTCCCCCTCACTCCACCTTTTTTATTTTATTTTTTAAAGACTTTAGCTTTGCAAGTATTGCCACCCAGCTGTGGACAGGGCATGGCCTTTGTGGTTTGCTTTATGCAGTGCCTTGAGCCCTCTGAATACGTCTCACTCAGTGTCCTGCCCCACGCCCTGTGCAGCTGAGGTGGAGTTCCTTGATTTGAGTTGGGAAGAAGGGGAGCTGAATATAAGCCCAGATTCTCTTTCCAGGGAATTTAGGAACCATTTGAGGTCTTCGGGGGAGCTGGAGCCCCTTAAGAGTTTTTTTTCCCCCAGTCCTGTTCTTCCCCAGGACTTACCCCTCCTCTTACTTTAGAGTCTCTCCCCATTCTGCTCTGCATCTTCAGATTGGGCTTTTCTGTACTAGAGTTGTGGCTTCTTGGGGTAGGATGACACAACATGCCTGTCCTACTTAGAGCCCTGACATTAGTAGGGCCAGGGCTCACTGGCTCAGAACATAATTTACTCTCCTAAGAGCCTGTAAAGTTGTTTCACATCAGAGCACTGCTTGAATTTAGTTTGGTGTTTGTGCAACAGCTCTGCTATGCATGAACGGGGGCAGAGAAGCATGGCTGGGAAGCACCAGAATGCTGGCTGAGACTACTTCACTGCTCAATACCCAATCCAGGAGAAGGAGGAGAACTAAAGGCTGCTCACTACTGCCCCCCACAAATGAATAAAATTAAAGGCGGTCAGAGGCAGAAGATCTCTGAAGAGAAGAAGGGGGTTGGCTAGCACGGACTGTGATACAGCTTTGAACTGCCTCTAGAAACTGTAGACAGGAGGGGAACAGCCCATGCATATCAGAATAGTGGGAGATGCTGAGGAAGTGAGTAGGAAGAACTAGCCACTCCCTTTTCTTGCCTTGTCTCAAACTTTTGCCTTTATTATGGGATTCTGAAGTCCTCAAGAACATGAGGTGAGCCTAAAGCCTGCTGGAAGAGGAGTGCTCCAGGAAGGGCTGAAACACTGTTTTCCCTTAGGCCGTGCTCCTCGGTCTTGAACAAACTACTACCCAGTAGTGAACAGAGAAGGTCACAGCACTGTGGTATACTATATAAAGTATTAAAATAAGACTATACAAAGTCTAACAACTATCCCCTTTAGCAAGGAGGGAATTGCATTGTAGTCAAAAACTGTCTTTGGAGATAATTCACTGTTACAAAAGCCAGGAAATTGAAGTTGGGAGCATTTTAGTTTCTGTTTTTTTCTCTTGTATGGAAGAATAAAGGGAGCAGTTGATAAGCAGGTGCCATCAATGGAAGTAAGTTTTAACTACCTCTAATCAAGGGTGGAGGAAAGAGGGATTCTAATCAATATTACAGAATTGCCTAACATACTCTTGAGAGCAAAATGAATATTTACGAGAAGTGCCTATTGTGATTGAAAGTAAGATCTGCATGCTCAAGTGCACAAGAAAATACCCGATTTAAAAAAAATCTATTATGTTTTTGTGCTTGCAACTGCACACTGATCAATGTCCCCTTGCTCATTAACATGCCCTTTCTATTAAGCACTCTCATTTGCAATATGCAAATACTTAATGGCTTTGATTGCATTTAACCTAACAAGCTAATCACTAATCTGAACCTAGCAATGAATTTAAATAGTTATGCAGACACCTTATAAGAAACTGTGAGCCTTCTGTAAACAAGAATAACTCCATTAAAGACAATGGAGCTGCACAAGGATAAAACTAGAGAGAGGTCAGAATTAGGATCTCTCTCTTTCTAGTTCTACTTCAGTCACAATATTCTGCTCCAGTCACTTTTGCTGAATCTCATTTTTGTCACTTGTGGTACATTTGAAATTGTGTTTGTATTATTGAAAACTTGTGTCTACTGTGTCTGCTTATGAAGTAATGTAATACTTTTGATAATTTTAAAATTTGGAGAATTATTATTTTAGGCTCCAAGATCTACAGATATTCATGACCACTTAATTTTAAACAAATAATTGCACATTTTACAAATCAGCACCACAGCTACTGTTCCTTAATGATTGATGTGGAGTGTGCTAAGAACAAACAGTGATAAGAAAAACAAATAGTAAGATACTTGAACATTTGTGAAGTACCATTAAGAAACTGGAGAACATAGTTCATACACTGACACTCTACCTGTAGATGGGGTGAGCTGGTTCAGATTTAAATACTAGATTTCCCTCCTCCCTATACATAAGAAGGGAGTAGAGTGGGTGGCAAAACAGCATTATTTATCTGTGTTGATTAATTTTTAGTCTTAAAGTGAAAACAGAAATTTTATCTCCAACTGGAAGCAAACTTAAAACTCCTAGAATATTAGTAATTCACAACATATAATATAAATCAATTACCAAGGAAAAAATTATGTTTCTTAAGAGAGACTTACCAATGGGAAGTGCCAGATCTTTTTTCATCAAAGCTGCGGCACATGCTCCTCCTAGATTGGCCAATTCTTTCTCAAGCTGTATAATACCCTTCAAAAATAAGAGAAGAATTTAAAGCCAAAGGTACAATTTCAGAAAAGAAAAGCCGAATAGTTGTATCAACAGAATGCCCACAAACTACTGAAGATTGTGAGAGACAAAAATACTGTGCTCTAGTTCAGGGGTGCTCATCCTTAGGGTCACAAACAGGTTTCATGGAGTTATAATCACCTTCCTTGCTTTATGACTATAAGGGAGGAGGGTCCTGACCCTTTTTTGTTGTAACATGGAATCACAGTAGAAAAAAGGCTGCGAACTATTTCTCTGATTAACAGAATTTATTAAATGTAGGTGGCTGCTAGGCTTTTACACTCAGCAGAATCATGCTTACCAGAAGATAACTGTTTTCTTTAGTGTGTAGCTAAAAGAAAAGGACCTTGGAAACATACTACTAGATAAACCAACTGTAGATACATGCATACCTTAAAGCTATGTTCCCTCTAAGATGTGCTCATGTATACAGCATACATGAACTCACTCATGTATGCAACTTAGAGGTACAGTAACTCCTCACTTAACGTTGTAGTTATGTTCCTGAAAAATGTGATTTTAAGTGAAATGATGTTAAGAGAATCCAATTTCCCCATAAGAATTAATGAAAATCGGGGGGGTTAGGTTCCAGGAAAAAAATTTCACCAGATAACAGACTATATATATGTCTTTTGTCTAGTGAAAAAAAATTCATGTACACAGAAAAATATATATATACACAGTATAAGTTTTAAACAACCAATTTAATACTGTACTCAGCAACGATGATTGTGAAGCTTGGTTGAGGTGGTGAAGTCAGAGGGTGAGATATTTCCCAGGGAATCTCTTACTGCTAAATGATGAACTAGCACTCAGCTGAGTCCTCAAGGGTTAACACATTCTTGTTAATGTAGCCTCACGCTCTACAAAGTGGCACGAATGGAGGGAGGGGAAACAGCATGGCAGAGAGAGACAGACACGTGCATTGCCCCTTTATGTATGCTGACCCCACTCTAAGTACATTGCCTTTTTAAGTAGATCAGCAAGCCGAGACAGCAGCTGCTGCCAGCGAGCATCCTCTGTCCTGAGCTCTGTTGGCGTCCCCCGCCGCTCTATGGAGATGGGGTAAGCGGGGGGCAGGAGTACACCCTGACATTAGCCCCCCTCTCCTCCTCCCACTACACAGCAAGCAGGAGGCTCCTGGGAGCAGCTCCAAGGCAGAGGTAGGAGCAGCACATGGCAGTGGGGGGAGGGACAGCTGAACTGCCGGACAACTGATAGCCTGCTGGAGTGCTGCTGCACAGGGAACTTAGGGGAGCGGGGAGCTGATAGGGGGGCTGCTGGTCCACCCTGGTTCCAAGCCCCCCCCCCCCCCCCCCCAGCTAGCTCCGATGGGCTGCTCTTTCTGCAAGCAGTGGACAAAGCAGGCGGCTGCCAAACAACGTTATGAGGGAGCATTGTGCAACTTTAAAAGAGCATGTTCTCTAATTGATCAGCAATGTCACAATGTTAACTGGGACGACTTTAAGTGAGGAGTTACTGTACCATTAGTCAAAGGGCTTCCCCCTTTCTTATCCTACTGCCTCTGTCTGAGGGGACTCCAGATTCTCCTTCAACCCAGCTGCTGGTCCTCAGGTGAAGCCCCTTACAGCCTCTTCCCCGTATATTGGCCCTCAGGGAGGGTAAAAAGCTCTGGGGCTCTTCTCCCCATTGATGTTGTTGCTCTGCGGGTGGGTGGGAAATGAGAACCCTTCTTCCCCCTTGCTAGACTTTGTATGTGGAATGATCCCCTTGTTCCGGGCGTAGGAACAGAGTGTGGCCTCTCAACCTCCTTCTGCTCTGCTCCTGAGTGAGTCCCCAATTTCTTCCCTACGCTAGTTTCCCCAGATGCTAGGCTCCCTGTCTCCCCAGCTGCTCCTCTCCTAAGGTGGGAAGAAGCGTGTTGTTCCTCCTCTGTCAGAGGACAGGAGACTATTGTGCTCCATTTCAGTTTCTCCATTTCTCTATCTGTGGAACACAAGTGTCTGAGCTCATGTTTTAAACCTAAGAGTGCTGTCTCTCTCACAAAAATCAGACCCTTTGAACACAATGGAAGTGCTGAGTGCAATGCTACTTTAAGTTGGAGAGTGCTGTGAGTTGGCTCAACACTTCTGAAAATTGGGTGCGTGGGTTCTAAACTTGCACTCAGGAAGTTATTCATTCCACATACAGGAAAAGGAAACAAATTAGTGGGAACAGCTAACTAGAGGAGCTTCCAGGGTAGTGATTTCCTTCAGAGATAGACAATATACAAAGAAAGACCAAAATCTCTCTGCCCAAAGTGCCCTCCAATCTGGAATCTTGATTATGCCTCACCTTCCATAGATTTAGGCTAACTAATCTGTAACTAGAGAGTGTGTCTTGAACTTAGTCCTTATGCAACTTAGCCCAAGTGGACTCCAATTACAGATTCTGAAATGTTGAGTATACATGTAGACTGGCCACCCAATTGCTGCTTCACAGTATCATGTTCTCTTTCTGCCCATGTACTAGTCTTGCCACTAAAATAATTTGTGTTTATGTCTAGATGGCAAGGATATCCTTCTACTTTGTAGATTTTTTTTTAAAATTAGGTTATACTGCCATTCTGTTCTGCCCAAATAGGAGGTCTGTCTTTTGCATCATGAACAGCACAAAACTGAGTTTGATTTTCAAAAATCTTGGCATTTTATGCAAATAGAACATAATGGTTCAAATTATATCTAAGGAATTCTATAGTGACTACTTGTTGATACCCTTATTTGCACTGAATAGCACCATACTCTGAGTATTCCCGTGAACTTCAATGGGAATGCTTGTTGAGTAAGTTTCTATTAAATGTGATCAAGGATATCAGAATCTTGCCCAATGAGAGAAAAGAGAAAAAACTAAGAGGAGATGAATACATTGACCCCCTCTGAAAAATACAGCCAGATCCACTTTGTGCCCTGGCCAGCTTGACTAAGTCCCCAGGTTGTAAACAATCAGCTCCGCAGATCTGTGCAACACTCCAAAATCCCTGGCATTGGAAATTCCTGCGGGAAAAAGGTGTGGAGCTATGGACAGCTATGGATTGCTGGTTGAGTTAGAGCAGCATGAAAGATGCTCTAATTTACATTGAGGACAGGGAAGAAGGTGGCTAATAACTAAGGTTAAGATTCTGTCGGTTATTTTTGGTAAAATCAAGGACAGGTTACGGTCGATAAACAAAAATTCACAGAAGCCTTTGACCTGCCCTTGATTTTTACTAAAAAAACCCGACAAAACAGGAAGGGAGGGATCCAGCACCCACTTCTGCTGCAGCTTTGGGGTCCCCCAGATGCCTATGGTGGCTTGCAGATCTGGAGTCCCCGCTGCCCACAGTGGCTGAAAGTACCAGGGTCCCCCCCGTTGCAAGCAGCAGCTTGGAGTTGTGGGGTCTCCCCATCACACACAGTGGCTGGGAGCTCCAAGGGGTGCCCCTCCCCACAGATCAGAGCTCTGGAGGGCCACCCCACACAGCTGGCAAGTCAAAATTGAGTAATTATCTGATGGTGGCTGGCACACACTAATTGCTGCCAGGTGGTCTTGTATACAACTGAGGGAGAGGCCAGTGATTTTGACAGAATGTAGATTGTCCAAAGTAAGGGGAATATTTGCTGACTTGGGATTTGTGTTTCAGCTGCATGCAGATGGAAAAACTCTTCCACTCAGTTGAATAATGTTTTCTAGCGAACTCCTTTCTGCTGTTATTAAGGATGGTTTGTAAGGCTTCAGAGCAGGAATGTTCTAAGTCTGACGCCCATCCAAAAACCAAGCAATGAGATGAAGTGATCCGGGGATGGGGTGATTGATACTGCATTTCTCCTGGGTTAAGAGATCAGGAAAGGACAGGATACAGATTGAAGGGTGAGGTGACACTAAACGGAGATTTGGGAAACAAATTTATTTGAGCCAAGTGGGGGCGAAGAGGATGACTCCTGCTGTGCCCTGTCCGGCTGAAATTTCCATAGGACTTGAGGTAGGAATTGTAAGGGAGGAAAGGCATAGTTCAGGTTTCCTGACCAGGTCAGAAGGATAGCATCGCCCTGAGAGTGTAGACCTAGAGCTCCCATATAACAGTAGATGTTGCATTTTCTGTTCATTTGGGGGGCAAACAGATTCCATGTGGGGTTCCCCATTGAGAGAAGATATGGTTCACTACCGAATCATGCAGCTCCCACTGATGATCAATAGCAAAATGCCTAATGGGGGTATCTGCCAACACATTCTGAGCTCCCAGAAGGTAAGCTGAGGACAGGGTGATTCAATTCATAATGCACAAATTCCATAGGGTGACTACTTCTATACACAAGAGAATGGATCTTGCCCCTCCTTGTTGAAAAGTTGGTTATGCTGTTTAACGTTATGAAGACATGATGGAACTGGTTAAACTGAAGAAAGGCATTGCAAGCCTATCAGACTGCACAAAATTCCAAAAGACTGATGTGCATCCTGGTTTCTCAGGGCGTCCAGGTGCATTGTGCTACGTCTGTCTGTGTGGCCCCTCCAGCTCAACAGGGAGGCATCTGTAATTACTGTATTACCAGTAAGGGGGGATAGTAAGGGAATGCCCACATGTAGTTGATGGGATTACATTACATGACAGATTACGTTACTTTGGAAGGAAGCGTCACTATGGTATTCATAGTGTGTTTGGTCAGCGAATGCACTGTTTGGAACCACACCTCTAGGCAACGTAAGAAGAGTCTGGCGAATGCGGTAACAAGTGCATGAATCCACATGTCCCAGAAAGAAAACAAGTTCTGAGTGGTACTTGAGGGTTGCATATAACCTGGTCTATCAGGTTGTTCATGGCATGAAACCTGTCCCTTGGTAGATAAGCTCTTGCTATGACTGAGTCCAAATACACTTCATGAAGTCCATGGTCTGTATCAGAGTGAGGATATATTTTTCAAAGTTTACACTGGCTTCTAGACAGAAAAGGAGCTGAAGTATTAATGAGGTCAATATGCAGGCCTCTTGAAACGTCCTGGCAACGAGAAGCCAGTTGGTGAAATAAGGGATGACAGTCAGACTTTTCTATCTGAAATGAGTTGCTATTACCAGGATGACTAGGTAAAGAGCTTGGGATCAGTGGCAAAGCCAAATGAGAGCATTCTGTACTGGAAGTGGCCCACCATGAAACCGAGAAACTGATTGTGGGGGGGATGAATGTCCACGTGAATGTACGTGTCCATCACAGAGGGAGCTGTAAATGGAAATGTCTTTTTACATGGGTGGGATCATGGAAGCAAGTGTGATTATATGAAATTTCAGCTTCCAAATAAAGCGGATGAGATTGCAGAGCTAGAGAATGGGTCTCTAACACTTTTTTTTGGGTACTGGGAAGTGTATCAAGTAAAAGCCTTTCCCCTGGTGTTGGAGAGGTTTCCACTCTATTGCTCATCATTGGAGGAGCGACTCTACTTCCTGCCTAAGAATCCCCTCATGAGAATGGTCCCTGAAGAGGAATGGGGATGAGGTTTTTGGAGGAAGTAGAGAAGTAAACTATCGCATAGCCAGATTGGATAATGTCTAATACCCACCCACCTGTTATAGCACTCCAGTTGTAGAAACAGAGCGCTAAATGACTGTCAAAGGATATGCGGGTATAGGGTAGTGGCAGCATAACTTACAGTGTGCAGTTCTTGAACTTCCATTATAGATGTAACAGGAAAATTTTAATAAGTGCACAAGAGAAACTTGAGCAAAACGCTCGTAAGTAGGACCTAGCGGGTTTGTCAGGACAAAATTAAAGTTCTATGACAGCAGAGGCTCCCTAATGGGAGGAACCTAGAGAATGTAGGGGAGAGAAGTCCTTGTTCTTAACAGAACTGTGTTGAGCAGACATTACAATCATACATCAGAGTGGCACCTTTACTGGATTACAAAACGATGATTTGAACTGTTCAAGACCAGAAACAGCCAGCTGACTAATGTGGACTATCTTCCACATTGTAAGGTGAGTATTTCTAGGTTGGATTCTAGGCAGAAGCCTCCCTTGTGGTTAAGACAGGACCTCTGGGCAGAAAGGCAGTGATTATGGTGGCTAAGATACCAGTGCTAACAAGGTCACATTGAGATTATTAATATAATGTTTGCTCTATCGAAACTGATATTCCCTATGACCCTGGGTATCAGGGAAATGGGAGAGAAGGCATATAGAATAGTGTTGGATTGAGTCCTGCAGCATCACATCTAAGAGGGAGCTTTTGTTCCTGTATACTCTTCTGTGATAAACTTGGCATTTGGTAGTTTTGTTGGGCACAAAGATGTTTATTAGTGCATGGCCCCATTCGTCAAATAATGCTAAGGTCACCACTGATTTCAAGGACCACTTCTGTTGATCATTAGATGGCCTGCTGAGCAAATCTACCTCCATCTCAATCCACCCCTACAAGGTGAAATGCAATGATGTTTAGCTTTAGATGAAGCACAGCCACAGTTTTATTGCTTCCACAGATAAGAGCTGTGAATGCATGACTCCATGTTTATTGATATAGCACAAGGCTATAGTGTTGTCTGTAAGCAACTGTATTATATAATTCTGCAGGGATCCGCAACAGGCTTTGAGGGCCCACAGCACTGTTCTGAGCTCTAGCATGCTGATAGAGAATCTGGACTAAGGTGTTTCAACAATCATGTACTTAGAGGTCTTGGTACTGTGGACCCCAGGCCAGACTGGAGGTAACAGTGATGACTGTGATGGTAAGGTGATGGGCAATGAAGATTTCTCCTCCTCCCCAGAAGATCTTTTCCCTGTTCTCCCACCAATGAAGCTATTGGAGTACTTGAGGTTGGATGGCCAGTTTCCTTTGAAGGCTGTGTACATTCACTGTATAGTGAATCACTGTGATGGAATGCACCCCTGTATTCACACTGTTCATACTGCTGTAATCATCTTTGTACAAAATATGCCTTGTAAGGTATCATTTGAAAAAGAATAATTCACTGGTCAATAATATCATGATGAAATGTGTGTAGCATCACTGTACGTAAAGTTATAAATAAACTAAAAATAGGTCTCAAATGTGTTTTCCAGACAAATCTGGGGAGTGGGTAAATCAATTTCTCAAAGACAAAGGACAAGCTCACACCTCTAACCAGGTGTCATCAAAGCTGATGGGTAATCAAGTGGCCGTTCTTTTGCATTGAAGGGGGGCAGAAACAAATAGATCTGCACCTTAGCAAACAACAGCATGGAACTTCTTTCACCACCATACTCCTTGCTTCCATCCTCACAGTGGGATGGAACTCTATCTAGGGGTAACCCTCAAGAAAATGTATTTCAAAGAGTGACTAACTATAATAGTGAGGGGAAAAAACATGAAAACTTAGATCTCCCTATCCATGTCTTGCTCTTTCACCTAAAACAACAAAAGAAACCAGGCAATTTGATTTTGGGAGAAATCCGGACCTGAAATTTGGTCAGCCATGTTGCTGGGAGCATATGGTAAGAATTTTATCTTGAACCAAGTCAAGCTGGTTAAGTTTTAGTCCTAGGAAGCATCTGACTTATTTCTCTAGTCATTTCTGACTTTAATACCTTATACTTGTACTCACTTAAACCCTATCTCCTTGTAGTTAAATAAACTTGTTTTATTCTTAATCAAAACTAATCCAGTGTTGTGAACTGCATGGGTACTCCTTTTCAAGTACCAGACTATTCATATCGATCCCCTTAGAGGGGCAATGGACCTAATATATTTGGACTGTCCAGGAGAGGGCTGGACACTGCAGAACACACATTTGTGGTGGTGGTGGGGGGGGGGGGGGAAGACAGGGAATTTGGGAGTGGGATTGTGTTGGAGTCACCCTGCAATTAGCAACCAAAGGCTACTGGAAGCCAAAGTATCTCTGATGTTCGGTCACAGGCTGCTGGGCTCAGAGTTGCTGGGCCACGGCTCTGGCTATACACAGATACTCAGGGTGTAACCTGCATGCTGGATGACTGTTTGTGAGTTGCCTTGGTGGAAGCTACAGCAGCAAAGCACTGTGACGCACCCAGGTTTGCAGGGCAGCAGTGAGCCAGCCCCTCACTGGTCTGGACTGCACCTGGAATATCGTACTCACCATCCAGTACTGCAAGGTTTTCATATTCAGAAAAGCAAAGGGTGTGATGATGTAGGTCCAATGAAGCTATCAAGCCTACCAGTCTTCAGAAAAATTGTGAGGTCTGAACTGGTTGTTCCCTGAATTGTGAGGGAGTCTCAAGTTTGGAAGAATCTTCTCTCTGGAACAAAGGCTCTGGGCTCAGTGGAGTCCATGAATGTGACATTGAAGGTGATGAGTTCTGCAGGATGCACTGTGATTGTCAAACAAGAGGTGCACCTCTTAAAGCCCTTATAAGGAGTAAGGTCCAAAGGCTCCTAAGACAAGGGAAGGGCTATTTTCTTTAAACTATCCTATGCTACTCTGGCCTAAATATTTACATTAAGGTCTTAAACTAGGCCGAGGGGGAAAGTCCTGAAGTCACAAAGGAATTCTGTTCATTCTCTGTGGCAGCAAAAAAACTGAGGTGGTTGGGAGGTGGGGGAGCTCCCTTAAGAGTGTGGTGATGTCAACATTACACAAGAACAATTGTGCTCCCTTCCCCCACAAAAAATTGCTTTTCAAGGCAGTTCAATGCATACCAGGGACACCATATGAGAGAAAGAATTCACAGAGGCCCTCAAAGAAGAATAGTTTCTTACACGAAAGAATAACTTGAAGAACTCGAGGGGGGAAAAATAAACATGGGGAAATAGTTTTACAAACAATTTTACTGTTCCTCACATGTTCTTGTCAACTGCTGGAAATGGCCCATCTTGATTATCATTACAAAAGGTCTTTTTTTCTCTCCTGCTGGTAATAGCTCACCTTAACTGATCACTCTCATTATAGTGTGTATGGTAACACCCATTGTTTCATGTTCTCTGTGTATATAAAATCGTCCTACTCTATTTTCCACTGTATGCATCCGATGAAGTGGGCTTTAGCCCATGAAAGCTTATGCTCAAATAAATTTGTTAGTCTCTAAGGTGCCACAAGTACTCCAGTTCTTTTTTCAGAGATTTAAAGTATCTGTAATTACACTAAGATAAAATTTTATAAGGAATATTAATCTTCATTCTTCATAACATCAGACAACACCTAGTGTTTAAAAGAAACTTCTCTCAATAAGCATCTTACTGCATTATTTTCTATTTTAGGGGTTTGTATACTATCTTCTGAAGGGTCTGGACTAATGATGGAAAAAGAATAGAAGACTCTGTTCCTACAATGACCTATGCTAATAAAATGTACTTGCAGATTAATAAATTATTATAGAGCATTCCTAGATTTTGAATATCTCAGCATAATGGAATCGGGGCATATGTCTTGGATAGAATTACAGGAGATACAGAGTAGTTTTGATGCAATTAATATATATTTTTAATCAATAATAGAATTTTATAATGCCTTACATATCCATAGACTGTTCCAACTGTTAAAGTTTGAGAACCCTTGTACAGTAGGATAATGCACATGCAGCTGCACAAAAAGAAGGCATGAAACAATGAATCTCCATACAACTACAGTTCAAAAGATATAGAATCATAGAATATCAGAGTTGGAAGGGACCTCACGAGGTCTTCTAGTCCAACCCCCTGCTCAAAGCAGGACCAATCCCCAATTTTTGCCCCAGACCCCTAAATGGCCCCCTCAAGGACTGAACTCACAACCCTGGGTTTAGCAGGCCAAAGCTCAAACCACATATGTTGAGACCATTTTAAAATATCATTTTGCTAACATGTTGGCAAAAATGTGACTAGGAAAGGGCTGTATAAAATAATTTGCCTTTAGAAAAGCACATTTATTTGGTGTAATTTTAGTAGCTTCACTTATTCTCACCTCATCAGATCCTGGACTAAATTCATATCCAATTGCAAAACACTTGAAGCCATAGAAACAGGCCTTTTCATCTTTCACGTAGTCTGATGCAGTCTCCAGTGAAAAGAGTGCTTCATTTCCTAACAGGAAACAATTAAATTAACAAAATAAATCTATGTGAATTCCTCCTTTTTCACCCACTTTTGTATCACAAAAATAAATATGAAAGTTAGCCTTTAAACATAACTGGTAGAACAAACACTTGAACAATCTACATATCTATACCACATAGAAGAAAGCAAATAATTACTCCATGATATCCAACCAATTGCTATAACTGGCCCACCTTTCCACTCATCCTGGCTTCTCCTCAGCTTTATATTCTAAAAACTAAACTGGATAATTCAGTCTCATTATTTAAGATAGTCAAAATTAGACTTTTGATGACTAAGTAAAGTTTATTTCTCTGGAAATTACTGTAATTTAAGTTCACTTTTGTTAATTATACTCCCAAACCCTCCATTTTATTGAAACAGGCAATTTATAAACTCTTTTTACCTGGCAACACTAAAACCATGGTAGGCCATCCAGATGTGCCTGAAAATTTCTTTAATTCAATCCATGAATTAAGATTTTCATGAACAGAAGTTTGCTTTTGTCCAAATCCTGAGTTCTGGAGAATTCTGACAGGAATTAGCAAGCGAAGGACATCCTCTGATTGAGCTGTGCCACACTGAGCATCAAACTCTATTGTCATCCACCTGACGCATTCTGGGAAAGTCACCTAAAACAAATATTAGTCAGAAAACAAACACAAAAATCATTGTACAACTTCTCATTAATTTTGGTTTAAGTATCTTACTTTAAACTTAAAATTTTAAAATGGTCAAGTACTGAAAGATAAAGGAAAGTTACTTATCTCTTGATGATTTTGTTCTAGGTAAATACAATATTAGAACGTGGACAACATCTAAAGGGTGCAGGCTGGCTACACCTTTTGATCAACTTTTTTTTGGGGGGGGGGGGGGGAAGAGGAGAGACAGGCAAATTAATGTATTGGATCAAATGAAAATTTGAGTTTCAGAGAAACTTAGACCACACCTTAATTATCTCTGAGAAAGACCAAATAAGGAGGACCAGCTATAAGGTCTTGAAGTTGACCCACTCATGACAAGGCAATTGTCACAAGAAAAGCCATCTTCAGAGAAAGATGATCTAACAAATGTGTGGTCATAATTGTTCAATCGGCTCTGCACTGGAACCTAAGGATGATACTAAGGTCCAAGGACAGGGCTGGTCCTCAGATTGTAGGAAATACCTGAAGGAGTCCTCAAAGAAACACGATCACGGGATGAGGAGAAAAAAACATGACCCTGAGTCAGTTGATGATGAGCAGAAATGGATGCCAAACAAACACAGAGAATATATAGATAATCCAGATATTTTCAAAGATAGTCAATATTCAAGAATATGAGGGATCTCTGTCTTTGATAGGGAGCGGTTAGGCTAGGCTAACCACTAGAAAAGCACTTCCATTTTGCAGAACAAACAAACCTACTAGGATCTTTTCTACTCTGAATCAAGATATTCTGCACATCCATACAGCAAGTTTTCTCCATATCTTTTAACTAGAGAGCTTCCAGGCCATGAGATAGAGAGAGGCAAGATCTGGATGAAATGTGCTTCAGTTGTTCTGACTGACCAAGTCTGGCAAAAGAGGAAATGATATTTGGATAAAGTCTGAAGATTTGGAAATGAATACTGCCTTGGCCAGGCTGGAGATAGGAGAATGACTAATGCAGAATCCTGACTGGTTTTCCTCAAATCGCAAGGTCTTAATGGGATTACACGATAGGCATAATAGAGACTGTCATTCCATGGAATCAGAAAAGCATCCGCCTTCAAACCAGGGCTCAAACTTTTCTAGAGCAGAAACTTGCATTTCTTATTTCCTCTGATTGTAAACAAATCTGCATGGGGAAGCCCCAATGCCTGAATACTGACTTGATGACAGAGTCTTCTATCAACCACTTGAGGTCCTGTATGAAGTGGTTCTTTGTGCAAGTGTCTGCTCAGATGATCTGCCAATATGTCATGAAGACCTATCAGATTAATTTCTGATTATCCAGTGGTGGATACACCAATTCCACAGCACAATAGTTTCTCTGCATAAGGGATTAAATCTGGCACCTCCTTGCTTGTTGATATAGAACACTGAAGTGGTATTGACCATCACTCTTTGGATGTTTTGGGCCTTGATGTGAGTCAGAAAAGCCATACAAGCCAGACGTACTGCTCTGAGCTCTAGGATGTTGCTATGCAGACAAGCCTCCTCTTTGGACTGCCAACCTTATACTGTGAGGACATTCAAATGCTCTCCCCATCTGATCATCAAGGCATGGGTCACTCTATACTTTACAGGAAATGGCAGGGAGAAAGGAACACCCTGACATACTTGCTGAACGTCCTTCCACCAGTTTGGATCTGCATGTCTAAGCTGTGCAAACTGAAATGATAAAAAGACTTCAGCTATCCTCGGATGACAACTTAGATGAAGCTGGGACAGGGAATCACAAACGTCCATGAGGCTATATGGCCTAGCAAATGCAGATGTGTCCTCAGGGTCATCTCAGGAGTCTGCCGGGGCTGGGTGATTGTAGACACTTGTTGAATCTGGTTTGAGGCAGACACACCTCCACCATAAAGAAGTCTATGAGAGCTACAATAGATTCTATTTTCTGTGTAGAAATTAAATGTTATTTGTTTTGTTTATTTTTAGTCCCAACCTCAACAACAGGTACAGTATATATTGATTGTTACCTGCTGAGGAGATTTTCCATGAGCTAGCCAATTCAGAGGTGGGCTGCTGTTACCGCTATACAGATGTTGATAATCCAAAATGGAACACTTTGTATTGCTAATGTGAGTTACCAACTACAAAACAGAGATATTGCCTTTGTGCTTGCTGAATGGGAATATAGATCATGTAGATCGAGAGCTGGATTTTGAGGTATGAAAGAAAGACACATTACTATACCCATATCTCAACAATCTTGTTTGATGATGAGGTAATTCACCAATGGCCTGAAACATCTGTAGAAAACATATGGACAGACCGTTATTGCTGTTGATAGTCTGTAGGTGGCTGCTGCAGGGATGGAGGTCTGACTTGTGATACTTCAGGTAGATTACTGTCTTCTAGAGTGCTAAACAGACCACAGCGCCCAATAAGGCCAGGAGGAAGATATATAGAGATAAAGAGTAGGAGGCGGATATAGCAGGCAGGGGGTCCTTCCCTAAGCTACCCTGACCCCCATCCTTGGGATGCCTGTCTGAAATATATGGGTCATAAAAAAGGGACCGCTGGAGGGTGGAACCACCCCCACTTTTGTCCACAGCAGAAAAGAGAAAGGAGTGATCTCCCTCAAATGGAGCAGCAGACTTGATGGGGATCTGAGAATTATGTTGTGCTGGGAGCCTTTTAGATGGTGCTGGAGATAAACCCAATACGGACAAAGAAAGCAAAAGGACAGAGTCAAATCTCTGATATAAAAAACATCAGTACCAATTGCATCAGTGCCAAAACAAAAGCTGAAAGGGTCAGTACCAAATTCAACAGTGCCTATATAGTTGATACCAAAACTACTGGTGCTGAAGTGTAAGTGATGCCTACTAGTATGAGAAGGCCCTGGGGTGGTACCAAGGCAGTGAGCAACAGTTAAGTCCTTTTGGGCACCATGACTCAGCCGTGAAGTGTCTTTATTAGCAGAAACAGAGAGATTTGTCCTGGTTTTTTTTGTACTCCCAAAAAACTTTTAGTGGGAGACCCACTCGTATGCTCCTTAGAGAAGTTGAGCAGGTTTACCTCTCTCAACATGTGAGGAAGGAGCAGCCATGGAAGCTGCAAGAAAATGACTCACAGGGACAGAGATAGTCCTGCAAGATGAGGACGTAACAGAAGCATTCTAACTGAAGATTACTCCAAACCAGATGGATCCTGCCTCTCTGGACCAGAGGCAGGTCTCATGAATTTATCCAGGAGATAAGTTTTAAATCTTGCCTCCTTGGATTCAGCAGTTCGTTACTAGTACATTACAAAGTACATTTGTCTTTAATGTGCTCGTCTCCAGGGCAAAATAAGCATGTAGAATGTCTATGGTTGGGGGTAGAGCTGCCTCATACAATGAACAATATTTAAAGCCAAGAGATTTTTGACCATCTCTAAGGCTGACTCCCGGAACTGGCTGAATGAAAAGAACTTGCCTGAACTAAATCCTACACTAAGACACAATAAGATTCCTGTCAACTGTCTTAAACTGCATTAAAACTATCCTATCCTAAGGACAGCTATTTACAATAAATTGGGAAAAGTGGAAGCAGAAGTACAAGAGACCAAAAACTGCTAAGTCAGCGCCGTGTCTCAGCCACAGGCAGTGAAAAGGAAATGAGAGTTGGCTGGTTGTGCCACCCCCTTTATGTTCCTGGGGGCAGAGAGGGTGCTAAAAGGCATGAAAGGAACAGGCATGGCCCAACGGACACCACTGGCTAACATATTCCAATCTCTGGCACATGCGCACCAGAAATGACACACACATAGATAAGTACTCAAAAAAACACAGGTTATTTTTATCTAAAACAATTGAAGCAAATGACTGACTTCTGGGGACTGTGGGAAACTAGTCTGCAATTTCGGTTCTCCTTATTAGATTCCAATCATCCTTGAAAAGAAATCCAAAAGAAGGAGGCACGAGAACAATCTTTTGTACACAGATTCATCTTAGCTGCCCATTTTCCAGACCATTTCCCCCTTCTTTTTGCATTGCTCTAATGGCTCCCCCATTCTCAACCAAATCAAGCATAAGCTTCTTGTCATAATTTTAAGTCCCTCTGCCACTTATTCCTGCTTTACCATGCAATATTCCATAC
Organism: Lepidochelys kempii; assembly: GCF_965140285.1. NCBI lineage: Eukaryota > Metazoa > Chordata > Testudines > Cheloniidae > Lepidochelys > Lepidochelys kempii. The sequence continues at coordinate 81,603,611 of NC_136380.1, forward strand.
AATAACCACAGAGTTATGATTAATGGATTTAATGTTTTTTGTCTCAGAGTAATCTCTTTAAAAATCAGGCTAATCTTTACTTTATGTGATGGCCTTACCTACAGTTTACTTCATGTGAGTGCCTTACCTAACCTATGCAATTCCATGCCTTGTTCTTTGGACTTCTTTTCATCTTAACCTTAAAGTCCAAATTTCTCGGGTTTGTAATGTTTGTTTTGGGATAATTACAATATCCACAGAATGTTTTTTTCCCCTTAAAACTACTGATCAGCACAGTCAATATTAAATGGTTTAAATGGTTTTTGTCCAGGATTTATTTTTCAATTATCAGTTTCATATATAAACACTAAACAAAAGATCCAAAGAGAATGCCACCAGAGTTGAACATATATAGTATCAATCTTAGATAACTTTTTGAGTATTAACTTTTAAGGACAGATTCAGTGGTATGCTTTGGCTGTTTTGTGCTCTCCTAAAACAGTACAAAGTAACTGAAGCATACTGGTGAATCAGACCCTTAGTATGTCAGCATGTAGCTACAGAACTTCAAGACAAGCGAGAGCTGAGGACCTAGTATTCTACCAAGGAACTCTTTACACATATGTACAGAATTCCTCATCACTGAGTCATTTCAATCAACAGAATTAAACATGCAAATTAACTGGAGAGGAAAGCTGATGATTAGGTTGATCTTAAATGGGGCTGTTGTAACATTAGAGGTAACTCAACCAATTATAACAATTACTAATAAGTTAGTTTAATTTCTGTATCATTTCCTGAAACGTAACCTAATAAATCATCTATTGGCAATGTTTGAAGGAGTATGCTAAAATGTTATTGAGATCATCGGAGACAAAAAAGATCTGACAGTGTGGTAAGTTTCTTAAATGAACCCTTTTATATTAATTTTAACTCATACTAATTAAGAGATTTCTTTGTATGTTGTCTGGAACTTCGGGGGTTCCATGTATGGAGAAAATATTACAGGGTCAGAAACTCAACTCCTTTAGGAAGCCCAGAGAGGTTAAAGCTCAGGTGATTATTTCTATTTTCTGCATCAGCTGCCTTGCTCTCTAAATAGAGCTCCTTATTTTCAAGAGCAGCAGATATGAATGAATTGCAGCTTGTATTGATTCAGTACTTGCAACCTTCTGCTTCACAGTTTTGACTTCACTATAAAACGCATCAATTCTAGAAATGAATATGATTTATTGAAAACTACAGACAGGACTTAACCTCTTGAGAATTCTGCATCCTAAATGGTGGTCAGATTCGAGGCGACTTCATGAATAATTTAAACTGCCAGATCTCCTGGCCAACAAAACAAACTGGTGGTGCTACAGCATCGGGGGTCTCCCCTTGCCTAGAGCTAACTATACTTACACGCAAAGCTCTGAAATCAGATTTCATAAAAGTACATTTTAGCACTCAGTAAGAATGTTGGGGATACGCATTTGGACTATCTTTCTCTATGAGAACAAACTTGTGGGGTATTATTTGTTAGGTTCATGAATAGGCAGGAGTTTGCCAGGCGCTCACAAGGAAGGTGCTCAGTCAAAGCACAGCATTACACAACTATCTAGCGTTGTTCCTTTAAACTTTGAAAATGTGACATATATTAAACTATCCTTTGTTTATTTTGATTCATAACAAGAAATAAAACTTTACACTGTTAAAGAAACCATCCAAAAAGACCATCACTGCTGAACAGAAAATAAATCAGATAGTATGTTACAACAGTGAAAACATCAGGAAACTGAGTTATAGCAACTGTTAAAAATGTGTATATAAAATGAGAATTTAACTAAAAGACTTAGGTTATGAACAGCTTTGCATCAGTTGCCTCAGAACAAGTACATAACTCATAGCATGAGATTCATATATATAAAATCAAACAACAGTGCAAACGCTGTATATTCACAGCATAAAGACAAACTAGGTAACAACTTTAGAGATGTTAAAAATCTATGCATAATTTGAATTTATGATATGTATTAAAAATTGCATACAGACACAGAAATGGTCCTTACCTTATAGTGGGTAACACAAGCTGGTTTATAAGGGTGTTCACTTTCTATGACAGCATAGTGATTAGAGGTAGTACCAGCTGAGAGCCCTTGTTCAGGTTGGTTTCCTGTGGTGCTGTCTGTAGACTGATTGGGATTAAAGGAAGGAGGGGCATACTTCTGATTCAAAACAGCTACAGAGGGAAGTAACTGCTGTACTAGGCCAAAGACTTCAACAGCAACCTGCAGTATGACACAGTAGAACATATTATATGATATTGGGAAGAAAAAAGTCAAAAAGCCTATAGTTCTCTATAGTACTTGTTTTGAATAGTCTCAACATTAACACTATCAATGTTCAGTCATGTAATTTGGTTTACTTTAAAAAAAACAAAAACAAAAACCACACCCTCCTCCCCTTCGTGCTTTGGCCACCATTCCAGAGGACATGCTTCCATGCTGATGATGGGCTCTGCTTGATAATGATCCCAAAGCATGCAGACAGATGCACATTCATTTTCATCATCGAGTCAGATGCCACCAACAGAAGGTTGATTTTCTTTTTTGGTGGTTCAGGTTCTGTAGTTTCTGCATCAGTGTTGCTCTTTTACGATTTCTGACAGCATGTTCCACACCTCATCCCACTCAGATTTTAGAAGGCACTTCAGATTCTTAAACCTTGGGTCAAGTGCTGTAGCCTCCTTTAGAAATCGCACATTGGTACCTTCTTTGCATTTTGTCAAATCTGTGGTGAAAGTGTTCTTAAATTGATTCACATGTACTGTGGGTCATCATCCGAGACAGCCATAACACGAAATACATGGTAAAATGCGGGCAAAACCACAGAGCAGGAGACATACAATTCTCTCCCAAGCAGTTCAGTCACAAATTTAATTAATGCATTATTTTTTTAATGAGCAGCATCAGCATGGAAGCATGTCCTCTGGAATGGTGGCCCAAGCATGAAGGGGCACACAAATGTTTAGCATATCTGGCACATAATTACCTTGCAACACGGGCTACAAGAGTGCCATGCAAACACCTGTTCTCACTTTCAGATGACACTATAAATCAGAAGCAGGCATTATTACATTATCTCCCATAAATGTAAACTAATTTGTTTGTCTTAGCGATTGGCTGAACAAGAAGTAGGACTGAGTGGACTTGTAGGCGCTAAAGTTTTACATTGCTTTGTTTTTGAGTACAGTTTGTAAAAAAAAATCCACATTTCTTATATTGCACTTTCACTATAAAGAGATCGCACAACAGTACTTGTATGAGGTGATTTGAAAAATACTATTTCTTTTATCTTTTTTACAGTGCAAATATTTGTAATAAAAATGATAATATAAAGTGAGCACTGTACACTTTGTACTCTGTTGTAATTGAAATCAATATATTTGAAAATGTAGAAAAACATCCAAAAATATTTATGATAAATTTCAATTGGTATTCTATTATTAACAGCGTGATTAACCACAAATAATTTTTAATCGAGTTAATTTGTTTTGAGTTAATCGTTTATGTTAACTGCGATTAATTGACAGCCCTATAAAATAAGACACTGAATAAATAGTAAATAAAAGTTTAGTTCCTACATAAATGCTGTATTTTCCCCATGATCCCTATGCAAACCTCCTACAGAAATTAACTATTGTGAATTTAGGGGCATAAAAAGTCTTGAATTTGTATCCCTGCCATTGAGCATAATTAAACATGAAATATGTCCCTCTCCTCCAACTCGGTTTAACATATCTATAAACAATGTAAAATTAACTTTAAACCTATGTTTCTAGATTTTAAGCCCACTTCAGAGAAGGGCCATCCACATCTGCCACTGACCTTCCGAACTATAGTGCAATGTCCATTCACAGCAATATGCAGATGATCAATCATCAACATAGGCCACAAAACTTACCAAACTGGGGAAGAACCCCCCCCTCAAATGGATGAATAGAGAATCACCCTCACATATGAATTTTCTAAAGAGGGGCACAGATTTCACCAAGCCAGAAACAAAGTTATTTTCACACGAAAAAAACGGGAAAGTCTCTCTTTAAAACAAAGAAATCCCATTTCAAGATCCAGAATCACAGCAATGTTAACATTTTAAAGCAAACAATTAAATCCCATGAGGCTATTGCTTAATTTGTGAATGATAAAATATCAAATTCTATCAATAAGCCTCATTTTTGTTACTTTGGGGTGACCAATGAACTGCAGAAGATGGAAAGCGTCCATCTTAAAGAATCTTTTGCTATTTTTTGGTAAAATTAGTTTTGAGGCTCCAAGTTACAGCCATGTGGACTGAAGATGTTATAACAGCAGAAATTAAAAAGAGTATTCAAGTAGTCAGGGCCTGATAAAATTTATCATAGGGTACTTGAAGAACTAGCTGAGACAATCTTGGAACCATTAGCAATTATCTTTGAGAACTCATGGAGAACAGTTACGGTCTGTCCCAGAGAACTGGAGAAAGGCAAACATAGTACCTATTTTTAAAAAGGGGGAACAAAGAGGACCTGGAGAATTACAGACCAGTCAGTCTATCTTCCAACACCTGGAAAGATTGTTTATTAATTATTAAACAATCCATTTGTAAGCACCTAGAGCAGGGGTTCTCAAACTTCACTGCACTGTGACCTCCTTTGGACAATAAAAATTACTACACGACCCCAGGAGTGGGGACCGAAGCCTGAGCCAGCCCAAGCCACCCTGTGGAAGGGGAGCCAAAGCTAAAGCCCAAGGGCTTCAGCCCCAGCCAGGGGACCTGTAACCTGAGTCCTGATGCCAAGGGCTGAAGCCCTCGGGCTTTGCTCCCGGGCCACAGAAAGTCTAAGCCAGCTCTGGGGACCCTATTAAAATGGGGTCGCAACCCACAGTTTGAGAACCGCTGACCTAGAGCATAATGCCCCTGCTCTCCTGCTGGTAATAGCTCATCTTAAGTGATCACTCTCCTTACAGTGTGTATGATAAACACCCATTTTTTTCATGTTCTGTGTGTATATAAATCTCCTTACTGTATTTTCCACTGAATGCATCCGATGAAGTGAGCTGTAGCTCATGAAAGCTTATGCTCAAATAAATTGGTTAGTCTCTAAGGTGCCACAAGTACTCCTTTTCTTTTTGCGAATACAGACTAACACGGCTGCTATTCTGAAACCTGCTATAAGGAATAGTGAACAGGGATTTGTCAAGAACAAATCATGCCAAACCAATCATAACTTCTTTCTTTGACAGGGTTACTGGCCTAGTTGACTAAAAGAAGCAATAGACATGATATATCTTGATTTCAGTAAGGCTTTTGACATAGTCCCACATAACACTCTCATAAGCAAACTAGGGAAATGCGGTCCAGATGAAATTACTATAAGGTGCATGCAGAACTGGGTGAACTATCGTAGTCAAAGAGTAGTTATCAATTGTTCACTGTGTAGTAACCATGACCAGAGCACTAGCACCTGCTGCAGGTTTGAGTTATTGACATGCTATTAGGGCCTGCAGCTGTGATGCAGCAGCATGGAATGCTGACCTGGGAAGGGAACAGTTCATTGGAGAGTAGCTCAAGCTGGGGAAGGGGCCTGGATGACTTCAGAAGGGGAGGCAGTTGGAAAATGCTGTTAGAAAAGAAGGAGAAGACGACGACGAATCTAAATGCTGAGTTAGTGAATGAACTAGGGTTGGGGTACAAAGTGAGGTTAAAAAAGCTGGACATGTTTAATTTTGAGACTGAGGGGGACCCTGAAGGTAGGACAAGAAGTAATGGGCCTAATCTGCAGCAAGGGAGATTTAGGGTAGATATGAGGAAAACCTTTCTAACTATAAGGGTAGTTAAGTTCTGGAATAAGCTTCCAAGGGAAGCTGTGGAATCCCCATCAATGGAGGTTTTTAAGAACAGGATGAACAAACACTTGTCAGAGATGGTCTAGGTTTATTTAGTTGGTCCTGCCTCAGCACAGGGGGCTGGGTTTACTGACTTCTTGAGGTCCCTTCCAGCACTACATTTCTATGAATCTATGAAAAAGTGGCTACGAAAGCATTGCTATAAATTGGTCTTTTAGATCATAAGTAATATTCTGAGACAACAGTAGAGAAAGGTAAGGGTAGAGAAAGTGCCTACAGGCAATTCTTGTTACCATGGCTGAAAAACCCTAATACTTCTGAGGCAGCCTTTAATGTGTCAAGTGTTCTAAGGTGAATCAGGAATTCACAAGTATACACAAACACAAAAGTGCCTTTCAGACCACAGCCATCTCTTATACAGCATTTTAAAAATCATCTGTACAGGCTACCGAAGAACATACCTTGGGAATAGCTGCAGCTACTGGTCCTATGTAGGCTATTATAAGGGGAAGCAGCATTGAAAACAGACTGGAAGAGCTGAGCAATTCTGGAATGTCTTCAGCTAAACAAAGATAATTACAATACTTAGATATCATTCTTTATAATGAATGTATTATAGCTCTGACAAAATTAAATTCTTCTGTTTTGCCAACTGTATAGTAATGGTTTATAGAATAAAAACTTATGTTTACACCGATGCATTTTCAGTATAAATTATTTTCATCATAAAGCACACCCTGTTTCAGAGTCAAATTAAGAGCCTGCAAAATTCATTTTAAGGTAAAATCCCCATTTAAAACATTCACTTTATAAAAAGCTTCATTTGTTAGAGCAAAAATAAAGTATTCTGTCAAATATTACTACTAAAGGTATAAAAACTGTTAAATTCAAAAATAAAATCTACAAATTTCTAAAACATGGTCTAATATTTTAGAGTCAATTAATCCTTATTCTGAAGAAGCAGCCCAAACAACACTAATTATTTAAGACCAAATGATAACCTCCTAAAAATGGGGATTTATTGTGAAAATGCTCAAATACATTATCTTCAACAGTTTTGCTGATAAAACACGGTAATTAAAAGCATGCTGTAATGTATACAGCAGACAGTGGCATCAGAACAAGGGGAGGGTGGGAGGGGATCAGGGCCCTCCCACTTTTTGAAAGTGTGGGTCATGGTCCATCCATTTTTCACTGGGGCAGACCTTGCCCCCTTCCCCTTCTCTTCCCTGTGAGGCCCCACCCTCCAACCAGGCCAGCGTGGAGCCCAGTCGGGAAGCCCGTGCAGCTGTAGGGAACCGCAGCAGAACCTCAACCTGCCCTAGGCAGGGGACCCAGGGAACAGGGACATGGGCTGCGCAGCCTCAGTTGAGGGTCTGCCGCAGTTCCCTACAGCTGCCCGCCTGGCTCTTATCATGGCTGGGCTGTGGCTCTGCAGTTCCCCCAGACGGAGTTGGGTCGGGGAGAGCAGTGCTGGCAGCTGCAGGGAACGGATCCCTCCACTTGTCCTGGGCAGGAGCTCCAGGGGGCGAGCAGAGGGCTGCTTTCGGCCCCCCACTCCTTGGGAGCGAGGTAGGTGGCCTCCCCAACCCTGTTCTGGCTTGGCTGTGGAAAGGTCTCGGGGGGGAGGCCCCCCACTTTTGGGAAGGCTCCAGCACCGTTGACAGTAGATGAATATTCCTGGGGGGCAGGAGGGGGAAGAATTTTATGTTAATATTATCTATACTGTAGAGACACTGATCTCTCTACCATTAATTCATGTTGACAAAGAATAAAACTAAGTTTCAATTAGAAAAAAAGTCTTACCATCTACAGCAAGAGCCCTGTGTAACAGGTCTTTGGCAGCTCGTACCACAGCACTCACAACAGAAATAGCTCTGCTACAGTTTTTATCTTCTTCATTAGCTTTACTTAAAAGCTGTGACTGTAGATCTCCATCATACTCACTCCTGGATAGCGGATTAAGTTAAAGTGAGTTCATAATATCAAATTTTACCTTTAAAGGATATGATTACATACACTTGACATTTAAAGCAAATCTTGACAGAGGCTTATTTTAAATTGCACAAAGATAATCAATTCATTTATAAAGAAACAGCACAAAAATGAACAAAATAAATAATACTGCATGTAGTGAGAGACCATGGAAGAAATACTGAAAGTGACAGCTACATAAAAACCTTTCCGAATCAATTTATTTTGATTTGAAGAGAAAATGTATATCAAAGTTGAAATATATTCCTCTATTTAGATGCTTTCTTCAAATCTTCTACCACAGAAACATCCTAACTGCTATACTGGACGAGGTCAATTGTCCATCTAATCCAACAAAAGATTCTATCAGATTCACTACAGGAATGTATAAAACTTCTATAATGGAAATGTTAGTGATAGCACTTCCTTAGGAAATGTCTTTCCCTCTTAACTGATGGAATAATTTTATGATGAACAGCCCTGGATGGGCAAATTTTCCTACAAGATAACTTTTTTCTTTGAAAAAGATTATGCTAGGATATAGTGTCTCCCTATGAAGTAATTGAGCAGTACACAAAACCTTTCCAGTCATGCACATAAGGTGCTAGACAGCTCAGTAGACACTTTGAAAGCTGTCATATGATATTTTTAAACACACACTATTTTAAACCCAAACTGAAACTATATCCAGACTCTGAACAGGGGGAGGGTCTCAACTGTCATAAACGCAAAGAGAAGTCATCGGATAAGGAAAATGTCCCATTCTCTCCTGGACTCTCTATGCTAGACCAAAACACTTGAGATTTTCCAAAGTATCAGTCTAGACCATTACGTGGGACTAGCATCCCACAATGCACCACATATGATGCTCCTTCTGAATATTGCATTGGAAGAGGCCTGGGCCTCTTCTTCAACACAACAGTGTTTGAAAAAGGCACGGAGTGATGTCCAAGTGACTTCTTCACACCGGCAAAGATGTTTATGCCAATAATTCTGACAAGCAGTTCTTGAGTGATTCTGGGACTTCCTTCCTGCTACTGATGTAACCCTCACTGGGGAGTTATTTTTTCCAATAAGACAGGGTAGATTTGGCCGTTGCTTTTTCCCTTCTTAAATTCTTTTTTCCATGAAGTAAAGCCTCCTTGACCCCCTGAACTTCTGAGTTCTCTAGGGACATTCTTAATGTTCTGATCAATCACAAACTAACAGCACAATCTTCGTTCCTTACTGTTCCTTGAATTAGGACACAAAGGAGGAATATTTATATTTGGGGTTAAAATAAAGAGAGACCCTTCAGCCAAATTTCTGGCACTGTCCTAAGCACTTCCTCCTCCTGATGAAACACAATGAAAGAGGCTGAACTTTTGGTAACCAAGGACAGGAGTTTAAGTGAGAGTGACCACAGAAAATTCTTTGTAATGGCTCAAATGGTAGTTTGGCAAGCGTGTTCAGGACCAAGTCTAGTTCCATAGTGTAAGTGGTGACCTGAAAAGCAGCCTCAGGTTCTTCAGAGTCTTATGGAAACATATGACCAGAACATGCCCTTAATGGCATTTTATCTAAAGGATCCTTTAAGGTTACAATTACCGCCAAGTGGATTTTCAGTGAACTGGAACTTATTTCTAAATCCAGACCACCCCCAAAAATATCCAGAACACTGGGGACTACAGTATTGGAGTAAATCCTTCAATTGTCACACCAAGTAGAGAATACTTGCCAAACCAACACATGATGTACTGTGGTACATTGTTCCAGAGAGATCATCAAAACTGAAATCACCATATCTTTTTCTGTAGTCATTGACAATGGAACCATGTATTAGGAGATGTGCTGTCAATGCATCCCAGAACTGAGGCTCTGCTGCCAGATTTACCATGTCTGCATACTGAGATGTTACAGCCTTCTATGCTATTTTTCAGTTTTCTACAAACAGTACCAACTGATCAATCTTTCTATTCTTTTTCTGCCCACATCAAAAGCAAGTTCAACACCTCCTTAGCTGTGTCCTTGCTTCTTGGACTTCTTGAGAATTTATGTACCAAACAAAGATCATGTTGCCTGTCTGTACTTAACTGGTACTTAACCATTTAACCTGAGTTACCACATTTCAAAGATAGGTTTCCCTCCCTGACAGGCTCCCACCCATAGACTCAACCATCAGGGGTGACTCTTCTGCAGATTCCTGCTTTCTAGTCACCACCTTCAAGTCATTTTGACTGCAGAAGGCAGTTGGAAGTGCATCCCAAAGATTTTATGGACCTCAGTTTTGGACCAGAAACAATGGTCCTTGAATACATACTTAGAATTTTACTACAGTGCATCCAAGATGGCTTTGGGAGACGTCTATACCTGAGGGGGAGCAGTTCCATACTCCCTCTTTTTCTTAGGTTAGTCTCACTTCAATTTGTAGCCTTTGAAGTTAGAGCTTAAATCTGAAGTCAGAGTCTGAGTTGGACACCCTGCGACTGCTAGGCTGTCTCCATTGTAGGCAGACTGAAACCTTTCTTGTGAGGGGTGGGTTGACCAAGAGAAAAATGCTGCTAGGACAGAGGAGTGTAGGCAGTCTACCCCTGAGAGGCAAGGGCTACTACTATAACTAGAAAGGTAGTCTGATTCTTGAATGGGGAATTCACCTATCCCTAGTCCCTGGACCCAGGGTGAGATATGCCAGAACTCCCCACACTCCCACTGTTTTCACTGACTAGCTCAGTAGAGCACTACCTGTGGCTTTTGTGAGAGGGATGCTCCCCTGTCCTGTGCTCTCCTTGGACTTCCTAGCTGTTAAGGGGTCTCTGGTAGACAACATCTTGTCCTCTATTTTGCCTATTCTTTCCTAGGCCTGATCATCCAAGAGTCAGAAATCTTCAAGAAACAGACCGCAAGCTGAGAAAGGCAAAACAAATGTTTTCAATAAGTCCCTGAGTATAGCCTAGGACAGCCACACAGTCCCATCATGTTTTTTGTGGTCCCTGACCTTTATTTTCTCTTCAATCCTTTGTAATAGTTAGTGAAGTACTGAACTCATCACTTGCTGTAGACAGGAACAACTGAGCTTATAAGCCAGAAAGACTTCTATATGCACTGTCTCCATCTGCTTGAAAGGAGGAACCAAACTAGAGTCTGATCTGGCACAGAACACTGAAGAGAAAACATGTTTTCATTGAGTTTTCCACAGTGCCTGGGTCCTTTTTCTTAAGTGGTACAATTAATTTAAAACTCAGTGTCTAGGAATAGGTTTAATTATTCCATTTGTTTACAGAAGCTGTGTTGTTTTGTCCCTGTATCATATAATATTCAGTTAGGTATTAAATAATTTTGTTTCAACCAATTTATATAGTACGGAAATAAGGATCAATTTTTAAATTACCAATATGAGTCAACATGGCTTATATAAAGGGCAATCAAGCCAATCTAGCAGAATTGCCAATTAGAATTTTTTGAGGAGGTCAACAAATACGTGGACAAGGATGATACAGTGGATATAATGTACTTGGACTTTGAGAAAGCCTTTAACAAGGTCCCTCACCAAAGGCTCTTAAGCAAAGTAAGCAGTCATGGGATAAGAGGGAAGGTCCCCTCATGTTTCAGTAACTGGTTAAAAGACAAGAAACAAAGGGTAGGAATAAATGGTCAGTTTTCAGAATGGAGAGAGGTAAATAGTGGTGTCCTTCATTGATCTGTACTGGGACCAGTGCTGTTCAACATATTCATAACTATAACAGGAGTCACAAAAGAACTAGGTAAGCTCATGGAGAAGAGGTTTAATAATGGCTATTAGCCAAGATGGTCAGGGATGCAACCCCATGCTCTGGATGTCCCTAGCCTCTGACTGCTAGAAGCTGGAAGTGGACAACAGGATCACTTGAAAATTACCTGTTCTGTTTATTCCCTCTGAAGCACCTGGAATGGCCACTGTCAGAAGACAGGATACTGGGCTAGATGGACCACTGGGCTGAGCCAGTATGGACATTCTTATGTAACATCATTTACTAACATTTAAAAATTAGATGCATTTACTATCCTCCAGTCTCTCAGTGTAGTAGCTGATCTTTAATAGAACTATATCATTTTGTTGGCAGCTTAGTTTCTTCATGCTCAGATCCTTCAAAATCTTGGATAAATATCTGTTCCTGGAGACTTGTTGCTATTTTATCAGTTTGTTCCAGAACCACCTCTACCACAATTTCGATCACTGACAGTATGTCATTTTTATTAACTGGTAAGAAAACATGTCTCCCCACTGTATTTTCCACTGAATGCATCTGATGAAGTGAGCTGTAGCTCACAAAAGCTTATGCTCAAATAAATTTGTTAGTCTCTAAGGTGCCACAAGTCCTCCTTTTCTTTTTTATGTCTAGACTAGGTATCTCCCCAGCATATTCTGTAGTGAACAATAACAGAAAGAAATTATTTAGCTTTGATACACTGTTCTTATCCTCAGCTTCTCCCTTTACTCCCTGAAAGTACAGACCCATCAACTCTCTTACAGGAGTCCTAATTCTGATGCAGAGAACTTAAACTATTTCTTTATCACAGAGGGAATGACAACAATTCCTATATTGACATGTTGTCAAAATCAGGCCCTAGGTGTCCGAAGTTGGCCACCCAGAAAATGAGAAACAGAGTTAGTAGCCACCTGCAAAAAATTTAATTTTAGTGACTCTCCCAGTGTTACACAGAACTCTGTGGCAGAGCCTTCTCTTGGGTGGCATTCAATGGACGTAACCACTTTCTCTTCCTGTAGTTCCCTGCCTCATTCTCTACACACCTTTCAATTTCTAAATCAAATAAGGCAGAAGTTCTATAAACAAACTCATTTCTATATACAATCTGATTCTTTGAGGGGTGGGGGAAGTACAAAATAGAGGAATAGTTCTCAGGAGGTGATCCCATTCCAGGAATGATCCCCTCAAAATGTGTAACCTGCATGAAAGACAGAGGGAAGAACAAATGTCACTTACTGATGCTCCAAAATCTGGCTTTAAAAGTCAGGATAACAATGGACAAAGCAGGAGAGTTAAATTACCACAAAGTTTGCCAGATTGGAGCTCAGAATCTGAAGTGAGATCAGAAGAAGTGTAGCCTTGCACCAGAGCCTCATGGACAAGTCTAAACTGCCTCCAAGATTTGATGGCAGAGAGGCACAACCCAAATGTCCTGGATGAGAAGGACAGATCATGATCCAGAAAGCCAACTGTTTTCAATAAAATAAAGCTAAGGACAACATAATTGAGTTGGAAGAGCAAGATACTGTTCTAACCAAAGCTGCTATCTCTACAAAATTAACTTAGATTTGTTAGTTCCTGTGAATTCTCATAAATGGATTTATGTTAAGTTTTTATGAAAAATTTTTTTTAATCAAGCATGAGAGCTCACAGACCTGTAATAAAGAATCTGTGGAATTTGTCCTCGTGTTTGGTTTGTACCATTACTGCTCAGACTACACGTACTGAACGTAAATGTCACACCATCTGGACACTGGATTGTGGTCATTCCTCCATCTCCATTGGCAGTGCGGCTTCCATAGTTCCTCAGACGGACTGCATATTTCACATTTTCCTTCAAAACAAAAGCCAGAAACAGCAAACATTAGACTGGTACACAAAATTTGTTTCATAATAGTTTGTAGTATTCATGTTGAAAGCACATTTCTACTTAATATAATTTGATTCAATTATATTAAAAACAGTACACGGCTGAAAAGTATTTTACACACACTAACTTTCAACTGAATTTTATTTTTAGAGTATTCCCTTAAGTGGAAAAAAGTGTGGCATCTAGTAAAAGTCAGAAGCGTCTGCCCTCAAAGTTTTTGTTCACAGTGATGTAAACTGTATTATTTCTGTTTTTTTAAAAAATAACTAAAAGATAACGTACCCCATTGACTAGAAACTCCGCAAAATTAGCTACCTATATATATATATATATATATGTGTGTGTGTGTGTGTGCAAAAATGTTGTGCGTCTAAAAATATTTTTTATATTTTAATTAGTATACAAGTTATATTCTATTCTATATTCATTCATTTTAGATTTGAACTTGACACTTATTGGGCAGCTAATGAAATGACAGTTTTTTCTAGATATGTTCTGTTTTTTATTTCTCAACAAAATAATATAAATTTAAATGAAGCATGTACTTGTCACATCTATAAAAGAAATAGAACCACAGCTATTTTTCAACACAAATTTAAATCTAATATTTAACTTTTTTAAATAAAAAATCCATAGCATTTACTGACAATAAATGGGGAATTACACAGCTTTTCCTTTTATTTACCTTCAGAGGCACAACTTTGTCAAGTCTAATCTCAGATATGTCATTGGGGGAATCATCTGTGGTGTATGTTCCTTTAACTAACTCTAAGGATGTCCATCTATGGGAATGAGTTGAATCTCCAGCATGATCACTCTAGTTTGAGGAAATATAAAATCAATTTTTAATTTGTATAAAATGTAACCATTTATTCAGCTTATGCACTTATTCTAATAATAATACTTTCAAAGTTATATTTTCCTGCACAGAGATTGCACTATGTCAGAACTCTGTGTACCACAAATACCACTGTTTTTAAAGAGTTAAAAACCCTTCAGCAAACAAATAGCTCATTTACACCAAAAACCTAGCTATGTCACTTAGGGCTATGAAAAATGTCACACCCTGTGCGATTTAGTTAGGTCAACCTAATCTCCACTGTAGATGCAGCTAGGTCAGTAGAACAATTCCTCCATTCACCTAGCTACCACCTTTAAAGGGGGTGGATTTACTACAGTGACAGAAAAACCCCTTCTGTCACTGTAGCATGTGTATACACCACTGTGCTGCTGCAGCTCCATAGTCGTACTGCTGCAATTTGTAATGTAGATGTAACCTAAGGCTCTCCTCGTAAAAAGAAAATGAGAACTTGTGGCACCTTAGAGACTAACAAATTTATTAGAGCATAAGCTTTCGTGAGCTACAGCTCACTTCATCGGATGCATACAGTGGAAAAAAATGTGGGGAGATTTTATATACACTGAGAACATAAAACAATGGGTGTTACCATACAGACTGTAACAAGAGTGACTAGGAAAGGTGAGCTATTACCAGCAAGAGAGCGGGGGGGACGGACGGACGACAACCTTTTGTAGTGATAATCAAGGTGCGCCATTTCCAGCACTTTACAAGAACGGTAGGAGGGGAAATAAACAAGGGGCAATAGTTTTACTTTGTGTAATGACACATCCACTCCCAGTCTTTATTCAAGCTTAAGTTAATTGTATCCAGTTTGCAAATTAATTCCAATTCAGCAGTCTCTCCTTGGAGTCTGTTTTTGAAGTTTTTTTGTTGAAGAATTGCCATTTTTAGGTCTGTAATCGAGTGACCAAAGAGACTGGAGTGTTCTCTGACTGGTTTTTGCACATTATAATTCTTCTGGACGTCTGATTTGTGTCCATTTATTCTTTTACGTAGAGACTGTCCAGTCTGACCAATGTACAGGGCAGAGAAGCATTGCTGGCACATTATGGCATATATCACATGGGTAAATGCACAGGTGAACATGCCTCTGATGGCGTGGTTGATGTGATTAGGCCCTATGATGGTGCCACACTATCAGAGGCTCGTTCATCTGCGCATCTACCAATGTGATCTCTCCATCTATCAAACCTCACACCAGACTCTTGTATATTTTTGCCTTTTTTTGGTCAATTTTCTGTCTATGCTATTTTACCTCCTCCTTTGTTTTTTCTTATCTGTATATATTGCTTTCAAAAAGATTTCCTCCTCTATCTCCATCCCCCATTTTTTGTTTCCCTTCTTCTGGGGGTTCCCTCTGGTTTCTCCTGTCCTACAGAACCCCAAACTCTCCTAGGTGTTTTCCTCCCTTCTCTCACTCACCAGAAAGCTACATTCCACATGGAGTAGGAACTGATTTCTAAGGACAAATTCAGAGGCCACAATATATAGAATCATAGAATGCCAGGGTTGGAAAGGACCTCAGGTGGTCATCTAGTCCAACCCCCTGTTCAAAGCAGGACCAATCCCCCATTTTTTGCCCCAGATCCCTAAATGACCCCCTCAAGGATTGAACTCACAACCCTGGGTTTAGCAGGCCAATGCTCAAACCACTGAGCTATCCCTCCCCCAAATACATACATGAATATATGAATACATGTGCTTTTGCACCTGAGATGAGTGCCACGAGAGCAAAGAACAAAAACTTGGGGTAATTTACTGATTAATTTTTTGTAGTACAGTAACACCTTGAGGCCATAACATATCAGAGACCCTTATTCTGCAATAAGCTAGTACAAACACATGGTAAGAGACAAGCCCTGTCCTGAACATCTAAGAATCTAAACCAAAGGGTGAAAGGAAATATTACCTCTCATTATATAGATGGTGTTAGTCACAGAGAGATTAAGAGTCTGATCCAAAGCCTACTGAAATATATAGTAGGACTTCCGTTTATTTCAGTGGGCTTTGGATAAAGCTGTAAGTGACTTCCCAAGGTCACAAAGGAAGTCTATGTCAGAGATGGGAATTAACTCAAAACTTCTGAGTCCCAGTGCATCATTGCAATCAAAAAACCATCCTCTCTCTCTCAGGGAATACCTGACTCACAGTTATGCACACGTGAGCTTCTTCCAAGTATGGCTATATTAGGGTTAATTGAGAAAGCAGGGAAAGATGGAGAGCACGTTTCAGAAGCCAACTGCTGCTTTACTCATAGTTAAAGCTGCACATTTGCAAGGAGGAAGGGAAACAACTTTACTCTCACTACGATTCTGTTTCAGATTTCCCTCCGCCACACTTCCCATCCCTGAATAGGTTGGCATTCCCAACCCTCGAGGTGGGAAACAACTTATCTATATACTGATAAAACTCAGCTGAAAGGATATGACCTCCCTTTATCACAGCTTCTCTCTTTAGTGCTATAATTGTATTTATTAAATCCAAAGACTTTAAAGATTTTATTTTGAATAATGCTACTAATACGAATATAAGTTCATAACATACTGTATTGGTGCACTGATATCTTGGAGAGTAAAAATATACATGTCCTACTTTATTTTTGTTTATTTGTTTGTTTTTTTTAAAGTGCAATACTTACATCATCAACTAACACCTCCAGCTCATATTCATGAATTCCTCCTCCTCCATAAACAGAAAACCCTACAACAACTACACCAGGTTTGTCCACAGAGAAACAGATTGCATCAGGGGACCCATTACCGGTATTCCAACTTCTTCCCTGACTTGTTTTAGTGAACCGGTTTGTGCTGGATTTGACAGAATGAAGGGAGTTAAGTCCATCAACCTGTAAAGAAATAAATATAAGCAACAACTAGAATATACTTTGTTTTAAATGGAAGAAAGCAAAATTATCCCAATTATATACATTTTTTTAACTTAGTAAATTTAGAAAGCAGGTATTAGAACACCAGAGACATCACAAAAGAGGACTTTATTGCAACTTTAGTTAAAAATAAAAAGATTTATAGTAACTGCATCTCTTTCTCAAATTGTCTAAAATATCTGACTACATATTTTTAACAAAACTAGGTAGGAAATATTTTAAAATGGCAAATTTAGCTTGAAATTTCTTTTTAAGGAAAGATATACAATATGGTAATGTCATGTATCACTTCTGTCGCTCTTGGCAGATCAAATGAATCACTTTACTCACACTTAAGGCGTCAAAGTTCAGCTAATTTTTACAGCTTTTGTTTTAAGAATGGATATGGCAAAATTCTGGAAGTACTGTTGTACTACTAATGGAAAATTACTTACCTATAACTGGAGTTTCTTTGAGTGTGTGGTCCCTATCTGTACTCCACACATGGTATGGATGCTCTCTATGTGCATGAGAAAGGAGAATTTGCAAGTAGTGTCCGTTGGTCTGCATCTGTGCCCTGATGTTCCTCATGCTCAGTACCGAGGTTACAAGGGAAGGTGCGGATCGACCACCTCCCCAGTTTCTTCTCTACCGTGAACTCAGATATAATCCCAAGCAGAGGGGAAGGAGGATGAGTAGTGGAATATAGATATGGACTACACATCTCAAAGACCCTCCTCAAAGACAGGTAAGTAACCTTCTTTCTTCTTGAGTGCTGGTCCCTATGTGTATTGCACATGTGGGTGACTGTAAGCAGTATTCAACTAGGAGGGGGTACAAGAATGCAGCAGTATAGATACTATTGCCCCGACGACTACATCTGCAGAAGAGGCTTGGACTAAAGTGTAATACTTCATGGAGTTCTGGATGGAACACAAAGGCTGCCTTACAAATGTCCAATACAAGTACTTCCTGAAGAGATGCTAATGAAGTTGCCTGTGCTCTAGAATGGAATCTCACGGTGTCTGGAGAAGGAAAATGTGCTAACTGATACCAAAGGATGATACAGCCAGAAATCCACCTAGAGTCTTTGAGCACATAATGCTTGCCCCCATCACTCGCTATAGTGACAAATAGTCTAGACAAATAATCTTCCTAATTAATTTCATTCTTTGCAGGTAAACTGTTAAAAGCTCCTCAGAGGTCAAGGGAATGAAGTCTCTTCTCACTAGAAGCATGAGGTTTTGAAGAATATTGGTAGGCAAATTCACATGAAACTTGGTGATTACCTTAGGGATGACTTTCAGGTGGAGGCAAAAGGAAACCTTTTCCTTATGAAACATGGTGTATTGAAGATCAGCTATGAGAGTTCCCAACTCACTCACCCTCCTGTGACACGATGGCAACAAGAAAGGTGATCTTCATAGAGAGGTGGGACACTGACCATGCAGCTAACAATCCAAAGGACAATCTAAGTACTGAGAATACAAGATTGAGGTCCCATTGGTATGTGGGCTTCATTACTGCTGGGAAGGTCCTAGTGAGGCCCTTTACGAGTCTGGTTGTAAGCTGGTGAATAAAAACACAATAGTCCTCCTCCAGAGGGTGAAAGGCACTGATTGCTGCTAAGTGGACCCACTGCAAGCCAGTAGAAAGACCTGATTGTCTTGAGAGTGAGGAGGCAGTCAATACCAGAGATACCTGCACAGTCTCTGGAGAGAAGAGATATTGTTGTGCTCAGCTAGAGAAATGCCTTGATTAAGCTAGATAACACTTTCTGGTGGAGTCTTTTCTGCTGTGGTTGAGAACAGTCCGACTGGACTCCGAAAATGAACACTGTAGGTCTGATGCTTATCCCAATACCAAGCTGTGATGTGGAGATATGAGAACCCAGACAATCTGATCCCACCATTCTCCTGATTCAGCAGATCTGGGAAGGGCTAGATACTGATGGGAGGACTGGTGAACATCTGCAGGAGGTTCAGAAACCAGAATTGCCTGGGCCACCTGAGTGCTATCAGGATCGAGCAACTTCAGCTGAGCCTGAGGATTAGCTAGGCCAGCCTCCAGGCTGATTAATGAGCTCAACTGAGTTGTGATAGGACTGCCATTTGATTGGCTGAAGAGAGCTGGCAGGCCTGCTTTTAAGATCAGCAGCATCTGGTCACCAACTACTCAATGCTTTTGCCCTCAGCTTTGACCACTCTTGCCTCTGCCTGCTATTATCTTTTTCCAGCCCTGATCCTATCCTGCTCTAGTCCCGCATTCCCTTCCCAGCTCCTGGCTCTGACCCTTGGTCCCTGATGCCCTCAACCCAGTTCTAACTATTCAGTAAGACTGCCGACACCTGCCCGACAGGTGCAATGAAAATGAATTGTGAATCACCCATTTGTGGTCTATGGAGATGTGTCTGCTGAAATTGTCTGCCAGAGAGTTTTGTGCATGAAGGAGGTACATCACTAAAAGGGTGGAGTAATTCCAGATACACCAGTTCCATAAATGGACCACTTCTATACAGAAGGATTTTGCTCCTCCCTGTTTGTTTATATAGAAGACAGTCATCATATTGTCTTAAATTATTCAGACATGGCAGGACCATGTAAGTGGGAGGAAAGCACTGCAGGCCCTTCGTACTGCCCGCAGTTCTCGGAGATTGATATGGATCCTGCCTTAGCCTTCTGATCAAAAAATTTAGGAGGATACAAGTCTTTAGGGCCCAAGCATGAGGACTCAGCTGATTTGGAGGGAGTCAGAGAGGGATCTCTTCTTTTGGGATCAGATCTAGAAGGGGATTTGGTCCTGCATTTGTGAGAGTGCCCCTCACTCTCATGAAAAGCTTGAGAGCTCATGCTTGGAGGGGCACTGCTTGCAGACTGAGGACTGTGTACGGGATGTGGGGGTCCTCCTGGTTTAGATCTGATTGGGGTCTCATGGGTTTTTCCATGAGGTGGTTCCTCTGTTGAATCTCTCGTCCTTCTCAAGTTTGGGGTGGGAAGGAGTGGCAGATGCTGCACGTGGCAGAAACATGAGCCTCTCTAAGGCAGTAAAGGCAGCATTGGTGGTCACTGCTGACCAAGAAGGAGAAGGGGAGACAGTTCTTAAGTTTTGGAACTCTGTGCACAGTCCTCCTTCCAAGGGGAGAAAACATGGAGAGTCCCCAAGGCAGGGAAAAAATGCTCTATACAACTTAAAAAGTCTACTAGGAAAGCACTAAAAACTATAAACACTAAGAACCATTTACAATATATGTACACAGATAAGAAGACTGAAGCAGCTTTGGTGAGAGAAGAGTCTTCCGACTCAGGCCATGCAGTGGAAAGAAGGAACTGGAGAGGAAGTTAATGCACAGCTTCGCTTATACCCTTGGAGTAGGCTATACTGCCATTCGAGACATGGCTGGGAGGAGAGTAGGTTGGTGACAGTTTAAACATGTCAAGCTGCCCACTGGATGAACTTTATGGGCTGGAGCACGGGCAAATGGGACTCCTGGGGTGAAGAGCTGTAACAATGTTGCACTCATAAAAGGCTACACTGGATAATGATAGAAATGCCATATGTAGTCATGAAGTATTCAAAAGGCACTTGTTAACCCATTGTATCAATGGTTATCTGTATTATAGTTCATCTAAATATTATATGAACCTTCCTTTATTAATAAGGTTCTACTATTAGTGGATATAATCTGTAAACTCATGGCCATGAATTGGAGTTATCCACTGGCCAGGTTGCTCCACTTTGAGGTCCAAGGAGCCCTGGATGGGTGGGTCTGTCAAAATGGAGGCACTTCTGGGTTTCCTCAACACTCCTTATCAGATTGGGGTGAAATTGAACAGTTCCTTATGAATACTGTGCACGATAGGAAGCAAAAGAAGGTTAGGGGAGTCCTTCTGCAAGGCTTGATATTGGTAATTAGAAACTTAGTTTGAGGAAAAAAATGCCCTTGTGGCAGAGGTGATGGTGATTAAAAGACCAATTGGTGGAGGGCGTTGAAGGGAAGGAGGATGCATGCCTTAACAGCCAGTAACAGCTATCTGGCTTGTGTTCAGGAGCAGGAAGAAACAGTGGTCAAACAGTCTTTTAAATGAGATGACATTTAATTTTAACTCTACCTGAACAGTATTATTTGTAAATTCTCAGAAAGTTAATTCTGTACCCAAAGAGTAATTGCTGTAATTTTGGGGAAGGTGCACTGTATTCTTCAGCCATAACAAAATGGCTAATCGTGAACAGCACTTCAATAATAGAGAGTGATTACACAATTTAAAAAAATATTTTAGTGATTTGAGAGAGACTTCCTATACATATGAGGAACAGCAGTAAAACCAGTAACAATTTTCACACAGGTAGAAACTTTAAGTGCGACCACAGTAAATATTACACTCATAATGTACAAATATTGTAACACACTTATATCAAAGATAATTTTACAGAATCATTATTACCTCAGATCCCAGTGCAGAAGCTGTAAGTTCACTGACAATACTAGCAAGAAGGCCACAGGTATTGGAAACCAGGTGTGAAGAGAAGAGCTCATTTTCTCGTCTAAGACTGTTTCTGACTGGTAACACAACAATAACCAGCATTTTTTCTAGCACTTCCCGAAAGCTTGTCATCCCTGAGATATTTTCCTCATTCTGTGGTATGATAAGAAACATTAGAAATGACAAACAGTATCTCTATATACAAATCATCTTGTAATAAAAATTGAGACGTAAGTGCCTTTTTAAATTAGAACTTCAGATCACTTTAAAATCAAACCTTACGAAAAAATTTGTGACGCTAAATTCACTTTCCTACATTATGCATGAGCTCTGAATAAGATGATTAGCAGATTTATCCAGTAAAACTTCACATACATCAACGTATAAAATATTTTTATATCGTTGCATTTTTTGCATTGATGCTGACATATCTCAGAACTACAATGGTGATGCAAGTTTTAAATTTTGATTCCTTAAAATTGCACCGATACTCTGCAATCCAAGGAAAACACCCACCTCCTATCCAAAAAACACCAACTTTTATTTGAAACGTGGGTCTACTTTAACAGAAAAAACCCTAAATTTTTCTGAGAATAAGGTTTACCAGTTCAACCATCAGTACCTCTACATAAAAGTAAACTTGTAATGAAATAATATAATTATCTTGCAATAATAATTGAGGTATCAGTACCTTTTTAAATTAGATCATAACTTTTAAAAATCAAGACTTAAGGAAAATGTTGACGCTAATTCATGTTTAGTGTACAATCGTAGCAATTCAACAATTCATTCAGCCAGATATAGATTTATGTTTTTTCTTCTCAAATACAATAAAAACTAAGTTTCATTAAGAATATTATGCTATAACCTGAAAGACAATTCCTAGATAGGCTTGTGTATAGCCACGACGGTCATAATAGATCCTTATATTCTGTTACCTCATCAATAGCTGTATCCCAGCAATGGAATCTCTCCCTACTGGAGGAAACTGTCTCAGCTTTTTTCATATAGCATGAATCATACAATGAAAGTCAATGCAGAGATTAAGCAGATATGTATCAGTCTGCATGTCTTCTCTGTCCCAGAAGCTTCCGCTTTTTGTAAAGGTATGTCTACATTGGATAGTAAACCCAGGCTCTGAGTCAGCTTTGCACCCAACCCCCCGCCCCTCCCCACCATCCACCAGAGTGGATCTGATTTAAATCACTAGTCAGGAAGACTCGATTTAATCATGGATTTCTACATAAAAGTGCATTTTTTTTTTAAATCAGATTTTTATCCACCCTGCCATCCACACACAAAACCTTCTGAGAGGTGCCAGAAGCCTCTCAAGATGCAGGCCTGCTGACTAGCCCAGGGGGCATGAGTCTGAGTCAATATCCTACTGTGGCACAGGTCCAAGCCTGCTACCTTCGCAGTATGGATATAGGCAAAGCCCACGTCACCAGACTTGTGTTTGGAAAGACCATCATTGCTATCCCACAATCCCCTAGGGCCTGTGTGTTCTGAACCTTCAGCCCCCAAAACTTTCCCACCTGACTTCCAGGAACTGGAAGCAACCTCCTGGTTAAAACAACTGCCTGGCATTTAACCCTCAGCATACTGCTAGCTGGACAGAGGAACACAGAAAGATTCTGATGAATCTGGTGTGAGGAGAACAAGAGCCATGGTTTCAGCAAGAACTCAAGAAATGAGCATGTGTGCACAAGCATCTTGGAGAGGCTGGCAGCACCTGTGCTCCACCAGCCCAGAGATAAATGCTGGGAGCAGGTAAGTCCTTCAAGAATGCCTTCCACAAACCCAGCGACAGAAACCACACCTCAGAGAACTCCCAGTCTACCTGCCCCTTCTACAAGGAATTTGATCAAGTGCTGGGGACCACACCAAGAGGCCTGAGCAGGGATGGCATGCTTATAACCACAGAGGCAGAACCAGAGGAGTGCCTGCAGTTGCTGGATCAACCCCTCAAAGTAACCCTGTTGCTGATGCCAGTACCAGATCAGGCTATGCTGCCAGAGCAGCTGCAGCACATCCTGGGCCCATATTCAGAGGATCTGTTTGGGGACAGCCCTGGGGAGCAGCCCACAGCCAAAACAGCAGCACAAACAAGCCCGAGAGTTGGAGCCTGGGAGATTTCCGCTACCATGGGGGGGGGGGGGGGTAGGGGGGAAGGAATTATTGCTAGTAAAAATGGGAGGGATTTCCAGGATATACCAAATTATATTATGTTAACAAGCAAAATGTTGGTAGCATGCTTCCTTTGGGGGTGGACTCTACACCATTTCCAAAGCTGCTGCTCCCTCACCCTGAGGGATTCAAAGGGGATGGCAAAAAAAACCAGGGGGATGGCAAAAAAAGTTAAACAAGCAGTTAGCGTTAACTTTTTACTAGCTACACTCTTATTGATAGAAAAATGAGTTGATGTATTAGATTTATGGAGCTTACATTCCTTATTCCTGCAAGTACAGCACTGTCTAACTTCATCACAGTGGACCGTCCTCTTGGCTCAGCTGAAGTATCGTCAGTCCAAATGGTAGCAGTGAATGTATTTTGTCCTTGGCTGCCTATTCGGTCTATGCAGGAATGTAGAGTGGGTGTAAGGAGGCTGTAATGCATCTCCATCCTAAATCAGAATCTTATTGATTTTGTCACAATTTTTCACCCATTCCTGGCTGGTGATGCATGTGAACTTCTCACAGAGTATGTCTATACAGCTCCTGGCAGCAAGCCTCCCAGCTGGCGTCAACAAACTCAGCCTTACACTACAGCTAAACATATCTGTTGGTATTGTGGGTTGGGCTGGGGCTCAGACTCTGAAGCCTAGGGAGGTGCGTAGGCTTCAGAGTCCAACCCTCAGTCCAAGCCAAAACTTCAAAGCCCTGCCTACACAGCTAGTTTTGGAGTACTAGCCCGAGTCCAGCAACCCAGGCTGGGAGGCTCGCTGCCATGGGCTGTGTAGACATACCCACATAGTAGGAACTCTAGATGGTTAGTTAAATTCCAGGGCTGAGCATACTTATTATGGCTGCCTCTGTAGCTCAGAAGCCCTCTTCATTCATAGATGTGATCGGACACCAGATACCAAAAAATCTCCTTAGAATAGATGCATGGTGCTCCTCCGCTGGTCTGTAATGTAAGTTCTTGTTTCTACTCAGGCACTTCTAGGACAATGTCCTCCAGACTTTGTCTTGCCTGAAAGGACTGTAAAATCATAGTAACAGGGTCCTCTTCGTAGGAAACCTCAGTATCAATGGGAAAAAATATGGAGACTTGTTTATTATTTTAATTGATTTTGGTATGTCAATTTATCATGTCTCTTGGCTTAAAGCATGGCTTGCAGGAGCTTCTAAACCGGCCAGTGAGTGACGAATAAAATAAAACCAATTTATATAAAAATATCATATCCTGTGACCTTGAAGTACTGCAGCCTCTGAAAAAGGGCAATAGTCTTTTCCCCACCCCACACCCAGATCAGACAATGTGCTCTTATTTTCCTTATCAGATCCTTTCACCTTTGCTGGACAGACACAAGGAACCAGGAACTGGGGGAAGCACATTCTCAACTAATATGCAAGAAGAGTCAGGAATGAAATGATGCACGAATTTTGGCCAGGGCTGATGAACAGCTTGATTACAAGAGAGAAGAGGAGGCTATAGACAGAGGAAGGCAACCTAGCTAGCAGGAGGAGAAACTGATGGTGTAGTTCCTGCAACACGGTCAGAGATTGAGGAAGGAGGACAGGGTCCAGCACCAGGAGCTTTTTTAGAGGTTGCTCACTATCAAGCTACAAGCTCTAGCTCCACGTGCTGAGTACCCGCTCCATTCTACCACGTCCTGCAGCCTACGCAGTCAATGGACAATTCTGGGGTTGTCCGGTTCATGATTCAAGCAATAAACACAACATGGGACAATAAAATGTATCCTGTACATGAGTCTGCACCTGTTCATCCGCAGCTTATGCATGCAAAGCACACCAGAATGGCCAAGGAGAAAAGGAACATGGGAGAACTGCTGTGGTGCCACTGTACAGACGAATCACCCTCTCCAGTTCCTTCTCTAGCATGAATCAAGAATTAAGTCTGCAGCAGAGGGAGGAGGATGGATAGTAGAATGCAGATAAGGACCACCTATCTCAAAGAACTCCAGCCACAGAACAGGTATGTAACCTCCCCATTTCTTCTTTGTGTATTCCATTCTGTGTGATTGATGAGCAGTGTCTATTCTGGTGGTGGGTGTGAGGAAGACTGGGACACTGCAGATGGGAGCACAGCAGTACCCAAGAAGTGTCAGCTTTCAAGGCTGGTACTAAGGCCTAATATCTAGAGAAGGTATGCATTGACTTACAATTACATAGGGACATCTCTCAAAAGCTATTGAAGCTGTCTGAGCCCTGGTAAAGTTGACTTTCAAATCTTGTAGTGGAGCAGTGTTAGTTCATAACACAGTAGGATGCACCCTCAGATCCACTTGGGAAGTCTTTTCAGACAATATGGCTTCCCTGCCATTCATTCTGCAAATGATATGAACAGCCTAGGCAATTTTCTAAATGGTTTTTATTCTTTGCTGATAGAATACCACTGCACTATGAACATCCAGAAAATGCTGACGTTTGTATTTGTTAGAGGTGTGAAGTTTCAGAAAAAAGTTAGGTGATGGGCTGATGGAGATGAAAGTCTGAAATCACTTTAGGAACAAACTTAGGATGCAGTCTCAACACAATCTTAACTTTGTGAAAGACTGTCTTGTGGGTTTGCCACAAAGTCTCCCACTTCATCCATCCAATGGAGTTGATGGCTTTAATGGAGAAATGATATAGGAAGCCAGACACCAATGATTCAAAAGGAGGCCTTGTTAGTGCTGAGAGGACCAGATTGAAGTCCCAAGATGGAGGAGATTTGCTTACAGTTGAGAAAGTTCTCACTTAAGTCTTTCAAAAAATGAATTGTTACACGATGGACAAAAATATAGCAGCCATCGATTAGAGGATGGCAGGCACTAATAGTTCCCAAGTGGACGCCTACTGAGCTAAGTGAAAGACCTGAGATCTTCATGGAGAAGAAGCTGTCCAGGACAGTATGGATGTCGATTTCTCCTGGAATTATGTGACAATTATTGGCCCAGATGGAAAACTGTTACCACTTGGATGTTTAGCATTTTCTCATGGACTTTTTTCAACTGTTGAGAATAGCACCAGCTGCCTCTGAACAAGCTTTTTCTAGGCTAAGTGCCCATCCGAAAACCAAGCTCCTATTCTCTTCACAGGGAGTCTTCACAGGGAGTCTTCACTCTTCACAGGGAGCTGTTGGGAGGGAGTCTCCCTCCTCTTGTGTGAGAGGGAGACTAACTTGTTTATACTGCCTGTTTGGTGAGTGAACTGTATGAAGCTAGTCATGTAGGTAACCACGTCTCACAAATGGGATTACACAAATGCAGGATGCCACATGACAAAGGGGCATGAAACAGGTACAAACTTGCATCTGTGGGCTTAGACCAAGTTGTGCAGCAAGCTCTTCTGTGGCCTGGAACCTGTCCTACTGAAGATACACTTTTGGCTGCGATCGAGTCTAGACTCGCTTCTACAAACGCTATGGACTGCGCTGGTGTCAAGGTGGACTTGACAGCCCAAAACATCAACACCATATACTAGCACTCTACCCAGATGTTACAGAACACTCAGGAAACTGAGCGTATGAGTACTGCAGGACAATGGCTAACATCTTCTCTTCACTAAGACAAACTTAGGTGTAGCTCAGACATAGCACAGAAGAGATAATGAAGTGTAGATAGCGCCTCTTTACTACACCTGACCCATGCTCAAACACTGAACCTACTCAACACAAACCACCCCAGACTTGCTAAATGTAAGTGGTAAATTAGATTAATCTGATATCTCCAGAGTGGTGTCATGGGTGAGCTAATCATCCATTTAGGGGAACATGTGAACTCCCAAACCGTGCAAGAAAGCCACAACCACCACCCAGCATTTTGTGAAAACTGGGACTGATGCCAGCTTCAAAGCCCTGAAAATATCATAGAATCGTAGAATCTCAGGGTTGGAAGGGACCTCAGGAGGTCATCTAGTCCAACCCCCTGCTCAAAGCAGGATCGATCCCCAAGTAGTCATGATGTTCCTCCTACAATTAATCTAAGATACTGTGGTGATACGGAATTATCCCTATAGGTAAGCAACAATAGCATCCAGGGCAGGAAAGAGAAGATGTGACCATCTTGAATTTTTCCTTGACCAAATACTGATTCAAGTCCATAGCACCAGAATGGGCTGGAGTCTGCGTGCCTTCGATAATCAGGAAGAAAATGGAATAAATGGCTCTCTTTGCCAGAAGGAATTTACTTCCTACTGTGTCCCTTCTTGATAAGGCCATACCCAAGAGTGTACCTAGAGGCCAGGGGCAATCTACAGAGGTTGGGCTTTTTAAAAAATTTCATCTTGCAGATAAACCATAATATTCAAGATCCATGTGTTCTAGGTAGCTAAGGACCACTAACCGGCATGGTAAAAGGCCCCAAACTCCCCCCAGTAAGGTGGTTTGGCAAGCTACAGCAAGTAGCTGACTGTCTAGATTAAGGGTAGGCAAACTTTTTGGCCCAAGAGCCACATCGGGATGCGAAACTGTATGGAGGGCCGGGTAGGGAAGGCTGTGCCCCGCAAACAGCCTGGTCCCCACCCCCTAGCCACCCCCCCCACACTTCCCACCCTGAGTGCCCCCTCAGAACCTCCCACCCCCGCTCCCTGACTGCCCTGACCCCTATCCACACCCCCACCCCCTGACACGCCCCCCAAGACCCCATCCCCTATCCAAACCCCCTGCTCCCTCTCCCCGACTGCCCCCCAGGATCCCCTACCCAATGCCCTTTGCTGCCACCCCTTACCATGCCGCTCAGAGCAGCAGGAGCTCGCAGCCCCACTGCCTGGATGGAGACAGACTCGCTGCCCACACGGCGTCATCATTCCAGGGGAGGGGGAACAGCAGGGGAGGGGCCAGTGGCTAGCGTCCCTAGCCAGGAGCTCAAGGGCCAGGTAGGATGGTCCCGTGGGCCATAGTTTTCCCACCTCTGGTCTAGATGTTCTGGAACCCTTCAAAAACCCTTCTTAGGTGCTTGTGGACAGGGGGCCTAGAATCCTTTCATTTCTGCTGCTAGTGAGCTGATTTGTCTGTGTAGGGACGTACTGGACACCTTGAAAGCCAATCATTAATGTAGAAAAACACATAATCACCACCACAAATAGTGGTGAGGAAAGTGAAATACAGCCAGGCCCCACTCAAGTAAACATCTACTCTGCCTTTAGTGGAGAGATTTCTGCTGTTCCCCAAAGCAGTTCTCCCCAGAGCAGGGAAGTTCTTCAGGTTTCTTCTTGAACTTTTGGTGGAACCCAGACTACCGCAGCGAAGCAGATCTTCAGGCTTCCAACTAAGAGCTGAGACAACAGCTCTCTTAATCCTATCACCCATAAGAAAAGCTTCTTATACAAGATTCTGGGCCCGGGCCAAGTCCATGTCTTCATGAACAATCCTTCAAAACATCTAGCATCTGTCATGTTGATTCATTAAAGTACAGTACTGGTTTTGAACATATACTATTATTGCTGCAGGACCCTGCTTCATTCAATGTGGAGGCTGTGTGGCTTGTGGGTTTTGTTTTTTTTTAAATCCTTGCTCATGTGTGGTCTCCTGACTCATTCACTGCAGACCTTCCCATCTCTGAATGAAGCTGGGATCTCCCAGGACCAGCCTCAATCACTGCTTACTCCTGCCTTATTTATGATCCAAAAGTAGTATGAGATCATTCATTAAAGCCCATCAGTCTCACTGATCATGGACACACATTAAAAAAAGCCTTACTCAGCTTATGTGGTCACATGTGCTAAGTCAATAAAAAACAGATTATTAATGAAAAATATGTAATAAAACTAACAGTAACAAAAGGGTATTTTCCCAAAATGTACTCAAATGACTAAGCTACTTTTGATTAAACTTTCCAAAAATTAATTTTCTCTCTAGTTGAGAACAAATATGGGAAGTTTCAGCCTAAAAGATGAATCTTTGACAAAGTTGTAAGCATCTGAAATAGGCCACTTAGAATGGAAACATGTAGGCAACCTCAGCTACAATCTTATAAACCGGACTCAAATTACCTTTCCATTCTAATGGTTTGCTGTCACAAAAAAATTAAATAAATAGATAGATTTCAGAAAATTTCCTAACCTGACTAAGTTTTTCCATATGGGCTACCAAGAGAGGGAAACGGTGGGCCAGTGCAGAGTCATTCTCGGTGCTGACTTGTTTGACCATGGATCGCAGCAACACCTCTCCATCATAAGTAATAGGAAAGATAGAGGTCAGCTTTACAGAAGTGTGACACAGGGCTGACATTACAGCTGCAAGAAGCCGGCTACTTGATGTTTTGAAATTTGCTTCCTGGATGTCCTTTACAAAAAAAAAAAAAGAAAGAAAATATCAAACAGTAAGTGAATTATAGGTTTTCAAATTCATACTACTATTTTGTGCACATTCCACCTTACATACCTAAATGGCCTCCATCACCATAGTACCTGAGAACCTCACAATGTCTCTGTGAAGTAGGGAAGTACTATTAACCCCATTTTACAGATAGTCTCTCTGCTCCTTGGTTCCTAAGTAACTTGCCCAAGGTCACACAGGCTATATTTCAGGCAGAACTGAACCCAGACCTCTTGAATTATAGTCTAGTTCTTTAAACAAGGGACCATTCTTCTATTCTCACAGTAGTTTCCTCTCTCCTAGTAACATTCAGGTTACTGTGCCACTAAAACTAATAATTTTTGTGCAAGAAGCTTCTACATCACAGTGAAAGGCTTTTTCCAGTGGCACTTTAGTTATTAAAGCTGTTTTTAAAATGTTTGCTGTAAGTAGCAAAGCATAAAAATGTCAATTCTCTTGTATATTTTACATTCACTGTTTGGCTCTCAAACGGTTTTTAGCTTAAGTTTATTAACACATTATTTCTCTCAAATGTTGTTTTACTTCCCCAAATTTATGACATTATCAAATTACAACTTTTAAACTTGAAAATTATGTCCTCAGCTGAGCAATAAACTTAAGCATATGAATGATTTTAACAATAAAAGTTGGCCTTAGTAGGCTTCAAAGAATCAGTTTCATTTACAGCTATTCACGTGTTGCACCACATTAGGTCACAGCTTCAATAGGGACCTATTGTGACTGTGACACTCCCATTTATTTCAACGAGAGTTAGTCACCTAATGAACTCCCATTGAAATAAATGGGAGCTAGGCACCTAACCTGCATAGACACTTCTGAAAATCCCACTAGGTGCCTATCTGCATCTTTAGGAATCTAAATACCTCTGAAAATCCAGCCTGTGGTGACCAGAAACAATCTGCCAATTCACTAACTACAGTTAATACTTCCTTTGTTTCTTAAAGTTTTAAAAGTAAAGCTGATGCTTATTTTTTTCTTATGTATCCAGCACATTTAAAGTATTTTAATTTAATTAAAATGTTTTGTGCATTTTCAACTAAATATTTCCATCCAAAGGCAAATCCCACAAACACAAATACCAAATAAAAAATTATCCAGTAAATAAGTGCATCCTACATCATTTTACAAAATAGCGTGTCCAAAAGGTTATCTATAAAAGCCTTAAGAATTTGTTTGTCTTCCTCCTTTTCTATTACACCTTCTATCTGAGACTATACTTAGAATGTCATTGTCAATTCATAAAATAAACCCCCCAGAATATTGTACCTTAGATCATAAAACAGCAGGTATAGGATTTATAGTATATTTATAGAAGTGAATAGCACAACTCGAATTGTAAAAGCAGGATAAAAATTAATCTAGATAAAAAAAGTGAAAAAAAGTAGAATAGGAATCTTATTTTTGTGTCCCTTTAGAGCACAGCACAGCATTGTAAGAACTACTGTTCAGTGATGTTATTTAGCATATACCTGATCTAAACAATTCAGCAAGTCACAGAGGCAAGCCCATTGTAGAGCTGGTGTTGGACAGAAAGAGTGAAAGCAGGCTGTGAAAGTGTTATGACATTCTTGAAGAACAGCTTCTAGAAGACTCAGGGGCTGACTGAGATATCCTTGGGGGTCATTGTCCAGCTTTACCATACAGTGATCAACACCTTCAGATAGAATTTTTCTTAGCAAGGTTCTTGTTTTCCCAATGCAGTCTGCTAACTTGCTAGTTTCCTCTACAACAGCCTTAGCAGTAGCTAGAAGGTGACAAGAAGCAGTACATTAAATTTACAATTAACAAAATATCAGTGTATATTCTTGTCTATTAAAATGTAAATTATAGTCAGTAGCTATACACAAAAGTTACACAGAAAGTTAAAAATAGTACTTACACATTTTTAACAAGAGAAAATTTAAAAGCAGTTTTGTAATTGTATATACCAACACAAAGCAAGACAAATCAAAATTAAGCAACGTTAAATATACGTAAGAACTTGAATCTTTTCAGTCCTAGATCCTAATGAAACAAAACAAAGATATACAGATGCTACTTTTCAGAGTAGCAGCCGTGTTAGTCTATATCCACAAAAAGAAAAGGAGTACTTGTGGCACCTTAGAGACTAACAAATTTATTTGAGCATAAGCTTTTGTGAACTATAGCGAAGTGAGTTATAGTTCACGAAAGCTTAAGCTCAAATAAATTTGTTAGTCTCTAAGGTGCCACAAGTACTCCTTTTTTTTTTTTTTTTTTTTTTACAGACGCTACTGAATTTTAATAAAGATGCACTTAGCTTGCAAGTGTGAAAACAGCAAACACATTTGCTTTCAAATTTTAATGGATTACGTTTACTAGCAAAGCAAATACTATGCACAGAAACTGGTTAACAAACCACAGAGTAGTCCTGAAGACATAATTATGCACTTAAGCATGAAAATATATTTCGATATAATTAGGAGGTTAATCCAACACGTGCAGTTATATGTTCCATTAGGCACATAATTGATAGTGCAAAAGTTTCCTATTTCTGAATGTATCAACCCCTACTCTCTTAAATTGCTCCAATAAAAATATTTCAAACTGTGCTACAGCTGCTAAAAATCAATTATTTGAAAATTTAGTTTATTACTCAAGTTATCTCCATATTGTACGTTACCTGTCTGCTGATAAATATGATTCACATGCATCAGACCAAACAATATTACCTGACATGGGGTATATCTCACACGTGTAGACCCTCAGCAACCTAAGACAACAACTGCCCACAAAACGCAACCGCTCTAGATCAAGAAGGGTAGCTGTATACTGGAATCCTTTCAATCCCCGAAGCTCCTCAACTCCTAGCACTAAGGTTGTCCAACTCCAATGAAGAATGCTCAGCAATGACTCAAAGCATTCCTATTTCAGGAAAGGAAAAAAAAAAGTCAAGTTCAAATTTCTAAGGAAGATTATAAACTAATGGCACCTATCTCCATCTGTAATATAAAAAAACTCTTACGTCAATACACACACACAAAACCTTACTAACCACATTAAAGAGTGCTTTTAATTTGAGTATGAGAAAAGAAAGAAATGCAGGATCTACTTCACTATTATAACACAGATACACCCCAGCAGCCTGCATTGTATACAACAATACCTTGTGAGGGGAAACTGAAAACTGAAGATAAGCCTCTCTATCATATATAAAATATTCAGGTGATCAACATAGCTGATAGCCCTAATTAATGTATAATGAATTAAAATAAGCTTTCAAAAATTGTTTTTAGTTGTTGAATAAGAACCATGGACAATTTTCAAAATATACTTATTTTCAACTGAGTGCATCCTTGCCTTAATGAAAAAGAATCTATAACTACATGCCTGCTGCTGTCAATGTCAGAGCTTACAAGCTAACCAGGTTTAATACTATGTCAGTACTTGGATGCGACACTGCCTAGGAACACTTAAGAGTTCTGGAGAAAAAAAGTGTTGGTTATTTATTAAGTGCCCTAAACAGAAAAGAGAAAGGATGTCCCCATCCCAAATAGTTTACAATTCAGGTTAAGACATGACATGATATGAGAAGGGATGACAAAACATAGGTTTGGTGGAGAGTAATTGTTAGTTTGTTTTAATGCTATTATTAAAAGAAGGCAATAAGGGTTTTCTGGCCACATGGAAAGTTTTAAGGAGAAACTTAAAGGACGACAGCAGATAACAGACTGGGTAATTAAAGGAGTTTCAAACACAGATGGCCACATAAAAAAGGACATTAAAAAAAAGCTGGTGAATGTAACAGGGTGGGCTGCCTCCCTAGTGCCCTGCCTCATTTTCCTCTTCACTCAGGCTTCTCAATAATTCCATAAAGACTTCTGCCCAATAAAAATTCCCCTTCTTGAGGTCTGGTTTATTAGCATAAAATAAACTCAAAATAAAGTCTCTTCAGCCTCAGTCTCACACTGGGCACAGCCACTCCTCCTTGAGGTCTGCCCGCCTTCCTTCAAGCATTCAAACACTCTTCTGCTCCAGTTCCAACCTGGGCACAGCCCCTTCTCCTGATGGTCTGGCTTACTGCTCTCCCAGTACTTCTTGCCTGGATATTAGCTTTCTCTGCCTTTTCCAATGCCTTCTTCCCCATTGGTGACTTCCCTCTGCTGAATCAGGGCCCTGCAGGAGCCTTCTTCCTCTCTGCAGTGTTTGCAGGCATCTTCCAACACCAACCTACAGTCTCTTCTCTCTTTAGGCTCCCTCCTTATCTACCCCAGGACTGATCTGGGTTACCTGACCTCCTCATTCTCCCCATCTAGGGAGGAGAGTTGGTCATGGCACAGATGGAGCTGGGCTCATCTCCCCTTAAAGGAGCCAGACATGCTGTACCAGTGAAGAAAATTAAGATGTGGAAATATACTCCTGGAGGCAGAACCTTCAGAAAATTATTAGTTGCCAAGTGCTGACCGTATGGTTGGTGCTGTACAAGACAAGACGTAAAGTCATGTGATAAAATTAAAAACTAAATTAATCACCATTTACAACCAATAAAGATCCCATGGCACTCTTTGTAAGACAAGGATGTCCATGATCCAACTCACTATCTGTTTATGTAAGGGTCTCCATAGAATGTCAGTTCTTTATTCTGTCTTAGCGCTGGGCTGATATGCAGTGTTCAACAGATGGGGTCTTCCACTCCAGAGTTAGCTGCATTTCAGTGCCCTATGTATATTCCTCACCTCACAGAGTGTAATGAGGCTTAAGTAAGTGCTTGGAGATCCACAAACAGCATGCACTCTGGAAGTGCGAAGTAATTTAATTTATTCAGGAGAAAAACTAATCTCAACAGTAACTACTTAGGAATC
Source organism: Lepidochelys kempii (assembly GCF_965140285.1). Classification (NCBI taxonomy): domain Eukaryota; kingdom Metazoa; phylum Chordata; order Testudines; family Cheloniidae; genus Lepidochelys; species Lepidochelys kempii. Next base: position 81,638,557 of record NC_136380.1, read on the forward strand.
AGTAATATTCTGAAGGGAGCACAAGACAATAGATCGGGGTGGCCAACTTGAGCCTGAGAAGGAGCCAGAATTTACTGATTTACATTGTCGAACAGCCATAGTAATATGTCAAAAGAAGAAAAGGAGTACTTGTGGCACCTTAGAGACTAACAAATTTATTTGAGCATAAGCTTTAGTGAGCTACAGCTCACTTCATCGGATGCATTCAGTGGAAAATACAGTGGGGAGATTTATATACATAGAGAACATGAAACAATGGGCTTTACCATACACACTGTAACATGTGAGATCACTTAAGGTGAGCTATTACCAGCAAGAGATTGGGGGAAAAAACCTTTTGTAGTGATAATCAAGGTGGGCCATTTACAGCAGTTGACAAGAACGTCGGGGGGCGGGGGGGGGAGGAAGAGAAATAAACATGGAGAAAAAGTTTTACTTTGTGTAATGACACATCCACTCCCAGTCTTTATTCAAGCCTAAGTTAACTGTATCCAGTTTGCAAATTAATTCCAATTCAGCAGTCTCTCCTGGGAGTCTGTTTCTGAAGTCTTTTTGTTGAAGAATTGCCACTTTTAGGTGTGTAATCGAGTGACCAAAGAGATTGAAGTGTTCTCCGATTGGTTTTTGAATGTTATAATTCTTGACGTCTGATTTATGTCCATTTATTCTTTTACGTAGAGACTGTCCACTTTGACCAATGTACATGGCAGAGAGGCATTGCTGGCACATGATGGCATATATCACATTGGTAGATGTGCAGGTGAACGAGCCTCCAATGGTGTGGCTGATGTGATTAGGCCCTATGATGGTGTCCCCTGAATAGATATGTGGACACAGTTGGCAATGGGCTTTGTTGCAAGGATAGGTTCCTGGGTTAGTGGTTCTGTTGTATGGTTGCTGCTATTTGCTTCAGGTTGGGGGCCTGTCTGTAAGTAAGGACTGGCCTGTCTCCCAAGATCTGTGAATGATGGGTCCTCCTTCAGGATAGGTTGTAGATCCTTGAGGATGAGTTGGAGAGGTTTTAGTTGGGGGCTGAAGGTGATGGCTAATGGCGTTCTGTTATTTTCTTTGTTGGGCCTGACCTGTAGTAGGTGACTTCTGGGTCCTCTTCTGGCTCTGTCAATCTGTTTCTTCACTTCCGCAGGTGGGTATTGTAGTTGCAAGAATGTTTGATAGAGATCTTGTAGGTGTTGGAGCAAATGCGGTTGTATCGTAGAGCTTGGCTGTAGACAATGGATCATGTGGTGTGGTCTGGATGAAAGCTGGAGGCATGTAGGTAGGAATAGCGGTCAGTAGGTTTCCGGTATAGGGTGGTGTTTATGTGACCATCTTTTATTAGCACTGTAGTGTCCAGGGAGTGGATCTCTTGTGTGGACTGGACCAGGCTGAGGTTGTTGGTGGGATGGAAATTGTTGAAATCATGGTGGAATTCCTCAAAGGCTTCTTTTCCATGGGTCCAGATGATGAAGATGTCATCAGTGTAGCGCAAGTAGAGTAGGGGCATTCGGGGACGAGAGCTGAGGAAGCGTTGTTCTAAGTCAGCCATAAAAATGTTGGCATACTGTGGGGCCATGCGGGTACCCATAGCAGTGCCGCTGATTTGAAGGTATACACTGTCCCCAAATGTAAAATAGTTATGGGTGAGGACAAAGTCACAAAGTTCAGCTACCAGGGTTGCCGTGATATTATTGGGGATAGTGTTCCTGACGGCTTGTAGTCCATCTTTGTGTGGAATGTTGGTGTAGAGGGCTTCTACATCTATAGTGGCCAGGATGGTGTTTTCAGGAAGATCTCTGATGGATTGTAGTTTCCTCAGGAAGTCAGTGGTGTCCCAAAGATAGCTAGGAGTGCTGGTAGCATAAAGCCTGAGGAGGGAGTCTACAAAGCCAGACAAGCCTGCTGTCAGGGTGCCAATGCCTGCGATGATGGGGCGTCCAGGATTTCCAGGTTTATGGATCTTGGGTAGCAGATAGAATACCCCAGGTCGGGGTTCCAGGGGTATGTCTGTGAGGATTTGTTCTTGTGCTTTTTCAGGGAGTTTCTTGAGCAAATGCTGTAGTTTCTTTTGGTAACCCTCAGTGGGATCAGAGGGTAATGGCTTGTAGAAAGTGGTGCTGGAGAGCTGCCTAGCAGCCTCTTGTTCATATTCCGACCTATTCACGATGACGACAGCACCTCCTTTGTCAGCCTTTTTGATTATGATGTCAGAGTTGTTTCTGAGGCTGTGGATGGCATTGTGTTCTGCATGGCTGAGGTTATGGGGCAAGTGATGCTGCTTTTCCACAATTTCAGCCCGTGCACGTCGGCAGAAGCACTCTATGTAGCAGTCCAGTCTGTTGTTTCGACCTTCAGGAGCAGTCCACCCAGAATCCTTCTTTTTGTAGTCTTGGAAGGAAGGTCTCTGTGGATTAGTATGTTGTTCAGAGGTGTGTTGGAAATACTCCTTGAGTCGGAGATGTCAAAAATAGGATTCTAGGTCACCACAGAACTGTATCATGTTCGTGGGGGTGGAGGGGCAGAAGGAGAGGCCCCAAGATAGGATAGATTCTTCTGCTGGGTAAGAGTAGTATGGTTGGATAGATTAACAATATTGCTGGGTGGGTTAAGGGAACCACTGTTGTGGCCTCTTGTAGAATGTAGTAGTTTAGTGTCCTTTTTCTTTTGTAGAGAAGCAAAGTGTGTGTTGTAAATGGCTTGTCTAGTTTTTGTAAAGTCCAGCCATGAGGAAGTTTATGTGGAAGGTTGTTTTTTTTATGGGAGTATCCAGTTTTGAGAGCTCATTCTTAATCCCTCCCTGTTTGCTGTAGAGGATGTTGATCAGATGGTTCCGCAGTTTCTTTGAGAGCATGTGGCACAAGCTGTCAGCACAGTGTATGGGGTATGTGTACGTGATATGTGTGCCCCTCAGCAGCTTCCCCCACCCGCTACCAGCTTTCCCCACCCACCAGTAGCCCTGCAAATCAGAGCCTCCTCCTCCCATCTCTCCCCGCACCTCCCGATCAGCTGTTTCGTGGTGTGCAGGAGGCTTGGGAGAGAGGGGGGGGAGAGGAGGATCGAGGGCACGGCATTGTGGAGTGGGGGCAGGGCCTGTGGCAGAGCCAGGGGTTGAGCAGAGAGCACTGCCTGGCACATTAGAAAGTTGGTGCCTGTAGCTCCAGCCCTGGAGTTGGTGCCTATACAAGGAGCAGCATATTAACTTCCGAAGAGCCACATGTGGCTCCACAGCCACAGATTGGCCACCCCTGCAATAGACAGTACTAGGTGCCTCAAAACTGCGTGGAATCATTAACAACTTATTAGCTGGTAAAGACAACGATTTGTGATACTATCAATACATATGAATATTTACACATCAAAGGTGAAGGCAATTTTCCAAACTAGCTTACTCATTAAAAGGTAAAAACATACTGCAATAAATATGCAGTTATATTTTCTGGACAACCATAATGATAATCAAAGTTTACTCGGACATGAGTTTGCATTTGAATGTTGACGGAGAACTGAAAAAAACTGCCTTTAATACATGAATACATCTAGCTTCCTCTCAATGTATGTGAATTTTTATTAAGTTGTAGCGGAAAATACAGTAAAATTAAAAAAATTTCCTTGAAATTTTTTAAATTTTGCAATCAGAAATGAATACATAGAAAATGAAGACTGTAACTGGTACTCACCACTGAGACAGTTCTTGCAAATGACCTCTTTAAAATATGAACAGGCTCGCTGGTTTGCTGTTTTCCTTTTGATGCACTGCCATCACTTGTTGGCAGCCTGAAAGCAAAAATTGAGAAATGAGATGATAAATCTTGACTGTGTTTTTAAGCGTGTTTTGTTTTATTATACTGGTTAGTGACAATGCAGTACAGGGATATCCTACTGGGATTACCTAGAAATGTTACTTTAGAAATGAAGTGAAGTAAACAATTCTTCTCAGAGAAATAGATCTGCCAATTTGGATTCTGCACTATTAGGAAGGAGGGCTGTCCTTCAAACAAACACTGATGAGTAAGGCTACCTTTTAGTCACAGGTATTTTTAGTAAAATCATGGACAGGCCACTGGCAGTAAATAAAAATTCATGGCCTGTGACCTGTCCATGACTTGTACTATATCCCTGACTAAATCTTGGGAGTGCTGTGGGTGCTGGAGGCAGCGGCCCAGGAGGTGCTGCAGGTACTCGGAGGCAGGGATATGGGGTGCAGCAAGTGTTTCGGGTGGGGGGTGCAGGTGCTGGGGAGGGGCAGTCCAGGGGGACTCAATTCAGAAGCAGTGACATGTCCCTCCTTAAGCTCCTATCTCTATGAGCTGCCAGCTCCGCAGCTTCCATTGGCTGGGAACCACTTCCAGGGAGACCCCCCCCCAAGGTAAGCACGACCCAGAGCCCTCACCCCCTCCCGTGCCCCAACCTCCAGCCCCACCCAAACTCCTCCTGCTGCTGGGGGTGTATGTGGCCTGAGACTGCCCCAGAAGCCACACCAGCGGCTGCAGAAGTCATCGAGTCCATGATTTCCAGAGATTTCAGTGACATTTTCTGCTCTGGGGATGGAACAGTCAGCAAACAGCCCCACAGCTCTCAGCCACTTCTGGCAACGGGCCCCCAGCAGCTCCTAGCCGCCAGGCAGCAGGGGGACCCCAGAGCTGTGGGTAGTGGACCCTCCTCCATCCTCATTTGTCATGGATGTTTTTAGGAAAAATCACAGACAGGTCATGGGCTTCCGTGAATTTTTTATTGCTCACGATCTGTCTGTCATTTTTACTAAAAATAGCTGTGACAAAATCTGAACTTTACTAATGAGTTTTTCTGTTTTCATTATTGCAAGTTTTCCTTCTGGCACTGAGAACACAGAAAAATACAGGAGAAGGCACATGACCTCAGGAGAAACGTCCAAAGATTTGCTTAATTCAGGATCCTTTTATGGTGAAACAGAATTAAGATGCAGAAATAGAGGGAACGATGGATTAGCAGGTACGCTCCTATGAAACCCAAATTACAGGTAGAATAATGTTGTCCCGTTCTCCAGCAGAGTGCATTTGATAATCCAGATTCAAGACTACTGAGACGCAGGCCCAAAGTAGTGTCACACAAAAGGAAGGCAGGAAACGAACACACACAGAGAGAAATTATGACTTAGGAAAGAAGTACCATCTGCAGGCCTTTGTGTTTCAAGGCTGCAGACTTGGACATCTAGATGGCAATCCCTCACAAAGGTGAAATAGTGAGGATTAGGCGGCAGGTTTGCAGAACTTTGATTCTGATCTACTTATATATTAAATTATACTTCTAGCAGGTCATCCAAATTATTGCATTTATGGAAGGGAACCCTCCTAGACAGGAAATTCTCAGAGTCTGTGAAATAAAGAACACAGAGCTTTTTTGTACTGAGGCACAGTCATGTTAAGACCACATCTTCACTGAAGTGAAAAGGGAAACTCATCCCGCAGAAAATAAGGAAAAGATTGTCAAGGCTATTATACTTAAGTGAGATTCCAGGTTGGAAGGTAAGCCTTGACATGGGATTTAAGATTAGAAATGGTCTTTAAGAAATGGAAAATATGAGTGTGCCTCACAAGAGGACCCTGTCTCCCAGCAAATCCCAAAGTGAAGACTTGTCCTTTAATTTCAATGACCTAAAGACCCTTCCCTTAAGCTGTAAAGCACTGTTTTTCAGAATATTTGGAGAAGATTAAACTTCTTGCGCAGGTGAGGAAAAATGCAACTTCCTAGTGCTTCCTTTTCAGTTTCAGGTTTGTACCAGAAAGCCCAGTGAAGCATGTCCAAGGAGAGTGATATTTTCACTTGTGGGATGGAGATCTATCTGAAGGGGCCTCAGGAAAATGGCTTCTTGGTCAAGATGGGCAAATTAGAACCAGCATGTGGTAGTCCTTCACGGACTTCCTGAAAACACAAGGAGTCATAGAAAGAAAAAGGTGTATATATAAGAAAGCAATTTTCCATGGTTGACTGGAAAGCAGGATAAGAACTTCTGAAGTTTTGACAGGAAGGAAAGTCAAAGAAATGCTGTTGAGAAGTGGTATTTCATGGCTCATCCAGTCTACAAAAAAGTGTTTTAGCCCCTACTATTTACCTGAATCAAAGTTATAGGATTCTACATCGAAAATTATTTACAATGGCCTTGGATTCCCCTCCTTCCCTGACCATGCTGGCAATGTATAGCCATCCAGTTGTCTAACCCCGATCACAATGGAAAGCAAGAAAAAAGAAAATGGCAAATTTAAAGTTCAATGGCTTTGGGGTCTAAAGGGCTGATTTGCTGACATGGTCAAGACGACGAAATTTAAGTCCAACGGGGGGGACAATCACAGCAGCTATCAATCCAAAAACTGTTTCCCATAGAGCCCTGTCTTTAGCAAGATGCAGAGATGATGTTTCAAAGGAAACTGTTCTTAGTCATCCAATAGGACCCGTGATTCCATGCTGATGGAACAATGATAAGAATAGACAGAGCTGAATTTTGGCATCAGCTAGAAGCTTTCAAGCTGAAAGAATCCATGAGCTAAGAGCACGCAACAAAGAAACCAGTGTATATCAGAGATGCCATGGCTGTCATACAAATGATGGCTCTGAGACAAATTCCACACATTTGACGAATTGGCTCCTGAGTACTTAATGTAGGTTCTGAAAGGATTTGACAAAGCTAATTCTGTAACTGAAGTCTGACTGATATGACAGCAATAACTGTGAAAAGTGCAGAAAGACAGCACCAGACATGATCTAAAGTTGGATGGAAGAAATACCAGCTGATTGGTGGATTTCCTATGTCTTCGCTGAAAAGTTTCTAAATGTGGCACCCAACAAGCAGTCACTTGTAAAATTCCGCTGTGAATGTATGGTTCATAATGCACCTGAGAGTGCAGAACCACACCCAGAACAAACATTCCTCCTAGCTGGAGGCTTTTTCAATGGTGAAGTAGCAAAGTCCATCATCAGTAGAGGTGTTGAAGCCCAAGACTTGTACAGCATTCAAGAAGCAGCGAACACAAGGATGTTTCTGCATGCTGTATATGCCAATATAGCTCTTGGGTCTCTTGGTATCAAATCTACAGTAATTAGATCAGATGGTACAGATGTTTTGATCCTTGCTGTTCACTACTTTCCAAAAATGGAATATACTGACAACCTGGATTGAGACAAGCACCATTACCAGCACAACTGAAACGCGTCACTTCATAACCTGCGCATGCAATGTATAATACACTCACTTCTGACTTCTGCAACATACACAACAACAGGATGTGACTCTGTCATCCCTATTTGGTATTGGGAAAAATCTGTGTTTAACTTTGTCAAAATAAAAGGAGCTTACTTCTTCAGAGATCCGCCAAATTGGTAGAGAGTGATGGATAAGCTGCAATTTCTGAGGCAAGGAAGTTGGTAGTCGTGTTGTATGACCAGAGCAATTAAGAAAAGGAGACCCATAGACATCTGACTTGATTACACCTCAATCTAGCCATCAAAAAGAACAAGTTACTGGCCAAACTCCCCCCATGTGAAGATAGTTTTGAAGAGCATATCAGCAAACAAAGATTTGGATGTCTTTGCACATAGGTAAACCAGATATTGGATCATCCTTGCAATATGGATGGAAAAATGTGGATGATGAACTACTTCCTGTATTCTTCAAGGGCCCAATGATACCTTAGCTTCAAGATCCCCTTTGTACCTGGACCCTTAAGGACAATCAAGTGTGCCTGTAGTCACAACAATCCTCCCTGCACAGAACTGTGTACATGTTAAGACAATGAAGACTGTGGTAACCCATGCACTCGCAACAGAATACATAAAAATGATGAACAAGATGATAATGATATTGACTAGAAATGTCACCTTCATTTCAATGATACCTGTACAAATTCATTATTAGATTTTAGTTTACTCTTTAGTTTGTTATGATGCTTTGAGGTCACAAAGAAATCCAATTTTATGTCTTGAAATAATGAGTCATTAAACTAACGGAAATGAATGCAAATATTTTAACATGCTATGCTGTTGTAGGGTAAACCCCTTTGAAATCCCTCCTGGCCAGGGGAAAGCTCCTCTTACCTGTAAAGGGTTAAGAAGCTAAAGGTAACCTTGCTGGCACCTGACCAAAATGACCAATGAGACAAGATACTTTCAAAAGCTGGGAGGAGGGAGAGAAACAAAGGGTCTGTGGGTCTGTCTATATTCTGTCTTTGCCGGGGATAGACCAGGAATGGAGTCTTAGAACTTTTAATAAGTAATCTAGCTAGGTATGTGTTAGATTATGATTTCTTTAAATGGCTGAGAAAAGAACTGTGCTGAATAGAATAACTATTTCTGTCTGTGTATCTTTTTTTGTAACTTAAGGTTTTGCCTAGAGGGGTTCTCTATGTTTTTGAATCTAATTACCCTGTAAGGTATCTACCATCCTGATTTTACAGGGGGGATTTCTTTATTTCTATTTTTATTAAAAGTCTTCTTGTAAGAAAACTGAATGCTTTTTCATTGTTCTCAGATCCAAGGGTTTGGGTCTGTGGTCACCTATGCAAATTGGTGAGGCTTTTTATCCAACATTTCCCAGGAAAGGGGGGGTGCAAGTGTTGGGAGGATTGTTCATTGTTCTTAAGATCCAAGGGTCTGGGTCTGTAGTCACCTAGGCAAATTGGTGAGGCTTTTTACCAAACCTTGTCCAGGAAGTGGGGTGCAAGGTTTTGGGAAGTATTTTGGGGGGAAAGACGCGTCCAAGCAGCTCTTCCCCAGGAACCAGTATTAGTTTGGTGGTGGTAGCGGCCAATCCAAGGACAAAGGGTGGAATATTTTGTACCTTGGGGAAGTTTTGACCTAAGCTGGTAAAGATAAGCTTAGGAGGTTTTTCATGCAGGTCCCCACATCTGTACCCTAGAGTTCAGAGTGGGGGAGGAACCTTGACAGTTGTTTATGTCCATTTCTATGGTAAAAGCACCACTTGACATTTCCACATCACATCTCACCCTCATTGAAAACATAGTAAGTTTACAAATGATATGCATGTGTGCAGAGAGGGTACATATGTCAACCCAATCAGTGGTGTGCCCCTCATCCATATTACTGTACTTTAAAAAGTTGCTTTAAAAGTGCCTAAGCACCGGGATAGGTGCTTTTTTATTTCTGTACTGTAAAGCAAAATATAGAATTAATTGACATTGGAAATACAACTGTCAATTCTACTCCGTTGAAATAGCCTACAGGTAACCACCTGAATCTGAAAAGGTCTCTCTTGAAACTACGCTGGAAAGTTCTCTTTCCTGTAAGGACAGAGAGCAAGCTTCTCCAGTCTTGGCTTTCAGCCTTGATATTTTGTTGCTGTTGTTTTAGGCTTCCGAGACTTTTTTTTTTTTTTTTAAAAGGTAGATCAATGTGTCTGAGGCTTAGCCTTCGACTTTTAGCCTCAGAAGAGAGAGAGTATCTGAATTGGGGGTGCGGGGGGGCGGGAGGAGTAAGTTTATTGAATGAATGGAATGAAATGGAAAAAAGCTGGGAAAGAGATGCAAGGCTTTCTGAAAGAGGAGATAAATGGGAAAACAACAGGTTAACAAAAGCTTTCCTGACTAGCAAGTTCACTTAATGGAGCATTTCATGTAGCATTTCAAAGAGATAGTATTGGAGTAAGAAAATATGCAGAGGAGTAGACTGAGGACTCTGAGGAGACTCACAACAAGAGGGAAGGGAGATCTGAGGTCCCTTGAGTTTGAGAAAGGGGTCTTGGAAACCTCCAAGGCTACGTGAAGGGCTGGGCCTCAAAAGAGAAAGCCCAAAATTATGCAATTAGGAAGAGAAGAAAATATAACACAGGCAACACTTAAGAGAATATCAAAGAAACAAAATTATTCAGAGCTGCCTCAATATCTTTTTACAGGTTGACTGCCCTTCCCACCACTGTGAATCTAGAGTGGCAGCTGACCTCAGGGAATATATTACATCCTAAGAAAGTTAAACAAATGGAAAATTCTCTTTTGCAGAGGACAGTGCAGTGCATCGCTGATGAGACTAATTTAAAAAAAACTGTCTTTACTTCAGTGATATCTTTGTGAATTGCCAACTTTTCACTAGTTGCTAGTCTTAAATGAACTATCTGAACATATATGTAAACTGAATCGGTCACATTCATTTGACCTTTCAGAGAATGAGAGAGAGATTGGAATCAAAGTAAAACAGTAGGCAAGATTCACACAGCCACAAGAACCCTAAGGGTACTTCTACAGTATGACTTATGTCGTTCAGGGATGTGAACAAACCTCCTCACAGGAAACACAAGTTATACCAACATAAGTGATAGTGTGCACAGCGCTATGATGGCAGGAGAGCTTCTCCTGCCGACACAGCTTCTGCCATTCGCGGAAGTGGTTTTATTATGCCAATGGGAGACCTCTCTCCCATCAGCATAGAGAGTCTTCTCTAGATGCACTGCAGCAGTGCAGCTGCATCAGTGCAGTTGCACTGCTGTACATGTAGACATGCCCTCAGCAAGATTTTGTAGCCCATATTTCATTTTTATCCCTACCACACTTTAAGGTGTCAATTCACTCACACCAAGGAAATCCCCAAGTAACACTCTGATCTTAGCTAACGTTGTATGCGCAAAGTGCAAAGCAACGTTCGATAAAACTCCCAATTAAGCAATATTTTCTGTCATGCATATTTACTGTTTGTTTAGTGGTAGCACTTAGAGGAACCAGTCTGAAAGACACTGAAAAAAAATCCAGAGTGGTTTACTGTTTTTGAGAGTGGGCTTTACTAACAACTCGTCAGCTACTGGCCTTCGAACGTGTGCCAAGAAATCCAAGACTCTCAGAATCAAATGCAAAGTTTTATGATTGGGACCTAAAATACTTACAGCTGAAGCTGTGAACCACAGAACAAAATGGTGATAATACAATACAATGATAACAATGATAATGGTGATAATACAATACAAAAATACATAGTCAAGGCCTGTATAAGCACCATTTGACTATTTTGTCTAAGAAGCACTGCAGTATGAAATTCTGTATGGTAGTTTTTGAGAAACAGCCTAAAGCAGTGAGCTGGCCAAATCATTCAGGACCTTCAATCTGTCACAAAAATGAACTATTTTTGGGATAAAACACCAGTATTCACAAAACTAGCAGCTAAACTAAGGATGAAATATTGCAAACCTTTTAATTCAAAATCTCAATACTAACACACCACAACAACCTTTTAAAACCAGATGGAAATAACTTTTGGTATGACACATACCCTTCTTTATATCTTTTCAGCTATAACTTAATTTTCCCACAAGTTTTCAAACAACAGTTTCCTAACCCAGTAAAACAGCCCTATCATGCACGGTAAGCTTATCTTTACAGTACTTCCGTTCAAAAAAACAAACAAAAAAAAGAATGATTCCATAACCTGACCCCAAAATGGATGAAAATATTACCTGTATAGTAACTGAGGGATCTGTCCTGCATTAACATCTGTACCATTATTTGATTTCTTGGAACTCTTAAACTGGAAAACAACGCTGAAAGAAAAAAAACAACTTTCATTCAAGTAATATTAGATACTCTATTTCATACAAATATATGAGACACACAAAAATAAATTACCCATCATCTGTCGTAATAGAGGCCTGCCCGTGAGATCCACAATCACTGCTAGGGCCTGACACTCGTGCCCAGGCTACATACCACCAGCCAGCTTGCAAGAGAACTGGTTCATCAAACATCATTGCGTATTTTTCTCTGAGAGAAGCAAAGTTTAAAGAAAAAAAAGTCTGAATTAACTTGCAAATTAAATTGTATGAAATTCATCAACTAGCTTGAAAAAAGACAATCCACAGTAAATATCCTAAACGCAAATGAACCAGAAGGATGATGACAATATGAAATATCTACCTATTTCCACTCTCAACTTTACACTACTTTGCACTGTGCTGGCAGTGTGTGGATTGTGGTTTTGTTTCGTTTGTTTTTTTTCAGAAAGCCAGGACATCCAGTGATCCACTAAACTAAACCTGAAATTGTTCTTAAAACATAGCAGACTACAGATCAACTATAGATTTAGAATGCTGGTTAGGCTAATGAATGCAGTTAGTTTAACAAAACACAGAATATTAACATTTGCAGTAATGCATAGTAAATAACCTGGTCAATGCAAATTTTTACTACAGCTTTACAGCATTTCAGGGAAACAGGACTTTTAATAAAGAATTTCAGGATATCACACAAATTCTAAGGAATATGTTAATATAAATTCTAAGGAATACATTAATATAAATATACTCATATGAAAGGAAATACATGGAAGGGTGTCAAGATACACAAATAGAGAATACACAGAAAATATGTACAAAGTAAAATCCTGAAATTCTTTGTAAAGGAAGACCTGTTTCCCTGAAATGATTTCACATTGATTCTGATAATGGGATTAATAGTGAATACAGTGAACTTCAGTAGGACTAGGATTTCACCAATAACTAATTAACTTTTTTAAAGTCATCTTTCAACCTTAGAAAATAACCTCAGAAATGTGAACTGAATGTAGCCCTGCTGCTGTGACAGGTGGCAAGAGAGAAGCTGATACAAATTTGGGCCTGTAAGAGGACCTTTTTTCACTCTACCTCAGTTCAGCATGTGAGTGAGTGAAGAACTCCTGCAATGACACCTGTATAATCCTTTGAATCCTCCTACCTTATGCATATACTGACTAAGGAATGATGATTAGCAGTTCCTCCAGGCGTCCCACTCTCCTGGACCAAGACATGGTTGTTCTTCATCTCCTGGTTACCTGAGGCCAGATCCAGAGTATTTTGGCAATGTGAAGCTTGGCAGTGGTACTGCTCTAAAGCTGCCAACTGCACTCACCCAGTTCTGCAAGTCCACTCTCCAGGCACAGAGAGAACAGAAGATATCTGGCTCCTTACCTGGCCCCTCCACAGATAAAGGAGAGGGACAGAACCCCCAGTCCCTCCACAATCTAGGGGATGGATGCAATGTTGCAAATGAAGCAGAGGTGAAACACTTACTATGAAAGGAAGAACTGAGACCTGACTGGGAAAAGACACAAAGGAGCAACCACGTACTATGCGGTGGCCCAACAATGTGCAAAGAGTTGAGACAGCTACACAACTTTAAAGAGACATGACTGTATGGGAACAGTTTAGTGGAACTGTGAAGAGAACTGATGAATTGGGTGAGGGGAAAGAGAAGGAAAACCGAACTGATAAATCTGATGATGGGGTTAATAGTGAGTGAATGAAGTTATGACGGAGTTGGGAATATTTTGGAATCAGTTCACAAACTGGTGATTGAGCAGAGATTGACTAAAGACAGCAGGTTGAAAAATGAATGGGGATGAGCCAGAGTACATGTGAATTAGTCATGAGGGTATGAAGTAATGAATGAATGGCAGGTTAGTGTAGCTGTCTGATGTGAATGAGAAACAGGTGTGACGTATGCACATCTTCAAGAGGTATGGTCCCTATCTATATATTATACATGGGTATGCATGAGTGCCATGCACCCGCGTCCGGAAATTCTAACAAGCAATGTACTTCCGCCCTCGCACGCACAGTCGTTCTCCTAGTGCTCGAGCCTGAGAGCTGAAGAGGCAGTGTGGGTCGATGCCTCTCCAGTTCCTCTTCTTACCACAAATCCAATAGGATCCAAAGCAGAGGGAAAGGAATATGGGTAGTGGAATACTAGTAGGGACGACACGTCTCGACTAGTTACTGTAAGGTAAGCAACCTCAATTTCTTCAAGTGCAGGTCCCTCTGTGTATGCAACCCATCAGACTGGAGGTGGGTGTCAACAAAGGATGTTGTCAACAAAGATGTTGGAAGTACTGCTGTTCCCACTGCAGCACTGGCAGCAGAGGCCTGAACTAGTATGTGTAGTAGAAAGAGAGCCTGAAGCATGGGCCTGGTGCAAGGCCTGAACCTAAGTCAGCATAAGTTATGCTATGAGCAACCGTCAGGCCCTGTCAAAAGCAGGTGCTTGCCTGCAAGCCAGTGTCCAGTACACGAACTCGGCACCAGTATTGTTAGCATTGCTAAAACACACTGAATATGTAAACACATTCCAGCAGGCCAGCACAAGAACACACTAACCAAGCACACGATAAAATAGTTTGACAAAAGTGATGAATAGGGATATTTTATCTGAAACATCAAGAGAAAAGTACAAGGGGAGGTAACAAACAAGTAAGATGATACGTAAATTGCTTATCCCAGATTGTTTCAGTCTATAAATGTTCGGATACCTTGCTTTAACCCTTCATCTGGTCTGGGGGCAGTGGACAGTCCCGCCACTGACTGAGCTGGTCCACTGTCACAGGCATACATGTGTTAGTGTACCTGTAACCACTGAAATAATCTAACACAACTGGGATACCAGCAAACTCTGAGGAAGACTGTGCCCAGGTAGAGAAACATTTCAGTTTAGCTCCATAGCAACTACTGGTTGAATCTTTCCTATTTTTTTTTATTAAGAATGGCTTGGACAGCTGTCGAGCAAGAGTATTCTAGATCTGATGTCCATTCAAACACCAAACCATGAAGTGAATTGGATCTCGATTGGGATGTCGGATTTTGATGCCTTCCTGAGTAAGGATATCTGGGAAAGGACGGATCCTGATACGAGGACTGACTGACATTCCCAGAAGGTCTGGGAATGAAAATGGCCTGGGCTGGTTGGGTTCTAGGAGAATGACTCTGACCTTGTCTTGAAGGACTTCTCTCAAGACCTATGGTAGCAGGGGAGTGGGCAGAAATGCATATCTGAACTGGTCTGTTGTCTATTACAGCAGGAAAACATTGCCCTGAGTATCATGGCTCATAGCTGCTCTGGAACAATAGAGAAGCAGTTTCTTCTTTGTTTTGGGTGTGAAGAAATCCCACTGAGGTGCTCCCCACTGACTGAATATCTCGCTCAGGACAGAGCTGTGTATTTCCCACTCGTGGTCTGCAGAAATGTGTCTGCTCAGGTTGTCTGCTGCAGAATTTTGAATACCTGGAAGGTACATGGCTTAGGTAGTGATGTGGTTTCTGATGCACCAATTCCAAAGCCTGAGTGCTTCTATGCAGAGGTGAAGGGTGTAGTTAGATGAGGCTAATATAAAGCAAAGTTAAGTTCTGAGCAAAAGGCAGGCCCTGTTCACAGAAGCTGGCAAAGTCTTGACCATTACTTTAGTTCAGGCCTTAGGCCTCATACCGGGCCTCTGATACAAGGGTTTATGTTTCAGGGCCTCATCTAACTACAAAGGAATCTTGCTCTACCTCGCTTGTTAATATAAAAAGCCTTGTTCTGACATTACTTGGACATGGAGAGAATGAATGAAAGGGAGAAGAACCCTACGTGCCACACAGACTGTTCTCAGTTCCAGCAAGTTGATGCACTGTCTGGCCTTCTGTGGAGTCAGGTACCTTGTACAGTGTAGTTATTCAGGTGAGCCCTCCAACCTTGGAGGGATATGTATGGTAGCACTGCGTGTGGGAGTGCTGAAGAGGATGCCTATTCTCAATTGATCCGGGTTCGATTACCAAGTAAGAGAGGCAATGACCCTGGTGGGCACAACAGTCACTCTGGTGCTCATGTGGTCCTTGTCTGGTGAGATAGATAGAAGCCAGGCCTGTAGGCATTGTAGATGAAGCCTGGCGAATGGTGTCTCAAGTACGTGAGATCATGTGACTCGAGAGAAAGGCACACTGACCATAGTCTTTGACGGATAATCCGTGCTATTAGATTCCTCATTAAAACTGAAATCTTTCTGTGGGGAGGAAAGCTCTTGCTGAAAGGGAATCCAGCGTGGCTCTGGAGGTTAAAATGGACTTCTATTTGTTCACACAGACACCCATGGCTGCTAGAAGATGGAGTGGGAACAAATTCACTGATCTGTCCCCATGGCCGGAACAACCTACTAGGACCCAGTTGTCCAATTAGAAGAAAACTGTGTAACTTTGACATCTGATCTGGGCTGCCACCACAGAGAAAACTTTAGTGCTTTTGCCAATCCAAAAAGAAGAGCTTTCAACTGGAGGTGTTCCTGACCTATCATGAACCAAAAGAACTTTCTGGGGGACAGATGACTATCTACATGAAAACAGGTGTCCTTCATATTGAGAGCCACAGACCATATTCCCTCCTGTAGGATTACTGATATTAGTGTAACAATCCTGAATTTCAACTTTTGAATAAAGATGTTGCATTTATGAAGGTCCCAAATGGGTCTCCATCCTGTGTCTTTTTGGGGGGGGGGGGGATTAAGAAACAAGGGGAATAAAAGCCTCTCCCCATGATTCTGAGATGGCACTCCCTCTATTGCCCTTTGTTGGAAGAGAGTCTGCCTCTTGTTGAAGAATCTCTTCATGAAAGTCGTCCCCGAAGAGGGGCCGGGAAGGAAGTTTGTGGGGAAGGGCAGGAGAGAAATGTAATGGCATAACCTTGATAGATAATTTCTAAAACCCAACTGTCTGTGGTGATAGAGTCCCAACTGTGGGGAAAAAAGTGAGAGATGGCCCCCAAAGATAAGTGGGGAAGTAATCAGTAATGGCTGGCACTTCTCAACAGAAGCATCAAAAAGAGTCCTGGGCAGGTGGCTAGGAATGGGTAACGTCATGGCAGCAGAGGGAACTGAAAATTGAGGCCTCTGACTTCTCTGTCATTTATGAGGAGGCTCAACTGGACACTGAAGACAGAATGTTTGTGGAGGAGGCAGCCTAGTTCATACACCTGCCTGTGTTTTTTTCACTTCAGAGTCAGAGTACAAATTCCCAGGGAGTAGAGTCTTTCAATGAATGTAAGGCCTCATCCATCTTCTTGTTAAATAAATCTGACTCGTCAAAAGGTAGGTCACCATACAGTGTTCTGGAGCTCTGTGGGGAACCCTGAAAAGTGAAGCCAAGACTTATGCTTCATAACTATGCCAGTGGCTATACTTCTAGATGATGTATCCGCTGCATACAGAGTAGCTTGTAAGGATATTTTTTCCACTGACTTGGCTTCCTTGATGAAGGATTGAAACTGAACTCTACCCTCAGGGGAATCGTGTCCTTAAAGTCCACCAGCCTGGAGTAACTGTTAAAATCGTATTTCGCTAATGAGGCCTGAAAGGTAGCAATACAGAATTGGGGGCTTGCAGAGGGGG
Organism: Lepidochelys kempii; assembly: GCF_965140285.1. Taxonomy (NCBI): domain Eukaryota; kingdom Metazoa; phylum Chordata; order Testudines; family Cheloniidae; genus Lepidochelys; species Lepidochelys kempii. Next base: position 81,655,681 of record NC_136380.1, read on the forward strand.
GAAAAAAAACCCTCTCTTCCAAAAGGTCCAACCTCTTTGAGCCCTTGTCAGCTGGGGTGGTCTTCTGATGTTGTGACCTTGGTCTCTTCATGAAGAATCTCATGCACTGCTACAGACAAGGGACTGAGCGGCTAGGCAACAGTTCTGCAGAAAAAGACCTAGGGGTTACAGTGGACAAGAAGCTGGATATGAGTCAACAGTGTGCCCTTGTTGCCAAGAAGGCCAATGGCATTTTGGAATGTATAAGTAGGGGCATTGCCAGCAGATCAAGGGACGTGATCATTCCCCTCTATTCGACATTGGTGAGGCCTCATCTGGAGTACTGTGTCCAGTTTTGGGCCCCACACTACAAGAAGGATGTGGAAAAATTGGAAAGAGTCCAGTGGAGGGCAACAAAAATGATTAGGGGACTGGAACACATGACTTATGAGGAGAGGCTGAGGGAACTGGGATTGTTTAGTCTGTGGAAGAGAAGAATGAGGGGGGATTTGATAGCTGCTTTCAACTACCTGAAAGGGGGTTCCAAAGAGGAGGGATCTAGACTGTTCTCAGTGGTAGCTGATGACAGAACAAGGAGTAATGGTCTCAAGTTACAGTGGGGGAGGTTTAGGTTGGATATTAGGAAAAACTTTTTCACTAGGAGGATGGTGAAATACTGGAATGCATTACCTAGGGAGGTGGTGGAATCTCCTTCCTTGGAAGTTATTAAGGTCAAGCTTTACAAAGCCCTGGTTGGGATGATTTAGTTGGGGATTGGTCCTGCTTTAAGCAGGGGGTTGAACTAGATGACCTCCTGAGCTCTCTTCCAACCCTGATATTCTATGATTCTATACCTGCTTATACCATCAAGGCGGGCTCCAGGATGGCCTCAGTAACAGGGCACACATAGGCTGCAAAGTTGGAGTTGGAGGTCCTGAACCTCCTCTCATGGGATCTCAGGTTCACTGGCTATCCTCTGCAGCAGCTCCTAGTACTGTCTATGGAGGAGTGGTGGAGATAGTGAGGATAGAGTAACTGCTTCATCCAGGTCAGATTCATCTTCATCACCTTCATTGAGGATCAGATTCCAGTCAGTATCTGCAGACTTGGATCAACATCTTCCACCTCGTACTCTGACAGATGCTAAGCAGGTGAGCTATGGCGTGACTCAAAGATGGATCCAGGGCATCTGCCACACAGGTCCCATGGGGGCCAGTAGGCTAAAGGAGGAGTTAATCGTCTCAGGAGGACCATGGGGAAAGCATAATTGCAAGAAGGGAGTCTATAATTCCTTGATTGTGTCAGGACTGCGATTAGCTGGAACATATGATTTGTCCCAGTCTTGAAATTGCTCTCTCCCTATTAGAGGGGCAGCCAGTACCAGAGGGCAGACATCTGCCCAAGGGCTGGAGAAGAGATGACTCCTGTGTCATCAGTTTCATCCTCTGGTGTGAAATGGCCCTAGGCAGGATGGGCCAAGAAGAGAGGGGACTGAGAGTAAGGAAGGAAGATATCCTCCGGTGAAGTATAAATGTCCATATGTCTTGGTGTTTGGGGCATTCTGATGAATGGGACCAATGATTTCAATGCGTCCTAAGAGTTCACAGTTGGGTGGTTCTTCAAAGGAAGGGCCTGGTACTACACAGGAGTCAGGTCCTGGACTGATATGGGTATGTCTACACAGCAACCAGACATCTTGCCAGCCAATTCGGGCTCGTGGGGCTCAGGCTGTTTTACTGCTGTGTAGACTTCCAGGCTCTGGATGGAGCCTGGGCTCTAGGACCCTGTGAGGTGGGAGGGTCCCAGAACCTGGGCTCCAGCCTGAGCCCGGAAGTCTACATAGCAATGAAACCGCCCCATAGCCAGAGTTAGCTGGCATGGGCCAGCCACAGGTTTTTCTTTGCTTTTCTTTGTAGACATATCCTTAGAGCCAGTGGATGTCAATGCCTGAGGGTTTTCAGAGGTCCCAAGCTCTTAAGATCCATGAGCAAAGGCTTACCCAACCTGGATGGGATCAAGAAGGGATGTTATCTTTTATGAACAGACTTGAACAGGGATCTGTCCTTGTGATCATGAGAGTAAAGCCTACTCTCCAAGGAAGCCCTAAATCAGGAGTCCTTGGGCTTAGCAGCAGTAGCAGCCTCCACTCCCAAGCTTGTTCTTGGAGCGGCACTGCTTAACTGATTAGGGGTATGGAGCTTCCATATGAGGAGAGATTAATAAGACAGACTTTTCAGCTTGGCGAAGAGATAACTGAGGGGGGATATGATAGAGGTCTACAAAATCACGACTGGTATGGAGAAAGTAAATAAGAAAGTGTTATTTACTCCTTCTCATAACACAAAAACTAGGGGTTACCAAACGAAATTAACAGACAGAAGGTTTAAAACAAACAAAAAAGTATTTTTTCACACAACACACGGTCAATCTGTGGGACTTTTTGCCAGAGTATGTTGTGAAGGCAAGACCATAACAGGGTTCAAAAAAGAACTAGATAAATTCATGGAGGGAGGATAGGTTCATCAATGGCTATTAGCCAGGATGGGCAGAGATGGTGTCCCTAGCCTCTGTTTGTCAGAATCTGGGAATGAGAGACAAGGAATGGATCAGATGATGACTACCTGCTCTTATTCCCTCTTATGCACCTGGCATTGGCCACTGTCGGAAGACAGGATACTGGGCTAGATGGACCATTGGTCTAACCCAGTATGGCTGTTATGTTCTCAGGACTCTGGGCATAGTCCCCGGTATGGGGAAAGAACTATACCATAAAAGCTAACAAGACTCAGTACAACTATTTACAACATCTATTTAACACATTATAGACAAATCTGTGAACATAGGGATTCTGACTCAGGCCATGCAGCGTAAGAAGAAACTGGAGAGGCATCAGTCCCCCACTCCTCTTATGCCCTTGGTCTGGAGCACAAGAAGAACTACTGTGTATGTGTGGGCCAAGGGACACAGCTTGTTAGAATTTCCAGACTTGGAACCATGATGCGCATGCAAACCCACAGCTGTAATACACATAGGGACCAGCACTTGAAAAAGAACCTGGACCTCAATCAACTCATCAGTTGCATGAGTGTATCTAACCGGAAACTGGGGACCTAGGACTCAGAGTAGTAGGGGAGACAGTATTGTGTGAACTAACACTTATGTTAAGTGTGATAGAAAATTTTGCCTGGAGAGCTAAATCTGAATTAAACAGCGTAGGGCTGTAGGAGTTTCTTTTTTTATTATTATTCTAAATCTTTAAGGAAAGTTCCTAAACTATAAAGAAGGGGGAGTTACTTGCAATAGATTTTCTTTGAAAATATACATCTTGAATGGATTAACAAGCCTTGGAGGAACTCCCATATATGTACATTTAAGCAGCTGCACTCAACAAGGAGCAACTAATATTGCCTCCATGAAATATTCATGATGTCACACATTCCTTTCAAATGGAAAGTGAAAATACTCCCAAAGTAGCCAATTTGTTGAATAACGTTTAGAAAAACCTCAAGTCTGTTGAGAGGGTGGAACAGGTGAGTGGTAAGCAAGAACGTGCTTCTCTAAAAAATATTTACAAATGAGAATTTATACACCAACTCTTAAAATACTAATCATAATGCATGCCCTGTCACAAATCTAAAAAAACTAAGATATTATTAAAATTAAAATTTAACAGTTTGCAAAAGACAGTAAGAAACAAACAGGATGACTATTATTTGAACTGTATGATTTGGATATTTTCAAATATATAGAGAAATAGGATACCTCTGAAAAATGCCGAGAGAGCGAGAGACACACCCCCAGAAATAAAATTTTAGAAGACAGGACAGTTTGAGCAACTCTAACACAGAAAAAGATTCTGTAACTCTGTTGAGCCAAATTTGGTTTCTTGTCTGAAGGATTAATCAAACCAACAATGTCTTGGTAAAAGTGTGCAAAGACCACGTGGAAGTTTAGCAAATCTAATTAACGGACATAGGTTAGAAAGCTAGCTACTCTAACTGACTTGGAATGACATTCAAGTTCTAGGTAACTGTATTAAACTGTGAGAAAGGTAGTCAGCCAGTTATTTAAACGCGATTACCCATGAAAAAAGCAAAACCTACTGAATCAATATTAAATGAAACAGAAAACTGGGTGTGCTTTCTAATAGCTTCAACAGACCCCAGAGAAAAGCCTAGGAACCTTTTCACATTACATTTACAGGAAAAAAACTTCACAACGGGCAGGACGGTTAAGTGAAAAATATTGGCAGGATAACTGTTCATAGTAGGACAGTCACTACATTTGGAAAGTATTTAGGAATTAGTAACTCCCCTCTTATTTGAAGAATATAATGTAAGATTAATTATCTTTTAGACAATCTCATTATCTTGATTTGATACTATTACTACCCAGTGACTGTTTTGTTTTTTAAAAAAATGGGAAGTAGATTGTTTTAAATCCATTACATATTTCAATAACCCAATGACAAGCTTTAGCAAAGAATCTTGCCTATATTCAGAAAGTTCATGAAAGGCCAAAGCAGCTGTAAATGAACTTTAAGAAAAGTTGTTTTTCATTCACATGGACAATAATTAAGGCAGTCAAAGCAGTTTTTTGTGGATCACTTTCTATTTGCAAATTATATGCCCTCCTGGTTACACCCCTTTTCAGTATCTAAGTACAATTTCTGTTCAAAGGGAGGCTGAAGACATCACTAGGTAACTGAGCACTCAAGAATCCAGACTTCAAGGTACAGATGTGCTTTTTGAAAGGTGAGTTGAGTTGAGTATCGTTACAGAAATGTGTCATTCCTAGTTCCTCAGCATGTGTGTAAATTCATCCCGTCTCCCCCGTTAAAAAGTCTCCTAATTCCATACATATTGATATTTCAGTGAAGAATGCTTCTTTTTCCCCCACTCCCAAAATGGATCAAAGCACAACACAGTGTCCTTTCCTTTGGTAATCACAATATTAGTCAGTTCTGAGAAATATATCAATACGTTCCACATTTGGACCTTCTAGCATATATGTAAAAAAGTGCCCTTCTGCTACAGCACTCTCAAAGCTATTCTTTATCCTTTAATCAAATAGATACAAAATTTAATGTCTACATTTCCACTGAAAAATAAAAGTAAATGTGTTGGGCTGGGACGGGGAAGGCTTTCACTTTTCCATTTTATATCTCTGTCTCCCTACAATATCTGAACTGGTTTTTTGTTTGCTCTTCTCACTCTGTTTCTTTTTGTTGAAGATAATAAATGCAGCACAACATGTTAGAGAGTCTAACAACACAGATTACTTAGCATACCTTCAAAATATGTTTAAGATGCATACCAAAACAAAACCAACAAGACTGTAAGCCTCTTTAGAGAAAGTAAATAAAATGATTTACCTAGCAGCACAATCATATGCCAAGACATCAGTTTCGGCAAGAAGGTCCCCATCAGTCTCATGATCTCCCCCATCTGGACCCAATTCAAACAACTGCAAAAATAAATAAAATATTTATCCATATTTACAAATTTCATTCTACCATTCTCATTTGCTTGTCATTCTTTCTTGCCTCTCTCTATACGAACACTATTGAACAGTGTACTACCATTAGTAAATATAAAAAAGAATAGATATTTATTTTACAGTAACTGTAGTACTCTGAGTATGTCTGTGTGGATCCCACTCTAGGTGACTGGCAATCAGTTTCTCATCTAGAAAGTGGCATTGAGGAGTCTTATCAGCTAATAACTAATGACTGTAACACTGCCTTTCCAACCCTTGCTGTCAAATCAAGGGCATGGAGAAAATTACTCCAAAGCAGCTGCTTTGCACATCTCAGGTATGGGGATATTTCTAAAACATGCTCAAGAGGCAACCTGAGCTCTCACTGAACAAACCTTAATGTTTGTTGGAAGGGATACACCATCCATGTGACAGATTCATATACACTGGGAAATGCATTTAGTTATTCTTTGAAAGCAGATGGCTTAACTCTTTAGCAGTGCTACTTAGACCAACAAAAAGATGGGAGGCCATGTAAAGGTCTCTGTTTTAGTGACTATAACAAGGACCTAGAAACCTTGTTACAAATCTAAAGTACGGCCTTTTTACCTCTCTTGGACAAAAATGGGATTTTAGAAAGAAATCTTTAGATTAATTGCTTGGTTTAAGTTGAAATGTGAAACAACTTTGGCAATAAACTTAGAATGAGGTCTCAACACCACCTTTTTGATGTGATTAGCCATGAAGGCTTGGAGTTCACTGACACATCTGGCAGATGTAATACCCACCAAAAAGGCTATTTTGAGAGTAAAGTGGTTAAGAGAACATTCAGAGAGGAGGTTCAAATTCAGATGCTTGAGACCTGCGAGGTCAATGTTGAGATCCCAAGAAGGAGGGTGCTCCCTAACTGGTGGGGTAACTGTGATTCAACCCTTCTAAAAATCTAGAAACAGAAAGATGGGAGAATACAGAGCATGACTGAACCAGAATGTGGCATACTGAGATTGCTGCAAGGTGAACTTTGATTGAACTAATGGAGAGTCCAGACAGTTTCAGTCGCAGAAGGTAGTCAAGGATCTTGGGGGAAGGGGCCTTCAAAGGGTCATTGTCATCCCGGGCTGTCCAGATAGCAAATCTTTTTTCACTTGGAGGAGAACTAAGAGGATTTCTTATACCTGTAATGAACAGTCTCTTTAGTAGCCCTTCACCAGCCAACATCCAAGCTATTAGGTGTAGTGATTGTACATCCATACCCAATCTGTCCACAGCTCTGTGATGTTATGTTTGGACAGTCCTAAAGTGATACAAGAGCAGAGAGCGGACATCTGGAGAAAATCTGTTAGCCAGAATTGTGTCTGCCAATGAGCAGCTATCAGGACCAGTGTGGCTGCATCCTGATTTTCCCTATAACCCAAGGTGCCAAGGGCATCGACAGAATCGTATCTCAACAGCATGGTATGAGAAACACATCTTGAATAGATCTTAGGCTCAGGCACCCACAGAGCCACAGGCAAAACTCTGCATTCTCTTTGATGGCAAATAATTCTGTGATATTCTCCACTGCTGAAACATCAGTGAGAGGACGTAGCTCTTTAGAGATCATTTATGATCGGTGACACACTGACTGATGAGAAAGACTGCTAACTTGTTGGTCCCTGGAAGACCACCAATTGGGGTTATCCCATTAAAGTGACACCATGTTCATTTTCTGGTTGCCTTGTAGTGATGAATGGGCAGCCCTCTGCCTGTTTACATAATACATTGCAGATGTGTTGTATATAAGGATCTGTGTGACAGAATACTTTAAAGCTAGAGGAATGCTTTGGAGGCCAACCTAATTGCCTTAAGTTCCAGGACGTTTATATGGAGTCTCACGTTCTTCTTGGACCATATGGGTAGGTCAGTGGCCTGTTAAACCCCGCACTGTGAGTTCAATTCTTGAGGGGACCGTTTAGGGATCTGGGGCAAAACTGGGGATTGGTCCTGCTTTGAGCAGGGGGCTGGACTAGATGACCTCCTGGTCTCTTCCAAACCTGAGATTCTATGATATTTTATGCATTTAAAAAGAGGTGTAGGGTGATCCCCCAACTTGTTCCTGGAGCAACTGTGACAGGCATTTTTATAGATGGATGGGTAGAGAACATTCTGGAAATACATCCACCAGTTTAGGGATAAAAAGATATGAGCTGGGACTCCAACATGTGCATGCACTTGATGTTTTTTAAGTTGATACACAAAGCTCAGACAGTCCCACAACAGATGTAAGACATGTCTGAATAGTAGTGTCACCTAAGTGAAAATCGACACATTGGCTAAAAGTTTGAGACAGGTTTGCACTGGGGTTGATTGAATAGAATGGAAATTCTCTTACAGAAGATGTGCATTTGCCAATTTGGAAGTGATTAAAATTTCTATGAATTCTACTGTCTGCGATGGTCGGAATGACAATTTGTTGTAGTTTATCAGGCCCAGCTCTTTGACCAGATTGAGGATGGTTTTCAGAGCTGCGGTGATATCCTGCTGCTTTAGATCAGCCAATCATCTAGATATAACTAGACCCAAGACTTTGTTTTCTTAGATTCATCTACTGCAGCTAGACATTTAATACTCTCTGCGCTGTGGCCAGATCAAGTGGCTGTACTTTGTATTGATAATGACTGGGCCCTACTGTGAATCACAGATACTTCCTATGGGTCAGATAGATTGAAATGTGGAAATATGCTTCTTGGAGGTTCAAAGCTATGAACCAGTATTGTGCCAGTAGAGAAGGGATGAGGAAAGGCAGCACTGCCATTCTGAATCTGAGACAGAATATATATTTGTTCAGTCTTCTGAGGTTGAAGACACGATGAAGACCCCCTTTCTTCTTCACAATAAGGAAATAAGGGTACGTGAATTCCATAGGTATTGCCTGAATGGCTCTTGGGCAAAGCAAGGAGGCCACTTCTTTCAGTTGACTCTTGTGGGAAAAGATTCCTGAAGAGGTTGAGGTAGGGACTGGAACTGCATCACATACCCACATAAGAGGACTTCTAGTATCCATTTGTTGGCTCAGGTGTGACTCTTGACCTTCAGGTCAAACCTGTTGTCTCAAAGATGTTGCAGGGTGGATGGTGACTATGGCAGAAAGTGACTTCCTTCAAAGCTCTAGGTTTCTTCCCCAGAGAGCCCTCGCCTCTATAACATGCTCTTGCTGAGAGTGGGAGGGTGCCCTCAGTCTGGGCCGATGTTGGTACCTGGAAGGCTTCTACCTTGAGGTCAGGGTAAAAAAGCCTAGGGATCCAAAAGTAGCCCTAGAATCTTCTAATAATTGTAAAGTCTCAAAAGTGAGGTTACTAAACAAGTCAGTTCCTTCAAAGGGTAAATCTTCTACGGTATGTGTACCTCTTCTGGGATTCCTGAAGCTCTCTTCACTCTACCAAGCTCTCCTCACTCTACTCTATGGCCACGGACCCATCTGGAGTATCAGAAACATCCATAACTGCTCATATAGAGGTCTTTATCACTTTCCACCGTTCAGAGATTACAGTCTTTAATTCCTCTCCGGGCTCTGGAGGAAGCTTGTTCATGAAGGGAGATACTTTGTCTCGTGTCAAAAAATTATATTTAATGTACTACACTTAGTAATTCACTGTGTATAACAACACTTAGCATCTTGCTGTGCGTAGTGGAAAAGCAAGCTTTCCTCCCAAAGACATCCAACTTTTGGGGGGTCTTTAGCTCTGGAAGTAGCCTCTGATGAGCCAAACTGTCAAGCTTTCTGCTGCACTGCAGAGACCGCCAGAGATCCAAGGACTGGATGTGTGCAGAACTGTAAAGCCTTTCTGTAACACTTAATATCTCTTTCCCACTTGGTTGCTAGTTGGGAAAAAAGGTAGCAGGAGCCCTCCAGCAAGCTTTAGCTGGCTCTAAAATGCTTTTATTTTTAAGCGGTGCTAACCCACCAAGAACAGATGATACCAAATAATTTAGGGGCCATCTCCTTGATCACTGAGGTCTCAATCTCAATAGCATACACAATTTTTGAGAAAGCAACTCCTGAAAGACTCTGAAATCATCCAGGGCTGGTAAAGGAACAGAAAAAACTATATCATTAGGAAGGATAAAGATCTTTGGGAAAAGTTGAAGGTTACTGGTCTGGAGGCTGGGAACCTGACTCTTCATCCATCTATTCTTCATCACTAAGCCAAAAAGTTTCTGAAGGAGGTCTTGAAACTTAGGCCACAGGAGAATAAAACCAGCTACATTTTCATGATTATCAGGAAGCAGACCCAATTCTGGAGGATGTGCCCTGGAAAGCCCATTATGGCCCAAATGGGAAGTTGCATGGTTTGCTTTGACCAGGTTGGGCCACTGCCATCCACATGATGGATAAAATGGGGCTCTGAAATGAGTGTTCTAGTCTGGAACCATCTCCTGATCTTGGAGAGCGGGGAAGTGAAGATTGCTGGTTGGATAGGGGTGGGGGTGTTGATATGGTGCAATTAGGAGAGTGACCAGAGTAGAAGATCTCCTCTATTGGTGGTGGTGATCTCTGAGGTGACGTCAGTATGGGGAGCTGAGATCTTTAAATTGGTGCCAGATGAAGTGCCCTCAGTAGAGAGGGTGATACTGGAGAGAAAGTAGCTTCCATCAGTAATAAATCATCAGGGAATATTGGTGCCTTAACTGCCAATGCCAGCTCTGATGTCAGTACTGAGATTTTCAGCACCGAGGCATCTATCCCAGTCCCAGGTTCTGGTGTGACCTTGAGGCCCTTTGATGCAGAGTCAGAGATTGAACAGCGTCACTTGCCCCTATAGTATGAAAGGGCATTGTGCTCAGTAGAGCTAGGAGAAATATTTTTGAAAATTGTTTACTTGCTGGAAAATACAGCTTTTGTCAACTCTAAACTATTCAAGAATTTGACCCAAAATTGACCCAAATAGTTTTGGCCAATCTTTTTTGGGGTGGTGGGAGGGGTAGATTCACAAGGGGACTTAAGCACTATTCACAAAATGATTGGAGGAAGAGGAGCCTCCTTTATAACCTTTACCCCAATAATTAGGGAAGTCACCTAGATGGGGGGTTCAAGTCCCTGAACCCTGAAAGGCAAAGTGGGGGGACTTGAACCTGGGTCTCCCACATACCAGGTGAGTGCTCCAATCCCGGGGCTAAAGGTTATAAGGAAAGCAAGCAGCAAAACCACCACCGCTACCTTCTCCTCCAGCCGTTTTGTGAATCTAGACATTGATTTTCTTTTGCCTTTATTTTAAAAATGCCCAGAAACTAAACATTTCATTTCAGCACAAATCAAATTTAGTTTTTTGTTGACTTAAATTTGCTGAAATTTTTCAGAATTTTTAGTTTCGGTTCAACCTGAACTACAATTCTCCCCCCCCAGAATTGCCTGTGAACGAAAATAAAAAGATAAATAAAATCAGTTATTCACACAGCTCTAGTGCTCTTTTCTTGGGAAGAGAGCAATAAATAAATAAATAAATAAAAGAGCTGCTCTTAGGCCACAACTTTCCCTTTCTTTGGGGAAGGCCACTGCTGGGAACCCTGGTTAGTCCGGTGCTCTGATACCTTTCCACAGCATGGTTCCAGTCTTCAATGCCAGAGCAGCCATTAGTACTGAAGTGGTCCTTGGCTGCTGTTACTTATAGCTTGTGGGTGCTGGGTCAGATTTTTTTTTTTTTTTTTTTTACCAGTACCAGTCTTGGAAGTCACACCCAAGCTGACAGACTGGGACACAGAGGTTGATGCCAGTTCTTCTGGATGTGAACTTCCTCCCAAACTGCTCCAGAAGATGTAATTTCAGCCAAGTATCGCTGAATTTTCATGAGCTTGAGGAAAATGATGGGCAGATGGAGCATCAGTCGGGCACATGGCTCTCACTGACAAAACAAACAATGGCTATGATCGTCTGTAAGGGATTGAAACAGTCACAAGACAAGCACAGGGTTTAAAGCACAAAGGTTTTGAATCCACCACTGAAGAGGTGTTGGCACAAAGCAAAAAGCTAATTGTTTTCCTCCTTCTTAAGGGGACTGAATTTAAGGAAAGGTTTTAAAAGAAAAAGAAATAAAGGGGGAACTTACAGGAAAATAAAGCTATAGGAAATGTGCTAGGAAGTAGCAGGCAGACAGAGTTTGGGCCCGCCTCACTGTCATGTACAGTAAGATGGAGCTGAGAGATGCTGGCAGGTGCTCTGCCCATTATGCTACCTGGTGAGGAGGCTCAGAAGCATGCAGGGCACAAGTGCAACCCAAAAAACCACTGTTGTTCAAAGATATCACATGAGGCATATGCACACCTGGAGAGTGATCCACAGAGACAAATGAAGAATCTTAGCTCTTACTGATCACTTGTAGTTCTGATTCTCTGCACCAATCCTAGTCATATGGCAATCCAATCTGTTTATATGAGCACAGTTTCAGTTTTCCCCTCTAGAAATATTATTGATGAACAGAGCCTGTAAATTTCCTTAAATAGAGCCTCTTAATAATCCCACTTGTTTGAAAGATGAAGAGATCTCAGGCAGCATAACTAAGTAACTGATGACATCTGAATGACATGCTGCGAAGCAGAAAAAGCAGGTTTTAAGTAAATTAGATAACCTAACTTGTTCCTTTCCTTTCAACATCCTCTGAGGCATTTCTGAAATCCCTATGAACAGGAATTAATAATTCATCAGTATAAAAATCATTGAATGACACAAAACGCATATTTATGGTAAGATTCATTAACTCAGCAAAGTATGACCATCTTGAAACCTGGACTGTATGAAGTTACATTTGAGTAACTCAATGAAGACCTACAAAGTGGAAAAACATGGTTTATGCCTTTTTGCTTTTGTATAATGGGTAAGTTCTTTTAAACAGTTTTTTTTTTCCTGTTTTTTTCCTTAAAAATATCAAGTCTTTTCTTCGTGATGCATTAATTGAAATCAGTAATTTCAATACTGACACCAATGGGGCTACTCAGTGCGTAAAGGTAGTCACAGGCATGTTTCTAGGATTGGGACCTAAGATTGTAATCATCTCTGTGTGTTTGCATAGGGCCAGATCAACTTGTAGGTCAATGAAAACATTTAGACGACAGTGAGTTCTTCTGTCATGACTAGGAAAGACGACGGGACTTTTTGGAAGTTATCACATTATCTTTCTGGAAGCTTACTACTGCTGCTTTGATGGATTGATTCCAGAAAATTATGGAAAGCTTTTTGGAGAACCTATGTTGTCTCCATTTTCACATAATCAAAATAATCACGAAGAATTATCATTAGAAAAATCACTTGATTTTACTGCATAATTTAGCAAATGAATTGCAATTATTAAATGCATTATTTTAACCGAGTGTTGCCCTCAATTGCCTTCTTTTGGAATAGCCTAGTACTCAACAGAATTTTGTTTATAGTTTTTAGCATGTTTTAGTTAGATGGCAACCTGTATAACCAAACCTATTATTTAGATTTTAAGCTTTGAGGTGCCTGATGGCAGTATTTTCAACAACACTGCAGTGGGATTTAGGGGGAAAAAAAAACAATATAAGGGTCACCCATCCCCAACTATAAGTATGACAGCATGCTCTTATTCAACATTAAAGTTTCTAGTAGCCCAAGCTGTAATGTCTAAGAAGAGTATCACCAAAATATCGTCTCTTCAAAAATACGATATGAATTCTCCTTTTGTATTGAATGATACAAAAAGCACTTCAATGAACAAAGTTTCTAATCACTTCATCCACATCAATGAAGAGCTCCAAAAGTTAACAGAAATGCTACTTAGGAATTTAGGACAAGTGGTAAAGCATTTAATTTAAATTTGGCCAGGACTTCAGTGCCAATCAATACCCCTGTTCTTGAAAAAGTTGCACAGGATTTTAAAGATGAGTGGCGAAGCTCTCAGTTTTATATCTCCCCCATACTACCATCATCATGAGGCACTGAATCAATACTGCCTCAGTGAGGAGCCCGATTCATATTCTTCTGTGGGTTTTTTTGTTTGTTTGTTTTTTGATGGATAGCTTTTACAACTGTACAGCAAGGCTCCTTTCACATTAGTAAAATCATTAAAAAACCTTATCAATTCTAAATTACATTTCTAAACCCATGATCTTAAAACAGTATGTTTTGAAAGAGATCGTCTCTTACCTTTATTTTAGCAGTGTATTCACCCCTACCTCCAAAAAGGCCAAGACCACCAAGTAAAATGTCAGTATCGGCATAGAAACGGATAGCTTCCACTGAATGGGCTGAATAACCCCAACCTCCTCCATGACCTACAAGGAACAAATAATTATAGGTCTATATAGAACCAGATTTGTGGAATGAAATTCTGTTTGTTGAGCAACATTATACTGAGTACATACTTTCAAATCTGTTAACCACACTATAATCTTCTTTGGAATAAACTTTCATTACTGCTTGAGTCTCCTCCTCTGTATTTGCTACACCCATTTTTAAGTCCTGCATAGCAGCCAATGTATCAAGACAACCTGAAAGAAATTAAAAAGAAATATTCAATTTCTGTAACTGGAAACCACAGTTGGTGGAACTATGATGGAAAGCTGAATGCTCCTAAAGAAAAAAGGTATCAGCAGCACCATCATCTTGCCCCTCACCCACATAAGCATACTGTAGCAGAAGAATAGAACTTTGCCTCCAATTATACTTGAAGAAGTCACTGTGGTAAAATATACAGCCTTACCACCGAAGGCAACTCTTTTTACTAAGAATTTGTTCTCAATAAACTAAGAAATATTTGACTAAACCTGTTATGTGGCCAATGGCATAGAACCTCTCAACAACAGCCTTACATACACATTCCTCCTTTGGCATCAGGTATGCTTTATATACATAAGTAAAATGAAGAGTTAAAGCAGAAGTTTCTCACCTGACTTTCAGTCTCTACATATTCTTATCAAATGGGTCAAGAATCAACAGTAAGATCAGGATGGAGAAACAACATGTAGAAAACAGATTAGCTGCAGGAACAGGCATCCTAGCTGAAGTTAAGTATAGCTCTATGCACTTAATCCATTTGAGAGAGTCTCTGCTTAGAAATAGAGCTGGTCAGAATTTTTCTGGCAAAATTAAGTTTCGTAGGAACATGCTGATGTGCTAAAGTGAAATATTCCAAGGTCAACAGCTCCATGGCTGGAGTCTTGTCTCTGGGGGCTGCTAAATCCCTTTCTCCATGGCAGACAGCCTCCCACCTCTCCAGGCGGGTGTCTCAGGCATAAAATGTCAATTTTTGTCTATAATGCTTCAAGGTAGATGCCTTCATTGAGTGAAGGAGAATTATCAGCATTCTGTATGCATAAAAAAGAGTCTATACAGATTAGGAAATTATCCTCCAGTCAGATTTAGATTCTGCAACTGACCTCCATTTTATAGGAAAAGAGGAAGCAGGTGAGGAGTTTCCTTGGACAACTCTAGGAGTTCTAAATACTGTTGTTGATGTGGCCATGTGGCAAACCGTGAAAATATTTTCCCTGTCTAACTGGTGCAATATAAAGGAGTTGTTTATTCTCTTGACACAAAGAGTTCTATCTTTGCATGGCCAATCAGTGAAAGCTGTCACAAAGGAACAGAATGTATGTAGAAGTATGCATTCTTCAAATTTAGAGCTGCAAACCAGTCATTTTACAGCAATGAAGAAATGGAGATCCCCTAAAGTGGTCATCCTGAACTTCAAGTTCTTGATTATCTTATTTGTTCCTCAGGTATAGAATGGTTCTCGGACTTCCTACTTTCTTGGGGATGAGAAAACAACAGGTGTAAAATTCCTGTTCTTGGTGTTCTAGTAGGACTTATTCTATGGTACCTTTGACAGGAGCAAGTCAAATTCTTCCAGGAGGACCTTCTCATAAGAAGCGTTCCTGCAGAGGGAGGGGAGGACAGTTGTGAGGAGGCCTGGTGCCAAACTGGATGGAAAGTGGGTCAAGGACAGTCTCCCAGATTCAGCAACTGGAAATAATCACACATCAGGTGGTGTAAAAGAAGGATAAATGAGGACTGAAAGGAGCGAACAGAATGGAATTAGATGGGGAAAATAGGTGTGTGTGTCTATTGGGTGCACCATCAAATCCACTTCTTACAAACAGATGAAGTGGTCTGGGGTTGATGATTGTTGAGGATGCTGGCTCCTTTATTGTTGTTAAGGCCTCCTATGATAGGTGGGTCTTGAAAGGGACTGGAATCTTCTCTGTGAAGAGAATCACTGCCAAATTAAGACTGTCCCATCTATAGAACGTGAAATTGGGTAAGGATGGTAGGTATCTATAAAAAAGGTCAAGGGCTAAGAAAGACCACAAGATCTAGCAGTGACCCTAGTGGACTTCATTTTCTCTAGCACCATGTTATCTGCACCACTGAAGGGGTCGTGGTCTACAGATAAGGCCTCAATGTTTCCCAGACCACATTAGGAATACCTTGCCATTATAGCCTGGCAACTTCCCACTCTCATGTCTAAGTAGCCTGAAAAATAAAACCTGAATCGAAAGTCATCCAAGTCTTCTACCTTCCCCACCTTTGGGTGCTGAATAAAGAGATCTGGGCCATTTTAATCCATCCTGGGCTACAGATACCACAAGGGAATTGGGGACAGGGGTTACCCCAAAAATGGAATTCCTCAAAGAGAACTGGGATACATACAGTGTGTTCTACTACAGACCTATGAGGTGGAAGCCGGTTTCAATCACAACTTATGGCTAATGGGGATTGTGTTTTTTTTTTCCCTTCAGCCTGGGTCTGTAAGATGCCAACAAGAGATCTGTTGATTTCCACTGTACAAGTACCTTTTTCCAGATTTAGGCTCTTTATGTGAAGATGGCAAACTGTTTGAAAACATCAGGTGATGACATGACAGTAAATCTTACGTTTTCATCAGGTGAGGTGATCTCTACATTATATCCATCAGCAGATTGGTCAGTGTCCTAAGGGATACCCTCTTCCAAAATAACCCATATCCTAGTCTTCCATTAGTCGATGTGTCAGGTCCCTGAAAGGGACAGCAAGCTGAACTGGTATAATTTGTAGGTATCAGAACAGCCAGTACTAGTGCCAACAGTTGTGGTGTCTTCACCAGTGCCAAAGAAGTGGAGACATCTCTTCTAGAGTGCGAGTCAGATGGTGCCCAGGGTTTTAGCTTAGCTGCTTCAAAATGGGCCTAAATTGACCCTTGTATGAAAAGCCATGTAAGCAGCTATACAGGATCTTGAAGCATCTCCTTCCAAGAGACATCTGGGATAGGGTGAAAAATGGGCTGAAATGTACTGAGACACAGAGCATGGCATTGGGGACCCATGAGCCTGCCTTAGAACGCACCAAGGCTGTTCCTTACTACTTCCATAAACTGGAAGAATCTGGCCAGAGGGCTGGGAAATGGGCTGTGTCTTCAAGAGAGGATACCAGGATCCCTGCCAGAAGTACTAAGACATGGAGACACAGTGTCCTGGATACTGGAAGAAGATCGAGATCCTCTGACATCAGTGCCAACTCATCCTACACAGATTGATTTGGCAGCAATGGCTCCCAAATTGGGATGCTTGGTGTAGAAAAGTGGGTAAGTTCTCTCATGCCAAAATGTTTCCTCTTCTCCTTATTTTTGGAAGAAGTTTTGTGGAAGTAGAAGTCAGTGCTAAGAAATAGGGTTGACACTGGCACAGAAGCAGATAGTATACCTTTTCTGGGTGGTTCTGATACCAAGGCAGGAGCAAGTGCCAGAATAGCTGGTGCCATCAAGGTTGCCATCACTGTGAGGTCATGGGGGCTTCTCTTGGGTATGGTGCTGCAAGATGCTGACATGAGATAGTGCCTCTGGCAGTCGGTAATGAAAATAAACCCAGATCCTGCAGCCAACTCTGATACCTGCAAGTGTCTCATAGGCACAGAAGGCAAGGACGTCAGCAAAATATAGGGATATGCACAAGAGACTGTTCTGGGGGCAAATATCTTGGCTTCAGGGCCTCAGAGGACTTACAGGCCTGTAGCCTCAAGTCCCTGCAGGTCTGAGGGGTGAATGTCTTCGAAATGACACATAGGGCCAGAAAGTGAGACTCCTCCAAGCACACCAGATATGTGACATGTAAGTATTACCATGGGGAAGAAAACCCAAATGTACAAATATGGAAGGGGGGATAATTGGCCTGGCAGCCGCACTGCTGAAAAGGATCTGGGAGATGTGATGGATCACAACTTCAGCATGAGTCAACAATGCAATGCTGTTGCAAAAAAAAAAAGCAAATGCAATTTTGGGTTGCATTAACAGAGGCATAGCATACAAGCCACAGAAGGTGATAGTACAGCTCTACTCAGTGCTGATTAGGCCACAGCTGGAGTAGTGTGTCCAGTTTTGGTCACAGCTGTATAGAAAGGATGCAGAGAAATTGGAAAGGATCTAGAGGTGAGCAACAAAGATGATCAAAGGGATGGAATGCAAGCCATATGAGTAAAGGCTGAAGGAACCAGTTATGGTTAGTTTGGAAAAGAGGAGATTAAGGCTGGACAGGTGTGCCCTGAGCCCCACCAGAGGGCAGAAACCACAAGCTCCCCTCCCAGCCAGTCTGTTATGAGGAGAAGGGGGCGGGGACAGCAAGCCCCGCGAGCTGCACTTTTAACTGTAAAAGAGCTGTATGTGGCTCACAAGCTGCAGTTTGGCCACCCTGTCATACAGTCTGACCTGTATAACACAAGCCACAGAATTTCACCTAGTAATTCCAGCATCATGCCCATATCTTGTGGTTGAGTTGGAGAATATTCTTAGACAGACATCTGATCTTTATTTGAAAGTTTTAAGTGATAGAGAACAAAAAGATCCCTTGTTAAGTTGTTCAAATGGTTATCCTCATGGTTAAAAATGGTTATCCTCACTTTAGTTTCAGTTTGAATGTGTCTAGCTGGACATTGTTATACCTTTTGTTCGCCAGATTACAGAGCCTTCTATTAAGGGGAAATTCTATTTTACCTGTGAACTTTCATTCTAAGACTCTCCATATCAGACAGTTGTCAGTCAGCATGCCCTATCTCATACAACTGATATATACAACACACACACAGCTCGCATTTGTGTATATATAAAAAAACAGAGCTCTCTCTTCCTCTGGAATCTGCTACAACATCCTACAGAGGGTAACTTTTACGCTTGGGTCTTAAAGGTACTTCTGAAGAGCCATTTGCCCGGGGGGGGGGGGAGTTCCTGTCTTTGGAAGGTTGCAACAAACAACATTTATTCTGTTTTTTGAACAATCTACTAAATACATTTCCAAGACCATTTTGTATTTGCTACTCTAACCGTTAAAGCAGTTCACCCATAGCCTAAGCCCTGATAGCATTGGCAGGAAGACTGAAAAGGGGGACAAACCCATTTGATTTGATTACCATTAATGTTTGGCAAAGGGGCTACAAATGTTGGAAAAAAAGGAATCAAAACAAAAAACCTGGAAAGCCACCAGACTAAGTACTGGTTTCTTAAATTGAGGTCTTCTATCCATAACTCTGTCTCCATAATAGTACTAAGACACAAAAGATAAATAAATAAGTGTTTTCCAACAGCCTGAAGGCTATAACTGAAGGGAAGGTTACTCACCCTGTGCAGTAAATGCAGTTCGAGATTTGTGTGCCAATGGGTGCTCAACTTCAGATGTGCTTACACCCAATGTACCTTTGATCAAAATTTTTTGGTAGCAGTCCCCAATTGACCTGCACATGCACCCTACGCTTCCTTGTACCCTGCACTGACGCTACAAAGGCCTGTGCAGTCAAATTGCCCTCAGTTCCTTCTCCACCGCAAAGTCCCCAAAGGAAACTATGAAGAGGAGGAGAAGGAAAGACTGTAGTGGAGCATTCATGGTGACACACATCACAAAGAATCCCGGTTACTGCAAAGGGTGAATAACCTCTCCCTATTTGAGTAGTGTCCCCATAGGTGCTTCATTTCAGGTGACTACCACGCAGCATTCACAACAGTAGGAGGGGGATTTGGAATCACGTCCAAGACTGACAACAAGGCTGTATTTCAAAGGCAGCATCTGATCTTGAAGACTAGACTACTGCACAATTTCTAGAAAAGGTATGTACTGACATCCAAGTTACAGCCTTGCAAATGTCCAGAACTGGAACGTGTTTGAGCAGCATCACAGAGGTAGAGCGAGACCACCTAGAATGGGCTAACATCTTAAGAGGGTGAATTTCAGCAGATTTGTAGCACTATATAATACAATCAGAAATTTACCTGGAGAACATTTGGGTGGAAACTGCTGAACCTTTAGACAAACCCACAATGGATACACACAGACTGGGTGAGCTTCTAAATTACTTTGTTCTGCCCAGATAAAAGGCTGATGCCTTCCTAACATCCAAGGTGGGAAATGGACTGAATACGTTTTGGGGAAAATATCAGAAGATGGATGACTGGGTTAATATGAAACTCAGACAACAAACTCAAGTTAAAGTTTTGAATGTGGAAATAAAGAAACTGTGTCCTTGAAAAATACTGGAAATGTGGTCCACCATTAGATCTCTTATTTCTTCAACCCTTTGAGCAGAGGTAATAGACACAACAAGGCAGCTTTCATAGATAAATTAATGAGGGAAGAAGAAACAATTAGCTCAGAGAGAGGATTCATAAGGCATTTAAATACTTGGCAGTGGGTTCCTTAACCTTGAGGGGGAAAATTACCTAATCTTCTGAGCAACCTCAGTTGTGGGATAAGCAAAACACTGAATCCCTCAATCAAGCAACAAAAAGCTGTTATGGCTGTCTGGTATACCCTGATGGAACCTGAATAATCCAGTCTTTAACTCTAGAAAGTCGTCCAAAACAGTCGAGAGGATGAGTGAGTAGGTGGAGAACATCTCTGATCACACCTAATGCTGTATCTTTCCCAGTCATGAAGGTAAGTGAATCTTGTGGATTCCTTTCTACTGTTCATTAATACCTGTTGTACCACCTCAAAACAGGAAATCTCTAGGCCTGTAGTCCATCAAGGAGCCAAACTCTGAGATGAAGAATCCTCAGGTTGGAGTGAAACATTCATCCAGCATATTGAGAAAGGAGATGAAGAATGGATGGAAGAGTGACTGCTTGACAAACAGCTGGGTGAATTAGGTAAGGATACCAGATCTGTCTGGGCCATGTGTGAACTATTAATATGATTTTAACCTTGCCATGCTTGATTTTGTTTATCACCCTCAGAATCGGGGTGGTGGAGGAAATGCATACAGAAGGCATCACGTTCAAGGAACAAAAAAGTGAGGCTCAACGAGTGAGGGCCTGATCACCCTCTCCTGCCCTGCAACAAAATCATCTGCATTTCTTGTAACAGTGGCAAAGAGGTCTATGTCCAGAACTCCCCAATTCAGAAATATTTGATTGAGTATTCAAGAGTCCAACTCCCATTCAGTCCTGGGAGAGGTGTCTGCTGAGATAATAGGCCATCGTATTTCGTACCTGGGAAATAAGCAGAAGTAGTTACTCACCTTATGCAGTAACAATGGTTCTTTGAGACGTGTCCTCCTATGGATGCTCCACTGTAGGTGTGTTTGCATCCCTGTACTGATCGAACAACTTCAGCAGCAGTGTCCGTTAAGCCTACATATTCACTGTCTCTCCTCGAGCCCCACCACAAGGGTAGTTACCGTGCACAGGCTAACTCCACTCACTTCCTTCTCTACCACAGTCATTGCCAAGAACTCCAAAACAGAGGGGAGGAGGGTAGATTGTGGAGCATCCAGAGACACACACATCTTGAAGAACCATCATTACTGCAGAAGGTAAGTAACGTCTTCTTCAAGTAGTGTCCCTATAGGTGCTCCACTGTAGGTGACTCCTGAGCAGTATCCCCTCTGGAGGGCAGGGACTTCAGAGTCAGGTCAGTTATAGATGACAGCACTGTGGAGCCAAAGATGGCAGCAGAAGCAGAGAACTTCCAGTGATCACATAATGTTCGATGAAGGTGTGTACTCATGCCGCCGCTCTACAGATCTCTGAGACAGGGACATTCTTGAAGAAGGCAATGGATGAGGAAATTGACCTTGTGGAGCATGTATGAATGGTATCTGGAGGGGTCATATTGCAAACTTGGTAACGTTGTCTAATATAGCTCTGAAAGCCTTTGGGCTGATATTGCCCAGCCCATAAAGGACAGGAAAAGTCTGGGGGACTTCCTGAAGGCCTTCATCTTGCCCAGGTAGAAAGCTAGGGCTCTTCTGAAATTTAGAGTATGTTATATAGCCTCTCTGTTGTCTCGGTGAGGCTTGAGATAGAAGGTGAATCAATCGGTTCAATTTAAGGCCATCATCCAAGAAAGGCAGCTAGCAGCAAAGACAATGCTATGGTTTGCCCTTGACCAATATTGCTGCCAGATCCATCTCAATGGCAGTAGTGATGTGACATGCCTATCAACTCCCAACTCCTTCGGGAAACCTGTTGGGTTTCCCGACGGAGGTGCAGGCAATCATCCAAGATCTTCCCTTTGAGGGCATTGAGCTCTTTGCAGAGAAACTGTTCATGACGTGACTTGGGCAGCTGCTCAGTAAAACTGTTCAGTTTCAACTAATTCTCGTAATCATATTTTGCTATAAGCGCTTGGTAGCTGGTGATCTGAAACTGAAGCATGGCCGAGGAGTACATCCTCCTCCCAAATAAGTCCAAACGGTAGTCCCTATAGTAGGGAGTGGACCTCATGTGATGTTGACAGCCATGAGAATTGACAGCATCCACTACAATAGAGTTGGATGGAGGATGGGATAAGAGGAACTCTGTTTCTCTCGCAAGGATATAGTATTTTTTGTCTTCTTGCTTGCAAGTCTGTGCAACCCGACGCTGGAGTCTGACATATGGTTCTCGCAGGGTCGAGAAGGGCCTCATTGATAGGGAGGGACAATTTTGAAGAGGAAGATGAATGAAGGATGTCCAGGAGCTTGTGGTGCATATCCTTGACTTCCTCCAAAGTCCTGGACACCATGGCTAAGAAAGTGTGTCTCAGGGGCTCACACGTGGGACTAGAATCCCAAGATGCATGGGGGGTGGTATGCAGCCCAGAGGTCCCAGTATGGACACTTGGGTGGTGATGCCTATGGATGGCCGTAAGAGGATGGCACCAGTGGACCATCTGAAGATATGCCCATGGGCCCTGCTGGTATCGGGCCCCGTAGAGGGTTTGGGGGTAGTACAGAGATATCCCCTCCTCTGGTTTGCTATCTGAGTCCGCACTGGAAAGCAGGGGAACATGGCAAGGCAGTAGGGGAGATTACTGTGCTGGGTAGAGACTTGGTGCAGAAGTCCCAGTGCCGAGGAGAAGAGACTCGGCATGTCAGTTACACGAGGATCCTCGAGTGTCGGAATTCCAGCAGTGCCGACTAGCTCAGTGCCACAGTGGTGCTATGGGGGACAAATCTTGTTCACACTGGCCATTCAGGTACAGAATGAGGCGTCAGTACCAATGGGACATCGTGTACCAGTGGTGCCTTTGAGTGTTTGGTCCTGTCCTTCTCCTTAGGTGCCGTTGACTCTGTGCCCATACCCACTAGGTCTGTGGGCACATCAACAGTGCCTGTTACCGTAGTCTTCCTTGAGCCATGGGTACCACGCTTCCTTGGGTACCAGGCTTGGCCTGTCTCAGTGCTGATGGTACCATGGTTACCAAGCACGTTGGTGATAATTTGCAGCGAGCTCGCAGCTCACTCTGGGGACTTCACACTCTCTTTTTTGACTTACAAGAGAGGTTGGCGGAAGATTTCTTTACCCAAAAGCCCTTGGATGTTGAGGGATGTGGGGAAGACTCATGTCTGTGTGGAGACTCTTGGCACAGGTCCAGAGAATGTCTGAGTGCTGCCTTCATGAATATAATCTTCGGCCTCAGTTCTCTGTCCTTGGGAGACAGAGGTCTAAGCTGCTGACAGAAAGGGCACCTTTGAGGAATGTGTCCTTCCCCGAGACAACAAATGCACTGTGAATGCGTGTCTGTGATGGGGATACCCTCACTGCAGGCGAGGCACTTCTTGATGCCCATAGAACCGAGCACAGGCCACTGGGGAAGGAAGGACCCCCAGAAAGAAGGATGGAAATAAATAAATGCATATATAAGCCCTACGCGCTGACTAGCCTTGTGGCAGGACATGAGGAGAGAGCGCATATGCGGGCATAATGGACAGTGCTACCGAAGTTCTCTGATCTGCAACACAAGGATGCAAGCATAAACTACAGTGTAATACCGATAGGGACACTACTTGAAGATGAAGCAGATTTTAGTACACAGTTGTCTAAGTAGCAGTTCCTGAGTTTTATTGCTTCAGCACAAAGAGAAGGCAATCTGGCCCCTCCCCATCAATTGATATAGAACATGCAGGCTGTGTTGTCTGTCAAGAGCCTTATAGACTTGTTTCTGATTACAGTTAGGAAACAGACAGAGGCATTCCTGACTGCTTCAACTTGAGGTGGTTGATGTGCAACAGTGCCTCTTGGGTTGATCATTTGGCCTGAGTGGTACAGGCCCTAGATGTGCTTCACAGTCTATCAGTGATGCTTCTGTCATTATGGTGATGGAAGGAGGAGTTTGAATGAAAGAACTCCTGCACAAAACCTGACTGCGACTTGCCACAAATTGAGTTGTAGAAACAATTCTGAGCCAGCCCTGGACATATCAAAGGTGTAGCCTTGCACGAAGCATCAAAAAGGTACATGCTGCCATGTGTCCGAGCAATTGCAGACAATTTCTTTGTGATGTGTATCAGTTGGTTTGAATCTTTGAGATTAGACCTATTAACACCAGGAATCTGACTGTAGAAAGGTAAGGCCTGGATGATATTGCATCTAAGGAGGCCCCTATTTGTTGAACTGCAGTCCAAGTAGATTTCTCAACACTGAGCTGCAACCCTAGCTTGTGGAACAGAGACCACTCTTTGCGATAAGAATGGCAAACCTGATTGTAAGATTGGCCCTTGTATAGCCAGTCATCAAGATATGGAAATAGCTTATTTCCAATGCCTGGGTATAATTCTGTGACCATTGCTAACACCTTTGAAAACATCCTTGGGGCAGAAATGAGGCTGAATGGGAGCACTCAGTACTATCAGTGATCCAGACCTATCAGAAACTAAAGAAATTGCTTGCAAAATGGAGGAATCACATATGAAAATAGGTGTCCTGAAGTTCAGGAGCCGAAAACTAATCCCCCGGTTCCAAGGATGGGATTTTTGCTGCAACAGTCAACATTCTGATTTCACAAAGTTGTTTAGGAGTCTTAAATCTAAAATTGATCTCCATCCTCCATTCTTTTTCAGGGCCAGGAAATCGTTGGAGTAGAAGCCCTTCCCACTGTGCTGAGCTGGAACATTTTTACAGCACCTACGCAGAGACGGGAAACGACTTTCTGTCTTAAGAAAGACTCATGAGAGTGGTCCCTGAAGAGGCGTGGGTAAGAGGAAAAGGAGGTAAAAACAGATGGAATACCCTAATCTTGCAACTACCATCTGTCTGATGAAATCAACTCCCATGCAAACTGAAAACGGGAGAGGTGGTTTCCAAAAAAGGAGGGAGGCGGCAGAATGGTGCACATGCAGCTCAGTTCTATGGGATGTTTCAGGACCACGACCAACTTGTCATAATTGCCGTTTATATGTTGATGGGACTTAAGTAGTCGACACTGAAGAAACAGAGAGTTTCTTTATGAGTGCTTCATAAGGTCTCTGAAAAGCTGAAAATTATGTGGGGCAGGATCTCCTGAGATCTACTAAACCTTAATTTGTACGCAAGTGTGTAAATCCCAAGAGATCTCAAGGTGGCTCTGGAATACTTTAGGGCAGGGGTTGGCAACCTTTGGCACACGGCCCATCAAGGTAATCACAGAATCATAGAATATCAGGGTTGGAAGGGACCTCAGGAGGTCATCTAGTCCAACTCCCTGCTCAAAGCAGGACCAATCCCCAATTAAATCATCCCAGCCAGAGCTTTGTCAAGCCTGACCTTAAAAACTTCTAAGGAAGGAGATTCTACCACCTCCCTAGGTAATGCATTCCAGTGTTTCACCACCCTCATAGTGAAAAAGTTTTTCCTAATATCCAATCTAAACCTCCCTCACTGCAACTTGAGACCATTACTCCTTGTCCTGTCATCTTCTACCACTGAGAATAGTCTAGAACCATCCTCTTTGGAACCACCTCTCAGATAGTTGAAAGCAGCTATCAAATCCCCCTCATTCTTCTCTTCCATAGACTAAACAATCCCAGTTCCCTCAGCCTCTCCTCATAACTCATGTGTTCCAGACCCCTAATCATTTTTGTTGCCCTTCGCTGGACTTTCTCCAATTTATCCACATCCTTCTTGTAGTGTGGGGCCCAAAACTGGACACAGTACTCCAGATGAGGCCTCACCAATGTCGAATAGAGGGGGACGATCACGTCCCTCGATCTGCTCGCTATGCCCCTACTTATACATCCCAAAATGCCATTGGCCTTCTTGGCAACAAGGGCACACTGCTGACTCATATCCAGCTCCTCATCCACTGTCACCCCAGGTCCTTTTCCACAGAACTGCTGCCTAGCCATTCGGTCCCTAGTCTGTAGCGGTGCATTGGATTCTTCCGTCCTAAGTGCAGGACCCTGCACTTATCCTTGTTGAACCTCATCAGATTTCTTTTGGCCCAATCCTCCAATTTGTCTAGGTCCCTCTGTATCCTATCCCTACCTCGCACCCTATCTACCACTCCTCCTAGTTTAGTATCATCCGCAAATTTGCTGAGAGTGCAATCCGCACCATCCTCCAGATCATTTATGAAGGTATTGAACAAAACCGGCCCCAGGACCGATCCTTGGGGCACTCCACTTGATACCAGCTGCCAACTAGACATGGAGCCATTGATCACTACCCATTGATCACTACACTACCAATGATCACTACCATTGAGCCTGATAATCTAGACAACTTTCTACCCACCTTATAGTGCATTCATCCAGCCCATACTACTTTAACTTGCTGACAAGAATACTGTGGGAGACCGTGTCAAAAGCTTTGCTAAAGTCAAGAAACAATACATCCACTGCTTTCCCTTCATCCACAGAACCAGTAATCTCATCATAGAAAGCGATTAGATTAGTCAGGCATGATCTTCCCTTGGTGAATCCATGCTGACTGTTCCTGATCACTTTCCTCTGGTGTAAGAGCTTCAGGATAGACTCTTTGAGGACCTGCTCCATGATTTTTCCGGGGACTGAGGTGAGGCTGACTGGCCTATAGTTCCCAGGATCCTCCTTCTTCCCTTTTTTAAAGATTGGCACTACATTAGCCTTTCCACTGGCGGGCCACAATGATGTCCTGGCCGCCACATCTCACAGATCCCATTGGCCGGGAACAGAGAACTGTGGCCACTAAGAGCTGTGTGGGGCCATGCCCACGGACGGTCAACATAAGCAAAATATCTTGTGGCCCGCTAGTGGATTACCCTGATGGGCCACGTGCCAAATGTTGCTGACCCCTGTTTTAGGGTATGCAAGTATTTGTCTTTGGATTCCACAAAAAGTTTGAAACCATTGAAGGGAAAATCCTCAACAATGTTTTTGACCTCCCTTGGAAATTCCAAAAGCTGAAGCCAGGATGCTGTGCATATGACCACTGCTGCAGCATCCCAATGAGACCTGAGAAGTCGTTCTGGCTAACAGTTGCCCCTAATTATAGCCTAAAACTGCTCACTCTGTTTAGTTGGTAAATGTTCAATAAAGATGGAGAAATTGGTGTAATTTGAATGGTTGTATATAGCCATGACAGCCTGACAATTTGCTATTCTAAATTGAAGTATTGTGGATGAGTAGACCTTGCAGTCAAATCAATTAAGACATTGTTGACCTTTATCGTACAGAATGGCTTTAGCATGGTATTGCCTGCCACATTCAACCACTCCCTCCACAAACAGGGAGTTGGGTGCAAGATGGGTAAACAAGAATTCAGAGTCCTTAGTCGGGCTGTAATATTTTTAGCAGCCCATTTACACATTGGTGGCATTGTTGCCGGTGTCTGACAGATGGTCTTGGCAGGATCCAGCACAAACCTCACTGGTGGGAAGGGCAACATGGGCAGAAGGAGACTACTGAAGGATACCCAGGAGTTTATGCTGTGACTCTTTGACCTCCTCCAAGGGGATCTGTAAGGAGTATGCAATATGTTTCATTAACTCCTGGAAGTCTCAGAAATCATCAGTTGTAGAAGGTCGGGGAGAGAATAACTGCCTCATCTGTAGAGGAGGAAGAAATATTTGTCTAAGGCATAACTTTCTTATCTCTCCTAGCTTCCTGTTTCTCAATGGACTCTGGACCGTAAGAGAACTGAGGCGGGATAGACAGGGTAGACGGATTTATTCTTCCGTAGACCCTACAAGACAGACTATGAGCCTGTGAAAATTACTGGCAATATGCCATCCAAGGATCCCACTATGCCCAATGAGCAGATCCATATGACACTTTGGGGAGGCATCCACTTGTGCTCGAAGCAGGACATGGGTGCATGGGTCCGTGTTTTATGTAAGTCCTGCCTTTCTACCACACTCTGAAGATGTTGGAGAATTGAGCAGTACCAGGGAAAGGTCAAATTTCAATTACCATAGTTCCACCAGCACAGATAGTATTTCGGCAACCATTAACGAGCGAGACTCCAGTTTATGCGAAACAAGGAGATCTCTGGCATATCTGAATTCCTGTGGTACTAGGTAAGTTTGAAGTACAGGGTCATATTCCACTGTCAATTCCAAGGACATAAGCTGTTCGAGCCCTCCGGGTAGATTAGTCAATACTGATAAGAATGTTTTAAGGGGCACCAAGATTGCATAAGATGCATGCCGTTTACCCAGTACTGAGGATGTCTTTGTTTTGGAGGGCAACACAGATACAGATGGTACCAAAAGAATTCTAGGTATTACCTTTTATAGAAGAAGAGTGCTTAAACTCCTTTGCGGCTGAGCTCTGCTTCTGTGGTACAGACGGACTCAGTACAAAAGCATTTTTGATGTTTCTGTTCTTAGAAGAGACCAGAGGCCCAGACATGAGGTCAGTACGAATGGTGCTTGGAGCCTCAACAGTACCCAGAGCAGGACGTAAGGTCTCTGAAACAGTCTTAGTTGGAGGAGACAGAGACTTCAGAGTAAGCTCCTTCTGAGGAGAATGGGCTCTCCTTTTTTAGGTCTTCTCTGAGGATTTACCTCCAACAGATGCTGGTGAACGTGCTGAAGTCAAAGGGGCACAATGTTCACTCCCAGGTCAATGTCTGAGGTAACTGGATGGGCATCCTGGCCTAGATCTGAGGCTGGATGGGGAGAATGCTCCATTGTTAAGAGTCTAAGTCTTATCTCACGATTCTTCCTAGCCCTGCCCTTAAACCCAGAGCAGAACTTTTGAGACCAATTCCTCTGAAACAAAATAAATAGAAATGAGAGACAGAGGCTAACAGACTATTTTTGAATAGAAAGGCATACTAATACTCTGTCTCAGGCTGAGGTGGATGAGAAGGAACTGAGAGCAATTCTACCATGCAGCCCTATATAGCCTCTGTGCAGGGCATGAGGATCGTAGGGCATATATGCAAGTCGAACGAGCACTAATACAAAAAAAACCTCTGCTCTCAGGTGTATGGGGTGTAAACACACCTGAAGTGGAAAACCCCTGGGGACACTACTCAAAAACAACACACACACACACACAGCAGAGTGCGTTTACTATTACTTTTCAGCTTTCTGATTCATCAACCATAAATTTATACCTAGAATGTGCAAAGCTGCATGAGACCTGGTGGTTAGAGCTTTGGATCCTGTCGGAAGAGCAAGTTCCGGGCTTAGAATACTACATCGCGATTGCATGTCTGGAGCTGAGGGAAGCCTGGAATCAGCAACAACGGCATTGTAACTCCACAGTTCTCTAGTATTTGGTCGAAACCTGACCCAAAAACACAAGGTTAAAAAAAAGATTTCAATGTAGCAAAAAAATTAAATTTAACATAACAAAAAACTAACTGAACCTATTTTAATATCTAAACTTGCTAAACTATTTTAATATCTACTGAAAACTACTTTATGATAGTTCTGACTAGTAGGGAATATTAGGATTGTAATCTACTGTACCAATGAAATACATGTTATGCAAGATAACCACTATTTATTACAAAATATAACAATAGCCCCAAACATTCTTAATAACCTTAAATTCAAACTACATTAGATTATTTAAATTACAGAAAATCCAGAAAATATTCTAAGCATATCTCAGAGCTAACAAGAGACATTAAAATGGTTGCTGACTTCAGGAGCTTAAAATCTAATAATAGATGCAATACAACAAGTGACAGTACCAAAACAGTAGGGGATGAGGCAAAGAACAGCAAGGGTTTCAACTGAAAGTCATGAGGCTATGCAGTTTTGACGCATGTAAATCATGGGGTTGAGGGGTCAAAATATATTTTTGCTTTTTTTTTTTTTCCAACAGACAGTACCTTCTTGTGGATAACCCATATCACGAGGTTTTTGGTTTGTTTTTTTTTAAAGGGAGAATGATCTGAACACAGTAACTTAGCAATGGATTATAAGAACCTTCTATGTGTAGGAGCAGCATGGAGTAAGATGTAGAAAGGGAATGAAATGAGTGAGAAGTATTTGTTATCAATGGTATCCCAATGATGACAGTTAAAATTGACACTGAAATTATTTCACTGCTCATCAAAGCATGTTAGTAAGGAAAGAACAATCATATTTTGAAGACCTACAGCATCTTTTTCCTCTTCATCCGATTCATGAAGATAAAAGGGTAGGTGGAAACAAACAAAGCCCTAAGAGCATATAAAAGCCACATGAAGGGAAAGTAGATCCCATAGATCCAAGCAGGTCATCTAAACAGATCCCACAGATTTCAGCAGGGCATCTAAGGCCCTATGAAAAGGATCCAGTCCTGAAGAGCCCAGATGGCCTTTCAAGCCCTGCCCCCTAATCAGACTGCATCCCTTCTAAACAAACGCGGGCTAACTGGCTTCCTCCCTGGCTCTATAGCTGCTACTGCTTGTCCTTCCTATAGATTTTTTGACTCAGGCAGAAATTTATGCAACACTTCCACTTGACTCATATTTTCAAGATTTTCTTCACAATCTTGATGGCTAGAAACTTCTCTCTAAATGAAAGCTGCGATTCTGATGTCATCGTAGAGCCTTAAGCATATACCTATTGTCTTAACTCATCTCTGTTCATAGGTGTATCTGAACTCTGATGAAGGGAAGTCTATCCTGAAGAGCCCATCAAAGTCCACATTGTCATATTCTAAATATATGAAGGTTAGTTACCTGTAACCGAGGTTCTTCAATATGGACTCTGCATATTCACACTCATGGGATGCTCTGACTGGTGCAGTCCAAATGGTAAAATTCTACCAGCAATAGCTGTTGAAGCATCCGTGCAGCTCCCTTGCACTCTCCTCCCTACCCCTACTGAACTCTTGAGTTCTAGGGCAAGAGTTTAAAAGGAGCGTGATGACCCACCACCTCAGTTCATTCAATTGCAACCCTCAGCCCTCTGGTAAGTAGGACTCTGAGGTAGCGGGGAAAGGTGGGTGGGGAGTGTGACTATCCAGAGTTCATCTTGAAGAATCTCAGTTACAGGTAAGTCAACTCCATTTCTTCCTGTGAATGTCCACTGCGTATTCCTACCTATGGGATGCATTAACAAGTACTCTGACCAAGAGGCATTCTAGTTAAACAAGGAGTACATGACTGCCTTGCCAAACTTTGCATCAGATCTAGATTCCAAGTCTAAAGAACAATGATTACTAAAAGTGTGAACACAACTATGGGTTGCTACTGTACATATCTTCACCAGAGAGTTATATCTAGAGAAAGCCATACACACTGCCTTTGATTTAGATGAATGAGTTCTGCTGCCTTGAGGAATGGATAATCCCTTCAATTTATATGCTTCATAAAATCTAACCCATCTAGAGAGATTCTGTATATAAACAGCTTTTCTCTTGTTTTTTGGTCAGCAAGCTATGAACATTTTGGAAGACTGTCTAAATGCTGTAGTCCTGTCTAAATAAAAAGACAACACTTTCTTCACATATAACACGTGTAATTTAGCATCCCCATCATGAGTACGGGGTTTGTGAAAGATGACTGGTAAAATTATAGACTGATTTATGTGAAAATCAGAATTTTTTTTTGGTAAAAATTTAGAGTGAGTGCAAAGGACGACTTTATCCTCATGAAAAATAGCGAATGGTAGATCAGTCATTAATGCATGTAATTTACTTATGCATGTGGCAGAAGTGATTGCTATCAAAAACTTTTTTTTTTTTAACAGACAAATGAAAAAGAATGGGTTCAAAGGGAGATTCCATTAATTGTGTTGTAATACATTCAGATTCCAAGAGAGCACAGGAGTTCGTACTGAAAGATACAAATTATTAAGGCTTTTTCAAAACCTCTTAACTGCATCTCATTAGCAAAAACTGATTTTCCCTCTACAGGTACATGCTATGCTGATATGGCTGAGAGATTAACCTTAACTGAAGATAAAAAAAAGACATGTTTTAAATACAATAAATATTCAAATACATAATTAATTGGTGCCATATAAGGATCCGTGTTATACATGGAAATCCACAATAAAAACCTCTTCCATTGAAGACTATAGCACTTGTGTGGATTCTTTTCTAGACTAAAACAGTCTATTCTGTACTTCTAATGAAAGCCTTTCTTCTAGCTTATCTAAAGATCTATTCCCTGCGTAGTCAAGTGAAGGGACCAAAGGTTCAGATACATAATTTCACAGATATAATGCTGTCATATAGTCTATTACTAACAGAATTGCTTTGTTTTTGAGCTGAGGTAGAAAATACATTAGAGCTCGTCTGATTGTTCTCAGTTCTAAAATATTGGATGTGTAAGTTTCTTTGATGAACAATGATCTCTGATCAACAATTCACTGATCTGATGGGCTCCACATCCTAGGGTAGATGTATCCATGGTCAGTATTACTGATGATGTAAGAGAGTGAAAAAGTACATCTTTCATTGCATTTTGATTGTTTGTCTACCACATTAAATGATGATACACCTGATGTGGAAATACTGTCTAAACCTGGTTTGTAATTCTTTGCTAACTAGTGTTGAAGACCTCATCTGAAGACTAGCATAAGGAGTCACTGCTGTGGTTGATGCTAGCAGACCCAGCAACTGAAGTATGTAAAGAATCAATTGTCTCAGTAAGGGGCAGAGGAAATACATGTGTCTTTTTATGTTGATCTCTCTCCCCTCTGGGAGAACAGCACTCTTCACAGTTGAATCTACTATGGCTCCTAAACAAGGAACCCTTTAAATAGGGTTTAGACATGGCTTTTCACAGTTTATCTGTAATCGCAGACTGACAACTAATGAATATATTTAATTTACAAGATCTCTTCCCTAGATGACCCTTATTAGCAAATCATCTAGGTACAGGTATAGATACATCCCCTGCCTTCTTAGGTATACTGCCACAACAGGCAGGCATTTTGTAAATGCCCTGGGTGTTGCAGATAACCCAAACAGGAGGGTCTTGTATTGAAAAATGGTCGTCTCCAACAATGAAACAGGAAAATTTCAGTGACATGGTTTACAGAAATGTGGAAGTATGGGTCTTTTAAGATCAGAGCTGCAAAACAATCCTGGAGGGAAAGAGAAGGTGTTAGAGACAACATGCAGAAGTGAAGTTCCTTTATATAAAAGTGTTTAATTTCCTTAAATCCATATCCCTTCCCTCTGTGATCTCATGGAACTACCTCTACTGCATCTAACTATAGTAGAGATTGGAAATCCTTTTTTAGCAAATCAAGATGACTGATCTCTCCCCAAATAGGAAGTGGGTGGGTTGTTGGGGGGAGAGGTTCTGAACTGAATTGTGTAACCATATAAAAGAGCTTCTAATATCCATCTGTCCAATGATATTAACTCCCACTGCTAAAAAAAATGGGACAACTAATCCCCAAACTGTGGATTAAAGAATGCCCATACGGGCTGACTTGAAGCTCTGTGTCATTATGTTAAATCTGATCCATCAGAGGCAATGCAGAAGATGAAAATGACAAAAGTTTCCCTTTATTATTACGAGGTTTAACTTTCTTCCTCTATTGATGTTGATGCTGTATGTTTCGGATGAAAATGATATGCCCTTCTCTGGTACCTGTAATGATGTGAAGGAGACAAAAAATGTGGATATTGCCTTTGATACCTGTTTAATGAAGTAGAATATAATTTCTTCCCTATTTAAGGAAACCAAAAGATCTAGCATATCTTACATTTTTCATGCTCTCAGGTACCTCTTTAGTCTGAACACTAAACAGACGTTCTCCTTCAAATGGAAGGTCCAAGAGCCTCATTTCTGTCTCATGAGGGAGTCCCACCAATCTTAACCAGGTGTCTCTCTTTAGTGACACAGCCAAAGCTACTGATCTTGCTGAAATGTCTGAAGATTCAAAGCCACAGTCAACTGTTGCTTAGCAACATTCAGTCCTTCAGTCAAAATAGCATTTGATAATCTTTGGTGTTCCTCTAGAAGCACATTAAAAAAAGGATATTTTGCTCCAGAAATGGTATTGGTCTCTTAGCCATGACAGCTTCATAGTTGGATATGCATATGCTGATTTTCTCTGAAGAAAACATACTTCTTCCTAACACATCCAGTCTCTTCCCTTCGTCATCCGATGGAGCAGTGAGCTTGGGCACTTTTTGATCTGTGAAATGCCACTCGTGAATTAGGAGGCTCGCAAGTATGAAACATAGCAAGTCCTTCTTCAGGGAACTGACATATCAACTTTACAGAGAAGCTGTGTGGTTGACATATTTCATAACAAGGGAAATATGATTAGTTATCTAACCACTGGCCCCAAAATATCAGAGAGGATGTGATGATTCCTACACAAAAACAGAAGGAATATCTAGCATCTTTGACATTCGAGATACTAATTCTTGAAAGGCTATGCCATCTTCTGATGGTGATAATACTGAGATGTCCTCCACATTTCCATTTGGAGAAGACACATCCCTTAATTCTGAATCAGAATCTTCTAGCTCCAGCTCGTCCTCATATTTTACCAATTTCCTTAGGTGACTTCTTCTGAGGAAGCTGTACTGGCTGGTCCTTATCCCTTGGATTCAATAACTGAATGTCCTCCTGATATAGTCTTGCTGAAAGTCTGTCCTCACACCTTCCTAAAAGGTGCCTGAAATGGCCAGTGAGACCATCTTACTAAAGGAGGTATCTGCCACTCAGGCCAAAACCCCCATGGATAGATTGAGCTGGAAATATCTCTGTGCCTGCAGATCCTGCACTGAACTGATTTTTTTTTTTTTCCTGGTTCTAATCTGTGATCTGTATTTCTCTTCAAGCTCCAAATCACTCGAGGCTCAGACAGGACTTGAGACAATACCTCCTTGAAATGGAGAGCAGAGAGAAGTTCTTCTCCAGGGATCATGAAGGGATCTTAATAGAATGCAGCAGCACAGTGCTCCTGATCTTTTCCTGTTCTTTGCCGACTCTCAGAAAAGCAGTCACTTTGACTGCTTGCAGCAACCCAAGTGATGTGTCCTAAGAAGCAATACCAGGCTCAACTGTCAATGGAGCCACAGATGGATCCATATGATGAACTACCACTTTAACAGTATTGTGCTAGTTAACAAATCCTCATCAGTTCTTTTAACTGGATCCTTAGATCTCACCATGAGAACAGGCTCCTCCAGATGTGATATTGTCAGATCTGTACAAGGACAACTCCCAACTCTGAGCTGAGATTTTAAGTCAGATCCTGGCTCTATAATGAGATTCTGTCCTTGTAAATGCTACTCTCAGACTGGTTCTTTGTATTGAGGCTGACACCAAGGAGATCTGCACATTTTTTGGTACTGCAACCGATTCTTTCTGAAATGGGACAGCTATGGGAACAGAGTTTATCACTGATCCAAAACTTTTCTTTTTTGGATCCTTAACTATGTCATATCTTGCATCTGACATAGAAGCTGAATCTGTTTTTATTCCCCAGCTGAACTGATCGGAACTACAACCCTCTCTGAGAATCTGCTGCCACGGTCAGTGCTTCCTGCAATAAAACTGACTGGAGCCTATTTCATCTCTCTCACTCTTAGTCCTTCTTCATGCATGATTGGATATTCAGAGGGAGAATGATCTTCCCCCAAACATGCCAAGCATCTGATATGTGCATCTGATGCTGAGAATACTGCCGGTCACGAGAACCATCTTTTGAATCCAGGCTTGTTAACTTCTGATCCAACATGTTATCCTTTAGCTACCTACCTCTAATAATATATAACTATAAGCACTTAGGTAACAACTAACCAATACAAACTACCTAGCTACTACTCCATAAGGATCACGCAGTAACAGTGTAACCGTCCAGCTGATCATGGTGGAAGGAATTGAGGTGGTGGAACTCCATGCAACTTTTAAACCCTAAAACATCCGGCGGGGAGGGGTGAGGGAAGCACGCAGAGGGACCAAGCCACACAGACACTCCAATGGTTACTGCTAGTAGAATCCTACCATTCAGGCTGCACTGGTTGGAGCATTCTATGAGTGGGAACATACACAGGCACTCAAAGGAAGAGCTATAATCTATTTGGAATGTCCTCTTATTTTTATGTCTCAAGTATGCAGAGCTTAGAAGAGTACCACTTCTTCCCCCTTCCTATCAGTTCAAACTCCAATCAGTGAGACTGCTGAGGAAGATCCTACAGTAACTGAATCGAGTGATTAAGACATAAACAAGCGGTTTAACTGTTGGGCAAGACAAGAAGATTCAGATACACGATACGTTGTGGAGGAACAAACAGTAAAATCTGAATATGGCTTGAACACAATGAAAGGAACACAGATGGAGGAATTTAAGATTACCGAATATTTTGAGCCTGGAGGAGTTGTTGAAAATAACAGAGATCAACTGATGTGAAGAGAATTCAGGAGGAAAAAGAAGCAGCTCTGTTTCGGCCATGGAGGTTGAGCTTAAGTGGACAGCCAGCCATCGAAGAAGAAAAACAGAGATAGAGTTTGTCACAGAGTAGCTGGTTGCTGTGGATAGACTGAGCCAGTTCCCCTGAACTGGAGCAGGTAAGTCCAATTCAGTTAATTAAAGAGTGCTAGCCTACACCTGAACCTAAAAAGGGCTGCTAACAGGCAGCTGGAGGGAGGAAAGACAGATAGGCTGAGCCGTGGAGAGGAATGGATAGAGCGAGCTAAGCCTGGGGAGGAAAAGCCACACTGGAGTGCAGTTAGCTCCTATTGTGCGTCCCTAGAGCAAGGGGCCAATAGGCTCAGGGAAGCAGACCTGTGGCTGCTGTTCCAGGATGGGAGCGAAGCTGATTAAGGCTGGGAAGCTGCCAGGAGCAGGTGTGCTAGAGACCTCTGGGAGGGCTGACCCTGAAGCCTGGGGCCAAGGACTGAGCTGAGACTGTTTTCTGTTTGTTTGATAACCTCTGTTTAAAGAAATAAACCTCCTTGAAAAGAGGGGCATGACAACACACGCTTTGGAGCCAGGGAGAAACAACAGCCCTGGCAACAGATACAAAGGAGACCGAACAGATGTCTTCTTACGATAGGTAAGAGAAATGACAGTTGAACCTATGTGAGCAGATGATGCTACCCAAAATTGTTCTAATAAATTCAATCTTATTTCTATACTGATGCCCCCTTTCTGTGACTACAAACCACACTTGCCTCCAAATAACATCATAAACAGGATCCAGACATACTCCAAACCCTTGAAGATCCTCCTGTTCAGAATCATTAAATGTCTTGCAACTCCCATCTACTTTATTTATCAGAAGACATTTAAACGGAGGCGGTTCTGACATAGAAGCAGGGACCAAACCTGGAAAAAATAGACAAATAGTCCATCTGTCACATGCTAGCCTCCATCTCTGAAGTAATACTACTACTACTATAAGGAAAGTTCACTCATAGTACAATATTTCATAGGTGTGACGAGATTTTTTAACTGCGCTGGAACATTAAAAATTTAAGAGTACCTTGGAGGATTTTTATTAATAATAAAATTACATTTGTAAGTTAATTAGGATACCACATACAATATAAATACCTTAAAAGTAAAATGGAGTGTCATAAGGTAAGAGTTTACTCAATTTGCATTTTTTACTTATTACCTCCACTGCTTGCACTGTAATGTTTCAAGTCCCTTCACTAAATGTATGTTAAATGAACTAATTTACAATACTGTTGAAGAGCTCTTACCTATTATATGCCTGCTTGCAAAGATCTCTGACGTAGCTAGAACATGAGAGTTAATGAGAGCTTCATCAATCCGAAGAAAAGTCTGATCTCCACTTGCTCCAATCCAAGTAGCTTTGCGTCCATATTTAGATCCAATATTAGGCATGGATGCTGGCTTTGCATTCCAGTATGGCATATCCAAAATTGGTCTGCCAAGCTGTCCCTTCTAAAGCAAGAATTCAGTAATTAGTAAATACTAGCAACAATAGTTTCAGATGGATAAAATAGCAGTTTCAATATACAAAATGGAAAATTGGAAAAAGATGACCCATTTAAAGTTTACTTCATAATGCCATCAAACTGTGGCATGTGGCCTCGGGGGAAGGGGCGGCACAGGGGGTGGGGCCACAGGTCAGGCACCACTGACCCCTCCCCCCTTTCCCCCACACTTTTAGGGAGTTCCAGCACTCCTGGGGTGAGGTATTATCTTTTATTGGCCCAACATCAGTTACTGAGAGACACACGTTTTTGAGTTTATACAGAGCTCTTCTTCAAGTCTGGGAAACTAACTCAAAATATGGCTGCTAAATGCAAGGTTTGAACAGATTGTTTAGCATAAGTAATTAAATATTTCAAGGGACCATTCAAGATGAAGTGGCTTGTTAACACCACACCAGTCATAGGGAGAGAATGAAGAGGAGAGTAAGCAGCTGGGGAGGGGGGAGCTTGTTGTTAGTGGGTTGCAGATTGTTGTAATAAGCCCTAAATCCAGAGCCTCTATTCAACTGATGATTTTTAGTGTCTGGCAAAGTTATGAATGTGAGCTACATCCTACAATTTTTAACCTTAAGAGTTTGAATCAGCCCTACCATTGGTGTGAGGAAACAGAAGGTACTGCCTCCCTAGCTGCCTCCCACAACTTCCCATGCAGCCCAAGCAGAAGCTCTGATGTAAGCCAGGAGTGCTCTGAACAATATTAACCACCTTCTCACTGCATTATCTTCTCATGTAGAAGAAATATTCTACAGATGCCATGAAATCCCACCACGTTAGTTTGAAGATAGTTTTGACATTAATGCCAATTAGAAGGGAAAAAAAAACAGTTCCCCCTGTAAACCATGTAAATTTGATATGGGACCCACTTACTAATAAATAAGGAACAGCAGGAAATTTTCACAGGTTTTCATGCTTTTCTAACCAGATTTAAAATAAAGACACACAAACACTTAATGTACACAGACATAAGTTAGGTATATGCAAATGTGTGCAACTGTGAAAAATCTTTCTAAAAACTATTTACGGTAACTCTAGTTTTTTATCTATATATTGTACACTTATTTCCAAAAGTAAAAAGAAATGTTTCCTTACAGAGAAACTTCCAAATGTGAAGACCTGTCCATCCATTAAGAGAATGGCTGTATGGTTGCTTCCCGCAGTAACTTGTGTGCTAGGACCTGGTAATGCCTGCACCAGAGTGGGACACCCCCTATGTCAAAATAAAACCACACCAGTATCAGTGCATCTTCATGCAACATTTAACACATGCAGTATTAATGTTAGTAAATGTGCAGTTGATCACAAAGTAATATTGTTATTGTCATTTGTCAGACACTATCTGGAATACTAGTTGTATTACCATGCAACTGAATATTTGGCTAGTATTCCAGTCCCAAGCATGGCAGGCAATACAACTGGATGACACTCTACCCCAGCTGTCTAGGGAGGGGCAGAGGGGGAGAGAAGATCCTGGTTCTGCATCTCTCAAATGAAGGGAAAGGCATTAGACCATCCCTCTTTCCCCAAAAGTCCATAGATACTAGAAAGAATAATCTCACCAGAAGACCTGAAAAGTCTTCTGTGCGCCTCCCAAATACAGATATGTTTAAGAAAAACACCAAAGTCCCTCTACCTGTCCCTCAGCAATTGGAGTGGAAGTAGTGAGTGTATCTGAGGGAAAGGACAGTAGTGGTGAGTGGGGGGGAAACTCTGAAGTGATAGATGAGAAAAGAAGCAGTGAGATTGAGAGGTGAGAAAGAAAAAAAACCCCAAAACACTGAGGTGAGCAAGTTAAAGGCCTGATAAGTCAACACTGACTTCAATGGGCTTTGGATCATGGCCTAAGTGCTTGCCTACACTTGCAAATTGTTTCAGATTAAGGTAGGGTCTAAATTTAAAGTGGAACAGCTATTTCTGATAGGTTTCAGAGTAACAGCCGTGTTAGTCTGTATTCGCAAAAAGAAAAGGAGTACTTGTGGCACCTTAGAGACTAACCAATTTATTTGAGCATGAGCTTTCGTGAGCTACAGTGAGCTGTAGCTCACAAAAGCTCATGCTCAAATAAATTGGTTAGTCTCTAAGGTGCCACAAGTACTCCTTTTCTTTTACCTATTTCTGAATAACCCGATGTTAAGTATCCTCACACCTTCTTGTCAACTGTCTAAATGGGCCATCTTAATTATCACTACAAAAGCTTTTTCTCCTGCTGATAATAGCTCATCTTAACTAATTAGCCTCTCACAGTTTGTATGGTAACTTCCAAGGTGCGTGTGCATGTTCCATTCTATGCATCGGATGAAGTGGGCTGTAGCCCACGAAAGCTTATACTCTAATAAATTTGTTAGTCTCTAAGGTGCCACAAGTACTTCTGTTCTTTTTGCGGATATAGACTAACACGGCTGCTACTCTGAAACCCATGTGTAGAGAATCCCTGATGACTAGAGGGAAGGACAATGGATAGATTAGGCATGAAAAAAATGAGAGAAGATATAAAGAGAATACAAGGTAAGGAAGGACACTGAATATAACAGGAAAAATACACAAAGATATATAATGAAGGAAAGAAAATCTGAAGCCAAGGGTAAAAGCGGTAATGTACAAGTGAAATGTACTTTGGCACGTTACATTATTTAAGATGCTGTAGAAAACTCAGTTCTTATTGGTCAGCAATATGCTCATTTGGACAGACATGGTTCCCTCTGCACAAAGGTTATCATTCTAAAATAGTTAAAGTACTAAAACACCAGATATTCTGATGATAATCAGAAACAAAAATGAGGGAAATTTAGTTTTATTATATAAATATAAAGCATTTAGTGAGTTAATGTGATGTTAAGGCTAGAATTTGAAACACTGAAAACAAGGGAAAATTAAGTGAGGAGCTTATAGGAACAATATCTCTGCACAATCCTGTATATTTTATGGTATACATACAACAAAACAAACAGTAAATATATTAAATTACACATTTAGGGCTCGATCCTGAGGTGCTCTGCACCTTTGAGCACCAGGCACTTTAACATTAAAGGAGGAATAAAATATTATATACTTACACATTGACAGTATGGCAGATTTGGCATTACTATGAGAACTTTGGGCTGGTCTACACTTAAAAATGTTACTGATATAACTGTCAGAGATGTGACTTTTTTGCTGAGCCCTAATTTAGACTAAGTTATGCTGGTATAATGCACCTTATACTGGCATAGCTTATTTCTGTTCTGGAACTGGTATAAACTGCACTGTTATAACTGCCTTTACGTTGGTATAACTGTGATCACACTGGGGAGAAGTGCGTAGGGGTGCCACAAAACTTTTACATGTAGACAAGTCCTTTGACTTTATTTACAGACTTTTGTTTAAAATGATAACTTATATTACTGCACTTTTGCTACTTAATCTTATTTGGCTCAGGAGGACTGGAATAAGCTATACCAGCAAAAGCCTAGTTTTGCCAGTATAAGCAGCATCCACATTAGGAGCACTTTTCTGGTAGAATACAGTAACCCCTCAATTAAAGTCATCCCGGTTAATGTTGTTTTGTTATTATGTTGCTGACCAATTAGGGAACATGCTTGTTTAAAGTTGCACAATACTCCCTTATAACGTGGTTTGGCAGTCGCCTGCTTTGTCCATTGCTTGCAGGAAGAGCAGCCCATTGGAGCTAGCTGGTGGGGGCTTGGAACCAGGGTGCACTGGCAGCCCCCCTATCAACTCCCCGCTCCTTAAGTTCCCTGTGTGGCAGCTGCCCAGCAGGCTATCAATTGCCAGGCAGCTTAGCTGTCCCACCCCCCACTGCCGTGTGCTGCTCCCAGGAGCCTCCTGCTTGCTGTGCAAGGGAGGGCGGGAAAGAGGGGCGTTATTGTCACTGTGTCCCCATCTCTCCCACTCCTGCACCCCATCTCCACAGAGCGGGGGGAAGGGAGGAGACACAACAGGGCTCAGGAGGGAGGGAGCTTCCTGGCAAGAGCTGCTGTCTCAACTGTATTTTCCACTGCATGCATCCGATGAAGTGAGCTGTAGCTCTGGAAAGCTTATGCTCACATAAA
Source organism: Lepidochelys kempii (assembly GCF_965140285.1). Classification (NCBI taxonomy): domain Eukaryota; kingdom Metazoa; phylum Chordata; order Testudines; family Cheloniidae; genus Lepidochelys; species Lepidochelys kempii. The sequence continues at coordinate 81,697,682 of NC_136380.1, forward strand.
TGTGTTAGTATCTAAGGTGCCACAAGTACTCCTTTTCTTTTTGCGGAAACAGACTGCTACTCTGAAACCTGTCGCAACTTGCTGATCTACTTAAAAAGACTTAGAGTGGGGTCAGCGTACTTAAAGGGGCAATGCACGTCTCTCTCTCACACGGTGTGTGTGTCAGTCTCTCTCTGCCATGCTGTCTCCCCTCCCTCCATTCGTGCTGCCTTGTAGACTTTAAGGCTACATTAATAACAATGGGATAACCCATGAGGGCTCAGCCGAGTGCTAGTTCATCATTTAGCAGTAAGGCATTCCCTGGGAAATATCTCACCCTCTGACTTCACCACCTCAACCAAGCTTCACAATCATCCTTGGTGTGTACAGTATTAAATTGCTTGTTTAAAACTTATACTGTGTGTATGTGTGTGTGTGTATAAATACATATATTAGTCTGACCAAAAAAATTTCCCTGGAACCTAACCCCCTCATTTACATTAATTCTTATGGGGAAATTGGAGTCGCTTAACATCATTTCACTTAAAGTAGCATTTTTCAGGAACATAACTACGTTAACCGAGGAGTTACTGTATACTGGCAAAGCACTTCAAGGATGTAGTCTAAATTGTCTCTGACTTTAATATGTGCTTCCACAACCATACATACTCTTCTTACCCTCTTCCTCTCCTGTCCTGTCCCCCTCACCTAGCTTCCCTGCAAACGTTTTCCATTTAGCTTATCGTCTCATAAGCCTATCCAAAAAACCGCAAACCGTGAAGCACAACGTTTGCTGCCATCACATTGTTCACTTTGTTTGTGTGTTATATCTTTTCCCCCACGCTGTGTCTATCTTGTCTATTTCGATAGTATGCTCTTCAGAGCAAGGACTACCTACTACTCTGTGTTTGTACAGTGCCTAGCACAATGGGACCTCATTCTTGGTTGGTCTTTAGGAACTATTGTAAGAAACATAATAATATGTAGAAGTTTCTTTACTGAAGTTCTTAAGGGCATAAGGATTTCAGCACATATTTTTACCTTGTGGAACTCACAAGGTTGGCAGATTTTTTGGCACTGAAATCTTTATCCACTGCAGTCTTAATATGTCTGGAAAACCAAAATGCATGAAGGGAGTCTGCAATAACTTTCAAAAACATTTCATCTTTGGGCCCAGACAATGTATAGAAATTTTCAAACCAAAGAAAAAGCTAAACACTTTGAATTGTATGACAGTTTTCTTAAACTAAAGTTTCTGAAATACTTTGGGGACTGAAATTTTCCCTGGTTGCTAACTGCCAGAAGGCAGGCACTGTTTGTTCTTAAAAAGTCTGAGCAAAGTCCCTTCCTGCTATTTTTTTGAGTAACTGGTAATAGAGGGAACCACTTTTCCACAGATCAAAATTCCTGTAACCATTTTTTTTTAAAAAAAGACACAGCAACACAACATTTAGACCTTCGTGTGAACAGTTCTTTGAAGACTAAATGCTTTTAGCTTATTCTAGAGGAAAATAAAGTTGAAAACAGCTGACAGATTTTGCATATGCACAGGAGACATTTTCTAAAATTTTTAGCAGAGCTTAAGGAAGTCCTGCCCTATTTATGTCACTCCTATAGAATCACAGAATCATAGAATATCAGGGTTGGAAGGGACCTCAGGAGGTCATCTAGTCCAACCCCCTGCTCAAAGCAGGACCAATCGCCAGTTAAATCATCCCAGCCAGGGCTTTGTCAAGCCTGAACTTAAAAACTTCTAAGGAAGGAGATTCTACCACCTCCCTAGGTAACGCATTCCAGTGTTTCACCACCCTCATAGTGAAAAAGTTTTTCCTAATATCCAACCTAAACCTCCCCCACTGCAACTTGAGACCATTACTCCTTGTCCTGTCCTCTTCTACCACTGAGAATAGTCTAGAACCAACCTCTCTGGAACCACCTCTCAGGTAGTTGAAAGCAGCTATCAAATCCCCCCTCATTCTTCTCTTCCATAGACTAAACAATCCCAGTTCCCTCAGCCTCTCCTCATAACTCATGTGTTCCAGACCCCTAATCATTTTTGTTGCCCTTTGCTGTACTCTCTCCAATTTATCCACATCCTTCTTGTAGTGTGGGGCCCAAAACTGGACACAGTACTCCAGATGAGGCCTCACCAATGTCGAATAGAGGGGGACGATCACGTCCCTCGATCTGCTCGCTATGCCCCTACTTATACATCCCAAAATGCCATTGGCCTTCTTGGCAACAAGGGCACACTGCTGACTCATATCCAGCTTCTCATCCACTGTCACCCCAGGTCCTTTTCTGCAGAACTGCTGCCTAGCCATTCGGTCCCTAGTCTGTAGCGGTGCATTGGGTTCTTTCGTCCTAAGTGCAGGACTCTGCACTTATCCTTATTGAACCTCATCAGAGTTCTTTTGGCCCAATCCTCCAATTTGCCTAGGTCCCTCTGTATCCTATCCCTGCCCTCCAGCGTATCTACCACTCCTCCTAGTTTAGTATCATCCGCAAATTTGCTGAGAGTGCAATCCACACCATCCTCCAGATCATTTATGAAGATATTGAACAAAACCGGCCCCAGGACCGAACCCTGGGGCACTCCACTTGACACCTGAATATTCTCCCTACCTCATCTCCTCAGTAATGGAGAATATATCCATTATATGTAATCCAATTCATAGATATGGAATGAAATTCAATAGTACAAATGTGTTCTTTAACCTATTTACAACATACCTGGAATTAACGTCTCCATGTCCCAGCTGCCCATGCTGCCCATATCCAAATGTGTAAACATCACCATTCTCCATCAAAACCACTAAAAATAAAATGTTTTGTTTTCAGAATATTTTTTTCCTGACAATTTGAAGGACCTCACACATGCCTGGATTTGATGTGTACTTTATATTACTAAAAATATTTGTATAGGGTAATAATTTTACCCTCTTTGGCTTTAACTTATTAAGTTCTTGATCCTGCAAAGACTTGCATACAATTAACTTTAAACCTGAGAGTAGTCCCACTGAAGCCTTTCCCTGGTAAGAAAAAAGCTATTGAAATGTTTAACACTAATTACGTTTTTCATCTGTTAATTTAAACAAATAGATTACAGAACTATCCGTGTCAAACATGTTTTGTTCAACGGTTTAATTACAAAAATCATCAAATTTTCATTCGAACAAAACAAAAAGTAGCAATCAGAGCAAAATTAGAAAAAGTAACGGCTGGATTAAATTACCAGTTAACTGACTGCCATAAGCATTTATTACATTTGTTTGCCTACTAAGAACCTGTGCAGACTGATTTTCATCTTTCTGCGGAAAAATATTATCCTACCATTAAAATCCACTTTTTCAAGGCTACTAATTTCTCATTCATCTGTTCCTCATATGTCTTGTTTCTGTGTGTTTAAGTTTCTTCACAAGAGTTCTTTAGCACTGTACAACACACAATACAGTACCTGCCCAATCATATTGTCAGCATGAAACAATTTTCTTGAATAAAACAAGGATAATATTTTTGCACAGTTGCTTTTGTGATTATAACTGTACTTTAAAACAATTTTTTCCATGCTAGAGATAATTTGGGAGCCTCCAATCAATTATAATGCTGGATTATAATTTGTTCCAATGGCACTCCAAATTACACTTAATCCAAAAACTCACTAAAATTATTATAACAATAAATATTGCCTTGTGGTCAAATTCTGAACCTACTCTGGAATTGAGGGCCCATGGACGCATAGCAGATGCAGTTCCACCACACAGAGGTTAAGAATTTATGTGGGCCACATGGGATACCCATCCTCTGCACAGTTCAGAATTCTGTAACTGGCACAGTTCAGAGTGGCAACTGGCAGGAAGAGTGGAGTGCAGTAGCACTAGAGGATGGTTTCTTAACCACTGTATGGTTTCTTAACCCTCCTTCAGTGGTGAAGAGGACCGAAGTTGCCTGCAGATGTTAATCCAACCTAATCACTCCTTTGCACCCACACAGAGATGGCTAATCAAGATATCCAATAGAATGCTGAAGACTGGAATTACAGTAGAACCTCAGAGTTATGAATACCAGAGTTACGAACTGACCAGTCAACCACTCACCTCATTTGGAACAGAAGTACACAATCAGGAGGCAGCAGCAGAGATGGAAAAAAAATACAGTACAGTACTGTATTAAATATAAGAAAGAAAGAAAGAAAGAAAGAAAGAAAGAAAGAAAGAAAGAAAGAAAGAAAGAAAGAAAGAAAGAAAGAAAGAAAGAAAGAAAGAAAGAAAGAAAGAAAGAAAGAAAGAAAGAAAGAAAGAAAGAAAGAAAGAAAGAAAGAAAGAAAGAAAGAAAGAAAGAAAGAAAGAAAGAAAGAAAGAAAGAAAGAAAGAAAGAAAGAAAGAAAGAAAGAAAGAAAGAAAGAGAAAGCAGCATTTTTCTTCTGCATAGTAAAGTTCCAAATCTGTATGAAGTCAATGTTCAGTTGTAAACTTTTGAAAGAACAACCATAACGTTTTGTTCAGAGTTACGGACAATTTAAGAATTACGAACAACCTCCATTCCCGGGGTATTCATAACTCTGAGGTTCTACTGTACCCCAAAAATACCAATGATTTGAAACTTACTTGGGTAAGGATTAACACCACCTTTCCTTAAAGGAGGCAGTTCATGGTAGTTATATGAGTGGAAGGGCACATGATCACATAATTTTTTCAACAAGTGCACACATTAGATAAAAGCTGTAGCTTTGTACCTGAATGGTGAAACCCACAACTGACTTGTACTGCCCGGAGTTCACAGTCAAAATGGACAGCTCCTGGAGGATAGGTTGTGATTTTGCTGGCATCCTTCTCACCCCTTTCTCCACTTCCGTCTACAAACATATAATTCATAGTTATATTCCGATTCTTTTCAAGAAGCAAATTTAAGAATAATGAACAATGAGCAAGGGTGGGAAACGAAAACGTATGAACAAGGTAACAGCAAGAACAACCTGCAGTACAGCAGATTAAAGAGGTCAAAATGCATATACTGGTAATAAAGCAGATTTTGAGATATGATACACAAATTCTATTTGCAAACAGAATCTGCAAATGGACACGGTTCTGAACTGGGAAAAAACTAGTTAATAACTTCTGCAGAATGAACAAGTTAATTTAACTCAGCAAAACAGGAACTAATATAATGTATGGGTGTTAAATACACAGACTTGTTGCATGAAAATTGAACTGTACCTCCACTTCTTTAAGAAAACTACAACAGTTGCGCATATAGTGCTGTCAATTTACAAATAAATTAGCCATTCCACTATCTACTCCTTTTTATACAAACACAATGGTGTGTATGTGTGTGAGAGAGATTTTTTATGAGTTTGAGTTGGCCATGTTACTTCTGTTTTACAAAACCATAAATGCATTTCATCCCAAACAAGTGCTAGTAAACCCTTTGTCACAAAACCCATTGAAATTTGTTTAAGATACATTTTTCAGAATCTATTTTAGTGGGTTTTTTTTTAAAAATTAGCACTACTGCTTTCCATGTAAAGACAGGTTGCACTAGGTACCATGTACAGACTTAGAGATGACAAAATAAATAGAATATCTTTGTAAACTTCTGGAAATTAACTAAAATACCTTTTCTATAAATTAGGGTGTCATTTTAGAATACTGTAAAACAGACTGGCAATGAAGTTATATTTGCAATAGAAATGAGGGAAGGAGCTTGCATAATACAGGCAGGAAGCTAGCAAAACAGAAGACCAGGCAGCAAGCTCCTGGTCATTACACCAGCTGGTGAAGTGAAGAAAGCTGGTTGGGAAAGCTCCATGGAAAGAGTGAGAGTATAGTTACTATCCTTTAATTTGCCAGTCTTGCCACTGTTGCTGGCCACAATGGCACCAGAGCATCCTGCTGCTGCTACTACTACAAAAGGTCAGTAAACACTTGTAGATACTGTTTTGCCATGAAGACCTTAAAAAGCCACAGAACTTTGTTTGACAGGAACAAGTATCGAAAAGAAAGACAAAATTCACAAAGTGAGCGAGGAAATTGCCCCATCCATTTTAGGATTACAATGACCACTGCTTTATTACCAAAAGTTGATGGAAACCAACTACTTGCAGCAAGCTTTGAAAGCATACGTGTCAATACGTTTGACATAAGTCTTCTGTTATCCAAATGTAATTTTTTACTGAGTAATTAACATTTGTAAACCAGAAGTATCAAAAAAGGCTTACTTATAGATGGTAAACCTACAGAAAATCAAAGAGAAGCCTTGAATTAATGAATCTGCAATATAAACAATATTTTAGCAACTGCAACAGATACGCATTGTACAAGATCATAAAATTAAGACAAGTAAATGAAATTACAATGCATATTCCAGACTTGAATTACCTGTCCCAATGAAAAAATTAGAAAGTTGTATAAATTTCTTTAGTTTTATTTAAACAAATTAGAAAAGACACAGAAAAATAAAATGACATACTTTATCAAAGAAAAAAGAAAAAACAAAGATGATGTAGGGTGTCAAACATACATACTTTTAAATTAAACAAACATATAAAATGTGTTTTTCTCCTCAGGTTACAGAAGATTAACAAGAAAAGAGCAAAATAATTTTTGTGCATTTCTCTGAAAACAAAGATTCAGTGGATGGAAGAAATGACTCGGAGGATGGGCATATGTCCCTCCTAGTCAATAAGGAAGACCAAATACCTTTGTGCTTGTCCCGCTTATGCTTTAGCTGTGCTGGATGGGGTCTGATTCTGGCTAGAGCCTGCTCTCGATGATTCATAAAAATAGGACCAGGAAATACAAGGGGGCCTGAGGAGAAACATTTTGCACATGCATAGGAAAGCTCACAAAATGGAAACAGTGTGTTCAAACAAAAAATAATTCAAATTAGAAGTGTGAAAAAATGATTCTAATTCTACATTGCTCTTGTGCTTTACAAGGTCAAAAATAAGTTAATTTGATAATTCTTGAAGACAAGACCAAAATATTATTCAAAGATGCAGTAATTTTCTCACATAAGATACAGATTTTTACCTTGCTTTAGAAACATGGAACCTTACTAAAGCCCATAGGACTACACGAGTTGTAAGCTGGAGAAGAATTTGGCCCTAAATAGTTAACATTCTGTCTTACAGCTAAAGAAATTTTATATACCATACATTGTAGGCTATTCTATTATACTGCAAAGTATTCATTTGGCACAAAATATTAAAATATCACCATATCAACACTAAAACAGAGAAAATTATATGGTTGGTCACATTTCCTAAATTTGAAATTCAGAAATAATGTCCATCAAATTATCAACTACCTAGAGACATTCTTTGTGGGGAAGCTGTTATATAAAACTATGCACTTTGGTGGTTTATTATATTGACATATTTACAACGGAATGCTTCAAATCTAAAATTATTTTTTAAACTTTTCTTGTAAAGGACATAATTTGGAGAACACATTTACACTTGAATATATTTTATTTTATTATTTTAAAGATCCCAGGACTACAATTTTTGTTGAGATACTCTCTCCAAAAATGTGATAAGATATATTAAAATGTCTTGTAGCTGCATTACGTAAAACTTTTAAAATAATTCTGTATGAAATTTCGCTTGTATATCACATGTTATTTTCCACCATGTATTCTTTGTAACCAGAGACATTCAAATGTAGGGCCTCATCCTTCTCCCACTGAAATCAATGAGTTTTATCATTGACCTCAAAAGAGAAGTCAGAATCTGTGTTTACAGTCCACTACCCATATCCCTTCCCTCCTTTGAGCTTCTTGAACAGAGCATAATCTCATTGACCTGAATACTATTTCATTCACTCTTTCATGCGTGCAAATATTCATAAGTTCCATTGTGTACATCTGAATTCTCTTTCCTCCACTCAACTAAACCAGCCCTCATCAAGAATACTAATCAACTCTTCCTGACAATCTCCAGGCTTCTATTACAGCCTAGCCCCTGACAATCTGTTTTATCTGTATCAAGGCCATTTGCACCTTTTTGTATCAGTTCTCTCCTCAGATTTCAGAACCCCTGTACACTTAACTCTCCTGCTATTTCTCCCAACCTCTACCTTTTGTCACACTTTGGTAGTTTTTCATGATCATCCTAATCCATTCATCTCACTATGTTGGTGTAGCAGAGAAGATTGCCTCTTCCTCTTCTATCACAATCTATACCCATTGTCATAGCTTTAACTAACATCTCTACCCCAGTGACTCAGATATTATTCTCCACTGGACCATTCCCTTTCTGTTCAGTCTATTTCCCATATCCTGGATGTCTTGCCATATGCTCAAACTCAATATATCAAAAACTTAACACTTCTGTATCCCCAAATCTCTTTTGCATCTAAAACTCTCCCTGTCCTAACACTCAATTCTGGTAATATTTTTCACTCTTCTCCCTTTCTTCTCATACAGCTATCATTACATCAGGTTTTATCTTCACAACATCATCACAAATCTAACAGTCCAGAGGGAGTAGTAGCCAGGGAAGAGGAAACTGGGAAAAGGAACATGAGGGGAGCAGGGTGGGCAAATTGGGTCTAGCAGGGCAAAGAGACTAGAAATGGGGAGGGAGGAGAAGGAGGATTTTATATTTGTATTAGAGGTTATAATGATTGACGGTTATAATAATGTATTCTGTATTAAATGTATTAATGTATGATTTGATTTCATCCTGACAGCCACCCTTTTTTATTTCAAGGCAGGAATAGACCAGAATAGTCCTTATGGCTGATTATGGTCACCTTTTGTTTTAGGATAAGATTTCAAAAAAAGAAAAAAAAAAAAAGGCAGCAATCATCATTCTGGGTGTATTAGCAGGATTGTAATTCTTCTACTCTTCTCGCACTGATTAGGCCTCAACTGGAGTATTATGTCTAGTTCTGGGCGCCACATTTCAGGAAAGAGGTGGAGAAATTGGAGAAAGTCCAGACAAGAGCAACAAAAATAATTAAAGGTCTAGAATACTTGACCTCTGAGGGAAGACTGGAAAAACTGGTTTGTTTAGTCTGGAGAAGAGAAGACAGAAGGGACATCATAACAGTTTTCAAGTACATAAAAGGTTGTTACAAGGAGGAGGGAGAAAAATTGTTCTTTTTAACTTCTGAGGATAAAACAAGAAGCAATGGGCTTAAATTGCAGCAAGAATGGGTTAGGTTGAACATTACAAAAAGCTTCCTGTCAAGGTGGCTAATCACTGGAATAAATTGCCCAAGGAGGTTAGGAAATCTCCATCATTGAAGGTTTTTAAAAGCAGGTTAGACAATAACCTCTCAGGGATAGACTAGATAATACTTAGTCCTGCCATGAGTGCAGGTGGTTGGACTAAATGACCTCTGGAGGGCACTTCCAGTCCTACAAATTTATGATTGTATGATTATGTATTCCTAACATGGTTTGAATAGTGTGGAGTAATAAGGCTTGTGGCCACACACTGAACAATGAGGATAAAATTAAATATCAAATAGCTGCTCAATGAGTGAGCACCGATATTCTGTTCACTGTATGAAGAGGTCCTGTAGAAAGAAATTAGTATGTGATCATGTAACTAAAGACTATACCATAATGTGTACACACAAGGGGTCCAAATTAAGGTTGCCCAAGCATTTCCTAAGTTAATCATGCCCTCAAGACATTCTTTTAATATAATTTAGTACATGTAATGTATACATATACAAGTACACATAGTCTGTAATATACATTAAAACACATCAGACACTACCCTCATTGGGGATAGAGTCTACGGCAAATCAGACATTTTAAAATGTAACTGAATTATCTAAAAGTTGGGGTTTTATTTATTTTCACATTTGAAAAATTCACATAATTCAAGTGGAATTTCATCTAACTTTAAAATTTGCTTTTGGCTCAATGGCATGCATGTGCAATTTCAACAAATAAACTTCTTGTAAAATTGAAGCATCTATAAGCAGAAGCATGCAATAAAGTTCCTCCAAAACCACAAGAGTATCTATACTACTGTGATATATATTAAAGAGTGGATTCCAGTGTTTCAGAGTTTTTCATAAGATATCACTATATATTAACAGGTTTGTTTTATACTGGTTAGTTTGTGAGAGGTTTCTGTTTGAATTCACATGGACTAGGTAAAGGGAGTGAAATGTCAAGGAAATATATTTGCTTTAAGTAAACATCAGAGTGAAGAGGCAAAGAACTCAGTTTTGTCTTGATCTATCAAAAGTAAATTATGTAACAGTTAGGTGGGTTTGGTTTGGTTTGTAAATACAAGATCCTTCACATACTATGAAAAAAAGTGCAATACTAGATACTGGAAACACATAATATACTATGAAAAAAGTACAACAGTAGATCCTGGAATCACCAAGATAATGCATTTAACTTATGTAACTATAAAGTTAACTTCATCAAATGTTTAATGAAAAAGTAACACTTTGAATAACATTTTGCTGGAAATTAAGATGGTTATTCAGTGACATGTAATAAGCAGTACTATTGTTAACTTTATTTCAAGGAAAGGTCAACAAAGTGAAATCTTGGATAAATGTTAAATAGATTTAAATAATTTAACCTGTAATAATCCAGCTGCAATTACTGTGTGATTTTTTTCTTCAAAAATACACATTTTTATTGTGGTATTACTACCATTTAAAAAGCTGAAGTATTAGCCATATTAAAAATAGTTTTTAAAAGTTCAGCAGTAAGTGGTTAAGTATGTTACTTGATTACATATTAGAAAACCATTAGCCATCCATTGTTTTATGCAGTGTTGTAGCCGTGCTGGCCTCAAGATATTAGAGAGACAAAACAGGTGAGGTAAGGTCTTTTCTTGTACGAACTTCTGATGGTGTAAGAGACAAGCTTTCAAGCTTACACAGAGCTCTTCTTCAAGACCTGGAGAAGAACTCTATGTAATCTTGAAAGCTTTCTCTTACACCAGCAGAAGCTAGTCCTATAAAAGATATTACTTCATCCACCCGGTCTCTCTAACTAACTACCTGGCACAGACAGTGCCAGATTATGCTGTCTCAATGTCCAGCAGCTTTGGCTAAAAGTGTGATGCAACCAATTTCCAGATTTTTTTTGGTCTCACTTTAGGACAGTTACCACTAAGATTACAGACTTCTTTTAATATGGGAAGAAAACAAGCACACCAAGGTCTAAATCACCAATTTTATATCACAGTGAGGGTAATCTAAGGGTTCCTGCATCAAACTGAGAATGCTATGAACTAAACTAAAAAGTAAATGAGGAGCATTTACTCTTACCATATCTTATAACACACTGAATTCTATAAATTTAATTCCTTTTTAGGAATGGTAAATTTAAATAAGCCTCTTTTCTCACTCTTTTGAGCAATAATAGAAGAATCTTTGAGCGGAAAAGAGACTGGCTGAAAATCCTAGGCTTCTTTTAAGTAATAAATATTACAACACCACCAAACATGAACTTAAAAAAAAATCAGTGGAACAATTGTGAAAGTAAAATAATCTAAGGCACCTCAATCTCAACAGTGTCCTGCTGCACCACAAAACAGGAGGCAGAATATCTGACTGCTTCATTGCCTGCTTTCCTGACAGAACGTGTCCATCCCAAGAAGAGCAGGATAAGAATTTAAGACTGGCTCTGCCTGAGACTACAGAATATCTAGAGAAGGATGACTCCCATCACCAACATGGCCAACCAAGGCAAGCCAGGAGAAGAGAAGTGAGAAATTAACCACCATTCATAGCTCCTTGATTCTCTGCATTAACCTACTACTTCAAGGCTAGTGCAATCTAGAGATTGCACTAATTTGCTCCAGCCAGCTGCAGTCACCAAAGGCCCATACACCACTCGGGGATAGTCCAAACTCAACATGCTCTATCCAATTGTCACTTCCCTGCTCCTGAGACAGCCTTTGAACCATGAACAAGCAGGAGACAACTGTTTCTGCCAGGCCAGAGTGGTCACCAAGAGACTTGTGGGTGATTTAACTTTTTTTTTTTTTTAAACTGCTACTTGAGCTGCATAGCTCAAATATCTGCCCCCAAATTATGGATCGTGACCACCTGAGTTATTTTGAAACAACACATTTGGACCTCAGGCTGAAAGCTTGAGCACGACAAATCTACCATGACTGATAGCCACTAACACATCATAGTAAGAAACCAACAGACCATCATGACAAACTGATATTTTAATCATGTAGCTGAAATGAAAATATACAGCCACACCACAATATATATATACACACACAGTCCAGTAAACTTTCAATTTACTGGCTCTCCCCAATTAGATAACTAGCAGTATATTGCAGCTAGTCCCTGAATGTTTAAGCTTCAGTTTTGGTAAGCTGTAAAGCTCTTTAATGCTGAAACTGAACTCCTGCAAAGCTTATAAACTATGTGGGAACTCTGAGGCCTTGTCTACACTACAGGGAAAAGTCAATCTAAGTTACACAATTTGAGTTACATGAATAGCGTAACTCAAGTCGATGTAGCTTAGATCTACTTACTGCGGGGTACACACTATGCTATGTTGACGGGAGATGCTCTCCTGTTGACTCCCCTTACTCTTCTTGATCCGGTGGAGTACAGGAGTTGACGGGAGACTGATGTCGACTGCAGTCGATTTAGTGGCTCTTCACTATACCTGCTAAATCGACTGTAGATGCATCTATCACCACGCATCAATCCCTCAGTAAGTATAGACAAGCCCCGAGTTTCAGTCACGCAGAGCTCAACAGGTCTAACCTGAAGTCTAAGGATGCCAGATGATAAACTAAATTATCTGAATTTCTTGACTGACAGCAATCAAAATATACAAACACAGAAAACACCCTCCACTAAACACATACAAATTTATAAATGTATATATGAGCATATCTGTATACACAATTATATAGATTTCGTATATATACACACACAACATACACTTTTTAAAAATATATAAAATGTGTCCATTCCCAAGGTATTCGGGATGGATGTACTAATTGCTCTATGACAAAACATTTTAAAATTACAAGAGTCGAAGAAAATCAAAACAAAACTAAAAAGACTTCACCTACATTTCTATCCATTTACAGCAATTTCCCAACCCTCAGACAGCAGCTTGTTCAAATGGTGGGCCGGGCCGTGTCCCATGCCCTTAAGGTCAAACATGGGCTCTGTTACACCTACAAGAGAAGTGTTGACCCCAGAACTGTTGACTCATGCAGTTAAATTGGCCTCAATCAATGAAAGAGGCAGTTAAGACCTAAACCATTGAGAGCCCTGTAGACCAAAGTAAACACCCTTAATTGCAGACAGAAGAAAATAAAAAGCTAGTACAATTTACTAACCGGTATAATGTTCTCTGAAGCGAATATCCACAATCCAGCAGAAAGCTGTATTCCAAGATAGATTCAGCTTCCAGGACACCTTTAAGAGTAGCTCTCATCCAATCAGAGTTAGCATGGATAGGTCTACTTGAGCCGGGCATCCCACCCCTAGCTCCAACTACAGATGCAGATTAGAACCTTGTGGTACCCCACAAGAGAAATCCCTCTATGGTGGACTAAGGATTACATAAAGCAATCCTCTGGGACCTCCCACTGAAACGTGTAATTCTATCTACTCCAGCTATCATCCACAGAGGTGTCAACAACATTTCATGGTCAAAATATATGAAGGGCAGCTGACAGATCTAAGGAAATTAGCATGGATACGTGGACCACTGTCCATCACTAAGGAGATACAACCTGGACTGTGGGACTGCTGAGCCCTCCAAAGCTACCAACCTGTGCTGCTGCTGTCAAGCTACAAGCCTCTGACAGGCACTGCACTTACACAGCCATCCAGAGGCTGGAACACACCCAACCGAACTGTACCATCTTGCACGGATCAGAACTGTACCATCTTGCACGGATCAGAAGACTGGCCAGTATAAGCACATTACCAAGTTTGCCACTTCTTCAGAGGAAAATGGACATACACCAGCCTTTGTAACCTGAGCTGAGATTCTCTTAGCACTTCAACCACAAACACACTGTTTTAGGTAAAATATAAAACAGATTTATTAACTACAGAAAAGTAGATTTTAAGTGATTACAAGTAGCAGGCACAGAGATCAAAGTTAGTTACCTAAGAAACAAAAATAGAAACAGAGCCTAAATTGTAACTCGAACAGACAAAGCAAAATTTGAACCAAGCAGCGTCTCTCCCTAACAGATGGTACAAGCAGGTTACATTCCTCAGTACACAGACTGGAGCACTTTCGAAGCTGAGACCAAACTTCCTCAGTTCAAAGTTTTTTTTCTTGCAAATGTTCTTCCAGCTGTTACAAAGATAATTGCTGGGACCTGGGCTAGCCCGCCCCCAGGGCATACATCACTTCTCCAAGAAGCCTCCGGGATAGTACATTGCATGTGGATGTGCCGTTAACGACCGCCTGGCCAGTGATGGCTACTCCTTTGTTGTAACTGAACAGCTGGCCATAGGCATTCCCAACCTCACAACGTATTTTATTAACTCATATAGTAATACTTCACATACGATAAACATTAATATCCTGTTAGATTGTGTGTACCAACAGCTCAAAATCTTTAAAAATCACAAGACATTCTTCGTATAAAACATATCATAATTATACGAGAGTGGTGAATATGGAGGTTCCAGGGTGCTACTTTGAGGTACAGAGTGTCACAAGATGATTAAACAGTCAGTCAGTCTTAACAGAGCATCCACAGAGTCCTGTGCGATTAAATAATGCTTGGTGAATGTGTGGGAAGATAGGCAGGTCGCTGCTTTACAAATGTCCGTGATTGGTACATTGGTCAGGAAGGCTACTGAGATGGAAAGTGATCTCGTGGAGTGCGTTCTAGTCCCCGGAGGCATTTGCAAATCATGCTGACAATAACAAAGGTTAATACAACTGGAAATCCATTTCAAAGCCTTTGTTTAGATATGGCTGATTCTTTTGATCTTTCAGCAATAGAACGAAATCATCTTGCTGTCTTTCTGAAAGGTTTGGTTCGTTCAAGATATAAGGCTTAGCACCCGTCTAACATCTAGCATGTGGAACACGGCCTCCCGTTTATTTCCATGTGGTTTAGGGAAGAACGATGGAAGATGAATAGGCTGATTCAGGTGGAATGAGGAAGGTATTTTAGATAGGAACTTTGGATGTGGTCTTAATGTAACTATTTTTGAAGATTGTACAGGGAAGTACACCATGAGAGCCCCTATTTCCCCCACTCTTCGAGTGGATGGGATGGTCACAAGAAAGGCTTTTTTCATAGATATGGGTATGTTATTTCATAGGTATGAACAAGCAGATTGCCATAGGCTCAAATGGGAAACTACTGAGGCATCGTAGCACTAGGCTGAGGTTCCAGGCTGGAGTGGGATCTCGTACTTCAGAAGTCCTCGGTGGTAATGGCAAATGGGTACCGCATGCACATCTGGGGATGAGATGTGTACTACAGCGACATGGGTACACAGCGGTGGAGACTTCAGTGCATCCGACATTAGTGTATTGGGAATCTAAATTCATTGGTACCATGGAAGTCATTTGCCTCGGTATCATGGGGACATTTGCATCAGTCCTGCTGTTGACAATGTCGTCGGTGCTGGGATTGCGCTGCATTCCACAGAGTGTCCAGCAGGCGGCACCACAGTGGACTTGTCAGTGCCGATGTACTCGGTGCGGGATGTCTAGCTGGTGCTGTCAGTACCATCTTTGAGACTCCAATATTTTCCTTACCCCTATTACCTGATGATGCCACCTTATCCAGTCCTGCCCTCTTGGGGTCCTTGAACTTACTGGTGACATTACCAAGAGGCCCCAGGGGTGTCACAGGTATTCAGTCTCATACCTGTCAGTGCCGAAGCTAATGATCTCTCTGGGACCCCCTTCTTTTTGGTGGCTCCTTTTTAGGTGAACTTGAAGCTTGCTTTTCACTGTCTTTTCACAGGGACTCTGTTATTTTCTCTTCAAAACTAGCAAGGAGGGCGGCATGGCTGATGTTGATGCTGACAGCAACCGTTGTCCAGGCAGGGTTCCAGGACCAGGATCTGAAGCTGAGCTCTCAATCGGTTTTAATTTCAGCTCACAGTTTTTCTGAGTCTGTGCCTTAAGTTTAAGGCAATACATACAGTTTTGGGGAATGCATGCCTCTTCCAGACAACGAATGCAAAGGGAGCGACCATTACTGACCCTGATGGCCTCCCAGCAATAGAGGCACTGTTTGAAATTGGTGGATCTGAGCATAACACCCTTTATAGGGATTATCTCCCTAAAGGGAAGATATGTAGAAACTACAACTCTAATCGAGGGGATAATGATAAATAATGGAGATTTTTTTTTGAATGAAGGAAAAAGAAGAACGGGAACAACTATAAATAACTAAAATCCTAACTGAAACACTGTCACTATGACAAATGAGAACAAAGACACTAAGAACTTGATAGAAAGGGCTCTGCTAGGGACTCCAACTCAGGACAAGGGCAGTTGAGAAGGAATTGAGATTAATTTGGCTGCACAGAACTATATAACTGCCAAACATGGTGCGCGAAGGGGGGAGTGCATGTGAGGCCCAAATGGGCACTACAGCTGAAAATCTCAAATCCTAGGTGCAGGAACACAGATACACCTAAGGTGGAGCACTCACAGAAACACAACTCAAAGAAGAACCACTTGTTCCCGCAATCTTATTCCCATTTTAGCACTTACACAAAGTGAACACATTCCGATGAGTAAGATTTTGGGAAGGAAATACTCGTACATCCCCTCACAATACCTTCATGACTCTCTTAGTTCATGCTGTATCAAATACCTATCTGAAAACATATGGACTGACAATGGGCCAGCTGTCTTATCCAACAGTTATCAGTAATATATGCACAACAAAGAACCCCATTCTTTCTTAAACCAAAGACTACAAATACTTTAGTATCCACCAATGTTGCACTGAACAGCACAGCTTAGGAGTTCTGACTCTGACCCTGTACATCTCAGGTGAAATCTCTGACAGTGCTGATCTTTTAATTGTCTAATTAAAGGCCTAGATCTAAATTCTCAATGGTTCTGTCTCCCATACCCACCATTATAGGCTTAATGGAAGCCAAATTCTCAAGCCACTGCACAGCAGTATTACTGAATCCTTGCAGGCCTTTTCTGTATTATAAAATTGCACTGGTATATTGATTTTTTTTTTTAAATCTATTAAGTTCAGTTAGTGCAAACCTCTACTGAATATACACTTAAACCTGATTTTTGTTTCATGTTTGACAGTTTTTAAATAAAAAAAAGGCCTATTTCGCAAGGCCTAGTCCGTTTTTAGAAACAGTGTGCATTTATCCTTATTTTAGCCTCAGTTCAGTAACAAATAATCTCTTACCTCTGCCTTCCTCCAATCTATGCCTCCTGTTTACACGCTGACGCTTTTCCTCTTGCCGTAGCTGAAGGTGCTCTTCAATATTAACCCCAGGAACAGGGACAGCTACATCAATTAATAAATAAAAAATACAAAATCTGTGTTTAAATAATATGATGAATGTGACAAAACCTAGTAATAGCCAAGAAAATGAAAGCTAAGGCTCGATAATTTATCCTTTATATAGCTATGCTGAGATGTTTAGGAATAAAGGAAGGAGGCAACATAACGATTTCAGAATGGACTGTCAGCCTCAATTTTGGATTTCTTTACTTTCATAAGTCTGTCACAATTTCAACGTTTAATAGTTTTCTGTACTTCCTATCTATCAGCTAAACACATTTTTAGAGTTTGTTAAAAAAAGAGTTTGGTTGTTTTTACTTTTGCCCCAAATTTCCAGTAAACATAAGACAAGAGAACTTACAAGTTGACAAATTCTATTTAAAACAATACTGATCAATTTAAACTTTTCTTTAGGTACAGCATATATGATAGCAACATGAAAATGAATAACACTGTATTTCAATTAGCAGCTCATTTTAGAAATAGTTGCATTATTTTTATTAATTCAATTATTATGTATCAAGCTTGTATATCAACCTTGTTATTTTTGGCATGTTGATAAATTTAATACCAAGTTATAACACCTTGAAAATAGGGGGTTATAATGGAAAGATTAATACAAACCTAAGTGCAGGCATAGGACAGCAGAGACACACTAATATTAAAATACCCATAAACTTATTTAAATTATGATTCTACTCTGAAAAGCGACCATGAAAATGGCATCTTTTATCCAACTCTGATTGTATTCAGAGTTACAAATGCTTATTTAAAGGGACAGAAAGAGGAAGTTACTTACCTGTAACTGGAGGTTCATTGAGATGCGTGTTCCTAATTTGGATTCCAAATGTGGGTGTGCTTGCACACCACACACCAGAGCCACAAGGTTTTCCTAGAAGTGTCCGTTAACCTTCCCTTATGCTCACAGTCGAGGGTATAATAGGCTGTGCAGGTCGACACCTCTCCAGTATCCCTCTTACCTCTAAATAGTCCAATCCACAGCAGAGGGAATGGAGAGCAGGTATTGGAATCCAAATAGGAACTACACATCTCAAAAAAAAATAAATAAAAAAGACATTTACGTTTTCCGTAACTGGTGTTCTTTGAGATGTGTTGCTCATAATCAGTTCCATATTAGGTGTGTGTACTCGCCACATGCACTGGTGCCGGAAGTTTTTCCCTGAGCAGTATCTGTAAGGGACCGGTTCTGGCGCCCTCTAGAGTGGCACCTGCATGGTGCGGTATAAGGAGCGTCGGTGGCTCTCCACCCCCTCAGTTCCTTCTTGCCAGAAACTCCAAAAGTGGGGAAGGAGAACGGGTCATGGAATGGACATGAGCAACACATCTCAAAAAACACCAGTTACGGAAAAGGTAACTGTCTTTTCTTCGAGTGCTTGCTCATGTCCATTCCATATTAGGGGACTCCCAAGAAATACCCCTGGAGGTGGGTAGGAGTTCACAGACGTTGTCAGGGTTCCCTCCCCACTCTGAACTCTGGGTTACAGATGTGCGCACCTGCATGAAAGACCCCCTAAGCTTAAATTCTACCAGCTTAGGTTAAAATCTTCCCCAAGGCACAAATTCCTTTCCTTGTCCTTGGATGGTATTGCTGCCACCACCAAGTGATTTATACAAAAATTCAGGAAAGGGTCACTTGGAGTCCCTATTCCCCCCAAACCCCTTCACCCCTTTTCCTGGGGAGGCTTGAGAATAATATACTAACCAATTGGTTACAATGTGATCACAGACCAAATCCTTCGGTTTTTAGGACACTGAAAATAAATCAGGTTCTTAAAAGAAGAATTTTATTACAAAGAAAAAAGTAAAAGAATCACTCCTGCAAAATCAGGATGGAAGGTAACTTTACAGGGTAATAAAAAGATTTATTGGACTCAGCTTCACAGTTATAAAAGAGGAATAAAACTACCTCTTAGCATAGGGAAAATTCACAAGCTAAAACAAAAGATAACCTTATGCATTTCCTTGCCTCACTTACTATTTCTGTAATTCTTAGATAGATTATTCCAGGTATGTTTTCAGGAGATATTGTCCGTAGTTGGCTTCTCTCTCCATCTAGAGAGGGAACAAAGAGCACAAACAACCCTCCTCCCCCCAGATTTGGAAGTATCTCCTTTCCTTATTGGTCCTTCTGGTCAGGTGCCAATCAGGTTATTTGAGGTTCTTAATCCCTCATAGGTAAAGCAATTCAGTACAGCTACAAGGAGGGATTTTATATTACCTGCATCTTTATGTTTATGACAGATGAGCAGATTGCAACACAGCTCTGCTGAACCCAGCGTCATCCCTGGCCTGCTGAGCGATGGCATAATGGGCGGTGAATGGGTGAACAGAGGACCATGTTGTGGCTCTACCGATGTCCTGGATAGGGATGTGTGCCAGGAAGGCCACCGAAGACGCCTGCACTCTCATCCAGTGGGCTCTGACAATCGGCAGCAGCGGAACCCCCGCCAGGTCATAACAGGTCCTTATGCACAAGGTAATCCAATTGGAAATCCTCTGCAAGGACACTGGGTGACCCTTCATCCCATATGCTGTAGCGATGAAGAGTTGAGTCGATTTACAGAAAGGCTTGGTACATTCTAAGTAGAAAGTCAAGGCCCTGAGGACGTCAAGGGCGTGAAGACGCCTCTCTTCACTGGTCTTGTGCGGTTTGGGACAGCCCACCAGGAGGAAGATGTCCTGTTTCATATGGAAGGTGGAGAACACCTTCAGCAAGAAGGCCGGGTGGGGCCGCAACTGAACCTTATCTTTGTAGAAGACCATATACGGAGGTTCTGAGGTCAAGGCTTTAATTTCAGAGACTCATGTCGCCGATGGCACCGCCACCAGGAACACGACCTTCCATGACAGATAGGAAAAGGAGCAGCTCAAAGGGCGGGCCAGTGAGCCTAGAGAGGACCAAGTTAAGATCCTACTGCGGGACAGGAGCCCATACCTGCAGGAAGAGTCTCTCCTGTCATGGTCCCCTCAGGAATCTGACTGTCATGTCATGGGAAAACACCGTCTGTCCTTGGATCGGTGGGTAATAAGCAGAGATGGCCGTGAGATGCACTCTAATGGAAGAGTGTGCCAGGCCCTGGTCCCTCAAATGGAGCAGGCAGTCCAGGACAGCCTGTATGGAGGAACGTGGTGAGAGATGTCCCGTTCAGACGCCCAGCAGGAAAGCCTCATCCACTTAGCCAGGTAAGTCAGTCTAATTGAGGGCTTTCTACTTTCCAGGAGGACCTGTTGGATTCCTTCCGAACAGGTCCATTCCTCCGGGTTCAGCCACTCAGCATCCACACCGAGAGGTGGAGGTACCCGAGGTTGGGGTGTAGAAGTTGACCATGGTTCTGTGACAGCAGGTCCGGTCGGCTGGGCAGGGGCCAGGGAGGGGCCACTGACGGGCTCATGAGCTGAACTAGTGCTAGCGAGGTCACGTCGGGGCGATCATGATGACCTGTGCCTTGTCTCTCGATCTTTGCCAGGGCCTTGCTGATAAGCAGAACTGGAGGGAGCGTGTACATCAGGCTCCCTGACCATGACAGGAGGAAGGCATTGGAGAGGGAGCCCTTGGTCAGACATTACCGAGGAGAAAAAAAAACTAGTGGCATTTCCTGTTCTGTTTGGTAGCGAACAGATCCATTTGGGGAGTTGCCCACTTTTGGAAGATCATGCAGGCTACCTCCGAATGGAGCAACCACTTGTGATGAGAGGAAAAGTCCCTGCTGAGCTGGTCCACCAGCATATTCCTGATGCTGGGAAGCTTCCAGGTGAATCTCGTGCTCATGCAGAAGTCCCAGAGACAGAGCGCCTCCTGACAGAGTCACCGAGCATGCTGCCCCTTGCCTGTTGATGTAGAACATCGAGGCTGTGTTGTCTGTCAGGACTTGTACCACCCTGCCTGACAGGTGGGGCAACAAGATGCCGCATGCCAGCCAGACTGCTCAGAGCTCTTTATGTACAACCACCCTTCATCCGGGGACCACATCCCCTGAGTCTGGAGGACGCCGATATGTGCCCCCTACCCAAGGTCTCAGGCGTCTGACACCAACTTGATGGAGTGGGGAGTCGAATGGAACCTCTTCCAGGGCTGTTCTGTAGTCAGTCCACCACCACAGCAAGGTAAATATCGCTTGGGGAATTGGTGGCAATCTTTTCCAGGGGGTCTCAGGACTGGGAATAGAGTGTCACCAGCCATTGTGCAGGGGTCGCACCCGGAGCCTGGCATGACACAGACCAGACCAGCAGGCAGGCAGATAGACCCTGGCTATAGTCAGCGGGAATGAAGAGATTTCCGTGATGAGGTCTGTCAACATGTGGTATTATTGGTGGTCATTTGGTGGAGAGAGCAAGAAAAGAAAAAATGCCTCTTCTGGAGATGAAGATGCAGCAGTGGAGACTGGCAGTACTGGTTCCATGTTGTCTTCTTCCTCGTACACCAATGGTGCTGTAGGGCGAATGGAGGATGGTTGATATGAGACTACCAATGGTGCTTGGCATCCCCAGTAGGGATCCAAGTGTGGCCATTGGCGGGCTTCATTGGTAGCAATGCCAGGCCTCTGAAGCACAGTCATAAACTGGTGGATAGTGCAATCTGGGGTATGATTCCAGATTCTGACATGGAACGGGAGAAAACAAGGACTCTGTCTCTGAGAAGCTCTCAGACTTGGAAGATGGTTCCAGCAATGGTTCCGGGGGGAGGGGAGTGTAGGAGACCATAAGTACCAGAGGGCTGCATGTGGCAACAGAGCGGGTCTTTCTGGTAGCAGGAGCAAAGGTTCAACCAAGGAGAGGATGGTGGTGAGTGAAGGTCCAGAGAGGAGCAGAAAACGCAGATGGGGAGGAGCAGTTCCTCTGTGGACAGAAGTGGTTCCAGTCATCTGGGAGTGCGAGGCAGAACTCTGGAGAGGCCAGAGAGTCCACACGGAATCAACACAGGGCAGTCTGGACGCCTGTGCAGATGGATCTGAGTGCAACCTCTCACCTGACCAGGTGGAGCTCATGGAAGAAACAATGAGCTTATGAGCAGTCCCGGTCCAGGATCTGCTCTTATGGCCATGGCCATGTTTTTTTCCCCTCATAGTGGGGCTTGTCTCTTGTCTTCAGTACCAATGGATCCAGTGCCTGGGAGGTGCTGGGAAGGGCACTCAATGCCAGTGATGGATGCTCCACTGTCAGTTCTGCCGATCCAGGATCTGAAGGCGCCTGGGGGAACATCACCTCTGGAAGGTCTTGATGGAGGCAGCTATGTTCTTGAGCCTCCCGTGTTCAGGGCATTAAGGATTTGCAGATAGCAGAGCGTACCACAATGTGAGCCCCGCCAAGGCAATACAGACAATGCTGGTGCTCATCGCTCACAGAGAATGAGTGCAGGCAAGAGGCATAGTTCTTAAGGCCAGGAATGCAGAACATAGTCCCCCCGGGGGGGGGGGGGGGAAGAGGGAATCCCCAAACAGGGGAACAACTACACTAACTAGACTATCTAAGGATAAAACAAGTATAGAACACAAACAGCTTAGCTATAACTATGTACAAGAATGGATGAAAAGGCCACTCTCTTAGCTAGGCTAAGAGAGCAAAGGAACAGGGGTTCCAACTCAGGGAAGTGGAGAGGCATCGACTGAAGCAGCCTATTATACCCTCGGCTATGAGCATGAGGGGACGTACAATGCACGTGCAGGTCAATGGACACTGCTAGGAAAACCTTCTGGCTCTGGCATATGGCGCACATGCACGCCCATGTTTGGAATCCATATAGGGGGACCCAACACTCAAAGAAGCATACGTGTTTACTGCTTTTACTTCTATTAGGATCACAAAGACAACAAAGCTAAGTGGTGGAATCTAGTCTTCCTTGTGTATCAACAGAAGTGTTCACAGTATTCCAATAGTTTACTTCTGCTCTGCAAAACCATCATCATCAGAACAACGTACAATAAGAAAACAATCCATCTTCAGATTCAGACCACATGTAAATTTGCAGGACTGCCAGTTAGAAAAATATATTCTTAATTGTAAACTAAGCAGAATCAATTCAGAAATCAACAAATTTCAGAATAAAGAATCCTAATGTGTCCCATCTTTTTAAAACTGACAGTAGTCCAGACTAGAAAATCTGCCCCTTAGCAAGTAACAGGAGAATCCTTCAGAAACAGGCAGCAAATAATTATAGTGCCACAACACTAGCACCCTCCAATGCTATTAGAGCATCACGAG
This sequence comes from Lepidochelys kempii, assembly GCF_965140285.1. Taxonomy (NCBI): domain Eukaryota; kingdom Metazoa; phylum Chordata; order Testudines; family Cheloniidae; genus Lepidochelys; species Lepidochelys kempii. Next base: position 81,721,329 of record NC_136380.1, read on the forward strand.
TACACACGATAGCAGGTATCATGGGGTCTGTCTTTCCTGCTCAACCAATGCAATAAGAGAAACACCTGCAACATTTTATATCTTTTAAAATCCCACTGTTATGCTATATGTTTTAACACTGATTTCTGATTCTGAAGAAGCTAGTACTTGGCGAGATGAACACTGAGGAAAGAAAAATTTTAAATATCTGAAGATGTTAGTTGTCACACATTAGAACCCCCAAAATTGGATCCTGGACTAAATCGCCTCATTATTAACTCCATGTTGTATGAAGTTCTGAACGGGTACCTGAATAAACCACAGTAAGAGGAGGAAGTTGAGACTAGGAAAATAATCAGCCTTATAAAATTAGGGAATACAATATTAAAAACATTTTCTATCATAATAAATCTAATCAGAAGTCATGGCCCCAAACTTTGTATTTAGAGAAGTCATTTTGTTTTTTTTAATTTATTCTTTCTGGCTTCAGCTCTTAAATATTAGTCTGGTTATACATAATCTCACTTTCTTCCACAGAGTTAATTATTTTTACATTTCTGCCACCTCCCACTTTCTCCAAAAAATTTGGGAGGAAAAATTATTCAGCGTTGGGACTGAACACCCCATGTTTTTATGTACAATCCTGTTGTACCAATTTCTGGCAATAGACCTGTGGCAAGCCTCCCTTCTAGAGCTAGGAGAGGAACAGCCTCATGACACCAGCAGTGTCATCACAAGGGGAAGTGAAAGTTGAATATATGTATCAAAACAGTGCCCTCATGCAAGTGGAGAGATGAAGTTCAAATGTTAGGTCCGCTCACTATCTTTACTACAATACCAAGGAAAGAAGTCTAAGCAATAATTTACTCGTGAAAAAAAAAAACCTACTGCACTAAAACTGTCATGAAAGAACATAGCTCAGCAGTGTTAATGCAATGGAAGAAAGAATGAAATTCCATGAAATTAAGATATAAAATTCTACAACCAGAAAATCAAAATGCATACAAAAGTGATAAGATTGTACCAATTTCTTGATTAACTGCTATTTTTCCACTAGTTACAGTAGTATTGGAATTCATTTGCAACTTAGGCTTGAATAGAGACTGGGAGTGGCTAAGTCATTATGCAAGGTAACCTATTTCCCCTTGTTTTTTCCTCCCCCCCCCCGACGTTCTTGTTAAACCCTGGATTTGTGCTGGAAATGGCCCACCTTGATTATCATACACATTTTAAGGAGAGTGGTCACTTTAGATACGCTATTACCAGCAGGAGAGTGGGGTGGGGGGAGGTATTTTTTCACGCTTTGTGTGTATAAAAAGATCTTCTACACTTTCCACAGTATGCATCTGCTGAAGTGAGCTGTAGCTCACGAAAGCTTATGCTCAAATAAATGTGTTAGTCTCTAAGGTGCCACAAGTACTCCTTTTCTTTTTGCGAATACAGACTAACACGGCTGTTACTCTGAAAGTAGTATGTATGGGGACTGATTACAAAGCCCAAATTTAATTCTAAAGGGAAGCTGGTTGCATCGTGTGACTAAAAGTTATACCATTGGCAAATGTCTGTTTATCAGTTTCGTCTCACTTACCTAGTAGGAGATCTAAAGGTATCATCTCTTTCACAGCATCAAGAATTCCTCTTTGCCTTGCCTCTTGACCATCCAGCTCTCTAGCACAGGCCTTGCAACAACCACATGTAGCACAGCCAGACTCACCAGAGCCACAGCCACAGATTCTACATAACACAAATAAGTTTTATCCGTAATCTACCAAGACAAGCAATATTACATAAAAATGTATTTGAACTACAGATGTAATAGAACAGATTGGACCAACATTTGTCAGGGATGATCTAGGTTTATTTGGTCCTGCCTTCTGTGCAAAGGGCTGGACTTGATAACCATGCAAGGTTCTTTCCAGCCCCACGTCTATGGTTTTAGAACTACTATTCATCTTCCATTTTATTAAGAAAAAAAGTTATATCCAAAGCCAGAAATCCCGTACCTTAAATAGCAGCATTCAATGTCATTAGGCATACCAAATTTGTTTATACCCAACACACTTTCCTCCTTTCTGCTTTTGTGAGAATTATTTTGAATAAACATAAGAAATATTTTAAGTCACCTGTTACCATTACTAAAATGTTTATTAAAAAAATCACAAAAGTTAAATATATTCTTGGTTTTAAAAATAGATAAGCAATATTTTCTTTAGATACAGTGCTATTTAAGACTGAAGTCTGAAGCGAAGTAAAGTAAACATCTATTTTGATTACATTCTGTACACATTTTACTTATTCAGCATACCGTATGAAAGATATTTGCATGAATGTATTTACTTACCCTCCAGGTACCCTGTCAGGACGCCCACTACTAACACAGCTGGCTCCATAGCCTGTACAGTCCCCACACACAGTGCATACCATGCACTGCTCCAGCTTCCATTTATGCATGCCTGGAGGACACATCATGGACTTCTCATCTTTTTCATCCAGTTCTTCTTCTAAGTCTTCATCCATTGCTGTTGCCATATTCTCAACTACAAAACCTATTGAAAAAGATATTGAAACACTTCAACAATTCACATCAGTTATTATAAGATACACAGTGCTATAAGGAAAATGTTAAAACAAGGGCAAGTCAGATGAAAATTGGATCTTTTGATACATACAATTAACAGAGTTACAAAATTAGGGACAGACTTTCAAAGGCTCAATTTTGCATATATAACTTTGGTAAGATGAGTATAAAAGTCACGTACATGCAAAATTCCTTAGAAAATTTGACCCAGAACTGTTTTAACGCTTCCCTAACAGCACAGCCAAAACATGGAAAACAAGCACAAATCTAGTCTATCATTGTGTTTTTATTTCTAATTTGTTCATTCTTGTTTTCTTTTTGTACTCATTTGTATTTTGATATATTTGTAATATACTGTAAAACATATATTTTATATATATATATCTCACATCAAAAATGTTAGAAGAATGTCAAGGTTTCAACGTCACAGTCAAGTTGAGAAACGTCAGAATTAAAGATGCCAATGCAACCTTAATTTGGCCATTTTGTGCACGTAGATTATGACAAACTCTTTCGAAACATGATCGTTTTCTATTCTTTCAACAAATCTCCTGCCTCATTCAGTGAGAGGATTCCCCACCTTCTCATCCCAGTCTCTCCATCTAGTTAGCCCCAGACTTCATCCTATCGGACTCATCATCCCTAGCGGTCTCCCAGCCAGTCCCAGGGTTGTCCTTGTCCAATTCGGTCTTCCACCCCAGCTCCCAATACCACTCTCCCTCACCTGGCTCCTTGCCCAACCAGCTCTAGTCTCAAGCGGTTACTCATCTGATTTGTCTTCACCCTTCCCCATGTCACAGTCTCTGTTTCTCACCCTAAGGTTCCTTGTTCCAATCTACTCCTCCACTCTGGCCCAGTACCTCACCCCTTTGCATTTCAGTCATATCACTTCCTCCTCTTCAGCTATGCTGCTTGAGAGCCAGCAGCAGGAGCACTGAAAGCACAGAAGAGACCGTCTCTCCCTGCTCTCAGTTCCCAGATCTGGAGCCACAGTACCTGGGAGGAACAATCGCAGGGAACATCCTGCTCAACCCCAGGATGAGGGCTGCAGCATGCCCAGTATAAATTAAATCTTTGACAAACTTAACTGACACACTAACAAACAGAGCTCATTGGAAAATAGATTTCCCCACCCCAGCCCCAAACAAATCATAGTGTCCTGGGACATATTTCCTTAAAATAACCTCTTCAAATACAGGAACTACTCAGGTTTCAGAGTAGCAGCCGTGTTAGTCTGTATCCGTAAAAAGAAAAGGAGTACTTGTGATACCTTAGAGACTATCAAATTTATTAGAGCATAAGCTTTCGTGAGCTACAGCTCATTTCATCGGATGCATACAGTGGAAAATATAGTGGGGAGATTTTATATACACAGAGAACATGAAACAATGGGTGTTACCATACGTCGGGTGTTACAGATGAAGTGAGCTGTAGCTCACAAAAGCTTATGCTCAGATAAATGTGATACCTTAGAGACTAACAAAACTACTCCTTTTCTTTTTGCAAATGCAGACTAACAGGGCTGCTACTCTGAAAACTGTAACAAGAGTGATCAGGAAAGGTGAGCTATTACCAGCAGGAGAGAGAGTGGGGGTGGGTGGGTGAACGACCTTTTGTAGTGATAATCAAGGTGGGCCATTTCCAGCACTTTACAAGAACAGCAGGAGGGGAAATAAACAAAGGGCAATAGTTTTCCTTTGTGTAATGACACATCCACTCCCAGTCTTTATTCAAGCCTAAATTAATTGTATCCAGTTTGCAAATTAATTCCAATTCAGCAGCCTCTCCTTGCTTCCCCAACCGCTGGATCATATGATAATGCCACTGAAACCCTGTGTCTCTTTTGGCACAGTGACAGTTTTTAAATTAATTATAAGAGTTGCCATGATAATCTGAAATGCAGTAGCGATCACTAAATATGTTAATTACAGGTAGAAATGCCATATCAAAGGCACTGATAATTGGAAGTGGCACAAAGTGAAATATATCAAAATGGTATGTTCAGAAGTGTTTATATTGAAAATGTTCAAAAATGCAAGAGTTCTGAAGAGAGGAAAGGGAAGTGAAAGAAAAATATTTTATCTTTTTCAAGGCTAAAGAAAAAGCATAGAAGAGGAAGTAGTTTACGAATAAGAAGCTTGAGGATCAAATGGTGTTGGAAGAGAAGAAAAAAGAATTAAATAGTGTGGCAGGAACAGGAGATGATAAAAACAGTCTAAAAGGAAGGTAAAAAGTGAAATGTGGTTGTAATACAGGGATGATACATGGGGAAAGAACTAAAAACATGAGGAGAGAAATGAGGTCTATTATGAAACAGGACATTCTATGAATTTTTTCATTCTTAAAATTTGTAGTAGATAACTTTTAAAAAAATCCTCTGGGTTAACTAATCCTTTCAGCTATATTTGTAAAATGTACTGTAAAATGTAAATACCCTCTTTGTAAATGTAAGTGGAAGGAAGGTATCTAAGAACCAATAAATGCCTTGGGACCACTGTTAAAAGAAAAGCATCTGAGATATTTTATATTATGGCAATACACAGTTACCAAAAGGCAAAATGAAAACATCTAATGAATTTGTTTAACAGAAAAATATTAATAATGTCTAAAAGTCAACTATGTAGCAATACTAACAGAGAGACAGAGACAGACAACATTAAAGTGCTATGCTTTCTTGGCTTGTCATACTATAATATGCTCCAAATGTAAACTCTACAATAGGAATAACAAAAAGTTATCTGTAATTGGAGGTTCTTCAAGATGTGTGGTCTATATCTGAATTCCACTGAGGGTTATGTGCATTCACGTGCCCAGAGCTGGAGCTCTTGAAAGTAGGACTGTTCAGCAGTCTGCGCACGTGCCCTGTACTGCCTCATGGTTTCGCCCGAGGTGATAAAGGGTGCAGTGGCCGCCAGCACCTCCAGTTCCTTTTCTTCTGCAGATTTGTTGGATCTGCAGCACAGAGGAAGGAGGGAGTGTTTGGAATACAGATATGGACCACGCATCTCAAAGAGCCTCCAGTTACAGGTTAATAACTTTGTTTTCTTCTTCGAGTGACGAAGAAGTGACGATTGTATTCTACTGAGGGTATGTGGAAGGATGCTACAAGGAGACTGTGGAATGGAGGACTGTTGCTCCAAATGATGCATCTGTTGCGGAATCATACACTACAGCACAGTGTATGGAGAGGGTGTGTACCTAACTCCATGTGACCAACATGCATGTGTCTGCGATGGGTACGTTGTGGAGTGCGGCTGTAGTTTCTGCTTACGCTGTCATAGAATGGGCCCAAATCCCTTCAGGTGGGGATCATCCCGATAACTGATAACAGCATGTAATGCACCCAGAAACCCACTTGGAGATTCTCATGAGTGGAGGTTGCTTCTACATGCAAAGGAGAATTGGCAAAGTCAGAAGGGGGCTATCAGGATGGCTGTTACTTTCTCTGGTCTGATCTTGTGGATTACTCATGGTAGGAAGGGTAAGAGGGAGGAGACATAGTTTGTGCAGTCCAACCAGTCGTCCGATTAGGGCATCCCCCTGTGATTGGGCTCCAATTCCTCCTCTTGAACAATACTGGGTGCATTGGGCTCCAATTCCTCCTCTTGAACAATACTGGGTGGTGTTATGGGATGCAAAAAGATCCCTCGCTGGGGTTCTAGTCAAAGATGTCCATGATTACAGAGTCGTGCAATTCCCATTCATGGTCAGTTGCAAAGTTTCTGCATCGACAATCATCTTCTAGGTGCCCAGTAGGTAGGCTACTATCAGAAGAATGTAGTGTTCCCATAGGCGTAAGGCTTCTGTACACAGGATTTGGATCTCGTTTCCCCTTGCTTATTTACGTAGAAGACCATGGTGATGTTGTCTGACATGAGAAGAACGTACCACTTCCTGGATGGCTGGCAGGAACCCTGGCACACTAAGTATTGCCCAGAGTTCCAATATGTTTATGTGCATCCTAGCCTCCCGTGTTGTCCAGATACTTTGTGTCATGTAGTCGTCCAGGTGGGATGCATCTGTTATGATTTTAACAGTGCAAAAGGACAGGAGGGAGGTAATTCCCGAGCAGACTCATCCACCACTGTAGTCAGCAGAGAACTTCTGGTGGCATGTGGAGCAGAGCGTTCATCAGCTGGTGCATGGGGGAGTAGACCCTCTGCAACCACAGTTGAAGGCGGCGCAGGTGTAAGCATGCAAACAGCATGACATACATGCAGGCGGCCATTTGTCCCAAAAGAGAAAAGCAGATTTTGGCCGTAATCCAAGGGTTGGAGATCACCAAAGAAATTAGTTCCCTTATGCAAGTGTGACCACACGGACTCTTCATTTGGAAATGGAACGGTTGAGGTGCTGAAGATCCAATATCAGTCCCCATCCTCCATTCTTTCTGGAGACTTGAAAGTAGCTTGAGTAGAACCCTGTTCCGTGAAAAGGGTCTGGGATTAGTTCCACAGCTCCCCTTTGCAATGGGGAGTAAGTCTCTAGCTAGAAGAGATCATTGCATGGGTGTTCCATGCACGTGGACCGCAGAGGAGGGTGAGATGAGGGCATCACTGTAAACTCTAGGACGTAGCCACCCTAGACAATATCTAGGGCCTATTTGTCCATTGCTATTGTTTTCCATGCCGGCAGAAAGAGTTTGAGACAGCCCGTGAAGGTGGTAGACAGGATGGACATTGGTGTATGAAGTGACTGACGTCTCTCTAAAGATACTCAGAAATACCGATACGCGACAATTGGATGAACTGAGTAGACGACTGGCAGTCGACATAGGCAGATGTGGTCTGTGAACCTTACAGGGCTTTTGAGAAGGCTCATAGGTATGTTAATGGTATAGTTGTGAGACCCTGTAACGATGTGATTGGGGCAGGAGGTAGAATTTCCTCTTAGTCCTGGTATGTAAATATCCAGAGATCTTAGAGTGCCTCTACAGTCCTTTAGGGAGTGGAGGAATTCATCCGTCTTCTGACTGAAGAAGTGCAATCTGTCAAATGGGAGGTCTATAGTCATAGAATATCAGGGTTGGAAGGGACCTCAGGAGGTCATCTAGTCCAACCCCCTGCTCAAAGCAGGACCAATCCCCAATTAAATCATCCCAGCCAGGGCTTTTTGTCAAGCTTGACCTTAAAAACTTTTAAGGAAGGAGATTCCACCACCTCCCTAGGTAACGCATTCCAGTGTTTCACCACCCTCTTAGTGAAAAAGTTTTTCCTAATATCCAAACTAAACCTCCCCCACTGCAACTTGAAACCATTACTCCTTGTCCTGTCATCTTCTACCACTGAGAATAGTCTAGAACCATCCTCTTTGGAACCCACCTCTCAGGTAATTGAAAACAACTATCAAATCCTCCCTCATTCTTCTCTTCTGCAGACTAAACAATCCCAGTTCCCTCAGCCTCTCCTCATAAGTCATGTGTTCCAGACCCCTAATTATTTTTGTTGCCCTTTGCTGTACTCTCTCCAATTTTTCCACATCCTTGTTGTAGTGTGAGGCCCAAAACTGGACACAGTACTCCAGATGAAGCCTCACCAATGTCGAATAGAGGGGAACGATCACATCCCTCGATCTGCTGGCTATGCCCCTACTTATACATCCCAAAATGCCATTGACCTTCTTGGCAACAAGGGCACACTGTTAACTCATATCCAGCTTCTCGCCCATTGTCACCTCTAGGTCCTTTTCTGAAGAACTGCTGCCAAGTCATTCGGTCCCTAGTCTGTAGCGGTGCATTGGATTCTTCCGTCCTAAGTGCAGGACCCTGCACTTATCCTTGTTGAACCTCATCAGATTTCTTTTGGCCCAATCCTCCAATTTGTTTAGGTCCCTCTGTATCCTATCCCTACTTCCCACCCTATCTATCCTCCTAGTTTAGTATCATCCGCAAATTTGCTGAGAGTGCAATCCACGCCATCCTCCAGATCATTAACGAAGATATTGAACAAAACCAGCCCGAGGACTGACCTTTGGGACACTCCACTTGATACCGGCTGCCATCTAGACATGGAGCCATTGATCACTACCCATTGAGCCCGACTATCTAGCCAACTTTCTACCCACCTTATAGTGCATTCATCCAGCCCGTACTTCTTTAACTTGCTGACAAGAATACTGTGGGAGACCGTGTCACAAGCTTTGCTAAAGTCAAGAAACAGTACATCCACTGCTTTCCCTTCATCCACAGAACCAGTAATCTCATAATTGAAGGCGATTAGATTAGTCAGGCATGACCTTCCCTTGGTGAATCCATGCTGACTGTTCCTGATCACTTTCCTCTCGTATAAGTGCTTCAGGATTGATTCCTTGAGGACCTGCTCCATGATTTTTCCAGGGACTGAGGTGAGGCTCAGTGTATAGTGTTCTGCACCTCCCTGGGGAAGCCAAAGGAATGTAACCATGATTCCCTCCTCATGTCAATCCCCACTGCCAAGACACAGGAAGTTGTGTCTGAGGAGTCCACTGCAGCCTGTAGCATGGCCTGGTGAGTAACCTGCCCTCCTGCAGAATTGCCTGGAAAGATCCAATCTTGCAAAGGCAGCTTATCTGCGAACTCAGCCAATTGCCCATAGTTAATAAAATCATACTCTGCCATCAGGGCTAAGTAATTTGAAATATTAAATTGGAGTCCTGCCAAGGAGAAGACCTTTCTTCCCACGAAATCTAGTCTCTTACCCTCTCTATTGGATGGGCTGGAGCAGGGCTGTTGTAAAGCCACCTGGATGACCAATGAATTCAGGGGAGGATAAGAGAACAGGAACTCTGACCGTTTGGTGGGGACATATCTTTTTTCAGACCCTTTTGGTGAAGGTGCACATGTGACTGGGGTTGGAGGATGGCCTCATTGATTAGCAGGGCTACCCTCGCTGGTACCAAAGTGTGTAAATTGTCAAGCAGCTGGTGTTGACTGTCACGTACTTCCTATAATGGGATCATCAGGGCATTGGCTATTCTCCGCAGTAATTCTTGGAACTTATGACAGTCCGGTGTCCGATGGAAAGGAGGGGAGTGAAGAAGTGGGTGCATCTGAAGAGGATAAGGGATACCTCTCCGGATCCATTGGTACCATTGGAGAGGGGTTAACTGGTGCGTCATCTGGTGTCATGTTGGAACGCCTACGTGATGAGAGTTGTGGTGACGAGATGCGGGAGTCCCGGATACCAATTCTGTGGGTCAGGCAAGGTGGGGAACTGCCACAGCACCACTGGAATCTTCCAGTAGTTGTGCTTCCAGAACAGGAGCGGTAGACCATGTCAGACATCTGTAATGTCCAAATCATAAATCCTGCCAAATGCCAGTGCCAGAGGAAACAGAGGTGGCAGGAACATAGCGGGGGAAGGGTCCCTTCAACTTGGTGATCAGATCTGGGCCCGTTGAAATCGTAGTCCCTCCAGTATGAATATCAGATGGGGATCTGGAGTGCTTCCATGTCTCCTGGGGGGAATGGTACCTGTTCCGCTGAAGAAGCCAGTATCAGGAACTGCACCTGTCTGGAGACTGATGTTTCCCAGGATGCCAGCGGGGCCACAAGTGGTGGAGTCGCAGGATCTATCATCAGCAAAAGCGGATCCAGCAACTGGTGTGGTTGTTGTTCAGTCTTGTGAGACTTGGAACATATGGCTCCTTCATGGACAGAACTTATGGACAGTGCCGAATCTTTAGACTTGGAGGAAGACTTACTGCTATGCTTATGCACATGCTTCCTTGGTTCATACGTAGGCTCAGCGCAGGGTCCTTAGCACTGATACCAGCGGATCCCAATGGCAGGGAAGCACTCTTCACCTGTTCAGGACAATGTACGGTGCGATTCCCCGGCCGAGATCCGATGACAGTTCCATGGCAGTCTCCATAATGTGTTCCCTGAGGTGGAGAGTCCAATTCTCTTGAGAACAGGCAGGAAAAGAGAGGCAGATACTGCACCTTGACATGATGTGGGTTTCCCCCAAGCTGATGGAAAATGAGTGAGGGCAGGAAACACAGATTTTGAACCCCAGAGGCTTCAGAATAATCCAGTACCCAGGCATGGGGAGCGTTTGGTGACAAACATTCCGAAAGTGGCATCCCAAGTCCTAAATCTGGTATAAAAGGATAAATTCAAACAAAAATAAAAAAGGGAATACAGAAAAATAATAAATCTAAACTACGAACAGTATTAAGGATATTTAGAAAAGTTTTGGAAAGTGCAACACAAGGACATAGAGTAAAAGCTCCAACTTGAACCATGCACCTTTCATCGCCTCAGGCGAAACCACAAGGCAGCTCAGGGCGTATGCGTGGACCGCCAAACAGTACTACTTTCAAAAGTTCTAGCACCAGGCTCATGCACATAACCCTCCGCAGAATACAACAGGGACCATCACTTGAAGAATATACTGTTTCAAACACAATCTAAATAAGAGTTTAACTACATTTTTATTCTTGTTATTTTCTAAAAACAAGCAGCTCACCTTTTCCTCCCTGGCTCATGGAGCCTGTGTCTCGTCCACACTGTCCTTTATTATTCACACCAAATGTCCAAACCTCTCCATTCTTCATTAACACACATGAATGAGCTTTGCCCATAGCTACCTGAGTCACAAAATGGCCTTTCAAATCTGTTACTAAACCTGTGAGATATAAAACATTTGGATGATGAACAGCATTCTCTCTCTCTGGATCAGAGATTCACTATATCACAAGTAGTGCTAAAAAACATTTAATTTTTTAATCAGGAGTAAAGGTAAGGTGAGAATGGTAGAATATTGGAGTTAGTAAAACAAATGCCTGGTCTACACCTAAAGCTTAGGTTGACCTAGTTATGTCACGCAGTAGTATAAAAAATTCACACCCGAGAAATGTAGTTAAATTGACAAAGCCCCAGTATAGATATCCACTAGGTCACTGGAAGAATTCTTCTGTCGACCTACCTGCCACCTCTCAAGGGGGTGGTCTAACTACAGCTATGGAAAAAAAAAACCCTTCCGTCACTGTAACAAGTGTCTGCACTGTAGCTGTGCTGCTGTAGCATCTGTAGTGCAGACAAGGCCACAGGTAGTGAAGAAAAAGGAAGGAGGGAAGAACAGTCATAACTAATCTGCCCAGTCAATACAATAAATATACAAGTTTTTTTATAAAGTGATTTCATACAGAGCCATAATCCAATTGGAACAAAAATTTCTCTAACATTTCATTTAAACTGGCATGTGTCAATGCTGAATAAATGCAACCAAACAAAATTTTAAAGACATGTCTCTCTTACATCTGTACTTAACTGGCATTATGTAGCTTTAAATAATGTTTCTCAAATATCAACTTACTTGTGCTGTCAGAGTAAATGGCATCTTTTCCAAACATATAGAGTTCTCCATCTTTTGAAATGACAGAACTGCTCCCATTATTGCATGCTGTATATACTACAATCTTTCCTTCCATTTTAATGATCTTTTTAGGCTTATAGGGTTTTGACTGCCGTCTGCTTTTAGCTTTAAAAGAAGAAAGGTATTTTACAAATAATATGCTTCACCAAGAAGTGAGGGCAAGAAGAAAATAAGATTTTCACCAGCTAAACTATGAACATTTGCTTCATAATACAATAAGGTTTCCTCAGATTATCCCTACAAAAGTCTGTTTGCTGATTCTCCCACTGAAAGTAATTTTTTGGTTGTTTTTGTAAAATACCATTAACTTTTTTATCATTAGTGGAATGGTAAACAAGCAAAATTTGTGCCTAGGCTGACATTTTTATGACGACTCTCCAAGGCTTCTTTAGTTGGTTTGTTTATACTCGATATAACAATAAGTGATCCTAAAAAGCAATACTTGCTCACAAAAGTTTTTTGTCTGAAACTGAAAAGATGCATAAGCAAAAGCTGAAGTCATTTGTATCACAGTAAGTCTGCAGACCGGAGTTTTATTATTTTAAAATCTTGGTTTAAAAATTTTTAAATCTTCCAGTAATCTCTCAGATCAAGACGTGATCATGTTCCCATTTAAGTCTCATTAAGCTTCAATAGAAGCCACAATATTAGCTTCCCTAATAGAATTAGCACAACTATATATATATTTTAGCTAAAATTATAACATGATAAAGCCCCAATGAAAGCCAATCGACAATGATATTACTGTTAAGATTTCATGTAATTGTTCAGAAAACCTAGAAATTACAAGTAAATTTTAAACAGTCTGTCATATTTTACATCTTAAATATATATCTATTAATTTTAAAAGCTTCCTCTAGACACATTCAGCATAATCAAGGCTGCAACTGCAGTTTAGTTTTAAACCTCTCAACTGTCTCCTAACTTTGCCACCAGAGTTTTGGGGCCCCTTTCTGTTGCCACCTGAACCACAAGGGAAAATGTTTGGGACTCTTAATCCCACCAAATCCACTGGACCCCACACTCTGAAACCCTGCAAGGGGACCAGGTCTCAGAGCCTGGCTCCAACCCATGCCCAAACATCTACACTACAATTTTTTAGCCATGCAGCCTAAACCCTGAATCAATTGACCCGGGCTCTTAGACGCGGTGCCACAGGTTTTTTTCACTGCAGTATAGAGGTACCCTTATTTGTGAACTAAGCATATCAGATATGAAGTCAAAAACACAAACACAACTAGACAATGCCATTTTTAGAGAGTCACCATTCAGACTAGAACTAGACTAAGGCCATGTCTACACTGCACTTCCATGGTTAAAACTTTTGTCGCTCAGGGGTGTAAAAAACCACACCCCTGAATGAAAAAAGTTTTAACCATGGAAAGCACTGGTGTGGACAGCGCTTTGTCAGCGGGACCCGCTCTCCCGTCAAAGTTACCTCCCCTCAGTGGGGGTGGTTTTATTTGGTTACTGGGAGACCTCTCTCCTGGTGACAAAGAGCGGCTACTCTGCTTACCTTACAATGGCACAGCTGCGCCGTTGTAAAGTGCGCAGTGTAGACAACTTAAGTTTGCATAGTTGGAACAGATGATCTTAGCAGCTGCTCTTTGAATGGACCTTAGACAGTCAGATGGGTGGCAGAAGGCCAAAAGGTATTCTTCTGTACTCAATCATCTGGATCTGAAAATTAAAATGGTTTACACTGTTCCTTTATTAATCAATAGCCTAGCAACCTCTGTTTAGAAATCTAATTTTACTACCACTTTATTATGGAAGTGCAGTAGTGACTTCACAGTTAAGGCGAGCACAACTTTGTTTTCAAAATGCTTTAGAAAGAATACAAATAGACATATTGATTTGAAAATAGCTAAGCCACCTCAGAGTCACACTTTGTGGTGCAAATTTGAGGCCATATGGTCACCAAGTTCCTTCTCCAAATTACTTGGTTTTAAGTTTTCAAGTAATGAGGAATCAGACAAGTACGGAAACTGGGGTGGGTAGTTGAGAGTTGGCATGTTCAGTGCCAGCCACAGACACTCACCACTGAAACTAGGATGGGGAGCTAAAAATGGACGTGCTTAGAGCAGATCCCACAGAACTGAGACGAGCTGAGAATAAGGAAACTCGAGGGATACCACAGGTACATTGGGCAGAGACCAGGAAGAGCTGAGCCTTGGGAAACTGCTCAGGTGTCACTCCAGTCAGATTCAACACCAGTTCCTCAAGGAAAACCTCAGTTATTGAGAGGCTGAGTGAATGACCTGTCCACAGACACACCTCCGTGGTTCAGAGAGAGGCCTGTACCCCAAAGCACCATGAATTCAAATTCTCTATTTGCTTGACTTCTCTGATGAGTTTTATGTGAATCAATTCTATGGACCCCACCTAAACCCTGGGCAGTATCCACTAAAATTATATTAATGGACTGCCACTGAGTTCATCTAGTATTCAGCACCAATAGCTGATCTAATTGGTACAGCCCTGCAGTTTGGGGCTCCCACTGCTTCCTAGTGTTACCTCCAGTTAGTAGTTCAGTGGCTGAGAAATGCTCAGGAAACCTCCCCAGAGCACCCATTCATCCCATAATTGCCCCAAATTGTGCCCTACTCAGTACCTCAACTTTCTCAAAAAATTCACGGCCTAACAACTTCTTTAACAGGGGATTTAGGTTGTCGTCACTTAGCACCTCCCTCTGCTCCTCATACCTTTCCAGAGCATAAGAATTTAAATCTTAAAACTCTAGCATCAGAAACTCAGGAAATTAAATGGTAACAAACTTTATTAATGCAGAGGTAAGGTTGCCCCGTGACAGCTTGCACCTCCAAAACATCAAGTTCAGCAAAACTCAAACTTCTGAAAACCCGGAAATTCAGAGAAATGTTTATTATAGGAGCTGGTGGTCCATTTAGACAGCTGTAGTTCTCATCTAGGTTTGAAGCGGATATGCTACTGTGGCGAGGTAATAAACAAGAGACCTCGCTTTTATACAGTGCTTTTCATTATTAGATCCCAAAGAACTTTACAACATTACCCCAATTTTACATATAGGAAACTAAGGCACAGAGAGGTGAAGTGACTTGCCCAAGGTCATGAAGCAGACCAGTGGCAGAGATGGGAACAGTCTCAGTTCAGCACTCTTCCACTAGGCCACATGATTACTGTGTGATTCCTCAGTGCTCCTCCCTACTCCTGTACATTCTGTTATAGCGGAATGGTGAAAATGGCTGTGTTTTGAAACATTTGCAATATATAGTTGCTAAGAAGGACAATGAGAGAAATCTCATCCATTGTCTATGCCCCAAAATCTTGACAGTTTTAATATATCATCGGATGCATGCTCACTAATGAAGCGCTGTAGCTCACGAAAGCTTATGCTCAAATAAATTGGTTAGTCTCTAAGGTGCCACAAGTACTCCTTTTCTTTTTGCGAATACAGACTAACACGGCTGCTACTCTGAAACCTGTCATTCTTGGTAAATATTTCAAGCATGCTTGTTTAAACTCCTCACCCAGAAGGACAGAGCTTACCCATATCTTGGCTCACATATGGGGGAAGGGCTAGGGAGAGAGGTAGACACTCCGAGAAAGGCAAGCTCCCCCCACATGAGGCGTCGGGGAGGGTGGCGGGGAGAGACCCCTAGATGGGCAGGACTCCCCAGATGCTGGCACTCACATCGGGCAGGGATCAGACCACCGGGGGGAGCAGTGGGGAAGGAGAAGGGCTCAGACCACCCCAGATAGACAACTCCCTTTCAGAACCTGGCTCACATGGCGGGGAGGAGCGGAAACAGATAGGCAGATCACACCTCTGTAGATGGGTTGGGGACCTCCAGATCATGGCACACACACAGGAGGTGAACATGGGGCTGACAGGCACCCCTACCCCATTATCTCCCAGTCCATCCGTCACCTTACCCTCATAATCCCCATCCAAGTGTCCCCCTCCACCTAGTAGTACCGATCTCCTCCACATCATCTGATACAAATGCCTCTCTCCCCCTAGTCCTACCTACTTTTCCATCCATAATCATCCTCCCCTCCAGGCAAGCATTTGCTTGTGGAGTTCATTTTATTTTCAAAAAATAGTTTCAATGCCTTCTGAATATTCTAGTGTACTCTGATTATATTTCCCCAAAATAAAAATCCCCCTTTCATAGAGTTTAATTGGAGCAGTATTTCTGCTCTTTTACTTCAGATTTCTGCCCTTCAGAAAGCATCAATTTTAAGAAAAACTGTTTTTCCCCCCAAAGGGCTGTATCTTGTGAATCACTTAGTCAAATGGTCCCAACTTTGGAACACTGCCAGTACCCCAAGACCCCATGAGGCACAGCAAATTTCAAGACAACATGATTAATTATGCAAATTCTAGAGCACTTAGAACAGCCAAGCTTTAAAACAGAAAAGCAGGTCTTAACCTTAACTATAGCAGAACTGTTACTCTGCTGTAACAGAGGTAAGGCGTCCTACTACAACCTTTACAACAATAGCATTATAAGAAAATATAAATGTTGTAAAACCAAGAAATGCAGAGTTAAGATAACTCTTCCCACCCATAATGGTCAAACAACCTTAACTAATCAAATGGGAATAGCAATCAAAAGCAAGAATCTAACAGAATCCGAATCCCTTCCCTAATGAAACCTGTCCTCTTCTCTGTTCCAATACAACTCCAAATCAACACTCCAATTTATAGTCCAATGGACCTTCACTGCACTCTGTCCAGCACCAATGATCCCAGGATGACCTGCTGATGGTTTGCAAAAGCTAATGGAGGGTTAAGGTTCTGGGATCTCTCTGAGAGTATATCTACACTTGGAGCTGGGGGTCTGATTCCCAGTTCAATTAGACATACTCATATTAGCTCTCATTGAGATAGCACGCAAAAAATAGTATCACCGAGGTAGCACAGGAAGTGTTAAGAGGCAGCGCAGCCATAAACCCATATGAACACAGTGGGTATGCATTCAGCACAGCTAACCCATGCCTCCAGTCACTGTTGCCCATGCTACTCTAGCTACACTACTGGTTTTAGTGTACTAGGTCAATGAGAGCTAGCACAAGCATGTCTATGTGAGCTGTGAATCACACCCAAAGCTCCAAATGTAAACATATTCTGAGGGTCTCTTAAGGGCTGGGATCAAAGAGGCCAGTGTTAAGGTTGTGTAGAAAGTCTCTCTTAATTCTGCATTTCCTTGTTTTCCTACATTTGTTCATGAGGAAACACTAATATTCTTACTTGTGAACAATAAAGAGTCCGGTGGCACCTTAAAGACTAACATGCTTGCGAACATGCATGCTAGCCCTTTTCATGTTAGTTGCTGGGTTCAAACACAAACTTGTGTTTACTTGCAGATAATGTGCACAAGCATGTTGATGGTATGCTCGCGCATTGCTCTCGTAGTCTACCCATTTTTCCTTTCACACCTTAAGGACTGGTTAATGCTGATTTTACTGGTATAATTTACGAGTACTAATTCTGTATTAAGCCATTGATAATACAATTGTAAAACCTACTTGATTCACCATCTTCTCCTTTACTAGCAGAGCCTGTAAAGAATATACTTCCATCCTCTGCAACAAGTAAGGCATGCGAACCATCATGTCCAACGGAGAACTGGATAATCTTTGGAGATTTCGTGATTGGCAGTTCAACCCATTTTCCTGCTGAAGGACCACCTTGTTTGATTCCCAGGCTCTGATATTTGCCAGTGTAATAAATCTGAAAGGAAGAGTTATATTGTTCTCCTATCGTATCATAATACTTAAAATGAAACAATAACTGTATCTAATAAAAGCAAGATTCAAAATAAAGGGGTTCAAGGATTTTTCCCATTTGATGATTTAATGGTAAATAAGTTAAAAATTAGTCTTAATAATGACCTTAGAAAAGTTTACTATAAATGACAACCATAACTGGACTTATTTCCAGCTATGACCTCAGCAAGGTGAAATGGAATACAACAGCAACATGCATTTTTTCCCCAAGATACTCTATGCCATAGCTCTCTTCCTTTGTATGCTCAAAAATCTTTTGATAGTTAATTATGCATTAATACACCCGAAACTACATGAGGATTCATTTGATTACAGGAGCAGATTAACAGAAAGCATGCTTACAAAGCAAAAAGACCAAGGAAAACCAAAATAAAAAACACATTCTTTAACTTATCCAGTTATTCAATATGTTAGTACATATTGTACTTTTGGTACTTAGTGTCATGATCTGGTAAAACACTGGTAAAATGAGTTAAATTAAGAAATGTCAGTCTGAACATTGCTTTTAAAAAATATCAATTTAAACATCATCCAATACCAAAAACTCTCCTTTGTTAGAAACATAGGACAGAACAAGAAGCAATGGGGGGAGGTCTAGTTGGATATTAGGAAAAACTATTTCACTAGAAGGGTGGTGAAGCACTGGAATGGGTTACCAGGGGAGGTGGTGGAATCTCCATCTTTAAAGGTTTTTAAGGCCCGGCTTGACAAAGCCCTGGCTGGGATGATTTATTTGGGGTTGGTCCTGCTTTGAGCAGCGAGTTGGACTAGATGACCTCCTGAGGCTTCTTCTAACTCTAATCACCGTATGATTCCTATGGATTTGCAATACCAAAATAACTGCAATACCAAATCAGACCACTGTTGCAGCTGGTCCCAGTAGCCTGTCCGCAGCAATAACCAGTACCAACTTACAAGAGACCTTACAATGCACAATTATGAAGTGACCTGCCCACACAGGACATTTCTTCTTAAACCCCATCAGCTTAATTATTGGTTTATGCTACAGGACACAAAAGTTCATTCAAAAATATATCCTATGTAACGTACTCTTCTCCATATCTGAATCTCTGAATACTTCCCACGCAATTACCTGTCACTTAAGCGGTCTATCCTGGGCCACTCTTCACATATCCTCTGTATTGTTAAATCCCATAGGTTTTGCCTCTGAGTAGCACTCAGTGGAGGGATTCTTTCAATCCACCCCTTTTGCATGTTCCTCCAGCTTCTCAATAGCACACCCATCATGGCAGCTATTCTGGATTTATTCTTTACACATGCCCCATATATTTCCATCTTCTTTTCTAGATAACGTTGGCATAAAGGGTTGCTGAACTCCGACAAATCTTGGCATTTGTAATAGACTCATTCCATTTATGAAAGTAGTGTTTTTGAGGCATTTTGCTTTGGAAGGCATTTAAATGTCTGTCTGTAGCTCTAGGGGATTTCCAGCTTTTATACCCATATGTTAGGACTGAAATATCCATATGTCTATTCCCTTTATGAATTCCACCAAGCTTTGGTCTTCAATATCTTATGGGAATTAATTCTACAGGCTAAATCCATTCTACTTAAGTATTTACTTTTTGCCTTTCAGATTCTCATACTACCTCTTGAGGCAGCATTTTGTGAAGCAGTCTTGCAGTACTTTTGGTCACTTCTTTGAGACAGCACTGCAGGCATCATACCCTTTAGCTAAGTGCCATTCTTAGTGGCATAGACAGTTCTTTTACAGACTCACTTGATTCATGGAACATTAAAAGGCAAGAAGTAGTAATGGTTATTTACTGTAACTGTGTTTTTTTGAGATGTGATGCAGACATGTATTCAACTTAGGTGTGCCACACCTAGCACACTGGAGCCGGACAGTACCTGTAGAGGGGCAGCACTCCCACGTCATGGCTGTGGCTATATGAGGTGACACTGCCCCAACCCCCTCTCAGTTCCTTTGCACCAAAAGCTCAAGTGCAGACTATGATGGAGAGTGGGTCATGGAATACACATCTGTATCACATCTCAAAGCACCACAGTTACAGTAAGTAACCGTTCCTCCTTCTTGGAGTTGATGTAGACATATTCGCCACTTTAGGCTTGTCTACACTTACCGGGGGATTGATGTGCAGTGATCGAGGCATCAGTGGTAGATTTAGAAGACCCGTTAAATCGACCACAGATCGCTCTCCCATTGGACTCCTGTACTCCACCGGATCAAGAAGAGTAAGGGGAGTCAACAGGAGAGTGTCTCCAGTCAACATCGCGTAGTGTGGACTCCGCGGTAAGTAGATCTAAGCTACATCGACTTGAGTTATGCTACTCACGTAACTCAAATTGCGTAGCTTAGATCGACTTTCCTGTAGTGTAGACAAGGCCTCAGCTCACTCAAAAGCAACATGGAAACATCACTGAGGAACGCTATCGGCGTTGCTTGTGTTCTCATCAAATGAGTTTGTATCTGCTGAGAAGGCATAGCTGAAGCTCTCATACACAGTCTTGGAACAAGAGGTTATCCATCTAGAGATGGTCTGTGCAGAGACCTGTGGCCTTTTTGTGAGGTCCACATATTAAACAAACAGTGAGGCAAAGTATGAAACAGTTCAGTCCTGTTCAGATGAAAGGTTAGACACTGCTTGACATCCAACATATGGAAGAGCTGTTCCTTTGGGAAGAAATGCGTCTTAGGGAAAAAACACAGATAAATATACCGCCTGATTCAGATGAAACTCAGATCATCTTGGAAAAAACTTTGGGTGTGGCCAAAGCATTATTTGCCCCCTGGAGAAATGCACGTAAGAAGGGCCCACCATCAGGGCCTGCAACTGACCCACCCTCCTTGCAGATGTAATGGTTATCAAGAATGCAGTTTTCTGAGACAGGAGGGGCAGCAGACAGGATGCAAAGGGCTCCAATGGAGGGTCAACTAGAGCCAGCAGAACTGCGTTTAGGTCCTACAATGGGACTGGCTCTCGGACCTGATGATGTAAGTGGAGAAGCCCTTTCAGAAATCTTATCACGGTAGTATTGGAAATAACTGATTTCCCCTAATAAGGGGACGAAACACAGATATTGCTGCAAAATGCACTCAGTGAACTGAGAGTCAGCCCTGATTTCTAAAGATGTAGTAGGTACTCCAACATGTTCTAGATGGAAGTCCCTGTTGGTTGGGTCCCACAGGCCAAGAACCACACCGAGAACCTCTTCCACTTCACTAAGTAGGCTGTCCTAGTGGAGGACTTCCTACTGTTGAGTAGGACATGTTGGACAGATGCCACACACTGTTCTACCTCTTCATTCAGCCATGCAGCAGCCACGCCATGAGGTGCATGGAGCTAATCACAGGATGGAGAGTGTGGCCATGGTTCTGAGTGAGCAGGTCGGGACAGAGAGGAAGCGGTATGGGAGCCTTGAACAAGGAGGTATGTGAACCAGCACTGTTTCAGCCACACCACAACAATTAAGATGAGCTTGCCCCGATCCACCTTGAGCTTGAGGATGCCCTGAGGAATGATCAGAATAGGGTGAAAGGTGTACAACAGAGTCAACTACGTGCTGCAGTGGAAAGTATCCGAGAGGGAGCCCGGGCTGAGCCCCCCCAAAAAACAGAATTGGCACCACTTTCTGTTTTTCCTCATCACAAAGAGGTCAATCGTGGGGATGTCCCAGATTGCAAAAATGACCTTGAGGACATTGGCTGTCAGGGACCACTCATGGAGAAAAACCTGCTGAAATGGTTCACAAGACAATTCTGCATCTCCAGCAAGTGGACTGCTACCGTAGGGATGTCGTCTTTGATGCAGAATTGCCACAGGTTGATGGCCTCAGAGCAGAGTAACCTGAAAAGTGCTCCTCCTTGTTTGTTCACATCGCAGTGGTATTATCGGGGAATATGTGAACCACTGAGTCCCTGATATGGTACCGGAAGGCACAACATGCATTGTGGATGGCTCAAATGTTGATATAGAGCGAGGTTTCCTGTTCCAACCCCAGGATCTGCATACACTGAGTCCAGATGCATCCCTCCTCCCCCCTCCACCAAAAGGGAGGCATTAATAACTAAACTTGGTTGGAGAAGGCTGAGTGAAGGGGACTCCTCAGTACACATTGCATGGGGATGCCCAAAAGCTCAAGGAGTCTAGGACTAGTGGAGGAACACAAACCAATCTATCCACAGAATGTAAGGCAGGACAGTAGACCATCCTGAGGCCACATATGAAGATGGTGAAGGTATAACCTGGCTAACTAGACCACTTATGTCCCAACAGGCTCACAGACATCCTGACTGTCATGGAGGCTGAGTTGCAGACTGAGGCAGAGCTGTTGAAATGCCTAGAAACAATTAGTTGGAAGAACGCTCTCGACCTCGTGGAATCTAACAGGGCCCCAATGAACTCAATTTTCTGAGTGGGAGCCAACGATGACTTTCTGGCATTTAAAATTAACCCCAGTTGGTGGAGCACAGACAACATGATAGTGACATTGGCAAGAACCTCCTCTCCAGAGCCACCCTTCAGTAAGCAATTGTCAAGGTACAGGAAGATATGGATTCCTTTCCTCCTGAGATACGCCATGACCACAGCAATGCATTTGGTGAAAAGTCAGGGGGCAGAAAAGAGGCTAAATGTTCTCCTACCACAAATCGAAGAAAATTTCCTGTGATTCGTTAGAATCGTCATATGAAAGTAAGCATCCTGAGATCCAAAGCAACTAACCAGTCATTCTGAGACAACACGGGGAAGAAAGCCAATAGAGTGACTATGCTGAACCTCATGTATTTGATGAATATGTTGAGGCCGCGAAAGTCAAGGATAGATCTTATCCCACTCTTGGGTTTTGGTATCAGGAAGTACCAAGAGTAGAAGCCGTGGCCCCAATGTTCTAGCAGAACTTCCTACACCTCTCCCAACGTCAGCAGAGGGCTGACTTGCTTAATGAGCAGTGTTTCGTGAGACGGGTCCTTGAAGAGGAGCAGTGGGATATGGATGGCATGTGTAGAGGAACTGGATGGCATAGCCCCATCTGACAGTGTCTAGAACATAGCTGTCAGAGGTAATCAAGTCCCACACATTGTAAAAATGGGACAGTCTGTCCCCAAAGGAACATGGGGACAAAGAGGGTAAAGCAATAATTAGAACAGTGCTCTGGACCAAGCACTCAAAATTGCTGCTTAGCAAGTGCCAAGTGAAGGCATGGACTGACTGAACCCTGAACCTGAGTGATTCCTTTTGTGAGACCTATCCCTCTTTCTGGGGTAGTCGCCCTGCTTCCTGTTGCTGAACCCCATAGTAGCATCTCTGCGTGGGCTGTATATACGCCCCAAAGGACCTCCAGGTAGCCCTGGAATCCTTAAAGGAGTGCAAAAAGTGCCAGTCTTGTCCAAGAACTAGGTCTGGATATCAAAAGGCAAGTCCTCAATGTCTTGCTGGACATCCAAAGTGATCCCAGAGTTTTGCAGCCAGGAAGTTCTCCTCAGAGTAACCACAGCGGCCATCACCCTGGCTGAAGCACCTGCAACATCAAGGGGGGACTGCAGTGATATCTTGGCAACAAACCAGCCTTCTGTGACAAACACCCTAAATTCCTCACGCAAGCCCTTGAGCAACTGGTCTACACACTTGGACACTGCTGACCAGTTGAGAAAATCAAATGTGGACAGCAAAGCTTGTTGATCGGTTGGGACGATAAGGTACAGACCTTTCTGGCCAAAGGTCCAACTACTTGGACTTTCTATCCTTGAGGATGGGCTTGAACTTACCCTGTCAGGCGCTGTCATTCATTGCCATTACAACCAGAGAATTCAGGGACAGATGGGAACAGAACCCTTAAAATTCCTGCACAGGAGCAAAGTAGCGCTTCTCCATGCGCTTAGCTACCAGTGGTACTGAGACCAATGTACTCCACAGGGCTCTCACTGTCTCGAAGAGCACATTATTACTCCAGAGGGCCACTCTCTCAGGGACAGATGGCTGTAGAATGTCCACCAGTGTGTGTATGTTCTCCTGGAGAAACACTGCCTGGATGCAGAAGGATGCAGCTCCACAGCGTAAAAGGTCCTGGTATGCCATAAAGTCTTCCAGAATAGAAGGGGAGGACAAACCAGGCAGCACTGCATCATCTGGAGATGAGGACAAGGCTCTTGGCTGAGCCAAACCAGCTCTTGCTCCTGGAATGACATACCCGGACAGAAGGACTCCAGCAGCTCTTCAGGGAGGAAAACCACCGATGTCTGAGCTTGCAGCTGATCTGCAGCCACCATTGTCAATCTTGCCTTTGAATGGGACCAGGAGCGAGATCTCCACTAACAAGAAGCATCCCACGGTCTCCAAGGTAGGCACTGATACGGATAGGACATTGGTGGCTAGTAGGTGCCAGGCCAGGGACCTCCATCCAGGGCATGTGTCAACCGCAGCAGCCATACTGGTCCACTGGCAGGCTAAGCAGAGCAGGAGGCGGATGACCCCAACTTGGAAGCAGAAGAGTCCTGTGATCTCAAAGACATGGGTGGAGCAACTCCCAAGGGAGCCAAAAGACAAATCAATTCATCCATTGCCCAAAATGAGTCTGGAATCAGTGCCCCCGATGAAGGCAGTACCATCAGTACCAACCATGCTGGTACCGCAGGCAGCATCAATCCTTGTGCACCCAAGTGCATCAATGTTGACAGTGGTGACACTTGCCATGGAAGCAGCTGTGGCATCAATTGTAGCGGGGCCACGGATGGTCCCAGTACCGAGGTCCCCGGTACTGATTCTGGTAGCATACCCATCCCAGCTACCAGGGGAGAAACATCTTGGGTACAATGCTGAGGGGCCCAATGACTGGTGGCAAACTCCTTTGGAGGGGCTATCTAAGGTACTTGACTTGTAAAATCTTGGACCAGCTATGAGGATGGAGCCGAAAGGCAGGGCAATTCTACCACAGTCTGGTACTTTGATGCAGTGGATACAGTTTGTAAGGCCTCGCCCTTGTCGGTACCGGACTCAACGAACATCCGGAGACCAGAACTGGAACAATGGTATTAGGGTTATGACCTCCCTACTCAGTACTAGGGAAGGGCCAAAGGTACCTGCGCCATCATGCGCACCAAAGCCAGCCCTCCATCAGTCTGAGCTCTTTCTGGGGGAAGCAAAGGAGTTGCCCCACAACCTGGAGCCATTATAATTTGTCTTATGAGACCTCTTCTTTGGCACAGATGACGGAGAAAGGCTCCTGAGCCTCTTCAGAGAGGCACCTGCCCCAGAACAAGAGACAGCAGCGCTCTCCAAGCCCAAGGGTGCTCTCAGGCCCAAGGAGGGCCTCAGTACCAGATCATGTCACATGGCCTGTTCAAGCAGGTGCTGCTTGAGGCAAAGCTCCCATGCAACCTGAGTCCTCTCCTTAAATGATCTACGCTCTTAAGGTGTGCCTTACCAAGAAAAAGCAAGCATCCACATGTGGGGTCGCTGTTTGAGATCATTCCTCCACATGAACGGCAATGTTTAAACCCAGATGAGGGCATCACTGGGAACACTACATAGCAACTAACACTAACTACATATAATAAAAAGAAAAGGAGTACTTGTGGCACCTTAGACTAACCAATTTATTTGAGCATAAGCTTTCGTGAGCTACAGCTCACTTCATCAGTATGCATCCGATGAAGTGAGCTGCAGCTCACAAAAGCTTATGCTCAAATAAACTGGTTAGTCTCTAAGGTGCCACAAGTACTCTTTTTCTTTTTGTGAATACAGACTAACGTGGCTGTTACTCTGATACATATAATAAAAGTAGGCTAAAGATTAAATGCAAAGTTTGAGACTACAACCACACACAGAGCTCCGACTCCAGCCACAAGCAGTAAGAGGGAACAGAGGGTGTCGGGGCAGCGCCACTTCATGTAGCCAGAGAAGGGGCCACAGCCACAAGGTGCAAGTGCCACCCCTCTACAAGTACTGATAGGCAAAAGACTCTGGTTCAGTGCATTGGATGCACATCTCAAATTTCACTTCAGCCTCCAGACATAGTTAAAGTTATAAAAAGTTGTTGAAAACTTCAAAAATCACCCCTAAAAACAGTGTCAATGAGTTTGGCTTGGACAAATTTCACATTGGTGGCAATGTGCTGTTCTGTACTGTATGCAGCAAGGTTGTAGATTACATTCGAGAACAGACAATTGTAGAACACATGGAAAGCACTAAAACTGAATGGAAAAAAAAATGAAAACAAGACGCTGAAACAGCAGGTCCATTGACAACAGTAAAGAAACAATGCACGGTGACTAGCTCATTCCATTAATTTAATTTTATTATGACTGATGGCATTGGTGGTTTCAAACTTGCTTAAAAATTGTAAATATATCAATAAAACATTGGGTTCAACTAATACCTGTATATATTGTGGCTAAGGAAACTAAAGTTCAGCATTTCATTTTAATAGCAGAAAAAAGGCAATTTTTTTTTTAAAATTAGAGAATTTGGGTTGTTTTTCTTTTTAAATCACCGAAAACTAGGACTCCTGCTTCTAATAAAACTCCAGCTGCATTATAAAGAGCAATTTACAGGGAGTTCAGTGAGATTTGGTGTGGGGTGGCATACTATTCTGGCAGTAAATGGATTGTAGAATGTGAAGATCATGCATATGTAAACCCTCTGTGACAAAGTTCCTCCTCTACCTTGGTGGGTCTTGCGCTTATTGGCAGATTTGTTTGCCTTGGAGCTTCATGGCAGCCCTTAGTTTGGCCATTTTCGTAAACCCACAGTCCAGGTCAACTTCTCCTGTGCCTGACCAGGAGTTGGGAGGTTTGGGGGGAACCCAGGCCCGCCCTCTAATCTGGTTCCAGCCCAGGGCCCTGTGGAATGCAGCTGTCTAGAGTGCCTCCTGGAACAGCTGTGTGACAGCTACAACTTTCTGGGCTACTTCCCCATGGTCTCCTCCCAACACCTTCTTTATCCTCACCTTAGGACCTTCCTCCTGGTGTTTGATAATGCTTGTACTCTTAAGTCCTCCAACAGTATGCTTTCTCACTCTCAGCTCCTAGCGCCTCTTGCTCCCAGCTCCTTACCCATGCACCACAAACTGAAGGGAGCTCCTTTTTAAACCCAGGTGCCCTAATTAGCCTGCCTTAATGGATTCTAGCAGCTTCTTGATTGACTGCAGGTGTTCTAATCAGCCTGTCTGTCTTAATTGTCTCCAGAAGGTTCCTGATTGTACTGGAACCTTCCCTGTTACCTTACCCATGGAAAAGGGACCTACTTAACCTGAGGCTAATATATCTGCCTTCTATTACTCTCCTGTAGCCATCAGGCCCGACCCTGTCACACCTCCTACCAAGTACTACTCAAAAAATCTACAACAGCATGGATTATGCAGCTCCTCCAGCAGGACTGCATGAAGGCAATGTTATGAAGAATAATTTTTGCTTCTTTATTGGTTCTATCAGAGCTAATGCAGATATACCTACCTGAGCTGGAAATTACACCTCTAGCTCCAGCTGAGACATACCCAGAGATGGTTCTTACCAGACTTTATTCATCTACTCTTTGATCAGTTACTGATTTCAGCGACACATTAAAAAAGGTAGAGATTGTGCTATTTGCATTTGATGTAAAGGTGATGGATGCACAGCTGCATGTTGTCTGTGTAGCACTCACATCTCAGCATCTGTTTACCAGCTATTCCCATGGTTTCAGACCATAATTCTGAGCATTATGGTACCCTGAAGTTAAAGGCTATGGAGATAGAGTATACACAACCTTCTGGGTTTGGTCTGAGAAGAATTCAAACTTTTTCAGCGCATTTCCATTAATCTCTGCAGGTTTTTGGAAGGTCAGGAAATATTTTATGATTAGCAGTGTCAAATACTACACAGAGTGTTTCAGAAGGTGTAGTTCCTCTTGTTATTGTTTTTTTAAACAGAGACGTTGAAGTTCTCTATTAGAGCAACAAGAATCGTCTCTCTACCCTGCCCTAACTTGAAGCCTGATCAACAGGGAGTCAGATATTGCCAGTGATGTCAGAGACTTTTCTTTCCTAGTTTATCAATTAGGAAAGGAAAGTTAGACACTGGATGGTTATTTTCTGAAGACTAGCATCAAATAACCTCTCTAACTTGCCCTTTAACCATACTGAGCTTTTTCTACTTTTTGTTTTATTTTGTTTAAAAGGGAATGTGCATAACTGATGATGATGATTTTCCTAAATGATCTCCACGCTAGCTCTAAGGATTTTGATTTTGACTTTGTACTTCAGGATCTTTTTGACTAGTTTATTTTATTTTGAAATCCACCTTCCTAACAGTATCATAGTGCTACTTTTTGATATAATCCCGATCCTGAAAAAGTTGAACAAAGGAGAAAAAAGTGATTCCAGGAATGTTTTTTTAAAAAACATTTGATAGAAAAAAGTTGCATTCTTGTAAATATGGGA
Source organism: Lepidochelys kempii (assembly GCF_965140285.1). Taxonomy (NCBI): domain Eukaryota; kingdom Metazoa; phylum Chordata; order Testudines; family Cheloniidae; genus Lepidochelys; species Lepidochelys kempii. The sequence goes on from NC_136380.1 coordinate 81,749,415, forward strand.
TTCAAAAAATGAAACTGACCAAAACACTGCAGTACTCAAAGAATCCACAGACTGACATATCACTGGATACGATACTTTGTGTGGATTTCAATATACACATTATGTTAAAACATTCATTTTTCAGTAAATACCTACCAACCACTGTGGATGAGTAAATTAAAAATGAATGTTTGTTACTATACCACAGTAATCATCATGTATATTATTGATAAACAACCACAAAACATTGGGCCAATTTTTTGCTGACATAGCACGTACAGCACCATTGACTATGTTTGTAGTTTAGAAACCTTTATCTCCAATGTCTCATAAGCTGTTAGACAATATCATCATCAGACTGTCTCTGAACCTGTTTTGTCTCCAAAGTTTACCTTTCTTAGAGAATGTAAAACCTCATGCAGCACTTCTGAAGATGATCAGGGTTGTCAGTAAATCAAACATAATACTACAGAGGATCAGAGCTATGAAAACTACCATGTTTGGTTTGAAAAGGATTTTGTACATTTGAAAAAGAACCACTTCAAATTCATTTGCAATCTCCTTCATTTGAAAAGGTTCCAGATTGAGCAACTTCTATTTTTACATAGTTAAACCTTATTGTGACTCAGACACTATTTGGATTTGTAAGTTTTATGCCCATTGTCATAGGTTCAAACTACCATGCCAAAACCAGAACTCTGATCTTAGGGAAATAAAATATCTCCCTAAACTGTTCGATACGAACAGCCGTGAAAAAATCTAAACAGTTGTCCAAATGGGAAAATCATAATAGGTAATATACAAGGTCATACAAACTGTAAACAAGATAAAATGTTTTCCCCAGCTGACTTTTCCAGTTAGACCACAGACATCAATTAATATGCAGCATATCTCTGAGAAAAGTGAAAATAGTTTCCACTGAGCTGAGCTAACCTTCCTAACCACTAGGAATAGGCTTAAGCCAACTGAGGGTACAAGAGAAAGTATCCGGTTTACACTCTAAATATACAGCAACAAGCAACCTGTTAAGAACTTATAGAGAACCACGCAGCATAAAGAAGGTTTGTAGAAGTATCTAGGGCTTGTAGATAAACAATTCAAGCAAAATAACTGTTTATTTTCAGAAGACTGCAACCTCACAATAAGGTTGATTTTAGACATACAATTTGAATTAAATAGTTCTGAGTTCCTCAAGATTCCCATTTAAAAATACCAGCCTCTTTAAAAAATTAGTATTCCAACAAAAAATCTGCATTGATATTGCTTCCTTAAAAGGAGGCACTGACAAGGTACAAAAAATTGAACTATTCACATTGAAATCCATTTTGAGTTACTAAATTTTACAAATTAAGTAAACAAAAAAGCTTTTTAAAACTGAAGAGACTTTTTTAAGTTTAATTTACTTTTCACCATCTGTGTTGTTTCTTTTCTTCACTTCATCTAATTTGGATTGAAGATAAACTGATCATTGTGATACCTCACAAGAACTAAAAAGTAAAACTATTTAAAGTAGTGTATGGAATTCCACCATTATAAAACTGTTTAAAATTCCTATCTATAAAAAACCTGCTTTCATTCACATGTAAAAGAAAGATTCATGAAAACATGTCTAAGCTTAATGAGTGAGACTCACCAGTCCAGAAAGCATCTGGACAAAGCTCTACTAACCAATTTAGTGGTGAAAAGGACGTTGCACAGAACTTCCGCACTGGGAAGCATTTGATCCACTGTATGCTTTGTTATCTCTCCTCCACCACTACCCCACCCTTTTTTTTTGGTAAACACAAAACCTAAATTTTGACATAAAAATAAAATTATTTGATAGTACAGCTTAGAAAGTACATTTAGGGTCTAAAGGCTGTTTCTTAGCTACTCATTAAGAAAAATATCTCAAACTTATATGCAAGAATTTAAAACAATCCATTTACAATTACTATGCAACACTATAACTCAGCGGTTCTCAACCACCAGCCCAATTAGCACACAGCTAATTTTTTAGCACAGTTGTGTGCTAAAAAAACCCTCAAAATTTGCCGCTCTGATCTAAAAGGGGGCGGTGCTGGCTAAGAGGGGGACAGTGTCAGGAAGCCTACTGGAGCACTCCTGCCAGCACGGGGCTAGTGAGTGACGCAGGGGGCCAGGGTGCGGGATAGTGGGTCTCTGGGCAGGTTTGGGATGCAGGGCGCACTCTGGGCAGTGAGGCGGTGGGGGGGTGCTGGAAACTATGAGTTTGTGGGAGTGCTACAGCAGCTCCAGGTTTACCCAGTTCTGGGCAGCAGGGGCAGAGTTCGGCTGCCCAGCCCCACACCCAAGGGCTCCGCTCCTGGACCCACACTGTGGAGGAGTCTCTGGGCAGGGGGACACTGTGGTTCTCAACCTGCGGCCCACGTAACACATTGTGGGCTGCATATGCAACCCACAATGATAAATACGTTGAGATCCACTGCTGTAACTAATAGTGCTACCCCCTGTTAAAGCAACAACATCATTTTATGGCCCTTCCCTCTCTGTAACCCAGCAATAGCCATTCTTATAGCCAACTCTAGCCATTCTTTTGGATTCCAGCTGAGGAGTACTTTTCATTTAGAAAAGCCAGAAGCTGCTTTAACAAAACTGAAATTAAGTAGATGACAAAGTTAGAGAGTAAATTTTAAGGCAAGTTTTGTATACGTTCAACTACACAGACGTACTAAGAAAGAACATATAGGCTTTACTTGTAATTTAGTACTTAATTTTGATAGGACTGAAAAAATGTGAACATATGACATTTGGTTAATGAAAGAATAATCCAGTAATTTTTGTTGCTATAATTTTGTATAGGAGAGGGTTATAAAAAAATTAAATTGCTATATGAACACTACTTAATCTTATTGGTTTGTCTTTTCTACATCACAGTGAAAGCCAATATATAAAAACTATAGCCAACTGTCAATGTACAATAGCATAATATATTTGTAGAAGCAGAAATTAATCATTCTTTTCCAAACCAATATATCAAATCTAATTTCCATAACAAAGATCTGGTAGCATATTATTTATGCAATTTAATATCAATAATGAAATATTTCTAATACCTTTCCACTAGCAGTTTTCATTAGTGCAAATTCTCTTCCTGCACCAAGAACAGCTGACTCCTCATCGAACCCTGTACCTGAGAGCATAACAAGATGTAAATTAGGTATGCAATTTATATGTAGTTGGTTTTAAAGATAATTTTTTCCTTATGTGCCTCATCCTGCACAGTTGTAGAAGCAGATTTTGTCATTGATGTCAACTGACAATATGATCAGAACCTCAGAAAAACATTTAGTTCAAGAAAGCTTTCTTTCAACGCAAACTAATCCAAGTGATATGAAATTTCAAGTTTACAATCATACCTCTAATTATAGAAAAAAATCAGAGCTCAAATAAAATATATTTTCCATGAACATTTTCAGAAAGTATACCTTCAATTACTTTCATTACAATGGGAAAGTTCTAAACTAATTCCAAAAGGACAACTATGTTTCACTTTAAATCCACATGGATTCCAAGTGTAGAGGCATAGCTAACTGTTATTTTAAACAATGATCCTTTTTTACATAGGATAAAGTTGATTGCTACAAACCAATATGGGTATGGGTTTAAGAACTATGAAGGTCCATGTTAGTAGTCACCAGTATATTTGTAATGGAGCCAGGGACACTCGAACAGAGGGGTGGTGGGGAGAGGGAGCATGGCCCCAGGGGAGGAGGTGGAGAGGAGCAAGTGGGGGGTGGGATCTTGGGTCGAAGAGGCGGTGTGGGACCAGGACGGGATCTTGGAGAAGGGGCAGCATAAGGGGCGGTTCAGGCGCAGGTGGCCCCCCAACTTTTAGTGAGCTTCCACCACTCCTGAATGGAGCTCTCAGTCTGAAAAGACCACTGCTACTCCCCTTACTTGTTCTTGTTCACTTTTATATATTGGATTGAATTATAGTACGAAGTTTGTACTACTTATAATGTTGAAAGAAAACGACATTACAAAATGAAGTCTTACTGATAATGTGCAAGTCTTTCTCCAGATCAAATAATGAGATACCACAGGCATGTAAGCACTTTCTAGCAAGTTTAAGCTGCAGTTCTTGTTGCAGTACTGGCTCCGTACTTGTTGCAAATATTCGAACTACAAAGCCATCCTGTAACAAATAAATCATTTAAACCATTAAACAAACATTTTAGTTAGTTTCTGTGCCACAAGTAAGTCTGACTTAATCTCACCCTGCAAAGAGTATACTGTGCATCCCCAGTCATCCTTCAAAACAAATCAGTAGGTAACACACTGACAAAATTATGGGGGGTTTTAAAGGTAGAAAAGTGACTAATAATTGGTGAAAAAGAGTGTAAAAAGAATAGAAGACAAGTAAAATGTTTTAGAGACAGACAGACCTGAAGAGATAGGCCTAAAAACCATACTTTTTCAAATATATCACTGCTTCTGCTTCAAATGTATTAAAAACCAAACCAAGACACACAAGTTATTGAAACTCCTAAAACCATGGAATGTGTTGTCTTTTAATGTTTATTCCATGGGGCAAAAGTTATGCTGACCAATTTTTAGTCTTGGCAGCTTCACAGTGTATGTTTACTAAAAGGCTTTAAGTAAACATTTTATGGTTCATTTCGTAACAGCTAAGTAGTAAGTGTGCATAAGAAAACCAACAAAATGGTCAGAGTCTGGTACTTCTCTTGCTACAAATAATTTAACACTGTCAGATAACACAAAACACATACTTTTAAGCTAACATGAAAACTGTAACATGACTTTTGTAACTCTTGTCCATAGGCATTTCAGCATACATATTACCTATCTTAACAGATCTGTTTGTCCCCTCAAATAGAAATGAATCAAGGCTAGAATCAAAACTGATTTATTTGTGTCACAACCTAAGCAATTGGGTTTTCCCCCTCATACCAACTTCGTTTTTCTTCTTAACAGCAAAATAGCATACAAGGAAAGAGAAACGTTAGATAAGAATCAGAGGACTGACTACACTGACATCAGAGATTAAAAGAACGTAGATGTTAAAGAAGACAAGTATTCAACAAGCTATATACTCTAATTTTCAGCTGCTAAAAAAATTCAGCAGTGTATTCAAAAAAGTCAGGTCAATCTGTGCAATGTGAAGTTCAATCCATTCTTCCATTTTTACTGCTGGAAATTACAAAAAAGTAACGCTTTAAAAAAAAATTCCAAAATCTTGAAAATTAGAAGGGGTTTTAAAAAATAATGATAAAGTAGAATATTAGATGAGTTTTCTCAGTTGCCATTTGGAAAAGATCACACACAAAATTTAAATATGGTACGAACTATTCCACATGAACACTATCATCAAGAACTTGGCATAGCAAACAAAACAAAAACAAAAAAAAAAAAAAACAAACAAACACCCCCCACCACATAAATACACAAAACAGATCTGAAATACAGATTTCAGAATGGTAGCCGTGTTATTCTGTATCAGCAAAAACAATGAGGAGTCCTTGTGGCACCTTAGAGACTAACAAATTTATGTGGGCATAAGCTTTCTTGAGCTAAAACCCACTTCATCAGATGCATGGATTAAAAAAATATAGTAAGCAGTATATATATTACAGCACATGAAAAGATGGGAGTTGCCTTACTAATGGGAGGAGGGGGGGGCAGTCCTAACGACGCAAATTCAATCAAGGTGCAAGTGGCCTATTCTTAACAGTTGACAAGAAGGTGTGAGTATCAGAGAGAAAATTACTTTTTGTAATAGATCTGAAATAGAATCCCACAGACAAACTTCCCCAAATTTTGAGGAACTTCAGCTCTATATCTAGGTCCAGACTTCACATCTCCAGATTCTTTATAATGAACTGAAACAAGACCACTAAATCACATATTAACAGCTTTTTACTTTAGGGAAGTTTGGATTGAACGCTGACTACAGATTAGAGTTTTACACCTACAAAATGTGTTTCTATTCCAAGCACATTTCATAAAGGAAGTTTGATACTTGTGTACTGAAGTCGATTTTCAGTTACATGAATGAAAGGAGGATCTGAAACCAATCCCACATTCCATTCCTACAGTATAAAAAACCACCAAAAATGAAATTCACATTTGAGGATGTGTATCTGTAGGTATGCCCAAATGTATGTGTAAAACCAGTCTTCTCCACTCACTTGACTCAAATGTAGTATGCCAAGTGTGTGGAGAAGAATGGTTTTACATATAGTTTTACAAAGTATAGCAATGCAAAATGCCTTTTTAAAAATGAATAAACTGGATAGAAAATCCATAAGGGTAGATAACTATTTTTAAAGGATTATCCATGAAGGTAGATATTCCCAATAGTAATATAATACTTTGTACTTAATGGCTTGCAGACAACCACTTTACAAACAAACATAAGTGGGTTATACCTCAACACCTCTTCAAAGAAAGGAAGTATAAGGACAGCGTTTTACAGATGGGAAACTGAAGCAAAGGTTAAATGAACTGCGACAGTTACACAGGAAATCCATGGCAGAGTCAGAAAGAACACCTAGATCACTTAACTCATTGCTTAACTCATTTTTCACAAGATAAACCCTTTCCATAAACTTGCCATATTAATAGCAATCCCTGCTGAAAGATCTCACCCAATGAATTTGTGTAGGGGGCTTTAAAAACCAAATGTTTGCTTATAGTGCTTAATTTTACTATAGGATGAGCAGCCAATCATGGTTTTGCTATTAGATCGTTTCCCCCTTCTCCTGCCAAGACAATGCTGCCTCTAATGAAATTAAAAATTATCCATCATTTATTCAACAACAGAACATGAAACCTGATACCATTCCCAAATGTCACACTAGAATTCAATCCATCACAGTAAGTGTACAATTTTTTACTACCTTATCTGAAGGAAACCTGTTTTAAAAAGAAATGCAGAAATCATCATAAAGTGAAGAAACTCCAAATGGCACAATCGTTAAAAGTATGCCCCTTTTAACCTCAGTGTTCTTTTGAAACAGAACAGGCTTTACTGAAAAGCATAACGCAAATTACCTTGAAAATATACTCATATACAGCATGACCTAATGGCAAGGAAGTCCAGCCAGCCACATTAAAATAAACAAAAAACTTTTCAGCCCACAAAATCTCATATACAGAAGCAGAGCTACCAAACTGATTGTAAAATATATGTCTGAAAAGGATATTTTGCCACAATTGAAGATGAAGTAGTATGAAATCTAAGCTCTTGACAGATGCCTAGCAATTTTTCATTTTTTCTAGCTACGCGTTTTTGCCTTTATCTACACTAGCCAAAAGGAGTCCGTCTTTTTATCTGAAAGACGACCACTTAGTGCAGTGACATCTGTGTTGGCTGAGGGAAAAAACAAAATGTCTACACTATACATTGAATACTTACATCTCTAGAAGCTGCTATCTGATTAATGTACTCTCCATCAGTGAACAGGATATTCTGCCCTTCAGTGTTGCAATCTGTGTAGGAAGGAAAAAATGAAGTATTCATCTCAATTAAAGACATTCTACTCCATATCTTTGCCAAAGCACTATCACTGGTGTTAAAGGAGGTTGCCCAAAAAGCAACCAAATTTAAAAGTCCATTTTTGCAGAACGCAAACTAGAGTTTTCACATGTTCTTCTTTACTAGGATTTTTCTTTCCAAAAAATTTTCTTTTCATGTTTTAATAATGAATATGCACCAAAACTTCCAAAAAAAATGCAATGTTTACTATCTATCTTCTTTTATAATTATTAAAACCATACAGCATCTGGAGCAAAGGGGGTTTCCACAATACTAAATGCTTAGCATAATAGCAGTACATATGTGATGAGTAACCCAGACTACTAAGAACAAGCTTAAAATCTAACAAGATGTCTGTTAGTGATATAAACTTGCAATTTTAAGTAAAAACATTTTATTGGAGCCAGAAGCTTTAAGGAGAAGGCCACCCAATGAGCTAGGTCTTTTGTATTCAGTATTGGTAGCACAATCATTATTAAGGTTGCCTGACGCTTCCCATTGTAATACCCTGTTTTTAGTTGTTTATATCTTGGTCAGTCTTTACCCATTTGATCTGAAATTTTTTATGTCAAGTGTTTCCCTCAGGCTGTGATCGTAAAGTCACCTTGTCCTTGGAGAATTGTGTGTAAGGAGGCTCTGCCATCAGAGCCTGCAACTCACACAAACTCCTTGTGGATGTTAACACTATCAGGTATGCAGTTTTCTGACACAAAACCAGAAAGGGACAGGATTCCAGGGGATCTAACAGAGGTCCGATTAAAGCTACTAGGACCATGGTAGGGTCCCACAGAGGAACTGGCTCTCGGACAGGAGGATGGAGATGAAGAAGCCCTTTTAAGAATCTTCCTACCATGGTACTAGAGAAGACTGATCTTCCCTGAATGGGAGTAGAAACGCGTATATCACTGTGCAATCCACTGTCAGTGAGCCAAATGCCAGTCCCAACAACTAACTGCAGCAAGTACTCCAAGATGTTCTGGATAGAAACCACGTCAGCTGAACTCCAAGGGCCAATGACCACACTGAAAATTGCTTCCATTTCGCTGAATAGGCCATTTTGGTAGAGGGTTTTCTATTGTTGGGTAGGACCTGCTAAACAGCTACCAACCACTGCTCTTCCTTCTCATTTAGCCATGAAGTAGCCACGCCGTTAGTTGCAGGGAGCTGAGGATGTGATCCAATGTATGGCCATAATACTTAGTAACTAGGTCGGGATGGAGAGGAAGTGGTATGGACGGCTGAACTGATAGCGCAAGAAGGTCAGGGAACCAGCACTCCTCAGCCACAACAGGGCAGTGAGAAAAAACTTGTCTCAACCCACCTTCAGCTTGAGGATGACCTGTGGGATGATCAGGATCGGGTCAAAAGCGTAGAGGAGAGCTGACTGCCAGCTGAGATGGAAAGCATTGGACAGGGAGCCTGAACAGAGGACCCTTCAAGAGCAGAAGAGATGACATTTCCTGTTGTCCCTCATAGCAAACAGACCAATTGTTGGGATGCCCAAAGCTAAAAGATGACCCAGAGAACACTAGTCTTCAGAGACCACTTTTTGACTCAGGGAAAAATTCCTGCTGAGGTGCTCTGAGAGATGATTCTGGACCTTAGACAAATGATTGGCTAATGGACTAATGCTCTCCTCAATGCAGAACTATCACAACATGACTGCCTCTTGGCAAAGCATCTAGGAGTATGCTCCCTGTTCCTTGTTCACATACACTGCGGTGAAATTGTCGGTAAGTATGTGAACCACTGAGACCCTGATACAGTCCAGTAAAGTGTGACATGCATTGTAGATGGCCTGAAGCTCCAGCATGTTGATATGCAGAGAGGACTCTTGCTCAACCACAGACCTTGAACTTGCAGTGACCTCAGGTCCCTGACCCATCAGGGGGGCGTTGGTGACAACAGACCTGGTTGGTAAGGGCCAGACAAAGGGAACACCCTGGCAAATATTCTCTGGAAGCGTCCACCACTGCAAGGAGTGCAGGACCAGTTGAGGAAGGCAGGCCAACCCGTCCAGGGGTGAAGAGTCAGATGATAAACCATCCTGAGCCACATTTGGACGGGGTGAACACAATCTTGCAAGCTAGACCACCTGCATGCAAGCAGACATGCAACCCAGGAGCACAGCTGAACTGTATGGGAAGGCTGAGACTGCAGACTGATTCAAAGGTGATGAATCAACAGAACACGGTCAGTCGGTTGGCAGAAATGCTCTCAAACTCAGAGTCTATTCCGGCCCCAATGAACTTGATTATCTGAGTGGGAACCAAAGTTGATTTCCTGATGTTTAGGATGAGACCCAGAAGGTCGAGCAAGCACAGCATAGTGGCGACATGAGAAAGCTTCCTTTCTGGACCTACCCCACAGTAACCAATCGTACAGATATGGATTCTTTTCTTCCTAAGATATGCTGTCATGACAACCATGCATTTGGTAGAAGGGGCAGAAGATAGGCCAAATGGAAGCACCATATACTGAAAATGGAGCTCTACCACAATAAAAATCGAAGGAATTTTCTATGGCCTGAAAGAAGGCATCCCGAAAGTCCTGGACAGCAAACCAGTCATTCGGAGACAACACGGGGAGGACAGTTGATAGAATGAGTGTTCAGAATCTCAGATATGATATATTTGTTGAGGCAGCGAAGATCGAGTATGGGTCTAACCCCTCCTCCCTTGCATTTGGGAACCACAAAGTACTGGAAATAGACGCCATGACCTCAGTGTCCCAAAAGAACCTCCTCCACCGCTCTCAAAGCCAGCAGAGAGCAAACCTGCTTGACAAGCAGTATCTTGTGAGAGGGTCCATGAAAGATGGGTGGAGAGGGATGGACAGGAACTAGATGGCATAGCAGTCTGCTGGTGCTTAGGACCCTGCTGTCAGTGACGACAGAGCCCCAAGCATTGTGGAAGCACAACAGCCAACTGGAACACTTCTCTGAACCAAGCATTCAATATGGACACTTGGGAGGTGCCAGGGGAGGGTGTGTAGACTGGATGAACAACAGACCAGACTGCCTCCTCCTATGGGCATTGGTGGCCAGTAGCTGCCAGGCCCAAGGTCCCCATCCCAACCCTGAGACAAGCACTAGTCCTGGTATCCATAGTGCTCCATGAATGGCCCCCGATGTGGCTCAAGCGATGGAGAAAGAAAGGAGGAAGATCCTGACTGCGATGCCGAAGCTTCCAAGGCTTCAGAGGAATAAAAGTGGAGCCAGCCCTAACAGTGCGAACAGTCCAACTCAACCATAGCCCAGAATAAAGAGGGAGCTGGTGCTAATGGTAGAAACAGTACCAGTGGCACCAACTACATCTCCACCATTTCCGGTGCCAGAAGTGGTGTTGACAATGAAGTTGGCAGCAGTACCAAGGTAACTGACAGTGCCAAAGCGGATGGCAGTGAGTGCCACTACAGTAACATCAGCAGCACCAGTCACAGGGCTGCTGAAGACGCTCCCAATGTGAAGGAGGTCCCTTGCGCCAAGCCCAGAACCTACCCTACTTCTACTGACTGTAAAAGGGAAACATCGGGGTAAAGTGCCAACAGACCCAAAGGTTCAGCTACCCAGCCAGCTAACAGGGCTATAAAGCACACAGACCTGTCAAAGTCCTGGTTCAAGGGTGAAGTCTAGACAGATGGGCAAAAGCAAATCTCTGCCTAATACGCCACCAGCACGGAAACAGCTGGTGCCAGCATCACTCAAACGGACACCTCAGGGCTAGAACTGGAGTCAATGGCACAGAATCTCTGGCCTCCTTCTGTAGTACCAGAGCAGTTGATGGAACCTGCCTCATCCCACACACCAGCATATCCACACTTCTTCTGGCAGAGGAAGACGAGTCCCCAAGGGAATGAAATGGCCTCAGTCGGTCTTATATGACCTTTTCCTCAGCGACTAATCCACCTCGTTGGAGAGGCACCAGCTCCAGGATGCAAAGTGGCAGCACTCAGAACCGCAGGATGACAAGGGCCTCGGTGCTAATGTAGGCCTCATGGTCTGTTCGAGCAAGTGCAGCTTCAGACAAAGATCCCTCGCCACTTGAATCCATTTTGTCAACGTTTTGTAAATCAAACGCTGCTCCTCACCATGGGCTTTGCCTAGGCACAGCAAGCACCATGTGTAGCAATCGTTGTTGGGGAATCACTCCCCAACATGACAGACAATGTTTAAAACCTGGTGAGGACATCACTAGGGAAATACTTAAACTACAACTAACTAACACTAAATCTAACACTATACTAAGGGTCTGCGAAAGATTGTTGAACCATAGAATAGTGGATTTCAACCTAGGGTCCGCAGACTATACCTAAGATTTCCAAAGGGGTCCACACCTCCATTTGAAATTTTTTAGGGGTCCAGAAATTAAAAAGGTTGAAAACCACTATCCCAGATTTGCATATTCGGGAGTTTAGTGGCATTCAGTTTTCAATAGTCTCCTTTGGCTCTGGTACATATTTTCAGCTACAAGAAATACTTATGGTATAGTGAAAAAGCTTTACAGAAAGAAGCTAAAGGAGCTCAAGCTCAGAGGAGAAAATTAAAAGAAAATATAATTACAGTCTGTAAGTGTTTAGTCAGGGAAAAGATATTGGATACTAGAGGGCTTTTTAATCTAGCAGATGAAGGCATAATAAAGTCCACTTACTGAAGTTCAACCTGGAAATAAATACAAATGTTTAACAGTGAGGGTAAACAAACAATGGGAGACATTATCAAAGGATGTGTATATTCTACACCACTTGGAGTCTTTATGTCAAGACTGGATGTGTTTCTGAGGCTATGGCAATACTAAAGAGCTTACAGTGGTGCAATCGTGCTGCTGTAGTACTGCTATTGCAGACACTCTAAGCAGACAGGAGAGAGCTCTACCATCCTCTTAATTACTCCAGCCCCCACAAGTGGCAGCAACTATGTCAGCGAGAGAGCCTATCCCATGGACATTGCACTGTCCACATTGGCAGTTAGGTTGGTGTAACTTACATCATTCAGGGGAGTGGATTATTCAGACCTCTGAGCAACAATACTTATACCAACGTAAGCTGTAGTGTGTACACAGCCTTAAGAGTTATGCTCTAATTTCACCAAGCTGTGGAATAGATGTAGGAATGTCTGGGTGAAATATTGTGTCCAAAGTTATCTAGAGGTCAGACTTGGTGACAACGCTTCTTTCTGACCCTAAAATCTATGAATTACTTCTCTAGCAGAGCCCCTATCTGTTGATCTTCAGGGTATGGTGTCCCTTAAGTATTCCCACCACTCTTGGTAACGTCTAGAATTTCCTACCTGGCAAAGCAACTGTACCATCTTGTTCCAAGGTTTCAGGATTTATTCTTATGGCTGTCATACTGTGATTGTTCACATCTCTATACAACAAATAACTCTGGTAAATGAAAAAGAAAAAGACATTAGAATGAAAATATAATCTTCATAAACACTTTTAAAGGGATATTGTCAAACTGATAATCATTTACTTTTTTCCCCATTAGCTATTTGTTTTCAAAATCAGATTTTTCTCATCTTCAGGTCCACACCTTATTCTCTATGCTAATTCTAATACAAAATGAAAGTTGAACGCACTCTGGAATTCCTACTTCCTTGTGCACCAGAATGGTGACATTGTGCTTATACACTGCTCTGGAAGCCACTTGCTCCCTCTCCAGGATTCTCTTCATAGGAATAAGATGCAATTACAATAGCAACTGTTCAAATCTGTGTATTAGAGACATGAATGTAGATCAATGTATTAAAAGGTTAATGGAATTTTTGAGTGTTGTTTACTGTTATGTATTCCTATTTATACCAGTGTCACCTACTAAGTAAAAATAGCTTTACAGAAAACAAGATCCAGTGTATTTCTTTTGTCCCCAAGCACTACAGTGAAGATATCTCCAAAAGACACAGCAATTCTGATAACATCAACCCCAACACACATGGTTACACCCAATAGTTTGCTGTAACATTCCTCCTCTCCCTTCAACCTTTGCAGGCTGCATGAGGGACATGCTTCAGGACTACAGATTTCATCCTCCATGGCTTCCCCAAGAACAGCATCTCTTCACCTCCTGGAGAAGCCCTGTACATAGCAGTAACCCAAGTATAGAGTACTCCTGCGGAGTGCCCATGGACCATCCTGTAAACATATGTACTCTCCCAGACTGAATCACAAGTTTCTTCAGATGCCAATCAGGGAGGTTTGAGTAGTACAAATATCAAATATAGACAAGAGTGTCTATGAAAAAGTAATTTAGAAATAGTGAGATTGTGTTGACCACATTACTCGGCAATAGACAGAAAAATGCTACAGATGGAACACATATTCCTGCATTGATATTTTGTGTTAATACATATTTTGATAATATATTTGTTAAAATGTTAAACAAAAAATGATGTACTGTACAAATGGAACAACAAATGTAATACTATAGTATATATTTTCAAAAGAAGTATTTAATTTCAAAGATAAAAGACTGAGTAAGTCAGCAGTTTCACAGAGCGATTAAATGATGCTCAAAATGCACTGGATTATTTGAGCGCAAAATGATTTAAGATGTAATAAATCTTGCTAAGAAAATAGCTCAAAAATAAAGAAAGTAGTAAAACAGTACTGAAAGAAAACCTACTGGTAACTAAACATGCCATTCATGCTTATGTTAGAAACAGTAATTGAGCTTTCCAATACAATAGTCTAAAACAGTGTTGTACTGCTTTATAACCACAGTCATATTTTTAATACTTTTTGGCTTGATTGCCTAAAAGGGAAATACAAAATTTATTACGTCTTATTACAGAATTCAGAAACAAAATAGTGCAAGATCTTCAAATTTTAGAGATAATATTGCAATATAGTCTGGCTACAGCAGATACTGCATTATCCCTTTTTTAGTCTGCCAGCATAAAAAAAAAGAAAAACAAAAAGAGGTCCCTCCCCTATCCACAACAGAATTTTTAACTGCACTGGACTGGCTTTATTATTTTACAGCCAGATAGAAAGGAATGATGTAATACTTGTATAAAGCTGTCCTAAACTGTGCTACATTTGAATTAAATATTAAGTTAATTCTTTTATGTTTTTTGTTTTATGTATTCTCCTACCTGAGCATACCCTAACCAAGACTTTTTTTCTTTTCTGTTTTTGATGCGGGATGTAGAATTGTATATATGACCCTGTAAGGTAACAAAAAAGTTAGTTTGACAATTGTTAGAACGACAGTTTTATAGTTAATCTTTTATCATCTAGAAACATTATCTTCTACAGCAATGAGAAATGAACAAGAAATGAGAAGCTGGTGAACAAACACTACAAGAATTTTAAAATCAATATATTTAAAAAATAATTATCAGTATTACTAAGTTACAAGACAATCTAAAAGTCAAGCAAGACATCATAAAATGTCATTTAAATTAAAATTTTTACAACTGATATCATGAGTTTTCAGGAGTCACATTACCCTCACTGTCCCACTGTAGCCAGAGCCGATTTTATAAAGTCCATCTTTGCATAAAAGGTACAGGAAGAAACCATCATTCTGAAGTAGACAATGATCATCTTCATCTACAGAAATTTCTTTCAATGGCCATTTGTGCATCAGGGCTGCTTTCTTTATCCCATTACTGAACCAGTCCTGGATTTGGATTTTGCCCACCAGAACTGCCTGAACACTCCGCTGAAGAGAGTTTAAGATAGTTGGCACCTAAATGGTAAAGAAAACCCGAAGAGATGGTACAAAACATTACAACTTAAGCAACATACAGAGGTGAAAATAAAGCTTTAGTTACTAATCCCGGCTCTGAAAAAGTTAGAGACACGATGTGGGTGAGGTAATGTATTTTATTGTAACAACTTCAGTTGGTGAGAGACACAAGTTGGTCCAATAAGAGATATTACCTCACCTACCTTCCCTCCCTAATATCCTTGGACCAACACAGCTACAACTACACTGCATCTCTGAAAAAGCTGTTTTACTAAAATGTAAGCCTTAATTTATGCTTTCATTCTTACTAATGAGAAATACATGAAAAGAGGTAAGATTTACTTCCTACAAACTCCAACTGATTCATTCCATAATATGCATGGCAATCCAAAATGGATCTCCTCTTCTCTATCTCAAAACTGATTTCAAGAGTGAATGAAGCCAGTAAATTTCAAAGTATTTCTGTTGGGGCTATCAATTAATCAAAGTTAACTCATGCAATTAACTCAAAAAAATTATTTGCGATTAATAGCAGTTTTAATTGCACTGTTAAACAGAATGCCAATTGAAATTTATTAAACATTTTGGATGTTTTTCTGCATTTTCATATATATTGTAATCTGTGTTGTAATTGAAATCGAAGTGTACATTACAAATATTTTCACTGTAAAAATGATAAACAAAAGATAGTATTTCTCAATTCACCTCATACAAGTACTGTAGTGCAACCTGTCGTGAAAATGCAACTTAAAAATTGTAATTTTTTTTTGTTACATAACTTCCCTCAAAAACAAAACAATGTAAAACTTCAGAGCCTACAAGTCCACTCCCTCCTACTTCTTGTTCAGCCAATCACTAAGACAAACAACTTTGTTTACATTTATAGGAGATAAAGCTGCCCTCTCCTTATTTACAGTGTCACCAGGAAGTGAGAACAGGCATTTGCAGGGTACTTTTGTAGACAGCACTGCAAGGTATTTACATGCCAGATATGCTAAACATTCGTGTGCCCCTTCATGCTTCGGCCACCATTCCAGAGGACATGCTTCCATGCTGATGACGCTCGTTAAAAAAATAATGCGTTAATTAAATTTGAGACTGAACTCCTTGGGGGAGAATTGTATGTCCCCTGCTCTGTTTTACCCTAATTCTGCCATATATTTCATGTTATAGCAGTCTCGGATGATGCCCCAGCACATGTTGTTCATTTTAAGAACACTTTCACTGCACATTTCACAAAACAAAGAAGGTACCAATGTTACATTTCTAAAGATAGCTACAGCACTTGACATAAGGTTTAAGAACCTGAAGTGCCTTCCAAAATCTGAGAGGGACGCAGTGTGGAGCATGCTTTCAGAAGTCTTAAAAGGACAACACTCCGATGCAGAAACTACAAAACCTGAACCACCAAAAAAGAAAATCAACCTGCTGGTTGCATCTAACTCAGATAATAAAAATAAACATGTGTTGGTCTGCACTGCTTTGGATTTTCACAGAGCAGAACCCGTTGTCAGAATGGACGCATGTCCTCTAGAATGCTGGTTGAAGCATGAAGGGACATATGAATCTTCAGCACATCTGGCATGTAAATATCTTGCGATGCCAGCTACAACAGTGCTATGCAAATATCGGTTCTCACTCTCAGGTGACACTGTAAACAAGAAGCGGGCAACATTTTCTCCTGCAAATGTAAACAAACTTGTTTGTTTGAGCGATTGGCTGAACAAGAAGTAAGACTGAATGGACTTGTGGGCTCTAAAATTTTACATCGTTTTATTTTTGAATGCAGTTTTATTTTTACATAATTCTACATTTGTAAGGTAAACTTTCTGAATAAAGAGATTGCACTACAGTACTTGTATTAGGTGAACTGAAAAATACTATTTTTTTTACAGTGCAAATACTTGTAAACAAAAATAAATATAAAGTGACCACTGTACACTTTGTATTCTGTGTTGTAATTGAAATCAATATATTTGAAAACGTAGAAAACATCCAAAAATATTTATAATAAATTTTAATTGGTATTCTATTATTGTTTAACAGTGCGATTAAAACTCCACTTACCCGTGAATAATTTTTTTAATAGCACGATTAATTGCAATTAATATTTTTAATTGCTTGACAGCCCTAATTTCTGTTTTAGAATGTTTCCAGAACTCATGCATATGACCAACCAAAATTCTACATGTAGAACAGGTTTAGTACAACACCTGAATAGTCTGACAAGCATGACTGCCATTATTGGTGAGAATAGCAGAGACTGCCTGCAGTGTTCTTCCTGTTTCTCCCCAGGCAGCTACCAAACTGAACAGGCAAGCGCAGGAAAGTGCCGTCAAGGATTGTCCAGTACTATCATTCACTGCAGTGCTACGAACAGTTATTTCCAGAAGAAGCTGGAAGAGAGACTCTGTGAATAAAATATAACAATTACATAGGTATAACAAATCACCAAATCATACTAAACAGTTTTCCAATGAAGTAAAATCAGTTAACTTAAAATTTAAAAAAGATACAATATACGCATCACGCCCCTGCAAATTCTGAGTTTTTATCCTATAAAGTTATTTAACTAAAAATTGTTTGCTCATCTGCATTTCATATCAAATTAATTAAAAATTACCTGATTAAACCAACACACACACACAAGCTTCATCTCACATGCCTTGTCACCCAAATTTAATACCAAAACCTCTGTCACGTTCAAATCCTTTTCAGTTATAACATTTACACATTATGTACACATTAATTCCTCACAATGATACTTCAATGCACAGACTTAACTCTGACTTCAGGTAGCTTAATCTAATTACATACATATGTCTGGCACTAAGTAATATATAAACCTCTTTGCTATCTCTGCCTCCCACAACCCAACAAATAGTTCTCCCTTTCAGAGGACTGGAAAAAATGGTTACCTACCTTTCATAACTGTTCCTCTTAAGACATGTTGCTCATGTCCATTCCATTCTAGGTCTGTCCGCGCCCACGTGCAGAGTTAGAGATTTTTGCCTTAGCAGTACCCGTAGGGTCAGCTGTGGTGCCCTCTACAGCGTCGCGCTCATGCGGCAGTATGTCAGGCACTGCTGACCCCATGCCCCTCTCAGTTCCTTCTTGCCAGCAATTCTGACAGAGGAGTAGGAGGGCAAGTAATGGAATGGACATGAGCAACACACCTGGGAGAATTACAGTTACGAAAAAGTAAGTAAAGTTTTTTCTTCTTCAAGTGCTTGCTAACGTCGATTCCATTCTAGGTGACTCACAAGCAGTATCCTCGGAGGTGGGCTCGCAGATCAGTCTTGCAGCACGACTCTGCCAAAGGCTGTGTCATCTCGAGCTTGCTGGGTAAGTGCATAATGCGATGCAAATGTGTGGACAGATGACCAGGTAGCAGCTAGACAGATTTCTTGGTTCAGCACTTATGCCAGGAAGGTTGCTGCGCTCTAGTTGAGTGAGCCGTCACGATACTCATAATAGGCACCTTCGCCAGCTCATAACACTAGCGGATGCAGGCCGTGATCCAAGACGAGATTCTCTGGGAAGACAGTGGGCAACCCTTCATTCTGTCTGCAACAGTAACGAATAACTGCATTGACTTACGGAACAGTCTTGTTCTATCTATGTAGAAGGCCAGTGTCAGTCTGACAACCGGGATATGGAGCCTGCGTTCCTTGTCCGTGGTATAAGGCTTAGGACAGAAAACTGGTAAGTAAATGTTTTGACCAGTGTGAAACTGGGAGACGACCTTGGGCAGAAAACCCAGGTGTGGACACAACTGGACCCTGTCCTCATAAAAGTCAGTATAAGGCAGCTTTGACATGAGTGCCCCGATCTCAGACATCCTGTGGGCCGAAGTTATAGCGACCAAGAATGAAACCTTCCAAGAAAGAAGCAGGAGAGAGCAGGAAGCCACAGGTTCGACCGGGGAGGGGAGAGAGAGGGGGAGGAGAATATGAGCCTTGACAGTACCAGATTCAAGTCCCTAAAGGGAACTGGGTCTCAGTCATACAGGTAGAGTGCTCCAGACCTTTCAAGAATCACGCCATCATGGGATGGGCGAAGACCATCCTGCCTTAAAACAGAGGATAGAGTGCCACCAGGTGTACCGTGACTGAAGAAAGCAACAGGCCCTGGAGCTTAAGGTGCAGCAAATAGTCTAGGATGACCTGTAGCGGGGCCTCTTCAGCATGAATGTGTCTAGCCGACGCCCAGCACATGAACCACTTTCACTTTGCCACGTAGGTAGCCCTGGTAGACAAGTTTTCTGATGCAGTGACACCAGCTTCGGATGCAGCAAATTGCCATGGTTCTGAGATATCAGATCCAGCTGAAGAGGCAGCTGCAACAGGGCAGCTGCCAAAAGACTCAGCAGCATGCCGAACCAGTGTTGATGATGCCACACTGGGGCTATGAGGTAACAGTCGCTTTGTTTTGTTTCACCTTGAGCAAGACCCTGTGGAAATGGCACCGGCGGGAAGGCACACATCAGCACTCCTGACCACGGAATCAAGAAGGTGTCTGACAGGGAGCCTTTGCCCCTGCTCTGCAGAGAACAGAACACATGGCACTTTCTGTTCTGCCTGGACGTGAACATGTCCACCTGGGGAGTCCCCCACCTGCAGAAAATTAGGGACACCAACTCCAGGTGGAGTGACTATTCGTGGCAAGATGAGAAGATCTTGCTGAGGCGATCTACCAGGACATACTTGGTTTCAGGCAGGTGGGCAGCTACCAGATGAATGGCACGCCGCCCACAGAACTCCCAGAGGCTGAGCGCCTCCCGACAAAAGGGCCGAAGACCTGGCGCCACTCTGCCTGTTGATGTAATACGCTACGGCGGTATTGTCCGTCAGAACCTGCACCACCTTGATGCTTAGGTGGGACAAGAAAAGGTGACAGGCCAGGCGAACCGCTCTGAGCTCCTTGACGTTGATGTGAAGGGCTAGATCATTTAGTAGCCAGCAGCCCTGGGTGTTGAGCTCACCCAGGTGGGCTCCCCAGCCCAGATTTGACATGTCTGAGACCAGGGTGAGCAACGGGGATGGGGTTGCAAAGGGAACTCCTTGCAGCACCAACTTGGGATACAGCCACCAGTCCAGGGACAAGAGGATGTGGCTCAGCACCGTGACCACTTGAACCAGGGCATGCCTGTTGGGGATTTAGACCGAGGCCAGCCATACCTGCAGAGGCCTCAGATGAAGTCAGGTATGGCTGACCATGTACATGCACACAGCCATGTGGCCCATCAGTTGCAGGCACATGTGGGCCGTGGTGAGAGAATGATCTACCACGTAAAGAGCCAGGTCCAACATGGCCTGAAAACATGCTTCCAGAAGGAAATCCCTGGTCCGTGTGGAGTCAAGAACCATTCCAATGAACTCTATGCATTGGACTGGCGTTAAAGTGGACTTTTCTGTGTTTATTA
Source organism: Lepidochelys kempii (assembly GCF_965140285.1). Taxonomy (NCBI): domain Eukaryota; kingdom Metazoa; phylum Chordata; order Testudines; family Cheloniidae; genus Lepidochelys; species Lepidochelys kempii. The sequence goes on from NC_136380.1 coordinate 81,770,033, forward strand.
ACTGGTCCAGTTTGCTGCAGGTGGACCGCACCAGATCACGGTTCCTTTGCACCTGCTCCGGAGACCTGCCCTTGATGAGCTAGTCGTCAACATACAAGAAGATCTGGACCCCTCGACATTTCAGGTAAGCCGCCACCAGTGCCACGCATTTCATGAACACACTGGGAGTCAAGGACAGGCCAAAGGTTAGCGCCATGAACTGGAAGTGGCGCCCATCCACTATGAAACACAGGAAACTCCTGAGACCTGGGAATATGGAGACATGAAAATAAGAGTCCTTTAAGTTGAGAGTGGTGTACCTGTCCCCTGGATCCAGGGAAGGGATAATGGAGGCCAGGGAAATCATGCAGAACTTCAACTTCTTGAGAGCCTTGTTGAGGCCCCGCAGGTACAGGATGGGTCTGAGGCCCCCTCTGGCCTTCAGGATTAGGAAGTAGCAAGAGTAGAATCTACCATGTCCCAAGGAATGTTCTGCACAGGAGCTTCTCAACCTCCTGAACGAGGAGTTGCTCATGAGAAGGGTCCCTGAAGAGGGACAGGGAATTGGGGGGAGGGGGGAAGAAGGGGCAGCCAAAAATTGTAGGGTGTAGCCCCAAGCTACTATGTCCAGGACCCAGCGGTCCAACTTTCCCTACCGTTCGGCCTGGTCGTGGGGTGAGAGGTGATTGAGGAAAAGGAGAACAGGATCCGGTTCGCTGAGTGGGGTGCTGCTCTCGGGCATACCCTCCAAATGACCGCTTCTGTCCCCCTAGATGTTTGGCAAGCCCAGGCTGGGCGGGTGAATGGGAGGAGGAAGGGCGCCAGTGCTTAAACTGACATCCCTTCTTCTTGTAGGGCCTGACGGGGTTGCCCAGGTCTTGGCAGTCGGAAGCGCTTCCTGGCTGACTGTGGCATGTGCATGCCCAACAAGCAAAGGGTAGCTCTAGTATCCTTCAACCCATGCAGCCTGGAGTCCATTTGTTAAGTGAAAAGACCAACTCCGTCAAAGGGAAGGTCTTTAATCAAGGTCTGCCTCTCCTGGGAGAGGCCCACCATTTGCAGCTAATACCTGCGCAGCACGACCACCACTGATGTGACCTCCCTAACCAGCGAGTCCGCTGCGTCCCACTCCATCTGAGGGAGCATCTGGCCGCCACAGGACCCTCCTCTACCAGGGTGCCAAACTCCTGGGCCAGACCTTGAGGGAGGGATTCCTGGAACTTTTTGAGACCATCCCAGAGGTTAAAGTTATATTTGCCCAACAGGGCCTGATGGTTTGCCACCTGGAATTGCAGGCTGGCAGTTGAATAAATTTTTCTCCCGAATAAATCAAGCTTCATGGCTTCCTTGTTCTTGGGAGTGGAGGAAGTGGGACCTTATTTGTCCTTCTTGTTGGCCACAGACACGACCAATGAGCTGGGGGAGGGTGGGTATAAAGGTATCCTAAACTTTTGGCCAGAACAAAATGCTTTTTCTTGGCTCGTTTTGAGGTGGGAGGAATGGAGGAAGGGTCTGCCACAGGGCCTTGGGTATCTTGAGAACCACTTCATACACGGGCAGGGCAACCTGGGTGGGCGTAGAGGCCAAGAGGACATTTAAGAGGGTGTCCTCCTGCTCTTCCTGCAAGGCTGAGTATCAGAGAATAGGAATAGCTAATGAATCTTAATTCCATCAATTGGTTTTTGTTAAATTAAATGGACCAATAAGGATTAAGAACATTGTTGAGGTTCAGTATTTTAAAACTGTCAGGGATGGTCTAGATATACTTAAACCTGCCTCAACATGGGGGTGAACTAGATGACCTTTTGTGGTCCCTTCCAGTCCTCATTTCTATGATTGACCTATCTTTGAGATCTTATAACTTGTATCTGTGTGTAGCTGTGGTGAGACCTTTTAAGATACACAAGTCCAAAAAACAACTCGAGAGAAGAGATTATTAAAGAAGCTAAATTGTAATGTTTGCTGTGCCCAAGTTACAGTATCTTTGATCAAATTTTATTAATAATTCAGCTGTCCCTGAAGAGTTGAGTGTTAAGTTTAGAGACTAAATTCAAATATTAGTGAAGGATTTTACCCTATTTTAAATGTAAACTGTAGCACAGCCTTCACTATAGAGAAACAAAGGATGCCTTCATAAAATGCCATTTGGTATTCTCTTTTTGCCCAGAAATGAGTATTATCTTCTAAATAAATACTTACTAATAATAATATTCCTAATTTATTTGAAAGACTGATATGTTGAAAATGTGAAGACTCCATGTAAAACTGTAGAGATCCCATATTAGCTTTTCCATTTATTTGTTGGCTTGTTGGAAGCAGAGATACCAAAAAGAGATTAAAAAACCAAAACATATTATCCTATACATGGCATCATTCATAGCAGAGAATTCCAAAAATATTTTGGAAGCTATTGTATATACATTGTAAACATAGTAATCACAGTAATCACTTTACTCACCACTGAAATCAACCACTCTCAGGTGGAACACAGCAGAAACCTAAAAAATTTAACTTATGTTCTCTTTTAAAACTCACTGTTATGCTTCTGTAGTAACTAATTCTGAATTATATTACAGTTGTCAAGCAAAAGCCATTTTTACACTTCAAGCATCCAATCTTGGCCCATATTTAAGAAATACTTAGGTACTGATGCCAAAAACCAAGAAAATTAGTTAAAACAAAAAGTCTAATGAGTCAACTTAAACGGCGCCCACCTACATCTTAACCCTTGAAAGCACACATTCATACACTCATACATAATCTGGTATCATCTTTGACTCAACCCTCTTACCGGTTTCACATAATCAGGTCTTTTCCATATTTTGCCATTTTTTCTTAAACATCATCTCTAAAATCCAGTCATTCCTCTCTCTCCATACCGATCAAACTTTTGTCCAAGTCTTCATCATTTTATGTCTTGGCTATGGCAACCTACTTTCCTTTAAGTCTATTAAGAATAGGGCTGCTAAAATCTTCTTGGGTCATCACCCCTATCATATTAACCCCTTTTTAAAATGCCTGACCTGGCTCCACATTAAATACAAACTCACTGTCTTTACTTTTAGGACCCTTCATAACTCACCCCTATCCTACTTAACTGGTTTAGTAACTTCCCATTATACTGACTTTGGCATCTGCTCTAGCACAGAGGTGGGCAAACTACGGCCCGCGGGACCTTCCTGCCCGGCCCCTGAGCACGGGCAGTGGGGCTGCAAGTTCCTGCTGCTCTGAGCTGCATGGTGCGGGTGCAGCAGTGGAAGAGTTGGGTAGAGGGTCCCGGGGGGCAGTCAGGGGACAGGGAGCAGTTGGATGGGGTGGAGGTTCTGGGGGGGTCGGGAAAGAGGGGTGGTTGGATAGGGCGTGGGAGTCCCCGGGGGCCTGTTGCGGGGCGGGGGGGGGGGGGGAAATAGGGGCCAGAGGGCAATCAGGCGACAAGGAGCAGGGGTGGTTGGATGGGTCGGAGGTTCTGAGGGGGACAGTCAGTCAGAGGGTGGAAAGTGGGAGGGGGCGGGAGCCAGGCTATTTGGGGGGCACAGCCTTCCCTACCTGGCCCTCCAAATAGTTTCACACCCCAATGTGGCCCTTTGGCCAAAAAGTTTGCCCACCCCTGCTCTAGCAGCTCTTTCCACCCGTCAGCTTCTCTCAAACATCTTCATGCTTACTCCCATGCTGCCCCTTATGCACAGGGAGAAAACTCCATGATGGAATCTGAACAGCCACTACCTTATCCTCCTTCACACCCTCCTTAATATTCACCTCTGCCATAATACCTACTAAAAACCTAGCCTGAAGATCATGGCTAGACAGGAGGCAAGTTATAACTGTATCTCCTCTTTCCTTTTCTTCTTCCCTTCCTCCCCACCTGTAACCCCAATTTTAAAAAATTATAAAATGCATTAAAAAGCTGTGTCAATTCTTCACAATAATAATTTGCTTGTATGTTGTATCCACATCCCCTACTCTTTGTCTATGTTTTTAGATTGTAATCCCTTCAGAGCAGGAAACGTCTATTTTTGGTGTTCGTTCAGCACCTGCACAGTAGGTCCTAAGCCTTTGGCACTATAATAGAAATATTTTCTAATAATAACTTTATCTAGACTGAGTTACAGTCATGACAGTCAAAACCAATGAGATTAGAGAATCAGGGTTTGAAGTAAAGGAGCCAGAAATCAAGATCAACCTTTATTGAAGCCAAAAACATCTTGAAATTCACTGAAGGGCACTCTTCACACTTTCAAAAGAGTAAAAATATCTTGTAATCAAAAGGCACAAAAAGTTGATGAAAAACAGAATCCATCTAGACACACTGCAATTCATGCACAGGTGGATAACCACCACCTTTATCAGTCTTTTCCATACGCAGATCTGAATTCATTCAAGTTCTTATACCACGCTCTTCACCACAGTACCTGAGTGCCTTCCAAAGATGAAATAAAGAAGTGACCAATATTTACCATGTATAGCTCCCTCTCTATTCCTCTTTCCAGACTAATAACGATCAAAGTAACCTGTGGAATCCAAACGTAACTAGGTTGCCTCATCTCAATTTTCTTGACAAACATTGGGTAAAGCTGTTAATGAAGGTCTCCCAAGCAAAGATCTAACCATGGCTTAGATAAGTATGACTTATTCTTCAGTCAGTCAGTCATAGGCCCAAGGTCTCTCTACTTGCTTTAACCAAGCATGAAATATATTGGTCCATCTCACAAATGGTTTGCCACAACTATTCAAGCACATACAAATCCCTGACAAAATTAAATAAACCATCTGTATAAGCTTTGTGTTCCTCCCTTCTAACTCTGACCCTATTTCTCAAAGTAGTCATGAAAGCAGCCTAAATAAGATCAATTTTATCTGTAAAATAATTTTAGATGGCAACCTTTTGGGGGAAAAGAACATGTGATTATATGTGTTTGCACACCATATAGAACCATCAATAATGACCATTCCCAAAAGCAACATACAATCTATTGTATAGCTGTGTCCAAAATGTTTTGAATCAACATTTTGTTTCAAAAATAATGTTTCAAGTATACATTCAAAGCATTTCATTTGACCCAAATTAAATTTTTCAGTTTTTGTTTTTGTGAGGGGGGGAAAAAAGGTCAGTTTTGATTCAAAACAAAAATATTTTTTTCAAGGTTTTTCATTTCAGCCACTGAACCGAAAAAATATTATTCACTCGTCTCTAATAAAAACTGCCCAATAGTTCCATTGATCTATGACAGGAAGGATGGTTCAATGGCTAGGGTGCCAGCAAGGCACTTAAGACCCGGGTTCAATTCCCAGCTCTGCAACACAATTCCTGTATAACCTTGGGTCACAGAGACCTTAGTCTCTCTGTGCCTCAGTTCTTCATCTGTAAAATGGAGATAAAGCTGCTCTACCAAACAAGGTATCGTCAAGATAAATGCATTATGGTGTTCAGATAGGTCACTGATGGAGAATGACAGATTTAAATTTGTAATAATTTATTAATACTATATGTCGGTCTGGTAATTGGGGTGCTTTCTGTAAGATTTGATTGGTTTAACTCAATAAGCGTCTGTCCCAAGAAAAAAAAAGTCCGGAAGGAAAAAATGGCCTAAGATAAGCCGCCCCTCAAACACGGGAGAGAGTTAATGGACAGTGTTAGAACCACTGTCTCTGAGGACTCTAGCTCTATCTCCAGCTAGCCTCTGGAACTGGCTTTGATCAGGAGGATCAGTGATAACTCAGGGCCCCCTCTCTGTGCAACAATTAACTTTGGTTCATATTATGAAGTTATTCTGAAGTTTTCATGATACTGTTGTATCATGGAAAGTCCTGGTATGTGTATCCACAATTGTGGGCAAGACCTGCACCAGGTACACACCAGACTGAGGACATAAAGAGTACTTAACTTTTAAATGACTAGCCAGCAGATTAAGGGAGTTTTCTGGGGGAAGAGACATCCTCTTGTCTGACTGAAGGGGGAGTTCTGAAGCAGTGGAAACATACCAAAAGGCAGAACAAAGAAAGCCACTTGTTGGACAGGGGGCATATAAATATGAAAAGCTTGGAGCAAGACACAGGAACCATTGGGCAGGAGAAAGGAAGGGCACGCACCAGCCAAGAATAGAGAAGGCATGCCAGACAGAAAGACTCTGAGGGAAAAGCAATCCAATATGCCGAAGTCCCTTCCTGAACCCTGAACTCTGAAGGAGAGCTAGTGAGAGGCACTGCATTTAGGGTGTTCATTATTTTCTAAATGATCTGTTCTCGTGTTTTATCTGTTAAGTGAAAGAGCAAACAACATTTTTAGACTCCATGCGAAGTGTCTCTCTGTTATATGCTTCACTACCACATGCCACCTGAGGAAGTTAAATGATTACCAAGGATGTGAGCTTCCAGGCTGAGTTCCACAAGGGGTGTATTTAGGATACTGAGGCATCTTGAGGGTCAGCACTGGCTGCCTAATGCAGGTGGGCTTAAGTGTCCATTTCAGTGAAGGGGTGGCAGACAGAGCAAGTACTCAGGTAATGTGCCAAAGAGGCCAAGGGAGGAAGTAGTGCTGCAGTGCACTGAGATCATGGAGTTTAAACATGCAGAGAACAGCTGCTGGGTCCTCTCACAACAGTCTCGGGGACTGCCAGGAGGAGACGCCCAACTGCATATGTAACAGGGTCAAAGACTGGGAATACAGAAGAACAAAAGAACATGGTTAAAAAGGGACCTTCTCTCAAAGATGAGTGGCAGTTGTTCAGGGGAACCATACAAAGACATAAGGACCCCCGGGAGCGTCTGAAGAAGTTAAGCCTGTTAAGGTTACCACCAGGAGGACTTTTAGTTAAGACAGACATGCATTTAGACTGTAATTTTAAAGTCTTTTTTCTCTAGAAGCTTTACTCCTACTGCTAAAATATTTTTGTTGAAAAAAGGCTCTCTGATCAACATACAGTATTGTTCAACACAGATGGACCTACAGAACGAGGATGATTGATACTGTAACCCAAGAAGTAGGAGAAATAAGTCATTCGAAACCAGGATAGGTAAAGGAATGAGCTTTGCCACCTAAGAGGTGCATTCAGAAAGACCACAATGTGAAGAATGATGCAACTAACCCTGTAACCATGATAGGGACCATACAAGTACCTATGTTAGGCATACTTAACAGATGATGCTATGGCACAGACAAAAACATTTTCTTCTATTTGACCATAACTAGGCAGAGGAACACAAAATTCTGATGTAATCAATAAAATTCAGAGCAAATCTATCATTAGTGTACCAGTTTTGTCCCCACTACATAACTGTACACTTGGAAACTTTTAGCACTCACTAACTGGTTCTACCCAGGCCCATTAGTGCGCAACAATTTGGTGCACTTTAGAATTCACACCCTTCTAATGCACATTGCCCGGCCGTGTAGACAAGCCCAAAGAGTATTCATTAACAGTATTAAATATTAGATTAATTATGCCTGGTATATCCAACAACAGATGAGAGACTGGAAGATTAAATGCAACTAAAACAAGTCAATTAAATGAAGAGTTGAATAGTGAGTCTGGATATAAAAAAAAAAATCTGACAAATTTCTTTCATTCCCTGTCCTATTCAGGCGTACCATTGATACAATGGGATTTTCACAATAGTGGAATCTCAAGTGAGAGCCTTCCAAGATCATGTACCAAAGAAAAGTCTGATTTCTGTAAGATTTCTGAAACACCACAACATGGAGCACACTTCTATAAAAGGCAGAATCTGCTAGGACTTATGTATCTTATCTGCAGCATCTTGAGAATCTGTGCAGATGATCACATACCCACAATGTAATTTCTGGATTTTTCAGTTCATGAATCAGATGTTAGTCTGGAGTGCAGTGACTTAGTCTATAGGGTTAAAGCCTACATTTCTAGGCTTCTTTGATACATGTCTTCCATCTAATAACTGAAGCTTTTGATTATTTGTCCAACTGCTGTTAACATGTAAATTTAACAGAGACCTGGTTCTCCTAAATGACTATCGGATGAAGTAGCTTCCAATTGCTTCATAGATATCCAACACGTACCATTGTTTTTTCTCTCAGATGTACAAAATCTGTGTGGAATGTTCTGAGGACTATTTCCCGTGGTCAGGGGAGACCAGGTGTGTGTAGATAAATGCTTGAGCTAAGCAAAAACATTACTTCGCTGATGAAAAGGTGAAGTTTTGAGACTCCATAGACAAGGCTCTCACTTCAAACCCTGCAGGCTGACAGAGGTTCAAAGGAGGTCTTAGTAAGAATATTCAATAACAAATTGCATTTTCAAGCCTCCACTTTAGATATTTTTTTTAATTTTCTGAGAATTAGTGGGTTTATTCACCTTGTAACAGATGAAATTACAAAAATACGTTTGTGAAGTGTGCTTGCTTTAAAAGATAAATAAGAACACTGGTCTATGAATAAATCAATAATCCGTGTAATCCTTGCTTGAAATGAGCTCAATTCCTCTAGAGTGGCATCCTCCGTTGAATTTATTTCAAGCCCTGGAAAAGTCTGAGTTACTGGATGACTTTGTTGAAAAATGGAATGTTTCCGTTTGAGAAGAGAGTCTTTCCTGCATAGTTCTCACCATTCAACAGCCAAGACACAAGGTTCCAGAATATGGACAAACCAGGGGCCTTGGAAATAATAGATGTTTCCTTGTGAGCAGATGAAAAGGAAGATGAAAGAGTAATTCCAGTAGGTCTAAAAACCTACATTCTACTCCAGGAGGGATTAGTCACTAGTATTAGCAATTCCTTTTCTTGCCTGATTTGCCTTCGTATTCTGGACAACAGGGAAAAAGAAGCAAAGGCCTACAGAAGATCAATTAGCCAGGGTTACAATTCACCCATAGCTTTTTCGGATGGATTTGTGACTGAAAAAGAAAATGTGGGCCTTTGTATTCTGCTCAGCTGAGAAAACACTGCTCTCGGGAATTCTCCATTATTTTTTTTTAATCAAGTAGTGGAACATGAACTAATACAGTCCCCATTCCACAGAGCCCTCTTATTACCTATTTAGTTTGCCTCTATAGTGAGATGATGTGTATGGTCCGAACAGATACCAGATTTAATTACCCAACCTTTAAAATGTTGTCTCTGTGAAGGCATGACGAGCTTCTCAAAAATTAGCTTTTTTTTAGAGCTGTCAATTAATCGCAGTTAAATCATGCGATTAACTCAAAAAAATTAATCACGATTTTAAAAAATGTATCTCAATTAATCGCAATTTGAATAGCACTGTTAACAAATGGAATACCAATTGAAATTTATTAAATATTTTGGATGTTTTTTACACATTTTTATATATATTGTATTCTGTGTTGTAATTACAGGTTTCAGAGTGGCAGCTGTGTTAGTCTGTGCTCGCAAAAAGAAAAGGAGTATTTGTGGCACCTTAGAGACTAACAAATTTATTTGAGCATAAGCTTTTGTGAATGCATCCGATGAAGTGAGCTGTAGCTCACGAAAGCTTATGCTCAAATAAATCTGTTAGTCTCTAAGGTGCCACAAGTACTCCTTTTCTTTTTGTGTTGTAATTGAAATCAAAGTGTATATTATTTTTTATTACAAATATTTGCACTGTGAAAATGATAAACAAAAGAAATAGTATTTTTCAATTCACCTCATACAAGTACTGTAGTGCAATCTGTCGTGAAAATGCGACTTAAAAAATGTAGATTTTTTTTTGTTACATAACTTCCCTCAAAAACAAAACAATGTAAAACTTCAGAGCCTACAAGTCCACTCCCTCCTACTTCTTGTTCAGCCAATCACTAAGACAAACAACTTTGTTTACATTTATAGGAGATAAAGCTGCCCTCTCCTTATTTACAGTGTCACCAGGAAGTGAGAACAGGCATTTGCAGGGCACTTTTGTAGATGGCACTGCAAGGTATTTACGTGCCAGATATGCTAAACATTCGTATGCCCCTTCATGCTTCGGCCACCATTCCAGAGGACATGCTTCCATGCTGATGACGCTCGTTAAAAAAATAATGCGTTAATTAAATTTGAGACTGAACTCCTTGGGGGAGAATCGTATAGCCCCTGCTCTGTTTTACCCACATTTTGCCATATATTTCATGTTATAGCAGTCTCGGATGATGACCCACAGCACATGTTGTTCGTTCTAAGAACATTTTCACAGCAGATTTCACAAAACACAAAGAAGGTACCAATGTGACATTTCTAAAGATAGCTACAGCACTTGACATAAGGTTTAAGAATCTGAAGTGCCTTCCAAAATCTGAGAGGGACAAGGTGTGGAGCATGCTTTCAGAAGTCTTAAAAGAGCAACTCTCCGATGCGGAAACTTCAGAACCCGACCCACCAAAAAAGAAAATCAACCTTCTGCTGGTGGCATCTGACCCAGATAATGAAAATGAACATGTGTTGGTCCTCACTGCTTTGGACTGTTATTGAGCAGAACCCGTCATCAGCATGGACACGTCTCCCGGAAGGGTGGTTGAAGCATGAAGGGACATATGAATCTTTAGTGCATTTGGCATGTAAATATCTTGCAACGCTGGCTACAACAGTGCCATGAGAACGCCTGTTCTCACTTTAGGTGACATGGTAAACAAGAAGCAGGCAACATTATCTCCTGCAAATGAAACAAACTTGTTTGTCTGAGGGATTGTCTGAACAAGTAGGACTGAGTGGACTTCCAGGCTCTACAATTTTACACTGCATTCAAAAATGAAACAGTTTTTTTGAACATAATTCTTCATTTATAAAGTAGATTTATAAGAGATCGCACTACAGTACCTGTATTAGGTGAACTGAAAAATACACTTTCTTTTTTACAGTGCAAATACTTGTAATCAAAAATAAATATAAAGTGAGCATTGTACACTTTGTATTCTGTGCTGTAATTAAAATCAATATATTTGAAAAATGTAGAAAACATCCAAAAATATTTAAATAAAGGATATTCAATTATTGTTTAACGTGCGACTAATCGTGATGAATTTTTTTAATCGCTTGACAGTCCTACTTTTTTTGTAAACTGTGTCTTGAAAATAAAAACACACTTGTGATCACGTGCATTTCTTTTTCCTGTTTGGCTGTTGAACAACACGGACAAAATCTTCCTCTTTAGTGTTTCTTCTTTTTTATGTCAGCTGCAGTATTACAAAGCAGCAATGTGTAGTTTGATATACAACTGGATATCAAATCCAACTTCTAGCAATTTTTCATACAGTACACCTCACCATAATTAGAAGTTTTGTGCAAACATATGTACCAGTTGTATTGGTTATCCCTGCAAGTGAATACCGAAGCTAGTCTTCTAGCCTGGGAATGTACAGTGGTATCAATAGCCAAGGAATCTGAACAGGTTTTAGAACAATACATGTTCAAGTACAAGCATGGACAGTGTGAGTTTCTTACTCTATTACTATGGTGAAGACTTTTTCTATGATCATTTCCACAGTGTAATTAATTCCACTGCATGCACTTCTTTCACTACTTTTCATATGCAGAGCTGTTAAGAGGTAGACCAACCTGTTTTCAGTACCACCAAAAACCAAAGAATCAAAATACTGACATTACATTTATATGCAACAATACCATTGTGCAAGAGTGACAACAAACAAAACGTGACATTTCTCTGTGTATTATTCAACTTTTATACAATAGATAAATATACAATTTTTTAGCATGCACTAGTAGTATAGAATAGTGGCCTTCCACAACATTGCCTTGTTTTCTCCGAGACCAATGTCTTATAGGATTAGTAAAACCAAAAAGAACCTCAACTAGTTGGACTTTCTGGTTTCTTTATCACTACACTGTACCAATAACCACAGAACTGAATGTCATAAAAGCACAGAATGAGGTGTCTCTTTTACAAAGATAAAGGGTAAGAGTGTCCAATTCCCTTGAGGGAGTCAAGGCCCCACAACAATTAAATGTATCAGCTTATAACAGAGAACCGAATACAAACCCTACGAATCCCTTGTATAAATAATCTATTAAAATAGATGAAAACACCATCCTCTTCTCATTCACAGCTAATGACCATCTTTTCTTTTTTTCTTTTTTCTTTTTTTTTGGGGGGGGTGGGGGTGGGGGTGCCAAACATAAGCTCAAGCAAAAGAATGAAATATTACCTAAAACTTCAGGAGGCTCTGATTGGAGGCCTTCTGGCTGCTGGCCCTGGAGCACATTAAGCAGAGCTTGAAGACTCCTGAGACACAGTGATGGATGGGAAAATCTTGTCTCCTTGATCAATTCAAAAACTTCACATAGTCCAACTTCAATTATCTAAAAAAGTACAACACACATTTTTAAACACAAGACCCATTATCAGGATGCTTTGATCAGTTCAGCCATAAAAATATTTACATAATGGTATGAATTTCTCTTTAGCTTAACACACAAACTCTACCATGTAAATATAGAAGATCATGGCAGTTCATAGACAGAAATAATCAAACCAAATTCTCAAAGTATAATTTTGAATATGAAACAGATGCGGTTATTCCAATATGAATGGTTTCAGACTAGAATATGTGTCTACATAATTAGATATTTAATATTTAAAAACTCCTGAATAAAGCTGATTGTTTTCAACTTTTAGATAGTGTCGTGGCTACAGGACAAACTGTACCTTGGACTTCTTTATTTCCTCTCAAACGCATCCCTTGTGTGACTGGCCTGGCTTCCTGCACCTCACTCTGCGTGGAGTCATGCAGTTCAACCATACTTAGACTGGCTTTCTGGGCTGCAGACCCCCTGGTTACCAACCACATGAATGGCAGAGGCCCAATTTGGTTTTAGCACCTGTAATAGCTTCTATTGGAAAGCCTGTGACAGCATAAGTTTACAGTGACACAGAAAATGAAGGTTACTTATAACTGGAGTTCTTTCAGATTGACTCTGCACGTTCACACTGAGGGGTTAAGGCTGCTGTCAGAGCTCAAAGGGTGTAATCACGTCATTGCAGTGCCAATCACAGTGCTCACATCGTTCCTTACATTGTTAGCTTTTTTGAATACCACCACACCCTGAGCAGATGTTTTCAGAGAACTACTCACAATGACCACAAGAGCTCTTTCTTGACTGGTAACAGCTAATTAATATGGCCCCCATCATTTTGTATGTATTATTGGGTTTATGTTTTCCAATATGCATTACTTTGCACCTATCAACACTGAATTTCATCTGCCATTTTGTTACCCACTCGCCCAGTTGTGAGAGACCCCTTAGTAACTCTTCACATCTGCTTTGGACTTAACAGTTTTGAGTAATTCTGTATCACCTGCAAATTTTGCCACCTCACTGTTTATCCCTTTTTCCAGATCATTTATGAATATATTGAACAGGACTGGTTCCAGTACAGATCCTCTCTCCATTGTGAAAACTGACCATTTATTCCTCCACCCTTTGTTTCCTATCTTTCAAACAATTACTGATCTGTGAGAGAACCCTTCCTCTTATCTTATGACTGCTTGCTTTGCTAAGAACCTTTGGTAGGGGACCTTGCCAAGTGCTTTCTAAAAATACAAGTATGCTATATCCATGAAATCACATTTATCCACATGCTTGTTGACACCCTCAAATAATTCTAATAGACTGGTCAGGTATCCATTAAAAAAAACTGTGCTGGCTCTTCCCCAACATACTGTATTTGTGTGTCTGATAATTACATTCTTTATTATCGTTTCAACCAATTTGCCTGGTATTGAATTTAGGTTTACCAACTTGTAATTGCCAGGATTGCCTCTGGACCCTTTTTTTAAAATTGACGTTTCATTAGCTTCCCTCCAATCATCTGGTACAGAGGCAGATTTAAGCAATAGCTTGCATATCACAGTTAATAGTTCTGCAATTTCATATATTGTTCCTTCAGAACTCTTGTGTGAATACCATCTGGGCCTGCTGACTTATTAATGTTCAATTTATCAATGTGTTCCAAAATCCCTCTACTAACAATTCAACCTGGGACAGTTCCTCAGAACTGTCACCTAAAAATAATGGCTCAGGTGCGGGAATCTCCCTCACATCCTCTGCAGTGAAGACTGATGCAAAGTATTCACATAGCTTCTCCACAACAGCCTTGTCTTCCTTGAGTGCTCCTTTAGCACCTCAATCATTCAGTGGCCTCCTGCCTCTGACGTACTTAAAAATTGCTGTTAGTTTTTGTGTCTTTTGCTAGTTGCTCTTCAAATTTGTTTTTGGCCTGCCTAATTATACTTTTACACTTGACTTGCCAGAGTTAAGGCTCCTTTCTATTATCCTCAACAGGATTTGACTTCCAATTTTTAAGGGATGTCTTTTTGACTAACTGCCCTCTCCTACATTGTTGTTCAGCCATGGTGGCATTTGTTGGTCCTCTTACTGTATTTTTTGTTTGTTTTTTGTTTTTTTGTTTTTTTATAATTTGGGGTATAAGTGGTGTTTTAAAATAGTTTCTATGCAGCTTGCAGGAATTTCACTTTTGTAACTGTTCCTTTTAATTTACATTTAACTAGCTCTCTCATTTTTGTGTCATTCCCCTTTTTGAAATTAAATGCTACTATGGTGGATATCTTTGGCAATTTTCCCCCATACAAGGATGTTAAATTTAATTACATTATGGTTGCTACTACTGAGCAGTTCAGCTATATTCACTTGTTGGACCAGATCCTGTGCTTTAGGACTAAGTCAAAAATTGTCTCCCATTGTGTGTTCCAGGACTGCATCCTGGAATAGCTAGTCACTAAGGGTATGTCTACACTGCCCACGTTACAGCGCGGCCGCACTGTGACAGCGCGGCCGCACTGTGACGTGGGCAGTGTAGACATGCTTTATCGCTGGGGAAGAGCTCTCAGCTTTTCAGCGCTAAAACTTTTGTCGCTCGGGGGGGGGGGGGAAGGGGGGCTTCACACGCCTGAATGACAGTGTAGACACAGCCTAAGTGTCTAGAAGTTTTATTTCTGCATCCCATCCTGAGGTAACGTCGATCCCGTATACAAGGATACGGTAGAACCTCGGAGTTACAAAAACCTCAGAAATGGAGGTTGTTCATAACTTTGAACAAAACATTATGGTTGTCCTTTCAAAAGTTTACAACTGAACATTGACTTAAAACAGCTTTGAAACTTTACTATGAAGAAAAATGCTGCTTTTAACCATTTTAATTTAAATGAAGCAAACAAAAATAGTTTCCTTGCCTTGTCAAATTTTTTTTAAACTTTTTTCTTTTTAGTAGTAATTTATATTTAACAGTACTGTACTTGCGTGCATGTGTGCTTGTGCTGCTGCCTGATTGTATACTTCCAGTTCAAAATGAAATATGTGGTTGACCAGTCACTTCATAACTCTGGCTTTCATAACTTTGAGGTTCTATTGTAGTTGAAATCCCCCATTATTATTGGGTTCGCTGCTGTGTTTGTAGCCTCTCCAATCTTCCTGAACATTTCACCATCCTAGTCAGGTAGTCAGTAGTATGCTCCTACTGCTATACTCTTATTATTCAAGCACGGAATTTCTATCCATAGAGATTCTAGGGTACAGTTTGATTAATTTAAGATTTTCATTAGATTTGATTTTATGTTTTGTTTCACATATAATGCTACTCCCCCAACAGCGTGACCTACTTTGTCATTCCTATATATTTTGTACCCTGGTATTACCCTTGTACAATCATTATCATTGTTCCACCAAGTTTCTGTGATGCCTGTTATATCAATAGCCTCATTTAATACTCAAAAGTTTGTTCATCTTGGTATTTAGACTTCTTGCATTTGTATATGAGCACTTACAAAATTTGTAAATATGTAGTAGTCTGCCTTCATGTGATGCAACTGATGGGGCTCTTTCACTTGATTACTTCTCTTCAGTTCCTACCTGTGCTTCTATTCTCTCCTCTTTACTAAGACAGAGTATCCCTGTTAATAAATCCTCCCCTAAGGGAGCACCTGTTGGCTTTCCACCAGCCCTTGGTTTAAAACTCCTCTATGACCTTTTCAATTTTACATGCCAGCATTTTTGTTTAGGTGGAGCCCATCCTTCCAGTATAGGCTCTTCCTTTCCCAGAAAGTTCCCCAGTTCCTAATAAACTTAAATCCTTCTTCCCAACACCATGGTCTCATCCATACATTGACACCCTGCAGTTCTGCCTGTCTGGCTGTACCTGAACATGGAACAGGAAGCATTTCAGATTCTGGTACCATGGAAATCCCAATCTCTCACTTAACAGCCTACATTTGGCCTTTCAAGACCTGTCTCCTGCCCTTCCCTATCTCATTAGTACCTATATGTACCATGACCTAGGCTCCCTGTAAGCTGCACGGCAACGCAGCAGGCTATTTAGGGCTGCACAGCTCGCCCAGCCCAGACCCCTTCAGAACTGCTGCAACTGGGGAGAGGTGCCCCTCCCGCGGCCCAGTTCAGACCAGCCGGAACTGCCACAGCCAGGGAGAAGAGCCCCTCCCCAGGTCCTGCCTAGCTTCGCCGGAACTGGTGTATTTCACAGCATCTCCATATTGGTGCACATAACAAAATTCATTCCGCACATGGGAGGGAAAACTTAGGGGGAACACTGACCATGACCACCAGCTCCTCAACAGCAGTGCACTCCAAGAATAAGACGACCAACATGGTAGACTGAACTTCCCACCGTATCTTAAAAGAGTACCACAGAGGTCCTTCTTCCAGCAGGTTGAAAGACAGAGTGCTGTAGACCCTGAATTCTTCATCTTCTCTAACACTTCAGTTTTCTTGATGGATTATTCATCTCCTTCACAAGGAAGGTCTTCTACCTACGACTTGTTTTCTGGAGGGACTGTACAAGGTCTCAGACTCATGGACTTTAAGGCCACATGGGACCATCATGACGATCTAGTCTGACCCCTGCACACTACAAGTCAGTCTCTCACCCACCCACCTCCTGTAATAGACCCATAACCTCTGACTGAGTTACTGAAGTGCTCAAATCTTGATTTAAAAGACTTCACGTTACAAAGAATCCACCATTTACTCTAATTTAAACCAGTAAGTGACCCATTCCACATTGAATCACAGAATATCAGGGTTGGAAGGGACCTCAGGAGGTCATCTAGTCCAACCCCCTGCTCAAAGCAGGACCAATTCCCAACTAAATCATCCCAGCCAGGGCTCTGTCAAGCCTGACCTTAAAAACCTCTAAGGAAGGAGATTCCACCACCTCCCTAGGTAACTCATTCCAGTGATTCATCACCCTCCTAGTGAAAAAGGTTTTCCTAATATCCAACCTAAACCTCCCGCACTGTAACTTGAAACCATTGCTCCTTGTTCTGTCATCTGCTACCATGAGAACAGTCTAGATCCATCCTCTTTAGAACCACCTTTCAGGTAGTTGAAAGCAGCTATCCAATCCCCCCCTCATTCTTCTCTTCTGCAGACTAAATAATCCCAGTTCCCTCAGCCTCTCCTCATAAGTCATGTGTTCCAGACCCCTAATCATTTTTGTTGCCCTCCACAGGACTCTCTTCAATTTTTCTACATCCTTCTTGTAGTGTGGGACCCAAAACTGGACAGTACTCCAGATGAGGCCTCACCAATGCCAAATACAGTCCTCAGTCTGTAGCCGTGCATAGGATTCTTCCATCCTAAGTGCAGGACTCTGCACTTGTCCTTGTTGGACCTCATCAGATTTCTTTTGGCCCAATCCTCTAATTTGTCTAGGTCCCGCTTTATCCTATCCCTACCCTCCAGTGTATCTACCTCTCCTCCCAGTTTAGTGTCATCTGCAAACTTGCTGAGGGTGCAAACCACGCCATCCTCCGGATCGTTAATGAAGATATTGAACAAAACCAGCCCCAGGACTGACCCTGGGGAAACTCTGCTTGATACCGACTGTCAAGTAGACATGAAGCCATTGATCACTACCCGTTGAGCCCGATGATCTAGCCAGCTTTCTCTCCACCTTATAGTCCATTCATCCAGCCCATACTTCTTTAACTTGCTGGCAAGAATACTGTGGGATAACATATCAAAAGCTTTGCTAAAGTCAAGGAATAACACGTCCACTGCTTTCCCCTTATCCACAGAGCCAGTTATCTCATCATAGAAGGCAATTAGGTTAGTCAGGCATGACTTTCCCTTGGTGAATCCATGCTGACTGTTCCTGATCACTTTCCTCTCGTATAAGTGCTTCAGGACTGATTCCTTGAGGACCTGCTCCATGATTTTTCCACGGACTGAGGTGAGGTTGACTGGCGTGTAGTTCTCCGGATCCTCCTCCTTCCCTTTTTTTTTTTTTTTTTTTTAAATGAGCACTACATTAGCCTTCTTCCAGTTATCCAGGACCTCCCCCAATTGCCATGAGTTTCAAAGATAATGGCCAATGGCTCTGCAATCCCATCTGCCAACTCCTTTAGGACCCTCAGACGCAGCGCATCCGGCCCCATGAACTTGTGCTCATCCACCTTTTCTAAATAGTCCTGAACCACTTCTTTCTCCACAGAGGGCTGGTCACCTCCTCCCCAGAGTGTGCTGCCTAGTGCAGTAGTCTGGGAGCTGACCTTGTTCGTGACAACACAGGCAAAAAAAGCACTGAGTACATTATCTTTTCCCACATCCTCTGTCACTAGGTGTCACATGTAGAAGAGGAAGGCGAAAAATATCCAGGGTCTCTGCCAATCGGACCTGGGGGGAAATTCCTTCCTGGCCCCCAGTGCAGAAATCAGTAAGACCCAGAGCATATCAGCAAGACACATCAGACACACAAGTGGGAAAGAACTCAGTGTAGTAACTCAGAGCCCTCCTGATCTAATATCCCATCTTTGGCCGTAGGATATTTGCTCCTAGCAGTCACAGGTGGACTACGTGCTATTGTACGCACTCTCCTGATACCATCCCTCTCCATAAACTTATCAAGCTCAGACTTGAAACCCAGTTAGAATATTTGCCCCCAGTGGTCTCCTTGGGAGGCTGTTCCAGAACTTCACTCCTCTGATGGTTAGAATTTCAAGCCTAAACTTATTGATGGCCTATTTATATCCATTTGTTCTTGTGCCAACACGGACCCTCAACTTAGGGCTTGGCTACACTTGCAAGTTAGAGTGCATTAAAAGTAGCCCCATGCGTCCTAGCCCTGGATGCGTCCACACTGGCAAGGCATAGAGCGCCTGGACTCTGCAGCTGGAGCGCTCCTGGTAATCCACCTCCACGAGAAGCATAAGGCTTGCTGCGCCCCAGCTGAAACGCCCGGGCATCAGTGTGAACGAGGTCTTGCATTACTGCACTGTGATTGGTCTCTGGAAACATCCCATAATCCCCTGAAGTGGCCATTCTTCTCATGGTTTTGAAATCTGCAGGAATGCAGATATCCCCTTTCAAAGCTCTGTTTCTGACAGCCAGCATGCTTATCTGCTCCAGGACAAAGGATTCCATTACCGTGGAGTGCGGTGTGTGAGAGAGAGAGGCGGCGGGGGGGGGGAGGGGTCCTGCTGCTGTCTGAACTTACAAGATAGTATGCTGACACACTCTCTGCACCCCAAAACACACCGTCTCTCCTCCCGCATAAACACAACACATTCCCTGTCACACTCCACCCCCTCCCCCATTTGATAAGCATGTTGCAGTCACTTGCACGCTGGGATAGCTGCCACAATGCACTGCTCTTTGTGGCACTGCAAAAGCTACTAATATGGCCACACCAGTGCGCTTCCAGTTGACAGTGTAAACACACGGCAGAGTTTTCCCTACTGCGGTCTCCGAAGGCTGGTTTAACTCCCAGCGCTCTACATCTGCAGTTAGAGCCAGAGCATATCAGCATCTTTAAATAACTCCTCTCTCTCCCTGGTGTTTATCCCTCTAATGTATTTAAAGAGAGCAATCATATCTACCTTCAGCCTCCATTTGGTTATGCTGAACAAGATGAAACTCCTTAAGTTTCCTCTTGTAAGGTACTTTTCCACACCTCTGATCATCTGAGTAGCTCTTTTCTGTACCTGTTCCAGTTTATATTCATTGTTCTTAAAACATGAGAGATCAGAATTGCACCCAGTATTCTAGATGAGGTCTGGCCAGTACCTTGTATAGTAATAACATTTTCCAGTCTCTACTGGAAATACTTCACCTGATGCATGCCAGGACTGCATTAACCTTTTTCACAGCTGCATCACACTGGTAGCTCAGAGTCATCCTGTGATTGACCAATACACTTAGGTCTTCCTTCTACTCAGTTGCTTCTAACTGAGATGTCCCCAGCATATAGCAAAAATTCTCGTTGCATGACCTTGCACTTTGCACTATTAAATTTCATCCCATGTTTATTACTCCAGTTTTCAATGTCACACAAAGCTTGTATGATATTCTGGTCCTCCTCTGTATTGGCAATACCTCCCAACTTTGTATCATCTACAAATTATTAGCACACCCCCATGTTATGCGCCAAGGTCATTAATAAAAATGTTAATGAAGATTGGTCCCAAGACCGATCCCTGAGGAACTCCACTAGTAACCTTCTTCCAGCCTGACATTTCACTTTTCTGTATGACCCATTATAGTGTGCCCTTTAACCAGTTCTTTATCCAGCTTCCCAGTCCCATATTAATCCCTATCTTCTCCAATTTAACTAATAATGTCCCATGTGGAGTGCGTTACTGAAAACCACCTAGGTTAGATCTACTGCATTTCCTTTGTCTAAAAAAAACAAAAAACAAAAAACAACTAGTTAATTTCTCAAAGAAAGAGATCGGATTGGTCTGGCACAATCTACCTCTTTTAAAACCATGCTGTATTTTATCCCAATTACTGTTTACCTTTATGTACTTGACTACTTTCTCTTTCAAAATTTGTTCCAAGACTTTGTATACAATTGAGGTCAAACTAATGGGATCACTTCTTTTCCCTTTCCTAAAAGCAGGCATTATATAAGCAATTTCCCAGTCACAAGGTACAACTCCCAAGTTTACATATTCATTAAAAATCCACGCTATTGGACTTGCAATTTCATGTGCCAGTTCCTTTAATATTCTTGATTGAAATGATCTGGGGTCCCCATTTGGTCCCAAGCTGTCTCAGTTTGACTTCCACCTAGAATGTAGTAATTTCTACTTCCATATCCTCATTTCCATTAGCCACCCTGCCACTATTATTAGAGCCATATTATACCCTTATTTAAAACTGAGGCGAAGTATTCACGTGTTGGGAAACATCTAGATTATCTTTAATATCCACCCCATCCTCAGAGCTTAGCAATCTCACTTCTTCCCTCGTTTTCTTTTTCTTTATATGTCTAAAGAAACTCTTACTATTGTATTAATTTCCTTTCCAAGATCCAACTCTGTTTGGTTTTTGGTAGGTCCCACCTTTTCCCTACACTTTCTGACCTCCAACAGTCACCTTTCCTTGCTGATCCCTTCTTACATTCCTCGTAAGCTTTCTGCTTTCTCTTATCCTGTTTGAGATGCTTGTTCATGCAGTTTGGTCTGCAACCCTTCCCTATACATTTTTTCCCCTTGCTTCAGATGCAGCTTCAGATAGTTTCTACAACTCTGATTTAAATAATTCCAACCCTCCTCCACATTCAGCTGCGTGAGTTCTTCAGTCCAGTCCACTTCCCCAACAACTTCCCTCAATGTTTTAAAGTTTGCCCTTTTGAAATCAAGAATCCTAGTTGCAGACCTTTTTTTAAAATATCCTTCCATTTAGTTTCAAGTAAATTAACTCATGATCACTTGAACCAAGGTTGTCCTCTAGAACTAGTTCTTCTATGAGTCCCTTGATACTTACCAATACAAAACCTAAAATGGCATCACCTCTTCTTGGTTCAGTGAGTACCTGGCGAAAAAAAATCTGTCTGCTATCACATACAGGAATATCTGGGTCCTACCATTATTAGTAGCACTTGTCCTCCAATCTATATCTGGGAAATTAAAGTCTCCCATAAATACTACTGGGAATTGTATGAATATCTCACTGAAAATATTAAAGAAGTCTCTATCCATATCAGATCATAGGGGTCTTTACCCCAGTGAAGCCTCTTTTACACATTTCTTCGCCAAAGTGATTTTCACCCAAATAGATTGCCCACTTTATCCAATCACTTCTAAATTTCTGGATCGCCTACTTTATCGTTAATATACAATGCTACTCCACCACTTTTACCTGTATTTCTATCTTTTCTGACCAGAACATACCCTCCAGTCATGACTACTATTCCACCATATTTCTGTTATGTCTAAATCTAGTTTCACTTCCTGACCCAGGAGTTCTTGTTCATCCATTTTGTTACCCAGGCTCCTTGCATTGGTGTAAAGACATCTTAGTTGTTTCTGCTTGGCCACACCAAGATTCCTCACCCGACTAAGTACAGTTACTCTACTACTAGTATCGCCAACCTGACTGTTAGTCCCAATACCACAGGTAGTATCTACTCTCTTGATATCCATTCTCCTACCCGCTGTTGTTTCAGACACACGTTTGCATCTCATAGAATCACAGGACTGGAAGGGACCTCAAGAGGTCATCTAGTCAAGTCCCCTGCACTCATGGCAGCAGTAAGTATTATCTAGACCATTCCCAACAAGTGTTTTTCTAACCTGCTCTTAAAAATCCCCAATGATGGAGATTCCACAACCTTCCGAGGCAATTTATTCCAGTGCTTACCCACTCTAGGAAAAACTTCCTGTCAATGTCCAACCTAAACCTCCCTTGCTGCAAATTAAGCCCACTGCTTTTTCTCCTATCCTCAGAGGTTAAGAACAACATTTTTTCTCCCTCCTCCCTGTAACAACCTGTTATGTACTTGAAAACTTATGTCCCCTCTCAGTCTTGTCTTTTCCAGACTATTTTTTCAATCTTACCACACAGGTCATGTTTTCTAGAGCTTTAAATCATTTTTGTTGCTCTTCTCTGGACTTTCTCCAATTTGTCCACATCTTTACTGAAACGTGGCGCCCAGAACTGCACACAGGACTCCAATTAAGGGCTAATCAGCATGGAGTAGAGCGGAAGAATTACTTCTCATGTCTTGCTTACAACACTCCTGCTAATATATCCCAGAATGATGTTCACTTTTTTTTTTTTTTTTTTGCGCAACAGCGTTATACTGTTCGCTCATATTTAGCTTGTGGTCCACTATAACTCCCAGACTCCTTTCTAGGAAGTCATTTCCCATTTTGTATGTGTGCAACTGACTGTTCCTTCCTAAATGAAGTACTTTGCACTTGTCCTTATTGAATTTCACCCTATCTACTTCAGACCATTTCTCAAATTTGTCCAGACCATTTTGAATTTTAATTCCATCCTCCAAAGTACTTGCAACCCCTCCCAGCTTGGTATCATCTGCAAACTTTAAGTGTACTTTCTATGCAATTATCTAAATAACTGATGAAGATATTGAACTGAACTGGATCCAGAACTGATCCCACTCATTATGCCCTTCCAGCATGACTGTGAACCACTGATAACTACACTTTCATCACTGAAAGAATACAAAATCCTTGCATTAAGACTAACGAAGGGGCACAGCAATTTAGGAAACAGCAAATTTTGCTCCAACATCATCTGTTTACAGGAACCTCCAAAGACTTTTTCATTCAGATCTATATTTCAAATAAAAGCCTATACAAAACCATTTGGTTTGCTTGTTGGCCTATCGGATTTCAGAAAACAAAACCAGAGATTTCACTGAGGTTTATTAATGTATCTTGTACAAAAAGAACAATAAATTTCTGCTTGTTTTCAACTACCAGTTTTACTGTCAATTGGAAAACCATTTTGGATTTGAATTAAAAACAAGTATTCTAGAGGCCTGTCTACACTTAAAATGCTACAGTGGCACAGCTCTTCAGTACAGACATTATCTACAGCAACAGGAGAGATTCTCCCACCAATGCCGGTAATCCGCCTCCCGGAGAGGCAATAGCTAGGTCAACAGAAGAATTCTTCCATTGACCTAATGCTATCTACACCGGAACTTCGGTAAGCTTAACTACACCACTCAAGGGTGTGGATTTTTCACACCTGTGAGCAATGTAGTTATAGTGACCTAGTTTTCTAGTATAAACCAGGCCTCAATCTCAGACAAAAGAAGCTTAGCACTGGAGGAGTTGTGAAAGTGGAAAAAGTTAGGTGTAAGATTTTCTTCCAGTTTCCATTTTCCTCCCTCTGACTCTTTAACAAACATAAAAGATATTTATCAATATTCTCTATTTATCCCAGTTTCTTATTCAAAGGAAATAAGTCTAGTAATTATTAAAATGAGACTTTAAATCATCTGCAACAACTCTCCTCATTTATATCAGATTAACAAAAAATGAGCTCAATAGTCTATGTCAATCCAGTATATATGTGTGTGCGCGCACATAAGAAATATCATAAAGCAATTCACCTATTAATGAAGGTAACATTCTCAAAAACACTTAAGTGACTTAGGAGTCTAGGTCCCATTTTCAAAAGTGATTTAGGCACTTTGGCTCCTGAATCCTACAGATTTTCAACAAAACATACGGCTTGTCTACACAGAGATACTGTGCAGCAAGCTAGAGTAAATCTAAAGCACACCAGCTTGCTTCACAGTAACACACCATGTGGACACTGCTATAGAGCAGTGAAAGTCCACTAAGCTGCAACCAGGGACTTTCATTGCACTGGAACACAGTCCACACCACAAGTAATGCACAGCAATTGGTGCACTGCAGACAAGCTGTTGGGTTCCAAAAGGTCCATATTTTCAAAGGCACTTTGGTGTCTAATGATGCAGATATGCACCTAAGCAACTTAGAGGCCTAATTCCAAATTATTATAATGGAATATACACCTGTGTAGGAATTACACCTGTGTAGGTGTTTTTTTAAAGCCCCACTAGATGCCTAACTGCATCTTTAGGTATCAAAATAACTGAAAATCTGGTGCCTAAGTCACTTCTGAAAATTTTATTCACACTGCTCTAATACTGCCTTACTATGGAAGTATTTCTAGAAACTGCAAATAGTATTTAAAGACATTAAAACAGCTTTTTTTTTTTAAACACACATTCACACAGGTAAGCTGTCCCTCATTCCATTTTGATCAGGTGACAAAGTCATATTCACAATTAAAAATCACAAATCCCTTCCCTCCCAAGTAAACAAATCAAGGTAGGCAGCATTTACAACTTCACCTTCAGAAGCTATCAACCAAATTTACAAAGAAAACAGGCCCTGTACCCTCACATGGGAATTGCCATACTGGATCAGATTCACGATTCATCTAGCTGCATATGCTGTTTCCAGAAGTGGCCAGCACCACATACTTCAAAGGAATGTACAAAAAAAAAAAACCCAACCACCACCACCCCACACTAGATATACGTGGGGTCATCCCACCTCCCGAAGGTCTCATCTTAATACCTATAATTAGAGATTGATTTACATCCTGAAACAGAGCTTATTGTCTCCTTCTGTCCTTCACTGTTGCCTAGAAAGCGGGAATCTTTACAGTTGTTTGAGTTTATAGATGTTTTGTCATGAAAGGTTAGGTTGCAAGCCCATAGGGGATGCTGGGGAACTTCAGAGGGACTTAACCAAAGTAGATAATTGGGAACATGGCAGACACAATTCAGTATTGATAATACCAAGTAATGCACGTTGGAGGGGACTATTACAAAATTATCCACATAAACATCCAATCCCTCTGAGCCTTACTAAGTTATTAGGCTCAAAAACCATCCTGTTCCAATTTTTTCACAATTTAAGTGCTGTGTGAAAAAGTATTCGTTTCATCAGTTTTAAATTTACCACCTTTCATTGTGATGAATGTCCATCCCCTTGGTGCTTGTTTTTTGAGACAGGAAGAACAGAAGTTCCCAATCTGTCTTCTGCACACCATTCATTTTATAGACTCTTCTCATATTTTCTCCTCTCCTTTCTGACAAACAACAGGAATCTTTCTACTCTCTTTGTAAATGTTTTTCCATTACCGTAATAATTTTTGTTCTTCTCTGAACCCCCTCTAATTCTCAAATATCCTTTTGGATACAGGGTCAGCAGTACTAAAGCCATACTACGGATTTACAAAATGGCATTCTATTTTCCATAGTATTCTTCATCTCACTCCTTATGCATCCTAATATTTTGTTTACTTTTTTAACTGAAGCTACACATTGAGCAATCCTTCAATGAGCTGAGATGATACAGTTTATTTAGAACTCTGTAAAAGTGCATTATTACTACCGATCCTTCCCCTCCAACGTGCATTACTTGGCATTTATCAACACTGAATTGTGTCTGCCATGTTGCCCAATTATCTACTTTGGTTAAGTCCCTCTGAAGTTCCCCAGCATCCCCTCTGGCCTTGCAACCTAACCTTTCATGACAAAACATCTGTAAGCTCGAACAACTGTAAGATTCCTGCTTTCCAGGTAACACCACCACCAACATAAAAAAGGTAATTTTAGTAGTATTTAATTCAACCTTATCATAATAAGTCACATAAAAAAGAACTATGTGAAGCTGCTCTGCCCAAGCCCCTTTAAGCTCACATCAGGGAAAGATGACAGAAAGCAAGATTAATAGATTACATATATTAAACACTAATTGGTAGGCAAAACAGAATTCACAAAAGGCATACTCAATAGTTAAATGCAACTGGCAAATGGACATATGAGCAAATAAAATATGCATGTAAGAAAAACGATGCAGTTTAACCATTCCCACCAGCTTTTCTTTCCAATATTCCACTACTGAACAGCATCCTTTCATGCACTCATAGCAAAATCGTTAAAGTCATTAAATTCCAAAGGCTATTATTACTGAAGTATTCTGTCAACAATCTTAACATACAGACAAACTGGTGGAAATCAATGCCACTAAACATTGCAGCCAAGAGCCAAGCAAGATTTCAAAAAAGGACAAAATATTTATAGGGAGGATGAAAATACCCAGTTACATTAGATGGGATTGAAAAACTAAATATTTGGAAGCAATATAAACACTCATAAAATCAGAGAATAAGCCAAGTTCTAATTGAGGGAGTTAAAAAAGAAACTTCTATGGGTAGCTTATTTCTAAGGGTATGTCTTCACTACTCGCCGGATTGGGGGGCAGCGATCAATACAGCGGAGATCGATTTATCAAGTCTAGTCTAGATGCAATAAATCGACCCCCCAAGCGCTCTCCCGTCAACTCCTGTACTCCAGCACTACAAGAAGCACAAGCAGAGTCGACACGGGGGAGGGCGGGGGGAAGGGGGCAGCAGTTGGCTCACCGCGGTGAAGACACCACGGTAAGTCACTCTAAGTAGATCAACTTCTGAAGTTGCGTAACATAGATCCATCTCCCCCGCCCAGGGTAGACAAGGGCTCAGTGACCACCTCAGAGCTTCTTGCAGTCCTCTGAAGCATTTAGTATCCACCGCTGTCAGAGAAGATACTTGCCTAGATGGATACTGGTCTGACCTGGTATGACCATTACTATGTTCCTAACAACTTGTCATAAAGTAAAAGGACCCAACTGAGAAAGGGTTAAATTTATGTTGATGAATAAAACTGTCAAAGATGTGCCATGTAGACTATAAAGTTACACATGAAAAATTATCCAGGGTGACTTGCCTTTGGAAGCTTGAGGGGCGGCTCTTTGGACTCCTCCTCTTCATCACTATCTGAATCCCCACTCTGCACAGTGTTCTTTGAAGCCAAAGTTACGGATGATTCTTTTTTTTGCCACTCCAAAACACAATGGCGGACATTGCAGTAAACATTAAAAGCTGAAGGGTTGCTGTGTAATTTGATATCTGGTATGGTTATTGTACTCTCCAAGTTTTCTGTCTGAAAAACAATAAGATTTTATTTTTGGCTGAAAGTTAATTCTTCCATGTATAAAGTTTATTAAACTTTTCAAATTTCACTAAAGAGAAATATCAAAGTCTCACTATCCCTTTAGCCAGACAATGGTATAAAGTGGTCTAATATTTTATTTTCTCAAGTATGGATGCCCAGAACTCCATATGGCAGAGAAAAGCAGCACGTCGTTCATAATGCACAGTAATAAGCAATTTTCATCAGCACGTGTATCTTTCTTTATCATAACCCTAAATAACACACAAGTCTTCAAATTAGGAAATTTTACATGACACCATATGCTGCATAATACAGCAACAGGAAAACCACATGACAGGATTTCAGAATCAACTGAGAAAGACATGTTTTTGCCTTTTTATATTTAAATGTAATTTATACAACGACATGCATTTGGGAATCCAACTCATGAAAACAAGCAGGGAACCCTAGAGAAATGTTAAATTTGTTCTTCTGTGCCAG
Organism: Lepidochelys kempii; assembly: GCF_965140285.1. Taxonomy (NCBI): domain Eukaryota; kingdom Metazoa; phylum Chordata; order Testudines; family Cheloniidae; genus Lepidochelys; species Lepidochelys kempii. The sequence goes on from NC_136380.1 coordinate 81,798,216, forward strand.
GGTTTAGGTTAACGCTAAAATGTGATTATGGTCGGAAAGTTGACTGCAGAAAAGGCACATTCATTCTAAACAGATGAGATCCCTATGTATGTATTCAAAGAATTTTCTGAAAAAGTTCATTTTTACTACCTCTTACTCATTAGAGCTGCAGAGCAAATACAAACAGGGGAAATAATTTTTTTTCCTGAGTCGCACACTAAACAGAATGTTAACTATGTTCCAACAAATCCTAGAGAACAGAGACTGATTCTGAGATCTCAGTTTGCGACTGCCAAGCCAGAAGTTAAAGCCATCATCATTTTACCAACTAGCTTCGCAAATTTGATATGGAACTCACTGAGAAGCGAACATGAAAACACATAATGCCAGTTTTCAGAGCATAACTGCTTTTTTAATAAAAATACTTGAAAAAATAGACAAATCTGTTCTGCCCAGATTGTCATGTCTCATTCAAAATAAAACAAGCTCCAGACTCAAAACAAAAATGTAATTTCTATAGAAGCAGGACATTAAATAGCATAAAAATTTAATACATATATACAGAAGTATATTTTGTCGATACATAAACTTTCTGAGACTGTTTGCAATTATTTATAAGCCAAATATATAGTCACCTCAGTTTTCAGCCCTAAAGCTGAATAAACTGGCCTTAATTATACAAATCAAAAGCAATTTATTTCATAAGCAATGCTTCCCCTTGTACTGCAAAACAATTGTAGGGCACATATCAAGGTTCTTTGGAGCATCTTCCACATAAAGCCAAATGTTACTGCAATGATAGCTACTGTGCGGTAAATTTGACATCTCCGTATTTAAACTCATTCTCACTAGAATTGCATGAGGCTTTGATCTATATATGTTGCAGCACCCACCCCTACTTATAAGTAGGTGGCCAAGTCATCTTACGTACATTCACATAACTTCAGAAGTCAACCCTTTTAGCACTAGACTAAGTATTACCGACTGTTTTCCTGCATCTTTACAATGAGCTGACCAACTTTCAGAAATTGTCTCCTGTCCTACTTTCAGTATTAAGCATTATGTTCTTTAATTGATAGTTTAGGTTTGAAACCTAAGGTATTCCAACCCATCTGTCCTTCTGCATTGAGCTAACACGGTCTCATTCTGCGGATGTACTCAAACTAGAACCCCATCAGTACAGCAGAGAGCTGATGGCAGAATATTTTCCATGAGAGCCCATTCAATTTGGAGAGTCAATGTGGTCCAATGGGCTGGGACTCAGGAGACTTGAGTTCTAGTCCCAATTCTGCCACTGATCTCCCATTTGACCATAGGTAGATCCCTTCACCTTGTTGTGCCTCTATTTCCCCTCATACTTCATCTTGTCTATCTGGACTGTAAGCATTTTGGGACAAGGAGTGTTTTGTATTGTGTTTGTAGAGTACATAAGAAAATGGAGCCCCAACACACTACTGTGATACAGATAAATAATTTTAGGAATAATCCACTATTCACCTTTGTCCTAAATGTACTGATCTTGAGGGCATACTATAAAAGTCTATCTTTTAGTGCAGGAGTTCAAAGAGGGCTGGAGGGCTAAGGGTGCAGTTTTGTTGAGAAATTGAAAGGAGATGTTGATTTGGTTGCCATTATGTTTTTATGTCTGGTAGCTATATACATAAGGGTGCTCATATTCATCATCACTGTATAATCAATGGCAAAGATGCCAAAAAACAGATATAGGTGAAAAAAATGCTACCACAGAATTCATTAAAGATAATCTGATAATCACAATGTCTATGAGGTATGCTAAAAATCACCTATCAAAAATGTTAATAGCCAGTCTGGCCCAACAGGGTCTGAAAATGAAGGTTACTTACTTGTAGCTTGAGTTCTTCGAGGGGGCGCTGTATATTTATAGTTATGAGTATTGCACCACCTAATGGCACCTAACAATAAAAACTTCTCCAAGCAATAACCGTTCAAGAGCTCCTGTGCCCTCTCCTATACCTCCCCTCAGCATCTCTGCAAGTTCCAAGGCTATGTAAGTGAGTGCAGTGCCCTTTACCACCGCAGATCCCTCCACTGCCAGCTCAGAGATTAAAAAGAGAGCACTCAGACAAAGCAAAAGACAGGTGGAAGTGTGTCTATGCAGAGTCATCTTGAAAAACTCTGGTTACAAGTAAGTAACCTCCATTTCTTCAAGTGGCTCTACATCCCACTCATGGGATTGTTTGATAAGCAGTGCTGAAAATAACCCAGAGGAGGAAGCAGAGTCCCAGTTGAATAGAGACTGATGCACCACTTTACCAAATCTAGCATTACCCCTTATAGCCAAGTTCAGAGCATAATGCTTAGAAAAGTGGGTACAGAGGTCCAGGTCGTCGCCCCGCAAATTTCAGTAACTGGAACTTGCTTAAGGTAAGCAAGAGAAGTTACCATAGCTGTAGTGGAATGTAATCATGCTGTCATGGATACAGGGATTTGTTAATGTGTAACATTCAACAATACATTTTTAATCCTTCTAGTGTCTGGAAAGATATGCTAAGAATCATGTGGGTTACAGGGTAAAACAGAAATAATCTAGACGATTTTCAAAAACTAAAATACCTGAACCGAAACAACATGCAAGAGCATTCTTGCAACCAAAATACATAAAACAGATTCCCCTTTACTAATATACGGCTCTGGGAAAAAATACCAGCAAATTAATTGTCTCATGTGAAAATCAGACACCACTTTTGGCAAAAACCTGGGATCAGGCCTAAGAACCACCTTAACTTTTTGAAAAGACATAAATGGTGGCTCAGCCATTAAGACATTTAACTTGCTCACTCTTCTGGCTGAGGCTATGGCAATAATGAAAGCCATTTCAAGAGATAAACAATACAATGAACAATCAGACAAGGGCTCAAAAGGGAAGTTCCTAAGTGAAGCTGAAACCAAATTAAGATCCTAAGATTTTTGCCTCACCCAAGGCACCAAACTGGTCCATTTCAAATAGTAGTTAACACTTGCTGGTAGACAGCTTTCTACGGTTAAGCAGTATATCCTACACCAACAAGGAACATGACTGCTCAAGAGCAGGCATGGTCAAAGTCAGGTAAGTGACTGTGAATCCGATGGAAAAACCTGCCCTCTTGCTGTTGCAGCTCTGGGCCGCTCACAAACAGCATGCAGGTCCCACCCTCAGTGTTCGTGTAATATAGGCCTGGTCCAGCAACTCTGACCCCAGCAGCCTGTCTGCAACACACCAGCTACACTCTGGCTTCCAGCTATTACATTTGAGGCTGTGAATCTGACAAAAAGTCAATCCAAGAAGATGTCTGAAACACTTGTGCAAGAGTAAGCAAAGCCCGGTCTTCTCTTTAAGGAAATGTATTGTCATTGGAAATCTAAAGCTCCTCTTTAGATCCTGAACAGAAATACATTATATGTGTAACGTTCTCTCCCTTTTTAGTGCCATTTCTCTTAATTTTCATATTTTATTTTACTTTGCTCATTCTCAATGTCAAACTGACTGACAATTTTCTCTTTCTTTTTAAACATTTTTTCAGAACATTCTGGTAGAATAACCCTTCACTTTCACGTTCAAAAACTTCTCCTTGAAAGGCAAAGATGAGGAGCTCCTCTAGGAAGATAGGACAAATTAATTTTCTATGCTTTGATTTTTTTTTAAAAAGTCATCATTTCTTCCCTGTACAATGGAACCTCATGATTCAGGTGGGAGGCAAACAGATTGGAGACTAAAGTCCTTTACAAAGAGATAAAATACATCTGGGTACAGTTCCCATTCTGAATGATCTATTTGTTCCCAACTAAGCCAGTCAGCTCTAACATTCATTTTTCCCTTGTATGTGAAGGGAGCAGAGAAGAATCTGCCAAAGTCATTAGCAAGTAACCTTCTCTTTATAAGAGCGTGGACCTTGCTCCCCCTCACCTACTAATGTAGGACGTTACCAAGGTATTTGTCTGTCATGACCAGTGTCCAAATATGGGAGCACTAAGCAGTTTGTATTGTTTGTTCGTTCCCTTATTTAGAGCAGATCCCAAGGAAGTCCTTGACCTGGTGTGAGCACCCCATCCTTCCAGACTGGCATCTGTGGCAATAACTTCCTGAGTGGTTTGCCTATCAGGAAGCCTGACTCAAATTGCTTGAAACCCACTATCTGATGGACCTGAGTATCCTCTTGGGTATATACCTTCACTGAAGGGTGGAAAAGAGATTGGTGAGGGAGGACAAGAGGACGCTCTGTAGCATCCTCACATAAGCATGGGTCCACTAGAGATTATCCACACAAGAGACTACTGATCTCAGAATAGACAGTGTGTGAGTGGATACTACCCAAGAGGGGCTGACCAGTTTTGATAAGATTCCTCAGTTTCTCCTGTTTTTCCTGTGATATGAAAACTTTCTGGAGAACGGCATCTATTCTCCTCTCTGAGGTGGGAAATTCACTGCAAAGGTGTTAAAAATGATTATTCTCCAAATGTAATCACAGAGCCATGGTACTGAAGCATCCTGACTGGTGCCGGCTATAGCTCTGACTCTGGATAAGGCTAGAAAAAGGAGGTCATCCAGGAAATAGGCAAGAATCCCATTCCTAGTATTAACACTACTGGCATTTTCATAAATATTTGCATGGCTGTTGCTAAACCAAAAGATAAGAGACCTGTACTGGCGGTGCTGTTCTCTAAGAGCAAACCACAAGAAGCATCTGTTAGACAGCCAAATTGGGACATGGAAGTTGACATGACTAGATCTGAAGGATGCCCTGGCCTAGAGTATCCTCGTTGATGGCGGTTAGTGTGGATTTAAGGTTTCATCTTGACTTTTGTTTTTTTTCCCTGAACCTTTTGAGATACCTTCAGACTGAGAACTGCCTTGCAGCCTTTGACTGTTGTGTTTTTTTTTTTTTTTGGGGGGGGGGGGGGAGAAGGGGAGGAAGAGTTTTGGAAATAAGAAAATGGAGTGAATGCACTGGTTCCTCTCTAGAGGATGAACAGATTCTATTCCTCCCATTCAGAGGAGATGAACGATGGCCATTTGTGTGTCTCATCTTTTCCCTTCCTTTAGCAAGGGAAATGGGATAAATTTGTCTCAATTTGAAAAAAATCCAAAAGACTATCCCCTTTGCACTGTTTCCAAAATCCATTTGTCAAGGGTCACCACTTGCCAGAACACTACAAACTGAAGCAGCCATCAACTACTAATCTGGGGCCCCTCTCTACACTGGGGTGTCTGCTAGAGATGCAGTTTGTTTTGAGGAATCTGAGGTTGAACCAAAGAACTCACCTCTGCCACCACATGCTCCGCTGGATCTGTTTCATTTTCCTCTTAAGTGTTTCCAGTGGGATTTTCTATATTGGCCAATGTAAAAGGACTACCTTGATATGGAGTAAGACCTGTAGTCGCTCCTATCCTGCTTGTTAGGAACTTGATCTTTCCAAGAAGTCCACTACCAGCTTACCCATAGGTTTGCCAAACAGCTTCCCGTCATAGTATTTTGAAGTGGTTGAGAGCAGTAAATCTGTGGCTCTCTCTTTCACTCCCAGGGCCACATGGATCAGCATACAACAGTAACTCCTCACTTAAAGTCGTCCCGATTAACGTTGTTTCGTTGCTGAACAATTCGGGAACATGCTCATTTAAAGTTGTGCAATGCTCCCTTATAACTTTGTTTGGCAGCCGCCTGCTTTGTCCATTGCTTGCAGGAAGAGCAGCCCACTGGAGCCAGCTGACGGGGGCTTGGAACCAGGGTGTACCGGCAGCCCCCATATCAGCTCCCCACTCCCCTAAGTTCCCTGTGCAGCAGCTGCCCAGCAGGCCATCAATTGCCAGCAGTTCAGCTGTCCCTCCCCACACTGTCATGTGCTGCTCCTGCCCTCTACCTTGGAGCTGCTCCCCGAGCCTCCTGCTTGCTGTGCCGGCAGGAGGGGCGAAAAGAGGGGCTAATGTCAGGGTGTCACCCTCCCCTCTGCTCCTGCACCCCGCTTACCCCATCTTCCATAGAGCAGGAGGGACACAGGACAGGGCTCAGGAGGGAGGGAGCTTCCTGGCAGTAGCTGCAGTCTCAGCTTGCTGATCTATTTAACAAGGCAATGTACTTAAGAGTGGGGTCAGCGTATTTAAAGGGGAAATGCGCATCTCTTTCTCACACACACGGTGTGTGTCTGTCTGCCATGCTGTCTCCCCTCCCTCCATTCGTGCTGCCTTGTAGAGTGTGAGGCTACATTAACAATGAGTTAACCTTTGAGGGCTCAGCCCATTGCTAGTTCATCATTTAACAGTAAGGCATTCCCTGGGAAATATCCCACCCTCTGACTTCACCACCTCAACCAAGCTTCACAATCATCATCGCTGTGTACCAGTATTAAATTGTTTAAAACTTATACTGTGTGTGTGTGTGTGTGTGTGATATTAATATATATTAGTCTTTTGTCTGGTGAAAAAAATTTCCCTGGAACTTAACCTCTCTTATTTACATTAATTCTTATGGGGAAATTGGATTCACTTAACATTGTTTCGCTTAAAGTCACATTTTTCAGGAACATAACTACAACCTTAAGTGAGGAGTTACTGTATCACATCTTTGCTCTAGCTGAGTACCAGAGGGCAACAAGGGAGGTGTCAAATATGAAGTCTGCTTCTAAAGACATCTTTTTTCAGAGATGCAACTAGTTTAAAAGCCTTTCTATGCTTCAGAGGTATTTCAGATTGTCAATCCATGCCAGAATTCCTTTGCAAAACAAACTGAGGTAGCAGGCAAGGCCTCAAAATTTTTCTTGTCTGATTCTATTCTCCTAATCTGTGAGATCCTTTGGCAATAGATCCCCATCTGAAAGACTGGTTGTGTTGGACTAGAAGGAAAAGAGCATCAACATAAGGAAAGGTTTCAGAGGAACAGCCGTGTTAGTCTGTATTCGCAAAAAGAAAAGGAGGACTTGTGGCACCTTAGAGACTAACCAATTTATTTGAGCATGAGCTTTCGTGAGCTACAGCTCACTTCATCTGATGAAGTGAGCTGTAGCTCACGAAAGCTCATGCTCAAATAAATTGGTTAGTCTCTAAGGTGCCACAAGTCCTCCTTTTCTTTTAACATAAGGAAAGGAGACCATATTTGATTTTGGATTGGGGCACATTGTAGCACTATTTGGAAACGCCGCTCTGCATTTTGGTCTTGCATGTAATCTCCCTTTCCTCTTTGATCATTTTTTTCAACCAGGAGGATTTACATAGCTATATTGTTCTAGTCTGGAACCAGAAAGGTTATATTGCTTAGTGGTCTCACTTTCTCTATTAGACTGGCTTTCCTCTTCCTCTCTTATAGGGATTTCCTGTAGAAGCAAACCCAATATAGATACTGTCTTTTTAAGTATAGTGATAAAATAATCAGTGGGAAGAAGTTTGTCCTGAACCACCTCCTCTTTATGATCTATAGAACAGAATCTAAGAGGTGACCCTCTCCCAAGAAGAGTATGAAAATTAATCTTTGTGGGAAGCAGATTCCGCTTTGTGTCTCTTAGAGCACCTCCCTGAGGCATCCACAGATTCCTCAGAAGACAATGTGGATGAGGGGGGTCTTTTTTCTTCCCATGCTCTTTGTCAGCTGGTCTTACTCCTCCCTTTTCTATCCATCTCAGGCAGATCGGTCCAGAGCAGGTTTGTGCTTCTTGTTGGCGCGATTAGGAGTCTGAGCACTGAGACCTCCCACATCCCTCTTTTAAAAAAAATGTTTCCTGTAACCATCCTCCTCAGGTGGAGATCAATTTACAAGCTCCCTGGAGAGTGGAAAACCTTTGTGACTGAATACACCCATGTATTCACATCTTACACACTACTTTGTACAATAATCTTTGTACAAAATATGGCTTGTGAGGGTATCACCTGAAAACTAATAACTCGCAGGTCAATAATATCATGGTGAAATGTATGCTGCAACATTATATGTAAAGTTACAAATTTCCCCTGCATGCTCAAACTCACATAGCCCTGATTAAGTAGGAATGGTTAAGCAAGTGTATCATAAACGAAGTAATGTGCGTTTCCTTCAATTTACATATAAGTAGTAAACAGGATCCTTGAGACAGCAAGAGGGAGACCAGGCAAATCTGCATTTCAGCATACAGAGGGGAGAAGAGCGAGCACGGGGTAAACCTTCTTTCTTGTTTGAATAATCTGCTTTGAGATGTAATCCTCAGAAAATCCACTTCAAGGGAGTCTGGACCATAAAAGTGAGGGGCAAAAACACACCAGACACTCCTCTCGCTATTTCACCTAAGATGACAAATGAACCAGCCCTTTGGAGGCAGATCCCAACTTGAAAATTCAGTCAGCTATGTTGCTGGGAACATGTAATAAGGATCTTATTTTGAAACAAGTCTAGTTTGCTAAGTTTTAGTTTCTAGTAAGTGTTTATTCTGTATCACTCTTGTAACCATTGCTGACTTTAATACATTATACATGTACTCACTTAAAATCTACTTCTTTGTAGTTCAATAACTTTGTTTCATTCTTTAATCAAAACTAACCCAGCGCTGCAGTTAAACTGAGCTGTTTGGTTAGCTCCAGTTAAAATAGCATATTCCTGTTGCATATTTGATCCCTTACAGGGCCAATGGACCTCTAATATTTGAACTGCCCAGGAAAGGGCTGGACAGTGAAGAACATACATTGTTTCATGTTCTCTGTGTATATAAAATCATCCTACTGTATTTTCCTCTACATGCATCAAATGAAGTGGGCTGTAGCCCACGAAAGCTTATGCTCAAATAAATTTGTTAGTCTCTAAGGTGCCACAAGTACTCCTGGTCTTTTTGCGGATACAGACTAACACGACTGCTACTCTGAAACCTATCACTTAAACAAAGTAGCTCTGAGTCACTGGGTGGTGGAAAGGCTACAGAATGGGAGAAGGGATTAGGCCTGAGGGACCATTTAGCAGGCTTTCCTTGTTCTCTCTTCTGGGTCTCTATCAGTGTCATCCCACCATTGCAGCAGCAGAAGTGGGGAGATGGACAGTTGCTCCATCAGAACTGCAAGAGAAGAGTCTGATGGCTATGTGGGAAACTTTTTGCACTTTAACCTACACAGAGTGTAGGGAAAAGAGGCCTACTACCCGCACCCAGCCCAGAAGATTTTCTTCATGGGACTCTCCCATTGCTTCTTGTGAGCACCACTGCTCAAGGAAGGGGATACAGCAGGAACCTCTGCTCTAGCCTGAGTCTGCACAGAAACAAGTGCAGGTCTCCATCCAGGTACTCAATCAGCAGTATCTTGCGTTTCCTTTCTTAGTAGTCTGACATGCTGCACTCTGCATGAATAAGCAGTGGAGTACATGGAGAATCCCAGTAACTATGTGGAGCAGCAGTGGAGTACATGGAGAGTCCCAATAAACAGATTCTGAGAGCCAGGAGATTTAAAGCCAACTAAAGGGGGAGGGGGGGGGGTTAAAATTTTTTGCGTTTTTTTTTTTTTTCAATGTGCTCTGAAGCAATGAGCTGATGTCATGACTTCCTCAAGCTGCAGAGGCAAACACAAAACTGGTAGACTTCTCAGATGTGGAATCAGACCTCTTATACCACTGACTGACAAAGTCCTGTCTGCCTCCAAGGCTGCATATTACAGAGATCCCAGTATCAAGGATCTGTGTACCTTATTACAAGAAGTGGAATGAGGCATAGGAACAAAACTTTTGCCGCCTCAAAGACAAATAAAGCCAGCTTAACACTTCACATGAAAATTATTGTAAACACGGACAAAAAAATATTGGAAACCAAATCATTTAGGTGGCAGATGCAGACTGTGAGGGTCAATTAGAGCACAGTCTGTACTAGTGGATTAGAAGCAGCTACAGCCTTCAAGATGACCTATGACTTCCTCAAGTACCAAGCCTTTCCACTGAATGTAATGGAAGCAAGAAAGGGGCCCAAGGAATCTGCTTTATTGTCAGCTTAGTGGAGTGCAGAGGTCTGAGATTCATCCTCCTGTTTGACAGTGACCTCGCTGAACCACCATCAAGGGAATAAAAGGCTGCCTTGGTCTGTTGCTGGAAGTAAGGTACAGAGCTGAAGAGATGTCCTACTTAAAGAAAGCACAAACTGCTCTTGAGAGATTGAGAAATGTTCACAGACCAAATACATCCTGTAGTGCTACTTAGACTTCTTAGTTTTGTCTTTTATCTTGGAAGCCAATCTGATAATGGAGGAGCTCTCCTAAGGTAACTGAAAGAAGGCAAAAGCTACCCTCTAATTACCAAACAACTGAAAATAGTTTAGAAATTAACTAAGTTTATATGAGTAAACTAACTATTTGCTGGAGGAAACAGTCCTGAAGATTAGCCCCAGGCTGAGTTAAGCATAATAGTATGGTAAGTATCCAAGGAGACAAGACTGAGCTCTGAGCTAGAGAAACTGTTCTGGTTTTGTCCTTCCAAACCCATCTTTCTGGAGTCTGAGTACCCACAGTAGGCTTGGTAGACATGGACAAGGTAGAGAATTGACGTGTAGTAAACTGTTCATTACAGGGGTATTCTGTTGCCTTTCAGAGTAGAAAATACAGTAGTTCTAACTGCTGTTTTTTTGCTGTGCTATCTGCATTACCTGATTTGAGCCATTTTTTGTTAATCAAAGGGATCCAGTTCCATGTCCACAGGAATACAGAACAGTTTAAAACTTCTTTAGAAAGAGCAAATTTCAGCAAAAACAATGTTCAATTAATCATATTAATTTAAATACTAAATGTTTTGGTATAAGTAAAGATAAAAACAAATCCTTTTGTTTTTGAATTTTTTAAAAGTTTGATTAATATTTTGTAATATATAACTATTGTTGTTTGCACTGTTGTTGTAGCCATGTTGGTCCCCAAATATGAGAGTGACCAGGTGGGAGAGGTAATATTTTTTATTGGACCAATTTGGTTGGTGAAAAGACAAGGTTTCAAACTCCACAGAGCTTCAAGTCTGAAGAGCTCAAAAGCTTGTCTCTTTCACCAACGGAAGGTGGTCCAATAAAGATATAACCTCACCCACCTTGTCTCTTTACTATATAACTAGACAATCCTCTGCTTTACCCTATCCTCAGTCTCTAATGGTCAAACAGTAGCTTTCCAATGCAGCAGAGTAAAATTTACAGATATCTTCTCATATTTAGTGCTGCTTAGAGCTAAATGGAGATAACGGCATAAAACGGTGTTATAAAGCTTAATGTGCTGTTCAAGATAGCATGAGGCAATCACTGGTGAACAACGGGGGAGAGAAAGCGGTAAGAGTCTATACCAAACTCCAATTCCCACAGATGGAGATAGGGCAAAGTGTTGAAATTCTGCCTCTCCTAACAGCTGAGGCGTAGGTTTCAAATTGATTAGACGCTTGGGGGCCTTGTCTTCCCAGCAGCAAATGTGGGGAAAGCTCTCCTCACACAATAATGTTGTCCTGTTATGTATACAGTAAAATTTTCAAGCTTTATGACTTAACAGATTATTTAACTAAGTATGAAAGAAATCGAATTTATAAACTATTTCTCCAAAAATATTTACTGTTATTTCACACTGAAACTATAACTACTAAATAAATTTTGATAAAATTATGCACTGAACCAAACAATTGCAGAACTCTAAGCTTGCAGCCAAAGTCATATTGTACACTCTGGATACAAACACTATTGTTTTTATTTCTTCAAAAAGACGACAGAAATAACTGTGTTGGTTAACATTCTTTTCTTTATCTGTCCCTCATCTGAAATTATTTTGGTTAATGCAAAGATATTTGGTCTATTTGAAATTGAACATATGGATCCACATCATTTACCTTGTTGCGTGTTTTCACTTTCAATTTAGTCTTCTGTTTCCTTTTCAGTTTTTTCTTGCTTAAGATTTTCTTACTCCTGAAAAAGTGAAACATTCATGAGACTAAAAATTAAATTTTAACTGGAAAAATGTTTTAGTAGATACTTGGCCCTGTTGCCTCTATCACCACACCCCCACAGGAAACAGCAGCAGCACCTGGAAGGAGTTTGCTGGGGTCAAACTATGAATGTTCCAAGAGCCTTATGGGTAAAGCTGAGAGTTTGTCAAGTTTCCATGACTTTCCAGGATCTCCGTGACTTGTGCAGCTGGTTCCGGCGCTGCCCCAGCAGTTCAGGCAGCCCTTGGTCCAGACACACCGGCCGCGGCTGGGACAGTCATGGGCCACTGCCTGCCCTCCCAAGAGCAGCAGGAGGAGTTTGGGTGTGGGAGGGGACTCAGGGCTGGAAGTTGGGGCGCGGGAGGGGATGAGGGGTTTGGGCAGCTTTTACCTTGGGAGGGCTCCCTGGAAGCAGCAAAATGTCCTTCCCTCAGCTCTTCGCTCCATTCGCTGCCTCTGCCCACAAGTACTGCCTGCGCAGCTCCCATTGGCCACAGTTCCCGGCCAACAGGAGCTGCGGAGCTGGCAGCACGCAGAGCTAGGAACTTAGGGAGGGACATGTCATGACTTCCTAGAAGCCAGCTAGGTCGCCTACCAGTCCTGCCAACTCCCCCCAGCACCAGTGGGGGTCCCAAGCTGCTCGCACCCGCAATGCCCCTCCTCCCCCTGACTGCTCCTCCAGCACTCTTGGCACCCTCCGGACCACCCCTCCCAGTACCTGCCCCCCCCTCCCCCGGCACTCCCCCAGCATCCGTGGTGCCTCCCAGCACCCACGGCGCCCCCCAAGCACCTGCCCCCTCAGGCCATCCTCCCCCCACCACCTGTGTGCCCCCTCCCCTCCGCCCCAAACGAGCACTCGCAAGATTTAGTCAGGGGTATAATACAAGTCGCAGTCAGGTCACGGACTGTGACTTTTTGTATATTGCCTGTGACCTGCCCATGACTTGTAGTAAAAATACCCATGACTAAAACGTAGCCTTACTTATGGATACCTTCCCAAAGCAATCAGCACCTGCTATAGCTAAAGGTGCAAAGAATGCATCAATGATATTTAAGTTATACTTCACTATTCCACTGAATCTAGTGAGACTCTCAGAGCTCCCGGACCAATGGCCTCTTCTCTCCCCTTTCTAAGTAGGTTTAGATGTCACCTCAAGAAAAATATCTGTTCACTCTCTATACTAGCATTTTCATCATTGTTAGCCCTGATGGTGATGCACTGTGCAGGACAAATGGCAGAAAGAATTGCAAAAAATTCTCAGTACAGACACAGCCATTCAGTACTTCTGTCATGATAAAACGTGTACATTTTTAGTAAAATATTTACCTTAAGTCAGATCCAAATCCTCCATACAGGAAAGATGGCTCTGAAAATACATGACCAGCGCTAGACTCCAGCTGGTAGGAGAAACTACAGAAGTAGCTAAAGCAGAGACTGCTGCACTGAGGAAAGAGAATAAAATGGGGCCCAGGCAGAGCCAAACCTCCCCCCACCATTCCTTGGTCCCAGAACCCTGTAGGGTAGACATCATTACTCTGGGGATACTAGAGCTAAAATATTGGGCTGGTGCCACACACACTCCATGTGGCCTTGGGGGAAAAACTGCTGGGAGAAACCATCCAGAGACGCCAACTGGTAGGAAGAGCTACAGAAACTGTGAAAACAAGGACTTTAGGACATGCAGAGCATTTTCTACAGTTTTGACTGCACTTTTTCAGGCCTGCGCTGACTCTCAGTTTGTTCCAACCCTCTCCATCCCTCAGTCTGTTTTACACATCCCCCTCTGCCATGTCTCATTCACCATTCATTTTCAACATCCCCACTCCCTACCAGAAAATAAGTTATGAAACTAACATGAAATTTACTGCCATCACACAGTTCACTGTGTGTGTGTCTGGTCTATTAAGACTGTAAGCTCCTTAGGGCAGGTGCCATCTATTTCTGTGTCTGTACATTGCCTAACGCAATAGGTCCTTAGGCGCTTACAATACTCAATGTAACATTCTTTCATGCTGCTCTTTGTTAACAAAAAGCCCCCCAATTTAGAGCACAGGATTGTTGAATAATTAAGCTAAAGGATCCTGAACTCATATATAATTAAAAGATTCCCCTATGGGCAACAAAACAAAGATGAGATCATTTATCAGGATGCACTAAATACCTTATTAAGAATGAGGCTGTGAAGCACACTTTCTTGGAAACTACCCTTTGCGTGCTACACTCTCTGCTCACAACGGCCAAACTCTAGAAAGAGAGAGGAGAATATTCTCTCTTCCAGCAATTAGAAGTTGTTGCCATCTAAAATTTGTAGCACACCCTCTAGCCAGAACAAATACCAAATATGCAGCCCCAAGGAGGGTCCAGTGAAACCACTAAAAATTCCACCACCTTCACGTTCCCAGCTGTTGGCTCGATGCTAGGATGAGAAGAAACTCCTTATCAAGGTACTTCAATGGATCTTGCTGGCAGTGACCCCAGGTATGCTCAGGCTAGTAAAGTGATGAATTTGTTTAAGCGTTGATTACAATGATAGTTACTGCTAGTGAATCTATTTCCTAATTCCATATACAATCATAACTGGCTGTTCCATCAGCTTCTCTTCCAAACTCAATATACAAATTCAATTCTCATTAAAACTGGCTCAATTGTTGCATCCAGCTCTTTAGGTAATAAGGACACACGCCTGCTCACATTGATGCTTACAGTAGTTTTCTCATTTGTTTTGATAGCAACAATATTGCACCATAAATGTGCAAAGCTAGTCAAATAAACTATTGTCTCTTTAAAATGGGCACGTAGGGCTTAGAAACACTGTTCACACAAGTAAAGAAAGAAAATTAGAATGTCATCTAAAATGGCTGCAATTAAAGAAAAACAAAGCCTGCTGAACATCCCTATTCCATCTTATTTTAGTTCATGGCACAATTATTATTAAAATTAGATGAGGCTCACCTCATTCAAATGAATATTTAAATCATGCAAGTAATGCTATTTTAAATGGTTATCGAATCAACCAACAATGGTCCCAATCATCTCCCTCCTGATTTGTGCATGGAAGAATCCTGCACATATGGAACTCCTATTGTCAAACAGAAAGGGAACTTCAGAGTCTTCAAAAGGACCATCCATCTCCAGACCCTGCAGAGTCCTCTCCATGAGGAATGAGGGGTGGAGTTAGGACAAGCTGGAGAAAATTCACATTATGGAAAAGTTACAGTTCCAGGCTACATCTCTCACCCTATTCTGAGTGGATCAAGTGCTAAAACGCCTATCCTTGTGCCCCATACTAGGGGTACATAGGGTTGTAATGGACAAACAGTTCTCAGTTACTTCTCTACTGTAGAAGTTCCATGGAAACCCAACTCCAAAGCAGAAGGGATGGAGGACAGGGAGTAGAGCACTCATATGGACAAACAACTCCAGTCACTGTATAAGTTAAATAAACTTTCCTTCTTCACTTAATGTCCCTGTGGATGCTCCACTTCAGGTGATTCTCAAGTAGTACTCAGAGGTGGTGGGTGCTTTGGAGAAGGATCTAAAACTGATTGGAAGATGGCAGTCCCAAACACAGCATCTATGCAAGATGCATGCACTAGAGCAGAGTGCTTTGAGAAATGTGTGGATGGAGACCCATGTGGAAGCTTTGCAGATTTCTGAAAATAGGAATGTTCTTTAGTAGGGTAACAGAAGTGGCCTGCAATCTGATGGAATGAACTTAGAAGGGAATGGAATACTAGCAGCTTTGTATCAGAGGAGAAAGTCTCTGGGGGCACCAGTGCTCCTGTAACTCTATCTGTGTCAGAAACAAAAATGAAAGAGGGGCCTGAAAGGGTTTAGTCCTGTCTAAACAGAAGGACAACAGCCTTCTAACATCCAAGGTGAGAAGGACGTCATCATCCCTAGTCTAATGATGTTTATGGTGAAAAACTGGGAGATGACTAGCCTGATTGATACAAAAATCCAAGATGACCTCAGGTCAGAACCATTGATATGGCCAGAGGAGTACATTGTCTTTAAAGAAAAGAGTGTAGCCATCAAAGCCCCTAACTCATCAACTTTCCAAGCAGAGGTGACTGTCAACAAGAAAGCGGTCTTCCTGACTAGGGCATAAGAGCGAATACATGGCCAGCAGTTCAAAGGGAAGTTGCATCAGAGTTAATGACGAAGTCCAAATCCCAGGATGGGGGCTCCCTGACATGTGGAAACAGGTTAATAGCCCTTTGATGAACCCAGAAGTTGCAGGATGATCACACCAAAACCCCTCCACTGGAGCACTGAACATCATGACGGCCACTAGATGAACTTTAACAGAGCTCAGAGAAAGGCCTGTATTCTTCAAATCAACAAGGTACTCTAGGATTGAGAGGTGAGAGTCAGTAGGAGACAAGTATTGTAGGGTACACTAAAGGTAAAATCTCTTCCATTTCTGCCGTAAGTTTTCTCTAGCGGATTCTTTTCTACTATTCAACAGAACCTCTTGAATCTCTGTAAAACAGGAGAGTTCTATCCCCAACAGGCAATCAGGCACCAAGCCTTGAGTCACAGAGCATTCGGGTTGGGGTAAAGAATATTTTCTGAGTCCTCTGTGAGTAGGCTGGGTGTTAATGGAAGGTTGACAGCAGAAATACAGAAAAGCCTTCGTTCTGAAGTTAAAGAACAAGTTTCAAGCACTTGCAGACCTTGATGAAGGGGAGGGTAATGCAGATGAGGAGATCAACAAGAAGTGGGACAAAGTAACATCAATTTATAAACAGAGCAGTGAAGCCTGTCTAGGCTACAGGAAGAAGAGGATTACACCCAACATATGGAACACCACAGAAACCAAACGAGCCCTGAAGAAAAAAAGTTTTAGACAAAATCCCAGAAGCTAAAGGACAAATATCACGAGCAGTGTAGCAAGGCACACCGGGAGGTCAAATGTCTTGTAGGAGCGGACAAACAGCATTATATTGATAATCTGGCAACACAAGCAGAGAATGCAGCTGCTTGTGGTGAACAAGGAACCATATACAAAATGATGCGGCTTATCAGTGGTAAAAGCAGACACCAACAAACACTCATCACGAACAAACAAGGACACCTACTAACAACTGAAAAAGAACAAGAAATACACTGGAAAGAGCATTTCAAAGAATTGCTGAACAGGGAGCCACCTAAAGGAAGCAAACATCCAGGAGGCAGAAGATGATCTTGATATCAGCACAGACGCCGCAACTAAGGAAGAGATCATTCAACCTATCAAATCCTTAAAAAATGGGAAAGCTCCTAGCAAGGATAACTTGAATGCAGAATTGTTCAAGGTAAATCCTAAATTAGCAGCATCTATCCTGGCCCCTCTATTTATATCAGTCTGGGAAAGGGAAAAAGTGCCAAATGAGTGGACCAATGAGGTTATAGCAAAGATACCAAAGAAAGGAACTCTCGGTGATTGTAATAACTGGCATAGTATCACACTTTTATCTGTGCCACACAAAGTGTTGTGTAAGATCATAGTCCAGCATATATCAGAGGCAGTTGATTGTGTTCTCAGAAAAGAGCAAGCCGGTTTTCAGGAAGGTGATATACACAGACCAGATCTTCACTCTACGAAACATAATAGAAAACAGCGCTTAGAATGGCAACGGCAACTCTACATAAATTTCATAGACTTTGAGAAGGCTTTTGATAGCATTCACAAGACCAGCCTATAGCGCATTCTGCAGGCATATGGAATTCCTTTCCGTATAATCAACGTCATCAAAAGCTTCTATTTCAACTTTACATACAGTGTTTACATACATCACGAGCTCAGTTTTGAAGTCAAAACAGGAGTACGTCGGGGTGTCTCATGTCTGCAATCCTCCAACGTTGTCATCGAATGGGTAATGTAGTGTACAACAGAAGACACGCCAAGAGGCAGTAAATGGACACCTCTCATGCCCTGAAGACCTGGACTTTGCAGATGATGTTGCTCTCCTATCACATATCCAACACCATATACAAGAAAAAACACTTCTGATGTACATATTTTGACGGAACAATGGGTTTCAGCAGATCAGGGCCTTTCATAGGATATCTTACATGACATGCTTTGTATAAAATATATCATAATTATATGATAGGAGTGCATATGTGGTTCCAGGGTGGTGCTTTGAGGTACAGAGTGCAACAGGAGACAATAGTTCTTCTCACTCCCTAATTTCTGTCCAAAATTACTTTAATTATAAACCCAAGTCTGATTTGCCTGCACCCAGACTGCGCCACACAGAACCCTAGTACTGTTGATGGAATTCTGCTCCAGAAAGTTTAAAATGTTAAAATTCTGCATGTGTTATTTTGACAAAATAACACATTTTCCATTATTTTGGTAATTTACTTCAAAGTACCTTTCAGCAAATAATTGAAAATGGTGTGATTATATTGTGTTATTTTGACAAATAAAACATGCAGAATTTTAAAATAGTGTGCAGAATTTAATATTTTGGTGCCAAATTTTTAATTGTTTGATGCAGAATTCCCTCAGGAATAAATCTAGCCAGGTGTGGGGCGCCACATGCTGCTATGCTGAGTGATAACAGTGCCTGGAGGGGTTTGCTGGTTGTCACTAGCAAAGCATTGAGAGAGGCAGCCAGGCTGGCGAGTTAAGAGGGCACAACGGTTCCCCAGTTCCAGGTTGCATTCTGGGGAGTCTGTCACATCTCCAAAGTCCAAAAGGGGGACAGACAATGATGGAGTAGCAAGTTGTCCATTTGCAAGGAACCAGTCAATACCTGTGAGTGATGTGGCACAAGGTATAAAGCAGGTCATGGGATTGGCAGTGTTCCATCACTGAATGAAAACTCAGATTCGTCAGAGATTAATAGGTCTCTGGAGAATTTGAATTCCAGCAGTACTGGGTGGCTCTATGAAGAACTCTGACAAGCCTCAGCAGCAGCAACCTGTGATACTGAAAGTGATGCAGAATGCGCCAGAATCAATTGACTGATGGATCTGGGTACCATATGCAGCGATGAGGAAGTGTAGGTCACAGTTGGTACCATCTTCCTCAGCACAGAGCCTCTGGAGTCTCCTAGCACCTTGATCCTGCTTACATGGTACCTAATGCTAAATTTAGATATAGAGGGACCCTCAGTACAGAGAATCCTTGAAACCTCAGCAATGCCTTTTGTGGCACTTCCAGTATGGCAGGTCTCTTAGGGCCCAACTTCCTTCTGAGGAGATTTAGGGCTTCTCTTGACAGAGGACTTCATGCTATCACTTGCAGATCTCTTTTTTTTAAGAGGACAATCAAGCTTCAGAGGTAATGGGACACTGTGGTCACTTGATGACCACTGAATGGGGGAAGGGGGGAAGAAGGGGCACAGGTCTGGGTCTGATGCCTGTCAGAGGGAGCATTCCATCATGAGAGTCTAACCTTATCTCCCTCTCTTTCCTGAAATGACTCTTGAATTGTAAACAGATCATGCCCTTGGACAGCACTTGAGTATCCCTTAAGCAGCAGATAAAGTGCAAATGGCCATCTCTAACTGGTGAGGACTCCCAACAAGTAAGGCAATGCTTGAATCCTGTGGATTTAGTTATGACCCAAGAAAAAAGGCTCCTTCAAGAAAGGAAAATTCCCACAAGGAAGGAAGGAAAGGTGTTGGGAGCATAGGAGGGAAAGGTTTGTTAAAAGCCTCCTGGGAAAAAAATAATAAAACTATTGAAACTAGTTTATTAGTACAAATTAAACTAACGGTTAAGTACACTATCAAGTACAAATGGCATAGTTAGCAAAATAAGGCAGCATAATTAGACAGTTTGTCTCAGTCCAAGGCAGTTAAGAAGGAACTGAAGGTAGCTCATCCGCCATAGCCCTATATAGTCTTGTTGGGGTCCCAGGGTAAGTCGAGGGGATGGAAGGCCATGAGTGTCGAGGAAGTCTCTTTGCTCAACCCCCCTTCACAGAATTCAGTCCTAGCTGGCCTGAGAAAGCCCTTGTACTCCCAAAATCATGCTGCAGCTGCAGATAGAGCTGTTTTGTATAGGTTTTGCTGGTGCCAAGTTAGGATAACTGCAGGAATCAGCTACAAGGACATAACTGCTTACTTGTCTCATTAATCGCAAGGCTAAGCAGGCTGTGCTGTTGTTTTGAATTGCTAAAATGCTCATTAAAGGTTGCCGGAAAGAGTATGGTTGTAACCCATATAAGGCAAAGCAGTTTTACTTGGCTGATGTGTAATGCAATAGAGATAAGAAATATAAAGGTATGTGACTCTGCCTGCTCAGTGTGCAGGATTTGAGATTCTTTTCTCCCTGTACCTTCTTTGGAGCTCCAAATAAACTTTTCTGCTTCTCCACCCTGTTGTGTTTATTGGGTGATGCACACCGGGCAACGAACTGCTGCTGTTGCTTGCCTCTGGCACTGGGTGCCGGCAACAGTCTCAGTACAGGACACGAGGATAGATGGGGGCGTGTGTGGATCAAGCAGGCGTTGCTGCTGAAAATCTCCCATCAAAAGCAAAAGGAGGTGCATGCACACCTGACCTGGAGCACATACAGGGCACTAATCAAAGAAAAGTTAGGCTCAGTTCTAAAGTGATTAAAAATGGCTCGGGGGGGGGGGGGGGAATCCATTTTTATTGGTCAGTCATTTCCAGGTCAAATTTGTTCAGTAAGCAAGTAAAAACACACCTGTCAGCTCGGCAAACACAACCTGGCCTCTGAAAAATGAGCTGTTTTCTTTCTTGTTCACATACCGCTCCACTAAAGATTCTGCAGATACAGTGCTGTTTTCAATCACACCTGTGCAACTCCTATTGTCAACATATTAGATGAAGGTAGAATTTGGTACTGCAATTAGAACTTAGCTGTAAAAGTACACTGTTAAGAATCCAAATTTAGCATGAAAACTTTTTTCTGAAACTGAATTACCAAGCACCATGCACATCTATGGTCTATCTTAGGTATTTATATCTCCATCATTAACATAGAATCAGAGCACCTTTAGTGGATTTATCCTCACAATAACCCTGAGGTAGGGAAGCACTATGATCCCCATTTAATCCACACAAATTGGATGTACAAGTAGACTAAGCAACCTGCCGAAAATCACACGAAAAATCCACGGCAAAGTAACTGAACCCAGACCAATTACCATATTATTGAACCGTTCTTCGTTCTTTATGTTGCTATAAAAAAAAAGTAGAAAAAACAAAATATTTTATCAATAACGTGCTGTTCAGTTCCTTCCCAAAAGTTTTCTTAAGTAAAACCAATGGATGTAAGGCAGGAACAAAGCACTGTGGAACTTCACAGACACAAAGATTGGCACAGTGCTAAATAATGAGGACAGGGCAGTCATACAGAGCTATCTGGACTGCTTGATAAGCCAGGCCCATTAAAATAAAAAGCATTTAAATAAACCCAAATGCAAAGATATACATATAGGAAAAAGGAACGCAAACCACACTTACAGAATGGGGGACTTTATCCTGGAAAGCAGCGACTCTGAAAAGGATTCAGAGCTCATAGCAGGCAAGCAACAGAATACCCACCCCATAACAAGGCTGCAACAAATGAGCTAATATGATCCTCAGTGGTGTAAACAGGGGAGTAGCAATGAGGAGTAAAGGTCTGTACATGTCATCAGTGAAAATAACAAAGGAACACTGCATCCAGTTCTGGTGTCCATATGGAGAAGGAGCAGGAGCAGAACGCAGCCACAAATATGATTCAAGGACTCAAGAAAATGCCCTACAGTGAATGATTTAAAGAGCCTAATCTGTTTATTGAAAAGAAAATCAAGAGGTGAATTCACTAGTGTGTAACCTTGGTGGGAGAAAATACTAGGTACTAAAAGGTTGTTTAATCTAGGAAAGAAAGGCATAACAAGAACCAACCACAGGAAGCTGAAGCCAGACAACTTAACAACAGAAGTCAGGCACACACTTAACAGTGAGAGTGATTAACCACTGGAACAAAGGGAAATGGAGGCTTCTCCATCTCTGGATGTCTTCAAAATCAAGGCTGGATGCCTTCCCTGAAGATAATTTGTTTGGCTAAAACCTATGCTTCAGTCAAATATAAGTTAGTGGACTCAATACAGAGATAACTGGGTGAGATTTAATGGCCTGTGAGATACAGCAAGTAAGATTAGACCATCTAATGATCCCTTCCGGCCTTAAATTCTATCAATTGTGAAGACCTGAAAATTTGGTTCTAAGATATGATTGCTAAGTGTGTGGTTCTCGTTTTCTGGTGCTCATCCTAACACTCACAGGTGGCCTGACTCACAAGTGCTAAGCTCTCAACTTCAACAGAAGTCAATGAGATCAGCAGGTGCTCACTATACCTGATTTTTCAGAGGTAATGTCTCAAAATTAAGCACCCAATCACTAAGATAGAATCAGAGGATTCTTTTGCACATTTTGGACAATCTATAAATGGAAAACTACTACTTCCTTATTTCAAAGATGCTAGGATATAAATTCATTAATTACTCCAAGGTACTAATATAGTATGGTTAATAAGTGCACTGGAAAAGCCCCTAAGATAGTTAAAAAATATTTTATTCAGTGCATATTTGGATGGAGTGCAGTTAATAAACCATGGTCCTAAAAACTGAATGATGAAAATTAAGAGAAATATTGAATAGATGTCTCATTCAATAAGCACTGAGCATCCAGTGTTACAAAGAAGGGAGGGTCCTATGGGAAAAAGAGTAAGCAATCATGTCACTAAAGATTGTATCATAACACCATATGTACACGAAGGCAGAACTGAAGTTCCATGGGCAAATTTAATTCTGGCATTTCCTAAGTTTTGAAAAAACATTAACATTAAAAGAAAGTAGTTTTTTGGTATATAATGTCTATAGGACCACAGATGTACCTAACACTTTATGAAAACAGATTAAGGACTGGATTCTCTGTACCAGTAGATTATGATATAAAGAAAGATAGGGACAGAAGAAGATGAAAACACGGGGAGAGAGTGGAAGAAAAAGGAGAGAACTATGGGGTAAGACAGCCACCTGGAAGACACATGCATGGCGCCTTCAAAGTTTGATACATTTTTTAAATGAGATTCCAATGAAGAAGGGAGGGGTTTAAGAAGGGATCAAAAGAAGGAAGTATGGCAGATGGAATTAAGTGGAGCATTCCAGAGATAGACATAAAAATAAGGCATTTTTTCATACCTAGATATCAGAAGTATTCCTCAGATAACAGTTCTGAAAAAGAAAAACTGATCCAAGGGCTTTTATATCACTGATTTGAAATTATAGGTAAAAATACTCTACCCAGCTCACAAAAGACTTGCCTCATTTCAGATTCTGCCTATACCAACCAACCATGTGGAGATGAGAAGCCAGAGATTCTCCAACAAAATCACCCCCATAGTGAAGGTGCAGAGCATCATGCAGAAGGACCTTGAACTACAAATGCTCACCCTAAAAGAAAAAAAATATGATGGGACAAGAGAACTCGACCAAGTAGGCATTCGATGGGTTACTAGTACATTCAGAGTCTGACCGTCTGAATCATGAAGTATAGAGTCTCCTTCTGGGCTGATGTTATATGGGTAGACACCAGGGCAAAGCCTGAAGTGTGATCCCTTATTAGAAGAGATGATTATTTTATAACTGCCTTGGCCCCATCTCTTATCAAGTCTTGATATATTTCCTCTGCTCTTAACTATGAAGAGAAACATGAAATCCCCTTGTGGGAGTCTGCAGGAGCCGGTCTTAACCGTCACATTCCATTAGTTACAAAATTAATAACCTTCCTAAATCTAACAGGACTAGGAAAATAGATCAAATTTTCATTGCAGATTACTTGACAAAAGACGACAGTCAAGCTTAGTAGGACTGACAACACTGGAATTTCAGATGGTACTACCCCAACACAATACCTCAAGACTACAGACGTCTGCAGGACATTGTTTCCCAAAAAGGGCAGGGTCATTTACCATGTTTTTCAAAAGCACTGTAAGTGCAATTGAAGATTTTAACACACATTGGAAGGGCATATACGTTTCAGATTTTTTCTCCCTGTTTATAAATAAACCTGTTTTTAATGAAGTGGACAAATTAGTTAATGTTAACCAAGACGTTTCTTAAATTGGCATACTCTTGCTTTCCAAAGCTTTTGGTAACAGGAAAGTACATACAGCAGGCACTAAAATGCGTTTTTCTGTGTAAGAGAATGACAGAAGGCATACTGAGCTTCCTATAGCATGTATACATAAAATTGCAAGATGCCTAAATGTCGCTATTAGACCATGCAGAAGCTAGTATTACAAAACTTAAAAAAGCAAAAATATAATTTGAAACTGATTACTGTAACTCCCAACCACACTGCAAGGCAGGAAGAATGCGAAAATGACTGGATAGCAAAAAGCAGGATACCCTGCAAACAGCTACACTGAGGCTTTCCACCTCTTCATACATTTAAGTTTGTCTTATATCCCCTCTATATAGAAATTTTTTTTAAAATAAAAATGTTGATACAAAAAAGTAACACTTATTTAAAAGATTAGATAACAATCAGAGTTGGGGGCCAAAAGGGACAACCAGCTCATCTAGTGTGACCTCTTGCATATCACAGGCCACCAGCACCCCATAGCACTCAGACACTGACCCAATCATCACTATCTTCTAATGAAAGCAAGCATGCAATCATTAAGGAAAAAACTGATGTATCACAATGTGCTGCCTAAAATACTTACCACTCTTCAAAACAAGATATTATAATACGAACTGAAAAGACTGCTGAGTGTAATTTACAACACACCTTGGGAGGGAAAAATCCAGAATTATAGAGAGATGAAACTATTCAAAATGCAGTTCCTTTCAACATCCTCACTCCACCATAATGAGCTTTGTTTTATTAAAATTCACTTTTAATACTTACAAAATATATTGTTCACAAAAAACACTCCCTCAAAGCATGTACAGAAAAAAAAGACCTCTGCACAAACTTCCCTATCCTGATTCACTTGCATGCTTCAGCAGTAACTATAGAGAACCACCTTGAGAAATGAGAAGGCAGTTTTCTCTCCCTGTCCACTCCTTTACCTCACAGACAGCAAACAAAGGCAAAATGTCACCAATTAGCAACATGAATAGGTAACTATGAGGGTTTGTCCTGAAACCACAGACTCATTTTAAAAATGCCATGAAACAGCTGTAAATTGAAACTACTTTTGGTCACTTCCAAAATAAACTAGATTTGAACTAGAATTTAAACACAAATGGCTTTACATGTCCCTTTATTATTAATCTAATCCAGCAGTTCTCAAACTATGGGTTGGGACCCCAAAGTGGGTCACAACCCCATTTTAATGGGGTTACCAGGGCTAGTGTTAGCCTTGCTGGGGCCCTGGGCAAAAGCTCAAACCCCACCACCCAGAGCTGAAGTGTAAGCCTAAGGGCTTCAGCCCGAGGCATCAGAGCTCAAGCTTTGGTTCAGACCTGGGTGGCAGGGTTCAGGTTACAGTCCCCTGGCCTGGGGCTGAAGCCTTTGGGGCCCCCACCCAGGGCAGCGGGGCTCGGGCTTTGGCCATCCCACCTGGGGTCATGTGTTATTTTTGTTGTCAGAAGGGGGTCATGGTGCAATGAAGTTTGAGAACCACCAAAAATCCCTACACAATGCAATTTCATCAAATCAGCTAATCCCCTCCAAAATAAATGCACCCTGTCTAAAATTTAAAATATTTTAAAGATAGTGTTCTGAATCAAGGCCACAAAAACAGACAAAAATGCCCTTTGGCATGTATAGTCAGGATTGTTCCACCTCTTTATTTGCCAAAACAAGATTTTTCTTCTAATTTCCAAATCCCCACATATAAACTCTATGTTCCCACTGTATACCCAACACTTCAAGTCATATTTAAAATTACTCAATGCCTCATTTCATTTTGAATCACTCATAGTACATTTCATCACTTTAAACTGCTTTGACTTCAGAAGTAGTTATTCAAATTATGATTTTCTACATCTCCTTCCCTCCAAGCCCCTTTTCAACATTTACTAACAATTTTACAATGAATCAGTTTACTTGATTCCTCCACTACTTCCATCATTAATATAGTTTTAAATAGCACAGTGCATCAACATTTAACCTCTTAAGCCTTGTCAGAATTTCTACCACCCACCTTTTAAAAGTACACATCCTCTTGTGGTACACCTTGTGCACTAGTGTAAGACAAGAAACAGGACTAAAAATAAATGCATTCAGCTACTCATGAGGATTAACTAACATCACAATAAATTGAAAACATTAAAACAACGTATAAATTAAAGAGAGAGTCTGCTACTATATCACTGATTCTCAAATATTCAGAAGTTACATAATTTGTTGAAAGCCTCATCTCTCTCACCAGAAGTTGGTCCAGTAAGAGATGATATCTCACCCACCTTGTCTCTCTAATATCCTGGGACCAACACGGCTACAATGTTGAATTAAACAGCTTTTGTCGGTTTTCCAATAAAATACAATTATCCATGTATAATGTAATGTAGTCTGATAGTTTGAAACCAGAAAAATAAACTCTGAACAGACTAGCAAATCTTATTTTATAAAAGGTATGGAGAATGTGGTCATATAATGCACATACCTTTCACAAGAAACACCAGTGTCTCCTTATTAATATTGTTGTATAATCTATAATTCAGTCCATTATTTCTGGCTAAATATGACTAATGTATTTTCAAGCTGCATTCAGCACTGTAAGCAGTTCTGAAGCAATGAAACTAAAAAACTTCGGAATCTCAAGGTAAAAAGCATCCTAATGTTTTCAAAAATGACAAGTGCTGTTTGGCTTTTAGTGTGAAAAGCAAGCACAAGTTTTCAAAGTCTGAAGGAAGTAAGCATCTTCATAGGCATTTTTCATCAAACTGTGCAGAAGTGAGGGAGAGGGACCAAAAAAAAACTTGAATTAGCGGACAGCTTGCTACAGAGGATGTGCAGATATCCATTAAGAGGGTTGGATGTGCTGGCCTAACAGTATCCTTTGGCAACCAATCCAAAGAATTGATTCAAAACCAAGAAATCAGCTTCTTTTCATTAGGCAGTGTAATATGGAGGAATAAACATAAGAAGCAGGAAAGTCCTAAATTGAGGGAAAGGCACCTATAATGTTAAATTAATATATTTTATAGCTAAGGCTGCAAGTCTGTCACGAAAGTCACGGATTCCATGACTCCTCCAGCAGCTGGTGATGGCTCAGCCCCGAGCCAGCAGCAGCAATTTGGGTGTGTGGGAGGGGACTCAGGGCTAGTGGCAGGGGATTGGAGGATACAGGGAGCACTTACCTCAGGGTGGGGGGCTCCCCGGCTCCAACTGGCATGGCCCCCCTGCAGCTCCTAGGCAGGGGAGGAGTTGGTCTGCGCTTCACATTGCACAAGCCCTCAGACCCCGCCCCCGCAGCTCCTATTGGCTGCAGTTCCCAGCCAATGGGAGCTGTGGCAGCCAGCACTTCTGGCAGGAGCAGGGGAGCCCCTGCCTCCACCGCCTAGGAGCTGCAAGGACACAGAGCCGGGTAGGAAACCCCTGGCAGGCCTGCCAAACACCCACCCCCACCCCAGCACCAGCAGGGGTCCCAGGCCACGCACCGCAGCCCACTGCACCCCAGAGCCAGCAGAGGTCCCAGGCTGTGCACTGCAGTCTGCCACCTCCACCAGCAGGGGTCCTGGGGCTGTGTGCCACACCGCCACCCGGCCCCTCCTCCGCCAGCACCAGGAGGGATCCTGGGCCACCTCCCCCAGCACCAGCGGAGTCTCCAGACTGCCCCCCCCCCAGAGCACCCACGGCCCCCCCACCCAAGTTTTAGTCACAGTAGATATTTTTAGTAAAAGTCATGGACAGGTCATGGGCCCGTGAATTTCTGTTTACGGTTCGTGACCTGTTCACGACTTTACTAAAAGTAACTATGACTAAAATATAGCCTTATTTATAGCAAATGAGTCAAAACTTAATTGAGCTTTTAAAAAACTAGATTCACTTTTCAATAATATGTCTAGATCAGGGGTTCTCAAACTGTGAGTCAGGACCCCAAAGTGGGTCACAACCCTGTTTTAATAGGGTCGCCAGGGCTGGCTTAGACTTGCTGAGGCCCAGGGCCAAAGCCCAAGCCCAAGCCCTGGGCAGTGGGGCTCAGGTTACAGGCTCTCTGCCTGGGGCTGAAGCCTTTTGGCTTCGGCTTCCCTGCCCCCACCCCCTCACCAGGGGCAGTGGGGCTTGGGCTTTGCTCCCCATGCTCTCTGCCCAAGGCAGTGGGGCTTGGATGGGCTCAGGCTTTGGTCCCTCCTCCTAGGGTCTTGTAGTAATTTGCTGTCAGAAGGGGGTCGCGGTGCAATGAAATTTGAGAACCCCTGGTCTAGATTACTAGGGAAGGTTTCAAACCACAATAGCACTGTTTTTATGTTTCCTAATATTGCAGCAATCATAAAAATAGAGGTTAAATGTAGATTTACCAAAGTTCATTTATCTTTTTAACTAATCTTAGTTTAATCAACTGTCAAGAAGTATGACATTAGTCATAGCGCTATGTCAAATGCTTTAAAAAGCTTTTGTCTAATCATTTCTGATAATGGTGTACACTAAAACATCATTGTTAAAATACAGATAGTAACTAACCCTATGTAAGAAATATGAAACATCTTTACGTCTGCTTCAATACCTATTACTGAATCTTTTCAGCATGTGATACCTCACTCACTACTTTTAGATGACAACTAGTACAAATAACCTCCGAGTATACATTCATAAATTCTGTACATGATTCTTGAATAATCTATATTTAACTCTGCATTGGCAGTGCTTGGTCAATCTCATATTGCTCTGAATTCTAACTTTTCAAAACAAAGTAAAAAGCAAGCTTTTATCATAAATCTGACTACAACAGAGGCATTACTTACAGCTTCACTGTTACAACTGCGTTGAACTGAGTTAAAGATTCAAGTATCTTCATTATGCAAGAAAATTAGTGTATCATGCCCCAAATTACAGCATTCTCTGAATACAGAATGAAATTTCTGAGAATTTACAAGTCAACTTCTAAATCTGGTTATAGTTTAAATTATTTGAAATGGGTCCTTTAAAAAAAAATTACTTACCCAAATGATTTTAATAATGGAACAGCAGGCTTCAGTTAAAACTTCACGTATAGTCTGTTAGATTAATTACAATCTAATGCAGTCGAAGTTATTAACTACTGCATCTAGTTATGACTAGAGTTGGATGGGAAAAAAGGATATTTTCAGCAAATATTTTAGAGAAAATGTTACCGTTTTTAAATCAAAAACATTCAAAACTCAATTTTTCAGCCAGCTCTACTTATGACGACAGGCAGTGTGAGGTTAATAACTTAGGATACACTTAACTATTATGACAGTGGTAACTCAGACTACCACCACTCTTCTACAGAGAAATTGCATGCCACAATTCTTTTGGTTGTAATGAGTTAGTGGTGAGATAAAGACTGGCTTTTTTTGGTCAGGAGTTCTAATTGGGAGATTGCTTAGCTACTGTCACTGCATTGGAAACAACTGTGTCTGCTCTTAAAATGTTCCGTGGATGACACTAGCAAATTAGGGCCAAATTCAGCAGTACTCTATAGTTGCTTGCACTGCTCCAATGACAAAGCAGCTGTAAATCTTATTTACTTGGCTAATATATTCTAGCTTCTTTGTGCCGCTCCAAAGTGATTCAAAGGAGCCAAAACATACCAGTGAACCTGGCCTTAATTTACAATTTAAAAATAGTTTAAGATTGATATACTACACATCTTTAACTCTGAGAAACCACAAGCTATCATCTTTAAGTTTGTTTCTTCTTTAAGGTAAGACATTTTTAATTAAAAAAAAATAATAAAACTCTGTTAAACCAGAGTTCAAAGAGAGGACATATCTGGAATTTAAGAGTAAAAATCATGGCAATCACTGTAATTATTCCAAAACCAACCATTATAAACCCAAATTCAGAATTAATGTTAAACTTAAAAGAAATCCAAATGTGTTAAGGTGTGAAAACATACAGTTAAGACACCAGAACAACTTTAATTCTATTCTCTCACAACACCTTGCAATAACCATATAATTAAGGCTGAACCTGAATTTCCTAGGATGAATGTTTGTAGTCCCAGAACAAGTTAAACTGATTTTTAAGGCTCATGATGAGAAGAAAATATTAAAAAACAGAGAAACATGGAATCGCAGAAGCAAAAGCAGCAAGATTTTCACAGGTGCAGTCTGAAATATGGCAGTTTATTGGTTATACAGCTTGGACCGAATCAGGTGGTGCACAAAAACACACACACTAAAGGTCAGGACCCAGAGCCACCTACTGGCTAACAGATAAATCAGAAAGGTTGTATTATTCTTGTAGTTTGTAAAATTACTTCTCTCTTGTAGACACACTGGCTACAATTAATTATTGGATCCCTGTTCTTTCGAAAGGGGAAAATAATTTGAGTAAGTAAAGCCAAACCGTAAAAAAAAAACAACCCACTTAATTTTAATGTTTCACCAGCATTTACTAGTCAAGGAGTTGATTCACAGAGCTAATATTTCTATTGTAATTGGCTCTGCTCACTCTGTGTCACAACTTAATTCAACTCGAGATTGTGAATCAAGATAGCACCCTTCCAGCTCTTGTGCTTAGGAGGGTCTCCAAACAGAGACAGGTGAACATGTCACTGAAATCCTCAGCAATCTCCGAGGGTAAGAGTGAAAGATGCAAGCAGACCCCGCTGAAACGAAAGGGATTCAACACAGCAACATGCTCCACTGTTGCACACAAAGAAGCAGCCACCAGGGGGGTCCCCCACTGTGACCCAGCCTGGGGAGATGTGAGCACCCTACTTGCTCCTGCCTCTTACGTCATTTTCATGTGGCAGTCCCAACACCCAGTTCCCCAGAAACTCACTGTTGACTCTGAGCACAGACAGGCCTAAGCTGTCAATGTACACATTAATGCCTATCCCCTTCAGTGCTGAATGGGAGAATCAGGCACTGCAGCCTCCCTGTGCAAGATGTAACATTTGCACATCACTAAACTGCAGCCCATGGCAAGAAACAATCATGTGCAGGGTCAAGGCTGCCCTAATTCCAAATGGGGCTGTAAGCATTTTGGTTGGACCGGGCCCCATTCTGCCCCACCCCCGGTTCTGGGCAGTACCCCACTCCATACTGTCTCAGCAGCTGCTGCCGCCACCACCACACACTGACCCCCACTCCCAGAAGCCAGAGAGTGGAGGGTTAGAACCCAGCTTGCACCAGCCATCTTTCCCCAACAGCCCCACAGGGTTCCACCTAACCAACTCAGAGACCGTACGGGACCCACATCTGTCCTCCCCTCTCCCCACCACTGCTGCAGATTGCCTCATGCAACCTCCCACAGCTGCTGCTAGGCAGGACGGAGTATGTAGTGTGCCTGTGCCCTCATCTCATCTCCCTAGCACTTCACATACTCCCAGTGCTGCTGCTGGGCAAGAAGGCAATCTGGTGTGATAGCCCTCATCTCTGATCCTGCATCCTCCCCACCCCATGTATTACATACCATGGGGGAGGGCACCTGTCTAGGATGAAGAGAATCGGTTGGAGGATGGCCCTCAAAGCGGGGACAGGGGCTTGTGGGAAGGGGAGAGCATAATACCTGGCACAAAGACAGAGTACCTAGCCCAGGGCTGTGGGGGAAGCAGACTTAGAAGGTGCACAGGTCCCCAACGAGAAGACTTCTTGCCTTACGTCAAAGTACCTGGGCATGGAACCTGCCCTGGGGAGAGAACAGTGACTGGGGAATGGGCATAGCATATGTCTGTCCATTGCAGACTAAAACTTAGATGGAGGACCTCACACCTGCCCAGGAGCCAAAGGCACCAGCTGTGTTATCTGTCTGGGGGTTAGAGAGTAGGTGCAACACATGCCAAGGCAGATCCAGTTGAGGAGAGTTTCTTACCTGTCCCAGAGAACTGGGTAGAGCACAAGACACATTAAGCACCCAGTGAGCTGGTTGGCAAATATTACATGTGCTAGTTAGGTAACAGAGGCAGGAGTAACAGCTCAGAGACACAGGTATGGGCAGAAGAGAGGGGCACCTTACCTAACTGGGAGGCCCCAATGATGGTACATTAGTTGAGTGCATTGCCTTCGGGTGAGGGTGTAATACCTATGTGGATGATCTCAGTTGCAGGGTGAATGCATTACCCATCCAGATGGGGAGACAGCAAATTAGACATACTACCTATCAAAATCACCCTGCTAGGAGTAGTCTCTAGGCCAGGTGATTTGTTTGGGGGACTCCAGCGAGAGAGGAGTAAGGTTGTGAGCTCTGTTCTCTGTGGCCCCCCGGGGAAGAGTGTAGGAATGGTATTTGCATGGAGGCTCTACTGAGGGAGGCATTACCTACCCCAGAGCCCCAGGATTCCGGGGTGATCACCTCGCTATCTGGCTCCTGATCTAACTCTGGGTCCTGGCGGGGGAGGGGCGCTACCTGCCAGTTGACTCCAGACGGGCACATGGGTGCCTTACTTGCTCAGGTAGGAAGCTGGGGGGTTACCTCTGCGGACATCCTAGGTAGCAATGGGGGAACTTTACCATCCTGAATGGTCGCATTAGTTCTCTAGCATAGGACGGCCCTGGCAGCTAAGGAAAAGAGTGCATGACACGCCAGGTAGCTGCCTGCTGGCTGGGGGGAGGGCGTCCCGCTTGGCCCTGGAGGGGCAGGCCTGGGGGTGCGTTACCTGTTCGCGTGGCTCCCCGGATCCCGGTCGCTCAGCGCCGCCGTGTAAATCTTCCGGTAGGTGTCGGCCAAGGCCCGGCCCGAGAGCAGCAGCTGGTAGCGGTCCCTGCAGCCCGGCGGTGGCGGCCCCGCCGCCCCTGGCAGCGCCCCGAGCCCCATGGCTGAGCTCTCCTCGGGCCCCCCGGCCTCCGCCGGGCAGGACCCGCGGGAAGAGGCGAAGAAGAAGAAGCCGCCCTCGGCCCCAGTCTCGGCGGCGGCTCCTGCGGCTGAGGCGGCCGCGCACATCCCCCTCCCCGCCCCCTGGCGGCTGAGCTGCCTCCCCGGCGAGACACGGACACAGGCGGCTCCCGCTGCCCTCACCGCCGGGGCCCGGCCATAGGGAGGCCGCAAACGCCAACACCGGCCCCGGCGCTGCTCATCCAACCGGGCCGGGGCAGGGGGCGCAGTGACGCCGCTTCCCCCGGCGGCCCCCTGCCGCCGCCGCCGCCGCCTCCTGCGGCTGGAGACCCGGCCGCAGCGCCCGCGCAGCCCCCTCCTGCCGGCGGAGGGCGGTCCCGGAAGGGCCGCGTTGGGGACCGGGGCGCGCGCTTGTGTAGCCGCTGGGGTCCCGGGGGCCCCGCGCCGCTCGCTGGCTTCCTACGCCCGCTGCAGGGGGCGAGGCCGGCGCCGCTTCCCCTCGCGGAGTTTCTCTCACAGCCGCCGCCGCCGCCGCCCTCAGCGCAGCCACCTCGGCCCCACCCCCTCCGTGTGTCAGACACACACGGCGCGACTGCGCAGGCGCCATAGACCCCTCAACACCGCCCCCTCCCCGGGAAATCCAGGAGCGAGCCGTTCAGTTCTCACCGGTCTCCCGCGCGCTCGTACCTGCTGCACTAGGCAGGCGGCTCCCCCCTGCAGCGCCGAGCGGCGGACATAGTGGGGGGAGGCTGCTGCTGCTGCTACTGCTGCTCGCTCAGCCTTCCACAGCCCTGTGCGTACTCGCATGCAAGTGCATTCGTCTACATACACAAAGCACGCATCACACTAATGCATGAGGGCTCAATTGTGGCAGGCGCGGTATGGCAAATTCTAGCAGTTGGGACTTCAAGATAAACACCAAATATTACAAGAGTTGGCAACGCAGTCGTCAAAGCTTTAGATCTTCAGTGATTCCAGTCACAGAATTTAGTTCTTGATACAGAGTCCCAGCTTTCATTTTACAACTACCTTTCTAGTCCTTATAGTTGCAGAAATAACCTAAAGTGGGCATAATCCAATGGAGTAGTAGAGTCCTGAGTCTGAAATAATGCATTTAAGAAGCGTGAACTGTCCTATTCACCTGTGAATTTCACAATTTTCTAACCCCATGGAATTCCCATTTTTGCTGAAGCCAGGGGCCTGGCATTTTGTTTGATCTCCCTGTGCTACCAGAATCTGCCTGCTGCTGCCTTTTTGTTTTCTAGCTTTCCTCACAAATGGTAATTAACTGGATAGGGAGCAAAACAATTAGTCAGATTTGGCACATGACTACCACAAGGGTCATGGCAGCCATCTTCCTTCTTGCTTCAGTTTTTACAGATTACCCCTAAACCATGATGACCTATAAAGATAAGGAAAAAGGAGAGGATGCCTAGATTCCACTTCACTGATACTTAGGGCCCTACAAAATTCACAGCCATGAAAAATGTGTCACGGACCATGAAATCTGGTCTTTTGTGTGCTTTTACCCTATACTATACAGATTTCATGGGGGAGACCAGCGTTTCTCAAATTGGGGGTCCTGACCCAAAAGGGAGTTGCTGGGGGGGTTGAAGGTTATTTTAGGGGAGTAGTGGTATTGCTACCCTTACTTCGCTGCCTTTAGAGCTGGGTGGCCAGAGAGCGGCAATTTGTGGCCGTAGAGCAGTGGCTGGTGGCCAGGCACCCAGCTCTGAAGGCGGTGCCTTGCCAGCAGCAGCGCAAAAGTAAGGGTGGCAGCCACCGTTCTCCAGCTGCTTAGCTCTGAAGTCAGCGACACTGCCAGCAGCAGTGCAGAAGTAAGTGTAGCAGTACCATAATCCCGCCTACAATAATCTTGTGACACACACCTCCCCCAACTCCTTTTTGGGTCAGGACCTGCACAATTACAACACCGTGAAATTTCAGATTTAAATAGCTGAAATCGTGAAATTTACAATTTTTAAATCCTATGACCGTGAAATTGACCAAAATGGTCAGTGAATTTGGTAGGGCCCTACTGATCCTGAAGTAAAAATGTCAGTATATAGTTCTGCCAACCCGTAGATAGAAAGACTATATTTGTTGGAATATAATTTAATGTTTTCTACTCAGTCCCTCCAAAACACTCCTAATTATATGTATTTCAGTACAGTTTAAAATTGTGTTTCTGTTTTACTCTCAAATATCTATATATTTCAAATATTGACAGGTATGCTTTCAATGAGATGTTATAAATCATTCTCCATATTTAAGTCTTTCTTCGTTTAAATTGTAAAAAAAATTAACTGAATAACCCAAGGGTGACAAAACTACGGCCCATGGGCCGGATCAGGCCCTTCAGGGCTTTGGATCCGGCCTGCGGGATTGCCACCCCAGTGGCGCCGCGGGCCCCGCGCCGCTCCCAGAAGCGGATGGCACCACATCCCTGTGGCCCCTGGTGGGGGGAGCAGAGGGCTCCATGTGCTGCCCTCACCTCCAGGCACCGCCTCCCGCAGCTCCCATTGGCCGGGAACGGGGAACCGTGGCCAATGGAAGCTTCAGGGGAGGTACCCACAGACAAGTGCAGCATGCAGAGCCCTCTGCCTCCCGTTCCCCAGGGGCCGCAGGATGTGGTGCCAGCCGCTTCCAGGAGCAGCGCAGCGTGGGGCCAGAGCAGGGCAGGCCGGGAGCTTGCCCTGGCACCAGTGCACACCGCTGCCACCCTGGAGCTTCTCCAGGTAAGCGGCACTGGGCCGGAGCCCAAACCCCAACTGCACCCCCCACCCCAAATCCCTGCCCTGATCCCCAGCTGCACCCCTCCTGCACCCCAACCCCCTGCCCTGAGCCCTCTGCCGCACTCCACACCCCTCCTCTGCCTCAACCCCTTGCCCTGAGCCCCTTCCTGCACACCGCAGCCCCTCCCACACCCTGCACTCCCTCCCGCACCCCAACTCCCTGCCCCAGCCATGCATGCAATTTCCCCACCCAGATGTGGCCCTCGGGCTAAAAAGTTTGCCCATCCCTGGTATAGCCCCTGTGGGCTACATCTGACCTTTTGGCTTCTTCAGTTATGAGAGTTCTAAATCCCACACTTTCTTCTCCATTCCTACAACTAGAGAATCCTTGTTTGTGCCCATCTGACCATTATTCAGTTCAATAATACTGTAAACTCCTCTGTGCTTACCCAAATCCCATTTTGCCCTGCTTATTTTCCCAAGACAAAATGCAGCCTCTTATATAACAATCTTCTCTTTCTACTTCAATCATGTCTCCTTTCTTATTGTATTCATTTACTTGCTGCTTCTTTTCACATCAAGTTAGAGTTTCTCATCCTTACCTTTAAGGCTTTGCACATGGAAAAACATTTTATCCTACATTTTTTGCTTTATTTCTCTCTACCCCCTCCACCAAGAGATCCATTTGTACCCTTCTCCTAGTCATCTTCAAGCCTTCTTCCACAATGACCTTTATGCTTGTAACTCTCTCTCCCTCTCTGATGGTTCTCAGGGTACCCAGGACTGAGAGTCATTTTGTTACCCCCCTACCTCCTGCATGAGGGAAACTTACTTGTAACTAGACGTTAGCTCCTTAACTCCACCAATCTTTCAGCCACTAAAGCACTCTCCTCTGGGCTATCCCTATCTTTGGGCTTGGCTACACTTGCAAGTTAGAGAGCATTAAAGCAGCCCCAGGTGCCCTAGCTCACTCCCCATTGACACTGGCAAGGCACGTAGAGTGCTCTGACTCCACGGCTAGAGTGCTCCTGGTACTCTACCTCGGTGAGAAGATTAACGCTTGTTGCATAGTGGCTGAAACGCCAGGGCATCAGTGTGAATGAGATTTTGCATTACTGCACTCTGATCAGCCTCCGGAAACATCCCATAATCTCCTTAAATCAAGGGGACACTCTTCTCATTGTTTTGAACTCGCCTAGGAATGCAGATATGCCCTTTGAAAGCTCCGTTTCTGACAGCCAGCTCCGAGACAAAGCAAGCCGTTACTGTGGAATGCTGTATGTGAGAGACAGAGGCGGGGAGGAGGGGGAGGTCTGCTGCTGTCTGAACTTACAAGACAGCACGCTGACATGCTTTCAGCCCCCCAAAAACCCACTCTCTCTCCCCCCACATACAGACGACACACTCCCTGTCACACTCCACCCCCCCCTTTGAAAAGCATGTTGCAGTCAATTGCATGCTGGGATAGCTGCCCACTCCCAATGCCGCTGCAAATGTGGCCACGCCAGTGCGCTTCAATCTGTCAGTGTGAACAGATTGCAGCACTTTCCCTACTGCGCCCTACAAAGGCTGGTTTAACTCAAAGCCCTCTACATCTGCAAGTGTTGACTTGTAGGTTAACAAGAGGTGCATCCCAGACTCTGAATCCCCTTGAAGTGTTCCCCTGTGATATCCAGCCAGTGACGCTGACCGCTCACAGAATCCTAGATCCTCTGCCCCCAAAGAAGCAGTGTACCTAGTTTTATCTTAAATCACCATTCCCCTGTGCAACACACAGCATTTGTGAGGACTTAAAACAAAAGTAGGTTTATTTAAAAAATAAATAAATTATTTATTCTTTATTTAAAAAAGAATAGAGATTCAAATAGAAACAAGAGTGATGAAAACAAACTATCACAATATAAAACAAAATCATAAAGCATGAACTAGGGCCTACACTTATTAATAGTTACCTTTCCTAGCTAATAATGTTGGGTTTCCTCTTGAAGTTCAGTCTGTTGCCGAGCTGGCTGGCTGCACAGGAAGCAGGATCCAAACTTTAATGAAAACGTTCCCACTCCACAAGTTTTCACCTCAGTGAATGGTTACGGAATACCTCTCCCTACCCTGTTATACTGAAACAGACCCTGTTTCTTTGTTTGTAGACAAGGCGATCCCCTGTGTGTTATAATGTTCCTTTTCTACCGCCAAGTGGTTTTGATTGTTTGCAGTTGACTTTGATGGTTTTCCATTAACTGTTCTGTGGCGGGGCAATCGTAGACAACTGAGCCTTGAATTACTTCACCAGATAATGAGGGCAGGGTGGCAACTTCATCCTGCATAAATAGGCCGTCACTGAATAATATCACTGCCTGGTGACTCCTTTTAACAACTTCAGTATAGGTTTCAGAGTAGCAGCCGTGTTAGTCTGTATTCGCAAAAAGAAAAGGAGGACTTGTGGCACCTTAGAGACTAACTAATTTATTTGAGCATAAGCTTTCGTGAGCTACAGCTCACTTCATCGGATGCATAGTTACATTATTCCTTAAATACTACCCATACACATATCACACCATGATTATGAACGTTATACATTGCAAGCTTTCAGTATAGACCTTACTTGTTACCCTTCACAGATAAATACCTGGTAAGCAATGTATTTGATGTAGTGAGTTTGTCAGTCTGAGGTGAGAGTTGTTTGCAAAGAACAGGGGACCCTCTGCCTTTGTGTCTCCTAGTGCAACCACTTTAAAATCCTCTTTCAAATTCCTTTTTTAAAACTTGCTTATATGAAATCTGTAAACAGTAATGCACGTACTGAATAGATATAAAATTGCTGCTCTTGAAGTTTGGACCTTCAGCATGTATATCATTTCATACTGTGTACTCTGTTTTATTTAGATTCTAATTCTTGAGGTGGGAATCATGATTTCTTTTATGTACAGTAGTGATTTCAATTAAAAAAATAGTATTACAATGGCAATCAGCACAGTATCAGAACCTACCTCAAAAAGATATACATTTTATGTAAACTTCTTAATTATTTAATTTTAAATCCACAGATTTATTAACTCATCTCGGAAGATTTTACTGTAGTTTTCATTCTTTACGTTGGGGAAAATATTTCCCTTTGTTTATGAAATTGTCACAATGTGCAGTGTAACTTACACACCTCCTGGATGTGGTGCTTTATCCCTTCTAGTGGCATTGAGACCACTTAGAGATTAATTAGTCTGCTACAGTCTTAG
The DNA here is from genome assembly GCF_965140285.1 of Lepidochelys kempii. Lineage (NCBI taxonomy): Eukaryota > Metazoa > Chordata > Testudines > Cheloniidae > Lepidochelys > Lepidochelys kempii. Next base: position 81,836,922 of record NC_136380.1, read on the forward strand.
CTAAGGGCCACATGGCTTTTAGCTCATGCATTAGAGGCTGATGAATTAAGCTTTAGAGGTCCCAGGTTTGATCCCGCCCACTGACAACCATGTTGATGTTACAACAGTGCACACACAAAGGATCATCCTACCTTGATTGGGTGGTAACATATATGACACTACCATGTTAAATGAGTGCATTTAAATTTACAACTTGTAGGTATAGGCCAAGAATGGTGTAATTTTGTTGTATAAAGTTTTACATTACAGGCACAGAAATGATTCATTAGACAATCATATAACAAGGATTATGAAAGGAAGAATGTTATTTGCTGAAGATTTATTTGGAATTAGTACTGTCTTGTGCAATTATTTGCTTTTATTACAATTTGAAAAAAGCTTTCTGTGAAAACAGCAGAGTGGCCAGGTGAGCTAGCTGCAAGCACTGCAATGAGAGCACACTTGGTTCCGATAGAGGAGAGTGCCTAGTATCACACTGAATTGGCCAGAAGAGTCATTGCAACATCTACAAGACCCTAAGTTCTTAGCCAGAAAAACGGTAACAATGTTTGGGTTAGGAGAGCCGGGGGACTGGGTGTCGAAGGGGAAAATATCAAAGGAACTCCAAGGCTCACTTTCCATGGGAAGAAAGCAATAACATTTCAAGAAGCATAACTCCACTTCTTCGGTTGTAAGTCTTTATTTTCATGCCACACAATGCACCCAAGTCTTGTAGTTATCCAGTATAAAAACAAACCTCCTTATATTATTTCTTACTTATCTGTTCATTCCATGAGCAATTTTAGTAACAGTTTGCATAAATCAGATATGTATTTATGATGTCTTATAAATATGTCTTGGATGAACTGTGAGTCAGTTAAGTTGAAGGTTGAATACTTCCATATTCTGAGTAATGCACATATCACTCTGTAACTACACACTCTGGAGAGTATTTAGGAAATGGTTATTTTATTGAAAAGTGTAAAAAGTTCTGCCCCATTATAGTCTCGGTGCACAGAATCCTTGTTATCCAATTATATTGCTTCCCCAGATAAAGACATCTGTGTGTGTGTCTATGTGTAACCCTTCTGCCCATCAGAGTTGGCAGCAACAAGGGGCGGGTTCAGTATCTAGGGGTTCCGTTTCAATAACACAAGGCAAAACCCTCTCGAGCCCCCACCTAGTGACCTGGGACAATTACATACCACCTCCCGGGCACCTCTAAGAAGCAATACTTCCCCTCTCGCAAGCACAGAGTCTGAGTGTAGCAAAAACCTTTTAATAAAGGAGGGAAACAATGCGGCATTATGTTGAGGAAACACCACAAACAGGATTCATAACACCAATCATGAGCAAAAGACCCCCCCCAAGTAAGTCTGGCAGTGTTCTTTCCCCCTCAGGGTCTTGAGTCCAGCTACCCAATAATCACCCCCGCACACCCAGTTTCTGTCCTTGGTCAGTGCAGCCCCCCAGAGTTCAGAAGTTCATCTGCAGAGTTTACCTCCCAGCCAGGGTGGAAGTGGAGGGAGGTCTGGGGGGCATCTTACATGCTCCACTGCTCGGGTCAATGGCTGAGTGCCACGCCTCTCCATGGGGTTCTGCTGCAGTCCTCACCACCAGCCACACCTCTCTGTCAGCCACCCAGCTATCAGTTCCGCTCTCAATGCCTCTCCCTTAGCTGTCCTGCTGTCCGCTCCTCTCTGCCAGCCACCCAGCTAACCGCTCCGCTCTCCATGCTAGCCATCCTGCTGTCCGCTCACCAACTTGTCTTCAGGGCCCCCCCACTTAACACAGCTCTTTAGTGATTTTTAGCTGGTAGTAGGGGAGCCTCAGTGCTGGTGCACCACTAGCCCAAAGTAGGTCTAATGCTTACATCTAGGTATCAGCCATTTCAGCTCTGCAGCATGTAATAAGACTCCTAATAGAGCCAAAATTAGGTCTGCTTTACACAATGGAGAAAGGAGAGGGTTAATGTAGTGTTTGGAGCCCACACTGCCAGGTACATATACCTGTCCCCAGCCTCTCTCAATTCACTGGATTTTGGAACCCATGTCCCTTGCCTAGCAAGTGCTACTTAGTTGAGGGCGGGTCCCTCTGTCATAAAATGCCAAGCACAGTTCTACTGTCCTTGATTCACATAACCAGGATAACAACGCTTTATTACTCCTGCCCCAAATAACAAAGAGACTGGGGATCCCACAGCAGCCAACGTGACCATTTGGGCAAGTAGTCCATCATGCTAGGCAGGGTGGGCGTGCCCATGCAAATGAGATCAGCCCCTGAAGTCCTTTTCCACAGCTCACCACCAGATGTCAGGGTAGAACTCATTCTGACTCTGTTTACATCTGTGTGTATGTATATATTATATATATATATATATATAAAGAAAGGGAAACAACAATGTAATACAAACCTACATTTCCATCAGGGAACTCAGGTCATGCCATAAATCATAATAAATACAGTTCAGATTTATGCCAACAGAACTTGTTTACTGAGATCTGCATAACTCACAGCCCCATCATTCATGAATAATGCTTTCCTTTCAAGCTTATGTCAATAAAATATTCCTACCACCCCACAGAAACTAGTGTGGTCATCAACAAAGGGAAGACAAAATATATGGCTATCAATGTCCCCAAAGTAACCTTTAGATGAACAAAGAAACACTACAAGAAGTAAGCCATTTTATCTACTAGGGAGTGAGATGTGCAATGATGATGACACCATGCTAGATGTTAAGCAAAAATATCATAAGCAGCAAACAACTTTCATAAACTTGAAGCGATTTGGAAAAGTAGCATGATTGGCACGGACACAAAAATACAAATTTTTAACACCAGCATCACGTCTGTCCTCCTTTACGGAGCAAAGTCAAGCAAATCTACAACAGAAATAGATAAAAAGATCAACTCATTTCAAAGTAAATGCCTGTGGAAGATCTTCAGAGTCCATTGAAAAGAGTTTCTCTCAGCATCAGAAATTCTAAGTAAACCAAACCAATCTAAAGCATCAAATATAGTAAGAAGATGATGATGTGCATATTGGAGGGGCATGCTTTGAGGCTACCAATAACATGACTTCCGGTGCAAGTGATAATATGGACACCACATGGAAAGAGAAAAAGAGGACAAACTTGCAAAACATTACACAGAACAATAGAGAAAGAAGCCAAATCAATCAGCATGGCACTCAGAAGCCTGAACCTTATTTAGCACAAGACCAAAATAAATATAGACACATTGTGTCTATAGCAAAAAATACATTCAGTAATAGTTTACACTGAAAATGTAATTGCAGAAATACTAGCACATTTTAGCCATAGATATTACTTTTCATTTTATTTATTTAGTTACTTAGTTAGTTGTAGAGGAGAGAGGAAAAATCCAAAACAAATACAACATTTTAACAAATAGGACTGCAGTATGTGAATAAATTAAAAGCAGTTGTTTTTCTTGATGTTAAGTCTTTAAAAACAAAATACAGAAGATATATTAAGCATTTATACAATACTAAATGTTCAAAGTACTTAAAACATAAAACACATGATCCCTTCCTTATAACCTAATTCAAAGTCTATTAAACCTAATAGGCTTTGAAACAGGACCTTAGAGAACTTGCAATTTACACAGAGAAGACAAAGCATGGACAACTGTTCAGATAACAGTGAAATTCCTGTGCAGAAGGCCTACAGAAAGCTGGTGAACTACTGAGGTCCTAAATTACAGCAAAGATGTAGACTGGAGTGAGATCATGGTCTCAGATTGTCTTGATTTTCATACAAAACTTCCAACTGAAGTCAATAAGACTACTCAAGTGAATAAAACCAGCAGGATTTAATCCTATGTAGGGTCTGGAAGGTGAAATTAAAGATCTTGAATTTGATAAGATTAAAGGCAGGAATCCAGTGAATGAATTTAGGACCCAGTCCTGTTCCCACTTAAGTCAGTGGGAGTTTAAGGAGGAGGATGTTGTGGTCAAAGTGACAGGAGAGAAATATTTCTTCAGCAACAGCACCTTAGACTTTTATATATATTTAAAATTATATACAATTACATTTTAATGTATTTAAAACATTTTAAAATCACATTTTGCTTATTAAACCATTGTAAAATACAACACACAAAGGTAATCATTTTTTTGTGTCTGTACTCATATAAAATATATCTCAGGATTTTGATGTCATAACAACCTAGTCAATTTTTGCTCCCTTAGAACCAGATCACACCAACTCTTATGTACATGAAAAGTCCCATTGAACACAATAGGATTAGTTACTTGCATAAAATTATGCATGTACAGAAATGTTTGCAGATTGGGACCTCATTTATTATTGGAAACTTTGTTGAAGGAGTGTATATACTCTTGCATCTCATTATTACCTATGTTGCATTCTTTCATGTCTGGGTCGGGGTGATTTTTTTACGTTTTAAATTGTAGAGTTATATATTTGAACAATAATGCAAAAGTTTGTCAAATAATTTATTTGCAATATCTGATAATTTATCAGTCCAGCTTTATAGGTGGGGAAATTTTTGAAATTTGTTTAATATATATTTTAAATATAATTAAATTCATCAAGTACATTATTCAACACATTATTTGGTTCTATTTTTTACTTTCCTTGAAATATTGACTTTACTGTCAAATTTGTACAGATTTTATTGTCCACTGGTAGCAAAGTTAAATGAATACTGAAACAAAGTGAAACAAGCTGCAAGTGCAGGAGGCAAAGCTAAACAGGCATTTTTCATTAATATTTTTTCTTTATTGTCTCACCGAGGAATACTGTTAGTTGCTGAAGAATTACTTTTTCCATTGTAAAGATGATCTCATTTGAGTGCTGGCATATCTGCTGTGAAAATAACCTGGTGAGGTTATTTGTTCAGTGAAAGTTTTCATGGTCATGACATTTTCTATGGGAATTATGTAAGCCTAATTAATACAATTTATCTGTAAGTTTTCAGTAAGGCCATGTAATGCCTGATTATATAGTAGTATTTTTGTTTGTTTATTTTTAAGTGTTTTAACATCTACTGAGCCTCTTCAGGTCTATGAGCTGTCACTCCTTCTGTCTCAGCCTCTCTTATTGCTTGTGTATTTTTTAGCTGCTGAGCTGGATAACTCTATACCCACTCCATCCTGTAAAATGTATAAGTAATTTTGGATGCACTTTATGAACCTGATGCTATACTGAATGCCACATGAAGAACCCATATGCCTACACAGAGCACCACTGAAAGCAGGGATCTACCTGGCTGGGTTTGGAGCCCATTTGATCAACTGTAAGGAATTCTGCCATAACATTACATGGCTATGCTACTTTGTATGTTTGGGGTTTATTATGGCTTCTTCTGAAACAGTAGGTATTGACTACTGCCCAATGCAGAATTTCATTCTCTCTCTTTGTATAACACACCTATACCTATGATCCAAAACAAAAAAAATTAATTAATTTTGCTAAATAATAATTTCACCTATCACATTATTTACAAAAAGTATTCTTAACTCTGACCCATAGACTCTTCATATTTTTACTGTATTATTTTTAACTTGATTTCTTGATCTCCCATTGGCTGGGAACGGTGAACTGCGGTCACTGGGAGCTGCGGGTGGCTGTGCAAATGTAAACAAACTCTCTTGCAGCAGGCCACGTGCAGTCTGCGGGTTGTAGGTTACCCACCACTGTCTTAAGGGATTCTGTTAAAAGGGAAATATCACTTACTATATTGTTTCCCCTTCTTCCAACACCAGTATTCCATTCTGACACCAGTATTGCCCCTCCTTGGAATGGTAGCAGACTTTCAGAGCTTAGCAGGCTGGCTTCCCAGTGGAGGACAAGTCAGTGATGCTGAATTTTGGTATAATTCTAAGTGTAACTTGTTTTACTCACATACATACTCCAGTCCTGGAATGGAAGTGCTCAATGCACTGGTAGAAGTTGTTCACATATTTGTGTGAGGAAGGCAATATAGGAAACTGAATAGAATAGACTACAAAGAAGCATGCAGGGAATCCCTTCTTTCAGGTATCTCAGCCTAATACCAAACACCCAGCTGATCAGGGAGCAACTCTACCTCGAAAATTGATCTACTCAGTGACCAAGATGTGATGCTGTATAGAAAGTAGGGTTGCCACCCATCTGGGTTTTTCCCAGACAGTCCGGATTTTGGCTTCTGTGTCCAGGTGCCATTTAGGGTGCCAGATGCCCAGTTTTTGACCAGAAAGTCTGATCAGAACAGGGCTAAGGCCTTGGGGCGAATAGGCAGAGAAAGGGGTGGGGCCTCCAGGGAAGAGGTGAAACGGGCAGGGGCGGGACAGTGGCAGGGCCTCAGGGGAAGAGGCAGGGCAGGGGGTGGGGCCTCGGGAGAAAAGGTGGGGAAGGGAGCAGGGCATTGAGGGAAGAGGTGGAGCAGAAGCAGGGCCTTGGGTGGAAGAGGTAGGGCAGGGGCAGGGTCTTGGGGAAAGAGACAGGGAAGGGGGCAGGGCCTTACAAAATTGCACTAAATCTGATACAAAGTATGTCATGTAAGGTATCAATGGAAAAGTTGTAATCTGATAAATATGACAATCCTGTTTATATGCTATGTATTTTTATCTCAAACGTGTGTTGTATCCTTGGGTGACACCCCCCCCGAGAGATTTGCATCAAGGCTAGCCAGCCTGCTTGATGGCCCATTAAGGACAATCTGCTCACCCAATGAGCCCCTCCTGGAGATGTTTCCGAGGGCTGCCCCATGATTCAGCAAGGCATGTAAGGACATGTGACAAGGACATGTGATCTACGACTCCATCTTTTGCCTGTAACTTTCCATACACTTAGGTTTTGTCTACACTGGACTTTCGTCAGTAAAACTTTTGTTGTTCAGGGGTGTGAAGCAAAAAAACAACAACCCATGAATGACAAGTTTTACCGATGAAAAATGCCGGTGTAAACAGTGCTTTGTCAGCAGGAGAGCTCTCCTGCTGACAAAGCTACCGCCGCTCATTGGGGTTAGAAGTTTTTTGACCACAGGAGAGTTCTCTCCTGCCTACAAACAGTGGCTACACTGCATGCCTTTTAGTGGTGTGACTTGGCTCAGCTTTGTCACTAACAGGTGCATAGTGTAGACATAGGCTTAGGCTGAAAGTATAAAAGGAGGCTGTGACATCACTGGATTATATTAATTCCTGCTCCACATCTCTGGACATGACTGCTAACAAAGAAAAGCTTTGCACAATGGACTGATGACCCCTAATCTAATGGGTGTACCAGAGAGACTTATTATAAGATAGCAGATTTAACATCACTGCTATTATCCTAACCTGCAAGTTCTAAAATCAAGTGTAATGTATATGATTCCTTTAACCAACGAATAACTCTCTTCTTTTCTTTTTATATTAATAAACCCTATAGTTTTTAGTTACAAAAGGAACTAGCTACAGCATTATATTTGGTAAGATCTAAAGTACACATATTGACCTGGGGGAGTGGCTGATCCTTTGGAATTAGAAGAACCTTATGTATAGGTTCATGGCCTATCAAATTCACGGACTCTGAAATCTGGCCTCCCCCTGTGAAATTTGGTCTTTTGTGTACTTTTACCCTATACTATCCAGATTTCATAGGGGAGACCTGTGTTTCTCAAACTGGGGGTCCTGACCCAAAAGGGAGTTGCAGGAGGGTCACAAAGTTATTGTTATAAATAGCTGAAATCATGAAATTTACTATTTTTAAAATCCTATGGCCATGAACTTGACCAAAATGGACTGTGAATTTGGTAGGGCCCTACTTATGTGTGATGAATCTGGTTTTCAGTAACCTCTCATCACAAAGACCAGAATTCTGCATGGTGATAGGGGCTGGATTGCCTAAGGGGACTATGCTTTGGCTTCTTGTTAACCAGTGTGGTGTTACAGGAGCTCACTTTTGTTACTGGTTTGGTGAACTCTAATGTTAGAATAACCACCAGTTTTGGGATGTGACAGCTCTGTTTTTTTGGGATCTGTCCTGAATTTGTCATTCTCAACTGTGACCCGCACCAGGCACAAGGAAACTCTCATAAACCTTTAAGATCAGAAGGGACTATCATAATCATCTTGACCTCCTTCACATTGTAGGCCACAGAACCTAACACATCATCTCCTGAAATAGACCCCTAATTTCTGGCTGAATTACTGAAGTTCTTAAATCATGGTTTAAAGACTTCCAAGTTATAGAGAATTCACCATTTACACTAGTTTAAACCTGCAAGTGACCCATGCCCCATGCTGCAGGTGAAGGCAAAAAACCCCAAAACCCCAGGGTCTCTGCCCATCTGATCTGGGGAAAATTCCTTCCTTACTCCAAATATCGTGATCCGTTAGACCCTGAGCATATGGATGAGACCCACCAGGCAGGTACCAGGGAAAGAATTATCTGTAATAACTCAAACTTGTTTCCATCTAGTGTCCCATCTCCAGCTGTTGGGGATTTTTGCTTCTGGCAATTGCTGATGAACCACATGCCATTGTAGACAGTCCTATCAGACCATCCCCTCCATAAACTTATCAAGCTCAGTCTTGAAGCCAGTTAGGTTTTTTGCCCCCCAGAACTCCCCTTGGAAAGCTGATGGTTAGAAACTCCTCAGATTGTTAGAAACCTTTGCCTAATTTCTAGCCTAAACTTGTTGATGGCCAGTTTATATCCATTTGTTCTTGTGTCCACACTGGCACTTAAATAAACTCTCCCTCCCTAGTATTTATCCCTCTGGTGTATTTGTAGAGAGCAATCATATCTTCCCTCAGCCTTCTCTTTTGGTTAGGCTAAATAAGCCAAACTGTTTGAGTCTCCTCTCATAAGGTAGGTTCTCCAATCCTTGGATCATCCTAGTAGTCCTTCTTTGCACCTGTTTCAGTTTGAATTCATCTTTCTTAAACATGGGAGACCAGAACTGCACACAGTATTCCAGATGAGGTCTCACCAGTGCTTTGTATAATGGTACTAACACTTCCCTGTCTCTACTGGAAATACCTCATCTGATGCATCCTAGAACTGCATTAGACTTTTTCATGGCCACATGACATTGACAGGTCATAGTCATCCTGTGAGCAACCAATACACCCAGCTCTTTCTCCTCCTCTATCACTTCCAACTGATAAATCCACAGTTGATAGCAAAAATTCTTGTTGTTAGTCCCTAACTGCATGACCTTCCACTTTGCACTATTCAATGCCGTCCCATTTCTATTACTCCAGTTTACAAGGTCATCCAGATCTTCTTGGATGATATTGCAGTCTTCCTCCATACTGGCTATACCTCACAACATTGTGTCATCTGCACATTTTATGAGCACACTTTCACTTTTTGTGCCAAGGTCAGTAACAAAAATGTTAAATAAGATTGGTCCCAAGACCAATCCCTGAGGAACTCCACTAATAGTAACCTCCTTCCAGCCTGACAGTTACCCTTTCAGTATGACCCATTGTAGTCTCCCCTTTAAGCAGTTCCTTTTTCACCTTTGAATTCTCAAATTAATCCCCATCTTCTCCAATTTAACTAATAATTTCCTCTGTGGAACTGTATCAAGTGCCTTACTAAAATCTGGGTAGATTAGATCAACTGATTTTTTTAGACAAAGGAAATGCAGTGATGTTCTCAAAGAATGAAATCAGGTTGGTCTGGCATGAGGTGCTTTTTGAAAAACCAGTTTGTATTTTATTCTGATTACTGTTCACCTCTATGTCACTAACTACTTTCTCTTTCAAAATTTGTTCCAAGACCTTGCATACAGTTGAGGTCAAACTAACAGGCCTTAGTTTCTTGGATCACTTTTTTCCCCCTTTCATAAAAATAGGAACTATATTAGCAATTCTCCAGTCTTAGGGTCTGACCCCCGGCTTTACAGATTCATTAAAAATCTTTGGTATTGGGCTTGCAATTTCATGTGCCAGTCTCCTCCTGGTCAAACAGCTCCCTCTCCACAGAATCTTGCTTAACCCTAACAACAACAGCATTAGAGACACAAGGTGGGTGAGGTAATATCTTTCATTGGGCCAACTTCTGTTGGTGAGAGAGACAAGCTTTCGAGCTTACATAGAGCTCTTCTTCAGGGCTGGAAAATGTACGCAGTGTCACAGCTAAATACAAGGTGGAACCAATTATTTAGACTAAGTAGTTAACACATATATGATGTGTTATTTAGCTGTGACACTCTGAGTACGTTTCCCAGACCTGAAGAAGAGCTCTGTGTATTTGTCTCTCTCACCAGCAGAAGTTGGTCCAATAAAAGATATTACCTCACCCACCTTGTCTCTCTAGTATCCTGGGACCAACGTGGCTACAACAATACTGCATAAAGAGCATATGTACATAGAGAACATGTCTTCCTAAAACTGAACGTTTGCTTGCAACCCAAGAAAAAAAGTAGAAGACTATGTGTAACAGGAACACCCGGTAATGCTACTATAGCAATTTATTAACTGACAGATACAGTCTTTTTAAGGAGTAATTATAATTGATGTTTGAGTATTGAGTATGATGTAGAAAAAATGTAAATAATCAATTTGTGGTCATTATGAGTGTAAGTTGACATGCATTGGAGGCTCTTGTCATTAGCAGGTACATATCTACCTCTGGATCATAAAAAGATGTACACCCAACTTGACTTATGTGAATGTTCCATTAATATCAATTAGACAACTCACATGATTCAGGTCATATGTGTAAGTACTGGCACAATCCGACAAAAATATTTTTCTTTTTCAAAACGGGTTTGTGTTGTTACTGTTCTGTCTCTCATCAATATTATTTAGTTGGGGTCAGACTTTGTTGCAATAAAATCTGCATTTCTTTATACTTAAGAGTAATATGTTTTTTATTGTAGTGTAAGATATATAATGTCCTTAATAACTCATTTCCTTTTTAGTGGGTTTTGTAAATTGTGATAGGTAGCTATATTGTTTTAATTTACAAACCTTTACATGTTTTTGAAACAAAAGGATTTTTTGGTTTTGGAATTTCCTAGGTTTAACATCTTTATAATTTTCTTTTATGTATTTAACCCCTGCCGGCTCAGTGGGGCACTGTGTCCCCCTCTAGTGGTGGCTAGGCCACTTAGAGACTGATGAGCCTGAAACACCCCTAGCTAAGTGAGATGTAGCTTTTAGATCAGGCAGTAGAGGTTCATACTTTAACTTCAAGAGGTCCCACGTTTGATCCTCACCAATGATGTCTGAGGTGGTCAACATTACATGTAGATAAAAGATAATTTAAAAATACTTAAATTGTATGACCAGATTCCCAGATTTTTATTTAAAAGACAGAACAGCATTGGCCAAGCTAATGACTTCTGTGGAGCGCTGCTTCATTCTGTGGCTGAACCAATGCCTGCTGATGTCAATGAAAAGACTCCCATTGACATCAGTTGGCTTCAGATCAGGCACACTGACCCCAATCCACAGAGGTATTTAGGTACTTAAACCCCAGACTTAAGAATCTAAGTCCCATTTTTAGGCTCCATGGGACCAACAAAACTCTTAGAACACTGTAGGTGCCTACATTCACTTGATACCTAAGTTTTCAGAGTAAAAGTTCCCTTGGTGTCTAAGTCTCTGTGTCTGAGCAAATGCACACTGCTGTCCAACTCTAGGCATCCAGATGCCTATATCCCACCAAAGCCCCAAAGCAATTCACAAATCAGAAGAAGACAGGCATTTAGCCACCTGTCATAAATATAAAGGGAAGGGTAAACCCCTTTAAAATCCCTCCTGGCCAGAGGAAAAACCCTTTCACCTGTAAAGGGTTAAGAAGCTAGGATACTCTCGCGTGGCACCTGACCAAAATGACCAATGAGGAGACAAGATACTTTCAAAAGCTAGGGGAGGGAAAAACAAAGTCTCTCTCTGTCTGTGTGATACTTTTGCCGGGGACAGAACAGGAATGGAGTCTTAGAACTTAGTAAGTAATCTAGCTAGATATGCGTTAGATTCTGTTTTGTTTAAATGGCTGAGAAAATAAGCTGTGCTGAATGGAATGGATATTCCTGTTTTTGTGTCTTTTTGTAACTTAAGGTTTTGCCTAGAAGGATTCTCTATGTTTTGAATCTGATTACCCTGTAAGGTATTTACCATCCTGATTTTACAGAAGTGATTCTTTTTACTTTTTCTTCTATTAAAATTCTTCTTTTAAGAAACTGAATGCTTTTTCATTGTTCTTAGGATCCAAGGGTTTGGGTCTGTGGTCACCAATGCAAATTGGTGAGGATTTTTATCAAACCTTCCCCAGGAAAGGGGGTGTAAGATTTGGGAGAATTTTGGGGGGAAAGACGTTTCCAATGGACTCATTCCCAGCAACCGGTATTAGACGTTTGGTGGTGGCAGCGAAAGTCCAAGGGCAAAAGGTAAAATAGTTTGTACCTTGGGGAAGTTTTAACCTAAGCTGGTAAAAGTAAGCTTAGGAGGTTTTCATGCAGGTCCCCACATCTGTACCCTAGAGTTCAGAGTGGGGAAGGAACCTTGACACCACGTATCCTGCTTGTGGAGCCCAGTCCAGTAGTCATACTTAATCAGAGGCTTACCTGATTGGATTATTCAGACATTCAGAATCTGGCCCAAGGAATAGGTGGTGGCACCCACATTATAATTTTTAGACCAGAGGGATAGGAGCACTCACCAAGGACGTGGGAGACCCAGGTTCAATTCCCTCCTTTCTACTGGAACGGGAGAAAGGATTTTGAACAGGGGTTTTCCACCTCTCAGGAGAATACTCTAAGCCACTGGTTCAATGACTAACTATTTATCCACAGTGGAACAGTCCCACTGGTTAGCTTGGGCAGCTCCCCACCTAGGATGCTGGCTTTTGTGGATCGCATTCTAAGATGCCTATCTCTCCCCATTCACTGCATAGGGAGCCTAAGCACCTAACTCAGGCTTTGTGGATCAGTATTTCTGTGATTTTCTAGGCACTGCAATGCTCAGCATTGCAAAGCTAAATCCATTTATGGATCTGAGCCACTAATCACACCTGACAACAGTTGCATGTTAAATAATTAACTATGCCGGCCATGTATGCATGCACACTACAGCTTAACATTACTTTGAATATTGTTTCACAAAAGTGCTACAAATTCAGAGCAGTTTCAGACCCTGATCACGCAACGTGTTCCATCATGCAGACCGCCAATACCCATGCAGAGCTCATTGTAAAATTGGGGTTTATGGGTCAAACTCAAGACTAAAACTCAGGTCTTCTGGTTCCATACGCAGTGCCTAAAGACACTAGACCACAATGCCTCCCAGCCCAGTCCCTGAACCTCTGAGCCTTAGTTAGCACATCTGGAAAATACGGCTAATGGTAATTCTTTGCTCTTGTGTAGTGCATTCTTATGTACAGATTTCAAAGCACTTTACCAAAAGCAGGAAATCATTAGTAACCCATTTTACAGTTAGCCAAAGTGCAAATTTTTGAAGCAATTTATATGATAGGCCAAGGTCTAGGCAATAAAATATGGGACTGCTACCCCACAGATCTGGGTTCTGTTTCTAGCTTTGGAAGACAGACCTCTGCACGTTCTCGTTAGGGGATGGAGGTAGTTTGATTTGACATGGATGACTAGTTTTATCAAATCCTTGAATTTCCTTTCACTTTTAAGATTAGCTTTTCACCATTCTCACCCTACCCAGCAGCTAGTCTACAAGTAAAAAAGACATAAATAGAAACTGCAGTTTCTATCTTCTGCTGTTTTTTTCCACTCTTTTTCCCTGTGTGTAGTTGACTTAAGAAGGAACAGGATCAGATTTTAACAGCTCAGGAGCTACCATTTATAACTAACTGACTATTTCCCTCTCTTTCCAGTAAAGACTTACTACATCTAAAAATGATCAATACTTTTTGCTTGAAAAGATTTTAAATGAAAGTGAAATAAAGGGAAATTGAATAAAAGAATCTATTAAAATGAAAGTTTCCTACCTTTAAGTTTCAAATGCTTTAACTTTATCCCTTATATATGTATAATGTCTGTGTCATTAGAACAGACATACTGGGTCAGACCAACGGTCCATCCAGCCCAGTATCCTGACTTCCAACAGTAGCCAATGGCAGATGCTTCAGAGGGAATGAACAGAACAGGTCAATTATCGAGTGAGTCGTGCTGTCAGAGGCTTAAGGATACCATAACCATCTTGGCAAACAGCCACTGATGGATCTATCCTCCATGAACTTACCTAATTCTTTTCTGAACCCAGTTATACTTTTGGCCCTCATAACATCCTGTGGCAATGATTTCCACAGGTTGATGGTGCGCTGTGTGAAAAAGTACTTCTTTATGTTTGTTTTAAACCTGCTGCCTATTAATTTCACTGCATGACCCCTGGTTTTTGTGTTATGTGAAGGGCTAAATAACACTTACCTATTCACTTTCTCCACACCATTTATGATTTTATAGACCTCTATCATATCCTCCCTTAGTCATCTCTTTTCTAAGATGAACAGATCTAGTCTTTATAATCTCTCCTCATATGGAAGATGTTCCATATCCCTAATAATTTTTGTTGCCTTTCTCTTACTTTTTCCAATTCTAATATAACTTTCTTGAGATGGGGTGTCTAGAAATGTAGTAGTCAAGGTGTGGGCGTACCATGGATTTATTATAGGGGCATTATGATATTTTCGTCTTCTTTTCTATTGTTTTCCTAATGGTTCCTAACATTCTGTTAGCTTTTTTGACCACTGCTGCATATTGAGCCAATGTTTTCAGAAAACTATCCACAATAACTCCAAGATCTCTTTCTCTGAGTGGTAACAGATAATTTAGATACCATCATTTTGTATGTATAGTAAGGATTATGTTTCCCAATGTGCATTACTTTGCACCTATCAACAATGAATTTCATCTGCCATTTTGTTGCCCAGTCACCCAGTTTTGTGAGATTCCTTCGTAATTCTTTGCAGTCTGCCTTGGACTTAACTATCTTGAATAATTTTGTATCCTCTGCAAACTTTGCCACATCACTATTTACCTCTTCTTCCAGATCAGTTATGAATATGTTGAACACCACTGTTCCCAGTTCAGATCCTTGGGGGACCACACTATTTACCTCTCTCCATTGTGAAACCAATCATTTATTCCTACCCTTTGTTTCCTATCTTTTAACCAGTTACTGCTCTGTAAGAGGATCTCCCCCCTTATACAATGACTGCTTACTTTGCTTAAGAGCCTTTGGTAAGGGTTTTGTCAAAGGACTTCTGAAAATCCAAGTACACTATATTGACTGGATCACTCTCGTCCATATGTTTGTTGACACCAGAGAATTCTAATAGATTGGTGAGGCATGATTTGCCTTTACAAGAGCTGTTTGCTCTTTCCCTTATAATACTCCTTTGACATAGATCTTCATTGTGGGCTATGAGGGCATCATCATCAGCGAATTGAAGTTCCCTGATTAGCACCTTTTTGACTTAAGTCTTTGACTTATGTCGGGACAGGTTGAAGAGTTTCCCATCTGATCTTGTGTGGAGATACACTCCAGCTTTCATGTCCTTAAACGCACAGTTCAAGAGTACTGAGAAGAAATTCCAAAGAGTGTAGGGGAAAGAACATAGCCCTCATAGCCCACAATGAAGATCTACTACAAGAACTCATGGACTGTCTTTCAAGTGCCTGTCAGGCATTTGCTCTCATCATCAGCATCAAGAAAACGGTTGTATTAGGACAGGGGGTTCCACAAGATCCTTCAGTTACCTTAAATACAAACCAGCTAGAAATAGTCAAAAAGTTCAGCTATTTAGGTTTTACAGTGACCAGCAACTTCTCACTGGATGAAGAATTAAATGTTCACATTGAAAAGGCTGCCACCACCTTTAGCATACTAAAAGAGCCTGGAACAACTCAAAGCTTACCATCAAGACCAAAATGCTAGTGTACCAAGCTTGTGTCCTCAGCATAGGTGCCAACTTCGTGGGTGCTCCGGGGCTGGAGCACCCATGGGAAAAAAATGGTGGGTGCTCCCCCTAACAGAACCTCCCTCGCCCCCAAGTGCCTCCTGCCCACCGTCGGGCCCTGTGAATCAGTGCCTCCCCCTCCCGCCCAGCGCCTACCGCCTGCCATGGATTAGCTGTTTTGCTGTGTCAGGAGGCGGTGGGGGGAGGAGGGAGGAGCAAAGGTGCAGCATGCTTGGGGGAGGGGGCGGGACGGGAAGAGGTGGGGTGGGAGCGGAGTGGGGGTGGGGGTGGAAAGAAGCAGGGTGGGGGTGGGGCCTTGGGGGAAGGGGTGGAGTGGGGATGGGGCCTGGGTGGAGCTGGGGGGACCACCCCTCACCATATTAGAAACTCGGCGCCTATGATCCTCAGCACTCTCATGTATGGGGGGAAACATCAACAACTTATGCTCATTAGCAGAAAAGGTTAAACAATTTCCACCTATGTTGTTTACACTGCATACTTAAGACCAAATGGCAAGACTCCAATGCAAAGATTTTTCAAAGGGCAAATTTACCAAGTGTGACAGCCCTGCTCAAACAAAGATGACTGTGTTGATTGGGCCATCTGAGTAGATTGGAAGGTGGACGCATACTCAAGAACATGCTAAACATGAAGCTATCAGAGGGAACAAGAACAGAATATCCCAAGCTTCACTATAAAGACACATGTGAGTGAGATATGAAGGAATTTGGAATTGATACTGACCAATGGGAAATCTTGGCAATTGATTGTACCAAGTGGTGCCATCATCTCCATCAGGGTATCAAAGTCCATGACAGAAGCTGGCTCCTACAGCTTGAAGAGAAAAGAGCCTGTACGAAGCAAGCAGCCTCCAATCAAGATACATACATTTGCAATAACTGCCAAAGATCATGCAAATCTCAGATTGGACTATTCAGTCACGTGAGACATGGCAAACCAATTACATCACAGGCTGCCATTCCCACTCTCTCTTGCAGACGAAAGGATGCCAACAACTCCTTGGAGGAAGCACAGTACAGTTATCCTGATTTTATAGATAGGGAAATCATAGAATCATAGAATATCAGGGTTGGAAGGGACCTCAGGAGGTCATCTAGTCCAACCCCCTGCTCAAAGCAGGACCAAACCCCAATTAAATCATCCCAGCCAGGGCTTTGTCAAGCCTGACCTTAAAAACTTCTAAGGAAGGAGATTCTACCACCTCCCTAGGTAACGCATTCCAGTGTTTCACCACCCTCCTAGTGAAAAAGTTTTTCCTAAGATCCAACCTAAACCTCCCCCACTGCAATTTGAGACCATTACTCCTTGTCCTGTCCTCTTCTACCACTGAGAATAGTCTAGAGCCATCCTCTTTGGAACCCCCTCTCAGGTAGTTGAAAGCAGCTATCAAATGCCCCCTCATTCTTCTCTTCTGCAGACTAAACAATCCCAGTTTCCTCAGCCTCTCCTCATAAGTCATGTGTTCCAGATCCCTAATCATTTTTGTTGCCCTTCGCTGGACTCTCTCCAATTTATCCACATCCTTCTTGTAGTGTGGGGCCCAAAACTGGACACAGTACTCCAGATGAGGCCTCACCAATGTCGAATAGAGGGGGACGATCACGTCCCTCGATCTGCTCGCTATGCCCCTACTTATACATCCCAAAATGCCATTGGCCTTCTTGGCAACAAGGGCACACTGCTGACTCATATCCAGCTTCTCGTCCACTGTCACCCCTAGGTCCTTTTCCGCAGAACTGCTGCCTAGCCATTCGGTCCCTAGTCTGTAGCTGTGCATTGGGTTCTTCCGTCCTAAGTGCAGGACCCTGCACTTATCCTTATTGAACCTCATCAGATTTCTTTTGGCCCAATCCTCCAATTTGTCTAGGTCCCTCTGTATCCTATCCCTGCCCTCCAGCGTATCTACCACTCCTCCCAGTTTAGTATCATCCGCAATTTTGCTGAGAGTGCAATCCACACCATCCTCCAGATCATTTATGAAGATATTGAACAAAACCGGCCCCAGGGGCACTCCACTTGACACCGGCTGCCAACTAGACATGGAGCCATTGATCACTATCCGTTGAGCCCGACAATCTAGCCAACTTTCTACCCACCTTATAGTGCATTCATCCAGCCCATACTTCTTTAACTTGCTGACAAGAATACTGTGGGAGACCGTGTCAAAAGCTTTGCTAAAGTCAAGAAACAATACATCCACTGCTTTCCCTTCATCCACAGAACCAGTAATCTCATCATAGAAGGCAATTAGATTACTCAGGCATGACCTTCCCTTGGTGAATCCATGCTGACTGTTCCTGATCACTTTCCTCTCATGTAAGTGCTTCAGGATTGATTCTTTGAGGACCTGCTCCATGATTTTTCCGGGGACTGAGGTGAGGCTGACTGGCCTGTAGTTCCCATGATCCTCCTTCTTCCCTTTTTTAAAGATTGGCACTACATTAGCCTTTTTCCAGTCATCTGGGACTCCCCCCGTTCGCCACGAGTTTTCAAAGATAAATGGCCAATGGCTCTGCAATCACAGCCACCAATTCCTTTAGCACTCTCGGATGCAACTCGTTCGGCCCCATGGACTTGTGCACATCCAGCTTTTCTAAATAGTCCCTAATCACCTCTTTCTCCACAGAGGGCTGGCCATCTATTCCCCATGTTGTGATGCCCAGCGCAGCAGTCTGGGAGCTGACCTTGTTAGTGAAGACAGAGGCAAAAAAAGCATCAGATACAGAGAGGCTAATTGATTTGCCAGAGATCACACAGGCAGCCTACGGAAGAACAGGGACTTGAATACAGATTTTGTGGATTATAGGCTAGCAGCTAAACCACTAATCCTCACTTTCTGGCTCAGCTGTGATGGTGGACGATGGGAGTCTTGTGTTACACTGTGGCATCTCAGGTGAACACAGATGAATGTTGACTTGACCCAAAACAAAATGTTTCTGATTTTATTGACAGAAAATCCACCAAAATCTATCTTTTACAATGGAAAATTATAATTTCAACAAAATCCTATTTTCTGATGGTAAACTATTTTGTTCAAACTTTTCAACTCTCTATTGGTGAAGTGCCTTATGCAGTATAAAATATTTATACTTGAGTAGTACCTCCTCAGAGTTGATAATAAATAATAATAATTTGTTAATAACTTATTTCAGGGAATTTGAATATGCTACATTAGATGGCATTTTTCCATAAGCTCGGGTGAATGTTCCTCTTCCTTCTGTATAGGCAATTCTTAAAGGAACTTCTAGCCCATTATTTTATATGTGCCTCTGTCATCTCTCTTCTTAATCTTCTCTTCTCTAAATAGGCCTTGTATTCTTACTTTTTTTTACTCTTTTGTCATACAGAAGTCCCCCTATGCTTCTTGATATTTTTTCTATATTGTATTTTTGCTTCTGAAAAATGGAGATTAAATATTTTGGGTCAAATTCTGCTTTCAGTAACACTAGTTAAAGTCCATTGATGCCAGTGGACTTACAGCAGTGTAAGCGAGACCAGAGCTTGGCTCTTGCTCTTTAAAGATAAATAATAAATCCTCATTGTTGCCAGATAACAGTTCACTAAAGAGGTATAGAGAAAGGACTGCTAATTTGCACTAACAACAAAAATGTCAGTGCTTAAGCACTGTAATGTATTTCCTAAGCGGTTGATCCTGAGCTCTAATGCATTTATCAATATCACCATAAAAGTGGAATGATTGGTATATCTGAGGGACACAGACATCTTCATGCTAAACGTTAGCTCATACTGTACTAGACTCTAGTTATGCATCCGATGAAGTGAGCTGTAGCTCACGAAAGCTTATGCTCAAATAAATTTGTTAGTCTCTAAGGTGCCACAAGTATTCCTTTTCTTTTTGTAGACTCTAGTTAGTAGACTAAATGTAGACATTGTACACGGATTTTATCAGCATCTGTGCTTGAATGATGGCCTGCACATGTACATGACTACGGCCCCCACTGTGGTTTTTCCAACTCCAAAATGATTTTCCACTGACTAGTAGCAATCAAGCATTGTAAGCTTCCAGAGTGCAATCACCACTTGCTTCTCAACTGTCAGTGAAATTCTCACTCGGCTGTCCCTGTGCTGGGATGAACCTGGCACACAGATCCAGGAACGTGAGCTTTCGCATCCAAAAGTTCTGCAGCTCCTGCTCATTGTCCCAGACTTACATTACAGTGTGATCCCAACAGTCAGTGCCTCTTTCTCAGGTCCGGAAACAGTACTCAGCTTTTTGCAGTTGCTCTGTGACCTCCACCAGCCACCTTTCATTTGGTTTCACTGCTTTCCTTAGGAATCTGTCCTCAAAGAACTCATCATGTCCCCTGATGTTGCAGTTCTTCTTGTAGTTCTTCAAATAGCGGAGGATTGTGCATTCTCTGTTTGCAACATTTGTAACAATAGTGCAGCGCTGTACAGGCTCCATGCTTCTGTCACAGATGGCAGACAGCAAAAGTGCCACACAGGTTTGTGGTATTTTTAAAAAGGTATGAAAATTACGGGATATGGATGGCATTATGTGATGGAGAAAATTGCATGATGCTCTCAGGTACTCTTGCGCAACTAATTTCTGCCTCACTGTGCATTGCTAAAATTTCCCAAAATACAGTGTGCAGGATAATGATGAGTGGTACACTGGGATACCTACACATGGTGCATCACACTGTGCATTGACTCATGCACCTCTAGCATGAAAGAAGCTGGTGAATTCTTCAGACTCAGTTGAGAGCTCTTAGTGGAAAATACTTTCTGAATCCTCCCTCCTTGACTGAGTGAGCTCAGGATTGTATGATATTGTAAATACAGGGCTGCATGAGGTTGTATAGGGGGTGGGGATACCATGGTAAAATAAACCAAGAGACAGCTGATCGAAGGAAGATCTCAGAGTTTTTTATTCTTTGAAAATAGGAAGGAGCATGACCCTACCTGCCAAAGGTGGTGTTTGTGGACCCCATTCTTAGGTACCTGTCTCAGCCTTGGCACCTATACCAGACTTTGTGGATCCCATTGTTGTTCCAGTGATTCTTCTAGGTGATTAAAGGTTATGTATTGCAATTCTTAATCCCTTTGTCTAGGACTAGCTGATCGGTTTCTCTCTCCATTGGGTATTTGTAAAACATAGCAGAAACAAAGTTTGGATACAATGGTTTCTGCCCTGAAACATGTTTTGGTTGGCAAGATGCCATACTTTAAAAACAGAAACATCTATTTTCTGAACTGTGTATGTATGTGATGTGAGACTGATGCAAATTTTTAACAGTGAAGGTAACTAAGCATCAAAACAACTTACCAAGGGCTGTGATGGATTCTCCATCACTAGAAATTTTAAAATCAAGACTGGATATTTTTCTAAAAGATGCTCTGGCTCAAACAAATGAAGTTAGGGAATTCCTATGCCCTTGTTACGCAGGAGGTCAGAATATATGAATATACTCATCCCTTTAGGCCTTTCAATCTATTAAGCTAAAGATAGGATCGAACAAAATTGCCATCAAGTCATATTTTTTTAGATCCAAAAGTAAAGGCTTCTGCAACTAGAGTTACTGTGGATCTGCACAAAAATCCAAATAAAAAGTATCCAGTTAACAGCCCTGTTTCCCCCTGAATACAAGGATCTGCCTTCAGCCCTTTCTCAGGCTCAACAGTCCAGTTTCCATTCAGTGACAGGATTTCTGTACCTCTCGAAGTAGCACCATAAGGGCACAGTACTCCCCTCCATGCCTGACTAAAGACCCTGGTAAGTGAAGCAACTGTCCACTCTGGTTTTACATTCACTCCCCTTAGCACTGGGGCTACTTCCTACATGACCCCGTTTACCTCTTAAAAACTTTACCCTGACTCCTCCACTGTCAGTTCCCAAGGAAGGCCTGCTCAGGCTCATTCTCCAGTTTCCACATCAAGGGAACCACTCCTGAGTATTCTGGAGTCTTGCCAGCCAGTTACTATCCTCCCAGCTCTTCCCATTGGCTTCCTTTAGCTGGACCCACACCCCAACTTTTTCTCATTCTACTTGCCAGAAAGTCTCTCAGCCTGTTGTTCCTCCTGTCAGCTCCCCTACTGTGTCAAAGATATTTGATAGTAGGTGCAGCTTCTGGGCTGCTGTCTTGTGATCCTTGGTCTCATCATTCAGTTGCAAGTCAGAGCTGGAGCCTAAGCCTTGAGGTTTGGCACTTTAACTTTATTTTACCACTTTTTTTTCTTTTTTTGCAAGAAGCTCTTTTACCTTGTGGATTTTAAGATTATTTCTGAATTGAACTAGAGTACAGTTCAGTAACAATTTCCCTCTATATAAAGCATTGTCATGCTAAAATATGTTTTCCATATGAGCTAGTATAATTGATTGAGATCTGCACAGCTCTGATAATAGTGTCTGATCCTACCTTGCAAACATATCTGCTTAACCTTACTGCTGCGGGTAGTACTATTGAAGTCAACAGGACTACTTGCAGTAGTAAAGTTAAGCACATGCATAAACATTTGCAACATCAGGGCTTTTGTTAGTTAACTACTACTTCAGTTGGGGCAAAAACCATTGTTTTTTCTGGGCCCGCAAAATAATGCTAATTGTTTAATTCTTTTAACATCTCAGGGAATATTTTTTAAAAATTCAAGATGTAAAATTAATACTAATAATACTTGGCATTTATGTAGTCCAACTCGTGCCCTGCCTTAGGGCAGTTTTTATGCTGTCTTTAAGGCTTGTGAATTCAGCCATTTGGGGATTGACCTGTGATGGGGGAAATTATACTATTTTACACCCACTTTGCACAGCTGTAAATGACTCCAGAGAGTGTCAGGCAGTGGAGATTCTGCCCATGAACAGGTTAGAACAATGACATAGAATTAGGAAACTTTGGATTCCTACAGACTTTTCTCTCTTCTTGCTGGAGGAGTATTGATATTGTTTTGGAGGGTACTTTATGAACAAAACTTGTTTTGAGCTATAGTATTATGCTAAGATAGAATGGATCATTCAGAATACAGTATATCCTTATGGCACTTTCTATTTGTAGGTGAAACATAGGACTACATTGATTATTATGCAGGATATTAAACTCCATGTGGTACAGTTTCAAATTAGTACATGTGCTGTTTCTTTCAGTGTATTGAACTTCTACTTCCATATGAAAGTTTTCCTTTCAAATATAAGAACATAGCACTACTTCTGGAGGTACAAGATCCAGCTCTAGGTCACAGGAGAATAAAAGGAAAATGGGTCAGCAGCAGAGTTGAAAATACCTAATTCTCTGCTGTAACAGATCTACTGATTTCACAAGAATTTGGTTTAGTTTTCCCTTCAGGAAACAGTAAGATTTTGTTACTAACTTCTGAAAAGTTTCCAATCACCAGGACATGAGAGTTTTATTCTGCCCTATAACTTGTATAGATCTGATCCAGATTTTTTTGAATAGTGTGCTGCAGTTAGGGCTTTTACCTCCTATTGTCCAATTTAACCATGCAGGCTTTGGGGATATCATTTTGCAGACACCGTTTACAGATTCCATAAATAAATAAATAAAAACTTACTGATTTACAAACTACATTTATATAAGGCCCCAGTTCAACAGAGCAGTTAAGCATGTGCTCAATTGTTTTGTTGAATAAGGGCCTAAATCTATAAGGTGAAATCCTGGCCTCATTAAAGTAAATGGGAGTTTTGCCATTGATTTCAGTAGAGTGAGAATTTCACTCATAAACCTTTGACCCTGAAGTTTTGAGGATTTTGAGTGAGAATGACTTAAGACTGTTCTCTAACTCAATGGACTTTCTGCCTGCATCTGACTTCACTCCATGTCATCTAAAATGCTGGTGCTATAAAACCACCCTCCTGTCCTGCCACTTAAAATTACTCCCTTCTTAAAATTCTTTCACTGGCTCTTCCTCACCTTTAACATTAAATTTAAACTTCTCATCTTCTCTTGCAAGATCTTGCACAGCTCCCATCCTGTTTATTATCTCTGCCCTCATTTCTTTCTTCTCCTTTTGCTCCTTCCAGGTTTTCTTCCCATCTGCCCCTCTGTGTTCTTTTTCAGTTCTCTCCTATATGGCTTCTTCCACACAGCCGGCATGCTTGAAACAGTTAGTCTCCCTCTTTTGTACCAAAACACCTCTTCTCAAATCACACATTTTCCATAAAGTTTATCAAAAATGTCATCTGTAAGATTACTTCATCTCAAACTCATAATGGCACCTGATGTGAGAAATGTTTTTTTCTTTTGTTTCTGTACTGGATTGTGAAAACGTTAGGGAAAGGAATGTGTTTTATTTGTGTGAATAGCATGGAGCACACTGTCAGTGCTAATAAATTCTAATGTGTGAGAAAGTTGCTTATATTAGAAACTTTGAAAACATGCTTTGCAAGAAAATGCATCAGAAGTTAAGCTGAAACACCACCACCCCCCACCGAAGGTAAAACAAGCTTAAGTGGAAGAGAAAAGAGACTATGGAATGTGCATGTAAAATACTAAGAAACAATGTAATGAAAGAGATTAGCAAATGTGATTTTAAATTAATAATCAGAGAACTGCTGTTGCAGACTAGATTAACTCCAATGCTTCAGTGAAAATTTAATGTAAGGCACTTTTGTAATTTAAGGGATCCTTACCAAGGTGCCCCATTTTACAAGACCAGTACAGCTCCTAAAAGAATACAAATTAGTGAACTGGATTAGTGATGAGGAAAATGGGAGATTCTCCTTTTATGCATAGTGTATTTGAAGTAGTGTCTCATCTAGCTTTTTAAGTTAACTTTACAGGAAAAATATAAATTAACTATATTGTTTGTTTCCTCCAGTTCCACTTTCTGCTACATAGAATTGAGTTTAGCTGAAGATTCAAGACTGAATCTTCCATGAAATCAAACAGCACTCTGAGTTATTAAGGGTATATTTGCACTGCACAGTTAGCCTAGTTTGAGTAACTCAATTTAACTTGAGAGGAGTGAAATCAGCCACCCTGCAATATAACACTTGAGCTGCTGTCCCCACATTGGCACGGTGCTCGCTTTTGGGGGCACAGTCCATGGTTCTTTGCAATGCAATAAGCTGCTCTATGAATTATTTCCTAGTGAATTGTGGTAAAACTTGTCTGTCCTTTCTGGGCACTGGTGGAATTGATGGATGGCGTGGGTGGACTAGCAGCATTTGAGTTGAGCTAACTTGTAGTCATGTTATCAGCTGATCAGTTGTGCTAACTCCTTGTTAGCCTATACCCCCTGATGGGCCAGCCAACTTGAGTCAAAAGCACCACGGCACTTGTTAAGGGCTTTTGTGCATGGATGGAACTCAAATTAGGGGCAACAGTTGAGTTATAACTTGAATTCACTTTGCAGGGAAGACAGGCTCTTAGTGATGAACCTTGCCTGGTGAAGTTAGTAGAAGGTGGTAATAAGAAAAAAAAAGTCAATAAAAGGTTATAGTTATTGTATTTGACATTTTTCTTAAATAAATCTGAAAATGGTGTGTGGAGGGAGCTAGTTATTAAATTAGAAATTTGAGGTTGTCAGTTTGAATAAGCTATTGTGGGAGAGAGAACTCTATTACCAGAATATAATGCCATGACAGCTTTATAAGGCCCTTTCCAATCAGTACATAGCCTTTTGTGGTGTGCAAGTCACAAAAGATGTTTTATGGCCCTTGTATGCTCAGCTGAACAGAGCAAAAGTAATTCCCACTGTTAACAGCTGAGAGTTGTGAAGATGCTCAGATAGTAGAGAATGCTGTGCCATCTGCCTCCCCATCTCTCGTTGAGACCATTCAGTTCGCAGGAGCTTCTAAAAGCAGTGTAGTATCCCCTTGCTAGTGCTAGCAAGAAGCAAAACTGTAGTTCAGTGACATGAACCTTTCAATCAGCATCACTTAATGGGGAGAGTCTCCAACTCAAAACCCTCCTCCTGTGAGAGTGCTTTCCAGCTGAGCATAGCTTCTTCCTTTCTCCCCCAATCAATATTTGAGTTGAGGAAGGAAATCTTCCATCTGATAGGTCCATTTCACAAATCCGATGGGTCATAGTCAAAGAGAGAGCTATTCTGGAGTACACAATTACTAATTCAACTGAGTAGGGCTTCTCACAGTCCAGTTCTAAATGAAATCCAAAGGGCCTTTGTACAGTCCAAAAGTCAAATAACTCTTAATGAGCTTCTTCCAGTCCCGATTTATAAATAAACTGAAAGGAAAAACTATATGCAAACAAAAATTCCTCACTTCTTCCAGAAACTCCTGAGATAAACTTTCTTCAGTCAGGGTTTTTCCCCTAGGACAAGTTATGACATGCTGCTAGGCTCTTTAGCACACACCTGTCTTATATTTCCCTTTGGAGTACATTAACTCACTCCTGTTAACCACATACATTTCTCCCTCCTGGCTGGGCTCCCTGGCAATACCTGCACTGAAGGCAAGGAAGCAGCTGTAGTAATTTCTCTGCTCATGCAGAGAGGGTTAACCCTATTTTTGCCAACAATGGGACAGAATGATACATCCTGTCACAGCTTTTCATTTTCTTACTGCTTTGCTCTATAAAGCAACTATTTGTCAAAGGGATTTTGTCCTGACCTTGCAATTTTTTTTTTTCTGGCAGTCTGACCTCTATGAGCCAGGGAAAATCTCAAACCTGCTCCTGAAAGGTTATTAAGGATGGGATGGGGTAGGGTGATAGGCAGGCTGAAGATTAAGGTCGTTTCAGCAGTAATATAACTGGTGGGGTAAGTTCCAATAAGGAATGTAAGTAGTGTAGCTTGCATCAATTTATCATGCATTTGCTGTGCAAAACAAATGTAATTCACAGCAATGCGATATTCTGTTGGGATGAAATTCAGGTGTAGCATAAATGAATGAATCTCCCACTGAAATTAATGGTAGTTGAACATATTTATAAAAGGGATGAATTTGGCCCAGGGAATATTGGGGATGGCATGGGTGTAAATTAATGTGTTTGTGGTGGAGTGCTGCTTTATCTTACACTCATCTTTAGTTGTTTTTCCTGCTGTACACCCCAATTCAGCTGCTGAACTGGGGCCATGAGCCCTACCAGACAGAAGTCCCATTTAAGTGGAAAGGGAAAATCAGGAGGAGTTTTGCATGAATAGGGAGTGCAGGATCTGGCTTAGAGGTCCCCTTTCTAGCACATTAGCAGGACATTGTGGAGAAACTTAACAAATGCTGTCCATGCTGTACCTGTTTTCTGAATAGAGCGTTGGAGTGGATCTTAGTTACGTTGGTGTAAATCTGAAATAACTCTAAAACAATGAAGATGGTTGAGATTTACAGCAGTGTAAATGAGATCATAATCTGTCTGCAGGTCTGTCAAACTGGCAGGGAACAGACTCACAACTGTTAAATCTCAGATTTAGTTTTTTTTGTGTGTGTGTAACCTTATCTCTAACTAAGTAAGTTTTTGAAGACTTACATGGGATTTTGAAAATTTGCCTTACAAAAAAGATAAAGATGGAGCAGCGACTTAAACAAGCCCCTCAGAAAAGTACACCTTTATCTTAAGGCTCTTTAACACACTACTAGACCAGGTATAGCACACTCTTGTATTATGGCTTCTTCAGCAGATTATCCAATCAACTTGCATTCAGTGGTGTTTAGCTAAAGTGGAAGCTTATAGAACAGTTTATAAAGTTTGAGAAAGCATTTACTTTTTAGGGCAGTTTCTGGCAACAAACTATTTAATTCCTAATAGATTGCTTTTACAACCACAGCCCAGCTGAGATCTGTCACAACTCTAAATCAATTGAACGTTTTCTCCTATGAGAATAAAATGCCTGTAAATAAAAACAGCCAATTCTTTTTCTTTAGAGACCTGGTTCTCTATTTAGAAATAATTCCAAAAGAAAACCTACATTTTTAAAGGGGGGAAAATCTATATTTCAGGATCAGACCCTTAATAATCTGATAATTCTTTGCCTGGAGCTTGATCCTGCTTGAAATCAATGGCAGCCTTACCAATGCTTATTAGTGAAGGCAAGATCAAAGTAGTGTGTCTTGCACTTGGAGCAGAAAGAAATGAGGTTTGTGATGGTCCTTTAGTTCCTGTGGAAATTCATTCCACGCACTCGGGCCAGCCCCGAAGGAAGCTTTGCCTCCTCCACAGATTAACTTTACCCTAATTATAAAGAGTTCCATCATGCCAGAGGAGCAGAGTTGTTGGCCTCAGTCTTCATCCTGGAACTTTAGGCCCTCTTTTAGATATCTTGGGCCAAGGCTACTTTGGCTTTCAGAACTTTGAAGATAAGGACCAAAACCTTAAATTTAACTCTACCAAGGAGAACTTTTTAACTAGTATCCAGTCTATTTCATACTATTGACTCGTTACAACCAATTGAGTTGTAGCATGCAAATTATTGTAGGGGAAGGATGAGGAGTGGTTGAGTTACCTTTGTCACAGTGGCCCCATTGAAAGTATTAGGTTGCAAATGTAGCTTATCCACAAAAATTCAATGAGTTTTAACTAGACAGAAGTCTGGAAACTGACAGAGTAATCTTCTTCATCTTCCGAGAACCCCATGAGGAATTGTCCTCTTTGAAAAGAGCCATGGCTTCACTGCCACTGGGAACAATGGGAAGCAAAACTACCTTCAAGGAAGATGGCGGTTCCCTAGACTCCCAGTAGGTGAAGAAGAGCACTGTAAAGGCTGGCTGAATGGAGTCAGTGGCCATCTTTTTGACAGAAAGCCTTTGATCTCAGTCCCATTCAGAACAAAGAAAGATGGCAGACATTCTGAAAGAGGGCAGTTCTTCATGGAATTCTCTGAAGATTATTCACCAGCCTCTGCAGAAGGAAAAACTATCAAGAATGACTGCAAAAAATTACCATTAATCAGTTTTAAAAACCCTTCAAATATAGCCTACGCACAAGATTTCAATGAATTTTAATTATAATTCAAAAATCACTAGGGACAAAAAAGGTTCTAAATCAGGGTGCTAAATTTCTTATGAAGCCCATTTTAAAATAAATTAAAACTCAAATTAATTGGCAAACTCACTGGTAAATCCTCAGAAAATTCCATCTATACTCAGTGACTGCTGTAATGCTAGGGAGGAGACACTATTTTTCATACATATCAAAGAAATGGAATCCTTGATTTAAGTGCAGAAACTCAACTCAATCTTTACTGCGGTATAATAGGTCCCACATGATCTTCCTTTAGTCGAGAAAGATTAAAATATATTAGAAATTGAGATAAATAGGACTTTTTGTTGTACATTTACTGCAAATCAGTGGAGAAACATTGAGCTTGGGGTAAAATGATAATCATTGCCAGAAAAGGTTTCTGAGGATAGTGGTGTATTTATTCCAAATTAATATGTTTACATAAGCAAAGAAAAATTCCAATGATTCTTCACACCATGTGGGGGAGATTTTATATTTTTACACACACACACACACACACCCTAGTATGAAATAAGTCTTAATCTCTCCATGCCAAACAAAAAAATAGGTTTTATGTATTAAGAAAAGCAATAAAAAGACGAATGACTCTTCTAGAGAGAGTATAGTTTGTTTACTGCACAGAGCAAAGTGCATTTTGGAAAATGATACAGTATGATTTCAAATGTTAGTGGGATAGTAGGACTACTGTGCATTTTGCAATGTATCAGAATAACCATATATGTTGAATTTTGAAGTTCATCTTGAGGCTAGCTTTCATTGATATAATGTAAGTTGCCTCCTCATATAATGATCTAACTGTGGTTCCAGAAGTGAAAAGATTATGCTATGGAGACTTACTTGATATGATTTACTACTGTATTTACTTTATTTCCCTCCTACCTCTCCCTACACCAATAGACTTTCATTAATTTAATTTTTCTCTGTTGGGAACTTGCCATATCACTAGAGATTGAGTAATATTCTTCTACTGAGTTCTCTTCAATGATAGCAAACATAGGCTTAAATAATAACTGTATAGTTTTTGTTTAGAATTACAGGCTGACATTTTCAAAGCTGCCTAAGGAATTTGGATTCCTCAGCATCAAAATCCATTGGCCAATTTGGAGAATCTTAGTCATAGTGTCATATTAGAGGTGATATAGTAATGATCAAAGAGGTCTTCAGTATCCAATCACACAGCCTCTGCAATTCTTTATAATATTTAACTCAACTGCAAATATTGAGGAGGATTTAAAGATGGTTAACTCATATCAGACTTTCCCAACAGTATTATGCAAAGTACTGTGGTACAGTAAATTACTCCCTGGGCAACCGTTTGAAAATGGGTCTGTATGAGGAATAAGTCAATGCAGAATTTGCTTCTATATCTTAAGTCAAGGGATTTTCTGAAGCACTCATTTAATTGATATTAAAATCTGACAGCATAATTAGTATTATTTCTCCATAACGTTTTCATGTGGAACTTGTATTACATTTTAGAAAAAAATACATGAAAGCATTAACAAATCCTGAATGACACTTAAACTGCATTGTAATATCTTAACAAATAGTCCTTAAACCTCTGTAACCAACCCCCTCAAAAATGTTTCTCTAAAAAGTAAACAGTCATGATCTAACACTAAAATGGGAGGAGAATTTTATAAGAAAAGCTGGCTATTAATGTCTAGGCATAATCAAGAAAGATTAAAATATATTAGGAAATAGGACTTAATTTGTCTGAACTCAGTGCAAGCATACATTTACTGAAAAAACAGTGGAGATGTATTAAGCTTGAGGTAAAATCATAATCATAATCATCCTATGAACGGGTTACATTTGGGGCTGTATGTTTTTTGGAATGGCAAAGTTATCGGGCTTCTATGCAGGCTAGCAATCTGGTAGTGAAGTTACAAAACTTTATACATACTTTTTTATTAAAATTTCCATATTTTTAATAGAATGAGTTATTTCAATATTTCATAGACTGTAATAGGAAACCCTGGAAAGTTGTTTTACATGATTCTTAAATGATGAATGATGTAAAAGGTAAAGCCTGTTTGGCTGGCACGTGAAAGCAGTCATTGAAATTCACGATTACTCCTTATATCTTACGCCCTATGATTCACAGACCCTGACGGATTTTTCTCTTTGCGGCTAACTCTTTGATTCAGAAGGTGTTGGCCTGTGAATTTTACATGTCCAAACGTCTACTCAATCTTTCTACATTTGCTCTGTCTTTATTTTTTGTAGCGATCCAGAATTAAATTAAGCATTAGGGTTCAAGTTTTTTCCCATTCCAAATGTAATGTCTTCATAGTCCAGAAATTATAGATTATTTTGAGTTTAATAACTTTTCTTACTTTTATCATCCCCCAAACAGCGATGTAAGGTTGCTTTTCTTCCATTTGTGCTCCAGAAAGACTTCTCAGTGGGAAGTACATAAGGTATAGCGCCTCCTTTCTGTTTAAAATACAGCTTTTTATCACATCACATTTTTATCAGAGTTTTCTGACTGTTTGAATATTTTTCTAGTTTCACAGATTACTTATTTAAGGCTTTTTTGGTGGCAATACAAAGAAGAGGAAAATTGAAGCGTTCCTTTCCGGGAGATGGAAGATGTCAGATATCTGCGACATAGGTTTGCAGTCTTGTGATTTCTTTTAGGTGCAGGGCTGCTCCTGGATGCGCAGGTAGCAGTTCTGGCCAAGAGCATGTTTTTCCATCTGCCTCTGGTGAGAAAAGCACTACTACCACTTCTTTCTGATCTGGACCTTCCCATCATTATCCTGGGATTTATCAGCATGAGATTGTCTCGCTTCATGAACAGCATATTCGTTATCCAATGACACAGTTTAGAAATTGAAGCTACTGAAGAACATGGTTGCTGAAAATTCTCAATTTCCATTAAAGCCAGCATTTTACAAGCTTGAACCTCCAAAGAAAAGTCATGGCATGACAGAGTCACAGCATGAGACAGAGATAGGCACACCTTGGTTCTGTCCTAGCTGGCTTTGATACTATCACTTTTTTTACTTTGGTCAAATCACTTAACTCTTCTAGGACTGATTATGCACTGCCTTGCACCTTTTGTAAGCCATCCATACTTGTGCAAAGTGAATATAAAATGGTACCAAATCAAAATTTTCTATTCACTTACATAGGTGATAATATTTCACTTTGCATAATGGAAAGAACTATACAAAGTTCAAAGCAATGGAGAATCACGACTTTTCTCTCTGTTGCATCAGCAAAATGAGGATAAAAATATTTAGAAACACTTTGGAGGAGCGTTGAGGATTAACCAAATTAGCATTTCTTGAGTGTTTTAAAATGAAAGGCAATATAAAAGTACTAAATAATTAGCATCACACCAAACTCAACTCACTGACTGGTTTTTCAGGTTTTGAAAGAGTTACTTGTCAGCATTCGACTTCGGCATTCTTCTGAGAAGCACGTACACATTCTTTCACAGAAGATAAATAGGAGAAGGGAAAGTGCAAATTTAAAGACCCTGGACAAAATTCTGTTCTCAGTTATGCCAGTATAAAGCCTGAGTAACTATTGTCTTATACCAAGGATGAATCTAGATACTAATATTTATTTGCAAAAAGAAAAGGAGTACTTGTGGCACCTTAGAGACTAACCAATTTATTAGAGCATAAGCTTTCGTGAGCTACAGCTCACTTCATCAGATGCATATCGTGGAAACTGCAGCAGACTTTATATATACACAGAGAATATGAAACAATACCTCCTCCCACCCCACTGTCCTGCTGGTAATAGCTTATCTAAAGTGATCATCAGGTGGGCCATTTGATGATCACTTTAGATAAGCTATTACCAGCAGGACAGTGGGGTGGGAGGAGGTATTGTTTCATATTCTCTGTGTATATATAAAGTCTGCTGCAGTTTCCACGATATGCATCTGATGAAGTGAGCTGTAGCTCACGAAAGCTTATGCTCTAATAAATTGGTTAGTCTCTAAGGTGCCACAAGTACTCCTTTTCTTTTTGCGAATACAGACTAACACGGCTGTTACTCTGAAACCTAATATTTATTTCTGATTCTTTTGCTCCTATGCCTCTAAATCCATTAGTACAGATCATATCTACCAGAAGAGATATTTATTCAATAAGTGATTGATCCTGCTTCCATTAAACTCAGTGGCGAAACTCCCATCCATTTTTATGGTGGTGTTGTAGTACTGTGGTTTGCAATAGAATCTTTTCTGTAGAGCTGGGGTGGGGGGACTTGTTTTCCTGTGAAAATTTTTGAGAATTCAAAAATTCTCCATTCCACATTAGGACAAACTTGAGACCTTTTGGAGTGTGTGTATGTTTTTTTTTTTAAAAGAAAAGAGAGCCTTTTCCCCATGATCGCCAATAGCAGGGTAATTAGGGCATTTATGTGGGATGTAGGAGATACAGGTTCACTCCTGTTCTGCCTCACTCAGATCAGAGACTTTCACTTGGGCCTCCCACATAAGTGCCCTAACCACTGGGCTATAGAGTCAGTCAGTCTCTTCTGGCCCAGTGAATATTTATTTAGACAAAGTGGAACAGCTTCAGCAGGAGACACTGACAGAGAGAAACTGACAGACCACTGTTTTAGCAATTTTTTTCTATGTGTTTCCAGATTATATGCAGTGTAAAATATTAGTAACAATCTGAATTAACAAACACGTGTTACACACCTAATACTTTTGTCTCCTTTTAGTATTTATGAACAACACGATAGGTGTATTCCCTTATATACTAGGAGATAGACATCTATATACTTTTGTGGATCTGAGTCCCAGTTTTAAGAACCACAGAATCCCTGATCAACTTTTGTTTAAACCTGAAGACACCTAAACTTATGTAGCGGCTACACTTTTGCTGTAAAATCCCTTGGGTATGTGCATTTAGATACATGGGATTATTGTTTAACCATGCAGTCCAGATCCTCAGATGTTGTAAAGCAGCATAAATCCATTGACTTCACTGGAGCTATGCCAATATATACCAACAGAAGATATGGCTCATCAGGTTGTAGATACATACCTCCTGGTAACCAGTAAATATTAATATTCCTATAAAATTTAGCACTGATCATTTTGAAAAGGGTTTGTATTTCCTCAAAAATACCCAGAGCTGGGTTTATGTGCAATCCATATGCTGAAATTTGTTTGCACAAAACAGTCCTCAAATAATTAGGAATGGTGAACAAATTAGTAAAAATCAGAAACTTATTCACAAACAATTTGCAAACAGAAAACAAAACCAAACATTGCAAATTGTTTTTTTTTAATAGTTCAACTAGTTCTATTTTGTAGGCGTCTGCCCCATCTGGGCACCCTCTCTCTTTTTGTATGACTAGTGTGGAGTTACTTAAACAGATGCTGTTTATCCAGATAGCTAATTTGACATCTGTCAGTAACTGAGGCCCATAACGTGGTGCTTTTCTCCCACATATTTCTATTTTGTTCTTCATACCCATGATTTTTTGTTTCCAGTAGGCCATAATTACTATCGGAGATCAGAGAGTTTTCTTGTTTCTGTATAGATTCCTAAATAAACTGTGCATTGCTATTAAATCAATTACTGACCAGGTAGAATTTGAGTCTTTTTGAGGGCATGGCTAATTATCAAATACTAACTGATACTTATGAGCAGCAAGTAGTACTCTTCATCCAGATAAACTTTATAAGCATTAGCCTGATTCTCTGCTGCCATGCATGTTATGTATTGGTCATTTATGCTGCATGACATTTATGTCAATGCTACTGCCATAAAGCCCTCTCTATATTAAGGATTTTCATACCATTTAATGACATCAGTGTAGTCACATTTGTTCAAACCCATAATGCAGGCATGCTGCACTGGCACAAAGTGGGATTTATACCAGAGCAGCTTAATCTGATAATTTACCAAAGTAGACTGGATTGATGTAAAACCCACATTATACTGGTGCAGCACTTCTATATTAGGGATATGAATTTGGGCCAACAGAGTGGAGAATTTTGATCAACTAGAGGTTCATACCCACTTTGGCCCAGTATAAATGACTACAGTAGACACAAGGCTGTGGAGAATCAGACCTGCAGCTCCTATCCTGAAGATAGAGATTAACAAAGATGAACAGTAAACATAGGACCAGATACTCAGCTGGTATAAATCTATACTGCACCATTGAAGTCAGTGTTTGGAGAATTATGTATGCAAGAGTCTAGCCCTCATGTTTGTGGAGAAAAGCTTGAAAATGTGAAGTGGGTGCACCCAAAGGCACAGAAACCAAAAGACAAACTGAACCCTATTTTTTGTTATTTTGGGGGGCTTGACATGATTTTTAATGCCTTAGGCTGGTGATACTGGACATAGTTTACAAATAGTGTAGTATCTATCTGATAGTGGTTTGCTGAAATAAAATTGGCATTCTCTAAAACCTTGCATACATCAGTCTTTAATGATATTTCTTTCTGAAGCCTATTGAGACTTAAAACTGAATTCTCTTGCAAGCCATATATAGTACAATAATTCTAGTGTATCTTATTACTGTCTCAGGTATGGTGCCAAAGTTTTCCCACTTTATGCAAGGAAATGCTAGGTTTTGATTTATGCCTTATGTTCCTCTTAGGTCTGGGTAAGATCCTTGGCACTGGTAATTAATAGGATAAAACTGATCCTTTCGTTCTCTTGTGGACAGTATAAACTATAGTAAATCTCAGAGCTTGCAGAAGCTGGCAGGTCTGGCTTCTGTAACTGCCTGACCTGTTCAACCCAAAATCAACACAAATGTGTCAGATATATTTGTCCCTAGGTCATCGGTGCAAGTCTGTAATAGCCAAGTGGGATGGAAATTCTGTTTAAAGTATATGATCACTGTCTGTGGTCAAAGTTATTTCTAGTGAGGTATAACACCTTGGTGCTTATGGCTGCCCAGTAAAACTTAGTGAGCTGGCAGATGGTGCTCTTCCTTGGCTAAAAAGATTGCTTCTGTAACCCTTCTGCCTGTCAGAGTTGGCAGCAACAAGGGCCGGGTTCAGTATCTAAGGGTTCCATTCCAATAACACAATGCAAAACTGGCTCGAGCCCCGACCCAGTGACCTGGGACAAATATATACCACCCCTGCTTGGCACCTCCAAGAGGCAATACTTCCCCTCTCGTAAGCACATAGTCTGAGTGTAACAAAAAGCCTTTTAATAACAGAGAGAAACAATGTGGCATTATTTTCAGGAAACACCACCAACAGGATTCATAACACAACCCTGAGCAAAAAACCCACCCCAAGCAAATTGGGGCATGTCCTTTCCCTTTAGTTCTTGAGTCCAGCAACTCAAAATCACCCAAAGTCCCAAAAGTCCAATAACCCAAAAGTCTCTGTCCCTGATCAGGGCAGCCCCAGAGTTCGAAAGTTTACCTGCAGAGTTTTACCTCCCAATCTGGATGGAGATTGGGGGGCGTTTAAGGGGCACCAAAGCTGATGGCCCCACCTCTCCATGGGGCTCTGCTCTGCCAGCCACCCCATGGGCTGCTCTAGGCATCGAACAAACTGCTCTGCTCTACCAGCTGCTCCGCTCGCCATCCCACAAACCGCTCTACAATATATCTTCAGGCTCCCTCACTTCTTAACACAACACTCAGTGATTTCAGCTCTTAGTAAGTTTAGCTCTTTTGTGATTTCAGCTTGTAGTAGGGGAGCCTCAGTGCTGGTGTACCATTAGCCCAAAGTGAATTCAGCTCAGCAGCCTGTAACTAGACTCCTAATGGAATCAAAATTAGCTCTGATATACCACAGTGGAGAGAGGAGGAAGTGCAATTAGCATGTAAGGCCCTCATCAGGGACCCCTGCCACCAAATATTAATACCTATCCCCAGCCTCTCTCAATTCACAGAGTTTTGGAACCCATGTCTGTTGCCTAGCGAGTGCTACTTTTAGTTGATGGTGAGTCCCTCCATCATAACAAAAGGCCAAGTGCAGTTCCACTGTCCTTGATTCCCATAATCAGGGTAATGATTTATTCTTCCTGCCCCCAATAACAGAGACACTGGGGATCCCACAGCAGCCAAAGTGACCATTTGGGCAGCTATTGCCTCATTCTAGGTGGGATGGGTTTGCCTATGCAAATGAGATCAGCCCCTGAAGTTCTTTTCCACAACTTGCCACACCTCATCACCAGATGTCAGGGTGGAGCTCATCCTGACTCTGCTTACACTTCATTCTTTTCCAGACTGAAAATAAGCCAAGTAACTTTTATCCATGTTCAACACTGGTCCCAAGGCCCTGCATCATTACTACCAGTGAGTTCTGGTTATCCAGTACTTCTGTCCTACCTGATGATAGCAATTAGCCCTCTTTTTGGTAATACACCTGTGGCAGGGCAGGAGTAAACCCCTTTAATGCCCTGCCAAAATGCTTGCTGCAGCCTGCTGTCTGGCCAGAAGGCTGGGCTAGAGACACAGGTATTCAGCAGGGAGCCCAGCTGCAAGCCCTAATGAGGGCTGGCTCAGAGGAACATGCTGAGCTAAGTGCTGACAGCTGGGCTGTGGCATGACAGGACTATAAAAGCCCTGGGAAAACCTCAGTGGGGAGGCTAGCTTAGAAGGAGGCAGGAGGGTGGTATTGCTGTCCCCTTACTAAAGAAGGAAACCTCAAAAGCCGGGAGGGTCTGTGGGGCACTAGCTGTTGGGGGAACTGCACGAATGCTGTAAATAAAGACACTTGGGTGTTCCAGCAAAAGAAGGCATGGAAGATTCTCTATTTTACCTGCCTAAACACAGGGCGCAGGCTCAAGAGGGAGGAAGCCTGCAGAGACCCTATGATGACACCTTAATTGGTAGTGGCCAAATTAACTGAATGGTGTCAAGCAGAACTGCCTCTTCATATTTCACTTATTCTGATTCACTTGATATTGTCTGTGCTGCTGATTTGGAAGCTAATTGCTTTGTATGCTATTGGACAAGAGTGTGTAGAGCACAAACTGCATCTTAATACATTCAGAGGAGGTAAACCATATGTACTGTGGAGCTAAAGTGATGGAATTGGTGTTTCAGAGATCAATTGAACTTGCTGAAGAAAACTCCTACCAAAACAAGACATGGCTATAGAGAATACTCCCATACATTATCATTGTAACATGGGTTTAATTGTGATTAGCCCATGCAGTCACAAGATCTTGTGATTAACTAGCAATATCCTCTTATGCTGGGTGGAACATTATCACAGTGCCCTGGACCACCCTCCAGCAGCTGCTTGCTCAGAGCTTGACAATCTGGCAGCCACTGCAGTTCTGGACCCAGAGACTTGTACTGATGTACCAACATTGGATGAAATGAAGTGTGTCATCTGTAAACTGAAAAATGGGCATGTAGCCAGTGCTGATGGCATCCCTCCAGAGCTGCTAAAATGTGCTGTTGCCCCATAGCTGCATCACTTCTGGCCATCTTTTGTCTGGAAGCTTGCCAACCTCCTGGAAGGATGGTATTGTGATCTCATTTTATATGGGCAAGGGACCATGCGGTGCCTGTAAGAGCAACAGGCTGATTGTTTGCGCTGGCACGCTTGGAGCCTCTGCTACTTTGGAAGCGTTGCCCCCAACAGTCAGGCTTTATGAGGAACAGGTCCACATTAGATGCCATTTGGGCCCGCCATGGTGTTGGAGATACACCATGAGTTCAGGAAGCCCCTGTATGTAGCGTATGTCAATCTTAAGGCTGCATTTGATTCAGTTGACTGTGTCGCACTATGGAAGGCCTTAATGGCCATAGATGTCCCTAGCTCTCTGCTGGACTTGATTAGAGAGCTGCATAATGGAACCATTGTCCGTGTATGTCTGGGGAATGGGATGGCGGAACTATTTAAATCAGTATCTGATGTCAGGCCGGGCTGAGTCTTGGCCCATACGCTTTTTGGTCAGGCAGTGGATTTCATAATGCAGCATTCCATCAGGTCCATAGGCATTAAGATTGGTGATCTCTTGCTCTCAGATCTCGACTATGCCAATGACTTTGTTCTT
Organism: Lepidochelys kempii; assembly: GCF_965140285.1. Taxonomy (NCBI): domain Eukaryota; kingdom Metazoa; phylum Chordata; order Testudines; family Cheloniidae; genus Lepidochelys; species Lepidochelys kempii. The sequence continues at coordinate 81,875,687 of NC_136380.1, forward strand.
CTAGTACAGAGCCCCAACAGGTTTCATGAGGCACTCCAGCAAATGGAGGAGTAGTCAGCTAAGATTGGCCTCCATGTTTTGTGGTCAAAGACAAAGCTGCAAAATCTAGGACTAGGTCCACCTGCGACTCCTATCTCTTTGAATAATGAAGCTGTTGAAGCAGTTTCCAGTTTTTGCTATCTGGGCTCTATACTCACCAGTTTCTCCAACTCTCACATGGAGGTTCTCCATTGGATTGGCACTGCAGCATCTGCCATAGGTCATCTACAATGAATATGAAATCAACATAACCTCTGCATGACAACCCAGTTCAGGATCTATTCGAGCTGTATCCTCACCGTACTGTAGTATAGCTGTGAAACATGGACACTGTGCTGCTCAGACTCGGCAAAGCTGTAGGCTTTCCACACAATGCCAATGCTGTATACTGGGCATAAAGTGGAATGACTTCATCTGTAATGCAGATCTTTGTGGTTGCTTTAGTCTACAGACTACTAGGGCCATTGTCTGCAGACGGCGCCTTATGCTTTTCGGACACGTCATGAGAATGCCACAAGACATTCCAGCAAACGTCATTCTCTGGGTGGCTTATAACATCTGGGATAAAATTCCACCAACCAAGGGGTGGAGGTGGCCCAGAGGCAGACCCACTATTACATGGGTTCATCAAGTCTGTTCCAGTGTTGGACTCTCAGGCTGCCAAGCCCTTGCACCCGCACAGGAATAGACTAAATGGCGAACAATTGCTACGGCCGACTGTTCGGCTAAGCATTGAAGAGAATATTTTATACAGATAACATCAGAATACTCGATTAAAAAAAAACAGGTGGAATGTTTTGATCCTCAGTGCATCAAAACTGAGTGAAGACTGCATGATTTTGCCACCTGCATTTAACTAAATCAAATGGTTTGAAAGAATAATCAGGAAATTTCTACATGCATTGATTAAGAATACCATAATTATGTATTTTGAAGTGCTAATTCAGTGAGGAGAATATAGCTGATACTGATCTATCCATTTGTATCCCTTCCCTTCCTGTTCCCGATGGCTTTATTCTTTTACTCCCTATCTGTATATTTCTTATCCTGTTTTGTGATTTTATTTTTTTTATTTTATTTTTTTTTAGTCCCTTGCTTTTGCTCTCCATCTCTGCAGCTGACCTGTCTCCCTTCCCCATCGTTCAGTCTATTTTTTGGCCTGATGTATCTTCCTCAACCCCCAGGAACTTGGTTGGTAACTTTTAGTTTCCATTTGTATTTTTTAAAATGTAATGAAGAAGCTGGTGCACCCTGTGTCTGATTAAGAGCTCAGTTCTGCTCTCATTCAAATCAAAACCTTATTGGTCTCAATGGAAGCAGGATCAGTCACTACAATTTAAATTGCTAAACAATAGTGCAAGCAGAAAAATCAGGGCATTGGGGAAGTGCAGGAGCAAACTTCTGACTGTGAATAGCAGTGAGTGAGTACAGGAGCCATAGGCAACAAAAACGAGAGAGAGGAAAGGTGCGGAAGAAGGGGGGAAGGGGAGGGAAAACTGTAAAAAGTATAAGAAAAGGGAAAGAGGTTTAAAGCAACAGGAAAAAGGTGAAGGAGAAGAGGCTTATGGAATCTAGGGAATGGAACAATGCGTAATGAAAATGCATATAGATTGCCTTAAATATTTAAAGTAACTTTATTACATTTACAACTATATGAACAAAATCTAGATAGTTTAAATAACTGAATTTTTAAACATTAAGCTAATCTTGCAAATGCATTATGAAAATGTACCAGCCCAGACACAATCAACTTGCCTGCTTATGCCCATCATGATGAAGATTGACAAAATGAATATTTTAACCCTACTGTAAAAATAAGAAAATCCCAACCAATTAGTTTATTGCCCATTTTATAAATTCTACTGTATCGAAGGAATGGATCTTATCCAGTACATCAGTTCTGCTTGGAGTGTAATTATTTAGTCCATCCTGACCTTTAAATCAGAGTTAGTATTACAAACAATATTGCCTCTCTTTCCTCCAATCTCACTATTTTCTGAAGTTTACACACATTATAAATAAGCATTACCCACTGCTATGCATAGAGTAAGCCATGTTGATGAACACTGATTTTATGTAAAAAAGAATTGTTTAAGACATATGTATAATGTTTTCATAAAGTCTTGAAGGTTTACGTCTTCTAACTTGCAAAAGTTCTAGATCACCCGTGCTATCAGCGTTCTTTATAAAATAATATGCAGACAGATAGCTGTGCACTGTATCATTTATGAGATGCACACAAGATGTTAGGAAACATTATCTTGTCTAAGCTTTCATTAGTTTTTAAAGTTAATCTTTTTATTTTCTCAAGTTTTGCAGAGAGTTAATATAATTGTTCTTATGTTTTCTTTTATTGGCAATTTAAGAATTAATTTTTCACCTAATATCTTCAAGAGATTACTGAAAAAATCTTAAACTAAATTTAATCCTGAGTAAATAGGGTGTGAGGGGAAAAATAAATTCACAATGTTCGTGCTTTGGAATAGAGAGGGGTAGCTTTGCAATCTCTAAATTACTGTATGTGCAATTACTAGACCTATTCTCAGGAGAGCTGAATATTGAGTCACTGGTAGTTAACAGCATCCCTGGTCTGCTTTAGTAATGCAATAGAAAAACATTTGGACTTGCACCATGCAGTTAGGTAATATTATTACATCAGATCTAAATTCTGATATTAGATTAGGGTGAGAACATTTGTCTCTGGTTTCAGAGGCAAGGGAAGGTATCTTAACCTAGCTTATTTTTTATTTCTACAGCAGAAACATGAAAGTACCAGAAAAAGCAGATTTACAATTAGAACAGCATGCTGTATATAAAGCTGAGGGTTTGTTTGAGAGGACACTGTCATTTCAGCATTATAGTAAGGTGTGCATTTGGTAAGAGAAAACTAGCAGAATGTCATTGGTGGATTTATAGTCACTTTGTTTTTGCAAGGCTAATGGAAATATTTCCATGAAAGTTGAGTGAAATGGGAGTGACAAGGTGGGTGAGGTAATATCTTTTATTGGACCACTTCTGTTGGTACAGGGCATGCTTTTGAGCAATACCGAGATCTTCAGGGTGACAGTCATTAGAAATCAATCATTTTTATTAGTTCCTGACTCCTACAAATTAGCAATGGAAAGACCTGCTTTAGTGAGTCATCTAGTCTATCATGCTGCCAGTGCAGGATTGTTCCCTATAGAATATTTTCTAGTATTTATATTAGCTGCTTTTTACTATATCAAGTGATGGAGCTTCTACCCACTTCCTGTCAGAGATTTTCTACAGTCTATTGATTTCACTGGTCCAAATCCTGCTTGCCTTGTTCATGCATGTTGTGGCATGGATATTATGCAGGCATCAGGAGCATTTTCCATAATATTCAGGCTAAGTCTTACTTGTTAATTTAATCAGTTTTTTTAGTCATGCCCTCTTATGGAAATATATAGCATCTGTTATGACGCTGAGGTCTTTTGTAAACAAACACACAAATTTAGTCATCTTTTGGATTAATACAATGGAACCTGTACCCAGGGCCATCTCTGAGGGGGGGAAGTGCCTGGGGCAGAAGTGATGAATCTGTCACTTCCGGGACCGACCCATCACTTCCAGGACCGACTGTGCTGGCCAATCATGCTGGCCTGTGGGGCCCCCCAAAGCATGGGGCCCAGAGCAGTTGCCCAGATTCGCTGTACTCTAGGTATGGCTCTGCCTGTACCATTGTGCAAGGAAAATACAAGAAAACAAAAATGAGTAGCATAAATAAAAAGTACTAACCGTAACATTTGTCTTTTCTTGCTTTTATGTTTTCCTATTACTTTGTTTCCTGCACTTTTTCTGTCTCCCATTTTCATTTTCCCCTTCTTATACTTTCTTAATTTATCCTCTTCTCAACAATGCAAGGTTTCCAGAAGTGCGTGCTCCCCTTTTGGCATTCCAATATACCCTGCACAGAGATCGGGTGAGTGCAAACTCCAATTTGTGCATAAATTAATGTATTGGTACCGGTGTGCTCAATATGAGCACAGCCATGACTGAAATGTGGCCCTCTACCATCTTTTTCTTTATGATACTGTCTTCATCTTCCTATGTCTCACTCTTTCCTTTTCACTCCATCCCATTGCTCTTTCATCTTTTCTTTCTCTTTGCTCCCTTCAATTTGTAGACGATACTGCTGTTGCAGACAATAGCGAGGACAGAAAAATAACATAAAAAAGACATAGGTCCTGATCAAAACTCCACTGAAGGGAAGGACCTCCATTTACTTCAATGGGCTTTGAATCAGGCACATAGCTAGGCTAGAAACATAAGTAGAATATAACAAAATGAAATTCAGTGGAGACTGATGCAAGTTAATTAATCTAAGTAAAAATAACCAGGAAAAAATAGACATCCAATGGGCACAGAATGTACTAAATGATTAAAAGACCATACGTGATAGTGGCTATAATAGATGCGTGTTTGTACAATGTAACATACCAGGCTGCAATCCAGACTCATAAGTAACTGTTACCCCTGACCTCTAACCTGGGGTGCCCTTTACCCTTCTTTGCTGCTGTAGCCCCCAGCCTTGACTGCTCACAAACTGCCTCCAGCATACAAGTCACTCCCAGCTATGTCTCTGCCAGCCAGCCAGTCACACTTTGGCTCTTATCAGCCTTGGTTATATTGCAGGATGACACCAGCACAGTCCCAGTCCTAGATTTCCCCTTAAAAATGTATGTCCTGTACTACCCAGCCCTCTCCAGGTCAATACAAGTTTATATAAAGTCAGTCATTTCATCAATAGAAATAATATGTGCACATCTTGATACCCAAAATGGAGTTTCCCCAAACATTTCAGTTTAAATACACTGGAATGGATGAAATAAAACAAGCTTATTAACTACAAAGAGATTTTAAGTGAGTACAAGTAACAAGGCATAAAAGTCAGAAATGGCTACAAGAAAAATAAAGATAAGATGCCACTGGTGCCTAACTTAAATTATGGTAAATTCAAAGCAAAGTTTTCTCCCCGCATGCTCGCCGCAGTCTAACTGACAAAACTTCTTAGGACGGGACCCCCCTCCAGTCCAGCATCTACTTCCTTTATTCCTTCTGGTGCAGTGAACCAATGGGTGTGTTTGGGGGTCTCTTATGTTTGTCCCTTCTTTCTAAAGCAGAAGTCTCAAAGTCCTGGCCGCAGGCCATCTGCCAAGAGCCTCTGCACTCCAGCCCATGGAAACTTTTTAAAAAGTTCTTTCATCTGGTTCTTGTGGCTGCCGGCCGGGAGGGGCAGGGGGGAGAGGGGCAGGAGGGGAACAGGCAGGAGAGATTCTCCATCCTGCTGCTCCTGGGACCCTACCAGGGGTTGCACTCGGCAATGTGTCATTCGTAAAACTTTTGAGGTCTGTGGCCTGGGGGACATTCATCTCAGGCAGCTCAGCTCCCTGCAAGTGGTTCCCTATCCCTGCTGTTGCTGGCGGAGCTGCGGAGGAAAGACCCATGGAGCCACACTGATGGCTCTGTCTGCTGCAGGTGCTGCTCCCCACAGCTCCCATTGGCTGGGGGAGAGGGACAGAGATACCATCACTAGTCGCCGGGCAGAGTCAGCCATGGAGGCAGCATCATGAGTTACCGGGCAGAGTCAGCCATAGAGGCAGTGTCACGAGTCGCTGGGCAGAGTCAGCCAGGGCGGCATGAGGCCAAGGGAGCAAGGGAAAAGGGTGGGAAATGGGCTGGGAGGTGGCATGACTCGTGAAGCTCCAATGACAGTACGAGGGGGCACGCTGCCTCCATCCCCCCTCCCCGAGTGCTGACTCCGTGGCCAATGGGAGCTCCAGGGGAAGGTGCCTGCATGGAGGCAATGTGCCTGGTGCCTGCAGATACGATAAGGTGAAGATAAGAAGAAAGGAAAGAGGTTCTTTCTAGCTGTTGGCATTGCAGGTCTGTGTAATAACCCATCTCTCTCTCTCTCTCTGACACACACACACACGGGTTGCTTGTAAACAGCCTTACAGAGAGACGTCTCAACCTAAAAAAAGGAAAATTGATGATGAACACCGCCAACTCCAAGATAAATGAACGGTTGATTGTACTCAATGACAAAACAAACAGACTGCCTCACGCTTGAGCTGCAAAGACAAAGTTGCTGTTTTAAAAGACGACAATATCAAATGACATTGCACAACGAAACGTGCACAGCAATATAAATATCAGGGAGAAGAGAGAGAGAAGATGGTCTTACAACTGAAAAAAGACTTAGCGAAGCAGCAGCAGCTTTTTCAGAAAGCGAGAAAAGAGTCAAGAGTCAGCAGTTTTGGCAAGTTCGGTCATGAGTGAAATGATTGCGAAGTGTGGGAAGCCATTTACTTATCGTCAATTTATTAAACAATGCTTTATTAAAGTTGGTGAGATCATATGTCCCGATAGGAGAGATGTTTTCAGCAATATCAGCCTATCTCCAAATACAGTAGCAGGGCGTATTCTTGCGCTATCTAAAGATATCGATGGGCAGCTCATTGAGAAAGGCACAGCTTTCCCCACGTATTCAATCGCAATTGAGGAGAGTACTGATTTGGTTGACAGTGTGCCGCTTGCCATATTTGTGAGAGGTGTTGATGAAAACTTTGCAGTAACTGAAGAATTGCTCAGCTTGTCACTGGCCACTGTTCTACCGTGCATTGTTGACATTTTTCACTGCCTCATAGAAGCACTGGAACAACCTGGTCTGCCATGGCACTTGTTAGCAGGCTTACCCACTGATGCGGCCCCAGCAATCATTGATCAAAAAAGCAGATTGGTAGCACTAGTACAAAGAACGATGGCTGAACAAAACGCTAAGCAACCAATAGCGTTGCACTGCATCATTCACCAACAAGCACTGTGCAGTAAATCTTTGAAATCTGACGATGTCACATCAGTTGTTGTGAAATGTGTGAATTACATTCACTCAAGGGGCTTGCAGCACAGACAGCTTTGTGCTTGCTTGGAGGGAATTAAATCTAAATACAGTGACTTGCTCTACTTCACTGAGGTGCACTGGCTAAGCAGGAGTTCTACTTTAAAGAGATTCTTTGAATTGAAAAAAGGTGAAAAGATTCATGGAAGAAATTAAAATGCTTGTACCACAATTTGAAGATTACAAATGGATGACAAATCTTGCTTTCCTTGTTGACGTAACACAAGAGCTGAATATTTTAAACCTGAAGCTACAAGGTCCAGGCCAGCTGGTGACAGCAGTGTATGATAATGTGAGAGCACTGACAACTAAACTAAAATTGTGGAAAAATCAGATTTCTCAGGGGAATCTCACTCATTTCCCAGCATGCAAGTCACTTGTGGAAGAGCTTGGCTCTGAAATACAGTTCAGTGGTTCTGAATACACTACTAAGCTTGACCTGCTTTTGCAAGAATTTGATCAGCGGTTTGCAGATTTCAGAAAGCACAAAGAAAGCTTCGATATGTTTGCTAATCCGTTTTCTGTTGATGTGGAAACAGCACCATGTGATTTACAAATGGAACTCATTGATATACAGTGCAACACATCTTTAAAAACTAAATTCAGAGAAACTGAGGATGTCACAGAGTTCTTCAGACAGCTACCGCCCTCTTTTCCAAATCTTTGCAAAACCTTCAGAAAAATCATGTCCTTGTTTGGCAGTACTCACATTTGTGAGAAACTTTTTTCCACAATGAACATAAACAAGTCAAAATACCGAACACATGCACACCTTGCTGCAATCCTGAAGGTTTCAACTGCTCAGTCACTGAGGCCAAACATCAACAAACTGACAGAACTGAAGCATTGCCAGGTGTCTGGCAAACACTGAAAACTCTCTGGCAGGTGAAGAATTCTATAAAGTTGTAGGACAGTTTTATTATTTCTAAGAAATTTGAAATAAAAAATACAATATAGATGTTTTCTTTTCTGAACACCATCTTCAGTGACATTATTGGCCCTCTGGGAGGATTTGATGACTGGCACTGGCCCTCAGGTAAATGAGTTTGAGACCCCTGTTTTAGAGCGTCAGTCCCCCTCTTGAAAAACATTTCCAGATGAGATTCAGGAGCCAAAGAGTCTATAGGGAAGCATGTTCCCTGCTACTTTTCCTTAACTGTTGAAGCTCCTTTTGTTTTCCTTCCGTTAACGATTCTGTTTACTGCTTAAGTGCAAATTAAGCAGAGTAGGCATTCCTTTGTTTGAGACAGACCTGTTTGCCAACTTCTGCTGTGGTTTGGAACATGTATTAATAAACATACAGGGAAATTTTATAACTTCACATACAATGTTGCCACACATATTATCAGGACAGTTGTGACCAGCAAATTATGAGCTTTCAGATGATACCTCACAAGGCATACTTTGTACAAAAATTACTACAACAGAGTGTAAGGTGTGGATACAGGGGTACATTCTGTCACACATGGTAATATAGTGTTGATAAAAAGATTTTGAATACACAAGGGATTATGAAGAGAGCTGGGAAAATATAGTAAAAGTGGACAGTGTTGAAAAGAATGTACCTATCAGGAGCATGGTCTTGACACACACACCCACACCCACCCCGGGTTTTCAGGACACAGCCTTAACCATCATGCCACACAGACTCACTATATCAGCTGGGAATTCACAAAGTCAGGTGGGCCAACTTGACCCTGATTGGCTAGTACTGAATAGAAACTTCCTGCTTCCCTTCTGCCCTTGTCTGTGCAACAGGCTATTGCCTGCTCATTACTATTTGTACACAACTGGCCCGACTTTGTTGCCCTGCCTGATTCTGCCTTGGTGTTCTTTCCCCTTGGATTGGCTCTCCTGGTTATTGGACTCCTCGTGTGAACTCTGACCACTGATTGGGACTGCTCTTTGACCCCCCTCAGTCCAGGGCATTACAAACATCTAAACAAATTCAGGTTTTTTGATATTTATGAGCCCTTTTATTCACTTCCATCAGTGTTCATATGAATGAATGTTTGCAATGCTTATGGACAGATATTTGCATGATGAATACTCATAACATTTTATCTGTGGTAGTATTTGAACTAAAAGTGTTTTATGGGGCCAGCCTGAGAGCTCTTTGGGGATTTGAGTCATCCAAACAGGGACTGGAAACAATACTATGCAAGTTAAGTGACCAGTCACACAGTGTGAATAGCAGCTACTGGACAGTGCACTTAAGGAACAGCCATAACAAATAGTTTATTAGTAACATGGGCTGGGAAGCGTTCAAATATCACTCCTCAAATACTGAATAACAATCACATAAATCGAAGTCTGTTTGTGGGTAATTCAAAAACAAAAAAGGGGTGTGATTTCCTGAACCCTGGTCTTTCAGGGCTAGCTCCCTATATAGTAGGTTAGCCTAGCTCTCTGCTGCATGCTCCAAAAAAAGAGGACTCTGATAGATGGGAGCAAACCCAAGGTGGCCAGTTCGCTGAGACTCCAACAAATGGTCCCAGGAGGTTGGGATGCATGTCGTGGTTGACAATATGAAAAGCAGCACAGAGATCAGGAAGAAAGGAGGATGAGAGATATCACTTAACTCCCAAGAGGTGGCAGTTTCTGCCCCATGCTGGGTTGTAAAGCAATGGGTGCTGTGCAATTTTAAATTTTAACTGAAAACAATTTTGTCATTTTTTGTTCTGAGTTGAAGAAAATGAAGGAATCAGAAAGTGTCATGTAAGTATCAGGAAGTTGCCTGTGTGCATTCAAGTCCACCTCCATTCGATTAAATGAGACTTGGACATTCTCTAAATAAATTATACTAGGAGATCCCTTGACTATGCCACCAATGTCCGATTCAACAGGAAACTAACCTTCATGGCTCCAAACACTGCTACCAGTTGGCAAAGGGACAACAGTGGGTCATCAGAGAGGGATCAAGTTACCAAGGAGAGAAATTGGGAGCTAGTATTCCTGCTGAACTGAGATGGAACAAATAGCTTGTAGAAATCAAAGCAGGCTGGGAGTTTTAAAACCAGACTTATAGGAAGGAAAACATACACAGGTCTTTTCTCAGGTCTCAGAAAGGATTGGGAGATGAGCTGAAGGCAGAGATCAAATCCAGTCACTTGGAAATAAACACTTTATTGAATGAGAAGCTACAAAGTGTCTGAAGAAGAGGTTTAGAGTTCCCTGTCAAAATGCTTCAAGAGTTTCTGGGTGAATCATCTTTAGAGATGAGAAGGTAGTTCACTTTCTTGTCCACATAATCATTGACCATCTTTGCTGAAACTGCCAATAAGAGCCATTTCTGTCTATTAAGAGCTGGATTAAGACTACCAATATGTTACATTGGGTTGCTAAATAACCATCAGATTATCATCACTTTCAGACCAGTGGAATTCCCCAAAGACAGCAGTAAGTAGGAGGATGGGGTTGGGCATGCGTTGTTGATTATATATATATATATATATATAAAGTATGCAATCTTCATGCTGGTTCACAATTTGTTCTTATGTACTTTTGCAGTTCAGAGGTTTTGTGTTTGCATGCTTTCATGCATTTCCCCCCCGCCACCCCCATTAATGCTGCAATTAGTATTGTTACTTTATTTTCATTCCTCTTGTAGTTCTACAGCTAAACAATTCTTGTCCTAAAAGGGGGGGAAAAAATCACTCTTAAAGGCACAGGTAAGAAGTGGAAACTTGGGGAGTGTAAAATATTTAGTAGTATTATGATTAGTTATGTATACAACATTATGCATTGCTTTCTATGTACACATTAAAAAAGATAAAACCCTGACCTGCATAATTTAAAATAAATGAAAGAGCATTGATTATATTTACTTATTTCACTTTGATTGTACCTGTCTAAACTAGGGTCTAGCTGCTTTTACAATTTCTTGCTCTTGTTAGTATTACTTTTTATGTCTGATATTTTTTCTTGTCTTTATTTGGAGATATGTAGCAGAGAATAAGAAATGACTCAAATAATCTAATTTGGATAGGAATTAGGGTTTTTTTTACTACAGACTCATACATGATAGTATTAATCTGGACCAGTTTGTGTAAATAATACATTGTAGCTTGTTTTTATATTAAAAAGTTGAGTCAATCCAATAATATTGAATTATGAATGTATACAACATATAAATGCATAACTGTGCTATGAGTGGCATGTATGCAGCCTTGAGTTTCTCCATTGTTTCCTGAGCTAAAAACACAAATAGGCAGTTTACAAAAGTGGGGTTCTTACTTAGCCAAAAAGCCCACTGAAACGCAATTGTGAAGTCTATGGGACTTTTGCCTGAGTAAAGTCTTCAGGAGTGGGCTTAGTAGGCATATAAAATCAGATGCCACAATGATGGGTCATTATTTACATAAACAGCTTGTCTTTTACTATTAGAGTTAATAGTTTCTACACAGCAACCTATCAGATACACTTGTCACAATAAATAAAATGAATAAAATAAGAAAACTGTCATGTTATAGGCCACTATTGCTAGCAGATCCTCTGACATACAGGAAAGCCATTAGCATCGTATTTCTGACTAGTATTTTATTAGCCCTTTGGCAATTCACAGGGACTGCTTTGATGTTTGGAATGTAATGCATAAAACAGAAAGTGCTATTGCTCAGAAACTGTTTTTAATCCTTCTCTTGCTCTCCCAGCCACTGCAGTACGTGAAGGAGCCGAGAATAAGGTGATAACTACAGTTTCTCCCCATAGGCCAGATTCTAAATCTAACCCTAATAACTATTCCTATAGTCCTTTAAATAGCAATTAATCCAAAAGGACATTCAGGGCTATGTACTTTCAGTTGAATATCACTCCCTTTATATTACAATTATGGTCTATGATTCTCTGGGATCTTAGCAGAGTGTTCCAAGAGTGCATAGTTTTTTAAGGCTTAAAGAAGGTACTCTAATAATTATGAAATTATCTGATGTACAGCTAATTGGTCCTCTGATCACTGAATCCTTGCTCTTCCTTATTACAAGTAGAATGGAATACTTTTGCTTTATTTTATTATTAATTGTAATCAAAGTAAAATAGACTTTTTTCAGTGTAATGAAAATGTCCAAATCGCTACATAAATTCAACAAAGAAAAGCATGGCACCCTCACACCAAGCAGATCTTACAACAGACAACTATAAAATAATATTTGTCTGATTTTTAAAATAACTATTGTTACCTATAGCACCTGAGATCACTATAGCAAACTGTCATATCTCCAAAAAGAAAAGGAGTACTTGTGGCACCTTAGAGACGAACAAATTTATTTGAGCATAAGCTACAGATCACTTCATCGGATGCTCACTCCCCCACCTCCTTCATTCCCTCCCTACGACTAGACGGGTGTTAGCAGGCCACTTTACCTTGAATTGTCCCTTGAAATGTTTAACTACTTTTGCTTATCAATCTGTTCCACACTGTATTTAGTAGTGGCACTCTGAGTAAGTTTCCCAGACCAAAAGAAGAGCTCTGTATAAGCTTGAAAACTTGTCTCTCTCACCAACAGAAGTTGGTCCAGTAAAAGATATCACCTCACTCACCTTGTCTCTAACATCCTGGGCCCAACACCGCTACACCACTACGAAATTTCAAGTTGACAGTGACCCTTTAACAAAATGCTAATGGCTCAAATTATCCAATTTTACATCAACTGAAAGATTAAAACCAAGCAGGGAATCTTAAACAAATGCTAGAATCCTCAGAGTTTACAACAGGAGGCTTTTACTTTACAGAAAATGTGTACACCGCTGATGCAGCTGATGGAGGATGATTACAACTACCCAGAAAAATCATGGTTAATTTCTGTGACAAGGAATATATGGCATTTATCAAATCCAGTATCATAAAGGCAATGTATGTGCTTTATATCCATACAGTGTAAAACAGAATATGTATATGTTAAAGTTATAGCATAGAATAATGTTGTATGGTCACATTGTACAAAGCTTTCAAATTAAGGAGTGAATGAAGGAAATTTGTATTCCTAATTTTTAGTCTGTTCACACATTGACCCAGTGTCATCTTAAACAAGTTACAGTGCTAGACAATATAGACTATGTAATTGTTAAAAGAAAAGGAGTACTTGTGGCACCTTAGAGACTAACCAATTTATTTGAGCATAAGCTTTTGTGAGCTACAGCTCACTTCATCGGATGCATTCAGTGGAAAATACAGTGAGGAGATTTATATACACACAGAACATGAAAAAATGGGTGTTTTCATACACACTGTAAGGAGAGTGATTACTTAAGATGAGCTATTACCAGCAGGAGAGCGGGGGGGGGGGGGAGGAAGAAAATCTTTTTTAGTGATAATCAAGGTGGGCCATTTCCAGCAGTTAACAAAAACGTCTGAGGAACAGTGGGGGCGGGGGGGAGAATAAACATGGGGAAATAGTTTTACTTTCTGTAATGACTCATGCACTCCCAGTCTCTATTCAAGCCTGAGTTAATTGTATCCAGTTTGCAAATTAATTCCAATTCAGCAGTCTCTCATTGGAGTCTGTTTTTGAAGTCTTTTTGTTGTAATATAGCGACTTTTAGGTCAGAGAGTGAGTGACCAGAGAGATTGAAGTGTTCTCCGACTGGTTTATGAATGTTATAATTCTTGACATCTGATTTGTGTCCATTTATTCTTTTACGTAGAGACTGTCCAGTTTGACCAATGTACATGGCAGAGGGGCATTGCTGGCATATGATGGCATATATCACATTGGTGGATGTGCAGGTGAACGAGCCTCTGATAGTGTGGCTGATGTGATTATGCCCTATGATGGTGTCTCCTGAATAGATATGTGGACACAGTTGGCAACGGGCTTTGTTGCAAGGATAGGTTCCTGGGTTAGTGGTTCTGTTGTGTGGTGTGTGGTTGCTGGTGAGTATTTGCTTCAGGTTGGGGGGCTGTCTGTAAGCAAGGACTGGCCTGTCTCCCAAGATTTGTGAGAGTGATGGGTCGTCCTTCAGGATAGGTTGTAGATCCTTGATGATGTGTTGGAGAGGTTTTAGTTGGGGGCTGAAGGTGACAGCTAGTGGCGTTCTGTTATTATCTTTGTTGGGCCTGTCCTGTAGTAGGTGACTTCTGGGTACTCTTCTGGCTCTGTCAATTTGTTTCTTCACTTCAGCAGGTGGGTATTGTAGTTGTAAGAATGCTTGACAGAGATCTTGTAGGTGTTTGTCTCTGTCTGAGGGGTTGGAGCAAAATGTGGTTGTATCTTAGAGCTTGGCTGTAGACAATGGATCGTGTGGTGTGGTCAGGGTGAAAGCTGGAGGCATGTAGGTAGGAATAGCAGTCAATAGGTTTCTGGTATAGGGTGCTGTTTATGTGACCATCGCTTATTAGCACCGTAGTGTCCAGGAAGTGGATCTCTTGTGTGGACTGGTCCTGGCTGAGGTTGATGTTGGGACTGAAATTGTTGAAATCATGGTGGAATTCCTCAAGGGGTTCTTTTCCATGGATCCAGATGGTGAAGATGTCATCAATATAGTGCAAGTAGAGTAGGGGCATTAGGGGACGAGAGCTGAGGAAGCGTTGTTCTAAGTCAGCCATAAAAATGTTGGCATACTGTGGGGCCATGTGGGTACCCATAGAAGTGTCGCTGATTTGAAGGTATACATTGTCCCCAAATGTGAAATAGTTATGGGTGAGGACAAAGTCACAAAGTTCAGCCTTGTACATCCATAGTGGCCAGATTGGTGTTTTCAGGAAGATCACTGATGGATTGTAGTTTCCTCAGGAAGTCAGTGGTGTCTCGAAGATAGCTGGGAGTGCTGGGAGTGTAGGGCCTGAGGAGGGAGTCTACATAGCCAGACAATCCTGCTGTCAGGGTGCCGATGCCTGAGATGATGGGGTGTCCAGGATTTCCAGGTTTATGGATCTTGGGTAGCAGATAGAATACCCCAGGTCGGGGTTCCAGGGCTGTGTCTGTGCGGATTTGTTCTTGTGCTTTTTCAGGCAGTTTCTTGAGCAAATGCTTGAGTCAGATGGTTTGATTTCTATATCCTGATTATATGACTGAAATATTTACAAACAGGGGAATAACTAATCACTACGGGCAGCATACTGTTGTTTGTGCACAAATACTTTTTTCATGCGTGATTATATGTATACATATAACAAAAAATGCTTGAGGGAAATGTTTACAAACATGGATCAAAAAGAGGCATGGAACTGGTTGAACCAAACAGCTATTTCAAATTTAAATACATGTTAAACACTTTTGAGTATTCTTGCCAGCTCTTATTTGGGATAGGAAATTGCTGTAAATGTATAAAATGTAAACAATGCTCCAACCCAACTTAAGAGGTTTTGAGACAAGTATACTTACCTTCTACACTACAAATAGGTTGTATTTTTTTATTTAGTACATGAATTTTTCTGTTTGTTAGTTATCAGTGGGTGCTCTTATATAAAGGCCCGAGAATGACAACATGTAAGGGTATCCATCCAGATGTTTGTGTGCCCCTATTCTCCCTACATGTTTCTGATTAGATTTGGAAGAAACAGGCACATACTACCTGATAAATAACCTTTACATTGTAACACTTGTCATTTTTCTTTTAATCATTTTATTGGTAGAATTCCTAATAATTTTACAGAAGCTCTAACAAGAACTACGTTTTGTATTAAACTTCTGAGATTTTAAAACAGCTAATTTGTGTTGATGTATTCTGCTGAAAAGGCAATAGAACAGAATTATACAAGGATTGTTGCCCAACATACATGTGAAAAACATCTCCAGCACTGCTCCAGATCCCCACTGAAGTGTCAGAATTTAAGTGGAACTCTTTAAATATCACATCAGAGTGCTGCTATAAAGAAACTGAGGTCACAATCCATAGTGAAAACATTCAATCAGTGTCATCTTTCACACAATCTCACCACTGTTGATGTGAAAATCTTCCCCGCTGCAGCTCCTAGCTATTTTAAACTTTTCCTGATTCCATTTGAAAACCTATCCTTTCTTCTTAGCTTATATTTAGGCTTGGAAGCATTAGCTTTTTATCCTTAAGTGTTGATTTCACTGTACATGCACAAACCAACAAAAATATGTCCATTGATGATCAAAATTTACAGATCAGAAAAAAAAAAATTCTATTGGAACACTTATTGGAGTTTCCTTTAAGGAACCCATCCTGCAAAAGTTTAGGTACAGGCTTAGTTTTAAGCAATGTAGGCAGTGGGGCCTAGCATGTAGCTCACTGGACTAGGACTCAACAGATGGAGGGTTTGTTCTTGGCTGTGTCACTGCTCTGCTGGTTGACATTAGACGAGTCACTTCCCCTTTGAGGACTTCGGCTTCTCCATTTGTAAAACAGTGATAATGATATTTACTACCTTTGTAAAACACTCTGAGTTCTACTGATGAAAAGCACTATAAGAACTAGGTAGTATTATATTAAGTTATATGGGGACTACACATGTGCTCTGACCTTTTGCTTGTGTGCAAATCTTTGCACAATGGGGGCCTGTAATTGCACCTCTCACCTACAGATTGCCTCCTAATGCAGTATTGCCAAGGTTCTCTTAGTCTAGTGCCTACTTCAGTTCTGATGCCACAACAATCTATTGGTGCCAGCTAATCAGGACAAAGCCAGTCTAGCCTAGTGGTCAGAGCAGGCAGCAAGCCTAGTGGTCAGGGTCAGAGCCTTAGTCAGAAGCCAAAGCCCAGTGTCAAAGTAGAAAGCAGAAACCACATACCAGAGCTAAGGGTCAAGCTGGAGTCCATAATCAGGAGCCAGAGCCAAGAGTCAAACCACAGATCAGGAACTGGAGCAAGGAGGGGTTGTGACGTTATCTGATTAAACTATGAGCTTGTAGATCATTGTTGCTACTACTATTATATAATTGCAAGAAATCTTGTACAAAATGTAGCATGTAAGATGTCTATGGAAAGGTTATGATTTGCTGAATATGATTATGCTATTTGTATGCATGTATCATTTTTGTAGCTGAAGTTAGTAATATTAACTATGTACCTGTATTTCTAAGGTGTTTGCTTCTGGGTAGCACCAACAGGGTGTTTAGCCAGTACATTGTGAAGGAACTAGTCAAGTAGAATGGCTGATTAAAGAACACTTAACTTACAATGGAAGATGCCTATCTACTCTTAATGGACTTTCCTACTAAGACTAAGCAAAGTCATACATGGACATGTGGCTTGCCCATGTGACTCCAAACCCATCTTTTACCGGTAATTTTCCACAGTGAGAACAATGGGATTCCTTTCCCTTGGCAGAAGCTATAAAAGGCTCTGGAAACACCTCCATTTTGCCTCCTTCATGCTGAAACCTCTGGACTTACACTAATGGGAACATTCTAACCAAGGAATTGAGGACCTTCCAATGATTTGGAAGCAATCAGAGACTTGACTTAAGCCAGCAGCTTATTCCATCACTGCTACAAGCCTGAACCAAGAACTCTGCAATTATTGCATGTATTTGATTCCTTAACCAATTTTAACTCTCACCTTTCTTTCTTTCTTTCTTTTCTTTTTATAAATAAACCTTTAGATTTTAGATACTAAAGGATTGGCAGTGGCGTGATTTCTGGGTAAGATCTGAGTTATATATTGGCCTGGGTCTGTGGCTGGTCCTTTGGGATCAGAAGAACCTTTTATC
The DNA here is from genome assembly GCF_965140285.1 of Lepidochelys kempii. NCBI lineage: Eukaryota > Metazoa > Chordata > Testudines > Cheloniidae > Lepidochelys > Lepidochelys kempii. The sequence goes on from NC_136380.1 coordinate 81,893,262, forward strand.
TGATTAAATTGGTTTTAAACAACAACTCATCTTTAAGTCTAGTGTTTTTGGTGGAGATACAAGGACTGGAATATCTAAAGAAACTGCTTTTCTGGTTTCTTGTTAGCCAGTGTGGTGAAACAGAAGTTTACTTTGGTTGCTGGTTTGTTATATCTCGTGGGAGAATAATCACCAGTTTTGGGGTGTGTCTGCCCTATTTTTCAGCAGTTTGTCCTGAATTTGATACTCAGTTGTGACCCACTGAGGCACGGTCACAGGGCAGAGATGTGACTAGGGGTAAGGCAGGCATATTCACAATAGTAAGCATAAGCATTGAGAAGCCAGGAAACCCCTGCTGCTGGCTTAAGAGCGGACTGCTGGCCTCTGCAACCAATGAGGTTGCATGGCTAAGCAGTCAGCCTGCTGCAGGCCAGCTGCACTGGTGGGGTTACCTGGAGATTAGTTTTGCCCTGATTCCTGGCAGGCATTGTACATGACCTATCCTCCATGAACTTATCTAATACTGTGGTAGGGTGCTGGTGCAAAAGCCTCTGCTACAGTCAGCTCCAATCAGTGGAAACAGATTGGGGCTGATGGAAAAGGCCTGATGCTGGCCTGAGGATTGGTAATGCCTGTTGGCCTGACAAGCCAAGAGCTATAAAGGCTGGGAGGGAGCCAGAAAGGGGGTGGGGGGGAAGGGTTCAGGGAACTGGAGGCCTTCTGGCTGGCTCTGCTTGTAAAGGAGGAGATTAATCCTGTACATAGATGGACATTGGTGGTGGGATGAAGTTAAGTAAATAAAGTCATGGGTGTTGTACAACCCTGAAGCCTCTCTGAGCCTTATTGGGGGCAGCAAGTGGGCCCCAGGAAGAGGGGTGGGTTGTGGACCCTGGTACAAATATCTTTTTGAATCCTGTTACAGTTTTGGCCTCCCCAACACACCCTGGCAATGAGTTCACCGGTTGACAGTGGGTTGTGTGAAGAAATACTTCCTTTTGTTTGTTTTAAACTTGCTACCTATTAATTTTGAGTGACCCCTGATTTTTGTGTTATGTGAAGGGGTAAATAACACTTTCTTATTCACTTTCTCCACTCCATTCATGATTTTATAGACCACTATCATATCTCCCCTTTGTCTCTTTTCCAGGCTAAAAAGTCAGTCTTTTAAATTTCTCCTCATGTGGAAGCAGTTTTATACCCTTAATCAATTGTTTTGTACCTCGTCCAATCATAATTCATCTTTTTTGAGATGGGATGATCAGAACTACATGCAGTATTCAAGGTATGGGTATACCATGGATTTATATAGTGGCATTATGATATTTTCGGTCTTTTTATCTATCCCTTTCCTAATGGTTCCTATCATTCTCTTAGCTTTTTTGAAAGATGCTGTCAGAGTCCAAGGCTGTCAAAGTCCAATTACACTATATGTTCTGTAAAAAGAAAAGGAGTACCTGTGGCACTGTAGAGACTAACAAATTTATTTGAGCATAAGCTTTTGTGAGCTTCAGCTCACTTCATTGGATGCATGGAGATATCTCTTTGAGACCCATTGCAGGGACTCAAGGTAGGAGTGAGTTGTGTCTGGGTCACTGTGCCTAGGCTGATTTAGCACTCGACATCCAGAAGCTTCTGGAATGGGTTTGGTAGTTTTGGGTCTGGTCCAATAAGTTCCCTGTTGCTGGGGTCAGACTCCATGAGGGCAAGCAGTCAGGGCAGCTGCTTTACAAAGGGCCATGTGCCCTGTGTGAATTGGAAGAAGCTGAGCCCAGGAGCAGAAAGCAGGCTTTTGCAGCAGGGTTTTCTTTAAGCAACCACTCAGTTAAATGTATAGATTTAATCAGTTAGCTGATTAAGCAAACAGTGACTGCAGGAGAGGAAGTATCTGCATAGATTTCAACTGAAGATTCCTACAAGCAAGTGGAGGCAAGATGTTTTAAACTCAGCAGACTGTATAGATCAGACTCTCTAACTGAGACTTCGGTGAACTAAACCTAAGCTTTTGGGAACTTTGTTTCTTATAAATGTGTTTCTGTGGGGACTGACCTGTTCAGATTTTAATTTTTCTTTATTTATATTTATGTATAACAGTGATTGTAAAATAGCCATGTTATGCTGTAAAAATTAGATTTGTTTATCATAAGATTTCATAAAGTTATTTAGTTAAATTCATTTCTTTAGTTCCTTTTGGGACTTGAAGGTAGGGAGGTTGACCCTGTGCAATCATTGCTGAAAACCCTTAGAGACTGAACTATGGGTCTTCAGCTACTTTTCTGTGGGAGCTGGGGTTTTTGTTCTTTAAAGACACTGGAAAAGGGTAATGAAGTGAACACTAGACTACCCAAAGGTTACATTCTGGATCATCCTTGTCCACATGTTTGTTTACTCCTTCAAAGAATTCTAATACATTGGTGAGGCATGATTTACCTTTACAAAAGCTGTATTGACTCTTCCTTAACAGTCATGTTCATCTATGTGTCTGATAATTCAGTTCTTTAGTTTCATCCCATTTGCCTGGTATTGAAGTTAGGCTTACGGGTGTGCCAGGATCACCTCTGGAGCCTTTTAAAAAAATTTGTGTCACATTAGCTATCCTTCACTTGTCTGATACAAAAACTGATTTAAATGATAGGTTACCTACCACAGTTCTGCAATTTCATATTTGAGTTCTTTGAGAACTCTTGGGTTAATGCCAGCTGGTCCTGGTGACTTTTATAACTGTTTAATTGATCAATTAAGAGAAATTAAAATTTGAAATTAGTGATTAGGTAAATTTGTTCTTATAGAATATCTAGAACTGAGTTGCTGTTTCCACTGTGCATCATACTTTCACAGTGGTTTGTAACTAGACTGTTAGAATTTACTTCAGGCCAAAACTTGGCAAATGAGCATAACAAAAGAAATGGAAAACTAATAATTTTTCCAAATGCCATATTTAATATTTACATTGCAGTAGCTGCTTAGAGTCCTCAACCAGGGCCCCCCTTGTGATAAGCCTTGTACATACATATAGCAAACAGTTCCTGCCCCCTAGAGTGTACAGTGGATTTTGACACATTAATCAGAAATTACCTTTTTTTTTAAAAAAATGTGCATATTTTGACTTCAGTAGAGATACTGCAGATTGACACTATGTAACTGAGTGCAGAATTTTGTCCCCTTTAATTTGAATGTTGCCTGTTATTACTTTAATCATATTTTTTTAAAATGCCAAGTTGTTATTAAATTACTGTGTTATACAGGTCTCCCCTTCATAATCAGTTTTCTTACCACATGTTATCAAAGTGCTAGTGTGTAATATTCTTACTATGCAAAATCTATAAATTCATGCTGTACATGTTGATAGAACAGTGTGTGCTATTCTTAATTTGCACCAACATTCAAATTATGACCTAAGATGGGATAGTCAATAGGTGGACCACGGGCCAAATCTGGACCATCAGATGCTTTTGAATGGACTGTGAAATCTTTTTATTTACTTATTATCATTATTGTGTTTTTGTATTTTCTCTGGAGTCTGTACCTGGACTATACCTTGACCAAGAAATCTGGAGCTTGACAAAAAATAACTGATTACCCCTACCCTAAGGAATCTATTGGCAAAGCATAGTAACAATGTAAAATGGGGCCCAAATGGAAAAACGTTATCTCAAAGTGGTTGAAAAGTTTGTATGAAAAATGGAGCTGCTCATATTTCTATGTGTAATAGATGTTTCATTAATAAACTGGTTAGTTAGCCATCTGGCTATCAGATTTTTATGTATACCTGTACCATTTTGCACAGTTTAAACAGCAGAGGCGCATTCCTGCAAAGAGTATGAAATGTTTAACTCTGCAGAACACAGGATTTTCCTAATGAAAGTGTCTCATTCTGAGCACTTCTGAAAGGTCTCATAATCTTTGAACTATTGAGCTTTCTAGGAAATTTTAGGGCACTTATTACCTCCTGTGATGGAGTGTTTAACCCTTTCATGACATATGTGAGGTAATATGGACTTGAGAAGCTAATTAACTTGTCTGCTCCTGCTTGGAGGGTGGGCCAGGCCTAATTAGAAATAATGCCCAGCTGGGGAAGAGCACGACTTCTTTCAATAAAGGGTGGAGTAAGTCCAGTGGGGGGAGGGGACCTGACCTCTACAGATAGGGCTATCAACCCCAAGGTACAACTGGGAGCATGACCCTATAAAACTGGGTAGCTGGCAGTGTATACTAAGCACTCTCATGGGCTTGCCAGGACAACTATTTCAAAAAAAGGGATGATCCTGGAAAAACCTGAACAGGTGGCCACTCTATCAATGGAAGAGGATGTGGAAGTTCCTTCTCTCTGAGAAGCAACCTGGAAGTAGGCTAAGAGTAGACAGAATGAGCTGGAAACCTGACTGGAGGCTGGAAGCCTGCACCTGTGAGGAGGAACTGGCCTGCTGAGCCTGACTGGACTGAAGGTTTGTGGGTTTTTTTTGTTTCTGTTTTTGTATAACTTCCTTTAGGAGTTTAGTGAAGGATTCTGCGGCCTCGGAAGGGGCAGAACTCTGCAAAGTCATCTGGCTGGAGGGCTGGGACACTTTTGTGTCTGGAGTAAGCTAAAGGACATTGGCACTGAGGGGCACTGCAATTTTGTTGTTTAATTATCTGGATGATGGGATGGATTGCACCTTCAGCAAGTTCACGGATGACACTAAGATGGGAGAGGTAGATATGTTGGAGGCTTGGGATAGGGTCCAGAGTGACCTAGACAAATTGGAGAATTGGGCCAAAAGAAATCAGATGAGGTTCAACCAAGACAAGTGCAGAATCCTGCATTTAGGATGGAAGAATCCCATGCACCGCTACAGGCTGGGGACTGACTGGCTAAGTGGCAGTTCTGCAGAAAAGGACAAGGGGATTACAGTGGACAAGAAGCTGGGTGAGAGTCTACAGTGTGCCTTTGTTGCCAAGAAGGCTAACGACATATTGGGCTGCATTAGTAGGACCATTGCCAGCAGATCGAGGGAAGTGATTATTCCCCTCTATTTGGCACTGGTGAGGCCACATCTGGAATATTGCGGCCAGTTTTGGGCCCCCACTACAGAAAGGATGTGGAAAAATTGGAGAGAGTCCAGTGGAGGGCATTGAAAATGATCAGGGGGCTGGGGCACGTGACTTATGAGGAGAGGCTGAGGGAACTGGGCTTATTTCTTCTGCAGAAGAGAAGAGTGAAGGGGGATTTGATAGCAGCCTTCACAGGGTTCCAAAGAGGATGGAACTAAGATGTTCTCAGTGGTGGCAGATGACAGAACAAGGAGCAATGGTCTCAAGTTGCAGTCAGGGAGGTTTAGGTTGGATATTAGGAAAACTTATTTCAGTAGGTGGGTGGTGAAGCACTGGAATGGGTTACCTCAGGAGGTGATGGAATCTCCATCCTTTGATGTTTTTAAGGCCCAGCTTGACAAAGCCCTGGCTGGGATGATTTAGTTGGTGTTGGTCCTGCTTTGAGCAAGAGGTTGGACTGGATGACCTCCTGAGGTCTCTATGGTTACCATATCTAGCTAAGAAGGGGTGTGTTGGAGCAACAACTTTGCCATGTCTCTCTTCCCCATTCCTGCAGCTGTAGATTTCTGCATAGATTGTAAGATCTCCAGGGTAGGGATTAGGTCTCTTTGCAGATCTGTAAAGCACCTTGAATATTATTGGAACAAATGATAACCAACTCCTGTTTATACCTGAAAACACATTACTTTGAAGAGTAACAAATGTAATATAGTATCTCCCACAATGTATATTCTTGTGAGTGTGGAATATGTGTGTTAACTCACAGCAAGTTTTAAATGAGAAGTTTGGATGCCCTCTACTCTGAGGGAGTAGTCACTAAAAGTAAGTTGCTCCTACTGGTTATAGGCATAATGCCAGTCAGTATGGACATGGGACCTTGGGAAGCCTGAGAATTGCTCAAATGCAGTTTAAGGTTTCAGCTGCATTTTATGTGGGGACTCTTGCCACCCAGAGAAACACCATAAACTAGCGCTTTCAACCTCTTCAACCTGAGGGCTGAATGTATTATTTCAAAAAGGTCCAGGGGTCACAATTAAGAGTCTAGGGAAAGATTATCTGCCCTGTACCACTTCCCATGTACCACGTGAGCAGCCCAAGAGAAGTGGAAACTACTTACATGACCTCCCGGCCTGGGGTAGCTCCCAATGGATGTAAGGCCAAAGTAGCCAGCTCTTACATGTCTCATGACAGGGCGTGGAGTAACTGGAGCACACTGTGTAAATACGAGGTGAAGAACTCTCAAACAAAAAAGTATATGGTGCGGGGAGGAACATTCCATTGTGATGGCTTCCCCTTTAGATCCTACAAAATGCAATTGATCAAAATGCCATAAACGGTTAGACAGCAATAGGGTTAAGCTTTCGGAGCCCCCAGTGGACGCCGTGGGATGGGGGAAGCCGCAGGATGGGGGAAGCCCCCTGCCCCAGTGGCCCATGGCCCCTGCCCCCATCCCCGGCAGAAATGCTGGATGGGCAGAGCTGAAGAAGCCCCAGCACCCAGACCCTGAGATTGGAGGAGCTCTCGCTCCCCGCTGTGGCGCTGGAGCCGTGGTGTGGGGGCAGAGCTTCTCTGGTCTTGGGGCCACGGTAAATGGGGAGGGGAGAAAGTAGCAAAAAGGGTTGTGGGGCTGCAGTGGGAGGAACAGTGGCAGGCCCTGGGGAAGCGGTAGAAAGAGGTGGGGCTGTGGGCAGGGCTACAGGCAGAAGGGGTGGAGAGGGGCACCCCACTTGCTCTTGCCCAGGGAACTTTAATCCGCCTCAGTATGTATGTAGTGATCTTGCTGGATCAAGCCTAGGGTGCCTGAATCATGAAAGCTTAACCCCAGACCACAGATTAGAAGCTAGGAATGAGAAGGTTCCACCACTGAGCTCCACATAGTAGTAGTGAAGAATTTTATAGCCTCATGAGGCTCTGCTCTCACAACTAATTAGACCTCCCTTATCTGCTTGGCAGCAAGCTAGGTCGGGAAAACAAGCAAATAAACTCTCATTCTTGCAGCCCACTTCCCCGGAAATCTGATGTGAAGTCTCTGACTTAATGCAGATTGTTTACTGAAAAAGAGACACGATGGTTCTCTTTATTTGCTACAGTATCCACTTAGCACAGGAAAGGGAAGCAAGTTTAAATAGTCATTTAAGCTTCTCAAATTTTCTAGTAACGGTTTTTAAAGGGAACTTCTATGAAGTGCTGATAGAAGTGATCTTGCTTAATGGAAACCACTGTATTTGCCCCTGTGGAAGGGGGAGGGAAGGGAGAGATCATTCAAAATGACAACTGATTCTTGGAGTCTATTGTTAATGATTCCCTTGGAGATTCCCGAAAGCTTTCTTTTTTTTTCCATCCTCAAAGATTTTTCTCTGGGAGAGGAAAGTAAGCAAAGATTATTGTTACAAGATTTCAGGCTGCTGTTGCTGTGGGAAGTATAAACTTTAAAAATCTAAAACTTTTTTTCATACTGCTTGTAAACACTAGCAATCCTTCTCATTAGAGGATGATGAACTAAGTGCTGGAAGGTCAGAGGTGTAAGCAAATGATGTGAATCCAGCTCCCCCAGGCACTGAGCTCATCTGTTGTCAGTGATTTCATTGCTAATCCATTAATTCTTAAAAGATGAATGACATGGTGTGGAGGATGCTGTATTTGCAAGTTCATCTTTCTTGGTTTGCTCAAGCTAGAGTTTAAATGTCTGAGGTGTCCTTGAAAGGGTGTTTGGCTCTTAGGATACAAAGAGTGCACTCTGGTACAAGTGGAAAGACAAGGGATTTTCCCAACTCAAGGATCTTTTAGAAAATAGTACTCTTAATGTTCCTAAGCCTCAGCTGGCTTTTGCTCTGTTGATAGACCACAACACATGTCTGTGTAAAAAGGGGAATGAAGAGAGTAGGAGGTGGCTTCCCTTCAGTGCATCCACTCTGGGATATTTTATCATTTGCGACAAAGTCAAAACATGCAGCCCCCAATTTCTAGAATTCTTCCAAAGAATAAAAGAGCCACTGACTATGGCTGGGAGGAAACTTCCCTATAGGTGGGTTGTTACATAATTGTCCACTAAAAGACTTCTTGCACCTTCCTCTGGCACAGGCCACAGTCAGAGTCCAAATACTAGCTAAGTGGACCATTAGTCTAATGCGCTCAGCAATATTATGTTCCTCTGGGCATTGTGAAAGGGAGTGCCCTTAAAGTTTATACATTATGGGAGGCAATTTGTTCTGGAGGAATGGCCACAGAATTGGGATAGGATTTTCCAATTTTTCAGAGAGTGGGTGTGGAGAACACCCTGACAATGACACCTCAGTTTAAAAAACGGACCCCCCCCCTTCTTTTTTTTCCACTTTGTCAGTGAAAAGGGTGGGGGGGGGAAGAGACACAAATACTATTCTTGGTTTTAAAACACTGAAATTTTGTGAAAAATCTGTTTTCTCAAAAAATACTCAACTTTTTTTTACCAGTGCTAATTGTGTGTAGTAATTAGTAAATGACTGTAAAGTTCTTTCAAAATCTAAGTACTATGTTAATTGTAAAAAGTGTTGTTATTGGGACAAGTCTAGTGGTGTGTCAGATCTGCACTTAATTTAAATCAATCATACCTGGTAACACTGAGCAGTTACATAATCTGGGCCACCATCAGAAACAATGCTTTCCTTAGAGACCAATGCACTTCATCCATTCTTCATGGAAAACTGCTGCAGCTCCAGATGTGCAGTAGCTCACAGTTTATAATGCACTTCAGGAAATTGTAAAATATGAGTGTCCTTTGCTAGTTGGATAAACTCTGTGTGTACTGACAAACTTGTCAGCCGCTTGAGTTGTATATGGTTTAGGAACATCTCTGTATCAAATTAAGAATTTAATGTGCTTCGGATTTCCTCAAGGATTTTACTGGCATAATTCCTACAGTTGCTAAGGTAATAACTATGTTTTTATATTTGTATGATTGTCTTATTTTCAGTGGTGTGGTCTGTCTCCTTTTGTCAATGTTTTTCTCCTTCTTTCTGTGCACTGGGAATCTGATACTATTCTTGCCTGACGCCCCCATTGGTGTATGGTGCTTTGTATGGCTGTTCTGGGACAAACGTGCACTTTGCTGATGTCCTTACTGCACATACAGTAAATTTGTCTATGTCCAAGTCAACAGGAGTGGTGTGTGGGTGCAAGTGATGTGATAATCTGGCTCCTGATGGATTTTCTGTTTGTAAAATTAAGTCTTTAATAAAGAATTAATTTCCCACACAGAGCCAGTTCAACCAAATTAACTTATAAGTAGAACAGAAAAAGCATGGATTAAATGGAGAGAAGTGAGTGGAGTGGTCTGTGATAGTCATTCTCCTATCAACTTTAAAAGTAAGCTCAACAAGCTTGCACTTCTGTATGGCTCTGAATGCTGGGCACTGAGGAAAAGACAGAAGCAGATCCTGAATACAGTGGAAATGAAAATGTTAAAGATGAATGCTTGGCATTACAAGATGGATCATGTTCAGAATGAACAAGTTAGAGTAAATGTGAAGGTGGGGCTAATGCTAAAAAAGCTGAAGGAATCCAGGTTTTAGCTGGTTTGGGCATGTGGAACTAAAACTGGAAGAATATATCAAATGGTGTCAAACTTAGAAGTGGAGGGTAATAGAAGGATTGGAAGACCCAAAACTAGATGGATGGATGTTGTTGTTGTACAAAAGGATTTGATTAGCTGCAGGGTTCTAAGGAATGACTTCAAGACAGACTGGAATGGAGAAGGACTTGAAGTGTTGACTCATAGATGGGATTAAAGCTAGAAGACAGTTCAATCAAATCCAATTTTCTTTGAGGCTCCCCATTCAATTATTCATTCCTCTTCTTCTCTCCCCTTTCACCCTTCCCCCCCCCAAAAAAAAGCAGAGACAGAAGCAGGTTGGTAGAGGGGAAGAAAAGAGAAGGGGGGTGCAAAGGCAGAAACACTGAACCCCATTATAACTAATAAGGATTTTTCCTGAGTGAGAATTGGAGGACTAAGTTAGACACCTAAATAAATCAGACATTAAAACACGTGATTGTCCAGGTACTTTCTTTGGAGTCAGGGTTGGTTCACACAGCCTCTCCACAGAGAGGCAGTTGAACGTGTTTCTCACCAATATCCCAGATCACATAAGCAATAAACTGTAATACATGCTGCCTTGTGGAGACCAGAGAAACACACAGTGCAGGTCCAGATAGCCAAGACTTATTGTATCTACATTGTGGCCTGCTTTTAAACATGCCATCTGCTTGGACTCACTAGCTGAGATACTTGGAACCAGGTCCTCAGCTGGTTTTGAGGATTGAATGGGAAGTCAGGGTCTTTTTCCCAGTTAAAACAAAAGGAGTTAATGTCTTATTTGAAAGGAGCTAATTTATTTAAAGGAAATACAGATTTTTTTGCCTGTGCAAGGAATGAAGGATTGGTTTCTAAACTACACAGATAACAGCCTAATCAGGACATCTGTCAAGTTTGGAACCCCATTCTTTAGTCTGCAATGAGCAAAACCCTCATGAAATTCAGTGGTGCCTTGCCTGAGCAAGGACTGCAGGATTTGGCTTTTCAATTGTAAAGTTCCTGGAGCATGGACAAACTCAAAGTTCTGTGCAGAACTAGGAACTTTACAACCCTAATTATTTAGTATTTTTATTGCGATGGTGCCCAAAGACGCAAGTCAGGAACATAGTCTCACTATAAAAGGTGCTGAGCAAAGACCTAGGAAGACACTATCCCTGCCTTGAAGAATCTAGTTTTATTTGAAATAATATATAAATAAACAACTCTCCCCAACTGCCACTCAATCTAGTCAATATTTGTTGGCTGACTTTTTGCAGGTATCACAGTCAGACTAGAGTAGGTATTGAGGTGGGAATTGAAGAAGTGGTTAATAGAGCTGGTTGGAAATTTTCGGATGGAATGTTTGTCCATCAGAAGATGCCAGTTTGTCAAAAGCTACATGCTTTGTGGAAACGTCAAGTTGAATTAAATTTCATTTTGAAAGAAAAATGGGTGAGGGAGACACTTCTATAGATCTAAATGTTCCACTTTCACCTTCTATTTTCTGCTTTAAACTCTTCTTTTCAATTTTGGAACTTTTATGTTACACAACATATTAAAAAAGCAAAAATTCAAATAAATGTTTCACTCTTAGAGTGAAATATTTTGATTTCAATTTGCAGAAAATTCCGAATTCTTGTTTTTTTTTTTTTTGCTGTTTTCCTTCATTCTGAAGGAAAAAGTCAAAATGGCAGAATTTTCCACAAAACAAAAAGATCAGGTTCATGCACTGCTCTTGCTACTAGCCTTAAACAATAGTTCTTGATGTGGCGAGGAGGGACAGTGTGTTCTATCATAAGTAGCAGTGGGGAGAAATCAGTCCTCTTGTGGAGAAATAGACAAATTGGCCTCTAACGCTGGCTTCATTGACAGAGCAGCAGAGGTGTTTAGATGTGAGGTGCTGTACAGAGAGAAGAGCAGATAAGCAGTGGTGTAGAGTTGTGAAGGACATTGAATAATTTCATTAATAAATTGCAAAACTACATATAACTGATAAAATACAAATGTAATATGGTAGTTGTACTGTTATATCTTTGTAAACATATCCACTACTTTTGACACTATGATCTATTATAAGGTGTCTTGACTGGATGCTTTTGCTATTTACTGGGGCTAGGACTGGGCCCTGAATGACTGGGAACTTAGTGAGGAAAGTCAGAAAACATACACTGGAGTTCTTCTTGTCCAAGGGTGAAGTTTACTTTAACTTTTAAAAATAACAAATAGCTGGGGTGTAAAAACTGAAAAAGTCAGAAATTAATTCCCCACCACCCTTATGAGGAGGCTATTCTAGACCTAAACTATTCCTGTGATGGTTGGGAACCTAAGTTCCCTCTAAGCTGTGTGGCCATGCAGCAATGTATCAAGAGCTGTGCACTTCAGATGGCTCCTCCTTCCAATGCCATGCTGCTCCTCCCCTCTTCCTTGGAACCCCTGGCCAGCTGCTCCCGGGAGCCTCCCGCTGATTGTGCAGAGCGGAGGGAAGGTGCTCATGTCAGGGTGTCACCCTCCTCCTGCCCCTGTACCCTGTCTCCACAGAGCAGGAGGGGACGCAACAGGGCTCTGGAGAGGGATGGAGGGAGCTTGTTGGGGCCTGCTGTTGTGTCTGAACAAGCAGGCTTCAGACCAGTGAGTGCCAATCTACTTAAAAGGACAGCGTACTTAAAGGGGCAACACACACAGGCACGTGCACACGTGTCTCTGTCACTCACCTCCCAGCACATACTTGTTGTTGTTACTACTTGATGATTCTCTCAAAGTTTGTTTGTTTTTTTGACCGGTCTATTTCATAATTTTTATTTCTCTCACGCTTAAATTTAATTCTTTGAGTAGTGAGTTCTAAAATGCCTAACCTGTTCTGGCTGGAGTAATTATCCCTATGGTAACTTTTAAAAAATATATATTTTTTCTCAGTTTTTTGTTTCTACTGGTGGCGCACATCTGCACATTACCTCTATATGATGCACATAACAAAATTCTTTCCACACATGGATGGACAAAATTAGAGGGGACATTGTTGGGAACCTTCTAATTTCCAGCTGAAATTTATTAAAGGCTAGTTTATACACACTTGTTCATGTGCCAATACTGTCTTTTTTAGCTTAAATAGCTCTTCGTCCTCCTTGGTCTTATGCCCTTTCTGTATTTATAGAGAACAGCCACAACCCCTCACAGCTTGGTTTGTTTAGCCTAGCAAAGCAAAAGCTATTTCAGTCCCTTATCATAAGAGAGGCTCTCTATTCCCCTGATCATCCTAATAGCTCTTCTTGGCACCTATTCCCATTTGAACTAATCTTTCTTGAAAGTGTGTGACCTGAATTGTACACAGTATTTCAAATGAGGTCTTACCAGTGCCTTGTACAATATCATTATACTTTCCTATCTCTGTTAGAAATATCTCACCTGATACATTTGCGGATTCCTTTTCTACAGCCACATTACACAGGTAGATCATAGTTATCCTGTGATCACTGAGGTCTCTTTCTGTTTCCACCTCATGAGTCCCTAGTTAATGCCAGAAATTCTTTTTCCCTAAGTGCATGACTTTGCATGTTATCTCACTGCTATAGCTCCAGTCCTCCTCCTGTATTGATGGTGCCTCCCAACTTTGTCATTAGCATATTCCAAATTTTTGTGCTACGATCACTAATAAAAACATTAAGATCAGTCCCAATGCAGGCCCTTGAGGAGCTCCACTAGTAATCTGTCATCTTCCTTACCCACTTTACAATTTCTGCACTAATCCCCATCTTTACCAGTTTAACTATTAATTTCCTATGTGGTATCATGTCAAGTGCTTTACTGAAGTGCAGATAAACCTACCTTTATCTCTCAAGGCATCTATCTTCTAATTAGTGATTTAGCTTATCAAAGAGAAATCAGGTTAGTCTGGCATGACCTACCTTTGATAAACCCATGTTGCCTTTTATCCCATTTTCTATTTTCCTCATGTCTTTAATTATTCTTTCCTTCAAAATTTGTTCTAAAGCCTTGTTTACTATTGAGGTCAGACTAATGGATCTGTTGCTTGGATCACTTTTTTTTCCCTTTTGTAAATTTAGTTACTAGGTTTGCTATTCTCCAATCATATGATACTGCCCCCAATTTGATATTTATTAAACTATAATTAAGTTATAAATATTTATTAAATTACACTTCAGTTATGCTGTGCGCGGGTTAGGCTCAGCTTACAAGACTTCTGAATTACTTTCAGAAGCCTTTCTAATATTTACAGCCACTTTGCTGTGTCTGTCCTTCTTTTTGACCAAGAGCAAAACATTCACTGTTTGGATCCTTAACTTAAGATACCTTGGGCCAGATTTCCATAAGTGAGGAGCTGCAGCTCTTTTAGAAACTGAGCTGATGGGTTCCATGCAGACCCAGAATTTTATTTTGACAGGTTCTTATCTAAACATGAGACCATTTGATATTTACATTCCTAAAAGCAGAGGTTCTTACACAGTGGTCTACACAGGAGTTGCCCTGGACCCACAGAGAGCTTGCTGGTCTTGATTTCTCTTTTCATTGATTTCAATAGGCATGGATGGGCCTGGCTTCTTCTACAAATTTTCAGAAGGCAAACTGCATTAAACATCTAAAAAGTAAAAACATTCCTAATATTTTCATTGTAGGCAATCCCTGAAATTGATACAGGGATGTTATGAGATCACAACCCTGTGGACCCCCTTGCCTCCCATTTGTGAAGAGTAGGGTCCATAGACTCTGTATTAAAATACAGGTCACATTATGACAAAAGTTTAGGAACCTCTGCCTTTCAAATGTAAATGATGATTTCTGAGCTGTAATTCAACAGATTACTATAGCTTCATAGGTCTTGAGGTTACAGATAAATTTAAAATATACTTTGAAGATGTTAAGAACTGAACTGACTTGGAGTTTTGATACTATCACCTGACCTATTAAAACCAAAAAGGCAAGCTTGTCAAACATTTGTTTTAGACCCATGAATATATTCAGAGACCAAATTCATGTGTATGAAGCAACAATGCCTGAAAGGAAATTGTTTCCAATCAATGAAGTTGGAGGAAAATATTGACAACATAGCATCTATATTTATAATTGATACAAAGTCATTGAATAGGTATTAGCAAGCTGACTCTAAAACTTTGCTTATATTTTAATAGCCTATACCTTCCAAAACTGAATGAACCACTTGATCCTTGTTTGCTTTCTTAACAGAAAGAATTGAGCCTGCAATAATATGAAGTATCAGTGAACAGAAGAATGGCCATACTGGGTCAGACCTATGGCTCCATCTAGCCCAGTATCCTGTGGCCTGTGCCAGATGCTTTCTTCCAGCAACTCACATAAGTTACTAGATTGCACGCCCTGGTTCTCATGGGAGACTTCAATCACCCTGATACCTGCTGGGAGAGCAGTACAGCGGTGCACAGACAATCCAGGAAGTTTTTGGAAAATGTAGGGGACAATTTCCTGGTGCAAGTACTGGAAGTACCAACTAGGGGCAGAGCTCTTCTTGACCTGCTGCTCACAAACCGGGAAGAATTAGTAGGGGAAGCAAAAGTGGATGGGAACCTGGGAGGCAGTGACCATGAGATGGTCAAGTTCAGGCTCCTGACACAAGGAAGAAAGGAAAGCAGCAGAATATGGACCCTGGACTTCAGAAAAGCAGACTTTGACTCCCTCAGGGAGCTGATGGGCAAGATCCCCTGGGAGAATAACATGAGGGGGAAAGGAGTCCAGGAGAGCTGGCTGTATTTTAAAGAATCCTTATTGAGGTTACAGGGACAAACCATCCTGATGTGTAGAAAGAATAGTAAATATGGCAGGCGACCGGCTTGGCTTAACAGTGAAATCCTTGCTGATCTTAAATACAAAAAAGAAGCTTACAAGAAGTGGAAGATTGGACAAATGACCAGGGATGAGTATAAAAATATTGCTTGGGCATGCAGGAGTGAAAACAGGAAGGCCAAATCACACCTGGAGTTGCAGCTAGCAAGAGATGTTAAGAGTAACAAGAAGGGTTTCTTCAGATATGTTAGCAACAAGAAGAAAGTCAAGGAAAGTGTGGGCCCCTTACTGAATGAGGGAGGCAACCTAGTGACAGAGGATGTGGAAAAAGCTAATGTCTTCACGAACAAGGTCAGCTCCCAGACTAGTGCACTGGGCAGCACAGCATGGGGAGGAGGTGACCAGCCCTCTGTGGAGAAAGAAGTGGTTCGGAACTATTTAGAAAAGCTGGATGTGCACAAGTCCATGGGGCCAGATGCGTTGCACCCGAGAGTGCTAAAGGAGTTGGCGGCTGTGATTGCAGAGCCATTGGCCATTATCTTTGAAAACTCATGGTGATCGGGGGAAGTCCCGGAAGACTGGAAAAAGGCTAATGTAGTGCCCATCTTTAAAAAAGGGAAGGAGGAGGATCCTGGGAACTACAGGCCAGAAAGCCTCACCTCAGTCCCTGGAAAAATCATGGAGCAGGTCGTCAAGGAATCCATTCAGAAGCACTTAGAGGAGAGGAAAGTGATCAGGAACAGTCAGCATGGATTGACCAAGGGCAAGTCATGCCTGACTAATCTAATTGCCTTCTATGACGAGATAACTGGCTCTGTGGATGAAGGGAAAGCAGTGGACGTGGTGTTCCTTGACTTTAGCAAAGCTTTTGACATGGTCTCCCACAGTATTCCTGCCAGCAAGTTAAAGAAGTATGGGCTGGATGAATGGACTATAAAGTGGAGAGGAAGCTGGCTAGATTGTCGGGCTCAACGGGTAGTGATCAATGGCTCCATGTCTAGTTGGCAGCTGGTATCAAGTGGAAAGCCCCAAGGGTCTTTCCTTGGGCCGTTTTTCTTCAATATCTTCAATAATGATCTGGAGGATGCTGTGGATTGCACCCTCAGCAAGTTTGCAGATGACACTAAACTGGGAGGAGAGGTGGATACGCTGGAGGGATAGGATACAGAGGGACCTAGACAAATTGGAGGATTGGGCCAAAAGAAATCTGATGAGGTTCAACAAGGACCAGTGCAGAGTCCTGCACTTAGGATGGAAGAATCCCATGCACCGCTACAGACTAGGGACCGAATGGCTCGGCAGCAGTTCTGCAGAAAAGGACCTAGGGGTTACAGTGGATGAGAAGCTGGATACGAGTTAACAGTGTGCCCTTGTTGCCAAGAAGGCCAATGGCATTTTGGGATGTATAAGTAGGGGCATTGCCAGTAGATCGAGGGACGTAATCGTTCCCCTCTAGTCGACGCTGGTGAGGCCTCATCTGGAGTGCTGTATCCAGTTTTGGACCCCACACTACAAGAAGGATATGGAAAAATTGGAAAGAGTCCAGCGGAGGGCAACAAAAATGATTAGGGATCTGGAACACATGACTTATGAGGAGAGGCTGAGGGAACTGGGGATGTTTAGTCTTCAGAAGAGAAGAATGAGGGGGGATTTGATAGCTGCTTTCAACTACCTGAAAGGGGGTTCCAAAGAGGATGGCTCTCGACTGTTCTCAGTGGTAGCAGATGGCAGAACAAGGAGTAATGGTCTCAAGTTGCAGTGGGGGAGATTTAGGTTGGATCTTAGGAAAAACTTTTTCACTAGGAGGGTGGTGAAACACTGGAATGCGTTACCTAGGGAGGTGGTGGAATCTCCTTCCTTAGAGGTTTTTAAGGTCAGGCTTGACAAAGCCCTGGCTGGGATGACTTAATTGGGGATCGGTCCTGCTTTGAGCAGGGGGTTGGACTAGATGACCTCCTGAGGTCCCTTCCAACCCTGATATTCTATGATTGAACAGAACAGGGTAATTATTGAGTGATCCATCCCTTGTTGTCAAGTATGAGGTTTAGGGATACCCAGAGCATGGGGTTGCATTCCTGACCATCTTGTCTAATAGCCATTGATGGATCTATTAATTTATCTAGTTCTTTTGTGAACCCTGTAATACTTTTGGCCTTCACAACATCCCCTAGCAATGAGTTCCACAAGTTGACTTTGTTTTTTAAACCTGCTGCTTGTTAATTTCACTGGGTGACCCCTGGTTCTTGTGTATGTGAAGGGGTAAATAACACTTCCCTTGTCACTTTCTCTCCACTTCTATCACATCCTTCTAGTTATCTCTTTTCTAAGATGAACAGTCCCAGTCTTTCTAATTTCTCTTCATATGGAAATTGAAGAGATACTCTATACTCCTAATCATTTTTGTTGCTCTTGTCTTACTTTTTCCAATTCTAATATCTCTATTTTGAGATGCAGTGACTAGAACTGCGTGCAATATTCAAGATGTGAGTGTACCATAAACTTATATAGTGGCATTATGATATATTTTGTCTTATTATCTATCCCTTTCTTGATGGTTCCTAAAATTCTGTTAGCTTTTTTGATTGCTGCTGCTTATTGAGCAGATAGTTTTTGAAAAACTATCAATGATAACTTCTAGATCTTTCTTGAGTTGTAACAGCTAATATAAACGCCATTGTTTTCTATGTATTGTTGGCATTGTTTTCTAACATGCATTACTTTGCATTTATCAACATTGAATTTCATATTTCAGAGTTACAGTCATGTTAGTCTGTATTCGCAAAAAGAAAAGGAGTACTTGTGGCACCTTAGAGACTAACCAATTTCATATGCCACTTTGTTGCCCAGTCATCCAGTTTTGTGAGCTTCCTTTGTAACGTAGTTAAATCTAAAGATGACTGCTATCATGAGTCATTTTGTATCCTCTTCCAACTTTTCCACCCCACTGTTTACCTCTTTTCCTAGATCATTGAGGAACATGTTGAACAGGACTGGTCCCAGTACAGATCTTCTCTCCATTATAAAAACTGGCCATCTATTTCTACCCTCTATCTTCTGTCTCTTACCCAGTTACTAACCTGAGAGGACGTTTTCTCTTATCCCATGATTACTCACTCTTCTTAAGAGCCTTTGGTGAGGGACCTTGTCAAATGTTTTCTGAAAGTCCAAGTACACTATATGCACTGGATCACCCTTGTCCACATGTTTGTTGATACCCTCAGAAAATTCTAATAGATTGTTGTTTGAAATTGTAGGAAATAACAGAATTATCAGACACAAATACAATATGTTGGAGAAGAGTCAACCCAGCTCTTGAAATGGGAAATCATGCCTCACCAATTTGCCTGGTACTGAAGTTAGGCTTACTGTCCTGTAATTGCCAGGATAGACTTGGGAGCCCTCTTTAAAAGTCAGCATTACATTAGCTACCCTCCAGTCACCTAGTACAGAAGTAGATTTAAGAGAGAAGTTACATAACACAGTTAGTAGTCCTGCAACTTAATATTTGAGTTCCTTGAAGTCTTGGGTAAAGACTTATTACTATTTTGATTTTTATCAACTTTCTCTAAAACCTTCTATATTGACACCTCAGTCTGGGACAGTTCTTTAGATGTGTCACCTAAAAGAACAGCATGGGAGTGAGGATTTCCCCCATACCCTTTACAATGATGACTGATACAAAGAATTTACTGAGCTTCTCTGCCCTGGCCTTGTCTTCTTTGTATGCCCCCGTAGCACCTCTATTGTCCAGGGGCCCCATTGATATTTTTTTTGGGAGGGGGGACAAGCTTCCTGCTTCTGATGTACTTTAAAAATTCCTGTCAGTTTTCATTTCTTTTGCTAGTTGCTCTTCAGATTCTTCTTTGGCCTGTCTAATCATACCTTTACACTTGACTTGCCTGAGCTTATGCTCCTTTCTATTTTCCTCGGTAGAATGTGACTTCCAATTTTTGTCTCTAATCACCTCTAACTCTCTTTAGCCATAATGGCATTTTTTTTTGCTCCTCTTACTATTTTTTTAAATTGGTGTATACATTTAATCTGAGCCTCTATTACAGTGTTTTCAAAGTTTCCATGCAGCTTGCAGGCGTTTCACTCTTGTGACTGTTCCTTTAAACTTCCATCTAACTAGCCTCCTTGCTTTTTGTGTAGTTCCCCTTGTTGAAGTTAAATGCTACTGTGGTGGGTTTATTTAGTATCCTTTCCCCTACAAGGATGCTAAGTTTAATCAGGGTATAGTTGCTATTACCAAGCTGTTCAGGACCCAATCCTATGTGCTACTTGGGACTAAATCAAGAATTGCATCTCCCCTTGTGAGTTCCAGGACTAGCTGCTCCAAGAAGCTGTCATTAATGGTGTCTAGAAATTTTATTTCTGCATCCTGTCATGAGGTTCCATGTACTCAGTCAGTATGGGGATAGTTGAAATCCCCCATTATTACTGGGTTTTCTGTTTTTTGACTCTCTTAAAGTGTTCTACTTTGGGGAGTTGGGCTCTTGAGGCAGGAAGAAGCAGCTTCGTTGAGGAGGTGGGGTTGTCTCCTCCCAAGCAGCCGGGGCTCCGGCTGGATAAGGAGGCTGCACCTCTCCTCTTGAGGTTCGCTGATTCTTTCACTAGTCTGCACAGTTTAGGGGGAAAAGACGTGGTTCGCCACTGATCCTCCTACTCTGGTCTAGTTACTGGGGCAGCGAGAATAACAGATCCTTAACCTTCCTGCAGTGCCCGCCGGAGGCCACCTATATGGTGGTGACCAAGAGGATCTGCTGCCCTGCCCCACAGGGCGACTGGGTTGGAAAACACCCTGTGGGAGAAGCCAACACTACTGAGTTGAAAAACAATATGATAGCCGATGAAGTGAGCTGTAGCTCACAAAAGCTTATGCTCAAATAAATTTGTTAGTCTCTACGGTGCCACAAGTCCTCCTCTTCTGTTTTTTGTAGGCTCTCTAATCTCCCTGAGTGTTTCAGTCACTGTCGCCAGCCTTGTCAGGTGGTTGGTATCATATGCTGTACTCTTATTTTTCAAGCATGGAATGTCTGTCTATAGAGTTTCTAT
Organism: Lepidochelys kempii; assembly: GCF_965140285.1. Lineage (NCBI taxonomy): Eukaryota > Metazoa > Chordata > Testudines > Cheloniidae > Lepidochelys > Lepidochelys kempii. The sequence continues at coordinate 81,913,642 of NC_136380.1, forward strand.
GGTACAGTTTGATTCACTTAAGATTTTTTACTAGACTTGATTCTATCCTTTGTGCCACGCTCCCACCAGCGCAACCTACTGTCATTCATATATATTTTGTACCCTGGTTTTACCATGTCCCATTGACTATCCTCATTCCACCAAGTTTCTGTTATATGTGCCTATTATATCAATAGCCTCATTTAATACCAGCACTCAAGTTCATTCATCTTGGTATTTAGACTTCTTGCATTTTTATACATGCGCTGATACAATTTGTCAATATTTAGTTGTCTGCCTTCATGTGATGTGATTTGAATTGGACTCTTTAATATGACTGCTTCTCCTCAGTTCCTACCTGTACTTTATCATCTCTTATCCTCTCCTCTTCAGTAGGATATAGAGTATCCCCGTTAATAAATGTCTCTGTCCAAACCATGTGCTCCTCTGCACCTGTTGGCTTTCCACCAGACCTTGGTTTAAAAACTCCTCTGAGATCTTTTTAATTTATATGTCAGCAATCAGGTTCTATTTTGGTGTAGGTGGAGTTCACCCTTCCTGTATAGGCTCTTCTTTTCCCATAAGGTTCTCCAGTTTCTAATAAAGCTAAATTTCCCTCCTCCAAATACCATAATCTCATTCACAGTGCTTCTCCCCTCTTCCTGCACCTCCTGCCAGCTGCAATCAGCTGTTTTGCAACATGCAGGAGGCTTGTGGGGGAGGGATGACAAGTGAGGACACAGCGTGCTTCGGGGAGGGGATGGAACAGAGTAGGGGTGGGGACTTGGGAGAAAGGGTAGGGTGGGGGCAGGAAGAGGCAAAGCGGGGTGATGCCTTGGGGGAAGGGGTGGGGTGGGGGCGAGGCCTGGGGCAGAAAGTTGGCGCCTGTGGTTCCCAGGATGGTTCAGTCCTGAAAATCTATTAGTCTCTGTGCAGCCCCATGGTCAGTGCCAAGGAAGGCATCCCTTAGCATACCAATGAAGAGTCTGAGAGCGTGATGTGCTATGGTATTTTTGTCCATCCTGGTGACATGGCCAAAGAGCTTCTGAATATATGATGAGCAACTGAAGGAAGACCAGATCTTTGAGATGGACATTTTGCAAAGTCAAACCACTTTATGCTTATTCTTAGGATTTAGCACCAATGGTGCATGTGCAATGCCGCTAGCTGTGCCAAGTCTGCCTCTCTGTTTCTGTGTGTGTTTAAAAAAAAAAAAAGTCCAGGTGACTGTACAGCAATACAGAGAGTGCTGCATGAGTTAACTGTGATTAATCGACAGCCCTACTAGAAATTTTAAAATTTTTGCATTATTAGTACACATGCATTAAGCACATTGATATACTGACAAAATTCTAAACATCCTTTAGGCAAGTAAAGACCTGCCTTTTGTGACCATTCAAACTGACAAAAATAGTTGCTTGATGGTTGTAGCCTTCTGTAACGGGGTCTGCTTACCCTGCACTAGCCCAGACAGGGTTAAGCCCATATTTTTGACAGCAGAAGTCCCACTTCCCTGGCAGGACTGGGTATGCTCCAAATGCTCTAGTAGTATAAAGGGAGGAAGCCCAGCTCATTCTGGGCTGGAGACTGCAGGGGAAGGACCTGTCTGGGAAGCTCCTGTGGAGGGCCAGCCATAGCTCCTGACCACACCAGGAATCAGAGCCTCCCTGGGACCACTTGAACTCCGGCGACTGGAGGAGCCACAGGAGGCGACTGGCCCAGGTGACCATGGAGAACCCAAAGTCTCATGGGAGACCCCAACGCAGACACTGGTAGGAAGTGACCCAGGGAGGGTGACAGAGTGGTACCTCCCACCTGGGAAACCTCAGTGTGTTTTGGTAGGAGCCCCTTCCGCCCCCCCGCTGAGTCAGTGGCAAGTTGCTACGCCACTGTTAGGGCCCTGGGTCGGGGCCTGGTGGAGTTGGGAGGGCCCGGGCCCCCTTACCTGGGCTGCCCCACCCCTATAGACTCTGGCTGCTAGGCCGCGCTGCCCTGACCCTAGAGGCATAGACTGTCACACCTGCCTAAAAAGGTGGAGCAGAATTGCACTCAGTATATTTAGGTATACTTTAGGCTCTGTGCACTAGGTTGTGTGATAGGAGTGGTATCTTGTATAGGATTCTCCAGGTATTAAATAAAAACAGCAATAAAATATTTGCTGACCTACTTATTTCTAAAATAACTTTTACATGACATTCCAGGTCAAATTCTGCTTTCCAGTTACACTTGGATAAGGCTGAAGTGATTTACTAAATTCAGAATCACTCCAGCTTTACATTAGTGTAAACTGAGTACAGAATTTGGCCTGGCATTTATTGTGTGTATACACCCTGTAATGCAAGAGTTGCCATGATGCATACAGAGCACCAGTAAAGGGTGGCAGAATCTTGGCCTCAGTAAGTAAGAGAATAAAAGGATATGAAGATCAAAATAGCAAACTGTGGTAGCTCTTAGGTTCCACTAGTTAAGGTAAAACTTTCTGTTTGAGCAAAACCTCCTAATTCTAATCAATATATGTACTTTTGTTAGCTATTATCCCATTTCCATACCAAATAGGGTGACCAGATGTCCTGATTTTAGAGGCTTTGTCTTATATATGTGCCTATTACCACCCCACTCCCTGTTCTGATTTTTCACAGTTGCTGTCTGGACACCCTACTACCAAATCACCCTATTGGGAGTTGTTAGTTTTGAGGTTTGTCAGGTGTACTGCAATACAATCAAGGATCAGGGTCCCATAGTCCCAGGCTTTGTGCAGATAAATCAAGTTGACAACTGTTCTATTTGCATTAGACAAAGAGTGGAATGGATTTTCCACACCTGGAGCCTAATCCTTCTGTTCTTAATCTTGCAGGTAGCTTAATTCAAGTCAATGGGGTCACTTGCATGAGTAAAGCAAGTAGGGCTCTTGCTCAGTACTGCAGTTAATTAAAAGGATGGGGAAGAGTATTCTAGCATTCACATAGCAGTAGCTGATTTCCTGCAACCCCCGAAACAAGCTTTTAAAAGTGCATTTCTCCCCTCCCCCTCAAAAGCTAGACTGAACGTGTTCTTCCTCTTATGTTTCAGTTCCCGGTTAGGGAATGATAAATCACCACAATCTCTTCCTAGGGCTTGTGTACATTCCAGTATAATATCATCACTGTAGTTATACAACTGTACCTTTCAGAATAAGAGTGCTGACGTGGGGAGGGATACTGGTATAACTACAATGGCATTATTATGCCAGGATAGTGACACTGGTAAATTTCTCATTGTAGAAATTCCCATTTGGCATCTCTATTCCAAAAGCCTGATCCTAGGAGGTGTGGAAGTCCTAAAACTACCATTGAAGTCCTCACTTCTCAGGATCAAGCCATAAATAATGAAAGTGCCTTCCTTCGCATTGCATCATGCTCTCATTGAATGAGATTTCTTGATTGTGTAGTGTATATGTAACTTTTTAAAGATCTCCAACATTTAGTAACCAAGTATATTTAAAAAAAAACCCCCACCAAAAGCCTTTATCTACTGTTAATCCCAGGGTTGGAAAATGCTTTGCTCTTCCCCCGCTGACCTCCTAGCAGGGGGGTAAAATGATGGATGTGAGGCCCATTGAGTCCTTCTAGAAATTGTTATAGGGTAGTAAATAAAATATATTCCAAATTTTTTTTCTGCCCTGCATTGATTAGTGGTAAATAACAGTGAGTAACCTAAATGAGAATTTAAAATGAGTATAGAATCATAGCAACAGGTTATTGATATTAACAACATTCTGAACTGTTTAGATTAATTGTATATTATAGCAATAGTTCAGAGAAACCATTTAATTAATATTACAAAACCAAACCGTCAAAGCTAAGATTTTATGTCCTATCCTATTTATTTAGTCCCGCAGCCATAGATGCTGTGTTAGACTTGCTTTTTTAAAAAATCTGCATGGTGCATGTCACACAGAGGGAAAGCTCTGCCCTAATTAGTTAAATAAAGATTATTTCTGGGAAAGTCTTGGTTTTCTTTTTTGCATTTCACAATTTAAGGTATTTTACAAATGAAGCCTTTTCTCAATGACTTCTCATGTGTTTCAAAACTGCCACTGATTTCAGTAGGGCCAGGATTCACTTGTACTCTTCAGGAAAGAGTGCTATCAGGTTCACTGCTAGGTATTCTGGATTTTCATGTCTGAAGACTTCTGGTTCAAGACTGGTTGAGGTCTATTCTATTCAGGTTCTTCCATTATCATCTGCATCTAGGCACCTTTGGGTAAAATTTTCAGAGTCACCTAGGTGACTTGGGGGCTATACTACCAGGGGATTTGGACATCTAACTGCCTTTTCAGGCACCTAAATCCAAAATTTAGATCCTCAGAATCCTTGTTCATCAGCTGCGTTATCCTTTAGGCACCTAAACTTTTGTTTGTAAAGTTTTCTAGGTGCTTAAACTTCTGGTAGTGGCCATACTCTCAGCTGCCTCACCTAGCACCTACCTAAGTCCTGGTGGGATTTTCAAATTAAGCATTCCCCCTGCCTTTTTCAGTTGCACGGTGTGAGTGAGTAGGTGTGCAGAGTACATCTACTGGATTTCCCAACCCCCAGCCCAGCAAGAGGTGCTACCCCCTTTATACCTGGAACCCTCACCCACAATGTGGGAGACCTTGCTTCAAAGCTTCCCTTTACCTGATGTTGAAACTGACTTGAATCCAGGTCTCCCACCTCCCAGGAAAGTGCCCTGAGCTATGGTCTATGTCTCCCACAAGCTTCCCTGTTGAAGCTATTCTACTTCATATAAAATACTTCAAGTACTGCACTGGTCTCCCACCTCCTCCTCTGTGAGTGCCCTAACCACTGGGCTTGAAAGTCAGTCATTCCTTCTCTGGCCCAATTTCTAACTAATTATTTATACAAAGTGGAATAGCTGAGAACACATTGAGAGAGATGCCCCAGAATATCCCATAAATGAGGGTAGGTGTTAGACCGGAGTTCAAGTCATTGCTCTACGTCAGGCAGATGAGAGATTTGAACCAGATCTCCTACATGTTTGGTGACTGTGCTAATCACTGGACTATTGGGTATAAGGGCACCACTGTTATTCTGTATGGGTCCTGATCTGGTAGGCATGCTGTGATGCCACACCCTTCCCCATCACCACTTCCTGTTGATTAGGTGAGGTGGCCAATTCAGCATTTTGGCTTCTCCTCGCCCCCTGTGTTGTGCAGGCTCCCTAATTCAAGGCTGCGGATTCTACTACATGTCAGAGTGTCTAAAAGTTTGGCATTGTAATGCTGAGTCTCTAGATCCTCTTGTAGATCCATCCTTAGGCTCCTAAGCCCCACTTGTGTATTGAAAAGAAAACATCAAAAAACTTTGTTTTGATTTTTGCCAGAATCGCTTGCTTTTGATTTTAGGACTAAAGCTCCAACAATCTCAGATGTTACTTTCTCAGAAAAAATCTTTTGTGGAAACATGGAGCAAAGTCTCACTTCCTAATAATTGTAATAACTGCATTGTATTTTTGTAAGTAAGAAAATTAATTAAATACAATAAAATCTGCCAGTATTTTTAATACAGCTCTAATATTAGTTGATGTATAACAAAGTTAGTAAAGGTATGAAAATAATAGATGGATTGAAATAGGTCATATGGAATACCTCCATCTCTCCACAGGATTGCTTAATTGAGGATAACTGCTTCCTTTGAATGTAATAGATCACTAAAAAGCCAATACTCCAGTTCCTGGGCCTTGTTCTTCATGCACTTTTATGCTGGT